>NC_136750.1:21104852-22508602 GCF_936440315.1 Barbus barbus
GCTACTTCCATTTCATCACAACTTAAATGTGAACAACAGAGGGCAAACCATCAGGTCATCTGACTTTATAATCAATATCCCATAAATTATTCCACTGGACTACACTTGGAATCTATCGTTTCAATCCCTAAATCTGCACTCATGTCAATCCCAGTCTATCCAAACGCGAGGAAGCTTTAAAACACTGTTTTTCACTTTTATTCCCTAATAGCATCCTTCACTGTGGCAATGTATCTAAACACAATAGCGCACAACAGAAATGACTGAATTATCCATCAATGTTTTTCAAATTTGTTAAATGATGGAACATGTTTAGTTAACGCAACTTCTGATGCAATACGCAACCAGTTTTCCATTTCACGTTTAAGTGCGATCGGCTCCAATACACTGAAATCAAAAAGAATATGAAACGTGTTACTGAATAAAAGAAATCAGATAGGCAGAAAAAAAAAAAAAAAACATCGGCAACCAGGGAAACTGAGGACCTGAGAAAAAGAGCAGGGAAAGGAGGAAATGTGAGGGCAGAGGGAGCGGAGAAAAAGGAGGGAGGAAGTAGGGCCGGAGAGAGGGAGGGCTGCTCACCGGCTCCCCCGGGCTTAACATCCTGTCTAATCATCCTGGACTTGTGCAATCAGAGAGAAGCAGGAGGTGGCCATTCCTGTGCTCCACACATTCTGATCAGCTCTAATTTGGCCAGGCCTGGCACTGCATTACGCCGCGCCGCAGCAGCCCACGCTAATGGGGCCTGCGGATCGGAGCCTGGCCAGAGGAGAGCCTGGGCCTCGCTTTGGGCCCCGGCCCAGTCCGGACTGCAGGTGGAGATGGGTGAGGGGGGGCCAGTGGGCTCGGTATCTGGAGGAGCATTTGGATAAGGAAGCGTCGAGGTGCTCTAGTTTATTTCACCCCCACCAGAGCAGAGGGTAGAGAGGTGGGGGTGAAAGTGTGGGCGTTGTGGTGGTTTGGAGGGTGGTGCGGGCTGGGCAAGGGGGTAGGAGGGATATGGCCATCTGTCCAGTGGTGAGAACACCGTCTGGACGGGGAGGAGAATGGCCCCTAACTGACACTACACTGATAAAGCCCTGAGCAGCGGTTACACACATACACACACACGCAAACACACAAAAGGTGCATTAACTACACTATTTCATCCATGAGAGCTTCTAATCTCGGGAAAAATGGATGGTGGCAGTAGCCCTCGAACACTCCCTACCTCTCCTCACTCAATCACACACACTCGCACACACACCCTGATTCCCCCAGGTACCCTCATGCCAGAGGTACAGGCACTGCCAACCAAGGCACATGCCAGCACAACCTGCTACCATGGCAACGAGGGAGGAGCAGGAGGGGACCTTTCCCTACCCTTCTCCTCTCTCCATCCCTCCATCTCTCCGGTCGTTTGCTGGTGTACACGGAAATGAGGATAAAAGTGGCCGGCGGAGCGCTTAACGTCGTTAACCTGCCTTTAAACTCCTCCATCCTTCTTTTTCATTCTCTTTTTGCATCTTCCTTTCATTACTGTGTCTCTTCCCCCTCCTTTCCAGTAAGCGTATGCCCTCTCAGGAGGGAAGAGGGGAGGGGCGTCTCTAGAGGGGGCCCTCCAGAACACACTCCATTAGAGTGCAGGGCCACCGTCATTACAGGGTTCCATTTCTCTCTCTGCAGTGGAAGATTGATACACACGCATCACGCACCTCAGCTGCAGTCGTTCCACCTCCGACCACGGCCTTGACAAACACACACAAGTGCAAACGTGTGCGTAAACACGACACATGGTGTGAAGAGAGGCTGATGGACATGGAGTGGTGCAGGGGTCGACGTGAGGTCCATGAACGTTTCGAGATTGGGGTTCACCCAAAGCGCCTTGCTTTTTATTTTGCGCATTTGACGGTTGAAATGTTTAAAGTGATAGGATACGTAAAAAATAACAGTTATTTGCTCACCCTCACAAATGTTTTTGCCATATGACTTTCTTCTGTGAGAAAAAGGGAAGACTGTGTTATCCATGCTCTTTTGCTTACATTTACAATAAAATGGGAACTTCAAAAAGGACACAAAAGAACCACAAAAGTACCCTAAAGGTGGTCCATACGTCTCGGGCAAGCCCAATGAAGCCATAGAATATCTTTTTGCACCAAAAAACAAAAATGTAAAGTTTTTTTTTTACTGATATTATTCCCTAAATCATTGGGTCAGCGAGTCTAATTCATAAACAAATCATTCAGACTAGTTCTGAAAATTGAATCGAATAATTTTGAACGAATGATCTATTGCTTACATTTTAACCAGTTTTTCACCAAAAAAATAAATAATTGTGTGATTTCAAAAAACTTGAAATATAGCATATGAGTCATTATGGACCACACTTTTGGTACTTCTATGTGTTTTTGTGCCCTTTTTGGAGCTTGAGAGCTCCAGTTCCAATTGCAGCTGGACTGAAAAGAGTAAAAAGCACACATTTTTCATTTTGTGTCCCCGGGAAGAAAGAAAGCCCTACAGCTTTCAACATGAGAGCAAGTAATGACAGATTTTAGCTACACTCTCCCTTTACCGCCCTCACAGGCAAAACCTAGAAGTGACTTAAGGTCAAGGCAAACAGGCTAAGCGGAATCATTCTGAAGCAGTGCGCTGTTTTTAAATGTAATCTTTCAATGTAATCTGTTGAGAATACCATCCAAATAGACTAATGATTTTAAAGAAAGTCATTCAATAGAACCGGTTCTCTTTATGCTCTCTGATATATTCTTTTCGCTCAAATAATTCTCCGCTCTGCTCCATACTCCTCTAACATATATCTCCAACACGCGCCGCTCCTGACAGAAACCGTGCTGCTATTTTTGTTTCATTACTGTAATAGCTGTCAAGCTAGCAAGTCTGTGGGGTAAGTGAGCTGCTATCTGTGTTGTTAATGTAGTAGAAATGTGTTAGCAACATAATGTGGTGTTTAATATTTTTATAATGTTGTGCTTCAGGTGGGCTGTTGTGATTCAAATGAGTATGGGGGCAATTTTGTCCCTTCAGTGTCCTTTTGCAACACTGGAGTTGGAGGACAGATGCACACACTGGCATACCTCACAACAGGGCCTAGACTTCCTCTACTGTGAGAGGGCTAGGTGAGAACCAAGCCAAAGAGACACAACGCTTCTGTGTTTGGTGAGGGTTAGTGAGTGGACAACGGTGTTGCAAACTTGATTGAAAGCTCCATTTATCAGAGTAAACGTGACTACTGCAGTTTTTGAGAATAATGACCTTGGTATGTTGATGACAAAGACTTCACCAAACACACACACACACACGTGCTCTTTTGAGACTCTGCCATCCCAGGTGGCGAACAATTTCCACCCCACCTTTGTTCATGTATGTGAGAGAGTATTTTATCAATACTTTAAGTTAGTGTGCGTGCTGCTGTCCTCTTTCATGTGCTAGAGCGATGTGTTAATGAGTGTTTGGGGGTCCTCAGCAGGGGATGTGCCCGGAGCCCACCTCACTCTCTCACAGCCAACTGGAGCCCCTGTCCCTCACTCTGCAGGCCATTATCTCTAAGAGACAGCCTGTCCCAGCACCAAAAACTCACACACATTTACCCACCATAAACCTACACAACAGATACAAAAAACAAACGCACTACACAAGGGTATTATAAATGTACAACCAACCCACACACACAAATTCACTCTTAATTAACAAACTTACTCATTCTAAAAAAGTGTGTACATAATTGTATAGTTCTGTCAGAGCTACAAATCTGCTTGGTGCTCAAATTGGACTCGGTTTGAGCATAGCCTCGAGTCTAGCTAGTCGGTATAGACCTTTTTCACATTTCCTGGTTTTTCAGCAACGGAAGTCGTCATAGTTGGGTTAACTTCGAAAGCAGACAGAGACTGATAACGGCAGTCAGAAGAGAGAACGATGTCAAATTTACCGTCCTTTCCATAGATGCTGCATTAAAAACACCCTTGCGTTAGCGTTAACTAGTTTTTTTGTAATTTGATACAAATGTGATATAATACAAAGTATAGTGTTATAAATGTACATATTTTTTATATATATAAAAATAAAAAAAATATTTGAGGATTTAAGATGCTGATGAACGCATAATCACAGTCTTGTGAAAAGGGTCCATTTCTTACTGTTTTTATAAATAAAAATGTAATAGAACTTTTTTTATAATATATTAATTCATGATCTATCACTTTTACATACACACTAATATATACACACATGTATACCTTCAAAATTGATTATACATTAAAGCAGCGCTGTCCAAACTCGGTCCTGAAGGTCCTGCAGAGTTTAGCTCCAACTTGGCTCAACACACCTGCATGGAAGTTTCTAGTATGCCTACTAAGACCTTGATTAGCTACTTCAGGTGCGTTTAATTAGGGTTGGAGCTAAACTCTGCAGGACACCAGCCCTCCAGGACCGAGTTTGGACAGCCCTGCATTAAAGTAAAAAATATTACAATAAAAAAATGGGGGGGGGGCAACTACAAAACATTTTTACTTTATTTTTTTTCAAGTATGTCTTAACAATTGTAGCTGGCTGAATAAAAATAAAGTTTCATCTCCAAATCTAAGACATACCCATTTGCACATACGTAAAACGATGCTTCAAAAAATTCTCAAAAATAGCTTCAGCAACTTTTAACAGAAGAAATATTCATATTCATATGTTACGAAGTTATTCAATGGTGCTCAAGAGTTGCAGTTATTAAATGCAGTCCCAAGGGTCGGCATCCTTTCTAAAAATGGTAGATTGCATATTCTAATGCAAAATAAAAATGTTCATATTCATAAAGCTTGGGCAACTTTTTAAACCACATGCACTTACAACATGGTCTGACTGAAACTCTGATTTGAGAAGTTTATCATTATATTAATGATTGTTTTTCCTTATGATATTGTATAATATTCATAGTTCTACTAATAGCCCTTTCTTGCTCTTTATATTAAACAGGGTTGTGTTTGTTTTACATAAGGTTGAGCCTCAGGTCATGTGTGTGTGAGATAGAGGCGGTGGTTTGAGGGGGGTGCTACAATCGCCAAGATACCAAACCCACCCCACACCCCCCCCAAACACTTTCTCTCTCAGGAAAGACAAACAGCCATGTTTGTGTGGGGTAATTAGATGAGTAGAAGTGAATTAGCAGAATCCACAGAGCAGTCATGTTGCCGAGCACAGCCCCGCCTTACAGGGACCTGCTAATTACCCCTCGTTAGGTTGATATGTGTTTTTTTTTTTTTTTTTTTAAGTGTGGTGGAGCTTCCATCATGAGAGCAGGAAATAGTTAGCATTGGTGTGATGCTGCCCTTAATGGGCACCGCAAGGCATCCTCCAGACTGACGGGAGGAACAACAAAATGACAAAGCGACAAAGTATCAAGAAGATGCTTTAGTGCCACTAAGCGTCCACAGATGTAACGGCACAACTATGTTGTCTTTCTAAATGCCCACCATGCACAATAAATGTTAAATATAAAATGACATAAATCTGCATGACAAGCATAGTTTTTTCCTGAGTTGAATTTTGGATAAAAACGTCTGATTGGACAAAATGAATAAGCACACTATGAGTCAAACTTTTTAATTTGTATCCTGAAAACAAAACAAATAAAAAAACAACGTAAAATTTAACTGCATATATTAACTAAAAGAGTCAAGAGAGTGCACTAGCACATAGATGCTAAAAGACATGGACTAAAAGCCACAAATGTCCGATTTTGATTTCACGTGATCTTTAAATAATGCAATAAAAAGCTTTCCATTTTGCATTGTGGGTTTTGCTTCACCAAGACGGCAAGTCAGCAACTCGGCTAAAACGTTTTGAGACCTTAGCTAGGGAACTCTCTTTGCGACCAGAAACCTTAAAGCCCCATTTCCCCTTCCGCCACTGTGTCAGCTCTTAGTTATGCTGTACCGTGTGTGCGTTTCAGCGCAATAGAATGTATGTTTGATTATTTCAAAGTACTAAAAGGGGAAATCCACACATGAGGTCACACTCGCGTGTCATCCGATGGAGAGTAGAAAGCAGGAGACAGAACCAGAGATCAGAAGAGAAGTTGTGGCGTGTATCATACAAGTAATAGGAGGCGAGAGGAGGTACACACACACACACACACACATCAGAATACAACTAAACCCCAACAAAAGAACGAGTGCTGTACTGGAAAAATATCAGCTCCTACTTCAACAAGACTTTTTTTCCTATGAAAACATTAAAGCACAAGGCTGTCTTTCAACTACACCACAAATACACACACGGACACATACTCGAACCAGACGTGGCCAAATGTAAACCAGATCAAGGCCGCATTAGTCAGAGAGACCAAAGGAATTGTAGTGCTGCTCTGCGCTCGATTAGGGATGTCTGATCTCATCACATGAACACAGCCTACCTGTCGAAATCCATCGCTCATCCTATCCCTGAAATCTGGCACAGACATGCTCTCTGATAGAAAACATTAATGATGTTGGACCGCGTCAAGACCCAGTAGAGCGGCGATCCAGGTTTAATACGGACTCCACGGCACAGCACTTTTTGCACCCTATTGTACCTTAGGGGTATACAGTCCATGCAGAAGAGTTATATGTAATGATTAATGTTGTTACAATACTAAAATTTCATTAGTTGATCGCACTTTCAGTGAATTTTCACAATACTTAACATCAGTTTCAACAACAGCTACTATGCTACCGAATAAACTCTTCTACTTGTTAGAGTTGAATATTAATTTTAACACTAACCTATTAACATTTTAACAATTTCATGTAGCTATCTTGTCAAAATGAAGTCAAGTAAATTGTATGAAATAAAATAAAATAAAAGTGTCACAAATCTAACTGATTAATCTGCTAATTTTTGCTAATTTGAGATTATTAGCATCGGCCACCAATCTTGCCATTTTGGAGTATATATTGATACATATACTGGTCATTCTGCCCTCCATAAATAACCATGAGCCATTAAATAACCCATGTTGGTTGACCACTAGCTATAAGGCCACATGTATAGTACATCTACATCCGCACTGTGCATATTCTGGTTTGGAGTTGGGACAAGGGCCCCTGATGGCCCAGCGCTTGAGCAGGTGCAGTGCGTGCACGTGGTCTCTCAGGGGAGCGCAGGGCCTAACGCGGTAAACACGGGACCTATTTAAAGCAAGCAGACCTCTCTCTCTGGCTCCACTGGCCTCCGCTAGCTGTGTTTCCACAATACCGCACGGCCCCTCGGGACCCCCGCTTGCCAGCCACACTGTACCAGTCTCCCCTCCTCTAGAGACCCAGCACCCAACGCTCGTGCACCCAGACACAGAGGAAAAAAAAAAAAAGAGTTGGAGATGATGAAAGAGCGCGTCATGGAAGGATGGGAATTAAATCACAAAGAACAGACAAACAGCCATACAGCTGCTCACTGATGCCATCACCTGTTTCAGCCCATGGCTCCGCAAGTCGACACGCGAACGTGCAAGCGTCGCGTACACACTTCGAGGCGGAAATATACACGCGCGGCGACATGCTAATGCATACACATACACACACACACACACAGAGATGCACACCTCCTCTTCACACATTAAAACTGTTTTCCTGTCGCTGCCTTGGGGAAATTAAAAATATATTATGGACCTCCAGAGGTTCGTGCAAGGAGATGAAGAAAAATAGAGAGGGACACAAATGAGAGACCGAGACAGACAGCGAGACATGAACGGAGAGAGAGGAAGACACACAAAAGCACTTGAGGGATAGAGAGATGGATCTCTTGGTTGTGTCCTCTTTTCTAAACTGCCCACTGCATCAAGAAGAAAGAAGGCCATTTTGGGGCTGCGATGTAGCCGACGGTCATCATCGCTCCTGTCCTCCTCCCACCCTCCCTCCTCTCATCCCTCGTTCCCAGCCACCAAACAGAGAATGCATAGCTGAATCCAGCTCAGGTTAGATTCCAGAGGGGATAGACCATGTGCAGGGGCCAGGAGACTGACTGATATTTCACTCTGTGTGCGAGTGTGTGTATTCACACACAAAATCATCTAACAGATCTAGCAAATCCTCTGGTTCTCAACAGTTGCCTCAGTAAAACCAAACAAAAAATGGCCAGTTCGGGCCAAAACGAACTAGTGCTTGCCTAATCGGGCTAATGTTATTTAGTGATTCAAATACATCACATAGATTATGTTACCGAGCTGGTTCTAGCAAATCTGTATGAATGACTTATGATAGGCTTGAAAACAAATCAATGTAAATATTTTACACCTTATACCATCATTTTCTAGAGAAATTGGGGCAAAAATAAACGCTTTCATGGAGTTGTATAAAAAAGCTAAAATTTTGTAAAAAAAAAAAAAGTATTCTTACCGTTTAGTTTAGCTGCATTTATTTGATTAAAAAGTACAGTAAAAACAGTACTACTGGTAAACGTATCACAATTTACTTGTTTTGTAAATTTAATTAAAATTTAATTTTTAATTAAACTTTTTTCTTATTAGTTCGATGTTTTTACAGAATTTTGATGAAAAGAAAGTTCAAAATAGCATTTATTTGAACTTTATTTGAATATTTGTAACAAAGTCTTAGCTGTTGCTTATTATTATTATTATTGTTTTTTTTTTTTTTTGTAACAAAGTCTTAGTTGTCACTTTTTTTATGTATCCTTGCTAGAAAATTTTAATCTCTTAAGAAAATCTCTTACTGATGGCAAACTTTTGGGGAATGTAAAAAAAAATATTTTAAATAAATTTTAAAAAACACACCACGTCAAGGTAACAATAGTCTGACTTTAACTGAAGTGTTGAGACCCTCAGGAACACATTTCATGTAAACAGTCTTCAAGAAAGGCATCTGACTAAGATAAGGTGAACCCAAAAACCAACTTATTATACAGGCCTTTCCTTAACACTGATTAGTCAGCTAGTCATTCAGGCAAACTGCCGATAAGTAATTTTGAAAATACAGCATGATAATGTGTCATTATTAGGGGTGTAACGAAACGCGTATTCGTATTGAACCGTTCGGTACGAGGCTTTCGCATTACAAACCTAATGATTCATCTGAGTCATCTGACTAATCCTATTACATTTAGAAAATAAAAGAGCTTAAAGCGTGTGAAATATCAGTGCCACTGTGCTCAACAACGCAGCCCAAACGACATAACAGGCAACGGGCTGTCTGCCCCACGATAACCTCTCCTTGCTGGGGTGCATCGAAAGACGATGATATTAAGAGGATTTGGCATTTCCAATTAATGTAGGCCTGTTACATTCTTATTTTTATTAGGCCTATTATTTTTAAGAAGTTACTTTTATTATTAAATTAAAAGTACAATAAATTTCCCCTGCAATTACTGCATAACTGACACGCTGCGAGGATAAGATTAGGCTATTTACTCCTCAATTAAAAAGTTTTTTTTTTAAAACAAAATAAATGAAAACAGCAATAAGCTATACCATTATCAGCATGTTGAAGTAGATTCGTCTCTCGTCTTCTCTGAGAGAATATGCGGCGTCAGATGCCGAAAGCTCCGTCATTACTCCGTCATTCCATTTTTACTTTCACTTTCACGTTTTTACTTTTTACTTTCACTGAGATTAAGATGTTCACCAGCATAAATCTTGTGCAAAGTTTGCACAAGTGCAAACTGGTGCAAACGCGTGCTCGTATGATATCCACTGGCTCGCCTTCATGGTTTAAAACAGAAATATTTCCAACATTGCGACGAAACCAATTGCCCCACCCCCCGCATCGAAAACGTACTGAACCGTGACACCACTGTGTCGTATCGAACCGAACCAAGAATTTTGTGAACCGTTTAACCCCTAGTCATTATATCCCAAAAAAGACTAAATTGATTTCTTGTTTAATATATATTTAAATTGGAGCCAATGAAAATGTTGGCAGGTAAAAATCTGAACTTCTGGCCCAACCAAGCCTCCAAAAACAGCTCTCCTCTATACTGCACTGACTACAGCACATACCTTTCTTTTTCTCTCTCTTTCATTCTGGCCTCGACAAAAGTTTAACGTGTGCCGAGTTTGACAGCATAGGCTATTAAGAGGGTCATAAATAGGCCTGGTTCGGTGCCCCGCTGCCAAATAAAACCAGAACACAACAGCTCCCTTTCTGCCTGAGGAATACACAGGTGACCAAAAAGCTCACATTACGGGTGAGGTCACAATGACTCGCCCAGTGTGGGTGAGACCGAGGGAGAGCAGATGGAGCTATCCGATTGGCTGCATTAAGAGGTCCTGCCGGCCCACCAATAGCTGAGGGAGGAAATGAATAAAATAATTCAATTCAAGACCATTACAGCCCCTATCGGCCAGTGCACGGGGATATGAGCAGCCTTTTTCCACAATGAATCATAGTCGGGGA
This sequence comes from Barbus barbus, assembly GCF_936440315.1. Lineage (NCBI taxonomy): Eukaryota > Metazoa > Chordata > Actinopteri > Cypriniformes > Cyprinidae > Barbus > Barbus barbus. Next base: position 21,115,217 of record NC_136750.1, read on the forward strand.
CACGCACACAAATTGGGTGCTTGTGTGCATCGATGTGTGTGTGAGTAATAATGTACTTGATCCCTGCAAATGTGCGTCAGACGATGTCCTATATGTTGACAAAGCAAAGTCTCTAGAGCTATTGTTTCAAAGTGTGCGTGTGTGTGTGTGTGTGTGTGTGTGTGAACGCATCCAAAAGCACCGCTCCAGCTCTTTGACAGGAAGCAGGAAAAACAATGCTCAACTTCACAGCTCTGATGGCACTTATAAAAAACAATTCCCCCCTCCCTGCTCCGTCTTTCGAAAAATGACAAGCGTCTGCATCTGTCTCTATAAACTCTCGCTCTCCCTCCTCTTCCTTTCCTTCGACCGACCCCCCCCCCCTCCCCTCCCCCCTCCCCTCCCTCCCTCCACACCACCATCTCTCTGAGTCTCCGGTGTCAGACCTGGCTCATTTTCTCTCTTTTCTCCTTTCCTTCTCTTCTTCCCCTCTGGGCCAGGGAGGGACGGGTTGTTTTTCTATCTCAGGGAGCACGGGGTGGAGAGAGAAAGACGCAGAGAGAGAGAGAGAGAGAAAGAGAGAGAGAGGGAAACGGGGGGTGTACCTCCGGCCCGCTCCCCCAGCGGGACAGACCGAAGGGGCCTCAATCAGGTCCTTGGGGGCCCGCGGGTGGGGGGGCGGGGCTCTAACTCTTTCCTTTAACCTCTCCACCCCTTAACTCCAACCCCCCCGCTGCACTCGCTCCAAACTCAGCACACATTTTCCACCGAGGAGAAAGGGGGGCACGAAGTGAATTTAATACCAGGAAAAGCCTGCCAGTGTCCTTGTCGACATCATCTCCTAGGGAATAAAGGGAAGGAAGGTTTTTTTATCTTTTTAAATAAGAGATGGCGAGCAGCCCCCTGAGCCCCAGCACAGCAGCACAAACAAACACAGGAGAGAGTATGGATAGGGGGAAGGGATTAAGAGAAAGAAGGGAAAAAAGGGAGACAAAGAGGAAAGAGAAAGGAAGAAAGCGGAATGCGACCAAGTCCACCCGGAACAGAGGTGGGGAAAAAAAGGCTGATTAGCGCGAGCAAATGGGGTTACGGCACGAGAAATGAAGGAGAGAGGGATGGAGGGAGAAGTCGAGGAGGAAGAGCGGAGGGTATAGCGAGAGCCCTGGGACTCCCTTTCCTGCTGTATCTCACACACGCAGCACTTTGCAGCCACCCAGGACCTCAGTCAGCACCCCTGCAGCACTCCCACAGGGCCGGTTAGGAGGGGCCCACGTCATCCCCTCAGGCCCCCGGGGGCCGCTCTCTCTCTTACTTCCCTCTCTCTGCTCACCAGGATGCAACACGCACATACACACACTTACAAAAGTACAAACACACTCTCCATATCTGACTTCAGTGATTTCAATACCCTAATGACCAATAAGATTCCAATAAAAGCAATATTTTATTTTACTTAGGCCTTTTTAGACATGTTTATTGATAATGATACTAGAGGGATGACAAGAAATGATGGGGAGAAGGGGGAACAGGTCTGGGAAAGGCCTCAAATTGCATATCGATAACATTATATTCCATAAAAATTCATCCAATGGAAAAGTTTTTTTGTGTGTTTTTCTGCATTTTGAAGTCTTAAGGTGCAGTCACATTTACTGTTGCTCGAACAATATTTCCTAGATGAAATCCAGTCAATAATAATCCACGTGTTTTGGAGTTACATCGCAATTTTAAAATGATCATGAAATCTATCTTCTAAATACACTTTCTAAATACAAAAAAAGTTTGCCTTTGTAATATTTCATTAAAGGGGTCATATGATGCTTTTTTAAAGATCATTATTTTGAGTATTTGGTGTAACAGAATATGTTGACATGCTTTAATGTTCAAAAAACACATTATTTTTCAAATACTGTACATTATTGTAGTTCCTCTATCCCCCGCCTCTCTCAAATGCTTCGTTTTCTACAAAGTTCCTCCTGACAAGCGCAGTCTGCTCTGATTGGCCAAATGGCACAGTGCATTGTGATTGGTCGAACACCACAAGCACTCGTCGGAAATTTAACGCCCCTTTCCATAATCGCAAGCTTTAGCTATCAAAATAAATGTAAAGACAGTTAATAATGTCCTTAGTTTTACCATCAGTTCAAGCCCGAGAGGGGAACAGAGTCGCGTGACAGACACAGTGATGAAGCTCGTATGTGTTTGCAGTACACAAGCCGCGATTGTGTAACCGTGTCTCCCTCTCTCACACACACGAGCACACACACACACACACACACACACACACACACACGACGTGCAAAACTCCGCATTTGAACAGCCAATAGCAAATACTTAAACTAATAACAAAACATACAGTCGCTGATTCAGAAGCGCCAGATTGTCATAGCAAAGTCAGAATTACCACCTCTCCTAGGTTCACAAAACGGTCGTCCATAAAATGCGTTGTGATAACATCTGGGTTGTGCTGTTCTGTTGTAAGTAATCTTAATGATTTCTAAATACATCTACTTTCAGAAGGTAAAAAAAAAAGTGCTTTTGCTTTCACATAGAAACACACAGTGTCTCCTTGACACAGCTGCATCAACACTACTGCGGTTACTGAAACCACACCTTCTTTCTTTGTGTGAGCATTTGGGCTGTGTTAAGCAAATATTTCCACATTGTGACGTAGACGTGGGGGCGTGTTTACATTAGCCGTTTTAGGGGGGCATGGCAGAGTCTAAACTTTGATGAAGAATATCTCTTTAGTTTTGAGGCTTTAGTCTTTGCAACTTCAGGGATCTTATCTATGCATGAATAGCTTGTAACACTCCAAAGAGAAATGAAAACTTGAAATCGCATCATATGACCCCCTTTAAAAGAACTTTCATAAACTTCATTTTCGACTGTCTTCACTCCCTCCACCCACTACCCTGCCATACAGAAACCACACAATTTTCACAATCCAATCAAATCTTTACACGTGAATATCACATCCCACCCTACTGTATCCTGTATCTTTCAGTGCAAGAACTAATTCATTCATAATCCAAAAAAAAAAAAATGCATAACTGTGTAGTTTGTTGGCTATCATCCAGTCAAAAAAAGCAGCTCGGTTGATGTGGTAATATTTTCATGCTCCCGTCCCATCCAAATCCGTACAGATACGTCTCCTCGTTTGAAAACGCTCGAGTAGAGAAAAGGGCTTCCGAGGTAATAGGTTGAAAAGCAAAATCTAATATTCAGAAAGATGCACGATCTAAAACAGCCCGCTCGGATTTTGCCAGATAGAAATTTTCCTCTCCAGAGAGGAGGTGTAATCAAACTCGTCAAGTCGTGCGATATTACATTCTGAGTGTGGCAAAGTGCCTTTACGTTCAGACAGGAAGCGCCTGTAAGCCTCCAGTCCAGCATGCACCTGGACGCCATCCTCTTGTGCCTTATGAAAAACTCTCCCTCCTTTCCTCCCTTCCTCCCTCCCTCTGTGCACAGGGCTGCAGGCCATGTGGAATTGATATTAGAGATTGTGATGCAGCGGGTCGTCTCCGAGGGAGCAGGGGGTTGGATGTATCGTGCAGGACGCCACGCTAGCGAAATCATACCTGTCTGAACAGAGGAGTCCCAACCACTGGCGCACTCTGTAGACTCGGCCTCTTCCACCGCTACCGAAAAAGAGAGAGAGAGAGCGTATTAGAGCGTTTGTGCAGCCAAACCACACATTTCAGTCACACAAACATTTTCGTCATTCTTCTCAGAAGCGCACCACATAAACGGCGGCCCATCGTGAGCCTATGATGCGTTCGATCTGATTGTTGGATGCACATCAAAGGGCTTTATTGTGTGTATGTGCTCTTTGTTTGTCTATGTGCTAATTTTGGAGGTGCAAAAACAGGTAACGGGAGGCAGTGAGATGAGAGGGGGAATGTGTGATGAAGGTTTTCCTGGGCATAGTCAAGGAAGGAAGCCCCACTGGCACACAAACAGGAAGCAGCAGTGTTCAGGACACAATAAGAACTTGGACCACCCCCCACAGCCTCGCCACCATAAACACACATTCACACACACATACACACATTACCGGTCCCTACAAAACTCCCCGTAGCAAGCACTTTGGCACACAGTCTAGAATGGAAACACACACTGTAACTTTTCAACAACAAACACAGTCAGTAATTTGTGTAACTTCTCCGCATTAGAGGCATCAGTGCATGAAGGAATATGCTGAGTAATTTATAACAGCACTTTTTCAGCATGAATGGACTATTAAGTGTAGACGTCTTCACACTCGTCGACACTGTCCATGAAGATAAGGAACAAAAAGCAGGAAAGATAAACATCAGTGATGAGGTTCAAAAAGGGCTAAGACATAATTAAGTTATCCAACTCACCACATGAATATTTAAAGCGTTAATTAAGCCAAAATTAAACTTGTTATTATTTACTCACTCTCATGTTGTTTCAAACCCTTGAGTTTTTTTTTATGTGGAATACAAAAGGAGGTATTAAGAGGCAAGCTTTTTTTTCAGTTTTAAATCAATAGTGATTGGAGCAGTCAAGCTTTAAAATAAAATAAAATAAAATAATAATATAAAATATATATATATATATATATATATATATATATATATAATAAAATATAATATAATATAAAAAATTATGTAATATAATATAAAAAATAATAATATTAAATTAAATTAAATTAAATTAAATTGAATAAAAAGCATATTCTGCCTAATATCACTTAAGTCGCTTTCAGTCACTGCTAAATAAATGTAAATGCAATTTTTTCTTTTGTTCACAGGAGAATGAATGTCATACAAGTTTAGACTAATATCAGAGAGTAAATGATAGACATTTATTATTTGAGTGAACTGTTGCTTTAAATAGAGTTTATGTGAGAAAAGAAACAAAAGTGGGAACAAGAAAGACAGAGAGAGCCCGAGAAAGCACGAGAGAGAGGCTGAATCTGCTCTGTGTAAAGGAAATTGTGGTTAGATATGCTCCCACTGGCATTGGGCATCACTGCAGTCTCACTAAACCCACTTCCTCTCAGGAAAAGACTCTCAGAGAAAGCGGGAAAAAATGAGAGACATAAGGAGAGAAAGACAGAGTGAGGGAGAGGAAGAGAGAGAGTAAGGCACAAACTGCACTGTCCCTGACAGCCATACTGCATTCCTTCCACATTATCAGTTCCTTAATTACACACAGACTCTCTTTTCCTCTGAAAAACACACACTCCACAGCAGAAAGTGCCTTCTGAGCCACCGTACACCATCCTTGCTGAAGCTGCTCCCAGCAGGGTGGTCGGTGTGAACTCGACTCCACTACCACCTCCCTATTCCATATTCTACTCCCAAGCCAAGGCCAACAGGCCCCTGTTTTCCCTCTCAGTGCTGTGGAATATCAGGACCACAGACGCTCCAGCCAGGAGTTCTAGTGCAAAGCCTGCCATCAAGGCCAGAGGAGCCGAGCCAGGTCAGAATGACTGGCCTGTTACCGGACGCCAAGCGCTTGAGCCCAAAAACAACAGAAGGCCTTTGCTAACAGGACATGGAGGTCTTCTCTTCCACTCCTTTCAAAGTCAAGGGATACGTCACACCTTTCTTTGCCTTTCTCTTGTCCTTTGTTTAAAATTCTCTCACATTTTTCCCCTCTGTTACTCAAATTCCCACTCACTTCCCACAACTTCCCACAAATGACGTTTGGCTGGATTTTTGCTTCTGTTTATTCTTATTCCAGACTTGGAGGCAGTGTTGAGTAGAACTGGAATATGTGTAATTCATAAACAGATTACAAAAATGAAGTGGTTGGGTCATTCACAAAATATGGTGGCATATATGGTGTCCATCAAGTGTTGTCTTATAAACAGATTAAAAAATTACAATTCATAAACAGATTACAAAAATCAAGTGCTTGGGTCATTCACAAAATATGGTGATATAGTGTCCCTTGAGTGTTCTTTCATGAAAAACAGCTTTAAAATTTTCAAGAAAGCCAATTTAAAAAGGTATCATTGTGTAACCTGGAAAATTATGTAAATGAAAATAAATAAGCAAATAAATAAAATAAGACATTTGAATGTATTGTTTTTCACATTAAATAATAATAATGGTGCTTACAATTGCTCATACTAAAGTATTATTATTATTATTATTATTAAAAACATAACTTCTACATTTACAGTTATTTATTTAAATTCAGTTTGTTTTCCCAGGTTAAACATTAGTTCAAGTTCTAACAAGTGCGCACACAAAGCAAAACTAAATAATAATACAGATATGTTTTAATAGTTTTAATACAAATTATACATTTTAATAGACAAATTAAAATAAAATGTAATTTAAAAAAACTTTTGTGAGAAAATTTAAATCAGTTTCTGTCACAATTTCTATTCTTTATGTAATCTTTTAGGTTTATTTATTATTTATTTATTTATTTTCTTATTTTAAATCTTATTATTCTGAGTGGATCTTGGGCTTTATTGTAAACAGTTAATTAAATGTATATAATAATTAAAATGAAAACAATGCAAATCATAAAGTCTAAAAAGATTTTAAAAATTTACCCATTTGTAATTCCCAATTGACTTGTGTGATTTAAATATTGAATACTTGTCGTGCAAAGCAATAAATTTATTTGTAATTCACAAATGAATGATTGCAGCCAGGCAGTATCTTACCTTGCATATTTAGCACAGCGCAATTCATTTAATTTGTAATCAGGAAGGGGGATTTCAACCGGAACACAATTATGGTGGGGCCCGTGATGAACATTTTATACCGGGCCCAACAATTGCTTACTGTGGCCCTGATCAGGATCAATTCAGAATGCATCTACCCAGCTTACATGCTCTCCTACTCTCCTCTGACCATCTCTTCCCTTCACTGTAAGTTTGTATTTGTGTGTTCTTTCTCTGTTCATAGAATAGTTTCTCTCCCGGCCTGAGTCGCTTCGATGCAGTGCTGTACTGTTTATCAGGGGAGATATCATGCTACTTTTTCTAGTCAGATCTTGCTCTCTTGTTATCCAATGTGCAGGGCTGGGCTTCTCTCCCCCTGGCTTTATGGTATGCTCCCGCTAGTCTGCAAGATCCACTATGAGTGCTGCTACTCATACAACAAAACTGCACACACTTACAAACACACACACACACAGCACAGTATCTCTCCAGAAACCCAACCTACACCGCAGGTGCTAAGCACACTCGGACACCCACACTCACACAACACGTCTACCTTCCTTAAGAAGAGATAATTAGTGGTGATTACTTGCTCATATTCATGGTTAGAGATTTACACAAACCCCTAACCCTAAGTATTAAAGGGATAGTTCACCTCTATGCATATCATTTGTGAAAAACAAATGGAGATATTTTGAAAAAGTAGCAGTTTGTTTTTGTCCCAAGTGTCAAAATTTCCCTTCTGAAATGTACATAAAAAAAGATGAAACATTAAAATATTGTCCTTTTGTTCCATAGCGAGCAACTAATACTGTAACATTTGTCCTACAGACATTAAAGATACCTGAAATTCTGTGGCTCGTTGGAAGAGAGGTGTTAGGGCGCACAAATTGGAAGAAAAATAATCAGTGATTTTTCTGCAATTATTTTATTTTTTAAGCTCCGGGTTTAATGTGCTTGTTTGTATGGCTGCACAACACGGCCAAAATAATGAATTAAATATCAATACGACATTAAAATATTAATTAGGATTACAATTAATAAAAATAATTATTTTAAAGTTGAATCATTTTATACTATAATAAGATTACTTTTTTTATTATTATTATTACTTATTATTACTTTTACTACTAAATAAAATATTAACCAAAATAAATATTTATAGCATTTTGAAGAAGGTACCCACGCTATACATAGAGACCAGAGTATCACAGAGACTTCAAGGTGGGCTCTTCTGATCTGGATGGCTACGTACTACTCTATCAACACCTTCACAAGCATCCAGAACACCCTATCTTAGTGCAGTCCCAGAATTCAAACCGAAGCATCACCTAAATCTCAGCTGCACCACGGTGAACACTTAAGACCCCTGGACCAGGCGAGGGACGTCACATTCCTGAAGACACGTCTTCCCAACGGAGGAGGAAAAAACGCTAAATTACTCCCAATCAGAGCGCCACTCATCCCCCATTTCCCGCTTCATTAGAGGAAGGATATTGGAGTGTAGTCAGGCAGAGAGAAAGAGCGCAGGAGTGCGGAGGAGGAAGAGGGTTACGGTAGACAAATGCCCTACGTCTCCTCAAACACACACACACAGAGACAGCTCCGTTCAGCCCCGGGCTTCAGCACAACAGCACCACACACAGTTGAGCCCCGATCCCTGTCTAAAAACAAAGCTGCCGGCGGCACTGGCAGACCTCTGCCTCCTACACACTACTGCACTGCACTGGGCTTGAGCCAAGTAAGACATACTTACTTGCGCTCTGTCTCACACACACACAGAGATAGAGCTACAACTCCAGACCCACTGTGAAGTCAATGGTCAGAGTTATCAGTGAATGAACAGCTATATGAAAGTGATTGCAGATGCTACAGAATATAAATTATCACTGTTACAAAAACCCAAACACATCAAGGTGTGGCTGACGCTCATCTACAGGGATGGGCCATCCAGCTGCCGACCAGTGGACTACAGATGGCCCTCAGTACACACTTGCAGGCCTGAGTGACTCAAACTCTCCAACCCTCCTAAAAAACAAGAATAAAACATAAAACCCAAGAGGATATTAAGACCTCACACTAGGATCCGCACAGCCAAACACAACCCCGCACGGAAAGAAACAAAAGAAAAGGACGATTGGGAGACGAAGAAAAAAAAAAGTCATTAGAAGGAGTTTTAAAAGCAGCAATCTATTAAAAGCCTCTTCCTGCTCTCCCTCATTAGTTGAGCATATTTATTTCTGTGTATCTTGTCTTCATCCCCTGGTGCCCTGCGTGCGGAAAGCGCTGCTGTTGTGAACTGCGACGCGATGGGGGGGCTTTAGCCATAGGAAGTGTGAGATGAAGAGGGAATATAACGGACGTATCATGTGATTGTCAACCATCCACTATCAACCAATCACAAACTTTCACAGTCCCAAAGTAGTAAATACTTATATTCATGACTGACCAATATAGTAAATACTTGTATTAGTGACTGACTGATATCGGCCAGGCCAATTTATTTTATTTTTTTAAGTAGTTACATTGATAACTGATAAAAGTTCATATTATAATTCTATACTGTTAAAACTAAAAATACGACAAGAGGATTTAGGCATCACAGCATTAAAATGTACAGTAATAATTTTAAGGAGTTTAAAGTGTTATTAATTAAATTATACATGTTTTTAAAGAATAACTTTATGTAAACATTAGACGTCGGCAAATCTAAGTGTAAAAGTAGAAGAAATAAGCATGCACAATTAAATACCCAATATCAACCAATAAAAAAGATCTCCTATATCAGCTGACAACCTGTATATTACAAATACACAGTGTGCATCTCTAAAAAAAAAAAGTTTTAATTGTGATTAAATATTGCAAACCACTTAGATTTTAAATTTTGTGTACATCTCATTTGCTAAAATTAAACTGTAAGCTACACTACTATAAAACAGTAATACTGTAAAATATTATTACAATTTTAAAAAATATATCTATTTCAGTATATTTTAAAATGTAATTTATTCCAGTGATGGCAAAGCTGAATTTAATGCAAACTTTTATATGCTAGTGTATATAGCTGTTTTATGTTGCCAATATCGGCCTACCACTACAAACTCACTGCATACTTTATTCATTTTTGGCATTGTGCACTGGTGAAAGGAAGGGTCCACATTGCAGGCACTGACACGGCTTCCTTCCTCCAGAACAGCTCCTGCCTGTAAAATCTTTATACAGTGGGGTGCACGTTCTAATGATAACAGCATGTTTTAAGTGTTACCTTGGATACTCTCCATTTCCTTAACATGCTCCGGAGCTACACAGGAGCTGGAAGGAGGAGTAGAGATTGATGCCGTGCCTCCATTTCAAGATCCAAAATGGACACCACTGACCAGTGCATTTGCATGCTTTTACATACTGTGATTTGGACCTTATAATGCTATAAGGTGACCAGATTTATGAAATGAAAACTGGGGGTATTTTTAGTTCAGTGGGCAATATATCACTCAATTATCATCTAAAAGGGGGGACAATTTAGTTTTGTGCCCACGCTATGTGCCCCTTGGTACAGCTACCGATCTCACATATGCAGTACCTAAATATTAGTATATATAAATTCCCTTTGATGACTGTTTTGAATGCATAAAAATATTTTTTTTAAATGATTAAATAAATAAAAGCTGCACTGTTTGGTCAGCCTTAGTAAGTTTTACTAAAATAAAATATGTAATATACTTTTTATAAACAAGCTAAACTATGAATAAAATAAACTGTGTGTGTGCGTTTTTGTGACAAATGAGGACATAAATTTGTATAATGACAAAGGTATGACATAGGTATTAGAAAGTGAAGGTGACTTATGAGGACATTGCTCCATCTCCCCACTTTTCAAAACGCTTATAAATCATACAAGTGAGTTTTTGGGGGAAAAGTAGAAATGCACAGTCTCCTGTGAGGGCAAAGTTTATGTGTAGGGCAATAGCACATACAGTTTGTACAGTACAAAAACCATTACGCCTAAGGGATGTCCCCACTTTTCACAATAACAAACGTGTGTGTGTGTGTGTGTGTTAATCTCAGGTAGGAAGGGGTTAATAAATAATCAGCATCCTGGGGAAATCTCCCCCTTTTTAGCACCATTGCAGGGGTGGACTGCTGTTTCTTTTTCCATTTAAACTATTATTTAAAGGAAGAAAGAAAAAGGAAAAAACACATTTCTCCCAAGGGCCATCTTCAAACTCCCTCTCTACATCTCACTCACACACACACACACAAATCCTTGACACAATTTATTTCTATATTATTGAAATTCCTCCTCAGTTAATTACTCCTGTGTTGGAGTGAGCATGCAGCGTTATTTGCATTTCTGGGTCCTGTTAAGCAGTGTTAAACAGCACCGTCACCACACACACACACACACAAAATCACAGAGACAAATATATGTGAGTGTAGCTGACGGCAACACAGTGATCAGCGTAGCAGAGCGGAGAATAGGACGAGGGTAGAGATCAAACAAGCGCGTCGTAACAACATGGCAAACACAACACTCGCATTTAGCCGCCAAAACGCTTGCCAGCCGGTGGGAGAATGACACAGCCTTTAATTGTTTTCAAAATGAGCGCTTTAAATTAACAACGGGCGATGCTTATCTACCAAAATAACAAGGGTATGGGGAAATCACAATAAGTACGCACAGATGAACACGCACAGCTTCTATCTGAACTTGGAAAAGGTCTGGCTTGTATAATTTCTGTGTCACTACTGTTACCAAATGGAACTGCAAAAAATAAATACTGTTTTCAAACAGGTTTCCAAATCAGGTGTGCCATTGGTTGGCCAGAGAGATCCTGATCCTGCCCCAAACTCACACCATTGGTTTAGCCAGTGTTGCTGGTCGCGATTTTCATACAGAGAAATGTTTTGTTATTTATAGGTAATTATTTTTGTTATATTTGAAAGAGAATGGCTTTCTGAGTTTCGTTCTTCTGTTGAACATAAAAGATATTTTAAAGAATGCAGGTAACCAAACAGTTACTGGTAGCCACTGACTTCCATTATATTTTTGTCTATACTATGAAAATATAATGTATATAAAATAAATATATGAAATATAATACTTATGGTGACCAACATTATTAAACATATAATTTGTGTTTAACAGAAGAAAGAAATTCATGAGGGGGTGAGGGTGAGAAAATGCTGACAAAATTGTAATATTCTTTTAATGTTGTGATGTAACAGAAGTAGTGACAGATCTTCTCAGATGTGAAGTACATCTGAGTGAAATATTATTAAAAAAGAAAAAAAGTATCCATCAGTTGCTGATTGGATGAAGGCAACTCTGAATGCAAGCTTGAGGTCAAATGTAAGAAAAGTGTGGGATTTATACGGACTAAATGATTAGAGAAGTCAGGCATACAAACATTTCACTGATTAAGATTGGATTACAACATTTTGATTAAAAATTATGAACTCAAAAATTTAAATTGAGGCAATGTGGTCACAAAGGTTCAAATCTAAATCACAATATATTTCCTGATTCGCTTTTCATCTCATAATTTCCTGCCTTATTTCCCACTGTGGGAAAAAAAGCGTCAAAAAAGTCTTAAAAAAAAAGAAAGAAAGAACAAAACAGCAATTGTTGCTACCGTGGTTTATTTAATGTAGAGCTATACAAAAAGAAAGCAGGTGTGGATAGCTGTCCGTAAGAGGCTTGACAAGCATGAAACTCGCATCAAATTCCCCCCTGGACATAACCACGGCAAGAAAAATGGGGAACTGGGGGTGAATTCGGTTAGCATCTGTTTATATAACCCTTGTCGTTGCGACTAGCAGGATTACCAGAACACACACCTCCTGAACCGAAGAGGAATTCCATCAGGATCTGCCGCTTTATCAAATCAGGGATGCGTTTCACCGCGAGTGAGAGATTCCGACAACGAGGAGATGCTGCGCGTACAAAGAACGAGATCGCATCTCTTAACCCAGCGAGAAGAAACATCCTCACCCTCAGACCTGATGCTGCGAGGGCCCTTAACGAGCACACGTGCATATGCGGACCCTCACACGCGCACACATGCACGCCGGCCCCCTGCTTCTCCCAGTAAGGGCTTCACACACTGCAGGTAAAGCTTCAAAGATCGGCATCGCACTGCAGCTCCATGCCGGAAAGAGTGGGGAGGAAAGAATAGAGAGAAGACAAAAAAAAGAAAATGAAAAGAGAGATTGTTATTTAAACAGTCGTGCTAGTACGGCGTGTATGAATATAAATTTTGAGAGAGACAAAAAAACTAATAGATGGGCGGAGGGAGGGAGAGAATATTATGCAGACGCACCTCCAATGACATTACAATAAAAAGCTCTTGTGGACCACTGTTGGTATGTGTGTTTAACATGGCGAGAAAAAGAGAGAGATGGAAGGGAAGGGAGAAAGCGAGTGAGCGAGCGCTCAGAGGGAGTCTCACCTGGGCCCGGCTCTGCTGCAGCCGTCTGCAGGAGATTCAGCTGCAGAATACCTAATGCGTGTGTGGAGGGGCGTGCCGTACAGCCCTGTTACTGGCCCCGGGCCATTCTGTATGATTAAGTCTTCTACACTTAAGGGATAAAGCCTTGCTCTCCTTCTCTCCCACTGGAAGCCATTAGCAGCCCCCCATTTGCAGCTCAGTGTGTGTGTGTGTGTGAGTGTGTGTGTGCATGTGTGTGCGCCCTGTGCGTGTTTGAGCCCATGCATTTGAATGGGTTCATACCCCTGTGTCTTTGTGCTCCCGTCTTGTTTGTGTACGAGTGTGTGTGTGTGTGTGTGTGCACGAGTCTATGTGTGTGTGTGTGTGTGTGTGTGCTGCTTCCTGAGCAAAGCGTGTGTGATTTTGTCAGTACAAAACAGCTCCACGGCACCCTGGGATTAGTGTCCAGCGGCGAGCTGTTTGGGCCCAGAGTGCACTGCGGTCCGGCCCCCTCATTACAATGGACCCATGCAGGGCCAATGGCTGCCGCAGCAACATCACGCATTATGATCAGGGGCCTGTTGCGTGTCCCTAAGAATTGGGAGCCCGGGCCCCAGACTGTCACGCACACACACATACTTGCTCTGGATTAATCATGTCGGGGTCCATATCTCTGAGGGTGGGGCGTTTGATCTCCTCCTGTCCAACATGTGGCACAAACATCATCACAAAAACATGTGTGACACACACAGAGTAGTGGTGAATTCTGGGGTTTTGCCATGTATAATTAAAGAAATTACAAAAGGAAAACCTTGTTGGTGGCGAATGGTGGAGGTCTGGTAAAATGGCTACAGGGTCTAAAATGTGATTGGATATGCTGAAATACCCACACCTAAAGTTAAAAGCGTACAGTTAATAATAACAACAATGAAACGTTTTTCTGCTAAGACTATTAGTAAAATAATTATTCATTGAATATTGGGTATTTTTTGTAGTCATTTTGGTAATAGACTGATATATCAGCCAATATTACATGACTTAAATGTCAATTTAAGTTTTTAGTGAATTGACAAAAAAGTGTGTAAAACAAGTTCAATAAAATAAAGGACGGACTGATAGAGCAATAGAACATTAGCTAGAATGACAGACAGAATGATATAATAATAGATAGTTAATAACAAACGATCGATAGAACGATAGGACAAACGATAGAACGAACAATATATAGAACACTAGAATGAATGACAGATAGAACGATAGACAGAATGATAGAACGATAGATTGAGAGATAGCATTTATAGACAGTGATAGAATGACAGAATGAACAATAGAACAAATGATAGAACAAACGAAAAATAGAACGAACGATAGATAGAATGATAGAACGACGGATGGACAGACAGACAGACAGACAGACAGACAGATAGATGGATAGGACCTAGATAGTTCTGCTTCATGTTGCACCAAACAACACCCCTGCTACAAATATTTAACCAATTTCATTGCTATTAATTAATTGTGCTGAATATGTTTGCCAAAATCTGCACAACCTGTACAATCCATCTGGGCCTTCTGATGAACCCAATAGGAGTCAAGTTTCGACCACTGAACCCAGTGTTAAAAAGCATAAGGCGAGGCAATCAACATTTAATAAAGGAAATCAGAGGCATCCCGTAAGTCCTGCAGTAGAGCTGATTTAATGGCCGCTATGTGTGGCTTCACGTCGCCCGTGTTCTCCGGGACAGAGAAAAACACATTATAAATGAAAAGATCCAGCATGCTGTCCATCACTGCCATGTTTCTGGGTTAATGACGCCTTAACGGTCATCCTATACTGACGAACAGTCTCGCCATGAAGGAGAGAGGGAGAGCGGGAGAAGGAGAGGCAGAGTGTCTTTAATTTCAAGATAATTAATAATAGATAAAAGCCTGACTTGTTCTGCATGGCTTAATAGCTTTTAATAGCAGGGAGAATGACGGGAACACGCACGGCTGTGTCTCCAGACGCTGGCCTGCAGACCTCCAGAGACACCGTCATCTTGCTGCAGCACAGAGGGGGGAGGCGTACCTGAGCCAGAACAGACACACATACACACACACACACACAGGATCGGAGAGAGGCAAGCACGCTAAAAGAAGCCCATGCACTTACTCAAACACACGCGGGCACAAACACACCCAAGAGAGCCCCGTACATAGGCCTGCTCTCTGAATGGTGCAATTCACTCCTGCCAACACGCATATAAAAATACATACGCTCTTTCCCGTAAGCACTACACACATCACAGGCAACCACCGAAGATCAATACCCGGACACAGCAGTATGAAGCCATTCAAAAGAGGGGACTCAACTACATGGAGAACGGACACATACACACAAACGGTGGCTACAGCACATAAACACACACAAATACCTTGAGCTGAAATGTACTGCTCATTCTGTATAGTATATGATATTAGAGTGTGTTTACTACAGCGATAAGCACAATATAGTCCGCTGGACCTCAGCTGTGGCTGCAGGTAGTAACACTCATTACTGCACCATTTCTGCTGCATCAGGTCTGAGAGCCATACAATATTAGAGGTGAGGAGGGGAAAAACTATAAAGATGAATATTTCATAGTATTGATTTACAATATAGTAATATTTTAACTCATAATACTTTATTGGCAAATGTTGTATGATGTGTATTGTACTGAGAGCCATTTGGCAACAGACAACCTAGTATTGTGAAGCCAAAAATTGAAATTTTTTCACATTACGTTCACATTATTCACATATTTTCACATTTTAATTTATTAATTTATTTATTTTTTAGGGGTGGGAGACGCACGCAAAGTCAGATTGAGCTAGATATATAGCTAAAACATTAAATAAATCTATAACTGAAATCTATAATCAATACAAAATAAAATATAAATAAGTCTATAACTTAACTTATAACGTAACTTTATAAATAAGTCTATTATTTAAAATATAAATCAAATAACATTTCAAAGTATAAATTAGTGCTGGGCAACAATTAATCGTGATTAATCGCATCAAAATAATAGTTTTGTGTACATATGTGTGTGTACTGTGTATATTTATTGAGTATATATAAATACACACACATGCATGTATATATTTAAGGAAAATATGTTATGATTATATATTAAATATATTTACATATAATATTAATTATGTGAATAAATATATATATATAACAAATATTTTCAAAATATTTGTATATATACTGTATGTGTGTGTCTTTATATATACATAATAAATATACACAGTACACACACATATATTATATAAACAAAAACTTTTATTTTGAATGCAATTAATCATGATTAATCGTTTTCCAGCACAAGTATAAATAAGAAAAAATATCATTTGAAAAAAATAAAAATAATATTATAGTCTCTCTGTAAATGAATAATAAATGAGTAAAAGAGAGAAAAAAGTAGTCTCTCTGAAAATGAATAAGAAATTAGTAAAAGATTTTTCGCAAGTTTGAATTGCAATTGTAAACTAAACATGAAGAGCATATCAATATACTGCAATATTGTTTCGCCAGGTCCCTGCGGATTTCCACACCTACAAAATATCACCATCTAAACAACTGCTGCCATCCTGACAGCAAGAGATGTGGCATAAAAAACTAATATTTACACTCAGGCAGCCATTTGTCACTGACACACCAGCATTGACAGCAGTAGGAGGAGCCCGTTTCCTCAATATTTCTATGTCTCTCTTTCACTCGTTCCCTGTAGCCAGGGCTGTTTTGAATGCGGGCCGGATTCTGTGACAGCTCCGCCCCTGAAAACACACACACACACACTCCAGTTGCAGTGGAATGACAGCGGAGATGGAGTGACAGGGATGAGTATTCCCCGAGCGCAGCACGGAAGCGTGGACAGCGGGAGTTTTGCTGGGTCCTTATCGCTCAACTGGGTCACTGTGTCCAATCAGGCTTTGGAGGCCGGCCCGTGAGGGCGGTACAGGCATTTCCTGCTGGACGGGACGCAGCTGACAGCCTCGCCCTCAGACCCTCGCAATCCGAACGCATTGGCTGCCAGCTGCATCTCGCAGGTCAAACATTGGTAGTGCACTGTGCCAATCTCTCAGCCTGGGCTTTTCCCACAAGGGCTTCAACTTCAATAGCCTATCCTCCAAACCTAGGCCGAGGGACAGGGAGGGAAGCTGATTAACCAAATACTTTTATCAGCACTGAAACTGCTCCGCTGCACAAAATGGCCTTAAAAACACAAACCAGCAACACTGGCCAAAAACACGCTAAGGGGGGTTGTTGAAGAGAAAACCGAGGCTTACATGGCAAAGGGACACAATGAGGATTGACTGGACCCAAACCGAAGGCTCACCACTACATCACACTAAAAATGCAGAAGAGTCCAGCCTCTCGCTTTAAAAACACATATGGTGACACTAGGCACATAACATAGCACAGTTCTACATTTACTACCCGTTTAAAAAACAGTTATTTGAAATTAATTACAACACAATAATATACTGCACTGGAAAAAAATAATAAATGGTTCAAAAACATCTACGGTTCGAGATGCTGGAATTTTTTTTGTTAGTTTTTTTAAAGCTCAAATAAATGAAAAATATAAATTACAAATGATTTCGATGTTATTTAGACTGCTCATTTCAGACAGCACTTTTTGTGTTCATACCACATTCATATCCATCATATGACCCTAACCAGTGAATCTAAGCAATGAAATCTAGAGGATTAAGGGACAGGACGTCAACACTGTAAAAGAAGGAAATGGTGTACAGGGAAAAAAAAGAGCAGATACAAGAGTGGGAGGATGGCAAGAGCACTTGTGTTGTCTTCCTGAGTTTTTGTGCTCTTGGGAGAACTTGGACGGCTCGGGTCAGAAGAGACTCATAGTGTTGTGCTTTCTATTTCTCTATGCTTTTTCTTTCTTTTTTTCTATTTCTTTCTTTGTCTCTTCGTCACATAAGTTAAGGTGTGCTACATGTTTGCAAGAATGCTTGAAGTGAGAGTAACTTTGATGTTTTCACAAGAGCCAACTAGAGATCCACAACACCTCTGATGTGACGGAAGATGAAGATGAGGCAGACAAACAAATGCCGCACAGAGAAGCGCAAATACAACATGTTCTAGCGTAATCTGACAATATCTATTCAGTCAAAGCCTTGAAAGCAAAACATATTTAGTTTAAAAATGATTTGTGTCATTTTTTAATGTTAATACACTTTCTCCTATCAGAGTTTAATGAACAGAAATGACTTTGGTGGGTTAAAACACCCTCAAAACAATACTATGTTTGAATGACCCAACACAGCAACATTACCTTAATGTATGGTGCATGTTTGGGACAGAACTATCTGCTTGTCCAAAGCAAGGAAGTCTCAAATATCTCCCATATCTCAAAAGGGTGAATATCCTGAATTGTGACATGAAAGGCAGCATATGAAAAAAATTATATAATATAATATAATACTATATAATATAATATATTCATTTCCCATTAATTAAAAAAAATTAAATAAATAAATAACTATATAAAAGTGGTTAAGGACAAAACAACTATTTTAACAGAGCTAAATAATTCACAATTCATATTTCTTGCAAAACAAAAATTCAGAGCAATTACATCTCGAAGGCTGTCAATAGAGGGGAAAAAATTGAGCATTCCCACACTATGTATCTGTAACATGAAACTGAAGATAGAAAAAAATACCTGTTCAAACTTTCTAGCAGAAAGAAAGAAAGAAAGAAAGAAAGAAAGAAAGAAAGAAATGGTCATACACATGCAAAAAAGTGTGGCAGAATAGCAAATGGGAGTGTTTAGGAAACCTGTTTGAAACTAATCTTTACATTTACAATTCTGTTTTTCACCACTAGTGGCCCAGAAATTACACCCTCCACCGTGATGCCAGTCTAAATCATAACATTTGCCAGCAAGAAGACATGAACATTAAAAAGACACAAAGTCACACACGTAGACACATTCTTTGTCTCTCACACTCCTCCCTCCTCACCGCACACATGGCACATTCCTGGCCGTGCGATGCGAGGTTCTGGCTAAAGGCCGTCAGCAGCCGTTTCCTGAGGAAAGCCCTGGGTGCAGTGTCAACTCTCCTTCTTCCTCTGCATTCCCCTCTCACACACACACGCAGTGAAAGGGTCTTATCAGTTTACCACAATTCTGCCTTTCAACACAGTGCAGAACACTCTTTGACTCTAAACACACTCACTCTCATAAACACACACTCGGAGGCACAAATGTGCTTAGAAATGCACCCAGGCACATTCTCCAACTCAAAGATTCAAGAAAAACGTAAACCACAATGGCATCACACATACACGTTAAGAGCACGACGGAGCTTCGGTGTTCACTAGAAGAAAACATAGTCAAAGATTAAAGGGGCGCTCAGATCAGATCTGAAATTTGTTTTTCATCTGTCTCGCCTGTCAAACACAAGAGGAAAAATGTTTCCAATATACCTGTGCAGAGAGAGAGAGAGAGAGAGAGAGAAGGATCGAGGAAGGCAGAGAGAAGCTGAGTCTGAGCGATATAAAGCGAATGAGGAAAAGAGAGAACATGGAGGGAGAGCAGACGTGATTAAATCCCGTCGGCTGTGTGGGGCTGTCAGCGATTGTGACACGAGGTTCAGATCGCTGCTCGCTAGGGAGAGCACCATAATCACGTTCTTCCCACCATGATGCCATCAAACGGGGACGGGACGGGTGGGTGGCTGCGATGGGGACGGCAATGGCAAAGCCCAAAACTGCCACACACGTCCCATTTACTCTAAAATCACCTTTTACACTAGGAATGGCCATTAGAATTTGAAAGTGACCACAACGGACTATCATGCAAGCACAATAATTCCATCACTGAAATTTCAAAACATTTTACAACCAATTAAAATTCAGCATCAACTACATCTAAACAGGCCGTAAACGACTGCACGACTTTGACTGGTTACTACATTATTTTCAGCAGTTCATCAGACAGCAATTTGTGTCAATGCAGTAGCCCACTGGATGTTCAACCAGCAGCCCGCGGGCCAAATCCTGCATGTCTATCATTTTTATATGACCCTCCTATTGATTAAATCAAGATGAAATTGCTGTGCTGCCTAATACACAAAAGTGCATTAATCAGCAGTTTAGATGTACATATTCGGTCATGTCTTGTACATTAGATCTGTTTATGCAAATAACTATTGACTAATAACGGTTTAAACAAAGAAGAAGAACAGTTTCATATTCACATGCACAATATGTTGTCTGATTTTCTTAAAAATAAAAACTGAAGGGAAAAAATTAAGAAAACAGAGTCAGCATTCTCCATACTGAATATAATTAAATCAGTTTTGTGTGGGTTGATACAGTCAAATATTTGGGCTTTAGCAGATCTTGTTTTTCCTCAGTTTCTTAAAAGCGTATAAGAGTTGCCCTTAAAATTTCAAAATATTAGATTAATGCTAATAAACAACTTATTAAGGGCGATCAGCCTTAATTTGCATCTCAAACTTAAAGTAATAGTTGACCCAAATATGAAAATTCTGTCTCTTACTTCAGTATTTTACTAACCTCATATCGTTCCAAGTCTGTATGACTAACTTTCCTCTGAGAAACACAAAAAGAAGGCTTTTTGAAGAAGGAGAAAACACTGGACCCCATTGACGTCCACTGTATGGACAAAAAAATTTTTTGTGACCCATCTTTTTATGTGCCACTAAAGAAAGTAAGTCATACAGTTTTGGCGTGATATGAGGGCAACTAAGTGATGATGACAATTTACATTTTGGGGTGAAATCCATTAAAGTGCAAATATATTGTGGTCCCATTAAAGTGAAAATATAAAGATCAAAATATTCACCATTAGATCTTTGGACTTCCTCAAATTTTAATTGGAAAATATCTGTAGACATAGATTTTTTCACTCATCTAAATGGTGGGCACCTAAATGGAACATAATACTGGGTATTGTGATGTGTTTTTACCAATATATTATATAATATTTATTTTTTAAAGAAGCATTTTTAACTTGACATGCCATGTGGGTAAAAAAAAAACAGCATAACATTTTCCTAAAGACATCCTTCTGACACATTTGCTCATAGACCAACAATGCACAACAGCGCAGATCCCCGAGTACTCCATTGATTTATCTGTAGAGTACTCGAGGAGACAAAACGACCAAAATGCCTACTTTACACCCTCTGGCAGGTGGAGGGCCCCGTGCCGAACGCCCCCGACCTAGGAGGAGGACGGCCTCCCTGGATCACAGCGCCTTCGGGACCCTCCAGAAATAGATGGTCCCAGTACACCACCAACAATACCATCAACTTAACAGGAGGGAGAAAGAGAACAGGGCTGTTCCACACAAAAACGTAAGAGTATAGCCTGACTGCTCAGGAGACAGGAAGAACGAGAGAGAGAGAAAAAGAGAGAGAGAGAGAGAGAGAGAGAGAGAGAGTCTTAATTGCCTTATCCTGTAGTACAGGCTGGGGAGTGCTTTTTGACTTCGGCTTCCAATTTCACGCTACAGCATTATTTAGTTTGATACAGACTTGATTAGGCATTACAATGTGTCCCTCTCTGAAGGAGCTTTGTGGCCGGCCTGCATCACTAGAGGACAGATTAACTCTGCAATCACGCTCCTTCTGAGACCCTTCTACTGTTTGTTTAGACCGCCGGAGACCATGCCAGCGCATGTTTGTTTGTGTATGGGGATTTTGTGGGAGGGGTTCTTATTAAATGAACTCTACCCACACTTACAGCGACCCTTATTATGGGACATGACCACAAGATATAGAAAGAAAGTGTGTGCATTCGGGGGGATAGCGCTCAGTCCTTGACCTCAAGGGTCTTCCTTTCCAGTATATGAGAATTTTTAAAAGAACTCAGTCTCAAAACATAGATAAATACACACAAGCGGTGCTGGTAAACAATACTTTTAAAAGTAAAGTTACATTATTACTATTTACTGAGAGCTACTAAACAAATAGACTGAATAATTTGTAAATGTAGAACATTATATTAAATACAATTTATTTAAATTATATAAATAGATGGTATACATTTAGTACAAATTATGGTCAATTAAACAGAGATTTAATTATACTAGTTACTAATAAAAAGTCAGTGTTAGATTATTATGCTACATAAGTTAATTTGAATGAAAATCACTTGTACATTATGAGGAAGGAAGAGTTTTTCCATTTGCATTTGTTAGTTATTAACTCTTTCCCCGCCAGCGATTTTTTTTAAAGTTGCCAGCCACCGCCAAGCATTTTTGATGATTTTAACCTAAATTTGACGGCCCTCAGAATATTTTCTGCTATGTATATATGAACATATTATATATCAAAATAAGTTCTGCTTTTAATTTAAAAAAACTATTTTATTCTATCTTCATGTGTTCATGTTTTATCCCCACTTGAATGCACATAGGTTTCATCAGAAATGCAATATTTTGGACAAAAAACTGAGAAAAATGCATTTTTATCAAAGTAGTGCATTTTCAAGCAAAATACATTCAAATGTCAGTCTTTCACCTGTAAATAATTTTATGAATAACTGAAATTGCATTCAATAAACACAACAGATAGACACACACAGACACAGACACACATATAGGCTACATACATATACATACTCAGAGGTGTAAAATACTTGAGTAATTTTACTTGATTACTTAAGTATTATTTTGGGGGATTTTTACTTTATTCAAGTACAATTTAAACTGACTACTTGTACTTTTACTTGATTACATTTCTGAAGAAAAAAAAAACTGTACTTTTTACTCCTTACAATTTTATTTAAACTTAAAAAGTACATTACATTTTTATTTTATCTTATGCACATTAAATATGGTAAACGGAAGCTCAAAAGTGTGTGCTTGACATGAGAACCAATGATCATTGTTTTCATGCATCAAGCACACAGTTCTACTTCAGTTATGACTTTCATCAGGTAAATGTATGGCATCAAAAGTTTACCATCAAATCAGAGGAAGCATGTTGAGGTAGCAAAGTTGTTTTTTCCCCCCAAAAAAGTGTATTCATTATTCTTTCTGTTTTGATAGAGCCATTAGCTGTGTTATATATTGGCTGAATGCACAAGATTGAGTGCAAATAAAATCAGTGATGAAAATTTTAATATAATTAATATTTATGTGGGAATTATTATTATTATTTTTTTAATTAAATGTTACAAATTTCCAAAAAGTGTTTAAATGAACATTATATTTACTTAATTGTAATTAAGTTCTTACCAGGTGGGTAAGTTGTTTTAATGTCATTATGTGACACATTGAGTAGGAATCTGGACTCTCAATTAATATTTTTTTAATCTTAATAATTACATAATTTGCTCATTAATTCATATAATTAGTCACTAATAATTATGTAGCAATATTTGCTGACAAAATGCCCAAATAAAAATGCCCCAAATAAACAATTAAAAGATTAAGTGACGTAGAAAACACACAAAAAAGTGGCCTTTCAAAATTTTAATGTTGTATGTTTTAATTCTATGTCTCTCCTCATTAATTCAATATGTTTCTAAGCTCGTCATCACATTCTTATTAAAAGTGATAGTTCACCCAAAAACTAAGATTCTCATGTCGTCCCAGATGTTTCAAATATTGATTCATTAACAGGGGTTGTATGAGTTACTGTCATATTCACTTTGTGTAGTTTTTGAAGTGTCATTTTTGGACGTCCCATACTTGGCTTATAAGAAGAGAGATGATTTAGTTTAGATGATTTAGATCTTAGTTTGTGTTCATCTGATAAATAAAAGTCTTATATATATATATATATGTGGCTGGTGTGTGGTGAGCGCACTGGCGCCGTTGTACTGTGGCTGCCGTCGCATCATCCAAGTGGATGCTGCACACTTGTGGTGGTTGAGGAGAGACCCCCCAGATGATTGTAAAGCACTTTGGGTGTAGAGCAATACACAATAAAGCTCTATATAAACGCATCATTCATTCATATATATATATATATATATATAAATATATATATAAGATGGCATGAGGCTGGAAAGGATGGAGTTTCCTTTTAATCCCTTTCCCTGCAATTTTTGTGTGTGTGTGTGTGTGTGTGTGTGTGTGTGTGTGTGTGTGTGTCTTCCGCTGTGGTGCATTTTAATTGTTATCACTGCACTAGATGTGTGTTTGACCTGTGCCATTGCATTTTGTTTCGTTTTCTCCCTTTAACCAAACTTCTGAATGTCTGTCAGAAAACTTTTTTAATACTTACAATTTAAAGTAGTACTTTTTTACTTTTACTCAAGTATGTTTTTGGCCAGATACTTGTACTTTTAATTGAGTAAAATTTTCACTGAGTATCTTTACTTTCACTTGAGTAAAATTTGAGTACTTTTTACACCTCTGTACATACTGTACATACACATACACACACACACACACACATATATATATATATATATATAGAGAGAGAGAGAGAGAGAGAGAGAGAGAAAGAGATCACGCACACACACACACACACCCACATTCAGATTGACTGGTTATCGGTCCATCCACGACACAACTAGAGATGTTTCTGTGTCTGTAAAGGCATCTCTCTCACGGACTACTTCATCCCGATCAGATTCTAAATGGTCAAAACATGATCTAGATATATGATCAACATTTTCTCTGATCCTTCCATTTATGCCGATCGTCTTGTATTTGGACCCGCAAGACCCGGAAGGGACTAACTCGTTCAGGACATGCGCTAGGGCTTTCCTTACCGTAATATACCTAGAACACAGATTGCTGTAAAAACTTGTCTTTGGCAGGGAAGCGTTGTCTCTTAATTGACGAGATATCTCGTCAATAGAAAAAAAATACTATAACCCTTTTCAACATGCTAATTGTGATTATGTAACGGCCAGTTAATTATGTTACTGCTATAAAAAAAGCCATAAAATAACACTTAATGAGCACGACATACTTGGACTAAAGTGTTCCAACCAATTACGGATTGATTACTCCAGTACCAATGAGTAAAGTATTGTGTTTTACACTTTGCCTCAAGACAGTGTGGTGCAAAACCTCTGATATCGGATTTTATCAGAGTTTAATGATCGAGCTGGATCCAGATAGAAGAAAGAGAATGGGACAGGTTGGTCCCCTGTCCATCACTACAGAACAGGTCAAAATTTTACATTTTTAACATCGGTCCATCCACCCATCCATCTATCCATCCATCAACACCAAGGTGCCACAGTACACAACCCCCACGCCGTGCAATCTCCAATTCTCTTTCTTTCTGCTCCCTCTCTCTGCCTCTCCTGGAGCAAGTTTGATGGTGACATGAAGCATTTATTAGGCGAGAGAAGCTGAGCAGGAAAGAGAGAATAAAGAAGAATTGGGAGCACGAGTGTGTGGATGGTTAATAATTTCTGCGCACTTCTCTTGGCCCTGGATTTTTTATTTTTTTTTGCAGTAGCTGAAAGAGACTCTCTTCCCCATCATGTTCAACCACAACAACACAGATACACACCTATCAGAGCAGCCCACAGCATACACACATACACACACATCTGAGCGCCGGCAGATGGATGATTAAATACACGCTGTGGCTGTAGCATGGAGAACTTTACCTGGGGACTAAGCCGACGAGATATAACATAAGGTTAACTGATTTGGTTTGGATATGGCGAGCGTTTTGACACAGTTTGGAGTGAATTCCGTCTCTCTGGCTGTGCTCGAACACAAACATACACACGTCTGCTGCATTGAAATGCAGATCTGTCATGTGTGTGCTGGTAGAGAGGTAGATGTGAATTTGCTTCTACACACCTCCATAAATGTGGCCCGAGTCATCTCTCTTGACACAACACTCCCAGATAAGCATCAGAAAACTCTCACATACTCTAATAAACCATCTAAAACACAGATTTTGGGGGAAAATTGCTACTTTTAGAAATAACAAGCCTGTGAGAGCCATAGTACATATGTATTATATATTTATTTTTCAAAAAAAGTTTATATCTTTATATAAAAATAACGATACAATATCAATTTATTTCGATATTAATTTTCTAACTTTGAGCTTGTACAGTCAGGCAGAAGGGTGAGAAGTGAGGTGAGATGAGGTGAACGGAGAGAAGTCGGAGAGGAGAGCGTAATAATCACTCTTTGCCTCATTCAGTTCCTCTGGGAACTTCTTGAATACAGGAGCAGCCCTCAAAAAAAGCACACATGCTAAGTGAACTGCACACAATGGAAAAACCTGACTTTTAACAAACAAATGAACACATCGTAGAAGAACGGCTGTTTTGTAAATGTCATTATTCCGCTTTTTTCATGTCTCCCCTCCCCTTTATTCTCCCTTTGTGAGCGTATGTGTGTGCGAGCGCTCTCGAACGAAGAGCGACTTTAATTGTTTCTTCAGTATAGCCCCGCTGTTTGCACGGGTTATTATCCCCGACTTTGCGTGAGGAGGGGGGACTTGCTGTTTGACGGGGAATTAAATGAAGAAAAATAAGGAAAAACACGTCTGACTCCAGGATCAAGGGCTCGTCTTTCTCTGGAGTCAGGCGGGCTAGCAGAACCGAGGGTCTTTTACAATGAGGGGCTAATTCTTTCTAAGCCAAAAAGGCTTCTATGCTAGGTTCCAGACTAGCCTCAGGATAAAGCGAAGAAGCTTCACGGCTTAAAATCAATTTATCAAGGCATTACTAACCCAACTCAGCGACCTGTGGTTTGCACACATAATCTGCCCGTGACGAAACAGCAGACTGACAAGCACCGCTTTGCTATCATTAGCCATGTCTGTATTTTTAAAACTAGTAACTTTAATTGATAAGCGAAGGGTCAGAGTCGTCTTTTGTCTTTCTGCCAAGTCATTTACACCTGTTTATTTGCCGACATAATTGTCTAGAAGATCTGAAACAAGGTACAGCCAGACATTCTGACATTGGATGAACTCTGCAAATTACTCAAAAGTTTTGTTTTGCAGAGTCAAACTCCATCTGTGTTTGAAAGGGCAAGGCTGCTCAACTCTGTAAGCGTATCTTTGTTTTAGCGGTTTTGTTCTTGCTGCTAGAAAACTTTTTTAGGCCTTGTGAAATCGATGGGTTCAGCTCTGGAGAGAGCCACAAGCGTTCAAGAGATTTCTCAGTGCGTGGGCACACACACACACACACACACACACACAAACACACACAGAGAAACATTTCACCTCCAGCTATACCAGTCCTTCACTGGTCTAGGACGGCTCCCTGAGCGCTCTGCCATGGGAGACCAGATGACCTGGTGAAGGGTCAGAGGGGACTCTGGGGGGCACAGCAGGGGTCAAACCAGCACCAGCACTCCTCATTAATGACCTCGGCAGCCCTTCAATCACCACCCCAAAAAGCTCAGACCAGGGCCTGAAGCCTGTCCAGCAGGGAGACAGGCCAATAAATATATGCATCAGCCAGGTGTAGAGAGTGGGCTTAATTGCCCCCTTTCCTTATGTTTAATGTACAGCCCAATGAGACGGGGCAGGGTCGTAGAGCAGCCACCCGGAGAGGAGAAAGAGTAGAGAGAGAGTGTTAAAGCATCTTTGAATATCAGGAAAAGTCAATTACACTCAGACAAACACTCCTAACTTTTGACATAAACTACCATTCAAAGGTTTGATGTCAGTGAGGTATCTTTTGCTCAACAAAGCTACATTTTATAATAAAAAAAAACAAATATTCTGAAATATTTTTTCTATTTTAATGTTTGAAAATGTAATTTATTCCTGTGATAGCAAAGCTGAATTTTCAACAGCCATTACTCAAGTCTTCAGTGTCACTGACTTAGCCTTCATAAATTATTCTAATATGCTGCTCAAGAAACATTCTTATTATCAATGTAAAAAAAAAAAAAAAAGTTGTGCTGCAAATGTGCTTTTTCAGGATTCTTTGATTAATAAAAAGTTTAAAAAGAACAGAATTTATCTGAAATAGAAATCTTAACATTATAAATGTCTTTACTGCCATTTTTCCATTTAATGCATCCTTGCTGAATAAAATCTTAATTAAATTCTTACTGACCCCAAATTTTTTAACAGTAGTAACCCACTCCCCACCTCATAACATCGACAGTCTGACAGGCCTAAATTATAGAACGAGCTTTACGGTATGAAACATCACTCAAATTCCTATTCTAGGTCACCAAACTTAATTTTCTAAATGTAAAAGAATACTTCCAAGATGTACCGCGACGTGCTTTCTAGACAAAAGTCTACGACGTTCTCGGCGGACTAGGTGAAAATGGCTGCCATGTTTAATCTACATGGGTACGAGCAGCTTTGAGAGACTCTTTCTCTGTGCGTTGTTCCAGCACGTTTTAATCTGCCCTCTGCAGCAGCCCAATCCGGGTTCCAGAGCGCAGCATCTTAGAACGGCCGCGATCCTCCGGGAAGGCCTGACAGGGGAGCCTTGGCTGGCAGGCTTGGTGGGGAAGGAAGAGGGGGCGCAGGGAATGCCAACCACACAAACAGAATTAATAACAGCGGGCGTCAGAGCGACGCCTTCTCTTTAGAAGTGAAGCGTGGCATGGAGCGGGTCCGCAGCGAGCGCCGGTTCCGGGCCACTGAGCCCAGGCCTTCTGATAAAGCGTGTGGCTAAGCCGGTACAATGGCAGAGCCTACGAATGAGCTCTTACATTAAGACAGATTCTTCCTCACAAAACTAGCAGGCTGGCTGCTGATAAGGAGTTGTCACTGGCAGACACACTGCCCACCGGGGAGAAACCCACATCCAAACCCACCCGCCTTTTCCTCCCATCACAGACCAGATGAATTACGCCATGATCTCCACACCAATAGGGGTCACTGCTTCGAGATATGAAAAGGTATAACGATTTGACTTGAAAAGAAAGTTAAAGAACAGAAGAAAAGCGTGCCTCTTAATATCATGATACCAGTCGCATCAACGTGCAAAGAAAGCCATTAAAAAAGACCTCAGCTGCTGTCAAACTGTGCGCAATTACATTTTTTTCCTGGTTCTGATGAAATACTTTTAGAGTTGTTTAACTAATTGTTCATGCTGTGAAGTCAATGAAAACAAAAAAAGCAAGAGCATAAAAATCAATTTTGTGGTTCATCTCCCATTACCTCAAAATCACACCCTCTCTAACAGTCAACACACACACACAAAATAAATGCTACACTCTCACATAAACAGTCTAGAACTGAAACAAATGCTTTCTCAATTTCAGATTAATACTGACATTTCTTAAAAAAAGCTATAAATAAAAATATACAAAAAGCACTAAAAGAATGTTTAATTAAATACATAATTAGGAACACATTTAACAAAAATGTTTCAGGCACTACAACAGAAAAGTGAATGGAAATATTGACTTAAAATAAATTCAATCTATTATTCTCAATGAACCATCATTTGAAAATGTGCAACAGATGCAATAGAGTGATTAGGTGCGCAACAAAATTGCAAACAGCACACCAATCAAAGCACAAAATGAAAAACACAAATGCGGATGCATAAGAACACTGGGGGTTCTTGTTCCCTGATCTCTTCATTTGTGGCTCTGCAGCCCTATGGTAACTCACTTCAGCATTTTACAACAGCCCACTGACCAATGAAACTTCTGTGCTGTTGCCAAAAATCTAGGTGACAATAAAAAAGCCATTTAATGTTAAAACCAGATGGAGCCAGAAAGGGAGGAAAGTAAAAAGATGAGATCTGTACCGCTACATAAACACACCCACCAAAAATATCAACACAACAGCACATTACAGCTGCATTGCCTATTTTCTTAACATGTAACACAGCTCCCCCAGAAAAAAAGTGCAAGGATAAGTGTAAGTGATAACTAATATCACTGAAATCACACAACAGAAAATCTCAGCAGTGTTCTTTAAAGACGATAAAATCCGCAACTTAAAACCTCACTTCAGAAATCTACAAAATTACTAGAAAATTACATTCCACATTATTTTCTATCTAGATGTCCCTACAAAACCAACTCGCTGTTGTGTTTTGTATCCATGTATGAAAATCCCTTCCTTCCCACAGTCCCTCAGTAGTTGAAACGCACGTCTGAAAATTTGCATTCAAAACAGCGAGTAATTACCCAATTCCCTATCGAAACCCTTGCTAAAGGATACGTATTCTGCAGGAAGAGCTAACCGCATTCCTGAAAGACATTTCAACATGTGAACCAGGTACAAACTCATCCACATACCCACGTACCCAAGACCCTGGTGTCAGTGGGCAGAGGGGGGAATAATGCCATTAGATTTAATTCTCAGAGAGCTTCAGATCAGCATTACTCAGATGTTTTCTCCCTTTCGTAGAATAAAATGTCCAATTTGATTCGACTGACTGTAAACAACACTGAAAAAATGGAAATAAGTGCCCTCACTGTCTCCCTTCCTGTCGTGTGCATTCATCCCCCTCTTAATGTCCTGCAAATGAAGGGGATTTATTAATGTGTAATTAAGTAATAATCATCGCGACATAATGCATAAAACTCATGGGGACGGTGGAGATATGAAACAGGAATGCCACAGCCGAGCACTCAGTGCATAGACACACATTAAAAAGGGATTAATTGAGAGAAATAATATTTTGATAAGCGCAGCTCCCTCTCCCCCTCTGACGAACGCTTGCTGTCTTTTTCCTCTCGAAATAATCTCTCTCTCGCTCTTGCGTGCGCGAGTAACACTGGCAATCACAGTTTCTAATGTAATGTCATGTGAGAGCATGATTTCCTTTACTGGAAAATAATCCCCGGTCTAACGTGACAATGGGCAATGTTTTTTTGAGGAACCCCCCCTCTCATATGTTTTCTATAGCCACAACACCTGCAGATTTGAAGATATCAAAGCAGAAATTAATGACAAACAAGCTTAACCTCTGGAAGAGCGAGCCAATACACTAGACACCGGGACAGAAAAAAACATGAATGATTTTGTGTATACCACACTCAGATATATTGTTGGTGCCCTTCTAATCTCCGAGCATAGCAATCAAAGCTAAAGGTGCTGGGCTGAGATAGGGACAAAGCGAGCCTTGCTTACATATTTAATTGGCCTCTGATTGACATGCATCGCTGAGTGAATACAATCACTGTTTTCCCCCCCAAACCATGTGCTGCAGCAGGCCAATGCATACTCGATAGAAAACTGCAATAGTATTTGTTGCAATACAACAAAACTTTTGATTTGCAATTGCCTTGAAAAAAAAAAACAGAACGAACAAAAAACATAATTAGTTAATGACTGGGGGAGAAAAAAAAAAAAGAGGATGCATATTTATTTGCATTATATTTCATAATCACTTCATGCATGTGAAGAA
The DNA here is from genome assembly GCF_936440315.1 of Barbus barbus. Classification (NCBI taxonomy): domain Eukaryota; kingdom Metazoa; phylum Chordata; class Actinopteri; order Cypriniformes; family Cyprinidae; genus Barbus; species Barbus barbus. Next base: position 21,146,595 of record NC_136750.1, read on the forward strand.
TAAAAGCTGGTCAAAAAAAAATATGTTATTGATTACAGGGTCAAAAATATTGCTCTCTCTCATCTCTCTCTCTCTCCTAAACAATTCAACAACATTGTTTAGGATTGATCTGTACCCAGCAGGCTCAGTCAATGTTAAATATCTATGACAATAACCGATTCTTAACACGTTGTATTTCCAGATCAACCGCCATGAATATTATCCACTTACACTCTAGGTAAACTTGCGACCAATTTTTTCTCTCTTGATGAACCTCTGCAGATTGCGGCCGTTAATTAAAACAAAAAACTGTTTATTATTTGGGGGAGGGGGTACTAATATGGGCCACATGGCCACCCGAAAGCCCATCTGGTTTCTATTGGGGTGAGGGTGCCAAGTGATATCTCGACCGGCAGCACAATATCTGCCGCACATTGCTGATGGACAAGACAAAATAGCAGCAGGCCTTATTGCTCCTGAATTCATCTGCCTGTGAGTGTTGAGTCTTGTAGGAGGGGCGTGAATGAGATGAGACTGTGTGTGACTGATTCTGCCATGTCAAACTCACAACCGGGAATAAATATTCGAGACAATAAACAGCAAAGAGGGGGGAAAAAAATACCAAACAGAGATCTATAGAGAATCAAATTCCATTCACAATACTACTACAGGCTGAGAGGGGGTTTCTAAATTGAGTTGCAAAAACATCTCAGAATATTTCAGATTTCCACAAAGAGGACAAAATTGGAATACACTTATTTAAAGGTCTATTTTATGAGCAGTATCAGTATTATTCATAAAAAATAAAATAAAAATATTACTTTTACATAAAAAAATTAAACACAAATAAAGAAAAATATAAAATTAAATAATTTAACAAAACATTATGTAATAATACTTATGAGAATAAAGTGATGTTGTTTAATTACAAAAATAAATATAATTTAATAAAACTGTTTAAATACTACTACTACTAATAATATTAATAAAAAACCTAAAATCAACTCAAGCACCATTTACAGGTACAGCACCTTCCCTATAAGAGATAACTTGCACTGCCAACCACAAGACCCGGTGGCACCTGGCATCAAAATGAAAGTGTTCCATTTCTTAATCTTTCGATGTGAAAACTCCATAAAGTCTCTGAACATAATGTCACTATTGAAAGCAAACACATTAAATCGATGAATTTCACAATCCCCGCCACTTTTACCCAAGAAATCTCATTGGTCATGCGAGTTGTTCACTCTCGTATACCAACATAAAATGCTTACCTTTAACGGAGCGCGGTTTGGCCTGCTTGCGTCTAGACATCTCCGTGTTAACAACAATATTTTACTTTCTTTAACAGGTATCTTGTCCTCTCCGAGAAATATTGACAGGTCACGCGCTGATACTTAGGATATTTCTTCACTTTGCCTGTTGCAATGCGGCAACTTCAGTCTCGCTGGTCCAGAAGCGTTCAAAGGAAGAGAGAGTATGGCAATGGAAACTGATATTCCAATGATTGAACTTCTCCAACCTGTAGATTTAACGAATAACTTGCGGCTTTTCCCGAGTTCGAGAATCGAACGCTCTTTTGTTCCTCCGTAGCGGCAGACGCTGACGGCGGAGCGGGCACGCGCGCTCAGAGTTTGAAGAAGCGGAGCGTGCCCAAATTACACCTGATCAGTGGCGAGAGGTGCCAATACTTGCCGATAATGTGCTAAAGCCACTTCGACGGTGTTTCGGAATTGATTCGCAATGTTTTTCCTCCTTTTTGCAGTTGTCGCAACTGTCTCTTTTCGTTGTGATCCCGCCGAACCGCCCTCCTTCGCTGTTATTTTTCCGAAGGTGCCACTCTCAATGGCATTTTACGCAGCATTTTTTTACCTGTGGGGATTTTTCTTCTTATTCTTGTTTATCGTCCTAAAAGCCGTAAATATTTCTAGTCGCTAGCCTCTCTCTCCCTTTTTCTTTGTCCTGACTCTGGTCTTCCCTCCGCCTCCCGATCCGACTGCTGGCGGGGCTGCAGCGCAGACACACATAATAAAGCCAGGCTTGGCTGGAAATGTAGCCGTGTCCCAGCAGGAGGATGTGAGAGTAGGGTCCCGGCGGGGGAGCGCTCTGATCCCGCAGGGAGCTCCGCACAGCCTGGGTTGAGCAGACAGAGAGAGCCAACAGCACCAAACCATGGTCAGCCATGGAAACTACAGCCTAACTTGGAGCACGGATCGGGGCCAAAACACGGAGCTTCGAGGAAACGCTGTAGCGTGCAACAAAAAAGACGGACTGGATTCGCTTTTTGCGCTCCTTGTACTGGTGCCATCGTCTCGGGTTCACTCCAGCGTTTAACTGACGATTGGATACGATGACATTTTGACTATTTGGGGGGTTTGTTTTGAACATTTATTATTTCTTCGTCGCCTTTGCAACACGTTCATCTGCGTTTGAATGGATAAGATTTAGGATTTAAAGGGATAGTTCAGCACAGCCAAAATAAAAACAGTGTCATCAATTACTCACCCTCACGTTGTTCCAAACCCGTTTGACTTTCTTCTGCTCAACACAAAAGATGTTAGGCCTATGTTAAGGTCTGACAGTCTCAATCACCACTCACTTTCAGTACATCCTTTCCCCCCCATACAATGAAAGTGAATGGTGACAGAAAAAGAAAGTTTACAGTTTGTTTGAATCAACAACAGGGTGAGTAAACAGATCAGAGTTGTCATTTCGCTTTGTCTGAGTTTTAAAAAAAAGTGTTTAGCCTTGTAACATCAAAGTGCATGCATTTTATTTTTGAAAAAGATCTGCATACTCAAATAATGTTTGATATTATCAGATGTGTTGTTTTATTTTCATTGGTATTATGGGATATGTTTTAATTAACTTTTAACCCCTTTTCCTAGGATCCTTGTTGCGTTCCTTTTGGCAGGATTAGGCCTTTTCGATTGTATTTTTAGTCCCCACAGCGTCAGTCTGACCGTCTGCATGTGCTGCCGAAGCGCAGTCGCAGAAAGAGGATCATTTGTGCAAAAATCAACCTAAGAAATGGTCAAAATCACACGCGGCGCTCCAGAGCTGCTCGGCCGTTGTCATGGATAACATGTTGGGCACCCTGTCTCGGTCAGCAGGACATCCTGCAGATTGAGCCGGGCACCCCGCAGAGCCACGGAACGGCCTTTAAAATTGACCCCCCATGGAGGACCGGGGCCCCTCTTGTCTTGTCTGAGCGCACGCCTGGAGACCGCTTTTAAATGTGCTTCTGGAGTCCCAGAGAGAGAGGCCGCTGGCACGAAGGGGCGAAAGCTCACCGCAGTGGTCCCTTTTTCTCAGATAAATTCAAAGGAGGAAAATAGCCCACATTACAAGCTCCTTAAGGGTCAAGGACAGCCGAGACATGAATGGTTTGAAAGAGTGGCATTGTGAAATCACATAGCACACGATTACACCCTCTGTCATCTTTTTACGGATTTGCATTTTTCTTGTGACACAATGAACAGTTCAGAATAAGACTTACAAGACATGTGGATGAAATTAATTAAGACGCTGGAGAAAAAGAAGTGTGAACTGCAAATGCAGTGGTCCTGTTTGGAATAGACGCCGTTGCTATTTTAGGACAATTTTAATGAGTGGCAAATCATTTTTTGAGCTTGGATGACTGCATGCGATTTGAAAAATATTGAACGTTTAGAAGAGGAAGAAAATCTCTCATTGGACATTATAAAGACGGAGGCATTTGCAACACATCATTTCACTACTAACTGAATTCAAATGGCCTCGGTATTGGCTAGTATTTTCCTTCACGCAGCAGGGACGGTGGTAGATTGATGCCCTTACATTATTCATGCGACAATTATTCAAAATTTTGCAATAACTCAACAGCATTTGTCCTTTCTCTCATCCGTCTCCTCTCTCACCGTACCTAGGTATGCTGCTATTCTTATGCGACTATCATCCATTGGACAGTGCGGACCCAGAAAGCACCCTTAAACACTCCCCCATTGTACTGTCACAAGCCGGGAGAGTTCATGTTATATTTATGTTGCCAACAGCGTATTCTCTCTGTTCTGTTCTGTTCAGCTGAACTCACGCCAACTCCTCCAGGTCCCCCCTCCACAGACAATGTTACATCTCATTGGCTTTGCCCTAGATAGGCTATTTTTGTATGAAATAATTAGACATAACTGATTTAAATACTGCAAAGCCAACACTCTTTTGTCTCGTTAACAAAGTACAGGAGAGGCGCACGCTCGCGGTGTCACTTCTGTCAATCCGTACGAGGAGGTTTAAAATACAAATGTGTTTCCAGCTAATGGATCTGAAGCAGAGCCAAAAAAATGAGTCATTTTATTAGCTTCCTTCGATTCGGGTTTTACTTTCGGGACCGAGCTGCGGTGACCTGACCTGATAGAATCTATTATGAAAGCAAAAAATATCAGGAAAGCATTGCCAGAAGCTTTTAATTGTCTCAACGTGTACATCAGCAAAATGTAGGATTGCTAAAATATGCCGCCGTACAGCACTAATTGTCCATATAAGGACAGCGCGGCGCTTAAAACAGCATGTTTTGTTTGTTACATTGACCCCGGACCCAGACAGCCGTGCTGATGCCGAGTGCACATGGGCACACGAGGGAGAGGTGGAGAGCAGGAACGCAGATTGGGGCTGACCGCTCGGCTGCACTTTAATGTACCCTCTACTTCATCAGTCCTGATTAGCCACCATAAAAATCCAGATTGAACATTACATTTTTACTGCTGATTGTCTTCCAAACACTCTCAGGTGTTGGCGTGTTAAATGCCAGGGTGTGCATCTGTCCTCGCATCCCATTAGCTTACTGCAGTGAGACGTCTGACTTGAAAAAGGGGGACCCTCTTCAGAAACGAAAGCAATGCAGAACAAATTTCAGGCTTTTAGGCTTACCGCGTCTTGTGCCAAAACCTCAATAAGAACCCCCCTCCAGCCCCCTTTTCCCTGGCTCTTGCTTGCCCCAGACTTACACAAAGAAACACCAGCTTTATGGACTTAGGGCATTAAAGCATAAAAAACAGCGGACGGAGAACAGGTTCGGAACACATGGCGCCAAACGTGGGGCCCGATCATGTCAGATCGCACAGGCTATACGCTTTAACGCTCCAATTCTTAGGTACACGGCCGTGTTTTCAAAAGGGCACATGAAAGGGCTTAGCGAGAGAGAGAGATGAGCAACGGCAGCGAGGAGGCCGGCGCTCCAGCAAAAACGCTTTTCTGATGAGCTGCAACAATGCACTCACTCCCACGACATCAGCTCTCTGTTGGGAGTCTCCTCCTAATTTCCTCCATCCATAATAAAAAGAGCTACATTAAACAGTGCCATTAGTGCCAGCAATTTGTTTTATTCTCCACAGAAAGAGAAATGTTATCTGTGGCGGACAAACTTAACCCAATTAAAGCTCATTGTGTATGGGGGCCTTGCTGGGTCTTCAGCTGATGCCTAGGAACGAGGGCAGAGGAAGCCAACTTTGGGGAGGGAGAGGGGAAAAAAGAGAACGGTTGGAACACGTCTGGAGAATTAGGGAAAGTAGGAGAGAGACAAATGTGCTTTCAGGAAAAAAGACGGGAAGAGAAATTATGTTTTTGTATGCTTTCCCCCCACATGAAATCCCTCCCAAGATGGTTTGATAGAGGAATACTGCGCAAAATGTACACTCAAAACAAAAACGCACAGTTAATTCTGCACTTAAACAAATAGCCGAAAGATTAGAGTGAAGGTAAAACCTTTCCATCAAATAAAAAAAAGGGAGGAACTGCGTACAAAGCCACACATTCTGAGACTCTCGCTCATACCCTCACATTTTTGCTGTTAATTGTTGTGATAACACCTCTCGATTACAGGGGTTTAATTATCAACATGTTTGGCTGTTAGACCAAGTACCTGGCACAGATCCTGGTGAAGGGCTCAAGGTTTCTAATGAAGATCTCACTCACAGCAGCATACAGGAGCTCAGTGTGGTGCTGTCCTAACAAAGAAGCATATCGCGTTTAGAGACGACCTGGGTATCTGTGAATTCTAACACAATAATGCCAAGAATATTCATAGTGATACATTTTGATTGATATCCAGTTGTGCCGGAATAGCAAGTGTGTGTCTCTGTGGGGGAAAAAAAGTGATTCTGTGTGATTACGGAATTGTAACAGTAACTGAATTGCATGTCGTGGGACACAAATGAGGCATGCCTTTGCCTTTGTAACAGCGAAAGCTGGTTTCACTCCGTTTGACTGGTAATCCTTCTGTCTCCTATTGCATTTATCAGCTTTAGTGAAGCTGTTTTTTGCTCACTTACCCAAAAAAGGCCCAATCAACACCTCCCAGCAGGTGAAATGATGCAGAACCGGGCCTCCATTACTTTGAGACGTGATGGATACTTCACAGCTGCGGTCGAGTGTCTGTGATCAGAGAGTGGAGACAAACAGCTGTAAAACATGCCCTGCTAAAGACACACATTTTCTAAAAATGTTTGCCATTAGGATTAACATGCAGTATATACTGCATACATGACTGTGTAGATGCATCCACAACTAGTTTTGTTCTCACGCAAGGCTTAAGAAACATTTATGTGAAATCTTAGCAATTTGAAGGAGACTAAGGACAAGAATCAGTCCATGTATTTTGTGAGAGTTGCTTTGAAAAGTGACAATAAAACGTTGTGTGGCATTAAAATATACCATTTAAAACAGTGGCATTAATTATCTTGACAAAAAAAATCTCACTTGAGTAGCATTTACTGTTCTACTGTGAAAATATCTAGTCTTCTTTCTATATTTGGTTTGTAATTTACATTATATTTGTCCTCAAACACAAACATTATGTCATCTGAAAGCAATATTATCTCGCCCAAATTGGAGGATATGGGCAATCTAACACTTCACAAACACAGACCCCTATTATTATGAAATTGCACAAGGAACAGTAGCTACACTCTGCAAACCTTCAATTTATCTCCCAATGGTTTATATTATTTTGCGTGAGAAAATTATATTTACTGTTGAGGAAAAATACATTCACGCTAGCAATATGTTCCAGACAACGAAAACAATTTGTAGGGTTCATGCTGTATTTAAATCGTATTTAATGCTGCATTTCAGTGTTTCCTCTTTTCAAATGAAATATTCAAATAAAATATAACCAAATCTAATCTAAGAAGAAAATGTCTGTAATAGAAAAGCAATGGATGTTTGGAGGTTTGATCAGCAGAAGGCCCATAAATGTAAAAATGAACGTATGGTAGGTCTACAGCGCTATCTAGTGGTTAAAAAGAGCTCGTAATGTCTCGTAGATTGCTATGGTTTCATTTTCGCCTCTGTTGTTATTAAACAGTCAAACATCGCACACATCGCAAAAAAACACAAAATGTTAAACATTTATATTTAATTATGACATCATACTCACCCTCTTGCTTTCCTGGGCGAAATACAAGGAAAAGTTAGCCAAACTGTAAAAGTAAATGATGACTGAGACTTTCTGACTCAAGTTCCACAGAACTGTCATTTCTGGAAATTACTTTTTTTAAACACGAAATAGGTTTTTATATAGCATTGTACTGTTTCTACTAAAATATTTCCATTAAAAAAAAAACGTATCTTTCCTCTGTCCATTTATTTTGGCCATGCAAGCCCATTTCCGCTCCATAAGAAAAAAAACTCATGGTTTGGTAAATTAGAATTCTGGGGAAAATGTAATAATTATAATAATAATAACTGCATAAAAAGTCAATCGTGAGATAAATAAATTTCAATCTCATAATTATGATTTACCCAGGGATCATTTTTTTCCTTCTTATGTGGCAGAAATGGACTATCGTAGTTTACCTACATTTCTGGCCATGTTTCGATTTATAAAGTTACTTATTTTCTTATATATATACTTATAAACCAAATTACTCCATTCTCATGTTATGTCTCAAGTCGCATTAAATTTGTGATATTGGGATAAAGAGGAGACTTTCATTTCCATCCACCAATTGTTAAAATGAGTTCATATATGCTGAGTTAGTTACATAACCCCTTAGTTAAATCACCCATAAGAAGAAACTCAAAGGAAAATCATTGTGATCAATTTTTCAACCTCACTATAATACTGAGGAAATTTTCCGATAGTTTTAATGCTGTACAGGTGCATCTCCCAAAATTAGAATTATGTGAAAAAGTTATTTTTTTCTTTTTTTTTTGTAACTTATTTTAAAAAGTGAAACTTTCATATAGATTCATTACATTTAAAGTAAAACATTTCAAAAGTTTTTTTTGTTTTAATTTGATGATTAGAGCTTACAGCTCATGAAACCCAAAAATCCAGTATCTCAAAATATTAGAATATTTCCTAAGATCAAAAAAAAAAAAAGGCTTTGCAGAAAAGAAAAGTTCAAGTTCTTTGAAGTATGTTGATTTATGCACTCAATACTTGGTCAGGGCTCCTTTAGCACAAATGACAGCATCAGTGAGGAATGACATGGAAGCGATCAGCCTGTGGCTCTGCTGAGGCACTATTGAGTCTTCAGCTCGTCTGGATTGTTGGATCCACTGTTTCTCATCTTTCTCTTAAAAATATCCCATAGATTCCATATGTTGTTCAGGTCAGGCAAGTTGGCTGGCCAATCAAGCAAGTAATATCATGGTCAGCAAACTACTTGGAAGTGGTTTTGGGATTGTGCAGATGCTTAAGTCCTGCTGGAAAAGGAAATCAGCATCTCCATAAAGCTTGTCAGCAGATGGAAGCATAAAGTGCTCCAAAATCTCTTGGTAGACAGCTGCATTGACTTTGAACTTGATAAAACACAATGGACCAACACCAGCAGACGTCACGGCACCCCAAATCATCACTGACTTCGGAAACTTCACTGGACTTCAAGCAGCTTGGATTCTGTGCCTCTCCAGTCGTTCTCCAGACACCAGGCCTTGATTTCCAAATGAAATGCAAAATTTACTTTCATCTGAAAACAGGACTTTGGACCACTTAGCAACAGTCCAGTTCTTTTTCTCCGTAGTCCAGGTTAGCTGCTTCTGACGTTGTTTCTGTTTAAGAAGTGGCTTGGTAGCCCTTTTCCTGAAGACGTCTGAGCGTGGTGACTCTTGATGCACTGACTCCAGCTTCAGTCCACTCCTTGTGAAGCTCTCCCAAGTGTTTGAATCAGCTTTGCTTGACAGTATTCTCAAGCTTGCAGTCATCCCTGTTGCGTGTGCACCTTTTCCTACCCAATTTCTTCCTTCTGGGCCACTTTGCATTTAATATGCTTTGATACAGCACTCTGTGAACAGAGACCCCCTTTCAGTAATGACCCTCTGTGACTTACCCTCTTTGTGGAGGGTGTCAACGATTGTCTTCTGGACCATTGTAGTCTCACGTAGCCAAACCTTCAGGCTGACGGCTGAAGGTCTGGAATCTATGGTAGCTTTCATTGGCAAAGGTGCGCCCATGAGTCCGTTTGACCGACATATCAAATAACCAATCACAGTTTGTTTTGTTCAGCGTCATGTTTCGGGGTGTGGAAATGTCGCCACAATAACAGACTGGTGTGTAAAAGACATATTTTAAGGTATAATCATCAAAATTAAAACAAAGAAACTTTTGAAATGTTTTCTGTAATGAATCTAGAATATATGAAAGTTTGACTTTTTGAAACAAGTTACAAAAAAATGTACTTTTTCACGATATTCTATTTTTTTTTTTTTCACCTGTACTTAAGTCACACACCTGGTTCACATTGTCAGTTTTTGCGATTGACAACCACATTTACAGAACGTGCAACGGGAGTCAACCCCGTATTCCTTACCAGTAACTATAGCGACAGTGACGAAAATAAAATCAAAGATGGTGACGTCCATAATACTGAAAGTTCCATCACTTCTGACATGACAAGAGTCCAAACGAGCCGCGACAGACAACTAGTAGTCCAGTCCAGAATCAAATACTGACTGACAACCTTATTCTGCTGCTGTGTGAACGTGGCAATATACTCAGCCTCTTTCTTCATTGGACACAAAAGGTCGATTTTTGCGTAATATCTTGGCTATTCAAACTCCGCAATGGAAAAAAATTAATGAATAAAATAAAATGATCATAAATGTCCGTATGACTTGTGCACTAAAGCCATGTTTTCTGAAGATTTCTCAAGCCATGGGGTGCATATAAGAAAAATTGTGATGTCCGATTTTAGAATGAATAATTATTTTGAGTCAGATCTTTTCAATGAATCAATTGATCCAGTTCATAAAAATGGTCTGAATGATTTGGTTCTGGAGTTCAGCTCACTAACTCATCGATCCAGTCACAGTACTTAAAAGCTCACTGGTGGAGAAAATTATCACTAAATTATAATTTGAAGGTGCCATAGAATGCATTGATACAATATTTTAAATTGTTCTCTGATATTTACATAGAAGGTATGTGGCTTAGGTAAGGGCAAAAATTTTCCAGAAACGGTTTTACATGTGCATTTACAACCCTAGGATTTCTCCCTAGAATAAAATGGTCTGTTGTTGGCTTATTTGGAAGGGCCATGAATAATAATGTTAAGCTCTGCTCTGATTGGCTGTTTCACAGTACGGCTCAATGTTGAGCTCTGCTCTGATTGTAGCTCATTTCTCATTTCAGTAGCTCACACAGCACAAGGAAACACATTCAATACTTTCTCGCGCAGTTATATCGTCGGGTAATTATACTGTATATAAAATGCGGGCATAACGGAGCCGCTATTAATATGTGGGGCACTGAAGCTGCTTTCAAATGCACGATCACTTTTTACTTTCACTTTCGCAATTCGCGATTGTATGAACTCTGTTTATACTATGGAGGGGCAGTACTTACCACACATTTTACAAGATCAGATACTTGTCAGTGGAGTTCAGGATCTGTAAATCATTCGCCAGTATCCTGTCATCTCTCCTTACTCTGTTTATGTGGTATGTGACATCTTATGTACTGCAATGTAACAGGCTACAGCTAGCAAGGAGCTAACCATGTCCCTTTAGTGGCTCGCGTTATTTGCTTTCTGTGCCTTTCTGAATACAGACACCAACCCATCCCTGCACTTTACATCCCCTGCACAGTCTGGAACATAACATTTATTTCCATGATCTGCCATTTTCGCTGTTGTGCTCACAATACCTGCAGAACTTCTGATGGTTCGGTATATGCAAATGTTGGGGGCGTAACTGTTAGTGATCCCGACTGTAACGTCACAGTCGGTGTTATGTTCTGATTCGCCAATTTTTCAGTGGTCTTTTTTATTCACGAGATTTCCATTCTATAGCACCTTTAAAATTTAGATATATGTTTGGTACTGATCAACCTTATGATCTATGAAACCTCAACTCTATTGTTAAGCATGGTGGTGGCAACATCTTGCACTGCTGTTTCTTTCCTGGCAAAGAGAAGCAAAAAAAGCTTGTAGCCATCAAGGGTGACACATGGAGCCAAAATCCACGAAGGGTGCCAGTATCTGCCAGCCAAAGACCCGTTCAGAGAAACGACCCCTTTGTTCCAGTACAACAATGTTCCAAAGAATTAAGACTTGAATCCAATCAAAAATTCGTGCCATGACCTGAAAATTGTAATCTGATGGCACAATCCAATTTGAATTTATAGCAAATTTGCATTTAGAAACATAGAATTGTACACAGAATTGTGTCCAGTCAAAAAAAAAAAAAACATTAATGGGTGGTGTCTATCTGGAAAAGTTATTAAGCTATTAAGAGTATTCATTCAGTGCAACAGGGAAGAACAGTCTTCTTAAAGTTTAGGGGCTGGATTCACACTTTAGAAATGTAAAAGTCTAAGAAAAAAGATATTTCGAAATTCTAAAAATAAAAACAAACTTCAAAAAGATTAAATGAATTGCTTTTGAAAACATTATGCACTTTAATTATCTTAAAAAAAATACAAAAAAATGTAAATCTCTGGCTCCTGGAGATCAAGAACCTTCTACAATCTAACAAAAATTCAGAATAGTCTCATATTATTGCCTCACACCAAAAACTATTTGAAATATATTCTATCACTGTACAGAGAACAGTGATATTTAAAGACATCTCTCACAGATGTATGCCACTGAAAATTTTCATATTTATTCTAAAAATTAGCTTACACAAGTGGAAATAAAGAGAACACAACTGAGGCTTTTTCCATACCAGTACATCTTTAAACATCTCATAGGATCCTGAAAGAAAACACAGAAGTCAAATTCCTAAAAAATGTAAAACATAAAACAGCCTAAGTCCAAAATGTTAACAACTGTCCCACATGGCAATACTGGCTTATGATTTAATCAGATGTCCTGAGAGAATCAAGGGAGCAGGCGTCGTGGTGGGCGTGGACCTGAAAATGGACAAAAAAAAAAAAAGTTCAACAAGAGGAACCAAAAAATTAAAAATAAATAAATTTGTGACAGATCCTTCCATACCAATAGTTCTCTAAATAGCCATTATAACAAGAACTTCATGAGAAGATGCTGACCTGTTGGGGCTCCCATATGAAGGCTCCTGAGTGAAGGTGGAGGTGCTCTAGGACCCCGGGGTCCATTCTGCGGAGGTGGTCCACACATCAATGGTGGACCTCGTGATAAATGAGACCCTGGATGCTGCGATAGTCCTCTAGAGGACGGGAAACCAAGAGGCGTATCAAGCAGAGGGGAACGGTCAAGAAGAGGGGCACGATCAAGCAGAGGGGCATGTGTTGAGGATGGCCCATGTGTAGGTGCTGTGCCTAGAAGAGGTTGTGGCTTGTCAAGACTATGAGGGGCTGCTGGCCCTCTAGATGGAGAACTAAATGAAGAACTGTGTGAGACTGAAGAGGCCCGAGAAGGTAAAAGACTATGGGGGGCAGCTGATCTGTGGGAAGGTGGCTTTAGATTTTGCATTGAAAGCAAAGGAGGTGGTTTCGTCTTGGGATATGAGCCTGGAAACACAGAGAATACTGCATTTAAATATATTAATGAGCATCATAAACAGGTTAAACAAATGAACGCATTAAATAATTTTTCCTTAAAGTACAAAAATGATACCCCCAGTACATACATATGTATTTTAAATTTGTTTGCATTTTATCCTCTGCCCCAAAAACAAACCTAGCAATCCCCTGTGATGGCCCGGGGGTGTATCTCCAGACCCTGAGGGTGGGTTTGCCTGCTCTCTTGGTGGTGGTCCAGATCCAGCAGGCAGAAGTGGTGGAGGTTTTCCTAACCCTGGAGGCAGGCTATTTATTACAGGAGCAACATCACTGCCCACCTCTGCGGAAGTTACTGGAGAGGGAACAGAGTGGTAGTAAAAAGATAATGTTATTATGTTTAGAAATATATTATAATATCTGTATAATTGAAAATATAACTTGCATTTTAATTCTATATATTTATTAAATATAAATAAATTGTAAGTTATATATTTATATTTCATTTAAAAAAAATTTTGAAGAGGAAGACTTTTAATGGTTTTTGAAGTCTCTTCTGCTCACCAAGCCTGCATTTATTTGATCCAAAATACATCAAAAGCAGTAATATTGTGAAATATTTTTACTATTTAAAATAACTGCTTTCTATTTGAATATATTTTAAAATGTAGTTTATTCCTGTGATCAAAGCTAAATTTTCACCATCTTTACTCCAGTGTTCAGTGTTACATGATCCTTCAGAAATCATTCTAATATGCTGATTTGCCATTCAAGAAACATTTTATATTATTATTATTATTATTATCAATATTTCAAACAGTTGAGTACATTTTCAGGATTCTTTGATGAATAGAAAGATTCATCTGAAATAAAATGCATTTGTAACATTATAACTATCATTCAAAAGCTTGGAGTCAAAAATGATAAAGACATTTATAATGTTACAAAACATTTCTATTTCAGATAAATTATGTTCTTCTGAACTTTCTATTCATCAAAGAAACCTGAAAAATTCTACTCAGCTGTTTTCAACATAATAATAATAATAATAGTTTTTTGAGCAGCAAATCCGAATATTTGGTCCCACTATATATAAGGTGGCCTTAACTACTATGTACTCACATTTAAGTTAATCATTTGATACAATGCACTTATTGTGTACATACATACATGTTTTAACATTCTACTTATATTTTTTAAAATACCTATATGCAATTACATCTGTATTTAATTTCTGTAATTACATTTATAATTACACTGTTGACTCATTCCTTACACCTTAAGCCACCCTTAAACCTACCCATACCACCAAACCTGTCCCTAACCTTACCTATTCCCACCTCAATAGCAGCTAATGTGGTTTGCAATACAATATGAACAAAATAAGTACATTGTACTTATTTTTTTAAGTACATAGCAGTTAAGGCCACCTAATATAAAGTGTGACCGAATATTAGAATGTTTTCTGAAGGATCATGTGACTGGAATAATGATGCTAAAAATTCAGCTTTGAAATCACAGGAATAAATTACATTTTAAAATATATTCAAATAGAAAGTTATTTTAAATAGCAAAATTATTTCACAATATTACTGCTTTTGCTGTATTTTGGATTAAATAAATGCAGGCTTGGTGAGCAGAAGAGAATTCTTTAAAGAAAAACATAAAAAATCAAAACAAAAACTTTTGAATGGTATAGTATATATATATATATATATATATATTATATATCAGTGCTGTCAAACGATTAATCGCATCCAAAAGAAAAGTTTTCGTTTACATAATCTGTGTGTGTGTGTGTGTGTGTACTGTGTATATTTATTATGTCTATATAAAAACACACAGAAAAATAGTTATGTTTATATATTAAAAATATTTATCTGTAATATAAATACATGTAAATATTTTCAAAATATATACTGTATGTGTGTGTATTTATGTATACATAATAAATATACACAGTACACACACATGTAAACAAAAACTTTTCTTTTGGATGCGATTAATTGCGATTAATCGTTTGACAGCACAAATATATGTGTGTGTGTAATAATTTTTATATAATTATTATATTTAATTAATAGATTTGATTATAAATAAACAAAATAAATCGATCAATCAATGTACAATGTGCACTGACTGCATTTTATCAATCTTATATGCATCTAACTTGGTCATTTAATTATATCACATATTAAAATGTATAATGATGAGAATTAAAACACACTTATAAAGACAACACAATATGAATGTAACTAGGCCAAGACATGGAAACATGTTCACCTTGCAGATGGTCTTGGCGGTTTTGAAGATACTCAGCCAGTGTGTTGAGTTCCTCTGGGTAGAGGTGCAAACCTTCGGCCAGGAGAAAGAGCAGGTGGCGGGTGGCAGAGGGAACAGTGTGGCGCTCCAGCTTGCTGCGCTCCAGGTAGTCCTCTGTCAGCTCAGCCGCCCGTGCAGCAGCCTCCGTGGGGTCCAGCACCCGCTGCGAACCGCTCAATCGCCTGAACTCCACCAACACAAACTCCATGGCCTGTTCTTTGGGCATATTTCGATGAACTGTGGAGAGGCAGAGGAAGGGTCAGCCAGAGGAGGGAAGGGGCTTACATATGGTGCTCAGTGTGAGCTGCTGCAGTCTAAGCAGTGCGCACAAGAGTTCTACCTCATCAGCAACACGCTGCAGTCTGGCAACGACTGCTTAACCCAATTACCACATTAAACTTCAGTATGCACTCAAAAGGACACATGCACACTTGAATATTGGGAGAAGGGACATTTAGCAGAGTAGAAGTTAATATGAGATTGCTTTTAATATAAGGAAGGCATTGCGCATGAGAGAACTCATCTGCATTTTTATGAATTCAGTTTTGACGTATGACACTGCGTAATAGCACATTACTACATTCAGAAAATGTAACAGTTCATTTAACATGTTTAAAAATGACTTATGTTTTTGCTTAAGTTTGTTTTGTTGTTGTTTCGCTTGTTTGTTTTTTTAGACGTGAAAGTCTGGTAGTGTGTGATCCTCAGTCGTTTAGTGTGTGTTCAGTTTTTCTGTGTTTATTAAGTCGGAAACTGAATCTATTTGATGCCTTGTGTTATAAAATGTGTAAAAAGTGTATTCCAGCTTAAAAAAAAAAAACTTACCAGCAAGGTGATGTTTTATAGGAATAAAAGCTTGAGCAATTATATTAAACATTAAACTATTTTAATATGAATGTTTTTTTTTTTTATTAAGTGGTGGGCATTAATTAAAATAATGGATTTAAAAAAAATAGTAATAATGAAAGCATTGTTTTTAGGGGCATTTCATCTATTTTAATGTTATGCTGAGGGTCAAACCCACCATCTTTTAGGTGTTTTTTTGTTTGTTTCTTTGTTTTTTTCTTGTATTTTGTGTCAAGCACTACAACTGATACATTTTGCTTGGCTGTAATGATGCAAAAAATTTTAAATATGTAGATTTGTACCCAAATCTATTATAATAATGTCATTTTTTGTAAAGAAAGTATGCCTACCGGTAATTTATTCTGACCACTCAAAACGGTTTGTTTATGGGGGTATAATAGCTTGTAATTTTTACAAGAATTACAAGCTATTATACGGCTATTACAAGCTATTATACGGTTTAATTTGGAGGTATGTCAATTTTGAGATTTGGGAAACTTGTGAAAATGAGATGTGCCCATAATGCAGTAAGAAAGATTTTTTTTCTTTCTTTGCTTTTTTGTCAATAACCATTTCATGACAAAGTATGTTTCGACACAAACAGAAAGATTGTATGCTTGATGTGTTGCAAAGTCCTACAGGGAGATAAAATTGATAGTTTTTCAGTTAATATAAATTAACTTTCTTTTTATACTTATATGAGAGTTTTTTTAAGTGTATTTTCAGAATAGATAAATGCATGTCTTTTAGTGTAATCACAGAATACTGGTTAATATTTTGTTGTTCATTATGGCAAAGTGTAAAAATGCCCACCACCAAGTCAAGGTTGTTTAAGGTTATTTAACTGTTGCTTGAAGTAAATTTAAACTGGTTTTATTGGGAAATAGATTGTGGGAGTCGGAACTTACTTTTGAGGGACTCTGAAAATATGATTACTGTGCACGAGGAGAGTGTTACATTAGTCTGCTCGACGAGAATACATAAGGGGGAACCGTCGGAGCGGACATCTTGGAGGGCCCGCGTCAGGCCTGATTCCACCTGCAGGTAAAGCATTTCCACCGAGAGGCCACGTTCCTGCAAACACTGGCCTATCGATTTGGGGTAATCCCTTTGAAAGAAGAAGAAGAGATCTGGTTATTGAGCACCATGCTTCAGGGCACGAGGTGAGGGTCTTGTGTGTGGCCTCATTTATATATGCAGAAATGAAAGGGTAAAATTTTTATGTGCCACACAAATCAATGACATAAATAGCATTTTAAAAGTGTATTAAATATTAGAAAATAGTTGACAAGTTGTTTCATTTGTTTTAGCCAAATAAATGCTTGTGTGTGTGTGTGAGTCATCAGACTTTGAAGGACATAAAGTGATATTAAGCTTAAACAGGATGCAAAAAGTTAGTTTAATATTAATAACATAACTTTACACAAATTTAATAGTGTACAGATATTATAAAACACATATATTAATGTTTTACCAAAAACTTTGGATCTTAATAAAATGTGAAACACTTCTATCAAACACATTTATGACTAGATTGATTAATTGGATGGCAAAAATGGGACTGTCTGTTTTGTTTGTGTCATATTCATTGTGCATTAATAAAAACAGAAGTATGCGTTTCCAGTCAAGGAATTTAAAAAACTTTAAATTTCAAAGTTGCACTCACTTTTTGATAATAGCATTGTTTGTGCTTTTCATATTTTTATAGATTGTGATTTTGTTTCGTTTAGAAATATGGCTTAGATTTCTGACCATTTTGAATATCACCACTTCTTAAAGAAGCTCTTATATTTGGCTAAATAAACAAGGAACGCAATTAAAATTTCAGTTTTTTACATTTCTGGACATATTTGTTCTTTGGGTGAACGTTTTTGTAGGAGAGTGAAAATGTACGGAATACAAATAAATCAAAAACACTCTTTTATGCTTGAGACCTAATTTTGAAAATGTGTATTCAACATTTAGGGTATCATTTTAAATGTCTTTTTATTATCTTTCTTTGTTTAGACATGTGGAATAGAAAATTTAGATTATAAAAATCTAATGAAAATGTTTCAAATTAAACTTTAGATCATTAGAGGCAGGTCTCTAAAGACCACCATGTTAAATGTAACATAAACAGTAATAATATGATGCAAGGTTAGGATAAACATTTTTCTTTAAGCAAGGCCACAGGGCGTAAACATTTGTGTTTGATTTGATGGATAAATATATTTTACACCACATACATATTGACTTTTTTTTATTCATTTATAGACAACATCTAGCCAAAATGTTACATTCAAAGATTCATTTTAACAGTTATTGATGGATGTATCATGTTTAGTGTTTTTGTTGTTGTTGTTTTTGTATTAGCAATGTAAAATAGTAATAGAAGTTCATTTAAATTATTAATTTATAACAAAAAAATCAAAGACTGACAGTGAAATGTAAAGAATTTGAGCATTCATTTAGAATACTGGAAGATTGTTGTTGTTGTTCTTTTACTTTAAGGCACATTTAATTCCTTTTAAAGATTTTTGATGATATTATAATAAAATATCCATCCAAATTTTTTTTATTAACCATCAAGGATGATTCTGGATACATACAGATTCCAGATCTTAAACCTGATGAATCCCATCAGCCTAACATGTATCAATAACAAAGCACATTCACACAACAGACACATTTAAAAACATTTACTGCAACAGAATTTTACTGCTACCTGCAGAGTATACTCACACATTCTGGTTGTTCACCGACAGGACAACACAGTCTGCAGGCTGTCTAGCACCATCTCCATGCAGCTGCTGGAAGAACCTCTCATATATGGCATGGTGTTGAACTGTTGCCTCATATTCTTCAGGTGAAACAGCTGTTACAAACACATGAAAAAGTTGCTCCAAAAAGATTTCTCATAATAGACACAACAGCAGCAGTGAGAAACCAAGTTACATGAAAAATCATACCAGTTGACTGATGAGGTGAATGCTCATAGTCTGCAGCGCCAGAGTAGTCAATCCCTTCGCCTAAGCTTTCAAAGCTGAACATTGAACAAAATATTAGTGGGAAAAGGTGATTAGATTTTAGAAAAAGAAGAGAGAAACAAATATGTGAAAACAGAGACTTAAAGCCAGGAAAAGATCACTTTGTCAATTACAAAAATAACATTGTCTCTACTGTAATGTTCAACGTGCCTCTCAGATTCTGGATGATCATCTTTTCTGTCCTCCCTCATTGGATATGGTGTTACTCGAAAGGGTCTGGGAGGTTTTGAGCCACTGCATGAAGCAAATCAACATGATTATGATAAACATAACACCAGAAATATAAAACGTAGTTTGTGTGTTTAAATCTAGTGAGTTGCCTAGCTTGAAAGCGTCAGATTAATTAAAACATATTTATGCAGTAGCTCACAGCAGCCACTATACAGATGTCTCGCATACCTTCCTCCAGTGTGTTTTGTTGGTGGTCGTCTTATTCCCCCAGCTTTCTTCGACCACGACGACATTTTATTTCTTCTAAATGAACGGCGTAACAAACATTATCTAAAATATCTTAAATTATAATATCGCAGGACACAAGGCAATTGAGTTTTGGTTGCCCAGAAAATCCTGCATGTAAGTTAACGTTACTCAACCATTATTGAAAAAAAATATGGTCTATTGTTAAAACAACGTTTAATATTTGCGACATTTGTCAAATTATTGTTATGAAAACACTAAATCTGATGCGAAGCCCATCTTACCCGCGTAGATATTCAGTTATAGTCCTGCTGCTCTATAAATCGCGATATTTTGATGAATTTTCTCATGCGTTATTTAATCTCTGTCTAGATCAGCACATACTAAGACTATTTTTAGATTTAAAAAATTATGGATAATAGTGATTAATTCAAGGATTCCTGCAACACACTCGATCTGACTTCCTTTCGAAGAACAAGTGTATTATTTGAAGAAGCGTGTGGCGCCTCCTAACGGACAGGAAGACAAACGACGACACCAATGACGTAACTACCCACCCTCCTCAGTCCTGAGGCTGGAGATCTGGTTTAAAACCAACACATCAAATATGTCTTATATATATACACACACACACAGGTGCATCTCAAAAATGTAAATATCATAAAAATATATATTTTTTGTAACTTATTTCAAAAAGTGAAACTTTCATAGCCTATATTTTAGATTTATTACATGTAAAGTAAAACATTTCAAAATATTTTTTTTATTATTATTTTGATGACGAGCTTACAGCTCATGAAAGTCAAAAATCCAGTATCTCAAAATATTAGAATATTTACATTTTGGTTTCATTAAATGACCATCTCTGCAGTATAAATAATTTTTTCTTTTTTTTTTCTTTTTTTTAGCCAAGTATGGTGACCCATACTCGGAATTCGTGCTCTGCATTTAACCCATCCAACGTGCACACACACAGCAGTGAACACACACACACCGTGAACACACACCCGGAGCAGTGGGCAGCCATTTTATGCTGCAGCGCCCGGGGAGCAGTTGGGGGTTCGGTGCCTTGCTCAAGGGCACATCAGTCGTGGTATTGAGGGTGGAGAGAGCGCTGGACATTCACTCCCCCCACCTACAATCCCTGCCGGCCGGAGACTCGAACCCGCAACCTTTGGATTACAAGTCTGACTCTCTAACCATTAGTCCACGAATCCCCCCCCCCCAAATTACGGGTGTCTCTTGTTCTTTGAAACCACAATAATGGGGAAGGCTGATGACTTGGCAATGATCCAGAAGACAATCATTGACGCCCTCCACAAAGAGGGTAAGTCACAGAAGGTCATTACTGAAAGTGGTGGCTGTTTACAGAGTGCTGTATCAAAGCATAAATGCAAAATTGACTGGAAGGAAGAATTTGGGTAGGAAAAGGTGCACAAGCTACAGGGATGACCACAAGCTTGAATACTGTCAAGCAAAGCTGATTCAAACACTTGGGAGAGCTTCACAAGGAGTGGATTGAAGCTGGAGTCAGTGCATCAAGAGTCACCACGCTCAGACGTCTTCAGGAAAAGGGCTACCAAGCCACTTCTGAACCAGAGACAACGTCAGAAGCATCTTACCTGGGCTGTGGAGAAAAAGAACTGGACTGATGCTCAGTGGTCCAAAGTCCTCTTTTCATATAAGTCAATTTTGCATTTCATTTGGAAATCAAGGCCTGGTGTCTGGAGAAAGACTGGAGAGGCACAGAATCCAAGCTGCTTGAAGTCCAGTGAAGTTTCCGAAGTCAGTGATGATTTGGGGTGCCGTGACGTCTGCTGGTGTTGGTTCATTGTGTTTTATCAAGTTCAAAGTCAATGCAGCTGTCTACCAAGAGATTTTGGAGCACTTTATGCTTCCATCTGCTGACAAGCTTTATGGAGATGCTGATTTCCTTTTCCAGCAGGACTTAAGCATCTGCACAATCCCAAAACCACTTCCAAGTAGTTTGCTGACCATGATATTACTTGCTTGATTGGCCAGCCAACTTGCCTGACCTGATTCCCATATGGAATCTATGGGATATTTTCAAGAGAAAGATGAGAAACAATGGATCCAACAATCCAGACGAGCTGAAGGGTCAATAGTGCCTCAGCAGAGCCACAGGGTGATCGCTTCCATGTCATTCCTCACTGATGCTGTCATTTGTGCTAAAGGAGCCCTGACCAAGTATTGAGAGCATAAATCAACATACTTCAAAGAACTTGAACTTTTCTTTTCTGCAAAGCCTTTTTTTTTTTTTTGATCTTAGGAAATATTCTAATATTTTGAGATACTGGATTTTTTACTTTCATGAGCTGTAAGCTCTAATCATCAAAATAAAAAAAATAAAAAAACTTTTGAAATGTTTTACATTACATGTTACGAATCTATATGACAGTTTCACATTTTAAAATAAGTTACAAAAAAAATTACTTTTTCACAATATTCTATGTTTTTAAGATGCACCTGTGTATGTACAGTATATATATATATATATATATATATTAGTGCTGTCAAATGACTATTCGCGATTAATTGCATCCAAAATAAATGTTTTTGTTTACATAATATTTATGTGTACTGTGTATATTTATTATGTATATATAAAGACACACACATACAACATATATTTTGAAAATATTTACATGTATATATTTATATTCATAGAAATTATATCATATATAAATATATTTAATATATCAATGTACCATATTTTTCTTAAATATATCCATGCCCTGTGTGTATTTGTATATACAAAATAAATATACACAGTACACACACACACACACACACACACACACACACACACACATATATATATATATATATATATATATATATATATATATATATATATCCCAATTGTAAGTCGCTTTGGATAAAAGCGTCTGCCAAATGACTAAATGTAATGTAAATGTATATATATATATATATATATATATATATATACACTCACCTAAAGGATTATTAGGAACACCTGTTCAATTTCTCATTAATGCAATTATCTAATCACCCAATCACATGGCAGTTGCTTAAATGCATTTAGGGGTGTGGTCCTGGTCAAGACAATCTCCTGAACTCCAAACTGAATGTCAGAATGGGAAAGAAAGGTGATTTAAGCCATTTTGAGCGTGGCATGGTTGTTGGTGCCAGACGGGCCGGTCTGAGTATTTCACAATCTGCTCAGTTACAGGGATTTTCACGCACAACCATTTCTAGGGTTTACAAAGAATGGTGTGAAAACGGAAAAACAGAGGAGGATGGGCCGACTGATTCAAGCTGATAGAAGAGCAACTTTGACTGAAATAACCACTCGTTACAACCGAGGTATGCAGCAAAGCATTTGTGAAGCCACAACACGCACAACCTTGAGGCGGATGGGCTACAACAGCAGAAGACCCCACCGGGTACCACTCATCTCCAAATAGGAAAAAGAGGCTACAATTTGCACGAGCTCACCAAAATTGAACGGTTGAAGACTGGAAAAATGTTGCCTGGTCTGATGAGTCTCGATTTCTGTTCAGATGGTAGAGTCAGAATTTGGCGTAAACAGAATGAGAACATGGATCCATCATGCCTTGTTACCACTGTGCAGGCTGGTGGTGGTGGTGTAATGGTGTGGGGGATGTTTTCTTGGCACACTTTAGGCCCCTTAGTGCCAACTGGGCATCGTTTAAATGCCACGGCCTACCTGAGCATTGTTTCTGACCATGTCCATCCCTTTATGACCACCTTGTACTCATCCTCTGATGGCTACTTCCAGCAGGATAATGCACCATGTCACAAAGCTCAAATCATTTCAAATTGGTTTCTTGAACATGACAATGAGTTCACTGTACTAAAATGGCCCCCACAGTCACCAGATCTCAACCCAATAGAGCATCTTTGGGATGTGGTGGAACGGGAGCTTCGTGCCCTGGATGTGCATCCCACAAATCTCCATCAACTGCAAGATGCTATCCTATCAATATGGGCCAACATTTCTAAAGAATGCTTTCAGCACCTTGTTGAATCAATGCCACGTAGAATTAAGGCAGTTCTGAAGGCGAAAGGGGGTCAAACACAGTATTAGTATGGTGTTCCTAATAATCCTTTAGGTGAGTGTATATATACAGTGGGGGAAAAATTTTTTTGATCCCCTGCTGATTTTGTACGTTTGCCCACTGACAAAGAAATAATCAGTCTATAATTTTAATGGGAGGTTTATTTTAACAGTGAGAGACAGAAAAACACATTTCAAAAAAGCTATAAATTGATTTGCATTTTAATGAGTGAAATAATTAGTTGACCCCTTTGCAAAACATGACTTAGTACTTGGTGGCAAAACCCTTGTTGGCAATCACAGAGTTCAGACGTTTCTTGTAGTTGGCCACCAGGTTTAAACAAATCTCAGGAGGGATTTTGTCCCACTCCTCTTTGCAGATCCTGTCAAAAATTCATTAAAGAGATAGTTTTCCCAAAAATGAAAATTATGTCATTAATTACTCACCCTTATGTTGTTCCAAACCCGTGAGACTTCCGTTCATCTTCGGAACACAAATTAAGATATTTTTGATGGAATCTGAGAATCTGCTGTCCATAGACAGCAAGGGTCCTTATGCGATTAAGGCCCAGAAACATAGCAAGGAGATCGGTAAAATAATCCATGTGACATCAGGGGTTCAACCGTAATTTTACGAAGATACGAGAATACTTTTTGTGCGCAAAAGAAGAAAAAAAAAAGGTCTCCTCCGCGTCACCCTAGCACCATTTTGGAGAATATCTGCTGGACGGAAACTGCGTACACTCTTCTGTGTTAGCCGCATACCCAATGTGCTGTTTTCGTTCAAATCAAAGCATAAATATATATAGAAGACGTATCCACGTCCAAAATGGCGCTAGGGTGAAGCGGAGGAGACAAATTTGAATAAAGTCGTTATTTTTGTTTTATTTGCATACAAAAAGTATTCTCGTGGCTTCGTAAAATTAAGGTTGAACCCCTGATGTCACATGGATTATTTTACTGATCTCCTTGCTATGTTTCTGGGCCTTGATCGTATAAGGACCCTTGCTATCTATGGAGGGTCAGAGAGCTCTCAGATTCCATCAAAAATATCTTAATTTGTGGTCCGAAGATGAACGGAGGTCTCACAGGTTTGAAACGACATAAGGGTGAGTAATTAATGACAGAATTTTCATTTTTGGGTGAACTAACCTTTTAAGGTTTCGAGGCTGATGTGTGGCAACTCGAACCTTCAGCTCTGTCCACAGATTTTCTATGGGATTAAGGTCTGGAGACTGTCTATAGGCCACTCCAGGACCTTAATGTGCTTCTTCTTGGACCGCTCCTTTGTTGCCTTGGCCGTGTGTTTTGGGTCATTGTCATGCTGGAATACCCATCAATGCCCTGGCCCTGACGGTACATGGCTCCGTCCATCATCCCTTTGATGTGGTGCAGTTGTCCTGCCCCTTTAGCAGAAAAACACCCTCAAAGCATAATGTTTCCACCTCCATGTTTTATGGTGGGGATGGTGTTATTGGAGTCACAAGATCTGCACACTGTTATTCCCTTTATTCAAACGTTTGTTTTTAAATAGCAATGTTTCGGTCCGAAGACCTTTGTCAGGCAAACGCATACAAGCAAAAGCAACAGCTCAATAAGTACTAAGATTCAAACAGAGTTCCAGTTGATTGCATCTGTTGGTAATCAGGGACAGGGTCAATCATATCAGCAACTATATCACAATTAAAGCAAGATGACCACATTTGAAATTTGCAAAAATTTGAATACAAACAAAACATCAGGGGCCTGTACCATGATGGTAGATGATCAAATTCAGAGATACAGGATTAGTTTTGAGTTGACAAAACCAAACCACTCCAATCCGGATTTGCTGGTACCATGATGCTGATCATCAACTTTCTTTGTCAACTCAGGCTTTGATTCTGAGTTTGTGGAGCAAGTGCACGTGAATGTGTGACATCACTGGCTGAAGTGGCATCACATCACATATTGAAGAATATGATTAATTTAAATGCATTTACAATGAAAAAAGACTTGTTCATGAAAGAGGACAAATGAAACAACTTATCTTGCTGTGAAGTGAAACTTGTTAAGTTAGTTTATATAGTTGGAAATATACAAACGATAGAGACTCGAACATGTAAGGACACGTAGTCATTTTTAAAGCATTATATTGCAGACGATCTGTATATATTAACATTCACTTAAAATAAATTATTTATAATAACTGTTCAACTAAAATTGCTTGTATGTAATGGATTAATAATATATCATATAAAATAACTACATTTTTGGGTTTTGGCCAGACAAGTTTTTTTAGTACTAGTGTGGAGTGTAAGTTACTATGGCAATGAACACAGCTAAAAGCCAAGCCACTTTCATGATACCTAAAACCCAGGATTGGCGCAAACTAAACTTAAATTTACCTGGCTAGCCAGCTAATCTGGCTTCATGGTACAGGCCCCAGGAAATATCTAAACCATCACAAAACAACACCCAAACAATCCCCCATCCTTTTTGTAATTTACAATTACTTGTGCCCAATGTAACTTTACTACAAAAACTAATGTTTTCTCTCATCCTCATTCAGGAAGGGAGTTCAAAATTAAGGGTGTCATCACTTGCACTACTAAAAATGTTATTTATATGATAAAATGTCCATGCGGGTTAGTGTATATAGGAAAGACACAACGTGCTTTATAAACAAGGATTGCTGAACACCGAAGCAGTATACGCACTAATGATCAAAAAAACCTGATAGAGGTACATTTTAATTTAAAAAGACATAACCTTTCCACACTGAGGTATATTGGAGTTGAACATGTTAAAGTAGCCTACCCAGGAGAGGTGGTGATGTCAATAAGATTTTACTAAAAAGAGAAGCTTATTATATTTACACCCAAAATACTCTTTCTCCTAAGGGTTTGAAGTTAGAACTTGATTTTATCTCATGTTTCTAATTGATATTTTTTTGTATTGCAAGGTGACTGTTGTTGATATAGCCTCATTTGCACTCTAATATGTGTTGTATGGTTATGGATTGTCTATTTCTTAGGACAAGTAATTGTAAATTATAAAAAGGATGGGGGATTGTTTGGGTGTTGTTTTGTGATGGTTTGGATATTTCCTGATGTTTTGTTTGTATTCAAATTTTTGCCTCAATGTGGTCAACTCTTACTAAATATTACATATTTATACATATTACTAAATATATTATATATATATATAAATATGACTGTGACTAAAGTTTTTGTTATTGTTCCCCATTTGTATCTGCCTCAGAGTGGGAGAAAAGCTTATTTTGAGTTTACAATTACCTTTGTGAATCAGAAAGTCACAATTTTGGGATATTAAGCTTCAATTACAAGATCTATATCACAACTGTAGTTTTATATTCTGTAACTTTATCTCACAGCTGTGGGTTTAAAGTTCACAAGGATGTATAAGAAGAAGTCTTCATTACCTTATTTTTACAGTCTTGAGGTTAAATTATGTGAAGATGGTTGTCTCAAGTTGTTATATGAGCATGCTGGGCTTTGAGGCATTATTCAGTCAAAAATGCAATTCTCAACAGATCACTATAGTTTCCATTTAGCTCTTGGGCAAATCACAGTTGAAAGGAGTAAATAATGTTAAAGATGATAAAGCCTGTGCAACACATAAAACAGACATTTATTACAAACATCACAATTCAGAAAACGAAAGATTCTTAATTCAATCTTATCTTTGGGAGCGTTGGAGACTTTAGTCTCTGTCACTGCTTCAGAAAGTTCACATTTAGCGTCAGCAGCATTAGGACACTGATATGTGCATTAACCATGGCAGAAAGCACATGACATTTCCCCAAACCTCATTTAAGGGATGCCTTTTACTCTGATAGAATCAATTCTCACTCAATTCTGTCATTTTACCTAACATAATTTGGCATCATTTATTTCTAGATGGACTTTGCATCATATCAATAAAAATACCATTTAATAATAAAAAAAAAAAAAAAAAACAGTGTCTTGATTCATCAAGACGTTTTGCAATCATATTTATAATGTGGGGCAATCAACCCAGATCAGATTCAAATACAATCAATTTGAGGGAGCCGAATAATGGGTTTTCTGAGGCAGGCATGCACGCACATTTAGAGGAAACAAAGTGGTTAAGACACTGCTGCCGTTTCCTGCTGAGACTTTAACTTGGAATAAAAATAAAACAAAATGAGAGAAGTCACATATATATTTAACACATCTGAACAGAGACACACAGCAGACCAGAGCTTAAGGGGAGAGACTCAAAGACAGATAAGTATGTAATGGATGCATTTGTTCCATATTTTCCTGGAAATGCCAATTAAAAATTCCCAGAAGCCATTAAACCTTCTGGTTTCTTCAATAGCCCTCGGATTGGGGCATCCTTGGAGTGCAACAGTATAGTTTACTCTCTCTCTTTCTCTACTTTCTTCCAGTTGTAAGGAGGCTGTACTCCATCCGCCAAAGGTCCACGCTGCCGTGTCCAATCCTGAGACAGCATCATGATTTGATTGGTCAGGTTGATCTCTCAGACAGAGGGGACTGGACAGGATGGAAGCTTGAAGGGGATAGTCCACATCTAGGGTTGGTAAGCTGATGTCAGGACACATGGGAAATGAGTCTGACTCTTGTCTGGATGTCTTGGCGACACAGTGGGCACGTTTCCAGCTGTAAGGCACACTCCATGCAAATCCCACTGAAGACATGACAGAGAAGCAGAAGATGACTAAACTGTTCAGCACAAAGAGATGATGTAACCGTAATCAACAATAGGTTTAAATACCCCATGGAGGGACATATTATTAGGGATGCACAGTACCATTATTTAATTGCACATGCTCACTTCTTTTATTTTTAGATTTTTCCCATTCATTTAAAAAGTCTTTGTTAAAAGATTTATACAGTAAGCCATGAACCAAAATCAATTCCCCTAAAGAAAATTAATGGGATTTTTACTTCCGGAACCCAACTGTTGCACTTTGTAGGCTTCTTATGTCACAGTTAATGAACAATGACTGGCAATTTGCCACTGTGAAAGACAATATAACAATAAATATAATGTCACTATGAGATTAATTCATAACACACGGCAATGAAATTCTTCACATTTTGGCTTAATACATAAGGGTGAAATATAGTATAAAAATGTCAAATATGTTTCAAAGTTCTTAATTCTCAAAGCAACAATTGTTCTTATGTACTCCAATTCATCCAAGCACATCAACCCTGGTTTCTTGAGCCTCCATCACATCCCTTTCCCCATAAATCCAGTGTTGTAAACACTGACTCTCTATGTTGAACTTTGTACCTGTGCAAACAGGGTCTCAGTTCAGTGTCTGCCATCTGGTCACAACAGAGGGTGCAGCAGTTATCTCTGATGCTAACCTGCTTGAGCAAAGCCAGGCGCCTGTGTCTGAAATAATAGACAGAGAAAGAACAATTATGTGTGCATGAATGGTATGAGTCACTTGCTTTAGGATAACTAATGCATTACTAACATCCACATAACAGTGATTGATACTTCGCCCTGTGTACAAAAATCTAATAAACGGTGCAAACCTGGGCAGAATGATTTTCTCGTCTGATGCAAGCGAAGCAAACTCATTAAATGTGTTGAATTTGATGGAGGGGGGATGGCGGAAGGGCTTGGCTCCGAAGTTGAACTCGCACTGTTGGTAGGACATAAAACTGGCTGCAGCGAAGAAGCCAGACCTAAGACAAGGTACAGCATGTTTCAAAAAGCTCCATAAACAATTTTTTGCATTTGTTTTGTGGTGGAGGAAGTGAGCTTTGCTTACGTGGCGGAGGAGAACACCTGCTTCTCAGGAGGCAGCTGGTGTCCATTTAGATAGAAAATCATCTGCTTCTTACTGAGGTCCAGCAGGAAGCCTATGGCATCACCTAGAAAGGCCAGTGGACATTTATTACAAAACGTTTTTCCCAAAATGATGAAATACACTAAATATAGGACATCACACAACTGAAGAACTTGGGTGCTGAACAGGATGCTTTGCTCAAACCTTCTTTCCAGCAGGGGTGGGAGTGAGGTTTACTGCGAGCGTTGTACCAGATCAGCTGCCTGCAGCCATCATACGCACACGAGTACTCATCATCTCCAATCCCATAACCCTCCTGTACAAACAAACAAACAAACATGCTCTCACTACTGAAATTCAAGCTGCTTCATATAAACACTGTACACTTCATGCAAATATAAGACCATACAACTAAAATAAAAGAAAACAATTATCTAAACATAACCAGAAACACACATGGTTAAGAAACTTGCTGTCCTTGGTTGCCCAGCCAATTTGCATGACGCCAGAGGTGATGACCGTGACTTCATAGTACCAAACCCCCGAATCCACACAGAACGTACAGCGGACGCTCTCAAATGATGACGCGTCACATCGTGCCTAATGAGAAAAAGACTGATCACGTTAGTCATCACTTTGTAAGATCGAGGGATACACTAACCACAATATATTTGTTTATGATATTTACAATCAGCTATTTTTCCACAAAATGTTAAAGGGGTCATATGACGTTGCTAAAAGGAACATTATTTTGTGTATTTGGTGTAATGCAATGCGTTTATGCAGTTTAAGGTAAAAAAAACATAATTTTCCACATACTGTACATTATTGTTGCTCCTCTATGCCCCGCCTTTCTGAAACGCGCTGATTTTTACAAAGCTCATCGTTCTGAGAAGCGAGGCATGCTCTGATTGGCCGGCTATCCAGTGCGTTGTGATTGGCCAAATACCTCAAGCGTGAGACGGAAATGTTACACCCCTTACCGTATTGTGATACCATGTCCCAGCACGACGACACAAAAACAATAAAACCCATTATAAACGAGGCAGTTGTTGCATCCAGTGAGGACATAATTACGGATTATAATGACTCATGCAGTCTTTTTATCGCGTTGCATCGTGCCGCGTAAACATTACCATGTCTGCATTTGTGATCGGAGAAATGACAAACAAGCACTACTCTACACTGCTCAAAACTCGTGTTTGAATCGTCAGTGGCAAATTCTTTAAATAAGAAAACGTACTTACAGGCTGTGAATCAGCAGCGCCAGACTGTCCTTGCAAAGTTGGAATGCACCACTTTATAGAAACAGCCTTTGTGCAAGCCAGCATTGTAGGTTACTCTTCCAGGTTCAGGAAATAGTCCTTCGTAAAATGCACTGCACACACTCTAATATTTGGGTAGAACTGTTCTGGAACAGTGTTGTAAATACAACTTAACCACTGATTTCTAGTTGTGTCCTCCTTTTGGAAGCCCAAACAAAGTACTTTCGCTTTCACAACGAGAAACAGCGTCTCCAGGACATGGCGCCGGCGGCAGCAACAATATTACCGCGAGAATAATAGTTCCGCCTTCTTTCGTTGTTTATACATTTGGGCAGTGTATTGCAAATCTTCCCACACTGTGACGCAGACATGTGGGGGCGTGTTTGAATGACCCGTTTTAGGAGGGCGTGGTCGAGTCTTAACTTTTATAAAGAATATCTCTTTGGTTTTGAGACTTTAGTCTTTGCA
Organism: Barbus barbus; assembly: GCF_936440315.1. Classification (NCBI taxonomy): domain Eukaryota; kingdom Metazoa; phylum Chordata; class Actinopteri; order Cypriniformes; family Cyprinidae; genus Barbus; species Barbus barbus. The sequence continues at coordinate 21,177,679 of NC_136750.1, forward strand.
ACTTCAGGGATCTTATCTATGCACAAACAGCTTGTAACACTCCAAAGAGAAAGGAAAACTTGAAATCGCATCATATGACCCCTTTAAGGCATGCTTAGAACTTTATGGCCCGGTTTCATAGACAGGGCTTAGCCTAAACCAGGATTAGGCCATAGTTCAATTAGGACATTTAAGTAATTTTTATAAACGTGCCTTAGAAAAAAACATTACTGGTGTGCATCTTGAGACAAAACAAAGGCACTGATATATTTTAAGATCAGGCAGTGCAAGTTTCTTTCATTTGAAACAGCCAAGACTTATATTTTAGTCTAGGACTAGGCTTAAGCCTTTTCTGTGAAACCAGGGGTATGAGTTGCATGTGAACCATTCACAGAAGTATGAAAAGATGTTTTGTTTATAGAGTGGCCTAACTGGAAGTGAAACTGTTCCTTATCAGTAAGCCTACACAGAATACTGTAGATTTCCACAGAATCGGAACCATCATCTTTCATATCTCTTCAACATTCCTCATGCCTTGTGTGTACATTTATTTGGTTTTCATTTATTTCCTTATTCGCATTTTGAAAGAGCTTTAAATAAATGCCTTCTATCTACACTTTCTAGTGTACTTCAGTTCTGTTGAACACGTCTTGCATTATATAAATTCAATTAGCAGAATTTTACCCAGAGTTACAATAATGGTTTGTCTCTCACCTCCAGTCCAGTAGGAGAGATCTTGAGATATTCGCTGACATCATTACTGTTCAGCATGGCGTTGATGTTGCTTAAGTTGACCTTCTCATAGGTAAACTGGCGCCCCTCTTTAATGACTACAGGCCAAAGGGTGGCCAAAGATAAAATTATCAGTGAGACACAACGTACAAGCTTAAGGGGATACTCCACCCCAAAATGCAAATTGTGTCATTAATCACTTACCCCCAGGTCGTTCCAAACCTGTAAAAGCTTTGTTCGTCTTCGGAACACAATTATTAGATGTGTTCCGAAGACGAACGAAGCTTTTACGGGTTTGGAACGACATGAGGGTAAGTGATTGACAAAATTTGTATTTTGGGGTGGAGTATCCCTTTAATATTTGACAAAATCATCACAAAATACAAACAGTTGGGCTAAATATTAATACTATGTGCTCCAATGCATTGAAAGATACTCACAGAGGTTATCAAGACTCCACTGGGCACAGAAGCCCACTTGACGCTTCAGGTAGTCAGGATGATCTGCCCAGCACTCCAGAACAGACAGACGGTCACTAATACACGATTCTGACACTGTTAACTTGTTCTCACCTGAGATGAAGAGAGGCTTCATTTAAAGTACCTTTCTGATAAGCTCCTGATTGAACATTTTGAACTGAGACCAGTTAGACTTACTTGTTTGAGAGAACTTCTCTAAAGCGATGAGAGCAAACAGCATAACAGTGGGATGGGCCTCAGAACTCTACAAGAACAACAAGACCACTTTAATTGCTATAATACCAGGCTTAATGCAATTGCTCGTGTAAAACCAAAGGGTATTTCACGGCTTAGTTTCCATAAATATTAAATTCCATAAATAAAAAAGTATACTGGGGAGGAAGCATTGCATTATGAATGTTAGAGTATATCTATGTAGCAATTTGAACTATCACTTCAATCGAGGAAGAAAAACCCTGTTTTCCATTATGTGACCCCTTTAAGAACTACCGAGTTAGTCAGTATGTTTAATAAAACCACTCAACATTCTTACCAAACTCTCAAGTAAATACTCCAGAGTTCCAGGGCTGAGAAGTGCAATGCTCGCTGGACCTGTAGACAGAAGAGTAAAAAGATGAAGTACTCCAGTATTAACCAAATTATTCTTTTGGGCAATGTCTTTGACCTTAAAAACAGAAGCATGTATCTTCAAACTGAGAGAACTGGACAGTGTGCGTTTGTGTGCTGCAGCCTCAGCAGAGCTGTCAAATCACAGGTCTCTGAGGGAGCCTGCAGCATGCTCAGGCATGACAGGCCTTCACAGACTGCAAACTCAGCTCTTTAGCTTTGGAGGAACAGGCTAATGCAAATATAATGTAAAATGAGATGCAACAGATCTCAGATTGATTTAAAAAAAAAAAAAAAAAAAAAAATCCTAAAATATAATGCTGCAAGCCTTTTACCCACTCTGACAGTGTCAGACAGCATTGCTTCAGTAAATGCATGTGTGTGTGTGTGCGCGCGCATGTCCCTTACCAGCCAGTTTCTCAGCCAGACAGCCAAGGACTGCTGTGGTGTTGCGGTGTTTGGCTGGGATGAGGGCATCCTGACGTGCCACAGCAGCACTCAGATTCAACATGTCTGACAACTTCTGCAGAGCATCCTGAAAATACAGACTCTTCATCAATGATTTAATTTTTAAATGGGTCAGAAAATAATGCACTCAACCAGAAACTACCACACACAGAACAACTGCTTAGTACCTTAGTATTAGCTGCACTTTCTTCCTCAAAACGCAAACAAGGAGTCAGAAGCAATAATATACTTTTACTCATACTAATATGTGACCCTGGACCACAAAACCAGTCTTAAGTTGCCGGGGTACATTTGTAGCAATAGCCAAAAATACATTGCATGCGTCAAAATATTTTATTTTTCTTTTATGCCAAAAATCATTAGGATATTAAGTAAAGATCATGTTCCATGAAGATATTTTGTCAATTTCATACCATAAATATCAAAACCTAATTTTTTGTTTAGTAATATGCAATGCTAAGAACTTCATTTGGACAACTTTAAAGGCGATTTTTTTGCACCCTCAGATTTCAGATAGTTGTATCTCGGACAAATATTATCCCATCCTAACAAACCATACATCGATGAAAAGCTTATTAATTCAGCTTTCAGATGATGTATAAATCTCAATTTTAAAAAAAATTGACACTTATGACTGGTTTTGTCGTCCAGGGTCACATGTATATTTTTGTCACAAGATTATTACTGTCACTTTTGATCAATTTATTGTATCCTTACTGAAAAAATAATTAATTTTTAAGTATAAAAAATCTTAATGACTTTAAACTTTATGTGATGGACCCAAACCAAAAGAGGACATAACAAATGAACAATAAATCTTGCATCAGTACAAAAAGTTGATGCGGTTGCATAACATCATAAAACCTTGAAAAAAAAACTTGAATCTTAATGCTCAGTTAAGCATGATGCTGTCTGCAATTATAAACTTTAAACAGAAATGATAAACCGTTTTTTTTCTCTTATCAACATAAAATAGAAAAAAAAAAAAAAAAAAAAACTGTTTTAGTGCAAAGAAAAATGAAACGTTTGCCGAAATCAATTAAAGAAAAAAAGACTGATATCACTCAAAAGTAGCTAATTCAAATACCAGGGAAATGTTGTGGTCCCATTTTCAAAGTGCTAGCAAAAATACAGCTACATTACTGTCCATTAGCAAAAACAGAGGTGGGAAAATAATTTGGTAGTCAATGTTGTGTGGTAATGTACTTGAACTCACTTTGGTGGGCAAAGGACATTCATCCAGTAAGAGGGTTATTACGGCTGGTCCTAGTGGGTCATCTAGAGGAATTACCCTAATTAAAGACTGCACCACTTCCAACCAGCCATCATCTACAGCGTGAGAAAAAGAGGTACAGAGACAAAAGAGGATGGGGGAAGAACAAACACAAGTTCAGTCTATGGGACATTAGGAAATAGAGCCATTATTATGACAATGCATTCAAACAACATTGAAAATTATTGGTTAAACAATATGGGTTCTAATACAAACATCTCAAGAGCAGATGGTCTATAAAAAAGTCAATATTATATATGATAACAATGAGCAAATTAGAAAACTAAATTGCTAAAAATCACATGTATTTTACAGAAAACTCAAAAACGCACATAAACATGATTTACTAAACTCATATGCTCTTCAGGGGGTTTTGATCTCAATCTTGAAGCCCAGAGTAGTTTCCACCTGTTTACTCCTACATGAAGCTCTTAGCAGCCACCTGACGCCACAGAGTCTCAAACCACAACATGCAGGCTCAGCTCGGAGCAACAGATGCACGTATAAATAAAATCAACAGTCACAGAGACTTTGGCAATGGCACAAGAAGAGAGGCAGGCTGGCGACCTGCACATGACCTTGCTAAATTTTGACCCCTGATTAGAGTCCGGTCCATATACAGACCCAAACAACCCTTCAACATTACAATGGATTTGCTGCAGATAACATCCATGAGTAATTAAAAAGATAAAGTAAATTATACGTAAATTAATAAGTAAATTATTATTGTATGCAAAAACGGCATGTAAACAAACAGCAGCGCACTGCCCTTGTAAACTGGCAAAAGCAGTGTAGCTTTTACTCACTATCATGCACAGTGTTTGTTCCTGCAGACTTGAGGTTCTGAGGGACTTTAAAGCTGCAGCTGAGCCGCAACCCACTCACTTCAGTCACTGCCACAGTACGGAGTGACGGCATGACAATGGCAGCACAGGGCACAAGCCAAACTTAAAAAGCAGCCGTCACTAATACCCACAGAGCTTCCACAGCTTCCGCTGTTAGATTAACATCCTAATAACTTAATCAGTAGCCAGGGGGTCACAACAAGCTGCACTTGTTCCCCTGATGGAAAAAACAAGCCTGGAACTAGAGAGTCAAAGTTTGGCTGGTTCACTTTGGATAACTATATTGTTTCTCCACTGACAGACATTCAAAAGTAGCTACTCATTCTGACTAAAAGTCAACAGAATGTTCTGTGCTTTATATTTGAGTAGATGAAGTAGACACCATTTAACATCACAGCTCATGCACACGCCTGGAGCAAGGAGAAAGTAATAATGCTGAAGAGCTTGTTGTGATTGCACACATTCTCGTCGTGCCATCAGTATTGTCATTCTTCTGTGGTTCCAGATCATTTGGGCCATATTTACGACTCAAGTGATCCATTCAAAACAAATCAATATGGCTCATTTATACGAAGCAAAAATGGCAACATCCAAGTCAGTTAGTTTCAAGCATCTGAGATTTCAAGCATTGAGATGAATGGGAATTCTAACAGATAATTCTCTACAGGCATTTTAGTTTGTTTTTAGACATTTAGACATACACTGGATGGCTCCCAATCATGAAAAGAGCAAACAGAAGATGAATAACAATCCAATCACCTCAGGAGGTGGTAGAGCTGCACAATTTGAGGGGGGAAAAAAATCAAATTACCATTTTTATGATAAAAATTGTAATTGCAATTTAAAATTGCAAAAAAAAAAAAAAAAAAAACTTCAGGTTTGCTGTTCTTGTTTGTATGGATGCAAGAATTTACCAAAAATGCTGAGATTGTATCTCAACATGACTTTAGTATTTGTATTTATGAAAATAATATTTTTAACTAATTATTTTATTCTGCATTATATTATATTATGCATTCTCAAATGAATATTATGAGTGTGCCAGTAGATGCATAGATGAGTTTGTATGGTGCAGAATTTGCTGCAAACCAAGCAGCAGCTTGCATGTTAAAGAACACAACGGCGCACTTCACTTCGAAACACACAGTGCATATATTTATTAAATCAAAACACAGCCTTTGCGATTTGGTAATCCCATTATCCATATAAATATTCACAAATAAGCCATTCAAGACGTGACCTGGGTAAGTGCATATGCATCTGCATGTGCATCAGCTTTACTCCTTCCAATCAGAATGCCAGCATTTGAATGTTTGTGAGTCCCACAACCCACATGTGAACAATGGAACACATGGATGACAAAACCATAAGAACTCTTTTATATTACAATAGCAGATTTGAACCCCTTATGGAAATCACTCACCTGTCTCTGCCATCTCATGCAGTGTGATCATGGAGTACGGAGGTTCTTGGTCACTGAAACACAAAAAGAACAAATGCAAAAGTTAATGGCAAAACGTAGAACAACCTAATAGAGAAAATGTTTGCCTGTGTGCCTCATACCCAGGGTGTAAGCATCTTATTTAGTCCTTGGCTGCTCTAGACATTAGTTATGAAAGCCTAATGGTATAATGGGTGATTGTGTGACACGTGACGGATTGCTATTGGAGGGCAGACTGCTGCCGCCGCTGCTGCTGCTGCTGGAGCTGTTATGGCTTTAGGGTGTATGCATCCATTTTGCAGGCTGGGTCTGCAACAGTAAATCTAAGCAGCGATAGCAAAATCCCTTGAGGTGCTCCTAGAGGGAGCCGGGCCCGATCAAAACAACACCAGAGACATTTAAGCAGGGAAAATAAATTTGCCTCTGTTCTGCAGTTTGACGCCGGTGTGGTTCATTTGTCAGTAATAAATCAGTGGTTGGTGGGTACTAGGGGTGATGTTTTCAAACAGCAGACAAGGCCAAGGAAAAGACAGCTATGAGGGTGGTCGAAAAAGAGAACGAGAGAGTGAGAGAGGTCTAAAGCCCCCAGCCATGCATGTCTGACTGCTCTGTGATTGTTGTGTAATGGTCACACAGGGATATGTTCTGGTTAAAAACACTGACTTTCTGCTCTGTACAGAACAGACCTCCCCCAATACAAGGTTCTCAACCTTTTTGACTCAAAGGCCTCCCATGCTGGCTAAAACATTAGCTCTAGCATAGCAATTATGACAATATTGCTTGCTTTCAAACTTTATTAACAGTAACTGTGTTGATACTAAATTGGAGACGTAGAATTTACTTTGTGATTCTACGAGATTGAATGTTTCAATAAAATATTTGGTCCCACTTTATATTAGGTGGCCTAAGAAGTAAATACAGTGTACTTACTGTGTTCATATTGTATTGCAAAACACTTCTGCTATTGAGGTGGGATACAGGTAAGGTTAGGGATAGGTTTGGTGGTATTGGTAGATTTAAGGATGGGTTAAGGTATAAGGCATGGGTCAACAATATAATTATAAATGTAATAACAGATGTAATTACATGCAGGTATTTTTTAGAAATATAAGTACAATGTAAAACATGCATGTACACAATAAGTGCATTGTATCAAATTATTAATTTAAATGCAAGTAGTACACCGTAGGTAAGGCCACCTAATATAAAGTGGGACCAAATCAGATTTCAGTGGTTTTTTAATTTAATTTATAATATGATCAAATAATTTTAGGTCATCCTGTTTCCCCCTTGGGCCCCAAACCTCTGGTTGAGAATTACTGCCCTAACACATTAACACAATCAAGGACAAAGCTGTAGGTAGGTGTGTGTATGTGTGTGTGTGTGTGTGTGTGTGCATGCGTGCGTGCGCCATCAAAACTAGGGTTTCAGGTGAATAAAAAAAACGGCTGTCAAAAGGATGTGGTTGAGCAACCAAAATATATTCCAGCTGTAGAAGGAAAAGAAAAGAAAAGAAAAGAAAAGGAAAAAGCAAAGCTGAAACTCCCCCTTGTGCCCTTTAGATATTTTACTTTGGAATCAAAACAAGAACAAAATATTTCCTTTACCTGTAAAACTGCATAATCTGAGATTCTTTTCAGGAATGACTATAAACTATTAAAATATCCAGGCAATACTGTAGGTCTTGCAAAGAAGACAGTGGGTTCAGAGCCACCAAATGTGATGTACACATAGAACAACTTTTTGTCCAAAGTGAACATCCATCATTAGATAGCAGTAGGCCGGCTGTGTGGGAAGGTGTAAGAACATGTGACAGAGGAAGAGTGACTGGCGACTCTGATATCCAGCCAAAATGTTAAAAGAAACATGAAGCTCTCTGTTATCTCAAGCTGCTGTCTTGGGCAATACATTAAGATTAAATGTGGTGCTGTGCGAACGAATGAATAAATAAATAATGGCATGCTCATTACAGAGCTCTGCCAGGCTTCTCCATAAGCTCTGTACATTTAAAGCTGCTTTATTTTCAAAGTAAAAGCTCTTGCAGACGGCGAGGCATCACTGTGGTAGACAACAATACTGGAAAAAAACCCACAATGCAAATGGATGTTCAATAGCAAGCCAATGCTTTTAGCCAAAGATGGAGAGATGTTACTGCTGACGCACAAGTAAACGGGGAACTGAAATTGATATGACGTGCATGATTCATTTCTACACAGATTTAATGACAAATCTCTGCAGATCCTCATCATTACATGTTCACTCACTTGTCAACAAGAGTCCTGATGACAGCCAGCGTGTCCAGTACCAAACCGTCCACGTTTTGTTTTTTCCGACGTGGCTCATGCGGTCCTCGACCTCGCCGGGGCGGTCGAACCGGGTCCCTGGGCCGGCTGCCTCTGGCCTCTGGGGGATCAGACACAGAGTTATCCACTCGCCTGAGCTGCCTGCGAGGGGCTGATCCCTCCTCCACGTCACTGTCCTCTCTGCACACGCAGCTGTTCCCCATGGCTCTGCCGGACAAGAGGCTGGGCCAAAACTGCACTGACTGCAGCTGTTCTACGGTGAGTCGTAGAACCCGCACGAGGCTCCTGCTGGCACAGAATGCAATCCAGGTGGCTACTATCATATCATTGGAAGGACTTTAGAGGGTGTCTTGGTACGGGTCAGGTAGATGTGTCGGTCATTGTGCTACTGCACGTCATCAGCAGCCAGACGCAGACGAGCAAAGCTGATGGTACAGTCAACACGCATCCTACAGCCTGGGAGGTTTTCCCTCCTAAAAAAACATTACGCATCAAATTATTTTCAGTGTGGACAGAAAACAGGACAATGTGAACATGCAAATTGTAAATAAAATGCTACACTAATAAATTCTTGTTAAAGTAAAACACTTAAACAGTGATATTAGTCACTGATCTCATATTATAAGCTCTAATAACAACATATGTAATATATTAGTGTTATTAATTAATTAATATTATTGATTTAAAGGTGTATTACTGATATTACAATAATATCCAGGTCTTGTCTCCTGAACAATGTTTTGCTTTAAGGTATACAGCACGGCCTTACGAAAATTAACCATGTTTTTTTTATAAAAAAATTTTTTTAAGTAAAAGTGGAGTAACTTAACCATGTTTTTTTTTCTTTTTTGGTCCAATGGTTAGTGGTTACCATCTGTATAATCACAATTTCACTACACATATCATGGTTAAACTATAGTTAGTGTAGCCAAACCATGGTTAATTTGTGGTTACCATAGTTTAACTACAGTAACCATGGTTTTTTGGTTTTATTTGTAGCAAAACCACGGTTAATTTTCTAAAACCTAAACTGAAAAAATGTGAAATTAACCTAAATATAAATTCAGTTAATACTGACGTACAACTATATAAAAACAACAGGCAGTACGTATTTAAAAATACACAAAGTATACAAATATTATTGCGATAAAAAATGCGATTCAGTAGTTGTCAGTGTTAGCAGTTGCTAACTAACAGCTAGTAACGTTAAGCCAAACAACTTTGCAAAAACCCCATTTAAAACACAACAACCCACTCACACATGAATGAACACTGACTAGTGTACGCTTAACACAACAATTGACATTTACAAACCCGCTGAAAGCTTATAAACAGCACACTGTTATTTCAGTAAATTAGTAAACTTGACTCTCTATGGTTGCGTCTCAAACCATAGTGAGCTGCATTTAAAGGGCTAACTAGATTATCTATAAATGAAAAGTCTGTCACTAAGATTTAAAACTATTTTTTCTATTAAACACAAAAAGGAGATGTTAGGTAGATGGTTGGAGACTGACAGCGTAAGCCACCGCATACTTTCAATTTATGAATGATATTATAACTGGCTCATATTAATGAAAGTGAATAGTGACTCAGGCTGTCATTTTGTCTAATGTCTCCCTATACACATTTTTGTTACTTAAAACGCCGAATGAACCTATAGCCAAAAATGCTGTTGACGTTCATATAGTTCCGGTAACGTAATGTGGTTTTAAAAGCTAGCACACTAGCTCTTGAAACACAGCCTCTTTTATAATTTCAGAAATTAACGTTAGCAACCACATAACTAGCCACACCTCCAAACAGATGAAAAAAAAACGTTTCTTTAACGTGGTACATACACTGACACGTCTTTTATCATTAAATAATGTGCATATACCAGATATAAGTATTTACTCACCCGGTAAAGCGGAGGATTTTCGGTAAATGCAACAGCACTGATCAGTAACGTTAGGCCTAACACACGGGAAGTGTGTGTGTGCTTTACTTCTCAGCGATATGATTTGTATTCTCACAGGCAACCACTTCAGTAATCAACATTTTGCCGATCCACACACAAAAGCAGATCCAGCCGGTGTTTTACAATGAAAGTAAACGGTTGGCTGAGAAGTGAAAGTATAATGACTATCTGGAATCAGTGTGAGCTAGCTGGAGATCAATGAAAGCTCTGTGTGGCAAGTCCGACTCATTTCTGCGAAACGGTTCTTTTGAACAACTCGTTTTAAAGAACCGGTTCAACTAATGATTCAGCTGTTCCTTTACGTCAGAACGTAATTGCGTCATCACGCGGATCCGTAATCCGTATCATATCTGAGATAGTTGTATGCACATATTACTGTTTATCACGTTTTCGATTAATAATAAATTCTGCTGTAGACGAATTTGTTGCAAACATCAGCTCATAAAAATAAAGCAATTTAAGAACTAAATATGTAAACAATACCAAATACTCTTTGACAAAACTGAAATTCAATCGCATCACTTCGCTGAAAATGTTTTTTTTATTATTTATATATATATATTTAGATAAAATGCTACGCATTAATACCACGTTGATATGTTAATCAATTATGCTATTATATGAACGTTTTTCGATTCTCTCGGCTCACTCATGCCCGAAAGATCCGACTCAGTCCGAATCATCCGGTTTTTGTGAACCGATTCAGTCAGTTCATTAAAAAAAGATATGATTTAAAAAGAACGATTCGTTGTGTGTTGTCGCATATTTCTTCTCCAGCACATGATGCTGGACCCAACCCCTCCTAGCAACCAGTAAAACAAAACAAATTCTCCTCAAGAGAGGGCGTTGTGTAAAAAAATTGCACATTTCCAAGTAATAAATCGCTTGTATAACATGTCATACAGTTTTTGCTTTCGTTTTGTTTGTATATGTGTGCATGTGACTGGTGTCTAAGAAGCCCGCTTTTGTGTTAGCAATAAAAATCAAGGCATTTCAAGTTCAAGTTTATTTGTATAGCGCTTTTTACGATACAAATCATTGCAAAGCAGCTCTACAGGAAATTAAGTTTCCAGAATATATTTATATATTGTAGAAACTTAATATATTTAACTTATGGCAAAATTAGGTAATTCTGTATGTTGTCTGAGTATTGGCATCCTCTGAGGGGTTGGCATTATCTTTCCTCAGGTGTTCGGTCATCTCAGATCATTTAAGGGTTGGATCCAGACTGAAGCTTCTGTCATTCCTAGAGAAACAAATAGAGACATAATTAGCGTAGCTGCTGTTGCATCTAAGCAAAAATGATTTGTTCAAACAAAGCTAAAGAATAATAATAATGTACATTTGATCAGATATAACTGCAGCACAAGATTATATGCATTATGTGAATGCTTGGCTAAAGAGATGTGTCTTTAATCTAGATTTAAACAGAGAGAGTGTGTCTGAACCCCGAACGTTATCAGGAAGGCTATTCCAGAGTTTGGGAGCCAAATATGAAAAAGCTCCTTTAGTAGATATTTCAGATATTGTAACTTAAGAACTTTTTCATACAAGCAGGTTCAACACAAAGAAATGCTCCAAAAATATGCAAGCACATATCATTTGCTTTTCTTTACCATATTACTTAACTGGAAAGACTAAATAACTAAATATTAAATGACTAAAATTGACTGACAGGACATTGAAATTAACTAATTTAAACATGCATTCGGTTATTACTGTCCCCTCATTAAAAAGTTTACCCGTAAAAAACGAATTGTACTTTTGAGGGGAAAGAAAAACTTTTCTATAAAAACTACATTTCCCATGAGCCAATAGTTCGTGCGTAGGAACTACGTGCCTTTAGCAGCTTGTTGCTGAGGGGACCCTTTTACAGGGACACAAAACCGGACTAGGTAAATATCTGAGCGCATTTCCTTCTTGAAAGAATTATTTGTCCTCGCTTCGAGCATTATTTGTCTGACATGTAAAACAAACCGACTTTAAGGTTAGGCTACATAATGTGTTTTAAACCAATCGCAATATAAATACCACTGCTTTCTGATCCACGCTCTCCTTCTGCTCAATATCAGGCACTGAAGCTGCGTCTGTTGCAGAGGAGTATTGCAGTGTTTCTTGCATACATTTAAAATAAAGTAACGGTACCGAGTCTCTAACCTTTCTCATGCATATTGCATATATATCACACATGTCGTTTTATGTGTTTTTTTTTTTTGATGTTTATCACAATACTACCTCATGATTTATGTTTTTTGTCCACATTCTACACTGATATACACTATGGTTTGAGCCAGATTGATTTTTCTTTTATTAATATATTTTGCCATCTCAGAGTGTTTCTAGCACCATTTATATGGAGTTATATGTATGGACTTTTCAAATATGTGTTTGTTTTCAATAAGTTTACGGTTTAAATTGCTATTAGGCAAGAAAATAAGTGACTTGGCTCACTGTTCAAATCGAGCACTAGGGGGCAGTGTGTACCTTTTCTTGCCAAATCTGTCAACATTGCTCAGATAAAAATGACAGTATATTCTGGATCCATTATATATCTCTTGGACTTGGAGCTTAAATGATATTGTGCTTCACATTTAAAATGACTAGTTAAATGTATGGGTATTTCTCTTTGAAAAAGCATTGATCTTAAATTGTTTCATGAGTCAGCGTTCACTAGTTCTGCTTGAATGATGGGTAAAAACGTTTTTTTTTAAATATCACATTTTGATTCTCTATCTCTGAACAGAATCTACTGCAGATGACTTCATGATCTAACTAAAGTGTTTATCCTGATTAAATAAACAGCATTTAGGTAAGTTTTGATGGGTTAAATATATTTTTGTATATATATGATGATTGCCACATAATAACATATAAAATATGCATGCATTGTGTAGGTTCTGCCATGGCAGATGGTGTGGACCTCAGCCGCAAGTTTGTGTCAGCGTCTGAATTAGACGAGAAAAGGAAACAAAGGCAGGAAGAATGGGAGAAGGTCCGCAAGCCAGATGACCCGGAGGGTGAGACGTTCACTTTGTCTGCACCAATCAGACAAATTAACAGCAGGCTTAATGACAGACATTAGTTTCCCCCCGATGCATTTGCCAAGTTTTGATTGTGTTCATTCTCGCTCCACCACAGAGGCCCCCGAGGAGGAGTACGACCCCCGATCTCTGTTCGAGAGGCTACAAGAGCAGAAAGACAAGAAACAGGAAGAATATGAGGAGCAGTTCAAATTCAGTAAGCCCTCATGCTGCTTTCCTCCCATATTCATCCCTTTACTTTTATCAAAAACAGATCTTTCAGATGACACACATCGCACGGTCTCAGGGGGCTTGCCTCTCCCGTCTAAATGTGACCTCATTTTGGGGTTTATCTGTCACTGTTTGCGCACACATGCGCTGGTGTGTGTTTGAGCATGTTGGTGGGTGTCTATGAGTGTGAACAGATGGGAGTGGTGGAGATCAAGAGCAGGTCTGTTCTTGCGGGTGATGGGAGACTGGCATGATCTTAGCATCTCAGCTTCGTCTCCGTATCCCTGGTGACAAACCCACTCTCTGTCTCCCTAGCGACCATTGCTGCTCCTATTGCCGCTGATTCCAATGGCCACATCTCTTGATCTGCAAGCATGGTGGTCATGCATCATTTTCATGATGCTTGGTTCTGTTAGTGGTTCTTGAACCACTAATGGAGTCTTTATAATTCTGTTGTTGTGTTCCTACACAGAGAACATGGTTAAAGGCCTGAATGAAGATGAGACCAGCTTTCTTGACGAGGTCTCCCTGAAGCAGTCTCTAATAGAGAAACACAGACGGGACGAGGAAGCTCAGGAGATAAAGGAATACAGGATATCCTTTTGCACCTTAAAGCGCACACGATATTACTGTCATGGTCCTTAAAAAATTGACAGGGAGTTTTGTTTTCCGCCTGAGTCTGTCTCCACTTTCACCTTCGTTAAGCTGGTGTTGGAAGCTTCAGCTGTCAGGCGCAGTGATGGGTGGTGAAAAGTAAAGTAGAGTTCTTGTACCTTGTTAGTGTACATGTTCTCAAACAAGACAGCCCCTAGAGGAACCCGACGCACTGACGATCCAGCGCTGCTTCGACAGAAATTCATGCAGGCTTGGCGAATGGCTAAGAGGTTTAGAAACCAGTCTGTCTGAATGTGTACAGTTTAAACTAGTTTTGTAGCTAGACATTTTTGCACTCTAATGATACCTTGTCAAGCAAAACCTTTCACGTAAATAAGTTTTACTTGATATAACAACAGAAATATTGTTCATAATTACTATAGAATGAATAGGATGAATGCGAAAGAATTCAAGGTTGAACTTGAACTTCTTTAACCCTTTGGTGTTGTTCGGTCATGTTAGACAGAAATGTTTTTTTTGGAAAGTTTAAAAATTGCTACTTCATTATAATGTTTAATGGTACGAAACTCTGAGATATTAAGTGACCCCCCCCCCCCCCCCCCTCCCCCTCCAAAAAAAAAAAAATCATGGACGTTATTCAAAAAAGCTAAATGTTCATTGAAAAAAAATAGTCACACTTGTGTTGTTTGTGGTCAAAAATGACAGCCAAAGGAAATGAATGTACAAAAAATGTGTTTGTGTGTACAATCTACAAATCAGCGGCACAATGCAGAAAAGTGCACAACAATGAAGGGCTGACAAAAGTTAAGCAATTATGCCTGAAAACACTGCTCAGCAACTAAGGAATACACAGCATTGAATATATATGGCTATAAAGGCATCTAATGGCTACACCGTTGTATTAAAGATTCTTTTCTTTTTTTCCACAAGGGGGAATAAATCTGCCTCAATTCAGTGGACTTTAAATACTCTATTTTTAACTTAAGGCATTCATTGAAAATATATTAATTTTTTTGCATTTTATACAGAAAATAGTCCTTAATTTAGATATGAATATAAGTTATATCTATTGAAATACACTCAAAATGCTAAATATGAAAGAAAACACGTTATTGAAATGAAATATAGCATATTAATTTCACAAAAATAAAATTATTTGACGATTATGGAACAACATAAGTGTGACTCCCAAATAAACAATGCCGGGGTGTTAAATTAACATGCCGTGCGCGAGAGGCTGAAAAAGTTGACAAATGCGGCGTTAAGGCCCCATTCTCAACGGGAACGCGTTCTGTGTCTCATGTCAGTGTTTCTCGTTTCCCGCGTTGAGTTGAGCAGTGGAATGCGGCAGCGCCACAGAAAAGAAAACATACTTTACCTGAGTTGTGATTGTGAGTTTGCAGTCTGTTCAATATGATGCAGTGTAGCCCAAAATAACCGCAAGGCACGTCGTTCTGACTAGTTGTCCTAGCGGGGTGCACGCATACACACAGCACTACATAAAACGATTCCCGAACAAACTCGTTTCTTGGAATGAATAGTTCTAAAAGATTGTTTGAACAGTCTTATGAATCCATAGGTGAATTGAATCATGTTTTGTATCAGTGTCATTGTATGTTGTGTGTGTGTGGTCTTGTTTTTCTATTCCTGTGGGGACTTAAAACTGAATACACACCAACTAACAGGGACTTTTGTCAGGTGGGGACCTAATTATAAATCATACAGAATCATTTTTTTTTAAGAATGAAAAAATGCAGAAAGTTTTCTGTGAGTGGTAGATTTAGGTTTAGGGTTGGTGTAGGGTAGTATAAAAACCATCACACCTATTATATACCTGTGTTATATACAATGAACTATGAAGTCAACAGGTTGTACCTCATTAGCACGATTTTGTTGCATTAAACTATCAGTCAAACGCTCTGCTTTTATCCATATAATAAAATTGATTTTTCATCATGGAACAGCTGACATAATCAGCAGTGGCCTTTCTCTTCTGCCAATCAGGTATGACTGTAGATAGAAGGTTGGAGGATGCGTTGTCGTGGCAACTGAAACCTTTCTCAGGGTTTGATAACTGCATCTAAAAGCACTGCCGAGAGCCATGGTCTGCAGCATAATAGAGTAATGTGCCCTAATTCTGAATTTTGAATTTGCCTCTCGTGGAGGCACTAAATTGTCTTACCTGCAAGTGTGTCACCTTTTTAGGCCATCTGTAAGTGAAAGGAAGTAGGTTTGATTTCTGTGGTGGCTTCTGTGATGACTTTGACTTTAAGGAGTGGTTGCCCTCTTTATCTGATCTTCCTCATCCGTCTGTGGGTTTTGTTCTGTTTGCATGCTGTTGAAGTTGAGGTCAGAACTTATTTTAGGTTTATGAGAAAGATTCAGTATAAAAGGAAAAACTGCATTTGTCAAGTGGCTTACCACAACAGCAGTGCCAGAAAGTCGGTTGTCATGTGTTGCTGTGAATTTTTCTCACTAATTGTATGTCAGTGAGTTCTCCTTAACCGATTAACCTCACAGCGCTCTGCAGAAACTAGCCACCACTGAGAACCAGAAGAAGGAAGCAGAGAAAAAGGCAGGACCCAAACCCTCAGAGCACAGGACCAGTCACCTGTCTCAGGCCCACCTGCTGGCTGGGGCAGTCAAACGACGCAGGTACAAAAAGCACAAACTCGCCACAATGTGTTTATTTAAATGACTATATTTGATGTATTTAAATCCAAGGCTGCATAATCATTGTGTATAATTATTTTTTGATTCATTTTTGTCTTTGTACAGCTCGTCTCAGTCCTCAGAGGGGAGTAAAAAGCAGAAAGCAGAGGAGTCTGTCACCGGCAATGGTAGTCAGACAGGTGAGCAATGTAGTATAATGCTGGCTTTACATAATGTAATTATGTAAAGTGATTTTCAGATCATTATTAGAAATGTAATTATATGTTGTACTGTGTTAATTGTTTTGAAAATGTATCAGATTATAGTTGTTCAAAAAAAAGGTAGGGAATGTTCATAAAAATCCCAGTGTGAAACTAAAAATGTTTTAGGAGTCTAGTAACTAAATACAAGTTAAGACACAATGCTGTCTTTTATAGCAGAAATTTATGACTCGACTGTTTGTTAAAAAATAAAAAACACCATGTTTTATGTACACTACACTAGTCTGGGGTCAGTAATTTTTAAGAATTTAATACTTCAGCGAGGATGCATAAAATTGTATGAAAGAATTCTACTTTAAATATTAGTTTTTTATGAGTTTTTTTTTTAAGAATTCAACATTAATGATAAATAAATGCTTTTTTGTATGATTTCATACAAAAATATTTAGCAGCACAAATGCTTTTAAAATTGATAATAAGAAATGTTTGAGTACCAAATCAGCAAATAGAATCATTTCTAAAGGATCATGTGACACTGAAGACTTGAGTAATGTCTGCTGAAAATTCAACTTTGCCATCACATGAATAAATTACATTTACAATAGATTAAAATAGAAAACAGTCAAAACATATTTCTATACCTAACCAGAGAATATGTAAAAGTAGTGTAATAGTTACCGTTAGAAACCAGGAGAAATTGCTTGGCCTTGCCATATTAACCCACCGTGTTAGATGTGAAATGCACCAGAGACTGCGTGCGCTCTATGTGCGTGTATTGTTCTGTGTTCTCAGATCAAGAGGCGGTGGAGCCCAAATCCCCCGGCACGGGCGTGACTCGCTCGGGCGTCCTCCACCTGCCTTCCGCCGCTGTATGCGTGAGCATCCTGCCAGGGCTCGGCGCTTACTCGGGCAGCAGCGACTCAGAGTCCAGCAGCGACAGCGAAGGTATCGTGGACGAGATTGGCTCTCCCATAAAGCGCCACAGGCTCTTCAGATAGACACACTGACAGATCACACTCACTCACTATCACTCTCTCCCTCACCTGTGCTGCCCAAGGCTTGGGTGCCGCCCCCTCGCCTTCGATTTAGCGATTTAGCGCTAGGTATCCGTTATTTAAGTGTTTCACTTTTGGATAAGTCTGTTTGGTTACTTGCTTGATGTTTATTAAAGGCTGTAATGTTAACTTCTATTATGGTTGTTGATGTCTTGTACTCTCAAAACATGACACTTCCCCCATCCTCCTCATATTACGTTCCATACAGTTTAAACCCCTGGCAGCTTAACCTGGTGACGCACCTTCCCATCTACCCACCCTTGCGGTTTCTGCAGAGCTCTAGTGGCCAAGGGGACACTGACTGACTGACTGACAGCTGTGGATCAAGAAGACATGAAACATTTAGTCCAAATCTCAGACACCATCACAGGACAAAGCAGACATTACGGGCTTGTTTCAATAAGATTAAATGCCTTGATTGAGTTTTTGTTTGTTTGACGTTTATTTTTTAAGGCAAAATGCTGCAGTGCTGCTGAATGCTGGAATTTTCATGAACTCTGTCCTATAAGGATATGTGTGACTGTTCGCTGGAAAATAATCAGTGATGACAGAATGGAAAATAAAGGTGTTTCTCATGAAGTTGTGCTTTTTCTTTCTTTTTAGGGGAAGGGAAGTGGTGTGTGGCCAAGTATGGTGATCCATACTCTGAATTTGTGCTCTGCATTTAACCCATCCAAGTGTACACACAGTAGTGAACATATACCCGGAGCAGTGGGCAGCCATTGGTTATTCACACCCCCCACCTACAATCCCTGCTGGACCTGAGACTCGAACCCAGGACCTTCGGGTTACAGGTCCGACTCTCTGTCCATTAGGCCACGACTGCCCACATTTTTTTTAGCAGTTCTTATTAACATGAAACTGCATTCGCAATGCATTTTAGTTCAGTAAAGTGAGTTTCTGAGTGAAACTGAATATTCAGTGAGGAAAAATTAATGGATTGTGAAAAATGTCCATATGAGAATGGAGCCAGACCTGAATAATTTTGAAGTTAATTGTGGAGAATTACTCCCCTCTTGAAACGCTGAGGTTTTTTTTTTAGGCTGAAGGTTAATTTTGACCCTCAAAGGCATCTCTGTGTATTTTAGTCATAATTCTTTTTTAAATTTAGCATGGTTTTATTTGTTAATGTATGAATAACATTTTTTATAATTATGCAAATCAGCATTAATAGTGTTTAATTGTCTATTGTATTGACTAAGATTTTAAAAAGGCTGCAGTAACCTAAAACAATGCCTAAATTGTTATTTGGCTTCTGGTTAAAGGGATTCCAATTTTTTTTTTTTAATTCTGTCATTTTTTTATTCATTCTCGTGATTCATGTCAACAGATAATTATTTTTTTTTATTCTCTCAGTTGTTTTTTGTACTTCCATTGAAAATCCAACCACCCAATATTTTCACGCTGTTTATCGAGATTGAAAATATCAAGCAGTTTTATTCCATGTTTTCTGAAGAGGCACGGTTGCTTTATAAGATGAACAGATTTAATTTAGACTTTTATTCAACTATAAACATTGATCAATGCATGTATGCCAAACTCAGAAGCTTAGATGTCTTGCTTGATGAGCAAGAATGACATGAGGGTGAGTAAATGATGACAGAATTTTTATTTTTGGGTGAACCATGCTTTTAACACTGCAAGAAAAAAAAAAAAAAAAGATTTCTTGAGTATTTTGTCTTGTTTTCCATTACAAATGTCAAAAAATTCTTAACTCGAGATACATTTACTTAAGAAGGAAAATTATTTAAAGGGACCATTAACTGCCTTTTTTATTTTGTACTGTTCTCTGAGATCCACTTATAATGTTATAAAGATTTTTACATCAAAAACATAATTTAGAAGTAATAGGCTATTTTCTGTCCTGTTTTGACCCCCCTCATTAGAACGCTGTTTGAATAGGCACGGTGGATTGTAGACTTGGAAGTAAACGGCCACTGCTAGGATTGGTTAACACTTGTGTATATTTGACAGCCTACATCCTTCATAGAAGGACGCTGCCGTGTTTAAGGTTAAAATGCATAAACACTCACATCAAATGATCTGTAATAACAGACAAAGCAATAATGATCACGTAATGTAAACAGTTACTCACACATTGTGTTGCGACATTACTGTCAGATCCAATATTGCCGGCACATCATCGTCTTTTAGTTTCAATCTTTCTGAAAATCCTGCATCGAATTGTGCCTTGTTTGTAAACGAATCTACTGTAAAATAAAGTGAACAAAGGACCAAGTGCTTAATTGAAAATTAAGGTCATCAAATAAAGTTTATTGTTTGGTTTTTACGTAGAACTGCGTTTGCCGTTCTTGTTATTTACCTACTATATGTGTGAATCGGTGGGCGGGGCTAAACAGGCAGCGATGTAGAAGCAGGCACTGATCTTCTTCTGCAGAGGCGGTGTTTAGCCACACTATTATATCATAAAGTGGCACATTCCATAACCTGTCATTCTGGCAGATTGGCTTCAATATAAACAGTTTTTAGATTAAAGAGAAAGTTTTGAGTTCGGAAATTTACAGAATGTTTTTTATATAGCACAATGACCTCTTATATATCAAAAGTCAAGGGAATTTTGATTTCTCGGTTCACGACCCCCTAATTAAGTGATACTGTGCTTTATTGACAGGTATTTTTCTTGTTTTACACTTTAGATTTTTGTAATGGACAAAAAAACAACAAGCCAAACATCTGTCATCTTTGAAATTACATACGTTATCGCAAAAATTAGATTTTAAGAAAGTACATATGTACTTTGGATTTTTTGCCTTTCAGTTTATCTTATGACTTCTTAGCAAACTGCTCAAAGTGATCAATGCAAAGTGTTCTAAAAGCACAGAGTTGCTTGATCACTTGTTATTTGAAGGTGTTGTTTGTGACTCACTACCAACCTGCAGCAATTTTCACAAGTAAAGCGCTAATCAGATCTAGAGCCTCAGTTCCCAAATCAGTTTGTTTGTGTGTGATGCGTGTGCCAGTCATGATTTTCTCAAATGAAATTTATTGACCTGAGTGGAACATAAACAACGGATAAAACTGTACAAAATCAACAACACCACCTTGACCATGGCACCATACGATTAACACTAAATACAAATCACTCCATAAAGTACTCTTTAGCTTTCATGTCTCTTAAAACACAGAAAATGGTAGTATAAAGTTACATTCAGCCGAATACTGTTACATATTTTGTGACAGACACACAAATGGCCGTTGCGTTTAGATCGATAAGTCATCATATATACTATCTATATATAAACCAATAAATAAAAACATTTACTAAAAACACTTCTGTACAGAAAAAACATGCACTATGTTCATTGAATTGGTCAAGGGGGGTCTGTAAACAGTTAGCAGGTTTTGGCAGCATGCAGTGTGAACTCCAGGCCTCCAGCGCTTATTCCGGCATTGTGTTGCTAGGCGACAGGTTCCTCTGTTTGAAATACTGTGTGACCTGTTGCGGCAGCTCTGCCAATACGGATTTGGCTAAAGTTTCCTTCGGAGCCTGAAAGAACAACAAACACACGCAATAACATCATTGAGGATGCACATGTTGGCAGTGGCCACTTGTTAGATTGTTAAATCCACTTCCATGTAATGAAAACGAAGAAATGGCACGTTCGCTTGAAATAACAAGTGATCAGTGAAAGTTGGCTCAGCTTCCTTCCATATTCTCTCTAAGCTAAATGAATTTTAATTTCCTCTGAATGGAGCCCAAATGAAGGAGCGCTGCCCGTTCCCTCCTGCTGTTGAGGAAATCACATGGCCCACAGACCGCCCACTCGCACTCCTACTGAAGATTCTGTTTACATACGTAATCCAGGATTGGATTCACTTCAGAACAACAAGAAACTATCCAGAGGTCTGTGGCAATAGAAATATTGATTATATGCGTCAGCTAAAGTCTCTGGGTCAATTCATCTGCATAATATCGAGTTTAATGCTGCTCGGGAAAGAGTTTTTGACCTGGCACTGAAATTACCATTTTAAAAGCACTGCATCATGTACCCTATATATGACAACACCCTTACATAACTGAAGCAGTGCAGAATCGAGAGAGGAAATCAGGATGAGAAACACTCACGTTGCGAAAGTCCCTGAATGGGACAAACTGCACGATGTCTCGGACCGCCTCCTCTCCCGTGTAGGATCTGAGCGCGCTGCTGTCTCCATCCAGAAACTCCATGGCGGTGAAGTCGGCGTTGCCCACCCCAATGATAATGATGGACATGGGCAGCTTGGCGGCTTGAACTATAGCGTGACGTGTCTCATCCATGTCGCTGATAACGCCATCAGTAATGATCAGTAGCGTGAAGTATTGCTGCAGAAGAGGAAAGAGAAACTATAAAAGGAGTCTATGGACATTATATAGCTTTATTACAGTGCTAAACTGTTTAAATATTATATATACTAAATTTGGTGCACTTCCTGAAAATATCTTGTTAAACAAAGCAGAGGCTCAGAAAAATCCAATTAGAATTTAATATTTTCTGAGAAAATTGAGTTTGCCCATGTAAAATCCACAACGCAATGCTAGCATGCTCTGGGTGGTTTCTGGGGTATTGCTAAATTATTTGGTTGCAGAGTAGTTAAGGTGTTCTATGAGGTTCTTAGGGTGTTGCTACATAGTTTATTGGGGGTTTTGGGGTTTAATTACCCAGGTCCCAACCAAAAAATAGCAATTTCTGTTATTTTCTTGGCATTAGATATGGAGTCTGCAATGCAAGGGTGTTGTGGGTGGTTACTAGGGCATTGCTAAGGTTGTTAGGTAGTTGTTAGGATGCTGTTATACAACTGAGGTAGCTGCTAGGGCATTGCTAAGGTATTCTGGGTGGTTTCTATAGGGCACTGCTATGTGGTTGCTATTGTTTACTTTCCCAAGTCAGAAAAGCCATCTGGGTGGTTGCTGGGGTACTATTGAAATATTTGGTTGCCAGTGAGTTGTTAAGGTGTTCTGGGAGGTTCCTAGGGTGTTGCTACATGGTTGCTAGGGTGTTTTGGGGTTTAATTACCCAGGTCCCAAGTAAAATTAGACATTTATATAATTTTCTAAGCATTAGATATGACATCTACAATGCTAGGGTTTTTTGGGTGGTTGCTAGGGCATTACTAAGGTGTTTGTTGTAGTTGATAGGGTGTTGCTATGCAGTTATTAAAACATTTGGGGTAGTTGCTACACTGTTGCTTGGGTGTTTTAAGTGTTTGCTAGTGGGTTGCTAAGACATTGCTATGCAGCTACTATGGTGTTTGGGAGTTTTACATACATACAAGTCCCAAGTAAAAAGAGCAATTTCTATGATTTTCTAGGCCCTAAATATGGAATTCATGCTTAATATAAACCTTTGTTTGCCCTTTTTATCATTCACCTGGTGAAAATTGTACATATAATCACTCCATGATTTGACGTTTTGAAAAACCTCTAACCCTTAATTATGAACAACAGTATTTAGCAAGTGCTGCTAATGACAGATATTTCATCTAGCTCCAAATCCGACGGTTTACTCGAGATACAAAGACTGAGTGAAAGAAAATAAGACACAGTGATGTGCTGAATTTCTTGTTAAAGCAGCCCTCCCCCCACACACTACAGGCAGACAGACAGACAGACAGACGGGGAGCTGGAGTAAATGTGTGGAGGGATTTACACTGTCACTTTCCCTTCCTCCTTCTCTCCGTGGCAGCTCCTCTCTGACAGTAACACTTAGCATGGAGCGCTGCCTGTCTCTCCAGCCCTAATTCATAGACATCATACTTCAATACTTCCTCCAGGAGTCCGGCCCTACTACTCAAACGGAAAGAAGAAAGTTGGATCTGCCACAGCAGAAATTAGACACAAGAACTGGGGCTTCAGAGGCTGGTAAAAAAGATAATTGGCCTTAAATTTATCTGGTGGTGTGACCTAAAAAGGCAAACAGCAGAAGAAATCGTTCTTTATTTTTTCCACTCTGGTGAGATGAGACAGAAATCAAGTATTTACCACAGTATACACTCTCGTGGACAACTAATCTTTGAGTCAAGTGCCTCCAAGCAGCGTTGTATAATGAAATTCTAAAGTGTTCCCTCGCCTGCGCTACAAAAATATTTCATCACTTATGGAGTCTATGACTTATTAGTGGTGCTTGCAAGCACTTTAGAACTTTTATAAGGGACTTATTGTAAAGACTTACAATTTTTAGATAAAACTGGCAAAAAAAAAAAAATATTTTCTTAAAAGAGGGTCCTGATTCAAATCTAGGCATTAAAATAATAGGATGGGCTCTTTTGATTGTTTTACTTAACAACTCTGAAGACCATAGCAATCACTTTTTTAATCAAATGGATGTACAATTTTCACCTGGTGAGCAATAAAAGGGAAAAAAAACATTTCCACAATCATTGAAAAGTTTGGGGCTGGTAAGATTTTTTAAATGTTTTTGAAAGAAGTCTTCTATGCTCACCAAGTCTGCATTTATTTAATAAAAATACAGCAAAATCAGTATAATTGTGAAACATTATTAAAATTTAAAAGTTTTCTATTTTAATATATTTAAAATGTAATTTATTCCTATGATGACAAAGCTGAATTATCAGCAATCATTACTCCAGTCTTCAATGCCACATGATCTTTTAGAAATCGTTCTAATATGCTGATTTGGTACCCAAACATTTCTTATTATTATCAATGTTTAAAAAAAAAAATGTGTTGCTTAATATTTTTGTAAAAACTGATTTAAAAAAAATCTGAATTTGTTGAATAGAAAGTTCAAAAGAGCAGCTTTTATTTGGAATAGATATTTTGTAGCATTTTAAATGTCTTCAGTATTGCTTTTGATCAATTTTACATGTCCTCATTAAATAAAAATATTTATAAAAAGAAAATTCTGAACAGACTTTGAATAGTAGTGTATATTAAGAGACACCCAAGTCATTTCTAGAGATCAAAATATCATAGAAACTATTTTGAACACCCAGAACACCCAAGCAACTATGTAGCAATGACCCAGAGCATATTAGCATCATAGTGGCAGTTTTTGCAGAGGCAAGAATGACTCGTCTTTTCTTGAAAGTGCCAAAAATGGATTATGCAAGAGATCACTGAAAATTATTAATAAAAAGGCAACATAAACAGTAGACATTTATTTGGAACAGAAATAGACACAAACCAAGGCCGTGCCCTCTTCCCTCAGGTGTATTATGACCAAATGAACAGTACAGCCATGCGTAACTGAACAAGGAATGAGGCTGTGCCCCCTGCCCTAACCGCCATACTGTATTGCTGAGACACTGTAGGCAACACTTCCTGTAGGCACTGTGTTAACCTTCCTAAATATACACACTCAGAACATAACGAAGTCACACAAGCTGTCTTATCACTTACCATCCAAATAACCAGCATATAACAAACCCAACACCACAAGATACTGCAGGAAGCATTTAGCAATAATTCATTTGGATTCCCTAACCTTTACAAAGACACTGTTTGGACAGGCTTAAACGCAGTTAGTATCTGCTAGCTGCTGGGTTTCTTGCGTTACCTGCCCAGGGTCACTAACGGTGAACTGTGTATGACAGCGACCACTTCCTCCCTGCTGTGGCCTCTGAAGTCTAGGCTTTTGATGTGCTAACAGACAGGCTCATTAGCGTCTCATTATCCAGAGCAGAGACACATACACTGCTAAACTGAATATTTACAGACACATAAAACTGATTGATTACCTCATCAAGTGTTCTAGCACTAAATTCACACACCCATAGCTCTTATGAAACCAAATTTCTTCATCTGAAAACCTTTCTCTGGGAGTTTATTCTTCAGCTTCAAATGGTCTGTATAAAAACGTATAAAATATTCCCGGTGACCTCATGGCCACTCAGTTGTAGTGGAAACAAATAATGACTATGGCACACTTGAGGAGATCACAAAATCGCTTCTGCTTTAAGAGAAGCTGTGAGCCCGCAGCACTATCTTCCTCCCACTGCATTAAGGCTCTATTCTTCTCTATCTCTCTTCACTACCCATTTTTTCTTTTAGAGGTGACAGGGTGCAATTAGGGTTAGAAAGCGCTCTAGGCTCTTCTGAAGGAGGTTAAATAATAACTAACTATTAAGTGTTGCTTTCAGGCCTAGCGTGTTTGGTTATGAAGTGTGAGTTCAGCACTGTGTTCGGCTCATGATCCGGCACCAGAGGAACTGCTTGCGTTCATCCAGGTTATAGTTTTGATTGACATGAAATTTTTAATGCGTACCAGAAGAGATTGAGCTATGTAAATTATGCATTCATAGCCTTTCATTGTTTTATTTTCAGTTATTTTAATAATTTAAGCAGCAGAATCAAATAAGGTGCTCAGTCAAATGTAATTCTTTACAAAACACATTTTGGATGAATTCCAAAAAACATGTCCAGGTCTTAATTCGCCCCAAGCTCAAATGAGGAAAAATAATTGATTTGCTGAAAGACAATGAAGCCAGTCAATTTTTCCTCAAATTCTCAGTGTTTGGACACTCTACTTAAAAAAACAAAAACAAATGTAGTTTATCATTTAGGCTAATACACAAAGTTTTTAATCTTTTATTTATTGATTTTTAATTTCAGATAATTAATTTATTATTTATGTATAGTATTTTAGAATAGTAAATAGTAATTATATTAATATTTTAATAAGAATATTACATAATTAAATTATTATATAATTCATTTAATTACATATATAATACACACACATATATTACATTATATCAAATTAGATCATTTAAATATGTAATATAAATTTTTATTTAAATTCTTAAGTGTTTATATATCATGGTATATTTGTTGTAGAACATTATATAAGGATGCATTAATCACCAATGCAAAAATGCTTTTTATAAAAAAGAGGGTTAATTTTCTTTATGTACTATATAATTTATTTGGGCTGCAATATGACCTGGACATGTGCTTAACAGGCTTCATGCAATTCACCTTTTAATACTATATAAAATCTTGTTTCAACTTATTTAGAGATTTCAATTCAATGTAAAAAAAATTCCAATCAGACCATGTGTTGCCAGTCGTCTGTATGATGACTGCACTGGCATTCTATGTAGCCTTGTTCCCTCGCAACCACAAAAAAAGCATCGCTCCATTCTCCTTCTCCTCTGAAACTGGCCTTGCTGCTGGCCTGTACACAGAGCAGACCTGAGGGCGCAGCCTCATTAGTCATTAAAACCCAAGAACAACTGGGGGAAAAGAGAAAACATTTGTTCGCTGAATCATCTTCTATAAATAGCTATAATTGAAAAGGGATTTTAATGGTTGTTTTCCACTGAGCTGATAATAAGAGCAGGAGAAATTGTGTGCACTGTGCTGTTCAAAGCCCCTCAGCAGACTTTGAACTAACAACCTGAGGCACATTTTGTGAGTGGCTTATGAAGCAATTAAGCTCTGCAGAGCCAGGGTCAGTCCTGTTGTCTATTACAACAGCAAACAACTACACAGGCATACCCATCCTTCACACACAACACCAGCAAGACTGATCACTGACGTCTCTTCCATCTGCATACACAACCTCTCTATCCGTGCAAATGCAGAAAAATATGTCATCTAAAGATGACACCATGATCCAACTCATTATTTTCTCAATTATCATTTTTTTTTACAACACAAAAATAGATGACCTGGCTGCTTTTTTAACACTGTTCAAACGTTTGGGGTTGATTTTTTTTTGAAGAAGAAGTCTCTTATAATCAGCAAGGCTGCATTTACTTGGTCAAACATACAGTAAAAACAGTAATATTTGTAAAATATTATAATTTAGAATAACGTTTCTATTTTAATGCATCATAAAATGCTATTTATTCCTGCGATGACAGCTGAATTTTCAGCAGCCATTACTCCAGTCTTCAGGGTCAAATAATCTTTCAGAAATCATTCTAATATGCAGATTCAGTGCTCTAAAACATTTCTTCTTATTATTAATGTTGAAACAGTTGTTGAAACCATGCTACATTTTTTTTCAAGATCCATTTATGAACAGAGGCTGTAAAACTCCTGAAAGCACATTAAACATACCTTAAAAGTAGTCCATGTGACTTCAATTTGGCATATCAGAAACAAAACTTGAGAGATTTGAGTGCTGAGATGGAGGGTTTGCGTTTCTAAATTTGTGTTCCTCCGACAAAGCTACTATAGCATCAAAAACTACAGCACATAACATAAGTAATATACTGTAGATTATTTTATGGTACTTCTATGATGCATGTTTAGAATTTGACACTCACCACCCCCTTTATTTCACTATAACAGCTAGTACATTCAGCTTAACTTCTCCTTTTGTGCTCCACAGAATAAAGAAAGTCTTCATTTTGGAAAGACATGAGGGGGAGTAAATGATAATGACAGAACTTTTATTATTATATGTACTTCTCCTTGAATACAGTGAAGCCAACAGTCAGTTTAATAGTAATAGAAAGTGTCTGTGCTACAAATAAACTGAGAGAAAATTCAAAGTATGTGAATGTAAAACATTTTACAAAGAAATCAGTCTACAGATGATTAGGTTAGCAATTACTTCAAAATTGCCATCTTAGAATCAGCTAAAGCCAAGAGACACTAACAGAGCCACAGTTGAGAGTGCTGAGTTTTTTTTTTTTTTTAAACAAATTTTGCACACGCTCCCAGGAAGTTAACAGAGTGAGCTAAACTTCACAAGTGGAAAGCTGCAGGAACACCCAGCCTGATGAAACAGACACATTGTGCTATCACGGAAGAGAGTGAGCCCCGGTCTGCCCGCATGTGCCTTGCTCAAATGTTGCACATAGGAAACCGAGGAGCTTTTACAGTTTCCACTCAAGAGTCTGAGGGGAACATAGAGTAATACTGTTCCTCTCTCAGCGGAGAGATTTGCGTAAAAGTGGGTGTGGATCCACTCCAGTCTTTTCTCCTAGTCTTACAGACCAAGCTGACAAAAGTAATGGGATGGCTTTTAAATGGAAACTTGCTATCTGGTATTGTGCTGAGACACACACACCAGTCTGTAACTTGAGGACAAGCCTTTCTGTCCATTTAATGAGTGGCCATTAACTGTTAAACTGCTAAATAATGACAGGAGGCAAAATGCACGAGACAGTCATTTGCTTTTGCATTTAAAACATTTAGCAGATGCTCTCATCCAGAGAGACTTCCAAAGTGCCTTAGCTTCACATGTGAGACTGTCATGGCCAACAGATGGCAAATGTTTCAGAGAGTTATCTGCTAAATCCATCAATTTATCAGTGTACAAGTTATCATACAATCCGAACAAGCTAAATGCACTTCTGAAACAGGTTTGGCTTACTATCCTAAGCATTGGATTGCTCCTAGATTAACCAGCTAGACTTCTTTCCTACTTTTCCTCAAGAAAACTTGTGATCCTCTCGAATGTTTTGACACTTACTGCTGCAGTTTCCTGTTGGAGGGCCTGAGTAGCGAAGCGGGCCACGTGGTTGATGATGGGGGCGAAGTTAGTTGGTCCATAGAAGCGGATGTGAGGCAGGCAGTTGGAATAAGCTTGAACGATCCCCTCCACACCTGCATGCACATAAAACACCATGAAAGGTACTAACTTAACTTCGGAACTATGCTTCGGGAAAATGTTTGTGTGCCTCACCTGAGCAAAAAGGGTTGGTGGGGTTAAAGTTGATTGCAAATTCATGGGATACCTGGAATATAAAGAGAAAAAAACAACAACAATAACACGTCAGTAGCTAAAAAAAGACAACAAAAATAGGACTAATACACTTTTTAATGTCACAATCAACAGCTGGAGTGCCCTTGATGGCTGGCTGGTGATTGTGACATTTCATATATTTATGACACATACAGTACTACTGTTCAAAAGTTTGGGATCTGGTTTATGTCTTATTATCAATGTTGAAAACAGCTGTGCTACTTAATTTTTTGTAGAAATTGAGATACATTTTTTTCAGATTTCTTTAATTTATAGAAAGTCTGAACATTTATTTATAAAAGAAATGTTTTTATAGTCACTTTTGCTCTATTTAATCCATCCTTGCTAAAGTATTAACTTCTTTTGGACTAGAAACTATTGAACAATAGTGTATATTTCATATATAAGTCACTGCAATTGAGCACAAAGATGCCTTATTCACAAAACTCCACAAGTGCCATTTTCTTGCTATTTTTTATATGTTACGCTGTTATAGTTAAGATGTTTTGTGTACAATTTCTATTGATCATAGCAGCATTTATTCATCAATTGATAGAGAAGAACACTATAACTGGGCATATATAACAAGCAGCAGAGATAAGTGCTAAAAGAAACGCAATGCATGCAAATAAACAGCCCTAAAGGCGGGTGCAATTCTTTCCTTGTGAAATCCCCCCCTCAGACTTCCTTGTATTCACTCCAGTGCCATGACAACGCAGATGGGATGACAGTTGCATAATCATTGGGATATGTGAGTATTATTCATTTTCTTTATCTGCCTCTTCTCTGTCTTGCACTTCAAATTCTCGTTTCCATTTCACACTACCGAAAGCTTTAGCAGCCTTTTGCATTCAATTTCATTTGATTATTTCAATGTACAACTAGTATGAGATGCACAAAAATAAACACACAAAAATAAATTTACGTGGACACAAATGCACGCATAGTTATGGACGCTTTTTCTCACCTTCCAGTCGGGTGGGAGTTGAGCCCCAAATCCAAGTGCAGGAAACATTTTGTCCCTGTGGACATGAAGTGTGAACAAGAAGGAGTGTGATTTTATCAGACACTGCTTTTGTGGCCATATGCAGACCTTTAATTGTGTTTTTATTAAAAACACTGTTACATACGTGTCATAGTCTTGGATGATCTGGCCTACAGCCCAGATGGCAGACAGATATTCGTTGCTGCCCATTGGGTTGATATAATGCAGAGACGACGGCTCCCTGGGGTTGCCATTGGACGCTGTGAAATCGATGCCAACCTGGAGAAACACACATTCACAATATAATACGCTAATGCATGCCAATTGGACTGGTGTATAAAAAAAAAAATACAAGCAGCTGTTAGTACGATGCATTTCATAAGCTTTTCCCTCAGTTAGTGGGGCATCAAAGCTCATAGCTAAAGGCGATGTTGTTAACACCCAGGGAGGTTGTACTGTCAGATCTGCTCAAGCTGAGATCTGATAGCTCTGTCCTATGGCAGTCATGAACCAGGAAACATGTTCTCTGACTACTTCTTTACAATAAAACATGCTTACCAATGCAGGGGAGACCCTGTGTCTAACCTTCACACTTGCTAGAGCACACCTAAACACTGGATGATCACTCCCCTGAGGCAGAAACAGATTAATGATGGGAATGAAAAGGGAAGAGGGTGGAAATGATAAGACGAGGGGAATAGGAGGTGACAGAATGAGGGTGCCCTTTTTTGTAGTCGTCCTCACATTGCCTGTCATGGCCTCCGGGTGACCAAGCTGTGAAGTTTAGCGCATGAGTATAAACCGAAGTGATGTCTACTATATTTTCTCTGGTGTGGCTGTTACAACTGTTTCTTTGCGGGAGTATCTGTCTTACAGTAGATAAATATGGAGTCATGGAATATACAATACGCCCTTCACACCATATTAGGTGGGGCAGTCGTGACCTAATGGATAGAGAGTTGGACTTGTAACCTGAAGGTTGTGTGTTCGAGTCTCAGGTCCGGCAGGGATTGTAGGTGGGGGAAGTGAATAACCAACACTCTCTCCACCCTCAATACCACGACTGAGGTGAGACCCTTGAGCAAGGCACCAAACCCCCAACTGTTCCCCGGGCGCCGCAGCATTGGCTGCCCACTGCTCCGGGTGTGTGTTCACTACTGTGCACTTGGATGGGTTAAATGCAGAGCACAAATTCCGAGTATGGGTCACCATACTTGGCCACACACCACTTCCCCTTCCCCTTATATTAAAGAGAGAATTCAGATCTAAATTAAAATTCTGTCATCGTTTACTGCCCTCTTTTTTAAACTTTTGTTCTTCCGTTGAACAAAAAAGGAGATATTTTGCTTTCCCTTCCAGCATGGCACCATAAATGATGGCAGAATTTTAATTTTAGGTGTACTGTTTCTTTAAGAAGTACAGCTTAAAAGGAGACAACACAGCTAAAGACTAAAATTTAGTTTTTTACCTCAAAATGAAATAAAATAACCTACAGACCTTGTCCAATTCTCCTCTCCAGACTTTTGCAATGTCTTTTGCTACAGCGACTACAATCCTAAAAGCCCTTTCTCCATCTTTAATAAAAAGAGAAAACATCTCTTCTGAATGCTGCATTCATGAGTCTGTTTGACCCTGTTGAACCCTGAGCTTGACTGGCTTTATAAAGATGCAGTGGGTACTTGGTAAACAGCTGCACTGAAGCTACATGAGGACTGAGAACTGAGATCACAGCTGCAGCGCTGAAGAAGATACTAGAAGAAGAATTACCAGCACACTGGATCTTCTAAAAATGATGGCTTGAAGCAGTAAATGACCTAAACCATTAATCTTTGCAGGAAGAAATTGAGGACTATGTCTTCACAAATACCGTCAACAACTGCCAAGTTTAAAGGGATAGTTCACCCAAAAATGAGAATGCTAATATTATTTATTCACTCTCATGCCGTTTTCTTGGTGCATTGACAAGAGAAGTAGTGATGTCAGATTCATGAATGAATCATTCTTTTCAGTCAATTTTTTTAGTAAATTAGTTCATAAGACCTGGGGCCTCATTTATAAAACTCTCCGTAGATTTCATCCTAAAAGTGTACGTAGGCACAAAAGCTCGATTTACGCTGGAACCTGCGCAAAAATCCCTTTATAAATCCCAGTCAGGGGAATATTGTGCTTACGTGCATCTCCACCCCGACTCCTCACAGAAATCACCATATATGGAGCTTACAACGCCTAGTTTTACTATGCATAACCTCATCTGCATATCATTTCCATGCATATTCCCATCCACATGACACCATGTTTAACACCATCAAAGGTCCAAGACATTAAGGAAATATGAGATATGGACTATAAATGTCATTTGTGCCAAACATTATTATTTATTTTTTTGCTAAAAGTCATCCACTATCCTTGTCATGTTTTGGAATAAATATATCAAAATATTCATTAAAAACAAAACTGTTTAAAATAGTTATCAAATAAATATTTTAGAATAAAGTTTTAAAGTTATAAAGAATAAAGTTGATCTCATTCTTTTACACCGGCTATTTTTAGTGGAAACAGATAGGCCTATATTTATTGTAGTGTAAACACAATTGTCTGACTCGGCGGGTCACTGACTTATTTAAAAAATTAAATGTGCAAATCTTACCGTTTGCTTCCTGTTGTATCCATCACATACAGTGGTATTTTTCAGAAAGTTGTGGAGATGCCTTCACACAACATTAACACCTCCATGCAGCTGCGGTTGTACAGTAGGTTATTATCATTCGACCTATTCAAACTGGACAATGGACCGTTCGACCACCGAGTATCCAGCAGTAATATATACCTGCCATAATATCGAAGTAAGTGCGCATCATTGATCATTCTTCTCGCTAAAAATATTTTCTCATAACATGAGATCTGCAGTTTAAAGATGAATTATTGTGCACCTATAGCACTCCTCGCTGTCATTAAAACATAGCATGCCACAGGACAAGTGATGAAGCACATCCACTACAAATATGTCTAAATTCATATAGCCTATATAATGACTATGTAATTTCAGTGCTTATTTACATTATGAGAATGGAATATTTAATGTAAATGTGTATATCGACATGAAAACAGAGTTTAAAATAGTTGTTTACTTCATTAATTTTCTTACTCCAGGAAAAAGGGTTTGTACGCATGGGTCAGAGTTTGCGTGCAGGTGCAAAAATTTTCGTGTCAAGTTTGTTTTCTAAATCCCACCTATTGCGTAGGAAGTGGCGTGCGCCTCTTTCAGGGCAAGTTTTGTGCGTACGAAAAGGTTATATATGAGGCCCCTGAATCGTTCTGAATGATTCATTCATAAATCACACTGGGGTGTATTTCCCAAAAGCATCGTTTGCTACTATGATTGTTAGTTCCATTGAACTCTATCGGTAACGACGGAACTTGCAACCATAGTTGTTTTTGGGAACTCCTGATCGGGTTCTTAAGTTCAACTCAATGACTCAATTATCCAGTCACGGCAGTTAAAGGTGTAGTTCACTCACCCCCAAGACATCCAAGATGTTTATGTCTTTCTTTCTTCAGTTGCAAAGAAATTAAGTTTTTTGAGGAAAACTTTCTAGAAATGTTCTCCACGTAATGTACTTCAATGGCGGCCAATGGGTTGAAGGTCCAAACTATAGTTTCAATGCAGTTTAAAAGGGCTCTACACAATCCCAGCCAAGGAAGAAGGGTCTTATCTAGCGAAACAATCAGTCATTTAAAAAAAATAAAAATAAATAAATAAATAAATATATATATATATATACTTTTTACCACAAATGGTCGCACTAGCTCTGCAATGCACATGCACGTCTTCACGCATTGTGTAATCACTTTGGAAAACTCACGCATGGTTAGCTCTTCGTCTCTGTATTTCGGTTCAAAAAGGTAGGGTAGGGTGAAAAACTCCATCTCATTTTCTCATCGAACTTCAAAATCACCCGACATCGTTGTTTTACCTTTTCTTATTAAGGGCGTTTGACTTTCTTTGCACGTTCACTGCTAAGCCTATGTCATGCGTGCGTGATTACGTAATGAGTGAGGTCCAGCTAGTGTAAGATGAGCATTTGTGGTTAAAAATTATATAAATTTGTATTTGTTTTAGAAAATGACCAATCGTTTCGCTAGATAAATTCCTTAAATAAAAAGGAAGTGAACTACTTCTTTAACAACTCATTGGAAGGCTGAGTGAACTAACAAAACTCTTATGGCTTCTTAAGTTCACTTCTAGGATACTTTTATGATTCACTGGCTTCCTTTTTGAAGCTTAAAATGACCAGTCCCTGTTTAATACAACTGAATGGAAAAGAGCATGGACAACAGTCATCAAAATTTCTCGTGCGTTTTTGCAGAAGACAGAAAATCATACAGGTTTATAACAAAAACTGAGTAAATAGTATGTTATTTTTGGATGAACTAATCCTTTAATAGATAGGAAAATATTTAAATATAATAATAATCTATACAGGAAAACTGCACTGGTGAAATCTGTGAGGGTTTATCATAATCTGCAGGGCAACAAACAAGCATGCATCATAAGTTGGCGTCATGCAAACAAGATATCAAAATCACTTTCCTTTGTTCAGAGGCTCACACAGCTTCTCTCGCTTTCCCTCTCTTTTTTACATCCCTGTGTCTCTCTCTGTCTTTAGTTTCAAATGAGAGTCGGACCTCTACACTGCAGCACACTGTAACTATAGCAACCTGTGAATTTCACTCACTTTCCGTATCATTTCTTACCAATCACACTGGTGAAGGCATTTGAGTCACATAAAGGAACCATACATAGAGCCTGCTCAACTGGACAGTGAAAAAAAGCTTTTAGAGTACCGGCGGATTCAACAAATTTGACTTTAACCATCATTTGCGCTTAGCGATATAAACCATCAAACAGACACTTCAAAACTGACACTTTACAACCCTCTTGATTGCATTCTGCCATTGTGGTTTTCAGCTAAAATTTTTCTCAGTGACGGAATATATTTTCAAAATCATCTGCATACAAATGATGTTTTTGCATTTTGCATGCATGAACCCCCCCCCCTCAAATCACTGACAAAAAAACAAACAGACATTCGATTCCAAAGGTGACGTTATCATACTCACAGTAAACATGAGCTGACAGCCACCCAGAATGTAGTCCAGGAAGGAGAAGTCTCTCGTAATCTAACAAAGGAACGGCACAGCAAAAATTTTATATTCACATATACAGATCACGTAACAACCCTTTCACATTCCCTCAAGCTAAAGGTTGTAAAAAGGTTGTTAATGTGAGTTCAAATGGAGATTTAGTGAGAATAACGGAGTCATGTTCTGTTTTAATGCCTGAATCCATCAATAGAGGTGATTAAATGGTGACGGTGCAAGAGTGACAGGTGTTTTGTGCTGATATTAATACATGTTATTTAAAGAGGATTTAGCACTATTAAACTAATCTGTCCTTACAGCGAAGCCACAATTAAAGGCCTTTATTCGTAATATAAATTTAATTAAATAAGCCGGAACATGGAAGGTGCTTTAATGTGCAAGCAGAATGTATTTAATACTGATTTTTTATTTCCTTACCTTGCATGACTTCATTATTATGACCCCAGAGTTTTTGTAGCTCTTTTTCTTCTGTTTTTTAGGATTAATGCATTCAAACTCAACCTGTGAACAGAGAGCAATGTGTCATTGTCCACTTTAATTAATTCTATATTTATTATACTCAATTTTACTTTTTTGTGAATTCAGACAAAAAAATATGAATTAAAACACTGTAAAATATTATTTAATAATAATGTTATTCATTTCATTTCAGCAATCTTGAATATTTGCATATACTTTACTGTGATTTATTCAGATTATATCCTGGTCTCTTGATATTAGTAGCTGCAATTCTGCTAATATAATAAATCTGCTAACTCAGAATCAGCTTTCTTTATTTGAACCAATGTTAACATTATTTTAAGTTCTCTCGTAAGCAAATTCAAGCTTGAGAAATATATTTTTTTTATAAAAGCTAACATACTGCCACAGTGCCTAAAGATAATACAAGTACACTGCAAAAACTCAAAATCTTGCCAAGTATATTTTTCTAATTTCTAGTCAAAATATCTCATCACACTTAATATAAGACAAAATCACCTAAAGACCAAGATTTAAGTGAGATAAAGGAGCTTGTTTTTAGACAGTGCATCTTGAATATCTTGTTAAGTGAATCTGTCTTGAAAATATCTTGTTTTGAGTCATATCTCAGATGAAACAAGCTTTTTTGACATGTCATATGGTTTTTAAGCTGCTGTGTTATTTGTAAAAGATGAATCGTCTTGTTTCAAGAAATAGACTTGACTTGAATTGAGACAACAAATCTGCTTTATTGAAAACTGCATGGTCAACATGCCCAACTCACAACAACTCACAATGCAGAGTACAGTGTGGCTATTTTTCTTACATTTGCATCAAACCATGTCCATGTGATATGTAAAAAAGACAGTGGCAAAATCTGGAATTATGTTTCCTTCTCTGTTCTGTTGCACTCTGGACATACTGCAAAAGTAATAAATCATACTGCAAGGCTTAAATCAGAGAAGCTAACAAGAATAATCTAAAACAGGTGAAAGACAAAGCACAATCAGTCCAGGTAAAGCCATAAGATTAAATGATAAATAAAGAAGGAGTGCACTCCAGCCGCTGATTGTCACACCCACACTCAATACAGACTCAAGAATTATGTTTAATGATGTCTGTGAGATCATACTTCAGTGGAATGTACTTGCTATTATTGAAGTTTACATAGTGGTATGGTGTATAATCAACAAGCTTTTCAGCATCCATGAAAATATTGGCTTGAGCTAGATCGGGAACTTCTACCTCATAAGCTAAATAATGATCATTCCACCCAACTGTAGAGAGAGGTTGGCATTCAAAACAATACACTGACGCATTTAAAATATAAATGTTTTTTACAAGTGAAAACTCTGGAGTATCATTGATGACATTAGAAATAACCAAAGATTTTCCACATGTATGCTTATTACCATGTTGTATAATCCACTTTACAGAAACTATATGTTCAACGTGCTCTATTCCTAAGAAGTCTTTAATCTTTCCTTCTACATAATGAACATTTTTCACCTCAGAGGCTGGGCCCATGTCAACTTCACTTGAACAAATTGGATGTTTCTCAAGCACATTCTGACTACATTCATAAAGTTGGTTGTGCTTCACAAGAGACTTACAGATATTTTTAAAACTACTTTTCAAAGCCCACTGCTTAAAAAAGCAATGCTTTGACTCAAAGCGCATACACATATGCCTCACTGTAGGACCAAGTGCCTTAATCTGAGAAGGAAGATGCAGCAAGTAATGCTGTTTAGGTATAATATTTGCATCTGGAAACAGTTGTTTGAAATGTTTTAAATGGTGCTCTATTAAAAGCTTCAGCCTTGAAAGAGTTGAGAGAGCAATAATAGGTGAAAAAAGAATTTTGACTATCTCTAACAACTTAAGTAGCATTTGTGTGTAATCATTTTCTCCAAGTTTGTCAATGAGAAATGGCAGGATCTTTAACAAAACCAGCATCTGCCCAGCTGACTGTTTCAATTTATTGTCATTTGATGATAGTGTATTGACAGATATGGGGCAAGGCTTATCCCTTGCATCCACAGGAGAATAAGGGAAGCAAATAATTGCACTGTTGAATGCGTCCAAGTCCATATGTCCTGAAAGCACAAGATGCTTTAAAACACATTTGATTTCATATGGGGCAACACCTTCAAGAATGACATGCATGATGTCCTGTGGGGTTTGATTGATTATATCAAAGTGAGGAAATTCTGTTAATTTGCTTCTCCTGTTTATGCCATATGTCATTTTAAGATTGTCTTTCAGAAAGTCAGTATTTGCCTTTTCAATGTCATTACATTGCCTGTTATGACTTGCCGTAGTCCTTTTAACAAACAAATCTTCATTAAATTGCTCCTGCATGTCTTCAAAGTTGCATTCGCAGTGCCTGCATTTACTGTAGGCAAATCCCACTCCTATCTTAAATCCAGCCACTTCATGCTGAGCTAGAGTGTCTCCGCACACAGACATAAGTGCCCCATAAATTTTCCTCTCACCACTTGCAGTGACAACCTGGACACCATCATACAGCTCAGTTAAGTCATGGTTAATCCTCTCAAATATCTCATCAATACCACAATGGGAAAGATCTTTTGATTTTACCATGGCAAGCAGACGAATGGCAGCAAGTCTTGATCGGTATTTAGGGTTGATGTTACCTAAGGTGTAATAAATCAATAACAATTTGTTTTTGTTTGCCCGAGATCCAAGAGGATTGCATAGCTCAATTTCATCTGTATATAAAATCAACTGCAATGCTGTGGGAAATTTCAAAAACAGTGGGTGCGACTTAAAAATGTCTCCATCAATGAAATCATGAAAAAATCCATCCTTGCATGTCTGTGGCCTGTTGTCAATCATTGCAATTATTCGTGGATGTGATAGCAGCTGCTCCAAACTTTTCACCAACGGTATATAATGAAAAAAATGGTCCTTAATAGTAAGAACTCTGGAGTCTCCATTTTTCACATAACATACTGTTTGTTTTGCGACAAGAATCTCTGGTTCAACTGGTACTAACAGTTCTTTGATGGTCTTATCCTGCAAATGGGTGGACGCAATTTGACAGAAAGGGTCAACAAACTGGTCAAATATCCCCATTGCATCACTCTTTAGTTGATCCAGGTTCCCAGAATGTCTCTCAATCATGTCGCTCATTTGCTGTTTTAGGTGCTCCAATAATGCGGCCTGATATTGCTGGACTCCACTCACCATTTGGTTAACAGCTCTCTGCAGAGTAGAAAACAAACAAACAAAAAAATTATACATTATAAAATGCAGTCAACATGGAAACTCAGACACTTTTTTTTTTTTAAGTAACCCTTCAATTACATGCTGTATTGTTAGTGACATGCAATGATGTAGTGGATGGGCAGATTTTGTAAGCAAAGTATGTGTCCATTTGCATATATAATGGGGAAGTGAGATCCGATCACAAATGTTCACTGAACCCTTACAAAAAACAACTGCAGTACAATGAAGTACAACTGCAGTAAAACTGCAGTTCAAAGCAGTATAATTAAACA
Organism: Barbus barbus; assembly: GCF_936440315.1. NCBI lineage: Eukaryota > Metazoa > Chordata > Actinopteri > Cypriniformes > Cyprinidae > Barbus > Barbus barbus. The sequence continues at coordinate 21,217,353 of NC_136750.1, forward strand.
CAGTCATAAATTTGCAGTATAATGAAGTATAATAACAGTACAACTGCAGTACATTAAAGTTCAACAGCAGTAAAACTACAGTACCTGTTTGTAAACATTCTACATTACTGCAGCTGTGGTTACAATAGGCTACTACTGGTCAGCAAGTAAAAGCTATGGACCACTGCTATGCAACATTAACCCTTAAGGGGAATCGCACACCGGACGCGCAGCGCCGCGTCACGTCTAGGACAACTCGAGGTATCGCACACCGGACGCACACTTTCTCAGTTTATGGCCAGCAATATTGTTATGTTTAAGGACATTATGAAATTAAGATAATGTCTGTACTATGTTGTGATTGTACTGTACAATTAAACGTACAAACTAAACGTATATTGCAGCACAGGGTGTAGTCAGTATATACATTAACTACGATTTGAGACAAATAAATGTACATTTAATGTAAAACTATGTAAATGGCGCGGCAGGATTTTGAACAAGGTCCTGAGCCGTAGCTGGGTGCCGCGGACAGACACCGTATGGCAATGCCGGTGTGTGTACACTCAGAGAGAATAATGTGTTTGAATTTAAAAGACGTGGCGCTGTGCGACCGGTGTGCGACCCCCTTTAAGCTATCTTAAATAACTAGATAAAAAAGTCTGTTAGCAAACTTTAAGTTGGCTTGAAAAAGCATTGCCAGAAAGTTTGAAGCCAATTCATCAGACAGATAGATAGATAGATAGATAGATAGATAGATAGATAGATAGATAGATAGATAGATAGAAAGTACTTGTAAGGAAAGAAGCACGTGCATACACATTCTATTTCAGGTGTTTCTGACATACCTTTAGATGTCCACCTGTGATCGGATCAACCAAGATGCCAGGTCTAAACAGTGGCTAAGTCATTCTACAGTTTAAGCTTATTGCTTTTAAGTTTGCTACTAAAAATTAAATATAATAAATTGGAAAATCAATGGCATAAATTACCTGTGTCAGTCGATGGGTTTCTCTGGCTTGAAGAAGAAATCCAGTTGCATGTTTAGAAAGACCAACGTCCATGCGACCCTCTCCATCTTCTTGGAATCCACTCTGAAAGAAATTAACAACAAACCTATTGAAACAGGGAAAATATTGTCATGTGTAGGTAGCACCACCAGACAATCTGATAACTACCTGGGTAAGCTAGCTAGTTAGATTTCTTCTTATAAAAAGGTACAAGATGGGTGTATTTTTACTGATTGGTGTATTTATTTATGTATTTTTATTATTCGAGTATGTAAAATAACAACAACAATAAAAACAAAACAGTACTACAAAAAACAATGACTTTGACAGCATCAGAAAAAAATCTGTCCTTCATGAGTGTTAAGATTGACACACATACTAAATTGTATCCCTTCACCTGCTCTCTTACCAATAAATTAACATAAAGGCCTTTGAACTGAACTTGTATTGTTACGTTAAATTTTAGTTTGTGTAGCATGACTTACCGCTGGAATGACGATGCTTGAGCCCTCCGCTTCAGCCACATGGATTGAATTAGTTTGGTCGGTTGGGCCTGTCCTTTCACCTGCTCCAGGTAAAACGTGGCGAGTCGGTCCTTCCTCCTCCGTCGCTTCAACTTGAAGAAGATGATGCGCATGTGTTCGCTTCACGTGATAGTAGAAGGAGTTATACACCCTGTACTCACTCGGACAGCCATCAATCCCGCACACGACGCGAAAGTCAGGGCTGCGACTGTGCATGGTGTTAATGTGACTCAAAAGTTGTTTCAGAGTCAGTGCCACAAATATGTAGCATATGAAGCAACGTCAAATCATGTTGGAAGCAAGAGGCAAGAGGTCACAGGCAAGAGGACGGTAAACAACTGGTCTAAGGTCGCAAGACTGCCGTAAAAACTCGTTACTATGGTTACACCCGCCATCCACCTGCTGCAAATGAGAATGTGGGCGTGAACTAATCATACTGGAAACTAACGGACCGATTTGAACTTGGATGGAGTCTTCTTGACGTGTTTCATTGCAAGTAAGTTGTATTCAGTGCTCATTCTTTGTAGTTCACATTGCACACCATTTGAATGTTATCGACGTTTATATGTGTTTTCAATGTTTATTGTGTATCGTTGCAGCTGAACAGAGACAGCGAGGCGGGCTAACGTTAAGTTAGCGGAGCTAAAAGCTATTGCGACATGGAAGAATTGGATGATGTCGCAGTGTCGATTTTAAGGGGTAATGTATACAAATGTTATTATTTATCATACGTACAAATGCTGATGAGCTATTGGATAATGTTTTATATTGTGTTCGGAACTTCAGACCAATATCAAAGTGAATTTTACCCTCCGGTTACTCGCGCAATTTTGTTCCCGCTAAATTCATAAACTAGTCAACTGTTAATTTAAATTAATTAACTAATTATATAAAACTATTGTCAATGCACTACAAATTAACTGGTTATATGCCTTTATTTTATTAATACAACTTATTTAAAAAATACAAGGCATGAGACATTTATTTTCCTTTGGTGGTAACGTTAGTGCATTCTCTAATCTAATCAGCAGTCTGCCGTGTTTTCACGTCACATTTTAGTATCACCCCAGCTCGCTCAGAACCTCGCCGGAGGTGGTACACAAAAAAGTACCTGGAAGCAGGTAACGTTACAGGTACAACTTTTACACAGTGGAAAACCAAACAGAGCCGAGGCGAGCTGGTACTGTGTTAGTTAGTGGAAAAGCGCCATAATAGTCTCATGCAGTTTGATTTCTAGGGCACTGTTTCATCTTGCTATGTTTGTCTTTCAATGTTTTCATAGCTGCAAACATCACAGAGACAATGATGAGCACTCTGTCTCGTGAAGACTTGCGAGATCTTTTCCCAGGCCCAGAGAACTTTATACGGAGAAAAGCGGTCTGGCGTGCCTGTGATGGTGCCTCAGAGGAGGTCAGTTTCTCATAGGGTTGTGCCGATAGACAATAGTATTGTGTATCGACGATAGTCAGAGATATCGCTGCTGGCAGATGCCTTTGACGATATCAATACGATAATTAGCTTGTTTTCCCATTAATGTATTAAATCAACGCGGATATGACGCCATTGACTGCGACAAAACGGAAATAAAGACACGGTCCGTGTCTTAGAATTAAATTAAAATTTCTTCTAGTTTGAAAGTTGTTGGAAACAGTCGGGATAATGTAAGTACACAACTACAAAAAATATATAACATAGATATAGTGATTTTTGCTATTTTTAAAGCAAAAAAGTTACATATTGTGCCTTTTAAGTGGTCTAAACTAACCACCTATTTAAGTTGGCAGCAGCACATTGAGCTAACAGCACAGTGTTTTTGGAACAGACATGGTAGTCTACATGCGTGTTCAATTCAGTTTAGATTAATTGTAAGGTGTTCAGTTAGTTGATGTTATCGATTTCGCACACCTAAAATGGAACATTGCTTATCTTTACGTGTGCAAAGCTGTCAATGCTACACTGCATTTTGTGTTGACATGAAAAACAAAAATGTTGCTTTTTACATTAGTTCATTATCTTTTATTTTACAGGAGTCTGGCCAAGAACACTCAAAATTATCGGGCAGTTCCTCCTTTAATGCTTCACCCATGCGACAGACATCCACTCCTGTGAAAGCAAGTCCTGCAAAGTACACAACCCCTGAAAAGGTTGTGAAGTTATCCTTTCCAGAATATGTATTGCACACCGACACAGAACTTGAGCAAGTCCGACAACAGTACTTTGAGTTGTCGAAGAGAGGCAAACAGCGCGACTGCCAGATGTCAAAGGAGCTCAGATGCCGGCTCATTCGAAACACCATGACCAGTATGATTGCGATCCTGAGGGCAAAGGGGGATGGAGAATCACACAGATACCCATCAAAGCCAGAAATCACAGCAATGGCAAAGAGAATAGTACTGTACTACCCCATGCTGCAGGACCAAGGCCTCCATACATGGGTAAGTGAAATGCACCCAGTTTGATGACGGTTTCATGTTGGACATTTTTAGCGATTTGAAAAATTTATTAAATGTCTTGTGCAGTTCACTGTGTACAGACAGCTTTACAAAAGATTGCAAAATGTGAGATCCCCCCAAAAAACAACTCCAGATGGGAGACATTCAAAGAGGTGAGCTGTAACTAATGATTATGTTCGTCAAAGATTCATCTGTTAATCATTTTCAAGATTAATTGATTAGTTGTCTGGTCAATATAAAGTACAAGGTGATGTCCTCAAAAGTCTTGTTTAATCCATAACCCAAAGCTGATAATTTCACTGTCATAGAGGACTAAAGAAGCTAGAAAATATTCACATTTGAGAAGCTTAAATCATATTTGGACATTTAAAAAAAAAAATTACTCAAAAGTGATCAGTCATGTCAATGTCCTGTCCTGGGTGATCTGTCTCTAGTGTCTCCTCACTTCCCGGTTTTAATGAGTGCTGTTAGTGTTTGACTACAAAGTAATTGCTTTGGATGTGTGTGGGGATATTGCTTTTTATTATGAAGCACTTTGTTTGTATGAAAAGTGCAATACAAATAAAGTCAGATGGATTGATTGATTTAGTAGTTGACAACTAATTGATTAACTGACTTATCTTTGCAGCTCTACAAAGAGGCGCTGTCTTGAGCAGTCAACAGACACGGATGAAATGGGTTCAAGTGACTCAACAATCATTCTAGATCTGTCCACAGAAGGAAGTGGCAGCCCACGCTCAGACGGTAAAGAAAGTGAGTTAGAAGGTGAGTTTCAACTTTGCATTTACATATTTGCCCTTGTGAGGTATTTATATTTTAGATAAACTAATAAACCCACTTTATTGGTCAAGATGACAGTCCTGACATGACAGAAGTAAAAGGCTTTAAAATTCACTTTAGAGAATAGGTACAGTGAGGAAAATAAGTATTTGAACACCCTGCTATTTTGCAAGTTCTCCCACTTAGAAATCATGGAGGGGTCTGAAATTGTCATCGTAGGTGCATGTCCACTGTGAGAGACATAATCTAAAACTAAAATCCAGAAATCACAATGTATGATTTTTTAAATATTTATTTGTATGATACAGCTGCAAATAAGTATTTGAACACCTGAGAAAATCAATGTTAATATTTGGTACAGTAGCCTTTGTTTGAGGTCAAACGTTTCCTGTAGTTTTTCATCAGGTTTGCACACACTGCAAGAGGGATTTTGGCCCACTCCTCCACACAGATCTTCTCTAGATCAGTCAGGTTTCTGAGCTGTCGCTGAGAAACACAGAGTTTGAGCTCCCTCCAAAGATTCTCTATTGGGTTTAGGTCTGGAGACTGGCTAGGCCACGCCAGAACCTATGCTTCTTACAGAGCCACTCCTTGGTTATCCTGGCTGTGTGCTTTGGGTCATTGTCATGTTGGAATACCCAGCCTCGACCCATCTTCAATGCTCTAACTGAGGGAAGGAGGTTGTTCCCCAAAATCTCGCAATACATGGCCCCGGTCATCCTCTCCTTAATACAGTGCAGTCGCCCTGTCCCATGTGCAGAAAAACACCCCCAAAGCATGATGCTACCACCCCCATGCTTCACAGTAGGGATGGTGTTCTTGGGATGGTACTCATCATTCTTCTTCCTCCAAACACGGTTAGTGGAATTATGACCAAAAAGTTCTATTTTGGTCTCATCTGACCACATGACTTTCTCCCATGACTCCTGTGGATCATCCAAATGGTCATTGGCAAACTTAAGACGGGCCTTGACATGTGCTTGTTTAAGCAGGGGAACCTTCCGTGCCATGCATGATTTCAAACCATGACGTCTTAGTGTATTACCAACAGTAACCTTGGAAATGGTGGTCCCAGCTCTTTTCAGGTCATTGACCAGCTCCTCCCGTGTAGTTCTGGGCTGATTTCTCACCTTTCTTAGGATCATTGAGACACCACGAGGTGAGATCTTGCATGGAGCCCCAGTCCGAGGGAGATTGACAGTCATGTTTAGCTTCTTCCATTTTCTAATGATTGCTCCAACAGTGGACCTTTTTTCACCAAGCTGCTTGGCAATTTCCCCGTAGCCCTTTCCAGCCTTGTGGAGGTGTACAATTTTGTCTCTAGTGTCTTTGGACAGCTCTTTGGTCTTGGCCATGTTAGTAGTTGGATTCTTACTGATTGTATGGGGTGGACAGGTGTCTTTATGCAGCTAACGACCTCAAACAGGTGCATATAATAAATGGAGTGGAGGTGGACATTTTAAAGGCAGACTAACAGGTCTTTGAGGGTCAGAATTCTAGCTGATAGACAGGTGTTCAAATACTTATTTAAAGCTGTATCATTCAAATAAATAGTTAAAAAATCATATATTGTGATTTCTGGATTTTTTTTTTTTTAGATTATGTCTCTCACAGTGGACATGCACATACGATGACAATTTCAGACCCCTCCATGATTTCCAAGTGGGAGAACTTGCAAAATAGCAGGGTGTTCAAATACTTATTTTCCTCACTGTATTTGCACTACATTTGTACTGTTTTATTATCAATTTATTAACATTATTGTAGAAATTAAGTTTTAACAGAAATCTGGTATTAATAAAAAGCTGGTATTGTATCATTTTGGACAGTTGTGTACAGCAGCAACTTTTAGTATCAGTCTACTGTGCAACATTACTTTCTATAACCTCTCCAGCATAGCAAATAATGTTATGCATTTAAAACCCATATGTCTCATTAGTGGCATTTTGCTCTTTTAAATTGAATGTAATTTTTGGTTCCAAAATACCGAAATGCTCCTTAAAGTACTTGTCAGAAATATGTGTGTGTTATGTTTTGAAGGAAAAAGAAGATCCCAAAGCCTACCTGAAGAAGCACCCTCTACCCTGTCCAGTCCTGATGGTGAGTTCGTCCAACTACCTCATGACTGTGTGTAGTGGGGGTGTACTTGTGTGCCTACATGCAATTGTTTGTGATTGCATGACCATATGAGTTTCAAACAAATAGTTCTCATGCATTATTATGCAAAAAAATGTGTTTATTTTTTTTATGGCATTTAAATGGTTAAAATTCCAAAAATGAATAGGCATTTGGTAGTTAGGATCAGGGCTGATATTTGTTAAAAGATTTCATTCCATTAAAACATTTAATATTAATGTATGATTTTTATGGCAGTTTTGAAATATTTTTTTCATGCAACAACATGAGGAATATTATGTATTTTTGTGTCTTACAGCTAACAAGTCTGCAGATGTTGACAGTCCAGCAACCTTGGCCAAGCATTACAAGACCCTACATTCTTTGTATAAAAGAAAAAATCCAAATCACCAGGATGTCTCTCATCTCTTGGATTTGGAATTTGTAGCCAGAAGAGCATTCATTGATTCAAATACCGTTCGCGAGGAGAACAGACATGAGAAGGTTCTAGAAGCATATCCTTGTTTCAAGGACGTTGGACATGTAAGTCATTATTGACTGCATGATTAAAACCATGGTATCACACACAATGTTTAAAATACCAGTTTCCTCTTAAATTATATTATTCAAATGTCTGTATTGGTATATTTTATATTTCATAGGTCATGGAGGAGCTTAAACGCATTTTGGATGCGGAAAATACCAACTTCATCAATGAACTTAAGGGAAGATGGCATGACTTCTGCCAGAAGGTGCAGTTTTTCGGTGTATGGAAAAAGGTGTTGAAACCCCCAATGGGAATGGACAAAGGTAGGGAATGCTGTTTTGGTGTTATTAGTGAATAGGGTTTAGGGTGGACCTTCAGGCATGTTGTCAAGTACATGAGCTAGTGTTTTGTTGTCCTTTTTCGTCTATGATGGCTATCCCATTATTTGCTGATTTCTTTATTTTTTAAGCATTGTGTCTGTTGTATACCTTTTATCAGATTTGACCTTGTGTAAGTAATGAATCACTTCCTGTACAGCTGAACAGGCTCTTGAGATCCTACGTGTGCTGCCATCACTGTTCCCCTCCACCTCTGCTCCTCCAAAGAGGGTACGAGATGCGAGTGAGGCTCTGGTGCATGTCCTCGAGGTGAGCCGTGTAAAATGTTGTACGATCGTTTTGACTGCCGTATCGGAAAAAATATAACTGAAGGTGCTGCCCTTGACGACTCCCAATGCATTTCCTATTCACGTACTGTATGTTCTAAGCCTTCAAAGACACCTAAACATTTGTTTTTAAAAAGAGGATTTTCACTGGGTAGATTTCTTGGCTGTCACAGTATGTACAAAAATGGGTGCATTACATGGTAGCAGCTTTAATCACCCTAATGATAACCAAGCAAGACTAGCCATAGCCTTGGTTTTTACTTCTTTTGGAAGGGTAGACATGTGTAAACAGTAAATGCATTGGGGATAGTTAAAAACAGCACTTTCAGATGGAGCTTTCTCAGTAACTTTTGTCAGCATTTTGCTTTAAGTGTTTGTAAACAACCCTCTACCCTAGGTTCCAAATGACCAAAATGCATTATCCTGACAGAAGGATGTCTGTGTTATCTGTCACAGGAAGGAGAAGATCCCAATTCCTACTTGAAGAAACGCCCTCTCTCATGTCCAGTCCTGATTGTCGGTCCGTCCAACTTCCTCCTAGCGGTAGGAGATGTGGCAATAACCAGTTTAATAAGAAGATACTTTATAAAGACAGTACATTACGCGTTTACAGAGATGATCCATCTTGGAAAACAGTCTCGACTAGTCGAGCCACGAACGCCGTGACTCGATTAGTCGAGACTGTTTTCCAAGATGGTTCCTGCATGTAAATGCGTAATGTACTGTCTTTATAAAGTATCTTCTTATTAAACTGCTTGTACACTTACAAAGTTCTCAATGCTTCGGTTTGCATGTAGGGACCCTCATTATGCTACCGTGTTAGTGTGAGGCTATTTTGAGCCTTGTTAGTGGTATTAACTAGCGATTTACTTTTACTTACACTATGCCCCATATACTAGTGTTATAAGCTAATCTGCTTTTAGAGATAAAACTCTTTACGTTCGATTATCATGAAAACGCATTCCAGGGAACAATTGACTCGGTAACCATGCGTTAATTAACCCAGGTTCATTTTACACCGGAATTATCCTTTAAGGATGATGTTACAAGGGTTAATGTTGTATTGAGGAACTAGTTGTTCATGTAAGCTCAGAACCCTTAATTTGAATGTTACAATATTAAGCATTTGTATTAAGAATGAATGTCACAGGTGGAGCAGTTTTAGTGTCTCTGTGCTGAGTGCCTGTGCAAAGCACAGATTTTGTACGTGTATTGGCACATTGGTCGGATGTTTGGACCTGACCTTAACTGACATATTTGGCATATTCTACTATGTTTTCATATTTCTGTTTCATAAATACTGTGAGCCAAAATGTTGAGAAATTAAGCTGTTTCCCTTTTATGCTGTTTAAATAAAGTCGGTTAAATGCAGGTCTATTTTTCACTTTTTCTGTCTTGTAAACCGTAGTTAATGTCTTGAATCTAGTAGGTAAAATGTCTTGAATCTAGAACAATATTACTTTTGTAGAGCTTACAATAAGGTAAATACACTTGAGATGATGACAGGATGGTAAATCATGGCTTATTATGGCAAAAGGGCACTGCCTAATACGAGTCAGGAATGCTAACTTCAAGACCTTTTGTCTCAAAATGCCAGTTTCCAATCTTATTTCAAGTTGGTGGTGACTTAAATCTAGAACAGTGTAACAATTATAGAACTAAAAATTAGCTAAAATACACTTGAAACAAACAGGATGACAAAAAATAAAATGCTACTTTTGAGGGGAAAATACTATTTTTGAGCATGACAAGCTTATTATGAGACACAATACTAGTAAAATATAGCTAAAAATGAGTTTTCCCAGCTAATTTCAAGATCATTCATATCTTGTAAGGCTTAAATATAATGTCTTATTTCAAGAAATCTTACCAAGAGAATTTTCACTTGTTCCATTGGCAGATTTTTTTGCTTATTACAAGCAAAAATATCTTGTTTTAATTTTTTTTTGCTTATTTTTGGAGTGGCCTTTTTTCCAGTGTATCAGCATCATCTAGTGTGAGCATTCGAGTGAAATGTGAACACAGAGGGGTGACAATCACTGCGGGAGCTCAATTCGTTTACAATATGGCACAAAATACATCATATCTCCTAGCTAAGGCTGTGCAAAAGAATGTCAGTACCTGAAAGGAGCAAAAGGGCGTTTATTAGTACACTAACTTTTTCTCCAGGAGAACATTTACACATGCTCTGCCTAAGTGTGACTGGCGACACACAATGCTTGTTCTGGTAAACAAGGCAGCAGTAAAACAAGAGCGATTTGCATCTCAAAAGAGCCAGTTACTCTCTCTGTTTCTCCCTCCCACCTCTTTTCTCCTCTCTGTCTCTCCCTCTCTCACTCACTAATTCTCAGCTTCATTATGCCAGATAATGAGGCATATAGTACTCACATAGTATTCTGGCGCAAGAGTGGCAGGCATTAGTGTGAGCCAAGCTTTACTTCACGCATTTAGTTCCTACATTCTGGAAATTATGAATCTCTACAGTGTTAATTGAAGGCAAGCCTACCTCCACTCCGTTCTGTGCTTCACTCATCTTGTTAGCGGTGGTCTGAAACTCGCCAATGAAGTCATGGCTTCCGTCATTGTCGTAATCGTAGCACAGCACCTGTGACATTACACGTTTGTGAGTATTGACATGTATGAACATGTTAAAGGAAATAGATGCTGATAAAATTTTGTAGAATTCATTCTGTGTCATCAGGACGAGATGACATATGAGCAAAAGAAAAATCGAAACTGCTTAGTAGTTCTTTGAATAGGTGAAAGATGGGATTAAGTAATGATACAATTTTTGTTTAGCATGAAAGAGTTTGAATCTGGTCCAAAAGATATAGTTTTTTTTTTTTTTTTTTACAAACCAAGCAAATTTTAAACTGAACAGCAAGCGATCACCATGCTTTTTTGTTGTATAAATATGAGTCTCAGAGCGACAGAATTTTAAAACAAATGGTCTTTAGAAGCTGCAACCTGATTGGACATAATGCATTTGGACGTATACTACCATTCTTCAAAAATCATCCTATGTTGCTCAGGAAACATTTTTGATTATTATCAATCTTGAAAACTTAATATTTTTGTAGAAACCATAATACTGATATTTTTTCAGGATAGAAGATTCAAAAGAACACAATTTATTTTAAATAAAAATATTTTGTAGTATTATAAATGTCTTTAAATTATCAATTTGATGTATTTTTGTTCAATAAAAGTATTCATAGTATTCATATCTTTATTAAAAAAATATTTTGAATGGTACAGTAGTGAAAATGCATGATTTCTGTCAAAGAATAATCCAATTTCTAAAGCTAAAAATCTTTTTTTTTTTTTGGAAGCTTTATATTTTCATGTTTATATATTAAATGTTATATTAAATAACCTAGACAAAATTCTACTGGTAATATTCACACACATAGACTACTAAAGACACAATATAGAGGCATACCTTGATGTTTCGGTCCACATCTCCATTACAAAGTGAGATTAGAGGCACTGTGAAAGACTTCCATACAGGATCCAAAGTGTTCTTAATGACCTGAAGTCACACACACAAATGGCTATTATTCTATTTCTGGCCTTCATTAAATAGATGAATATAGTTTGAAACACAAGCTTAACATGTGATATAACTGTAGGAACAAAAGTGTACATAAATGAGAATATTTAGCATCTCACCTCTGTTCTGTGAACCATCATCCATTTCCCATCATCCCCTTGTTTGTGGAATTCTAAATAGGGATCTGATTTACCGAAAAAGTCCTGAAAAACAGCCACAAACAAAAACATCATCATCCTCTATCACCGAGCGCTTTTTTAAAGTACTTGAATGGTTTTCACAACCTCTTAACTCACCTTTTTATCCAGCTTCCTCCCACACATGGTTAGTGTGATTATTCTGTTGTCTGATAACTCCTGGGCTGTTATCTAGACCAAACGGAGCACATTATGATGCTCTGCTACAAACTCCATCAATGCATATGTCTGTTATAGTGTATTATGTGGTGTCTTACTGTGATGGCCCCCTTCCCTGCTGGCTTGCCATTAGCAAGAATCAGTGGTCGATGTAGCTTCTTCTTTGACACAATCTAAAACAGAACAGATGCCCTGATAAACGCACAAGTAGAGGCAAAACAGAGAGCTAATTTATCATAACTAAGATCATAAAAGCTTACGTTAAATACTTTATATTACAGTGGTGTGAAACAGCTTATAGCAAATTGATCTGGAAGCAGGTAAAATATGAAAGTGCTACCGTACCACTCCCAGTGTGCAGGTGAATTCGCCCAAAAAGTCGTGTTCGTAAAGCTGGGAGCTGCATTTGTCCTCATCAAACAAGGCAAACTTGAGCTTCTGGACCTCCTCAAAGTGGTAATCCACTTGGAATTTTACACCAAATACTGGATTCAGATTGTTCACGGCAGTCTCTGTTCGAGCCAGCTGTAATGAAATATAAATGTGTAATGAAATATAACATGTGATTAACAGAATTTACACCCACTTATGGTGCAACTTCATGTACAAAAATTACTTTTGCAAATTAGGTGAAAAGTGAAATACTAAAAGTTAAGATAAAAGATAGCCCAATATATCAGGCTGGCAAATTAATTTACCAATATTCTCAGGTCTCAAAATCAAATCAAGCGTAAATAAATCTAAAAACATTTTTTGGCATAAAAAATAAAGCATATTTTTCGGAAAATAATGATTCTTTGGCATTGTAGCATTATTTTTATGGGACAAAATAAAAAAAAAGTTCTAGACTTCAGGTTAAACACCATACTGAATTTAATGCAGATGAAAACGAGTCTGTCAGGGATAGACTTGCAGTCCTTAACATGGCATCCATTGTATAAAAGGTCCAACGTCACATAATTTTTGCAAACTTTTAAAACTGAATTTCAAATTTTTTTGGCTCTCAACAATCGTTATGTTGTTAAATGCATAAATGTTAAACAACAGTACAATCCATTGAACGCAATATATTTTGATCCCTTCTAGCATCATTTTCATTCCTACTAAAATTTAAATACGACGTTACCCTGCTTGAGGCTGTAATCATTTGTAAAGTTTTTATTTTGTCATTTTATAATTTGTTATTTCTATTACTCAATATTTTCTTATTACTGTAATAAAGTAATTATTAGTGCAATAACAAAAAATGAAAAAGCAGAACTTCAAGGTATCCCAAATGAAAGGCAGCACAACAGTAAATCTTAATATACAAAATAATCATATTTAATACATTATTAATTATTACAGTAATGAGAATGAGATTATTTTGCATTACTCACAATCAGTACCACACTGATGTAACAATCATGAACATTAATAACAGCTTGGGCAGAATCTTTGTTTATTATTAATGTAAATCTGTATGTAAATCTATTCATTTATTATTAACGTTCTTATTTCCTAAACACATTATGTTCTAAAATGCATGCATTTTTATACTACAAACACATTCCTTTGTTTGTCCCTTGGTGTTTCCATGGTTACAGTGTGCTGTGGAAGAGTGATTTCATGTGCCGGTTTGCCCTACTGACCAGCAGCACTGGCCTGTGATGATTGGACCGCTGAGGGCACAGTCCCATAGAGACTGTACAGACACACGTGTGCTCGCGCTGCAACCTATTTTGATCCTTGTTTATTTTTTTTTCAGCATATGAAGAGATTAAAACCTGTTTTCCTCTGATTTTGCTTCCTACATGTCAGCTATTTCAGCTTTCTATGCTTCCAACTTGTTCTTATGTCCCCAAAGATATCTCTACATATCTGTTTTGTTACAATCCCAATTCCATCTTCTTTTCTTTCATATTCACATGTCAGTCTGCTTTCTATCTCTAACTATCAGCAGATTTTATTAAAGGTTAACCTGTGTTATCCACAATAAATCTGTGAAGGTAAAGTGGAAAGTGAACACTTTTTATCACTTCTTACCTCCAACCAGTTGCCATCCACATCATGGAAAAGAACACAGAAGGGGTCAGACTTGGATGCCACGTCACGGTCTAGCAGGTTGGAGCCGCAAACGGAGAGCTCTACCTTTGTTACACAGTGCTGGGGCCCAATGCCAGGACCCACGTCGGGGCCCGAGGCCAGAGTATAGGCCATGGAGATGAGAGTCCCTCGTCTCCCACACCCTGAGGGCAACAAAAGAGTATTTCTCCACTCAGTATAACTTCTGATATACTCGTTTGCAAAGTATCATTCATTAAGTAAAAACAGAATCTAATTTGAACCTGAAATAAACAGAACATTTTAAAGGGGTCATGAACTGAGAAATCAAAATTCCCTTGATCTTTTAATATATAAGAAGTCATTGCGCTAAGTTTCAGAACTCATAACTTTCTCCTTAGTCTAAAAAACAGTTTATATCGAAGGCAATCTGCCAGAACGTCAGGTTATGGAATGTGCCACTTTATGACGTAATAATGTGGCTAAACACCGCCTCTGCAGAAGAGCAACACCCGGTTCTACATCACTGCCTGTTTAGCCCCGCCCAGCAAATGCAGGTCTACGCAGAAACCAAACGTTATTTGATGGACTTAATGAAGTTTTGTTTATAAACAAAGCACAATTCGACATGGGATTTTTCAGAAAGTTTGAAACTAAAAGGCAATGTTGTGCCGACTATATTGGATCCGACAGTAATATCGTAACACAATGTAATGTGTGAGTAACTGTTTTTATTAGGTGACCACTATTGCTTTGTCTGTTATTACAGATCGTTTGATATGAATGTTTATACGTTTTTAACCTAAATCACTGCAGCATCCGTCTGTGAAGGACTTATGATTGGCTAACAACTGTTAGCCAATCATAACAGTGGGTGTTTACTTCCGAGTCTACAATCCGCCATGCCTATTCAAACGGAGTGTTCTGATAAGTGGGGTTAAAACAGGACAGAAAATAGCCTATTACTTCGAAATTATGATGTTTATTATGTAAAAATCTTGATAACATTATAAGTGGACCCCTTTAAAATAAAGACATACTATAACATAAAATAATGAAGTAATTTCATATTACTTTAAATAATATTAATTTAATAATATGATAGATTTCTAAGACACTCAAATAAGCACATTTATAATGCTGAGCATGTAAATTGCTTTTTTATAAAAGGTCAGGTCTTCCCGCCAGGATAAACAATTTTAAAATGTTTTTTTCCCTCAAATTGTTATGCTACTATAATTTTAATGCAAAATTGAAGCATTTTCACCAATTGTCTCAGACTTTTGGACCCCATTGTATGTCCCCATTGTGTATTCTTTTAAGCAGCAATATCCCAGCAATATAAACCCAATAAATCCTACTGTATCTTATTTGATGCACATTTCTAAGGCCTCTAAATTACCAACATGTAACAACATTTTAAAGAAATTAATTACACATCGTTTGACCTTTTCTCACAAAAATGACTTGCCCACATGTCTGAGACCAGGATGCTTGGGTTCATGGTCCCCTGGCAAATAACTCCTCAAAAACACTAAACATGATTTCCACACGCACACACAGAACACGCAGAACACAGTGACACGCACACACAGAACACGAGCGTCACACCAGGACATGAGAAATACAGCGAGGGCTCTTGTTGCTTAGATACTGATGTACCACTGTCTCTTTCCGTGTTAATGTCACAAACCACAATTAGGCTGTGACCACCATAGACAAAGCATGATGGAAACTGACTTTACAATCATGTTACGCAGAATCCCAGTACACCAACATTAGCACAACTTCTCATGTTAACAAGAGGAACTTGATCCGATTAAGAACTGTTTATAATTTCCAGTGGTGCTGATGACAAAAAATAAATTTGGGTTACAGTGAGGTTAAAAAACTTACTGTACAATGGAAGTAAATAGGGTAATTTCTTAAACACTAAAATACACATGTATACACAATAACAAACAATCTGTGTAAATATGATTTTAGTGTGGAAAAATAGCTTACTAACCTTTTCTCTGTAAAGTTAAATTCATTTTTACTTTGACATCTTTGACATGACATCACAAAGCCATAAAACTCTACAATAACTGTAAAAATTGTGATTTAAACCTGAAAACCTAAATAATACACATACTTTGACAGGAGAATTAGTCTGTGTTTTTCTTACATTTTAGCTTTTAAGCCCTATAAAACTGTACCCCATATTTACACCTCAACGTTTGATTTTGAGAAAATGAGGGCCAAAAAATCACTTTGGACAAACTTGTTACATTAAATTATAAACAATAGAAATGTTTCCTGAGCAGTTAGGAAATGAGACGAAGACTCACCTGAGTTTCCATCCCAAAACGGCATCTTTGTAACCTCTTGGGTTGTTCGGATTCTAAATGAACTCTGTATTTAAATTAGCATTATATAGTGCGGTGTTGGTAACCATTCCCAGAATAATGACATATTCCACATGACTGTGATGTCATGGAAAACGGGATACACAGTCTCAACATTGTGTGCTTAAATCTCACTCAAGACAGCGCACACCCAGATGAGACACGTGTAATTCATGCAATGTCAATAAACACTCCACAAATGACTAATCCTCCACCTAAACTTGCTTTCTAGTTTAATCATTGTTGTCTGGGAATAATGTCCATAAAATCATTCAGTCTTATCCCGCCCATTTGAGGTCAAAATGGCAACACTTTACTTAACCTAAGTGATCATCAACTCAACACTTGATTACTTATCTCCAAGGTTCAGTGCCAGATAGCACACAGCTAGACATTAAAGAGTGGAAAACAAGTGTAAGGCTGTAATCAAATATGGGATAAATTGTTATGATTTTTTTAACATTTAAATTAAAGTACTGCTAAAGTGTAATCATAAAGAACAATGCAGACAGTGGTCATAAAAAATTGCAATCATATTTCATTGTTGTACCATGAATAACTATCCATATTATCTGATGTCTATACGTGTATAAATCTATTATATTATAACTCTTGTCCTGACCTGTTAGTAAATGCAGTTTCATACAAAATGCACAATACCTAAAAAGTATGTGACAATTATTTAGAACTGTTTACATGGAAAAATATTGTTCATTATATAGACGCTCATTTTTTTCTATAGAATAATTAATAGAAATATTTTAATAAAAATATTAGCTTCACTTCTGCCTAGCCACATAGACAAGTTTGTTTTTGTGAACTGAGGTGCTAATCGCAAGTTTAACTTGTATTAAACCCTGAACATTCCCTTAAAGGAAAAAAGGATGTTACCTATAGATCATTTGCAATACTCCACAATAACTGAGATTTAATCTTACTTCCTGTGTTTGTGTGCCAACCCTCCAGACATGGAACATAAACTACCAGAAATCAAACATCTAGAGACTTTCCATTTAAGGGACTTTAACAATTACAACATAATTGCATAATTTCCCTATCATACCGTTGCACATTATCTTCATGGTACAATAGATTAAAAAGTGTTCAAACTAGCAGCAAAGAGGAAGATCTAAAGTACCTGTTATCAATTCACACTTTCATTTGCTCTTTAATATCAAAAGGTGCAGTAAATCTCTTATTAATACTGACAGTAAATTTGCTTTTTGTGATTAATTTGTTTAATAAAACTAGGTTAAATGTTCAACTACACATATTTTTGAAAATGTCAACATTGTGGGCATAAAGACCAATATTCAAGCATTTTTGTGAGTTGAGTTAGTGCTGCAGTTTAAGAATCACCTTTCTGTTCAAGTGTCAAACCATATCTACACTTAAATATTACAAAGCGCAACAACCTATTGACTCTATGATAAGGTGTCGAGCCATACAATGTCGAAAAAAAAGTTTATAATGGCTAACTGTAAAACAATATGAATGGAGGATGTGGCAGTCTATGACAAAGGCACATTAAAAGTTAAAAGGCTAGTTAAAAGGCACATTAAAAATGCAATCATTACAAAGAAAAGCTTGCACACCTCTCTTCTATGATGAGCATATTTTAAACTTGCATTGATTTATTCATTTATTTTTCTGGAGGATGAAATCTATTTTTTTTAGGCAGTCTAATTTTCCAGAGATTAAAAAAAAATAAATCCAAATGCTTATTTCTTAAAAACAAACTGCCAATTAAGTTTGTTTTAAAATATTAGTATTTTTTTTAAATATATAGCTACACCAACATGTCTTCGAGGTTCAATGAAAGTACCTATTTTATACTTGGTTACACCTCTTGACAGTTTTTAATTAATTAAATCTATATTTTGTTTTGCATAAATGTTTCCAAAACATTTATGTACGTTACAGAAATGAATTTAGGTAAACTGGACGACACTTCTTGGTATGATCCTTTTTTACCTGAATTCATCCTTCAAATATGGCATGTCAAAGAACTTATGGCAACTGTATTTATGAAGTATTTCTAATTTTTATCATCTTGGACACGATTATGTGACGCAATTATCTTAAAACGTTCAGAGATCTCTTTGGTTGTTGTGATGCTTTATTAATGCAGAATTATTCTAGGCTTTTTTGGCTTCTCAGTTTGTTTTCTTAACCGTACACACCGGAACTCTTAATGTTCATATTACTTCCTTTCAGGCGTTAACATGTAACAAACCCTGCGTGTTTGTGAATGGGAATGATTACTTCATAAAGTCACTGTATAACTCAATAATAACTCACCTCTCGAAGCTCTCGCGCAATAAGCAGCCTACTTTTCCTCAGCGTCTTCCGTCCTTATTTCTAGTGCTGGTGGCAGCAACACTGCGTTTCAAAAAGATTATGGGTTGTTTGCATTATCCAGCAAAAAATAAGTGCCAATGTATTTTTTATAAGAGGGTAAACGCCGTTT
The DNA here is from genome assembly GCF_936440315.1 of Barbus barbus. Taxonomy (NCBI): domain Eukaryota; kingdom Metazoa; phylum Chordata; class Actinopteri; order Cypriniformes; family Cyprinidae; genus Barbus; species Barbus barbus. Next base: position 21,236,174 of record NC_136750.1, read on the forward strand.
AAGGATAAAGCGCTTTGCTGTGTTTAAAGCGCGTGCAGACCCGAGAGTCGCGCGCTCAGTGATCTAACACTTGTGTAGTTTTCACAGCTCTGAACTCCGCCCGTGTCCACATCTGTCATCTCCATGAGCTAGTCTCTTCTGAGCTATGCCACCATCGAAAAGAGCTTAAAAAGAAAGGGAAGAAGAAAAGGAACGAAAGTAGCACGCTTGTGTTTTATACGTTTATCTTGGGTGTATTCTTTGCTGAAGAGCACCGGAACGCGCACGCATTGTTCTGTATTTTATAGATAATTAAATCAAACATATGTATTGTCTACTGTTTCATGCCAGCTAATTAAACTAATTTTGATAAAAAAAAAAAAAAAAAAAAAAAAAAAAAAGTCAGACCATTTGTAGGGGGATCTTAGATATACGCTTTGAATTGATGTGCTCTTCATTGTCATCATTATTGTTGACAGCTATAATCTGGGCATATGGACGTAAAATGTGTTTTTCTTCTCCGTCTTCTTGATTTTGTTGTACATCGTGTCATCACAGTTACGGGAATGTGTGATTTAATCCAGGTGAACAGTTTTTCCTGATAAAACAGCAGTTCCAGGATTTACCGTGTTGCTTTACTGCCATCTAGCAAAAATAATGCACCGTGCAAGTGTTTGAAAAAAGCCCATTTTTAAATATTTTCCCTTACAAGTTACAAATGACAGACTACCACAATCTACCTGCCATTTTGAAACATGTTTTAATTAAATAATAATAATAATTATTATTATTATTAAGACACTATAACTCACTATATTGGACTAAATGTTACATTTTGTGTCTCTATCTATATTATATTTTGATATGCGATTAAATAACGGAATAACTATTGTCCAAAATATCATTAAAAAATAATTTTACCTTTATTTAAATTTAAAGTGCACATAAAAAACACAGTAGATGAATAGAATACAAATGTATCAGTGCAGCTATCAGAGAGGATGTTTGTGCATTTACCACAAGAACTGAGCAATTTCACCTTTAAAGCACGTTACAAAAAAATTAAATAAAACAATTTATAGATAAAAGTTGAATAGGTCAAGTAAAATACAGATATAAATACGTAATTTTAAGGAGAACACAACATAGTGGTGCATGAAGTGCATTAATGCCCCTAATGGAGGTCTGGGCTCTTATGTCGGTATATAAGGAAAGAGCATGACTGTGCTGAACTTTACCTGAGAGCTGCCTGTATGCCTCACTGTGCTAATTAGTCACATTTTCATTGTTTCCAATTCTTGCAAATTACAAAATCCACAGAAAATGTAAATCTTAAAGATAATGCAATTGGTGTTTTTTTTTTTTGGTTTTTTTTTGGGGGGGGGGGGGGGGGGTAGAGTGTTACCTGCTCCTTCTCTTTATTTACCAGAGCTTGCTGTTTCCATTAGATGGACATTAAATGATTCAAGTCCCTGAACAGCTGGAAAATGTGTTGTTGTTTTTTGTACAATTAATTGCTCTAATGAGGTAATGTGTTCCCCAATTAAATAACTCAATCTTAAAATCTGGTAATAGCATTACAGCAATGTTATTTACCATATAAAAAAAATGAAAACCAAAAAAAAAAAATTCATTTGAGGAAAAAATAAGTGGTTAAACTGATGAAAAATTCAGTCTCTGATCTTTCAGATTGTCATCTTCTTTGGCAATTGGGTTCCTCCAGAGTCTGTGTAAAATGCAAAGAAGCTCAGCTTTTTATTTGCATGTCAAGCAGTTCTACTAGTTGCTACTTATTAATTACAAATTGTCTGATCAAGAGTGTATGTGCAAGTCATACCTTATTACTTCAATGGAGGGGCATGATGGGAGGCATTTGGCTATCACTGTGGCTCCTGCTGTGGTTATATTATTGGCCTCCAGGCTGCAATCATTAGTATTAATGACATCAGCATATTGTGATCACACTAATAGCTAAACTTTCACAGCAAGCACTCAAGTACTTACTCAAGTCTTTTCAGCTTTGTACACAAGGGTAAAATCTCAGCCAGTGTCCGTGCCACGCTGTCATCACATAAATTCCATGACATGCTGAGGAAGACATTAATTCATAAACTAATGGCAGCTTGGCAAACACACGCAAACACAAGGACGGGGACAATGCAATGTCTGGGTCCATGCATTTATCAGTCAAACTGCAGCAATAAAAGAAGTTACTATAATAACTTATCCCACCTGACGTCCTCTATGGATGGACAGTGTTTGAGGGATGAGGCTACACCAACCAGATCTGAACTCCCAATAGAAGTCAAACTGAGAGACAAGTAGTGACACTGGTTTACAGTATGCAGCAGTATCTAACAACCAATCATGTTTCATAACATTCAAAAGTTTGGGGTAAATAAGATTTGTAAATGTTTCCTAAAACAGTCACTTATGCTTACTAAGGCTGCATTTATTTAAACATAAATACAATAAAACATTAATATTGTGAAATATTATTACAATTTCAGTGTCACACGATCCTTCAGAAATCATTCTAATATGCTGATTTGGTGTTCAAGAAACATTTCTTATTATTATCAGTGTTGAAATCAGTTGTACTGCTTAATATTTATTTGTTTATTGGAAACCTTAATATAATTTTCAAGATTAATTGATGAATAGAAATTCAGAATAGCAAATGAATGTCTTGTCTTCTCTTGTCATTTGTTTTTTATCAAGTTAAGGCATCCTTGCTTAATAAAAGTATGAAAAAAATATTTTTAAAAAGTCATACTGAGCTCAAACTGTTGAACAGTAGTGTGTGTGTGTGTGATGTAAAAAAATGTATATTCCACCACATTTATGTGACTCTGTAATGTATTTAGTGTCTTACTGTAGTATTTTTAGTGCCTTCATTCTCATTAGTCCTTCACAAAGAGATATGGATCCTTGTTGGCGAAACTGATTCTCTGACAAACTAAATAAAAACAAAAATTGTATTCCCTGTCAGCGACATCTTTTTTAACCAATAGTTTCATCTAAAAATGTATTCTGTAATTTTTCACCATCGAGACCACATGACTTACTTGAGTTCTGAAAGCTGAGGCAGTAGCGGAATGACTTGTGCTAGTTTAGCAGCACTGGCCTGACCAAGCTGGTTTTTGGACAGCCTGTGAATACAAAATAATTAAAAATGATCACTTACTGATTTTCCAAGTAATATCACACATTAATTAAATTAAATAAATGTTTTACTGTAGCTTCTGAAGAACTCTGCAGTGGGACAGTGCTGCCAATAGCTTCTCTCCAGCCTGGTCAGTCACATTGTTATCTGACAGACTGCAAAAAGTTCATCAAGGAAAATGAATAATGATTCAATGAATCCTTTCTTGCATTAAATTCATAAAAATAACTGAACAGTGATGAATATTTTGAACATTGACAAGTTGGCATATCTATTTCCACCATATTTAATTGTTTTAATTGTGTCCACTAGAGGGCACACTACAATAATATAAATTGTTAAGGCACAGAAAATGAATAATCTTACTCAGTGCAGTTACCATACCTTAGTTTTACTAGTTCAGTCCATGAAGGAATGTATTTCACAAGCTCATAAATACCACTATCTCCCATTCTCCAACTTTCCAACCTGTAAACATCAAAAAATGTTTGCATATTACCAAACACTGTGGGCATGTGTGTGCAAGTGCTTTTTACCGACCAAAATACTTACTCAATCTCTTCCATCTGTCTAAAACCCTTAAAAGAGGCCAGTAGACAGAATATGCCAGTGCCATTGACAAACGTCTCTGATGTCACCACTCCAATCTTGTTCAAGCTGAGGAGAACATCCAATCAAAGTAGAGAAGAAAAAACAGGATGGGCTCCCAGGTGAGTACAGCAGATTGTTGAGTACTTTCTAAATATTCTATGAACATTTCAGGGTGTAAAAGCCTTACCTGAGCCTCCTAAGTGAGGTCAAATGGCTGAAGCCTTGTGCTAGAATGGTTATACCCTCCTCATCGAGTATCAAAGAGTCAAGTCTATGATTGAGAACAGAATATTGAATATAGTACATCTTGTCCGTGATAGTGAATGCATTACAAACTGGCCACATTTCTTAAATTCAAGAGTGCATGCGTTACCGTATCTCTGCCAGTGAGACGCACTGCACCAGACCTCTGACCAGGTCACACCCTCGAGCTGCTGTCCAACCAGAGCACTGGGACAGACTGGACAAAATATATCGGCCAATCAGCAATGTTGCACTCTTTATCACTGAGAAACAATGAAGGATATCAGACACTTACTTGATCGACTTTAGATTTGGCACACTTTGAAGTGCTCTTCCAAGTACTGCAGCTCCATGGTCACCTAAAACAAGCTGGGACAAACTGGAAGACCAGAGGCAAAAGGAAATGTTGAAACATATGGGAAGGAAAAGGTAAATAAGCTCACAGAATGAAATTATACATAAAAAATCTGTGTAAAGATCAACTTTAAAAACAACACACCTCAGACTCTCAAATGATGCCGTGTTTGGTAATGCTTCAGCAAGTGTTGCCACCTCATCCTCAGCTGCTCCTTTCAAATCAAGACTGTAAAAAACAGTACTTATTTTAACACCAACAGGGTTGCATGCACTGTATATAGGTGTTTCTACATCTTCAAAGTCCCAGGGGCTGATTTTTTAAACAAACTATTTAAAATTATTTTATTTCAGAATTTCTTTACGATGCAGTTATTTCTATTGTAGATTTTATAAATAAAAATCAATAGTAAAAATCTTACATGTTAAATTACAATTATTAATTGTTTTAAAATTATCTTATTCATTTTAAAAAAAGTAGTTGCAGCATCATTTCCATTAGTTAATATAAAAATAAATCAATATCACTCATGAACAGAATATTTTTATTGTACTTAATTTCCTATTAAGCTTTATATTGGTCAAATTTTGCAAATAGTATGAAAAAATTATTTAATCTTGTATATTTAGAATACTTAGATGCAATGAAATTAGCCCACATTTTATTACAAAAATGGTTAAGAATAATTTCCACCATTGTTATTTCTACCACAGAATGCTATTAAACACGATATATTATTTGAGATGTGGAAATGACACTGTGGTGGCAAAATGACATAAATGTCCTGTGATGCATGTACTTTATGTTAGATATTATGTAAAAAATGATGTTTAAAAACACCCACATTATACAGTATAAAATAAAGAAGACTGATCTTTGGAACACTTACGTGAGGTTCCTGAGATTCCGTAAGAACGGAATGACCACAGAAAAAAAATGTGCACCTTTTCTGTCCAATTTGAGCTGAGAGAATCTGGACATAAAATAAAGTAGAATTTATACAAAGGGGAAAAAAAACATCTAATAGACAAAAAAAAAAATAGTATCAAGTTCATTGGCTTACTTTAAATCCTGCAAGGCATGACATTTCTGAATGGGAAGTGTCAGAGGAGCGAGATGCTGTCCTTCTATGTCACAGTCATCAAAGCTAAAGAATATGACAAAAGTGGAGTTGTACATTAATTAAGGAGAATATAACAAAAATAAGAGTGAATAAAAGCATAAAACAAACAACAAGCTGACAATCAAACTAAAAACCAACACACTTGATGGACTGCAGAGCAGGAGAGAATTTTTCAGGATGAGGTCTGTCAGAAGGAAAAAGGGCCAAATTAGCTTTGCATATTATTTTACGATATTTATAGCACTCCGTATTCTATGCGCATAAAAATATATAGAATATCAAACTTACACAAAAGTGGATCTAGGACTGGAATTTCCCTCTGTAATGATGTTTATGGATGCACGGTTGACGCTGCAAATATTGGGTAAAAGATGTTTTTTTTTTTATCTCACCTCTTCATATTTTGCTCTAAATGTTTACCTAATCACTTGGCAATACATTATTAAGTTAATCATTTACAAATTTCCAAATTTAAATATGTTGTGCCATTTAACATGAATGTTTGAGTTGGGATGAAATAAGTGCAACATCGCCACACAGGAAACCATTCAATATACACCCACAGTACTATTAATATCACTTTGTCTCTGTCACTACATTTGAAAACATTTGCAGTTTTTAATACATGGTATGTTTTCATTACAATAGAATCAAAATAGTCAAACAGGTGTGCACATCCCAACCACCCAGATCGGGCTCAGGTGCAGGACAACTGAGGAACTTGAACAAAGAAAAAGGAGAGAAGTCCGCACACTGAAAATAGCTGCTCCAAATGAATTTAATAACATCAACGTTTCGACCCTCAGGTCTTCATCAGGCTCTGTAATGTTTTCATTACAGCCATGAGGCAATCAGTGGTCACAATATGTGTGTTTGTTGATTGTGGGTTACTGCTTCAGAACCGCACCTGATTTTTTTAATTTGTGGCTGCAAATTTAGGCATTTGGCAATGAGACTGGCAACAGCATTTCCTGTCAGCCACGGCTCTTCAATCCTAATAAAGACATTCAAAACACATAGTTATCCTCACAGCGCATCTGCTATATAAAAGTAGCAACTAATCACAGATTACATCTGTTTTTCATTGTTTCTTCAATTTAAGGCACTTAGGACTTTAAGCTATTTGGAAAATAAACTCATTAAAGCAAACTTCCCACACTCACTCAAGTTTGTATCCTAACTAACAATATCTTATAGGGGAATTGTAATTTTTCCCCCACATATCGTAGTTTCCAACAAATTTCAAATCATGTTTTGTGTTTAACATTTTGTGTTGGAATGCATGGAATATGTCTTGCTAAGGCTAATTTAATAGGTAGCATTTTATATATATTAAATAAACACAATTACATTCAATTACACTATTTACCTAATTTACAGAACCTTGATTTTTGCTTTCTATTCCATATGTTTTATATTTCATATCACTGTTGTCTCAGACACAGCTGTTGTAAACAAGTGCACTAACCTTTGAAAATCTTTAACAGGGCAACATTGTTAGTCATGATGAAAATGATGCATGGGGTGGCTATAATTTCTGTAAAACTGATGTAAATAAATTTACATAAATACTAAAATTGTTTATTACACTCTTTGTGGAGGCTGTCATATTATTAGTTATATTTGTTGCAAATATTAATAATATTTTTACAGTGGAATTTCATATTTTTAAATTGATAGTATGGGTTTGAGACAAGGGTAGAAAAATCTATTAAGAAATACATTTTCAAAATTCCAGATGCTGAAGAAACACATTTTCAAATAAACATGTTTAGTTCATTTCTTACCTGATGTCTCTGTGTTGGTGACAGTTACTGAAATGTTCAACAAAATACTCAATCTGCTCAGAACTCAGACCATTATTTCTTAATCTGAGAGGAACAGAAAAAAGCACATTAAAAATGTGCCAAATATGTCGATAAACGCCAAATTTCCAAACATTCAAGAAACGCATGAGTACTGTTGAAATAGTCTGTGAGATCAATCCTTAACAATCAACAATCTTTGTAAAATCTTACTTCACAATTTGGATTGTGGAGAGCTCAACCAGGCTGTCCAGTAGAGAGGAAAGGCCTTGACTGTGCAGTGAATTAGAAGACAATCTAAAGAACAGAGGAGCAGTCAATGTTTATTTAAATGGTCATGAAACCTTAAAACACATTTTTTAGATGTTAACAGATATGTGCAGTTTGCACATCCCTGAAAACACTGATAGCACTCAATTAATGGAATAAGGGGATTAATAACAGGAAGAATCTATAAAATATAACACTTTTCTGAGAGGACAAATAAAGAACATTTGAGTTTCATTAGTTAAGAAATGTGCAAAACACACACACACAGGTGCATCTCAATAAATTAGAATGTCTGAAAAAGTTCATTTTCTCTTGTAAGTTATTTCAAAAAGTGAAACTTTCATATATTTTAGATTAATTGCATTTAAAGTAAAACATTTAAAAAGTTTTTTGTTTTAATTTTGATGATTAGAGCTTACAGCTTATAAAAGTAAAAAAAAATCAGTATCTCAAAATATTAGAATATTTACATTTGAGTTTCAATTAATGACCATCCCTACAGTATAAATTCCGGGTATCTCTTGTTCTTTGAAGCCACAATAATGGAAAAGACTGCTGACTTGGTAATGATCCAGAAGACGAACATTGACGCCCTCCATAAAGAGGGTAAGTCACAGAGGGTCATTACTGAAAGGTGTGGCTGTTCACAGAGTGCTGTATCAAAGCATATTAAATGCAAAGTTGACTGGAAGGAAGAATTTGGGTAGGAAAAGGTGCACAAGCAACAGGGATGACCGCAAGCTTGAGAATACTGTCAAGCAAATCTGATTCAAACACTTGTGAGAGCTTCACAAGGAGTGTACTGAAGCTGGAGTCAGTGCATCAAGAGTCACCACACTCAGACGTCTTCAGGAAAAGGGCTACCAAGCCACTTCTGAACCAGAGACAACGTCAGAAGCATCTTACCTGGGCTGTGGAGAAAAAGAACTGGACTGTTGCTCAGTGGTCCAAAGTCTTCTTTTCAGATGAAAGTAAATGTTGCATTTAATTTGGAAATCAAGTTCCCAGAGTCTGGAGGAAGAGTGGAGAGGCACAGAATCCATGTTGCTTGAAGTCCAGTGTGAAGTTTCCACAGTCTGTGATGATTTGGGCTGCCATGTCATCTGCTGGTGTTGGTCCACTGTGTTTTCTGAAGTCCACAGTCAACGCAGCTATCTACCAGGAAATTTTAGAGCACTTCATATTTCCTTCTGCTGACAAGCTTTATGGAGATTCTGATTTCATTTTCCAGCAGGACTTTGCACCTGCCCACACTGCCAAAGGTATCAAAAGCTGGTTCCATGACCATGGTGTTACTGTGCTTGATTGGCCAGCAAACTCGCCTGACCTGAACCCCATAGAGAATCTATGGGGTATTGTCAAGAGGAAGATGAGAGACACCAGACCCAACAATGCAGATGACCTGAAGACCGCTATCAAAGCAACCTGGGCTTCTATACCACCTCAGCAGTGCCACAAACTGATCACCTCCATGCCATGCCAAATTGAGGCAGTAATTAAAGCAAAATGAGCCCCTACCAAGTATTGAGTACATATACAGTAAATGAACATACTTTCCAGAAGACCAACAATTCACTAAAAAAAATTTTGTATTGGTCTTATGAAGTATTTTAATTTGTTGAGATGAATTGGTGGGTTTTTGTTAAATGTGAGCCTAAATCATCACAATTACAAGAACCAAAGACTTAAACTACTTCAATCTGTGTGCATTGATTTTATTTAATACACAAGTTTCACAATTTGAGTTGAATTACTGAAATAAATGAACTTTTCACAATATTCTAATTTACTGAGATGCACCTGTAGTAACATAAATGTGCTGAAATACTCACTCTAATGTAAGTAGTCTAGGGCATCTGTTCACTATTTCCACAAGCTTCTTCAAGTGTATGACCTCAAAACTGCACTCCCTTAGCCTGTAGTTAAGACAACAGTAAGAGGAAGATAACATCAACCTACTTTCACTTTTGACTTGAGTGAACAAATCATACTATTCTCGTGACTCTCTGTGTTTTTACCACACATGTACTCTGGGAAATTACCTAAGAGTTTTGCCGTTGACATGTTCGTGCACAAACTTAATCAAAGACTGATCTTCCACTCCGAGGCTAAAGATGAGAAACACACACATAATACGTAAGCCAATTATTGTTCATGTCAATGAAAAGTAAGGAAAGCATGGAAGTGATAGTGTGTTAGCCTTTACCTTACTTCAACTGCAACAACTTTCTCACAGGTGTTCATTGAGTTGACCAAATGCAGTGCCCCGACTTGAGTTATTTGGTTGCCGGTGAGGCTGCGAAGGAGCGCAATAAGTAAACTTTACATGGTAAATTAATCCATAATTTCAATTACAATCAAACTCTACATCTGTCACTGAACTCTTACGTCACTGAGCTGGAGATCTTTAGTTTGGGCAAATAGTCAACAAAACATTTCACCCCTTCATCATGGAGAAGGTTATGAGACAAACTACAGCGGAGAAATAAATAAAAATGAATTGTTTGTGATTACAGGACAGTAAAATACACCAACTTCTATGGAGGTAAAAGAACAGAGGAACACTTACTCCAATTCAGATAGGCGAGGACAGTTCTCCAGTATCCTTGAGAGCTTCTCAACATTGCTTTTGCACAGTTTATACTCTGTGAGCCTGTTAACATCACAGAGAGAGTTAAACCCTCTCTCAAATGCTCTCATTAAAGCCAGCAAGGTTTATAACCAATGTAAATAAGAGATTTTGCTGTACAGTGTAAGATTTTGCTTCTCAGAATCTTCACAAGAAGGCAGAACAGTCAGTGATCATGCGCTGAAGTTGAAGTAATTATAAAAAATTAAAATGAAAGGGATGTCTAATGCTATTTCAGGCATACTGACTTATTTACACTGTTAACGAGTTGGATTCTCATGCTAAATATCAAATTTTAAAAAATTAGTTGGACATATGAGAGTATTTCTGTGCCAAACACACTCCTTTAGATACGTTTCGGAAAGTTTTTTTTCGATTATGGCCCTGTATGATGTCATAAAGGGCCGAGTACTTTGTATGGGCACTTCTCCAGGAAGAGCATGTTCAAACATCAACCAGAGCGAGAGCAAGCACACGCCCAGCAATGGCGGTAAGCTGATATTACTTACTTGCAAATAGCTGCCTCTGCTTTTTCAGGAACAAACTTGATGAATGCTTCTGCCTGGTGCCTGAGAATCATGTTAAATGCAACTTTAGAAAAATAAATCATGATTTGTGATTTTAAAAGTATATTTAAGAAAGTTAACCCTAGTTTAATATCTGACATAAACTAAAGTAAGATACCTCAGCTCTACAGATGTGACACGCTGACAGTCAGCAAGAGATCTGATCAATAACAAAGCCCCATTTGTAGACAGGTCAACATGACTTAGGCTGAAACACAAGTTCATCGTGAATAATTAGTCATAGCATGTCGTTAATGTTAGAGATAAACCACAGCTGTCCTGGAAGAACCAGACTGTTATGACCACTTACTTCAGTAGTTGAAGAGAAGACATTTCAGGAAGAATCAACATCAACTTCTCAACAGACTTAATTGATAATTTTAGATGGGAGAACCTGTAACACAAATAAGCAACGAGGATTAGCTCAATACAGATCATTCATGCATCTGGTAAGTCTTTTGTCCTCACTAAATATTTGCAGAAGAGCTACTCACGCAATGTCCAGTAGGTTTTCACATTCTACCAGTTGTTTACACAGCTTGGCCATGTAGACAGGTTTGATATCACTATGGGTTAAGCTGGAAAGACAAAAGCACTTAAATTACTCTTAAATGTAATGTAGAAACATTCATTTTCTATGAAGCTGCTTTGCCACAATTTGCATCATAATAAAAAAATGTGAATAACAAATTATTAAATAATCACAGCTAAATCAATGTATAGAATACAATTGAGAGATGTACCTAAGTTTTTTATGCAGATGTATCCCGGTTACATTTGGGGTCAGCTGTCTTGAATTATGTCTGAATTCATAAAGCACATTTGTTATTCAAAACCAACTTTTACATATGCATTTTATATTAAAGGGGTCATATGATGCGATTTCAAGTTTTCCTTTCTCTTTGGAGTGTTACAAGCTGTTTGTGCATAGATAAGATCCCTGAAGTTGCAAAGACTAAAGTCTCAAAACCAAAGAGATATTCTATATATATATATATATATATATATATATATATATATATATATATATATATATATATATATATATATATATATATATATATATATATATATATATATATATATATAAGTTAAGACTCGACCACGCCCTCCTAAAACGGTTAATTTAAACATGCCCCCACGTCTACGTTACGGTGTGGGAAGATTTGCGAAACACCGCCGAAATATATATGCAATGAAAGAAGGTGGAACTATTATTCTAGCTGTTGTATTGTTGCTGCCGCCGGCACCGTGTCCTGGAGACGCTATGTTTCGTTGTGAAAGTACTTTGTTTGGGCTTCCAAAAGAGGACACAGCTAGAAATCAGTGGTTAAGTTGTATTTATAACATTGTTCCAGAACTGTTCAACCCAAATATTAGAGTGTGTGCAGCGCATTTTACGGAGGACTATTTCCTGAACTTGGAAGAGTAACGTTAGCCTAAAATGCTGGCTTGCACAAAGGCTGTTTCTATAAAGTGGGGCAATTCCAACTTTGCAAGGACAGTCTGATGCTTCTGACTCACAGCCTGTAAGTACGTTTCTGCTACTGACTATTCAAACGCGAGTTTTGAGCAGTGTAGAGTAGTGCTTGTTGTTTGTTGTTTCTCCGATCACAAATGCAGACATGGATAAGACAGTATAAGTCATTATAATCAGTAATTATGTACCCACCGGATGCAACAAATACCTCGTTTATAATGGGTTTTATTGTTTTTGTGTCGTCTCGCCAGGACACGGCATCACAATACGGTAAGGGGCATAACATTTTCGTCTCACGCTTGAGGTATTCGGCCAATCACAACGCACTGGATACCTGGCCAATCAAAGCAGGCTACGCTACTCAGAACGATGAGCTTTGTAAAAATTGACGCGTTCAGAAAGGCGGGGCATAGAGAAGCAACAATGATGTTCAGTATATGGAAAATGATGTGTTTTTTAACCTTAAACCGCATAAACACATTGCATTACACCAAGTACACAAAATAATGTTCTTTTTAGTAACGTCATATGACCCCAGACATTTTAAGCAAAAATGTCTGCAACTGTTACAGTACCTTCGGCTGGTGTCAAACCAAAGAACCAACTTTTTCTTTCCATTTTCACTGGTGAGAAAAAGCACAGCATTTTCAGACAGGCAGTAAAATGGTCAATAACTCCATGCTGATTTTGACAAGGCAAGTTACCTTGCATCCACTCTCCTCAGGTTCTTCTGGTTACAGAGGGCAGAAGCAAGCATCACCACCCCATCCATATCAACACCATTTTCACTGACACTGTGTGAGCATTCATAAAAACATATACACTCTTAAGAAAACAGAAATGCACAAGTATATGGGGAAGTTATTTTGCATATGCAAAAAAAAAATGTCTGTCAAGACCAAATAATTTAGCAAAGGAAATATTGGCCTACTTGATCTCCTGAATGATTCCTAGTTTAGGCAGAAGGTCCAGAATATTCTTCAGCCCCTTGTTACCCAGTGAGTTGTTGGACAAACTGAGAGATGAGAAAAACATATTTCATTCACACCCTACTTACATGAAGAATTTTGGGGTATGAACTCAATCTGCAGTAAGGTTATTGACTTTGGAAGTGTAGAAGGTGAGTTGCATTTTAATACTTACTCTACAAGGGTTATGTAGGAAAAGCCCCTAAGTTTATTACAAAGGCTGACTACATTAGATTCATTGATGTTGCACCGCTTTAACCTATAAAGAAACAATTAAACAGGTCATTTCTGTCAGTTCAGTATGTTTGGTTTAGAAAATATTACCCACTGAAACAATGATAGTGACATGACAGTCAATTAAATTTTTAATTATAAAAAAAGCTACTGCTGCATGAAAACATGGTTATGCAAAGTGTTTGAATGAAATTGCGGTACTTTTAAATGCTGACAGAATGTCTGTGAATGGCCTTTTACATTTTATTCCTGATTAAAATAACTTTTTGATAAATAAATATTCAAGTTCGCTCTTTATTTGTTTTGCATCACATTTGTCTTTTTTGTTTTCCGTCTTGAATATAAGCAATGATTTGCCTTTAATTGCATAACATCTGTCAACCCTACAACCCTTTTCCACCAAATCTCTGACTCTGTCCTCTAATTCTCCTGAAATATTGCCCTGTAGTAAACATTTGGACTTTACAGACACAGTACAACACCTTATCAAACAAAACAAGATGAAAGCAAGGCTCATTCAGTATTTTATAATGAATTCATAAAGTCTAAAGTTCATTGTTAACTTTAAGGACTTTGTAACTAAGGATTAATTCGTTTTTCTTTATCTAAAAAGGAAATTGAAATTTAAATAACAACATATTAAAGAATTCAGTACTTACGTCACATTCTTTAGCTCTTCTGTGTTATTCAAATCTGTGTTTTCACTAAGGAAGAGAAATAATATTTTGTTGCTTCATTATACAGTATTCAAATGTTTTATTGTATTTTATTTATTGCTTTGAGTGACCACTAAACTGTACAGTCATTTTAGACTGTACTCAGTCAGGTTAAAACTATAAACTTACTACCAAATTTAAAAAGCCCCTGCACATTTTCTATCATCTAACATCTATCATACTAGATCACTTTGAAGGCAGTGCATTACACAGCAATACCTGCACTGTAAAAAAAAATCTGTAAAATTTACGGTAAAAAAACGCTGCTGTGGTTGCCGGAATTGTACCGTAAAAAATATGGTAACTACATTTTAGGTTTTGCGATTTTAACTTAAATTTACAGTTAAATACCGTAATTTCATTAATTGATATAATGTTAATATACCAACCTATTGAAGTACTGAAATACCTTTGATATACAAATGCCTTTGTACCTTTGAAATACCCTGACAACCACCAAATGCAGGTGGTGATGAGAAAGTCACATGATGAACTAAAGCCCATCACAAGTAGCTTTTAAATAATAACATATACAGAAGATGCACAGTGTCATTCACACAAGTACTAAACACCATCATGGTGAGACTCATTAAACTGAAATATGCAATAAACATTTATTAGAACATTAGATGTAACATACAACCTTAATAAACATAACTGATAGGAAAAAACTAAGAAGAAATATAGCTATTTCAAAGAAAAAACATCTCAAATTCAATCAAAATTTGAAATGCAACGCAGGGAATTCTGGGAATGTCAGTTTACGGGTTTTTCCCAGTAACTTTTACAGGAACTTACCGTTAACCATTTAACAGGTTTTTACCATTAAAATCACTGTCATTTTTTACAGTGTGGCCAACTGCACATTGCACAGACAAAGCAACCACAATGTGCAAATAGGAAATGTGAAATATAAAAATACATGATTTGGAGTTCTGGGGTTTTACCCGGCCTTTGAGAATAACTCGGCTAATAGAGTTTTAACACATCAGTCAGCACTCACCAGACTTTGTCAGAGCTTTGTGAGAAGAAAAGGCTGATGTCTTTATTGGCCCTGTATAGAATGAAACAACTGTGAACATCCCATGGAAATGGACCTAAATGGGCACGTCATGTGACATGCCCAAATTTCTTAAAAAAACATGAACAAAGCTACACAAGGTAGAAGAAAATACAACAATAAAAACAGGTCAAAATGTGGAGAAATGAATCTTCTTTTTACTTCATAGTATAGTAACAATACGATTATAAAGACATATCTAGGGTCACAATTTGAATGTAAAACATAAAATCAGTTAAGAGTCAATGATATAAACTGCATGGCAAATGTTTTTCATTTTCCATTTTCATTAAAATGTCTTTGACAAGCCAATAAAACAACATACTCGACATGGACTTTCTGAACAGAGGTGCAGGCAGACATTCTCTCAACGAGTGTGAGGATTCCATCTGTGGAGATGCTGTTCTTCCCCATCCTAAATAAAAGTGTAAGAAATTGAAGCAGACTTACTATATACTAATACTGAGTTTTTAAAGCAGCAAATATCTAAATAAACAAAAGAAAGCCAAATCAGTTAACATACTATAGCCAGGTTTTTGAAATGTAAAACACACTACTTACAAGACAGAGACAATGTTGGGCAGTCTGCATAGCGTTTCCGCAATCTGTGTTATACCTTCATCTTTCAAAGAGTTATCACTAACACTGTCAGATAAACAGAACAGGTTGATTGACATAGACAGACACAGATGACAGATCCATCAAGACCACCTACTGTAACCTTTTTGGAAACAAATTGTGGCAAATCAACTGTGTAATTTCTAAATTAAGCAGAAACATACAGTAGAAATGTATTTGAATATTTAAAGCAATCATGTCAGGCCAATTACTTTAGGTGAGTGATGTGTGGACAATCCTTCAAAGCCCTGGCAAGTTTAGCAGCTCCAACATCAGTGAGACCACCACTGATAAAACTGTAATCAGAGACAAGTATAAACCAGTGCAAAACACACTGCAAGGCAATAATGTGACAAAATGCATCAAGGACACAACAGACACTTTGTTGGATGAAAGACTTACTCTAATTTCTGCAAAGCCTGGAGTTTACACAGGATACCACACAAAGCCTCTGCAAACTTGTCATCATATTTCCGGCTACGAAAACTTAAATGAATAATATATTTAATAAGTTGAGTACATCAACATGACCAGATTAGAGACCGCAAACTACAATGTAAATCATGTGCTTTCAACAGAATCATGTATTACTGTTAAAATTCTGGCAGAAGCACACAAGCTGATAATTATTTTGACATTATGGCTGATGTTTGAAAAATGGTTGATTTTGAAACTCTATACTATTTTGTCTAAATAAATGTAAAATAAAACACTATCGCTTTAAAATGCAAGTTTAGGCAAGTTTCCATGAAAAATGGATATTCATTTCGAGATTTGCTAAAGATTACATTTAAAGCTGCAGTCCGTAGGTTTTGCCTCTTTGTCGCCATCTCTGATTGAAAACCTGGAATTGCAGCTTTTTGTGGAATTATCTTCTTTGCGTGGGGTTGCGAGTTGGCACGGCTCCAACGCAGATGAATCTAATGTTTTGAGGAGTATGTGTGGCAGTCAGTCACCGCACTGGTGTGGATATTTACTGTACTTCGCAATCACAGATTCTAGCCTACGTCTTGGAATATATGACCCAAATAAGAATTTTCACCATATATAGCCATCTGAACAAGTAAGTAACAAGTCTGCCACGTTTGTTCTGACCAACTGAGAAAAAAAGCATTACCATAAATCTCGCTACCAATGGTGATTAAATCTAATGATCGGTTAGCTCTTATCATATTAAACCATGCAAATTATTATTATTATATTTTATTCTCAAATTATTAATGTTAACAACATCAGCATTGCGTGACTATTAGTAGCCTATAGTGTGTATTAGCATGTAGATTTCAATTTCTGTATAGTCTAATCTAAATGTCATGCTATTCGAATTTCATATTAAGAAATTCTTTTAACCCAAAAAGCAAACTATGCTTCCTTCGAACTTGTTTTCTTTAAAATACAAATCTTGTGTAATCCCAGGCTATCTGTAATCAGAAGCATATTTAAAACTGGAATATAATTTAATTTCTATCACATGTGTTTCATAAACACATAATCCTTTCTGGATCACAAACTGCCATACATTAAATGTAAAATGATACATTTAATTATTCTAGCTGCTGTGTGAAAAGGCTAAACGATCCGCCACCTGCAGGATTCTCACATGAGATAGCCTAGTAGCAGGGACAACTTCTTTATGTTTACAGGCGTGACGTAATGATGCAGTGCCATGTTCGAATTTCCCTCGAAAACCTACCCGTATGGTTACCACTCAAATGACAAAATATTATTATAAGCTAACCGTTGTAAATCAGGCTAAAGTAAGGTGATAGTTTT
The DNA here is from genome assembly GCF_936440315.1 of Barbus barbus. NCBI lineage: Eukaryota > Metazoa > Chordata > Actinopteri > Cypriniformes > Cyprinidae > Barbus > Barbus barbus. The sequence continues at coordinate 21,253,750 of NC_136750.1, forward strand.
GAACACTAGTTGGTTATGTACTTGCTCAAATATTGATTTCGGATCATTTTTAACCAAAAAATTTTACGGACTGCAGCTTTAACAGGGTTGTTAATATATTAGTGTTTTTAAAGATTAACTTACGCACACATTAGAGGATGGCAAAGGTAATCAAAATGTAAAAACAGGAGAAATGAGCACACACAATTAAAAATGAAATATCAGCCAGTGTGAACCAATACAGATAAATTAACATTCAGCTATCAGCTAAGAACCAAAATGGTACCACTATATTAGCTGCCATATGGGCTCCAATTTACTACACATATCAAAACATACATAAAGCATTTGTTCATAAAAGATAATTTTATAGAAACTTACATGAGATGATCCACATTTTTGAAACTAGGGAGGATTTCCAAACAATCCAGATCAATTGAACAGCCAGCAATGTCCAAACATACATTCTGATCAGCAGCCGCTGTCACAAATGCTAAAGAATCCATGTCAACTGCACTGAGTCTGATATTTCGCAGTTCAAACTGTGGTCTCGAACCAATAGCTCTTGCCAGCTTAGCATCTTGAGTCTCATGAGCACATCGGCACAGCTCCACAATTTTGGGGCCTGTTTGACTGGTACTTCCTGCCAAACCCAGCAAAACGTTACGGACAGCAGCTTGCCGCTTTTGTACCCAAACTGTAGTGCCCTCGGTCCCTTTCAGCTGGACCAAACTTGACTTGCAGGCCTCCGCCGCAAGCCCACATACGTAAACATGGAGAGAGTCTGTAAAAACGGATTTTGGATCGATCTTGGTGGTCCAGCGGGTTTTCAAGTTAAGCTTCTTCTTAAGTTGATTCTCTGTGATGTTCTGGCTGGTCATGAGGTGGAGAGCAGCGAGAAACTCCTGCATTGTAAGGTGCATGAAGGTGAAACCATATCCTGAAGATCTATCCTCACGAGTCAGTTTCACACGAGACAGTAAACCGCTTTTAACACCAAAATCCTGGAGTTCTGGAGACACATCTGTGTCCATGAAGACTATAGTGCTTTCCTCCAGTCCTTTGAGGGCCAACTGACTCATCTCAACAATTTTAGATCTGTATCTCTGCAGCAAAGATGTACCAGACACCACACCTCCATTGATGCGTTTGAAGAACGCCAAGAGGATCTGCATGTAGATTTGGGTTAAGGACGTTGGTAGTTGCAGATCAGTTCCATCAATGGAGAACAGATGTTCTATACAAACACAGCAAATGTGACAGAGTCCAGGTACGTGAGACATTGACAAGAGGTGTCGGTTGTTCATCAACAAGTTTACTGCTTTCTTTTTGAGTTCATCTCCTTTTTTATGGAAGTACTGCTCAGCGTATTCCTTCACACCCAATCGGTCAAACCCTTGAAGCTCACAGGTTATGAAGCCAGGGCTTCCAAACATGTCAGTCACATCTCGTGGTCTGCAGGTGACCAACACGGTGCAATCTGGAAGGAATTTACGACTGCACAGTCCTGAGAGGAGATCTGTCATTGGAAGAGGTTTGTTTGGGTCATTGATGCTCTCCAGCTTTTCAGGATGCGTAAGCTTGGCACGAAACTCATCATACCCGTCAAATATGAAGCAAACATTCTCAGGGTTGGAGAGGATGAATTCAAACACTGCATCACTTTGTTCCTCATCATCGTTACAAGCAGGATAGAAGAGAAAGAGTAGTTCTTTCAAGGTCAAATCACGTGAGATAAGATTGAGCTGCCGGAACTCCAGCAAGAACAGCAGGTGAATAGATGGGAAGGAGCCTTCAGCCCAGTCATGACCGAGGCAGTGAACCAGCAGGGTCTTACCAGATCCAGCCTGGCCCAGTAGCATGACAACCCTGTTGGTGGTTTTCAAAAGAGACTCAACAGACACTTTATGCTCTGACTCTTCTCCTTCATGGTTGTCTAGAGTGGCTTGAGGCTGGATGGGCCTGTCTTTCCCTCGTGGAGGGTTCCTGTGTCTTAAATACACCCATGTGTCTTCCAAACAGATGTCCTTTACTACATCTTGTGCCACTGACTCATGTTTTTGCAGTACCATGGATTTAAGAGCATCCGTGTATCTCTGTAAATGATCTAGGTAAGACAATCAAAGCATTATTACACTCTAAAAAATCCTGGGTTATTTTTTCAGTGTTTAGGTAGTTTTTGTGTTACCCAGCTTATGGTTCAGACATATCAACCCATTGTTTGGTAGTTTTTGTGATACCCAGATCCTGGGTCAGACGTAACGTAAATAAGTTATTTATTGTGGCACATTTGCAATAAAGGCATAAAAAAATATATTTAATTTATCCTAATCAAATGAAAATTAAATCCATTTATTTTTATGGCAAACAAATTGCTGCACAACAGAGGTTTACTGTTAAAATGAAAAAGAAAACAAATGGGATTATTCCTTTAAAAATAAAGATTTATTAATAATTATTAGTAGTAGTAGCATTGAATCTTATATTCTTACAGTTTCTTAACGTTAAACTAAACGTTTATTTTGACGGGTTGCCGTGAGGAACTCTCAGCTGCTGTGTACAGTAGCCCCTCACTGCAGAACAAAGATACAGGGGGCAGGGTTGGATCTACATCTAGGGGGTGGAGATGGGTAGGTTTAGAGGTGGGGATGGGTGGGTTTAGGGATCAGGGGGTGGAGACGGGTAGGTTTAGGGGTGGGGATGGGTGGGTTTAGGGATCAGGGGGTGGAGACGGGTAGGTTTAGGGATCAGGGGGTGGAGATGGGTAGGTTTAGGGGTGGGGATGGGTGGGTTTAGGGATCAGGGGGTGGAGACGGGTAGGTTTAGGTAAATGTAAGGTGAGAGGATTTAAGTATGTCATTTAATTTTATGCAAAGCAGCATCCCAACAAACACAAAACGTTCCCCCAACGTTCCCATATGGTTCCCATTTGGTTATTTTTTGAGGAACCAAATAAGAACATTCCCTGTAGGTTCTTTTTGTAATAACCTAAAGAGAACGTTCCCAGAACGTTCCCTGAAGGTTATTTTTAAGTTTTATTTTTATAACCTAGAGAGAATGTTCCCAGAACGTTCCCTGCAGGTTATTTTTAGTTGTCATAACTATGTAAACTAATTAAAACTTTGCAGATGTTTCTGATTATTCTGATGCTGAAATGTGTATTTTTAAATCATAAACAAACAATTTTTTGTTTTAAAAACAAAGCTTTTAATAATGTGTAGACATCAAAGTAGTCAAATCGCATTATAATGATAATATAATTCAAATTGTATAGCTGAAATCGAGCCGAGGTTAAGCGTAGTCTGAAAAGCATACCATAAACACCGGGTTTATTTGTATGTTTCTTTACAGCATGCCTCTGATCTGAACGCGCTTCTCCAGCACGCGCTTTTCTCCTGTGTTCCATATAAAGCCGCTGCCGCATAATTTAAAAAATGAACGGTCATTTTGTTTTTCTGACTGACTAAGGGGCCGCTCACATATTGCGTCTTTTGCGCGCTCAAGTTCGTTATTTCAAATGGAGACGCGCGGTATGCGCGCTCATAATGGAAGCGACGCGGTCGCGGTGCGACGCGCTCGTTTTTTCCAGGCGCGTCGGCGCCGCATCGAGATAAAAACATCCGCAAGCGTACCGCAGGTCATGTGACAAGAACCAACCAATCAGCTTCCTCACCTTTTCCGTTACTTTGAAACCTCAGCAGCGTTTTTGAAGTATGGGGTGCACCCAAACACTGCGGCGTTTTTTACTTTTCTTAGTAAATAAATCTTGTAACAGAGTTACAGCAAGTGTTTTTCGGTGTTGGAAATCCATTGCTGAAATTTCCTTGTTGTAACGGAGAGCGCAGCTGATGGTTGCTTAGCAACGACAGACGCCTCCGGAGCGCAACCGCCCGAGCGCTTTGGAAAAAACGAGAAAGCAGCGCGCCTAGCGTTTTCCACGCGTTTTTAGGCGCGATATGTGAATGGCCCCTAACACTCGTTTATTGATCTCTTTATTGAATAATAAATATTCGAGAGTAAATATTCTGATGATTTCAGAGAGATTTGACAAATAGGCCTAACTGAAGAGAACATGATATTAACTGAGAAGTTTTTGTTTACGGACCAAAAGAGAGAAGCACATCATCGTTAATTCGGTGGTAAGAAATTAATGTAGCTAATATTAAAGTCAAATAAATGTTATTCATTTTTAATGTCTGTAAAAATAAAATTCACATTTTTTAAAACCCAATATTTTGTTTAAGTCATTGTTATTTGGTGCTTAAGAAACGTATCTGGGTTATTATTAAGTACATGGTAGTTATAATAAAGAAATCTTACATATTAACGGATAATTCAATCTCATTTGATGCTCCTTATGATGCTTAAATGTGCTCTGATTATCTATGATGATTAAACAATAGTTTGAAACAATTGATTATTGAGGTCTTCCATACCGCTTATAACGTTACTCTACGGGACTCGGGACGGGAGTGCTGGATGATTACTGACAGCAGCGGTATCTGAGTAAAGAGGTTAGGAGAACGTTCTGGGAACATTTAGAGAACTTTCTGGGAACCTTCTAGGAACGTAAATAGAAATAGAAAAAATATTCTATTTACGTTAAGAAAACTTTCCTGGCTACCCAAAAGGGAACGTTCTGGGAACCAAAAACTAACATTCCCAGAACGTTCTGGGAACCAAAAATTGTTGGCTGGGATACAGGAGTGCGGTGTGAGTTACCTAAAAGAGTGTTGCATCTGTCTTTTTGTGTGATGGAAATGCCTGATGCCTTGCATAAAATAAATGATTTTATTCATAAAGATAGGCTATAACAAATATAAATACTTTAAATGTTAGATATGTCTTCAGAGATGTATAATGTTTGTTTACGGGCAGGTTAGAGTCAGTCACAGCATATTTCAGCTATGAGTAAAACGCAGGGCGGCAATGTAATGTTAGCTGTTCCCCACCGAAAATGAATCAACCCATAACCTGGGTTAAATCAATTATGCTGGGTCAAATAAACAACCCAATTTGCTGGGGGAAATTATTCCCACATGTGTTCTGTCCTATATTTACCCAGCCCTTGGGTTAAAAATAACTTAAATTGGGTTTTTAGAGTGTAAGTATCATGAATTTAAATTGCAGTTCAATACAAAAGCCTTAAAAAGACTAAGTCACATTTAAAAATTTATGAATGTTATTGTTTTAGAAATAAAATATTAAACCATGTGCCATCTGCAAACAAATAATGCTAGACATTATCTAAAAACTAGTTTTCCTTTTCTGATTTTGCCTTTCCATTTCCTTAACACAGCTTGAAACCTAACTGATTTTCTTTGAAAAGTGTTTATGCTATATTTCTTGTGCCACTTGGTTTGATATTTTGTTATATATATGTTTATATAAACCACTTTATGGACCAACCCTGCAGCGAATGTTTTTCTTTTGATTAACCAGCTCAAAGTAATGCTACAGTTAAAGTCATTTTTGCAGCAGATCTTTACAATAGATCAACTGGATTTTGTAACAGAAAATATTCTAATAAAATAAAATATAACTTATATTATTGTTACAAGTAATAATTTTATTGATTTAGTAAAGTAAAAATACAGAAAATGTCAATTATTTTTGTTTGGATTAATATAAGAAATTGTTCAAATGCAGCTGTTCTCGTCGAATAGCTAATGAGTTGCTGTCAGCCGAGTCAAAGTAAATTTAACAGTTGAGTTGCTCAGAGCGATTGCTTTGACAATGAATCAAATTTCAAAATGAGTGTGTGTCTTTAAGAATAAAACATACCTAGCCGTGGACGTTTCACGTGTGGAGAAGGAGAAGAATCAACAGTCTCACATGTTGTTCCTTAAAAGCATAGAAAACAAAAAATTGCCTGAATAATTATAACCCAGAATTCAATAACATTCATATTTTACATAATAGCTTATTTTTTTAACGTCTACATGATACTTTCACTTTCACTTCAGAGCTTTTTTTTTTTAATTATGCGTTGAGAAGAAATTTTAAAACTATCACAGTATAAACTGTATAGAATATGTTGTTAAATTAAATTATGATTAATATTAGAATTATGCTTTAATTGTAATTGTAAAAAAGTACAGTATGGTACGAAGAGGGAAAAGCTGATGCATAACTAAAAAGTATATCTAAAAAAGTGCAGAACATGGCTTACCAGCTGTGTATCCTGCTATGGACACCAGTGTAGTTTCAAGAACAAAAGGAATGTTTTCACTGTACTGATATACAGTGGCGAGAAACTGTTTACATAAGTTTCGGTCTGAAGTCTTGAAGTAATTTACAATGGCTGAGACACGGTCTCTGGTGTTGGTCAGAGACTGTATCTGACCCAGTGTTTTAGATTCCACTAATGCAAAGATCTGATCCAGAACACCACTGTTTTGTTCGCAGAGCAGTTCCACCAGTGCACTGGCCTCCTGGGCCACCAGTGCCAGGATGTCGCCTGGCCACTCCATTCTCAGCCATTAGCTGGGGAGAAAAAAATTGCTTTGTATAACTTCATAGTACAAACCAAACTTATTCACCACAATAAATGTAATGGTGTTGAGTGCTGATCTACACAATGTGGAACAAAGCACAGCAGGTTTATAATGTCGGTGTATGTGATCTAACACTACATGCTTTGTTTGGCAATGCTAAAAGCATGTGCGTTGCTACAAGTCAATTCAATACTTTTCAGTTCAATAATTAAAAGCTGCAAATACAGCTATAAATTGATTACTCTTAATATTGACAAGACAAAATTACACGAGCCATGAAAAATAATTGTGTACTATTTATTCTGTAGTAAATGCTTTCAGGATGGTACTTATCACTGATATTTCAAAGTAATATTCTCCATATAAAGAATATGTAGCTCATGCTAAAGTTTTGCTAAGAAGGTTTCGATCTATGTAGTTTATTACTAAAATATAGTAAAATAAATAGCTGTTTTAGTAACTAGCTTCGTAGCAGCTTGTTCCCATTTAGTGACCTGCTGGAAACGACAGTGCCACTGTAGTCCTGGACACTTTGTGTTAAGGCTGAGCTAATGAATGACCATGTAATCAACAACGTGCTTTGAAATGAAAAATATGAACTCAGAAGAAGCATTTAAAAATGCTTCCTTTGTGTATAATATGAACTGATATGATGCAGCTACTCACCGGTGGCATAACGCATCGGTCCAGTTTTAGGGGAGAAAATGAAACTAAAGTTTAGTTTCGATTTCTTTTATATGCTTAAGAAAAATACAGATCCTGTAGCGAGCAAGACATAGGCGCGACATTAAACCAAACCTGCCAAACTGCGTTAGTGCGTCATTTAAATGAGTTTTAATATAAAATAACATTTTATCTTTCGACGACTGAGCATGTTGAAAGGGTTATTTTTCGAATACTTTTCTATGCAATCACAACCAAAAGCACTTTATAACGAATTTTAGTAATAAATTAACATGTGAATACAATAAATTTTGTGTTTTTGTTATTAATTAAAACCATCTTTGTTAGACTAATTCGATTTCAGAGTTTAAGTGACGCTTCAAAGACACCTTTACATAAAGTTCTTCACTGAAGTTCGTCGTTACAACACATTTCATGTCGTGAGAGAGTTCATTTGAGGACAGCAGTGTTGATATGTATGGAGTGGTGAGCACACTGACGCCGCGTTGTGATGATGTAATCATTGCACCCAGTGGTCGGCATCTAGGCGGCGCAAAAATATCTGCTCCATCACGAGTAGCCTACAATTCATGCCAACATAACTGCATCATATTTAGCAAGAATTCACGTTAAACATATTTAGCTAGCTTGATAGAGAAGGATCACTCAAATAAGAAAGAATGTGAAGGCTATGATGACGGCAATGGACATGAGGGGAAAGTTATAGGCTATTCTCAAGGAATTTGTTTGTTCCTTCTAGATTGGCTACTGAATATTTTCAGCTGAAAGCATGATTTAAACAAGTACTACAACATTATATATTTTATTCTTTAATATATGTTATGAACAGAACTGTGATATTTCAAACATACAGAAAGGCGGAGCGGTGTTTCTGATACCAGTGAGCGAGGAGTGGATTTGAGGACATGAGTGTTGATATGTATAGAATGGAGTAGTCTGCACACCTAATGTTTAAAAATGTAACTTTATAAAATCCAAAAGGAAGACTGTAACAGCCCATTTCATTCAGAAGCAAAACAGGTTTAACCAGAAACGTGCAACACATTATTATGTGTGACAGCACCAGGAAATGTTTAATAATGGTAAAACAATCTCCATATTGCATTATGGAGTTCATGAGATCATATAACTAAAGGTCATAAAACTAGATCATTGTGATTCACACATTCATATTGAACAGCTACACAACGCATTAAAATTCTTTACATACAAGCCATAATGGCAGAAAGGCAGTTATAATATACTTTGTGTTTATGTGATGTATGTGTGCACCTCTGTAAGTGTGTTTGCATGAGAAAGACAAAATCCAGTCAATTGAGACAAGACTGTCAATTCAGCGTCCTTTTGAGGAATTCCACCAGCAGATGTTGTGGAAAACCAAAATCCAGCTGGACTATCACATACCCCTGTACATGCACAATTAAAGAAATAAAACCACAATGTAACCATTCAAAGTGTTGAAATGATTTTTTGACACTCATATAATGTGTATCATATAATGTGATGCATGTGGCCACTGTTAAATACAGATTGATAGTTACCACTGATAACATATTCAAAGCATATCTAGAAGTGTAATATACTCACATCCTGAGGTAAAACTTCAGGATTGATGACATCAAAGAGATTGAGTCCCTGTTCATCCATCAAAGCAGTTAATTCTGGCTCCAGGTCTGAGGATAGAGATCAAATATGAAGAAAGGAACACATGATTGACATGCTCACTGCTTGGCTATGGTGGTCAGACTTACATGATATGACTTTGGGGATTCCCATTTTTTCCACAGCCTCCTGAAGATAACTTCTCAAGTTCTCCTCCATCTTTAAGGAGATCATGGAACATTAATGCACAAAAACATAATAATATAATATTTATTTATTCTCACCTCAGTGGGTCCTTCTGATGTGGAAATTTTTGTTATAGAAATACTATGATGGTCACAAAACAGAAAAAAAAAAAAAAACTTTAAAATCATGCACTGATATTTGAAAGAATAAAAAAAAATATTTTTTAATGTCATTTTCTAGAATTCACCTTTATGTATCCTTTATAACTTACCGCTCTGCAGTGGCCTTCAGAATTAGTTTCTTCTCTGCATATGAGGCATTTACAACAACTGTCACATCCTGTAATCACAGATTCAATAAAAAACCATAAATTTTGTAATCTATCTATCTGCATATGTTAAGGGGTGGCTTCTAATGTGTTTTAGCTTACTGTCTCAAAATAAAGTGCTGGCATGTCTTGACTGTTCAGTAAGAGATCGACTCCAGCCACAGCTCTGACAGATGTGCCCTCTATGGTGGTCCACAAGTGTGGAACTGACACACTCCTCGCCATTAACATCGGACCCTCAGAGAACAGCCACTGAAGAGAAAGTAAAAAGCCATCACACTCCCACAAACACACAGGTGCTGTTTGAAATGACAGTCGGTGTGCTTCAAATGGAAAACATTTATTTGCATGTTCCTATGGCAGTATAACATGTGACCCCCTTTGTGAGGTTTGAATATTGTAATGAGTGTTTCAGTACCTTGTTCAACAATTCAGGCCTGGCTGAGGACAGCTCTGTCTGAAACAGATCCTGCAACAGAGAGACACAAGAAAGAGAATATGCCTCAAAACATAGCTTAGTTTTATATGAGGGTTATTATAGTAATATTAATATAAAACTGCATGGGCAACTCTAGCTCACTAGATTTTTAACTCCCAAACATGTTTAATTTGGATAAAAGCGTCTACTAAATGATTAAATCTAAATGTTATGAAAGTTCATAGTAGCAAATATATGTGCATGTATGTAGAGAGAGAGAGAGAGACATTTTCAACTACAGGGGATTTCAATGCAAAAAAAAAAAAAAAAAAAGTGTTCTTTTATTGATTTATTTGTTTCTTCACTTTTGCAGTCGTGGCCTAATGGATAGAGAGTCGGACATGTAACCTAAAGGTTGCAGATTTGAGTCTCAGGTCCGGCAGGGATTGTAGGTGGAGGAGTGAATGTCTAGCCCTCTCCACCTTCAATACCACGACTGAGGTAAGACACTTGAGCAAGGCACCGAACCCCCAACTGCTCCCCGGGCGCCGCATTGGCTGCCCACTGCTCCGGGTGTATGTTCACTACTGTGTGTACACTTGGATGGGTTAAATGCAGAGCACAAATTCAGAGTATGGGTCACCATACTTGGCTAGACTTCACTTCACTTCCCTTCACTTCACTTCACTTCACTTCACTGCACGTAGATGCAAAAACAAAATGCTCACTGTATGCTCAAAAGCACCCCCTACAGTTAAAAATATATATTACACCTAGGTACATAAGACACATAAAAGGGGGCGTTAAAAATACTTTTCATAATATACTGTAAATGGCTCCAAGACATCTAATTATTTCATACCATGAGTTCTGTTCCAGAGATATTGCGAATAAATCGTCCATCATGGTGTACAGCGGCCAGTAGCGGGTCAAGAAGCCCATCAGAAAACCAGAAGTACAGCATGCGGTTCTCAGTCAGTTGGGACGGGTTAAACACAGAGGTGCTGAGGTATGATTTCGTATTATTGTAAATAACCAAACCCTGCTCATGAGAAAAACAACAGTAAACACATCAAAGGATTTGAAAAATGGATTTGCATTTGTTTGAATGCAGTTTTTAAATATAATATCTTTGTAATCAGACCTTATGGTATGATTCAATATAATTAGATTTGATGATTGGGGAAGAAGTCACAGAGATATCCACACCAATGTCACCATCACTAAGGAACTGTTCTGTTCAGAGAGTGAGAGAGAAGTAGCATAATAGCATAACAACCACAAAACCACATAAGGCTGTTACATAAAGGAACAGAATATGAAGGCTCTGCGTTTTACCTGCTTGCTCCTGTATGAAGTCTGCTAGTATGTTAGCCACATTGTTTATTTCCTTACAGATCTGTTAGAGACAAGAAATCCAATCATTTTATTAAATGACAGGACAGTCTACTAATATAGAATAAGACAAAAAATTGAGTGCTCAGATCTAATGTTCTGTTTCACCATTTGAAAAATAAGAGCAGAATTATATAGAATAACACTAGACACACTCACCTGTGACTTCACTACTAACTTCACTGTGAAAGTCATAATATCTGTGAACATTCTTTTCAGCCAGCCAGGCCTGCACACAGTCAGAATGAAAGCCAGTTAAATGCTCTTGCAAACGAGAAGCACGCACAGATGTAAAATATGACAATTGATCTCCAAGAAGTGTTCTTTACTCATAGGCAAAGACAATTGACTTTGACCTAGATATGAATCAAAAGATATAAATAATAACTTCTAGTGAAATGTTGAACTCACTCTCTGTCTCCCTGCAGGAGCAGCTTCAGTTTGTGAAACGTGAGGTAACAGTCTGATGTGTCTGCAGCCACTTTGCTCTTTCCACAGTCTAACACACAAACACAACTTTTTCAGAGAAAAGTAGAGCCAATTTCAAGATTAAGTATTTAACGTCCAACAGAGCTGTCTAAAGAGAATGGGATTCACTCACATAGTTTTGGATTGATGACCAGGTCAATTTGTGTCTCTACTTCAAAATCCACTGACTGTTTTAGGTTGAGTCTGTATAAGAAAGAATATGGCAATGTTACTTTGATGCAAAGTGACATTCGTTTTACTATTGTGGTAGGACAAATATAGTACACATTGTTGTCTCATAAAGCATTACAGGCACAAATTACATGTAATAAATGTATATTTAAAAAGTAACTTTTCCTTAAGGTCATAATTTGGACACTTACAACATAAATAGTCTCATTACATTTTTTTGTTTTTTTGTTACCTAAACAGATCAAATAGATATTTAAACAGATCAAATATTTACTTTAACTTATGAAAAATTTAGTTTACATAAAAATTTAATCTACATTTTTTTAAATGCAATATTCTTTAAAAAAGGTCATCATTTGATCCCTTTCTACAACATAAATTCTCATATTACATTTTCTCAGATTCTTAAAATGTTGTTTTGTTCAACCATGTTACCTAAACAGATCAAACAGATATTTAAACAGAGCAAATAAATATTTTTTTACTTATGAAAAATAAAGTTTATTTTAAACAGCAGTGAAGCTTAACAATATTTAAAAATTAACATTTACTGACAGCTACTGTAAATCTAGTGACAATTAAATATTCCGGCAGAGTTTGAGAACAGTTTTTTGATGTGTATTTAATGCTTATTAAAAATAACAAATAAATAAATAAAACTGAAGGCCAAGCATCTTCTTTCAAAGACCATTTGTTGAAAAATGTTCATCATTTTGACAAAAAATAAATTGTGATGCTGTAACTGAAATATAAGCATGTGATTTCTTTACAGGCTACAAGTTCATACTACATAAACAAAAGGTCATAATTTAATTAAATATGTATGTAGAGCACGAGGTTAAACCACAGCTGTGCTATTGCAGAAACCTGACCCTGATATGTGGTAATACATATAAACACTCACAGCCAGCTGCCATAACCATAGTTGATGGTCCCTTTGAATACAGCAGACACGTTTGAAATGGAGATCCCTATTCCTTCATTCTCCTTCAGCTCAAACTCACTCTTTCCAATGGAAAGGTTATGGATCTCTAAGCTGTGGGTGATGTAGGAAGAAGAATATCATAAGGTACAAGATGTAACACAGAAGAGGACCACATAACATATTCAGGAGTCCCTTACTTGTGGAATCCATATTTCACCGTCCCAAAGCCTATTGATCGTTGTCCCTCTACGCTGGGATATTTGGTATGCTGAAAAGCAGCCTGTATAACTTCAGTAGTTTTCTCATTCACTGAGGAATCAAGGAAGGGAGATATTTAAGTCCAGGGTTTTCCAAACTCTGGAGAACTACAGGGGGTTTGTGAGTTGATGAGAATAATCAAATTATAATTTTTTTTTTTTTTTTTTATATTTCTCAAACTAAAACAATTACTAAAAAAGATTAAATATTTAATTTGTTTACTTGAATATTTTATTCATTAATCAACATCACGCAACTGTGTTGTTAAAATATTATAAAATCTCAGGGGACAGTTCAAGTAAATATTTTAGGCCTTCTTTCTTCTTGTTATATTATACCAAAAATTTGCACTTTAGTTGCTTTGAATGAATTATGTTGCAAAGTAATGAACATCAAATCATAATCTTACAAAAAACATCTGGATATAATACAGAAATCAATGAGGGTGTACTTACAAACTACAGCGGTGGGATATGTAAGCCTGCAAACTGCTCCTGTATACCTGTAGGCAGCGGGAGGATCCAGACAACAACAACTACTTTTGACCAGAGCAAGAACCAGGAGCAGCGCAGCACTCCTCTCCATCTTAACAAATCTGAAAAAACACAGATGAGCCCCTGTCTTTTACAGATATTCAGGCTTCTCTTTCAAAAGAGCTCTGTTTCCATTCAGCAAGTATCTGAGGAGGAGCGACAGATCCAGAGGTAGCCTCAAAGGAAGAGGGGGGTGGACAGGCCCTGTAATGTCTGATTTGTCATGTCCCTCTTCTGGAGAACAAAAGAGAGCATGCAACTGCCACCGGGGTCGACTAGCACATATTGCTCAAGGTTATTGGAGGACAGTCAACTGTGCACAGGGACATTTTTTGTGTTTTTCCGAGCATCCTGCTGTACAAAACAAAAGATACGGACAGAGTGGACAGGAGTAGGCCAAAGTCCATGTAGGTGGGCAAGCTCATGAGGAGGTGTAAAGTGCAGACAATACCATTTATTTACCTCACTATTTTATAGTCATCCAGTAATTTCTGAAAATGGACGCTTACGTAGATAAATAATAGAAATCCACTGTGACATCATTACCACAGGAGTCCACAAGAAATGGCTTTGGAAAGGAACATGTTGACAAGCCACACAAAACAAGTTTGATGCTTACCAGATGAGAACCAACAGCAGTCACATTTAGATAAGAATTTTAGCAGGTTGCGATGGGATTCTGTGTAGTCGAGCTACAGTAGTCATCAGAATGTCAGTGTATATGCAATACAATGCGTTATTAAACAGTTAGAGAATTAAAAACACTTCAAGCATCGCCATGTTTACGGATCATGCGTTCATAAACATCACAATGCAGACTCAATTTGTAACACGATGTGTAAACAGACGTAGGTCTGTAATGTGGCAGAAATCTCACTGATATGATTTCAGGTGGACTAAGGTATGTATGTACATGACATTTTAAAATCTAAAATTTTAAGAAGTGTATTTAAACGAACTGGCAGTTTATGGTTCAAGATATATAAAAAAAAAAAAGCCAAATTAATAAAAAAAAAGCCTTAACTAAAATTAAATCGGGAGAGAAAACAAAAGCTACCCAAACAGAATTCAACACGCATTATACTTTTCAAAGAATTTCAAAGTGAAACTTAAAAAGAAAGTGTGTTTATTTGTTCATTTCCAGGTACAAAGAGGATTATGTTAAATGTTAATAACAAAGCTATTTTTATAAATGAAATGACAGTAATGCTACAATGTTGATAAATACCAGATTAAAAATAATTTAATATTACTCTCTTAATTTCGGTGCTTTTGCAGATACCAAAGTGCAGCTTCTTCATGTAAAGAAGATGCTAAATTTTAAGTGAGGTTCACTCGCCTTCTTTTCATCCAGAGGTCAACAACAAACTTTTCGCTGCTCACTGAATTACAAATTCTGCTTACAAATACTTGAATGCATACCAAACCTCCTTCATAACACAATTAAGAATAGAATGTGTAAGCATACTTTACTTGCATAAACACCATTAGCTTCAAAGTGCCACAAATGCATTCTCCCAAGTACCCTCGTTCTTTTGTCCATCATACTAGAACCTTAAAATAATCTCATGAGTTTAATCCTTGGATCACTCATCGTAGAGCACTTCAAGAAAATGAAGCCCTGTTGACAGGAGCCTATATAAGAGGATCAGGCCAGGAGACCGATATCATTGATTCTAGCCATTGCGGTTATCTAAAGTGCTGTGCAAAAAAAATGTCCAGCAATATTTACAACTCCATGTCCAAAAGCTTGTCTATACAGAATGTGCAACCATTGGTCACATAGCCAAAGGACTGGAAAGTGCTATCGCTTCTAGGAGTTGTAGCCTTCGTTTATAATGTCCAGTCTAAATGGTCAAGGACTCTGGAGTCCAATTTTGTCTGACTTTTTCTGGATCAGTTTGCAATACCCTGTGGAGCCTCAGGTATCAGAGAAGCAAAAAAGGCTTTGAAAAACATCCAGGCTGTCCATAGGATGGGTGGTCTAACTGGGGGAACAGGCACTGCATTCATGGCGGGTTCAGCAACACCAGCATCCTCCACTTCAGCAGGGGGCGGCACCTTCAAGACAAAATGGGAATAAATAAGCACATTAACGCCTACACACTCCACTTATTGAAGTAAAACTTATTATTTTCAAATTTGCTTTCTTAAACAGAAACTTTGACTCACAGGTCCTGGATCTCTGTCCTCATTTTGGTTTTGTTGGTTCTGAATGACCTCTGGTGCTGGCAGATTGTGAGGCCTATCTTGGGGTCTCCGTCTAAAAGGAAACCAGCCTGCTGTGTGTCTGAAAGAGAGAAAAAGAACCATTAGAAAAGCTACAAAAAGGCATTTAGGCCTCCATGAACTCCATTTCCATTAAAATGACACCATTTATTTAAAAAAAAAAAAAAGCCTGCCAACTCTGCTCATTTATACATTACTATCTCACGAGAGGTGGCTCAGACTATTTTTATGCCAGGTTGGGTCAAGTTTGTAACATGGAGGAGATAAGATCGTCACATTGAACACCCTCAGATCAAGCTAATGCTTGCTGGAGTGCCACGCACTATTCTGCAGAGCAGTCAAACTGCCACGTTTGCAGAGATAAAATATCAGAAGTTCATGTTTAGCAGTCTGAAACCCTCAGTTATAACAGCTGGAGTTTAACCAAATTAATTCCAGAAAGCCCCCAACATAAACTTCTCATTCCTTTCATTTTGCTCAGGAATGCATCTGTGTGAGTTTGTCTGCTGACAAATGGCTCAGAGCTCGAAGTTACATAATTGAGGATGTAACTGCGTGTACGGACTCCATCGAGAACCTGTTTACAGATCCCAAA
Organism: Barbus barbus; assembly: GCF_936440315.1. NCBI lineage: Eukaryota > Metazoa > Chordata > Actinopteri > Cypriniformes > Cyprinidae > Barbus > Barbus barbus. The sequence goes on from NC_136750.1 coordinate 21,270,039, forward strand.
GATCTGTTTGCAGATCCCAAAGATCTGTTTGCAGATGACATGGACTATGTAAATCGATGTATTATAACACTCATACAGAGATAGCTGATCTATAATTCAGTGACATCACAACACAAATGATGTCCCGAAACCAAATAGTCTGATTCCTGAACGGATTACTTTTAAGGTGCTTCATTTTTGAGAATCAAAAACATACACCACAACCAGTGTAGTCCAAACCCCAAAAAATGACTCAAAAACACTAACCACAAGGTACTAAATATAATAAAAACATTCAGTGTTAAGCTTAAACTTACAGGTACATAATAACCAGGCTGCTCATGACCAGGATGAAGCGGCTCACGCTGGAATAGAAGTACACGATGCTCAGGAAGACACCCAATCGGGATGCGGTATACACCCAATCCAGCCAATCGCGGTTCATGTCCTCTTCGTCTTCCATCACAGGCCCACCCTGGGCATTCATTCGCAGATTCTGATTGGCTCCCTCTGGGTTGATGAATGCAGGACCTGGGGCATTCTGATTAGCTGGCAAATCGTTGATGGGGTCTTGATTGGGTAAGGCTGCAGGTACAGCAGCTTGATGAGGGCCAACAGGGAGTGAGGAAGCAGGGGCGGCCACTGGAGCAGAGGCTGCCATGGCAGCATGACTGAAAGACACATCACATCATTTAACACGGCTCATTCGCAGAGTGAACACCAGTTTAAATACTACTGTAGAACTGCACTATTAATTGTAAACCAAAATCATGATATGGCTTTTTAATTCTGCAAAGGCTGTGATTTGATTAAATATATTCGCTGTGTAATTCAGAAACAACATGGCACTGTTCTTTTACACGCGAGCAATTCATAATCCAGTGTTTTCAGTTTCTCAGAACAGCTTGTTTTACAGTAAACGCTGCGAAAATAACTTGAAGAATAAAGTGCAGTAAAGCAATAAAGGCATTTATGCTACAAACCAGTGTGTTTATAATTAAATATTAAAATAACATGATAAGAAATACCAGTTTGCAATATCAAGGACCATAATCAACTGGAAGCTATAAAGTAGTACTGTAATTTTGCAGTTGTTATGTACAATCAACTTATTTTATTATATAATATTTTTTAAATAATCTTTTTATTTTACAGAGAAATACCAGTTTGGAATGATTAAATATAAAAATAATTAATACGATAAGGAATACAAGTTTGCAGTATCAAGCAGCATAACAAGCTGTTTTGTACAGCTAAAAATAACTGGAAATTAATATTATTACTGTAATTTTACAGTTATGTATAATAAAGTTATTTTATTAAATCATATTTCTTAATCAACTTTTTTTTTATTTTACAGGGAAATATTAGAATAGAAAAATATTTATTTAAAACTGGCCAAATTGTGAAGCCCTACAAACAAGCATTTTAAAAATTGTAATCAGAAAAATCGCAATTCAATTTTTCCCCCAGATTGTGCAGTCCTATAATTTAGTATGTCTATGTAGAGTGTACTTACTATTGCATGTAGTACTGGCGGGCATACATCTGCTGCAACCACAGGAGCTGTTGTGGACTGTAAAGAGAGTACGTGGGGAAGGCTGGATGGGTCATTGCTGCTGTTACAGGCCTGTGAATAAAGGCGAACGTTTAATTAACTAATTTACACATTCATACATTTTTAATACTCATTGCACTGAATCTTAATTTGAAGGGAAAAAAACCTCACGTAGACGTGTTAGTGCCAGGCCAGGCGGCATGACCTCGCTGTCTAAGGCCGTCCATGGAGGGTACAGAGGTCACGGATGGTCCTGAAGACTCTGAGCTTTGGCTAGCAGTTAGTGGGGAGGGCTGGGAACTCTGCTGCTGTGTCACCTACACCAAAGATTTGAAAAAGAACGTATGAGACACTATGAAACTTAATTTGAAAATTGCTACAGCATTTGTTTTATGCAAACAAGGATGCAGAAAGGTACAGGAAGTAAGCAGCTGTGTGATGATATCTCCACCCAACTGAAGCAAGCACAGCCCTCCCTTGAGAGACAGCAGGGCGACACATCTCAGTTCCACTGAACATACTGTAAGCTGATCAAATATACTGCCTTGAAGCTAAATTCACGACATGAAAACTATAAACTGAATGTTTGTTTTTACATGTACCACTAAATAAAGTCTTGCCACATGGTTAAAGCCTAAAATAAATAGCAGGAAAAAAATACCTTAGGTCTTGCTCCAAGTTGGGCAGCAGGCTGGGGTCTCACAGCACACACCAGGTGAAGAATGGGCTTGGGTTCTGAAGGAACCTATTGAAAAAAAGAGTTCAGTTTAGTGCTTTTGAAAGAATCATGTGGTAACATGCTTTTTGAAGTGGCAAAGACATTCACCAAGGGAACTATCATTTTGTGAAAGAGAAAGCTTTGACAAATCATGTGACTGTCATATTGTTTTGATCTGGAATGTGTGTGTCACTCTTTGATGGCATGTAAGTCTATCAGGTGACAGGTTTTCAGCATGTAACAATAAATGTCCTACTTTCAAATGAACATCTCACATGAGAGGCTGCCAAGTGTCGCTTCTCTAAACGGCTTTTAAATAGAACTGATCAGGATTCAGAACAAGATGTGTCTGTGGGTCCACCTATTTCTCTTTTTTTTTTTTTTAGCTCTGACATACACAATGAAAAAAACAGCAGTGTTTTGCCAAGACCCCTGCCTTTCAGGACAACTGAATTCATATGCCGAATCTTTTTTACCCTGAATTATGTTCCAGGGACACAAAAAAGCTTCTTTTTTTTTTTTTTTTACTCTAAATGCAGCCATAAGTGATAAATCCAAATAAAACTATTTACGATTACTTTTGGTAGTTATTTCTGGATGCTGCTACTGGTTATAAATATAATTATTTATTTTACATTTTTTGATAACCTACATAGTGATCAAACTCCATCGCACACCTGCAAGTAATAGGTGCGTAGGACAAAGGACCAACCAGGTGGATCGCCTCAACAGACAAGCATTGCATTTCTATTATGAATTTATAATGAGTTTGAGTGGTTATGGAGTTTTGACTGATTGGTGTAATAATTTGATGCTGTTTGAAGACAACGTGTTGTTTATGTATTTTAGACGATCTTATGAATTTGTAGTGGGATCCTTGTTGGTTGTTGTAACTATCATAATTTGTAACTGTTTACGATGTGATGTTAATTTATACTCCTAATGAGCTTAATTGTTTACAGATGGAGCTTCGTTAAGTGGTCATGTGTTCATCTTAAAAGAGATGAATTTGAACATTTGTATACTCCTGATGAAGGTCGTGTGACCGATACGTTGTGTTAATAAATATTACTTTTTTGCAAGTTACGATAGTGTGCGGGAATTGCTTGTCTGTTGATAACCTACATAAAATAAATGTATAATTACGTTAAAATATAACTTGTTTAATGATAAAATGATTAATATATTATTATAACCAACATATTCTAACAAAAATTATACATAAAATGTATATGATATTATGTATATATTACTTACTATATGTAATATGTATACTTTTAGTCATTTAAAAATTACATTTCTAATAAAATTTAAATGATAACTTTCAAGAGAAATCAATTAAATTTCTTAAAAAAAAAAAAAAAACTAAAAAAATGTAAACATAAATAAACTAACAGCTGGATTTCAAATACAGGTTTTTAATTTCATTGGAAGCAGGGAAAGATGCATGTAAAAAATGTTTACAGGTCTGTTGTTAAAATCACTTGTCAACCCTGAAATGAAAGCATCCCCACAGATGGTAAAGTCCCTCACCTTTGAGAAAACATCACTCAGAAGCAGGTTGTCCTGAAGCAGCTTGCCTGAGTAAATGAGTCTTTGGTCTTTCTCAGCCTGTGAAAATGAGTCCAAACATGGCCAAGAATATCAGTTTACACCATGATGTTTGTGAGAAGTAAAACCATTTTTAGAGGAAATACATTCAGTGCATCTCTTCACAAAGTTTCCACTGAATATGCGTCCACATGATGCAAATAGCTACACAGTAGAGGAATAATGTGACAATATTAAAGCAGTCTAGTCTTGTGGAGTGGACATGAGGGCAAATGACTGACAGCCAGTTGTTTCCTGCAGCGTTCAGCCATAATGGCTCTGTGTCTGTTGAGGAATGCTGACAGCTCGCTAACTTACATGTAAACTGATATGATAAGAAACCAATCCAAACCTACCGGGTTGGTGGGATAAACCTTGGAGAGGTGACATTTGAGGTCTTTCACGGTCCAGTCCACGCGAACTCCCTCGATCAGCTGATCGCCGTGAAACTGATTGGGCGTTTTCATGACCAGCGAGATCGTCTCTTTATCCGAGACCTTAAAATCTTCCATTTTCTTTCTTAGTCAAACCAACTAGAAATATATTAAGAAACGCATAAAATATCTGCGATAATTGTCAAAGACTTCGCGACTCGATCAGGCGATAATGACACGACAGTGAAAGGTACAGAGGTTTCTTCCTGATTCAAGAAGTTTCTGTCTGCTCATAAGTCATGAAGTATTTGCGTGTGTTGTTTCCAAACACACTGTGGCCGCCTGTGATTGGCTGAGACGAGCTCGTGTTCAGACGTGGAGCCTGTCCTGAAGCACCACGCACTGCGCATGCGCGCTGAGAAAAAGCCACTGGAAGTTTTTTATTGTTGTTGTTTGCTGGAAATGTTGTGATTGCATCAGATGGTTATTATGACAGTGTCCTAAGATTCTACCTACAATTTTACAGAATTTTGAAGGTATGATTCATGATTTCAATGTGTTATAAGCTTTCTAACACGAATACACAAGGCATGTTAAAGGCTCAAATCCCAAATTTTGTTTAGTTTAATCTTTAGATAAACTTTTATCTAACAGAAAATTAACTTAACATTAAAGTATCTAGTTTAGACACATAAAATGTCTGCTTTCCAATTAAAATTATGATTTTGGTCTGTCCCATGTTGTACCTGACATGACTAAACAACTTTATAAATAATTAAAATAAAACTAGTTTATTTAGATTAATTGCAGATTAAACATCTAATTTTAATGACTAAACTAATTATTTAGGCTTGCCTTATTGCCATAAAGTAAAACAATAGTCTGAGTATGAACAGATTTAATACATAAGTAGTAATTTATTAAATATACTCAGTAATATTAGAGTTGCCATCAAAAAGAACAAAATCTATACATATGCAAATTGTTCAATCACTGAATTAAGAATAAACAGATTCTTGTAACTTAATTTGTGGTTTTGAGAGGAAATTGTTTGAGTTATTATTACTTCTGGAGAAAGTACATAAGATCTAATTCAGCTAAAATTTATATTTTTGAATATATACTGAAAAAAAGGTTCAACCATTTAAAACAAACACCCTGTTGACATCAAAACAAGTATGAAACACAATATGAAAGTATGTAAATCTGTCATATTTTTAATATGTCATTAACAAGAGTTCTGATGCACGTGTGTGAACAGTTATGTCAGGAAAAGGTGGTGTTCACTGGCAGTACATCGTCAGCACGTTCTCCTGATTGCCTCGGACAAGAAGAACTGGAGGTCGAAGGTCACGTGACACAATCTCTAGCCAAGCCATGTAAAGCGAACTGGGACACGCCCCTCTTCGCCCCACGGGCATCGTTCTGCCAAAAAAAAAAAAAAAAGACAGGTGATATCAGAAACTCACATAACTTATAGTTAAACTGGTCAATCAAAGTTTTCATTTTTTGCAGGCCCAGTCGAAATGACATCATGGCACCACTTCCTGTATGAATAACACTTACACAATGATCAGTGCAGCATCTCTTGAGTAATCTTGAATAACTTCATTCAAGCGTATTTGTCGGAGGGACTGCACAAAAATGGGAGAAAAATGTTTAAAATGATGATGCATGGCTACGTATCTAAACACCATAATTTGAAATACCTTAGCTCTGAATGTTTCCATTTCCTCATCAGACACCATCCAGGAGAAATCCTTTGTCGTCTCATCAGCTTCTTGACCATCCTTTTGGACTGAACTTACTCTGTACGGAGCTATGAGGTCTTCAAATCTTTTAATGCTGTTTCAGTAATTTAGGGACACAAATACAACATTTGTTTTCATAAGAATATACTACCTATTAGTTTAATAGGTAAGTGCAGAAAGTTGTAACAGGAATGGAATGAATGAAACTGTACTGCTCAGACTGTGGTTTTCCACTGATGTCCGGAAGGACTTGAATATCTTGGAAACCCAGACGGAACCTGCTGATCAGAGCTTTGAGCCTGTAAATTGACAAATGCCAGCTCTTAATGAACTTCGAAATTTTGAGGACCAATTAAATACACGTTGTTAAAAACAATATGAATGAATGAACATATTAAGATTATCTAGTTTTTAATTTATTAAGATATATTTTTAGGTATATGTTAATAAATAAATAAAATGTTATTAATTATTGTAAGATCTATATGATTAAATATTAGTATAAAATGTAATAATATAATGTCAATATAACTACATTTCACAGTATACAGTTCAAAAATATTATTTGTATTTATTGATTTTTTTAGAGATATTGCATTCAATTTATCAAAATTGAGAATCTTAAAAAAATGAATTATAGTTTCAACCAAAAAATTAAGCAGCACAACTGCTTTCAATACTGATAATAATAAGAAATGTTTCATGAGCACCAAATTAGCATATTATAATGATTTCTATGATTTCTGAAAATTCAGCTTTGCCATCACAGGAATGAATTACATTTTAAAATAGATTAAAATACAAAACTATTATTGAATATTAATAATATTGAATATAAAATATTACTGTTTTTACTTAAAAAATGCTGCCTTACTGAGCATATGAAACTTCTTTTAAAATCATGAAAAGTCTTATAAACCTAAACTTTTGTACTTTTGGTAGCATATATTTACATGTAATATGTGTAATACGGACATAGTTTTATAAAGTGTTACCACTAAAAGTATCACAATTAAGGTTATGCATACTCTTGTTTCTGCTCATCAACCTGTTGAGCTTCACCTCCAACAAACAACCTCACTTTGCATCTGCCCCAGCGCTTCTTTCGGGTCAGGAGGTAAGGCACTAATAGTGTCAGACCTCACAACACAATGAATTGTTAAAAGACATGTTTTTCCACTATAAAATCTTTAAAAATGAACACATTATTTGTATATCATTGTAACTCACCCCCATCATCAGAGAGCCAATACACATCAATGGTCTTCTTTTCTTGTCTAGTCTGAAATACAGTGGTTGGCTGGGATGTGGCCATTAGTTCCTCAGGGTCCACTGCAACACAGGATATACAAATGTTTTGGCAAAAAGATCAACAGCCATGAATAAATTCAGTATTAAAGAGCTTGGATACACACGTGATGTGTCAATTGTGGGTGATGTAGTAGTAGTTGAGCTCCTTGTGTCAAGTGCTTGTTCAGTAGAAATCTCAAACCCTAAATTCACTACAATGAAAGGAAATTTCAGAAAGAAAAATGATAACAACTAGAATTTTTTTAGAAAGTTAGTTTTGAAATATTCCATACCATGCGCTTGCATTGTTCGACTTATGTCAAGACCCTCCTTCATCCGAAGAACACATAGACCATATTGCAGATCGAATGCATCGCTAAAAACATTTGAAATGGTCACATGCCTTGACTTTTCTTATCGGAATTTAACACTGAGGTAACCATATGATATACATACTGCAAAATTCCAATATAGTTTTCAATGTTGCTTGGTTGAGCTTTACGCCAGTTCTTCTTAAATCCCATCACTAAGACATTAGGCTTCATCCGACCCAAACCCGTACTCTTAAATAGAACCATCACAAACAGACATTACCAGACTCATTTTGGTGGTACATATTCATCAAATAAATTATGTTTGTTTTAGGTTAGAATATGAAGCGTAGTGTATTATGGGACATGGGTGACCTGCAGCAACATCTGTACGCCGACACGAAGGTCATCAGCCACTACAGCGTGGTAGAAGCACTTTATGCGGCGCTTGTCTAGCCATTTTAAATGAGTACTGGTTTTGGCCGAGTCCACAGTGCCAGGTGAGGGTCCACCCTGTCAATAACACACAGTCAGTCAGAGACAGCATTTGCCATTTCTAGCCAATGAAATACTACAGCTAAAAAATGTCTTACTTTTTAAAAACTTTTAAATCTGACTTATTTTTCATATAATTCCCATATTTAATATTATTTTTAATTTAGGTATAGGTTTTCTATGACTGTGAGAATTCACAATTATAATGTTTTTTTTTTTTGTAAAAGAATATTTAAAAAATGGTCAAATAAATGTTAGCTTTTCTTGTTCCTTAGGTTAATAACATACTTTAAACCACCAAATCACTATTTAGACCATCTCTTTTCATAACCATTTAATGTTTCTATTTGTAGACTCACTGTTATGACATTTGCACATATCATCAGGCTCTGGTTCTTGGTGAAGGTGCTGATGAAATCCACTAGGGAAGGACGCATACAGGGAGGCCCACTGAGGACCAAACACTGTGGCCTGAGAAAAAGAACAGATGGAAAAAGTAGGACACAGGATGAAATGACGAAAATGAACAAGCAAGAATAGAAAAAAAGAGAAGATACACACAAATGGGACATTTTCAAGGGAGCTATGATGGGTATATATGATTGATGGACATTGATGGTTATTTACCTGTAATTTTTAATATGGTCTTCCACTTGGTTAAGACCTACACACTGAGACAGTGCCATGTTATATGAGCTGGCTTGCATTGATGAACCCCAGTTGACATCTGAAATGTACAAAACACAAACAAAAGTTATGCACTAAGCGCATGATTAAAGCTTGGCAATATTATTCGAGTCAAGCTGAAATGCTCGATGGAATAATATGAGCTTTGTGAGACAAATTATTTCTGACAAAGGCTCGTGTCCACAAGCTATAAAGAGTGTGGGTGTCTTACCCGGTTTCTTATACAGCACATATCCCAGCAGGAAGATGACTATGCCGATGGCTATAAGAGCAGCCCACCAGGTTAGGAGAAACATGATGATCACAGACACTACTGCTCCGAGCAAAGACAACCACTTGCTATAAAATCGAAAAGTTGGACGCCAGCCTGCTCACACACAAGGAAATTGAGAAAAGCTTCAGTGAGCATCAATATGAATATGGCTATTTTGAGACCTGTGAATTTACAATAGCATGCGGCTTAATGAGAATACATAAATTATTTCCGCAAAAACTTTTTTTGTTTGCATTTGTTATGTTATCAGACATTATCTCAAGAAAACACCCCTGCAGAGGTTACAGTATGCACCATTAAACCGATTAGCAAACCACCATTAAAAACACAAATATTCCCCCGGTTTCACAGACAAGGCTTAAACCTAGTCCCAGACTAAAATGTAAATCTGAGGTGTTTCAACTGAAAGAAACTTGCACTGACTGATCTTAAATTATACCAGTGCCTTTGTTTTGTCTCAAAAAGCACACCAGTAATGTTTTTTTCTAAGGACATTTATAAAAATTACTTAAAATGTCCTAATTGAACTTTGGCCTAATCCTGGTTTAGTCTAAGACCTGTCTGTGAAACCGGGCCATTGCTTCATAAACTGTTAGCTTAACCCATTGTGGCTTGATATAACTCACCTGGTGAGTTGGTGATGGAGGCATGGAAACAGCTGAAGTTGATGAGAGCGTAGGAGCAGAGGAAAAAGTTGGAGATGATGGGAGCAATGGTGTTCAACTCAGCTGAAATATATGTTAGAACATTTGTATTGCTCTAATAGAAAATAAACAACTTTTTTGAGAGCATTCAAAACTTGCATGGGTACATTTTGATGTTTGGTGGTTTACCAATAAGAATGAAGCATATAGCGATGATGTAGGTTAGCAGATAGCTTCTCAGTGGTTCATTATTCTTCCCATAACCCTTCCCAAAAAATCCAATGCCTGGATACAGCTTGTCCTTGCAAAGGCACTATAAAGAACCAAGTGATGGAAGGAAGCAAGAAGTAAGAAGAGTTTTTATAATTCTTACGATGCATTGAATCTTGAATCTTGAAGAAACAAGTGATGGAAGGAAGCAAGAAGTAAGAAGAATGTTTAAATTAGTAAATAACACTGGAGATTTTTTTGCATTCAACAATGAAGGTATGAAGATGTTCATGAGCTCATTCATTACCTGAAAAACCTTAGGAGCAGATACCAGACAGGCCAGGGCTGAGGAAAGAGTGGCTCCAAAAATGCCAGCACTGATCAGGGGAGCAAACGCAGACACCAAGCTCATACTCTAAAGTGATATATGACAGAAGAACATATCATTTCTGCTAACCCACCAGAGAAATTTCAGAAAATTCCTCGCTGCTTGTTTGATGAACGATGCATAAATAATGTTTTTGTACCAACAATTTTCGAGAACATTATTGAAGACCAGATTTCGAATGAACTTTGAACGAACATTCCATTAACGTTACTGCAAGAACGTTTGTTCATAACTTGGGGTGAACCTTGCCAGAACGTTCTGAGAACATTCCCTATTAGAGGGTTACATACAGTACATATACATTATCAAAGACTACTTCACTATAGCTGATTTGTAGATTGTATCGGATAAATTGCTTAGTATTCTCATATTTTTTGTATCTCTTTTTGTATTTCATATTATGGAGGTCATTTTTTAAATTAAAGATCCCAAGTATGTCTACATTTTTAGATCATTTAGCCTTTTCTGTCCACAACTACTACAAAAGTCACCAAGTTTCGTGCCAATCTGATGAAGTAAAACATTTTCAGTCTAAAATGAACAATGACAACCAGATGTTTAATATTGGGCTGATGTGAACATTCCATATTTAGGGGCTGGAATAATTTTATATTTAGGTGACATTTTTACATGTTTTCAGTGACATGTTGTTGACAACACCACTCAATGACCATTTAGACATAATGGTCACCTGGTAATAATTGTTGAGTCCATAGGGGCAGGTCTTGTTGGTCATACAGTCAGTGAAGTTCCAGCCATAGCTGCAGCCCACTCCCAAACATTCCCCAGACAAAGATGACACAGTGTCATTCATATCACCAGAAGCATCACGCAAAACACAGGAGCCTGGAGGGCATTTAAAGAAAACAACAGGGAAATAACACAGTTGTAAGTGTATGATACAATGGGCCTCATTTGCAAATTTGGTACAATTTGACAATTTTAACAAGACACATAAAAGACCAACAGAAATTAATTGAAAGGAATAAAATAATAATCAACAGACATTATCATGGACTTGTTAGGTATTTCTGATACTCACCAATAGTAGCTGAGATAATGAGATATGACACAGTAGTCCAAAAAATGGCCATCATTGTACCACGAGGTATAGCAACATTTGGATCCTATGGGAGGTTGTGTGTTAGAAAAACTAGTTCCCACAAATAAAAATCTTTTTATTGGAAGATACATCACTAAGACTGGGAGCTCAACTTGCCTTGAGATCTCCAGAGATATTAGCCCCCGCAAGGATGCCTGTAGCTGAGGGGAAGAAGATGGAAAACATGCCAAAGAAACTGCCCTCCGGTCCGCGCCAGCCGGGCACAAAGTTCTCCGCAAAAATATCAGCTAATGGGCACAAATTGAGACACTTTATGAGGAACATATGCCAGTGTAATCTGACTAGCAATGAGAAAATGAGGCTGAAGTGTTATTATTAGCACATTTGTGGAACATATTGACTGCATTTCTCTCTGACCTTGGTAGCTGAAAAATCCTTTGGCTTGCTTCTGTGGAGTGGATGGCATGATGGTTCCCACAATGTAACTGACGAAAGAGACCATAATGACAAAGAAGAACAAGACCTGGGCCTGGGAAAAGAACAAAGCCAGTGCAAACTATTAGGAGCTGAACTAGACAAACTTGCTTAAAATCGCTCCGCTGAGAAACGTACTTTTGACTCCCATTCCATTCCAGCCATTGAGATGGCCAGCAGACAGGTGACAGTAATCACTCCAATGATACGGATATCATTTAGTTTGTCCACCATGCTAACATCACTCTCCTGATGAGCATCAGAATAAAATAAGTATCAAAATCATGGTTCAAACATGGAAAGTAGTTAATTAAAGGAACAGTTTAACCAAATATGAAAAGCCTATCATCATTTACTTCTGTGGGACACAAAAGGTAACCAGTAAATACCATTCAAAATGTCTCCTTTTGTGTTCCATGGAAGAAAAAATGATTGGAACAGTAAATTATGGCAGTACAATTAAAATTAATCTTTACTTTTCAGTTTATTCTGGTATACTAGTCCATAATCACCCACCTGCATGAGCACCTGTACCGTTTCAGCAAAGCCCACAGTGTGCATGGCTACAGCTACCGCATTAGCAAAAGCAAATATAAGCCCAATCGAGCCTCCCAGTTCTGGACCCAAACTACGAGAGATCAGAAAATATGTTCCACCTGGAGAGCGAAATACAAAGAATACAAACATCACTGCCAATATCTGATGGTTATTAAATAACAAGACTAGGCAATATTGCATCCTGAAAAGAAATCTAATAATGGCTTCATATTAGTCAAATCTACTCAGCATACTGTATACATGTATCGTTTATCTTTACCTCCTTTAACCTTTCCATTAGTGGCAATGGCCGATGTGGACAAGCCAGTGATGCCCGTTATAGAGGAGGAGACCAAGATTATAATCCAAGTCAGTCCTTTAAAGCAAAGAAGAACATGTTCATTTTAATGGAAAGCACTGACACACCATTATACATCACAGTGATATGTAACTTTATAGCCCCAAGGGGTTTTACAAAAATCAAGTCGGGATTTAGCAGTAAAACACACACATGAGAAATAAAGAGATCAAGACATATAACAACAGAGACTGACATACCAATCCCTGCCTGGCCTGTGATCCAGGGAAGCCTCAGGTACAGAATAACACCCCAGATATTCAGCATACAGCGGATCTACAGGGAGTAACAGAATACAGCGTTGCTCAAACAGAATCCATTCAGAGGAACACTTTCTGCTTGACTTTGAGATGTTTGGAGTATGTTTTACCAATATGCAGAAACATACATACTTTAAAACACTTAAAAGAATGCCTTTGCATTATAATAAAATATTCCTCTACTTTTATTATATGATATGTGTATCAAGTGTGGCCCCAAATACATTTTGGGGTCACTGTTTTTTAATAACATTTACACATGTGGTGTATTTAATTTTTTTATTTTTTTTGTGGAATCTTAAATGTTTTTACCATGACTCCCTGAGCCCATCCAAAGCGGGCCGGTTCTGGAGGAGGTTCTGTGGGTTCATCTTCATCCGGACTCTGTTTGTCCACACTCGACTCCTCATAGTGAGGAGGTGGAGAAGGGTCGTCCTGAGAGAAAACTTATATGAGCTAGTGGAAAACATGACTATTTCTTTATGGATTCCTGGACTGAAGAGTTTTTTATTTGAATACATTTAGAATAAATCCTAAACTATTAAATCCTAATGAAGATGATAAACATTTAATTTTATGTTGAAGAACTCAGTGACATTCTTCAGCATTGTCAATAAGTTTATTTGTGAAATCTAAGGAAAAAGTTGAGTTTGTCGTTCCTACCTGTGGGTTGGAGTGAAGCTGAAAGAGAGAAGGTCTTGACTTTTTGGCTCTCCCAAAAATCTCAGTGTTGGTATAGAAATCATAATTCGGTGGAGTATCCAACGTGTCATATCCAGAAAAGACTCCAGAGCTGCAGGAGGCCACGCTGTCGGTATCATAACTGCTACATCCCCCCAAACTGAATTTACGGTCATCTCCGTTGCTCAACGAAGAGACTGAGAAAGGGCTTCTGGCGGTTGTGAGGTTCATCCCTTCAATCAACAGCCGTCTGAGTAAAGCGAGGGCTTGATTTGAAGGGTTATATTATACCTGAGCCGGAAGGAACCACTTATGGATGTATGATTAGTGTGAGAACATATTCAGGCTTTTGTAACGGTCATTAATTCTTAATTGTTGCTGCAGGGCCTTTTGCTTGTACTGGGGCTTGTAAACATCATCAGTACATGTAATGACTCAGATCACAGGTCAGATATCCCTGACACCGGTTCTCAAGGACAACTGAAGGTTTTGAGAGTCCTGTGTCATGCATAAGAAACAATACATTACAAATTTTGGGAAAAACATAGTCATCTTATTTAACTAAGACAATTATTTATTTTATTTTATTTATTTTTGTCTTCTGTTTTTTCACCTCTGACAGTTTGGTAGTGTTTTTTTTCTGATAGCAATCAGGGCAAATAACAAAACCAGGAAAACCTTCTTAACAATGACTTTTGTTTGATTGAGATACAAATTAACACTTTATTTTACAGTGTCCTTGCTACATGTCACATGTACTTACTTTAATAATAACAGTCAATTATACATAATTAGGCTACATGCAACTAACCCTAAACCAAACCCTAACCCTATAGTATGTCCATGTTAATTAATATTACTCAGTGCTTAAATGTATAATTACAGTGCAACAAGACACCTTAAAATAAAGTGTAACCAAGAAACGATATTGACTGAGACAGTGTATTTGTCTTGATCAGAGAATTTTCCAACCCTTCCCCCCTAGTGACCTTCATTTTAGCCACTTTAACCTGCCAGCAACTCACAGTCGTTCCAGCTGACAGCCTTTTGCCTTAAGCGTTGACTGATCATTGCAGAAACAGTTCCTCATTAACTAAAAGACCCATGTCCGCCAATGCATGTGACCCAGGGAGCAGCATTGGGTTAAGTAATTATTTCTGCAGAAATTGGTCTGGAAGCCACAAAGGTGGAGCCTTTTCAGTGTAATTAGTGCAGATCCTACAAACGTACCCACAGGTGCTCTCCTTTGAAGCAGATTTTTGATTAAATTTCTATTATTAGAGACCAAGAGCTTAAGCAGAAAACCAGCTACTAAATGGTCATTTTGAAATCCTCATGCTGCCTGAGGGGAGCTGTCAGAACAAGGAGTAGAAGACTGTATAAAGTGGTTTAAACTGAAATTACAATGAGTCTACTGTTGGAAACAGCCAAATTTTCAAATTACATAAAGTCGTTCTAATAACATAAAAAAATGGATTTAATCTGATATAAACCAATTGTAATTTTTAACAATTGCATGTACATATAAAATAAGATGGGCAGTCCTCTTATGATGATCATTTTTAATGAATAAATATAAATTAAGAAAGATCATGCAAAATATACTAAAATTTGGAGTCAGTATTCTTTTTTCTCGAAAGAAATTAATACTTTTTATTCAGCAAGGATGCATTAAATTGATCAAAAGTGACAGCAACGACTAACTTGTTTAGAAACATAATTCTATTTTAAATAAATGCTATTCTTTTGATCTTTCTACGCATGTAAGAATCTTAAAAAATGCATAATTGTTATAAATAAATAAGCAAGCAGCACAATTGTTTTCAACATTAAAAATAACTTTTTCTTGTTCACCACTTCAGCATATTCGAATGATTTCTGAAGGATCATGCGAAGACTGGAGTAATCAGGCTGAAAATTCTGCTTTGCCATCACAGGAATTACATTTAAAATATATTAAAATAGAAAACAGTTACTTTAAATGGTAATAATATTTCACATATTAAAAATGAGAATCTTCATTTTAGTTGAAAAGTTTTATTTCAAAGAACCACTGTATTTTTAGTGAGGATAATACATTATTTACATACAGCATGTACACAAGTTCTGTGAAGGGGATGGATGATTTGTTAGGTAGAGCTCCTTTGTTGGCAGCGGTGTGGTGCCACCCTGGTGTTGTGAAATAGCCGGGTTATCGCAGACGTGTGACATCGGCCTGATTCACAACACCAGCTGCAGCACACACACCTCACACACCAGTCCAGGAGGTGTGAAGATGAATCCCTTTCCTCCAGATCTTCTTCTCCAAGCTCCAAAGCAAACCGAGTTCCTATTTGACACGTGTGATGTACTGATGCAGGAAGACCTAATAAAAAATGATGTAATGACCAGATTTGTCTTTGAAGAAGAGCTTTTGTTCAAAGGGTGAAATAAAGTTGAAACAGCCTGATTGTTGTGCATCCAGTACCTTGAATTTAGGACAGTGCACTCTAATATTAATGCTGCAGCTCCAGATGCTAATAGTTAAAAATGCAAAGCAGAGCTTAGAGGGAGCTCGAGCAGACACTGCTGCCGGCCGTGACAAAGCCAACACGTCCATCTGTGTGCTCTACGGGCATTTCCTCCATAACCCACCATCTGCTGAGAGAATCAATGTCACACAGACACATTCCTGCTCTCGTAACTCTCTGAAAGGGCTCTAAACACTCCCTGTCCAGCCACTTGTTTGTACAGTAGGTTTGTTACACAATATACATTTTAATGAATAAAGTATGAGCCAACCAAAACAGAGGCCAAAAATATACAGGCTTCCCACGTTTTGATCAATTAATCTCCATGACCTTTGTCATTTTTTTATTAATTTGTGAATGAATTGATCTTGTGAAGCAATTTGAATGATTTAATATAAAAGGCTTTAGTTAATTACATTTAGTTAACATACACTGAAGATGAACAGTGAAGAATACTTCCAAAGCAATGTCAATTTCATTATTAAAATCAAACGTTGTCTGCTAATATTATTTAATGGCCCTGAACTAATAACAAAGAGTTGTATTTTTATAAACTAACGTTAACAGATGAATAAATACTGTAACAAATGTGTTGCTCAGTGTTAGTTAATGCATTAACTAATGGGGACAAATTGTAAAGTGCTTCCCTTAAAAGAAACACTTGCTCACAAAACACAAGCTCTATCAACAACGTGTAGTCAATAAAACATTTAACTAGTAAAATGTATAGTCACTAAAGAAAGCTCTGACTTTTATTACATTTCTATGCTTTTTCACAAAGTTTTTCTGTGAGAACCACGTATATACAGTACACAGATTGTTGGCCGCAACCAAATCCACCAAAGTGGCTAATCTTACTGTTAATAACATAATAAAGTATACTATTGTCATGAGATGTGCACATTGATTGTTTGCACTGGATTTCATATTGGATTGATATTAGATTTCATGAGTGATAAGATGTATTTGATTAGTGTCAAAGCTTTTATATGAGACTATGGCTTTTAAAATAAAACTGATATGCAACTGAAATCAAATAAATAGAAAATGCAGGACAAAACAATGTCACATCAAATTAAAAAACTGAAAAAAGAGGTTTATGATATAAGAAATTAAATTGAAACAAAACTGAACTTCATTTTTTTTTATTTCAAATAATGGAAAAAAATACAAATATAAGTTGACAAAAGTAATGATGGAATGAGGACAACGAAAGAGAGCTGCTGGAGAAGAGTGAAGGTGGGTTTCAGTTCATTAGGACCTCCATCTGAACCAGTCTGGCATTAGTATCTCCAGCCATCCGATACGGAATCATTCCCGCAAACGTGATCAGAGCCCGGGCTTGACTGCGCAGCAGCTGCAGAGAAAGTAGACAAATGCAACCACCGGTGGTCACACACACACTTGAGAAGAGCTAATCACAATTAACATGCATCATCACAGTGTGTGTCCAATGTCCAGCTTTATAGTTGAATAAGCATTTTAACTTTGAAAATGTTTTACCATGTCTTTGTCCTCTAGGGTACGCTGAGGTCTTCCTGGCGTCCCTGCTGCAGCCCCCTTTAGACGCTTGTACTGTGTGAACAGGATATTCATTGTGGCCAACAGAACCTCTGACAAATTGTGTCTTATCTGTGAAAAGATTAGAACACAATGGAGAGAATGTCATGTTAATAAAGGTCTCCATGCTGGTCATTAAAAAAAAGAATAGTTTTTAAAAATGATACAGACTAGTTTTTAGTCAACTCAACCAAAAAGCAAAGATTTGAAAAGACGTATTAATTTGGGGTCACCTGAAACGACAACAGCTTAGCATTTGAAATAACAGCAAGTAGGTGATTTATGCTAATGCTTTCAGATCTCTTACCTCGTCGCTGAAGTTTCTGAATGCTGCAACCCGCTCCTCCACACTGTCCTGACTTAAGGGAACCAGCTTTAGCCTCTCAATCACCTGACACAGAATGGCACAAAAATAAAGATTAATGCCTGGCAGAATGTGCCGAAGTTCAACAGGGGTCTTCAGGTGACTTACATCGTAGGCTCGGTCTATGTGGCCAGCATGGTACTCATCAAAGAACGTCATGAGGTCCAGTAGCAGGTAGAAGGAGCCGTCCACAGACTTCTCCCCAGCTATACTGTTAGTACGGTACCTGTGCTCAAGAAATACAAGAATCCATTTGGTGTTCATTGAAACTACAATCTAAACCAAAAAAACATGATGGAGGCTCATTATGGAAGCCTGTTTCTGCCTCAAAATTAAGTAATTGTGAGATAAAAAAAAAGAAATTAAACTGCATTAGCGATAATGTCACAATTGCAAAATACAAAGTCACTTTGCAAGAAATAAAATCACATTTAGAAAATAGAAATCACTATTATGAGAAAAAGTTTCAATTGCAAGATATAAAGGTCACAATTGTGAGATACTGTATAAAGATGCTATTAGGAGACAAAGTAGTAATTGAGAAGAAAAGTTGTAATAATGCAAAATATATAGTCGTGACTGACAAATTGCAACTGAGAAATACATTGTGATATGTGAAATTACAATTGGTAGATATAGTTTAAATTATCAGTTGCAACTGCAAGACGTAAAATTGCAACAGCTACAAAGTTGCAATTGGGAGATATAAAGTTGCAGCAGTTGTATAATCACAACAGAAAGATATGAAGTCACAATTGTGAGTTGCAATCAGAAGAGGCCAAGTCATAATTGAGAGTTATATAGCATATTAAGTTGCATTTGGGAGATATAAATGCACAATTTGGGGAATATAAAATCACACTGTGAAATATAAAGTTGCAATAATGAGATGAAGTTATGTAGTGAGATATAAAGTTGGGATTATGATACATTTTTATTGTACTTTAGGCAGAAAAGGGCTTTTACAGTTTATAGAGGTCTGTGTGCAAAATGCTCACCGTTCAGCAATAGCCACTGCCATGTTTTTGAGTCGCTCTTTGTTGGACTGGAGCTCGCTGACTTGAGCGATAACTGGACTCAACAATTTGTTCATCAGCTCCAGAACCTTATCAGCATTCTGATGCAGGAAACAAAAGATGCTTTGGGCACAATCAACATGAGACTAATCAACCCAACGGCACGTCACAACTTATCTTACCTTGCCTAACTCGTACAGTTTGACGGCCTCCTCAAACAACCCCTTGTTCTCGGCCTCCGAGGCCACCTTGGTAATGATGGCCCGCGTGTCTCCGGCAAACTTGTCAATCACGCCGGGCTGAAGGGATTCAAACAAACACTGCTTAGAGCTGAGGAAGACTGAATGCACAATGGTGTTGTCAAATTGCTTTGAGAGCATGAAAGGCCAGAGTGTGCTGCAAAGGCCTTTGAGACAATAGCACATTCTACACAACCCTGCAAGGCTGAGCGAACACAATAACGAACGAGCGAGTTACCGTGAAAGAACAGTGGCGTGTTCACTGTCTGCAAGTCAGGTGATTTTACAACAAAAGCCTCCAACATACCTTTCTGCTTCCATCTTTTTCGAGTCTTCCAAGAAGCATATCGAACTACAGGAAGAGAGTTAGTTATTGACAGATATTATGTAATAATAATAGCAATTAGTATGCAGAAACGCTTCCTCCATTGAGCTCGCACATGTTTCTTACCTCCCGACTCTCGATGACTAGCTCACTGACACAGCGCATGAACATGTTTTCTCCTTGACTGTCCTTCTCATTCCTGTGGCCAATCAGAGAACAGTGATTGTGAGTTTTCACCATTTGTAGCAAGAAAGCACTTGGGCCTGCATAGGAACGTGTTCGCTTTGTGATATGCGTGCAAACCCCCGAGATGAAAGACCTTTAAAAGATCAACTGTTTCCTTTTTGTAACGGTGCTTGTGAGGTCTCTTAAAACAATGGGTCGAGTTAGCATCGAATTCAGTGTGCATGGAATAGGTTTAATTATTCATGGATCATTCGTGGAAGGTTCTGAGTTATTCATGACACATTAATCTCTTCTCAGAGAGGGATTTCACTCAGTATTTTCAGAGAAAATTACATGACTTATAGTTCAGCCACTGATCAAACAGGAAACAAGCTGATTTTATAACAGGTCTGGTGTGTTGAAGTATAGATTTGCTTGACAGCTCTTTTAGTATGTTACCCTAAATGACCCAATAGCATCAGCTGGGGTAAGGACGACCATTACCGGAGAAAGTAGAAGTACTGCAGGGCCTCTCGTGGGTCTGTGGACTCAAACTTGCGGGTGTAGAGCATAAGCAGCCTGATGAAGTTGAGCCTTCGCACCATTGGAGGATCTCCAGCCTCTTGACTCACTGAGAAAAGACCAGAAACCTCTTTAGAACAGAAACCATATACTATTAAGTTATCACTTATTGATCAGAACTTACAGAGTTGTGCGCTCTGGCCCGATGATTTAAGCAGCAGTTTGAGTTCGTACAGCACCAGAGCTACGTGAACGGCATGGCTGCGCAGACGCTCCACTCGGAAAAGGAACGCTATGGCCGCCTCAAACTGTGCAGTCAGGAAAAGCACCTGGAAGTACAGGAATGGCTGGTGGCTGGCCGAGAAATGGGACTCACCTGCAGAAAACAATTTAAATAATGCAACACCATTATGAGCATTTGGGATAATCCAAAACCACTTACAGAACATTATAAACCACATATTGGGAATGTGCACATACAAATGCAGCCAGTAAAGATTTGTAATTTAAGGAATTTGAATGCTTCTTTAAGCGAGTAATAGGTTCCACATAAATCTTCCTCAGCTGTGAAGTGCTTAAATAGGCCGTTCATTTCCATTTGCATGAGTTGAAATAATCCCCTCATTTAAATTGCGGTTAAAACTGACGTCTTAAAGCGGCATTGAAAAGACCTGATGCGACTTTGCATGGAGCGTAATGGCTGCGCAGCTGGGAGTGAAGGAGTTTTATCAGCAATAGAGGGAGTCTTTAATGTGGTGTACTGCAGGAGCGCCAGCGAGATAAGACTGACTCATCAGGCAGGTGGAAGAAACTAAGCGGATGCCTTTTTAAAACTGGGTGAGGAGAAGTTTAAGCCATGAGAAAACAGCACAATGACATACACTTTTATCTGGGTTAGGCACACTGGCAGAGACTGAATAGCGGGGGTTGCATACTGACTAACTTCCTAGTCTTTCAAATGCCCATTTAAATCTCTTCCTTTAGGACTGGAGTGAATCTAAAAATAAGTGGGCTGATTTCTTGGCTGTATGGAATAATTTGATCTGAGTTTCACTCACTCAGAGAGACCACTTGTTTTAAAGAGCTGAGATTAAGATATACTGCCTGAATTTTGTAACCGTAATATTATTTAATAGTGTAGTCATCTTAATCCAGTTTAACAGAAGCAGTTAGGATTCCCTTGTGACAGTAATTTTTTTTCTCCAAAATATTCACGATGCGTTTTCTCTGAATCCAGCTGAAACCTGTCTGTCACAGAACAGCTCACAATCTTATTTTTTATAACCTAGTTTTGACAGAGTATACGTGATAATAGACATAAATGTTTCAATTAAATAAAAGTATATAGTGCATATATATATATATATATATATGGTGACAGTCTCACCATAGTCCTCCAGTAGCTGTTTCTGAAGTTGGGCTAGAGTCATTCTGTCCTGAGGGGAACTGCTGCCATCCTCATCAAAACACACTTGATTCAGCTGGACATGGACACAGAACATGGCTCAAAACATTAGTAAAAAATATTAACTGTAACAAACTGATATACAATTAGGTCTATATCTGTCACTATATCTGACCTTGAGCCACAGGTAGTCCTCCGTCTTATCGGCCACCTCTCCATGATTGTCGCCGATGTCGCATTTGCCGACAAGGCAGTAGACCGCGCGCTTGTAGGGGTCAGCGCTGTTCCTCAGCACACGTCGGTAATGAAGTCGTAGTTTATTCTCCGTAGCAGGAGACAAACTGAAAAGAACAGTGCAGTTTAATAAATATACACTGAATCCTAAAACAGATTTACAGAATTATTCAGTTTTAAGATTCAAACTTATGCATGAGAGACGAAAAGGGAGCAAGTTGGGGCAACCGCACAAGAGAGAGAAGTAGTTACCAAAAACAGAGGAGAAATAGTCCTCTTAGGAAGTGATCTAGTTTTGGGATGAGTGTCTGTGCGTTCTCACCGTCGGTCGGGGCTGTTCATGTATTCCTGAAACCAAATCTTAAAGTCGCCCAGCTGATGCTGTGCCCTGTTCACCACCTGCATGGCTGCAGACAGGTCTCCGCAACGCAGGCAGAAGTAGATCAGAGCCCACACTGGATGTCCCTCCACTTCGCCGTCCTGTTACACACATACACACGCAGCAGGGTTTATCCTTGGGTCACACTGCGTCCATTTACCCCCTTTTTACTTTCAAGTCTGAAATAAGCAGCTTATTGGCCCATGCAGGGAGAATCCACTGCGATCATCAAAACTACGGCAAGCCACATTCTGCGCAGTTGACTCGAGAGTATCTGCAGTGAAGGCATCTAGTCTGTATGATGTAGTGCTGCCTGTGCTGTGTGGTGTGGACACATTCTGCTGCAGTACCTGCATGCCTGGCAGCGGAGTCGGCAGCTTGATGTTCAGAAAGCTGCATACGAGCTGATAAGTGCCAGGTACTCCACCCAGCTGAGCCTGGTGCAGATTCCCAAAAACAGTGACCATAGTGTAATTTTTATAGCTGTAGAAGAGAGACACAAGCAGTCCATTTTTCGAGTGGATATAAGTACATACAGGGTTCACTAACTTTCTGACCAGTGAATTTAAATGCTTTTGCCATTATCCTGTTAGAACTAAATGTTTAAAAAAAAAATATTTGATTCAGACTGATTAGACTGACTGAAATAAATTGACTAACAAAATGGCTAGTTCACAAACCTGAACTCACGGTGTCCTGTAAGCAAGATTTAATCAACATAAGAGCAAAATCATTACATATTTTGGAGGAGAGCACAGAATCAATATTCACAAATATGAAATCAACTTGAACCGTAAACATACACTACCATTCAAAAATGTGGGGTCAGTAATACTTTTTGGCATGAAATTACTACTTTTATTTAGCAAGGATGCATTAAATAGTTCAAGTTACAATTCTTTTTTCAAATAGAAGGGTGTTTCTTTTTAACTTTCTATTAAAAATATATCACAGTTTTCGCAAACATTGAGCAGCACAACTGTTTTCAACATTAATAACAATGATAAAATTGATAATATTAAGAAATGTTTATTGAGCAACAAATTAGGATTTTAGAATAATTTCTAAAAGAATTATGTGACACTAAAGAAAGTTATAATGGCTGCTGATAATCCTGCTTTGCCATTTCAGCAATTATTATTTTAAAATACATTCAAATTGCTATTAAACTGTATTTTAAAATTATTTAAAACAAATACATGCAGCTTTGGTTAGCAGAAGAGACTTCGTTCAAAAACATTTTTAAAAATCTTTCCGAGCTTTTCAGTGGTAGTGTAACTTCAGAATTGTACAACAAATTTCCACAATAAACTGGAAGTCACTAAACAAAGAATAAGTTGTACAACTCTACACTGAAACTTTATTGTTTTTATTTAAATCTTATATATATATATATATATATATATATATATATATATATATATATATATATATATATATATATATATATATATATATATATATATATATATATAATAATCAATTTAAAGTTTATTTAAAATCAATAATTATTATTTAAATGATAAAAAATTACTGAAAACTATTTTGTTGAAAAACTCTGACAATCATATTTAGTCTCCATTAGCATAATTTACATTTATTCATTTAGCAATGTTTTTATCCAAAGCAACTTACAATTGGGGAATACATGAAGTGATTCATCTTAAAGAGGCAAATAGACACAGGAAGTGCTCATAATACTAAGTTAAGCATATCGTTTTTAAAATAATTATTTATATATAAATAATTTTTGCCTACTGGTAATTTCAATATAGCAACATCCCTACTTAAAACTAATTTGTCAATATTATTTCTCTAAACAATAAGCAAGCTGAAATTTCCTTCCTTACCTGTTCTCCAGGAACTGCAGGGCTTGTCTGACAAAGGCCATCTGCATGTCCACAGACACTCGGCACTTCAGCGTGTCCTTTGCTGGCACCAACAGAACGTCTGTCATCTGCTTCACCATGAGCCACATGTCTGACACGTTCTGCAAACACATGCACAGACAACTTTACAGAATCACTATTAAAGCAATCACTCCCCTATATTTCTGAGACAGGAAGCACAGACACACAGTGAAGCCACGCTGAATGTGACATACCTTATCATCCAGGCTTTCGGCTACTGAGGCACAGAGATCTCCCAGGTTGGGTTGAAGATGCCCATTTACTATCTTCTCATTGAAGATATAGATCTAAACAAAAGAGGAAAAATGCAAATTGAGAATGTAGGTCAAAGACCGATTGCTGCCTAAGGCCGGGCTCTTCATTGCTGGGATCTGCTATTATCTGGAGGTGAAGTGTAGGACGATGAAAAACAAAACAAACAGGATGAAAATGTTTACAAGGTCTTCAAAAAAGAGCACAAAGATCAGGAAGATGACTCCACAGGCGATGTGGCGACACATGATTCGAAAAAAAGGACAAAGGCAATAAAAGAGAGATCTGACAAAAAAAAAAAAAAAAGAGAACAAAAGGAGGAGAGAGTGAGAGACGGCCCTCCCCTTTATGGATAGATTGGGAGCTTACCCATCATGATTCGTTCCAGCCAATCAATCTTTTCGATCAATCAAGCTAGGCTTGCAAAACACAGCACATTTATTCTTGTCTAGTTAAGAGAAAAGCTAAGCTTAACTAACTGAAAAGGAGTCGGATGATGTTGTCCAATTTCTGTGTGATGTATAAAAAGTACTTTCTACCAGAAATTATAGCATTTTGATGATTGACCATGCATGCATATTGTGTACTAAAGCTTTTATATCATTTAAATCATCCATTAATAAAATAAATTAAAGGCATATTTTTATACATTATTATACACACACACACTAAATGAAGGAAATGTACAGAATGTTTTATAAAGATATGTATAGCACTTTTTATTTTCCTTTTTTCCTTTATGTGTGTGCTTATGTTGTATAGGTATGGCTTTCTACAAACCTGTCGGCTGTAGGCAACTTCCACACTATCCAGTGCACTGCGTCCTGGAACTCCGACCTCACTCACAAAACTGGGCTGTAGGGCACATAGCAACAGTCGTTAGGGCACAAACAAGGACGTCTACACAACGAGACCATATTAATATTCTCTACGTGTGTAGGTGTGCATATGTGCGCCTGTAAAAGCGTGGGTTTGACAAGTGCACAAGCTGCGTTTATCTCAGAGAGTTGTTTTAATCTAAATGCAGCGACCAATGTAGCGTGAAGCCATTGTGAAGAACATAACTCTCGCTTGAGAGCACACAGCTCAGTGTTGTGAATACACAGAGAAAGAGAGACAGACAGAAAAACCTTAAAATGTGGACATGAATTTCTCTTCTAAAGAAAAAATGTCACATGTACCAAGAAAGATTTGACAGATGAAGCATATGGTGCTTTAATTGAAATAAATTTCAACAACACACACACACACACACACACACACACACACACACACACACACGCGCGCACTCCACAGTAACAAATTCCATGAACAGCCTGGCAAGAAAGCCACTGAGGCGTTGTAGTTTATGTGACTATGTAGTGGGGAGGGGGCGACCCAGGCTGGTGGTACAAGGAAGAGAGAGCTCCTGGCATAGCAAGTGAACAGCAGGTCACACATGGAAATTTAACTGCTGTTTAATAATTAAAACAGCAGGACAGCAGTCAAAAATCTCCTAGAGCACACAAACATACGTGCATTTGTGTCCAAATTTGCCCAAACACTACATTCTTCTTGAATCCTTTATAGGAAATAAAAGGAAAGACAGAAGCATATTCTAAGGTTTCGCCTTCTCAAAAAGACCGTTACTGTTTGCCGTAGACAGACTATTGTTCCACTTATATGGTTCTTATTGCGTTTTTTTTGGTATATATTATTTAGAAGAGGAGCGCTTGTCATCTTCAATGTTTGATGTTTTCTACATCCTTCCCTCTTACTCACCTCTCCATTTTGTGACAGCAGAGATGTGAGCAATGCTGCCAAAAGAGCCTTTATTTTACGAATAATACCCACTAAAAGCAGCCAATGTCATCCCATCTTACGGTCACGTGACTTTTATATGATGTGAGCATATGAATATAACAATAGATTTAAAGCAAAAAAATCATTTTTTTTTTAAAAAGTATAAATGTATAAATATATATTTATAAATTTTAATACATACATAAATATGTATTAAAATTCTCACAGCATACAAGAGAGTATGTCATGTAATATGAATGAAATATAAAATTAAATCTAATATTTTATACACACATATAGCTTATATATAACTAAATTTAAAAACTAAATCTACATACATACATACATACATACATGATATATATATATATATATATATATATATATATATATATATATATATATATATATATATATATATGTGTGTGTGTAGATAGATAGATAGATAGATAGATAGATAGATAGATGTAGATTTAGTTTATATCAATATCTTTTTATTAATCCTTTTGGTGATGCTTGTAGTGCATAAATTACTTTAAGGCCCACTGGATGTTATCTTTACATAACGATTTGTTACTTTTTTTTATAATTACTAAAAAACAATCAGGTCTAAATGTCCTATTCTGAAAAGAACTACATAAAAAGCTTTTGCCAGATAAGATTTCACTGACAAACAGATCCAGGACAAATGTAGCCACAGGCTGGGTGTATATCACGCCAACAGATCTGAACAAGCTCCTTAAGATGCTAAATGAGAACATTTGCACTTCACAGATACACCACGTGTGAAGTGAGGTGAGTGTGTGCTATTACATATCTTACAAGGGAGTTATATCACATCTATCCTGCATGTGTATTGCGTTTCATGTGGCGTGTTGTTCCTCATACCTCCACTTCCTGGCTGAAGTCCAGTGCATCCTCTCCAGCTCCCAGCAGGGTGTGCAACACTCTCTGCTTCACCTGCTCCCACTGCACCAACATAGAGTCTCTGTGGTACTCCTCCGCCAGCAGAAATGTCTGCAAGAAAGACAGAACAAGTGAAAGATAGGGGACAAGGTACAAATCACACATAAAAAATGTGATAAATGATAGTAAAACGAGTTGAAACTACAAAGCCTTCAGCGAATATATAGGTTACCCAACATGTGACGCAGTAAAAATAGCTAGTGGAGTAAGAAGGGAGCAGCCTGGATCTGGGAAGCATGCTGTGCACAATAAGCACTAACGGGCACCACTATCTTCACCCCTCCCCCAATCCCACATCCGAGGGACAAGGAACAAGAGCTGGGCCTGGGGAGAATCAAACTGGGTCTGGCCCGCTAAAGCCTGGATGCGTGGAGGCCTCGCTAATGGAACTGTGCCGCTATCTGGGTCTGTCTTCACGCCTACCACCAATTTAGCCCATACCCTGATTGAATCCGAAGACCTTTAGTCTATTTTACTCTGTCCCGGCGGATTAACGTGTGATAATTGCAAGCGTTCTAATTAAAAAGGCTTCTGAACTCTGGAGGAAGAGATTTTGGAATAGAGCATAATGATGGAGTGCGATATTATCAGTACGACGTGCTGAAGTTAATGTCAGTCAGGTAAAATTTCAAGAGAAAACGCTCACGAGGGTTTCGTTTTTACATTTAGCAGATGCTTTTATTCAAAGCGACTTACAAATGGGGAGAATGGAACAAAATCAAATGGGGGAAAAAAAATTTTTAGGGGGGAAAACAATAGCGTATGGCTTGGCTTTATAGGCCCTTCAGGATCTAACTGTACTCCAGATGATTTTGCTGGGTCAAAATAGCCATTAATCATCCTGCAATTTACTTCATTCTCACTTGGGGTCCAAAATGAATGCTCAAAATGCCCAAATGCAAGTAAAAATTGGCTTTGGAGAGTAGAGTGAATACTCGCCAGTTGGATGGTAATTTTATTAGAAACTGCAGTTGCACATGGTTTGTCAAATTTTAAGAACGATTGTTTGACACATGCTGATGTAAGTGACATGCAAGATTCAAATAAAAATGGTCTGCTAAAGTAAACTAGGATGTTAAGCCTAGTTTTTGCCCATCTCTTCATGTGGCGTCATATACAAGTGGAATATTCCTCAAAACGCCGCAAAAATAAAAATATGAGGAAATAAATCATGATGAGTTGTCACTTTTTTTCCTGACATTTACCATTATAAATGGAGACTGGCTTTTTGTCACACCTATGACAACTAAATAATTGCACTGTTATAATATAATGTTACAAATCTGTATAAAAAAATTTATTTAAAGGAAAACAAGTTGATTTTGGGCCTGCCTGTGAGGGACATCAATTTTACTGCAGTGCTTGAGGACCCAAAACTTTCACTTTTCACTTGTCTTATACAAGCCATCTGTGTTGTGAGGGTAAAACCTCTTCTTTGGTGAGCAAATTATCCTCTGTCCATCTCTTTGCTGACATTCCTCCTCCTGAGAGGTTTGATGACTAGACAGAGGATAGATAGATGGGATATTGACCTGGCAGAGAGCAGCTCTCTGCTGAGAGATGGATAATAACAGGTGAAAGGGCCTGTTTTTACCTCACTGACAATGGCTGAGGAGACAACAAGGGGAAAATGGGATTTGACCTAAAACCGAAAGAGCTACAACCTCTGGCAACTATCGGAAGGAAACTGTTTTAAAGGAGCTGTCAGATGAATTGCGTAGATTTGACATGTCTGGGCAATGTGGGATGTAGTTGCACTGAAGTTTAACGTTGTTAAAAATCACATTCCTTTTCTCTACACTGGACAAAAAGACATGGTTTGATCGACTGAGCAAATAAATGTTTGTAAAAGGATATAGAGAGGTAAAGGAAGATGCTCACCCTGCGGCGTGATTCCTCGATGGCTGACAGCAGTGCATTGTCTCTCTCGTTCTTTAGAAAGCCCTGGAACAAGAGACACGGCATGGAGGTTAAACGTACTGCAACTTACTTTCCCCTTTTCTGCATGCAGAGCACACGCCCTCTCTCGCTTTCGCTCTCCTTCCCTCCATACTTCCTCCAAGATGCAAACCTCACAGGCCAGAGATGGAGAATTGCAATCATTATCGAAATCGCTGCTAAAAATGTGCTTAGAATCGACCCTGTGCGAGATCACTTGCCCAAAATGGCCGCTCTCGACTGGTCAGAGCTGGATCAGCAAAGCTTTGGTTCACTACATTTTCAAGTGTACTAAAAGTACTGCGCATTTAAGAAACCCCACATTCATGCGAACACATGAACCACATTCCTACACAAAGAAGGCAATGGACGGGTATGGAAAATGTGGTTCAAACTGCTTGGTTTCCACCCATCTCCCACTCTCAGACTATTCTCTAGGACACTGACAGTTAAAATCAGACTAAACCCTGACTAAAATGTTACCAACTGGAAATCAAAGCCCACAGCTGCTTATATCTAATTATGGGCCATCATCATCTAAAACGTCATCTTTGTTCAATCACAGATGGAAAACGCACACATCAGTAGCCTCCAAGGATACACAAGCTACATTTTCTGACTGGATGCCGAGTGTGCAGCTCGAGCAACCTGTATGGATGCACTAGGAATGATCGTACTTGATGCACAGATGGGTAACGAACACTCACACCCGCATTCGTTTTGATTAAACAGAGAACAGAAAGATCCAGCAGCTGATCCTGAGGACAGAGAAGTCACGTGCAACACACACACATTGAGAGGGGGTTGGGATAGGGAGTGGTACTGATGGAAGGGGAAGCTGGTTCTGTTGGGTTTGGAGGATCATCAGACGGCTGAAAAGCCAATTTTCGAAGGATGGAGAGAAATGCCACCTCTGAACTGGACCCTGCAACCATTGGCTTTTATTATTACAACAAAGATGGAGTCAAAAAAAGCATCAGGCACATTTTCGAGGTTTGATTTTTACTGAATACGGTCGTGTCATGAAAAGCACACCACATAATCGTAAAAAAGAATAAACACTGATTTGAGATGTTTCCTTTAATTCATCAATAAATTTGTTCGATTTTAGAAATGTAGGCACCGATCCCCATTCACACCCTTTTTTTTTTTTTAATCCAAGTCGTCAGGATCGAGTTGAAGCCTGTCCTCCCTTCCCCCCGATGACTCTTTTCCTCCCCCCTCTGAGACTGCACGACCCCCATCACCCCATCCACACTCTGACTGACAGCTGTAAATGAGGATTGATTTATTCTGATTTGGGGAACGCAACATCTAAATGACGCATCCAAACGAAAGAGCCGAGTTGATGGATATGGAGATGGAAAGTGGGTGGGTGGAGGGAAGTTTAAGGTGTGGGAGCAGCCAACATTTCATACTTAGCAGCGCTATTTCTTGCTCAGTCACCGTGCCTCCAACCACTAGCTATAGAACAGCGCCACCTTCAGGCATTCACGCTCTGCATCAAGTACACAAGTAGCAAGGCACTAGCTGACAAAAGGAACACATTTTACATGGATGCATTTGGGTCATGCCTTATCCAAGATCATGCTTACTGCATACTGTGAAGCGTGTCATCACATATGGCATTTTTTGACATTATTAATTACAAAAAAAAAAGTTCAATAAGAGATCAGATGTGCAATTCATACCAAACTACGTGCATGTCTTTTCTGATGCACATTTTAAATCATCTGACCACAGCAAAATAAATGCGTGACTAAAGGCAGCAAATAAAGCAGCTTGACAAAGTACAGATCACATAGGTTGAAAGGGGAGGTTACGGTATGCCATATTAAGCACCGTGTACTTCTGGAAGATTCAAGGCGCAGCGAATATTGAGCGAGTTTGATTTGGATAAAAACAGTGCATCACAAAGACGGCATTACTATATGAAGCACATACATGTTCATTAAAGACACTGTAATGAATGCTACATATAGAATTCATACATGTTCATGGTGCACACACCTTCTTGTGGATGTATATACATTTTGAAATCAGGTATAATGCATTTTTAACAACACATAGCAGGAAATATGACATGGATTAACATCAAATGCTCGCTGTATCGAATGCAAGCTGTATAAAAGACATGCATACATGTGCTAACTGAACTCACAGCATTTGATTTAAACTCAAACACCCCTCTCTAGATCTATACATCCATCTTTTTCCTTTCTTTCACTTCTGAACAATGAGAAGGAGTGAAGGAACCCCACCCTAACCCCACCACTTCCTGTGTGACAGACAAGTCTTCATCATCCTCCTCGCCGCCATCATCATCCCTTCGGAGAAAGCAACAGTCTCATCTTTAGGGCTAAACGGACTGACCAAGGCATATGTACTATAGCAAGCCTGTAGAATGCATGTGCGTGTAGGTGATACTCACTTATGCTCTGGTTTAACCTGCTGGGAAAGTGCTGCTGAGAGGTGAAAGTGTCTAGAAACAGAGTGCCCATCCTCTGCCCATGCCATCTCCATCTTCCTCGTCCTGCAGAAGCGGGCCAGTGCATTTTTAGGGCGTTTCTGACCTCCTTCACCAGAGGCCCACACTATCTCTGCCACATGCACTCTTCTTTACCTCAAGGCGGCCCAGTGGTCTGAACCTAGATATGAGCCACGAGCAGAGTTACTGTGGGCTGCTTTATTGTTGGAGGCGGAGCGTACCAAGTCGGCCCAGAGACACAGGGGGGAATCTGAGAAGTCATTATTCAACCTGATCCATGTGCTTGTTCACCATCAGTCATCCACCCCTCCTCATCATCTCTCCTCCAGCATCCCTGCCAGCCTCCTCTTTCACTCACTCATTTCTTCCTTTTTTTAAACATCTCTGCATCCTTCCTTTTTCCTCTTCTGCTAGCGCAATGCAATTATGGTAATGGATCACCCCCCACACAAACTCTCCTGATGGCTTTCGACATCCTGTCCAGAAACTGGGTTAATAATCCTCTTAAGAGTCATGTTTAGTTAATGAGCAGAGTGCACTGACCAGAGATCAGACTCCACATGTAGAGCTATTTACACTTATCCTGCACCTACCGTTGAGTCTGCTTAGATAACACACTGGTGTGAAGGCATGGTGCAGGAAAGATGGAAGTAAGCAGAAGTGAGAGTTCAAGAAAAAGAGGAGATGCATTGCCCGATTCTGCGCCATTTTGCTTGGGTAGTGAATCTCCTACTTGCAATCCATCATTTAAAGCATTTACCTTTTCATTTACATGATATAAGATTCTAAGGCATTCCTGCCTTTGTTTGTCATACTGTTGTGATGTAAAAATGAAAAATTATATTTAGCTTTTACGAAGGAAACATGTGGGTTGCAGAAGGCTGCAAGCTTTCCCACAAACGCAGAAGGCGAGAGAAAGGCAGGAGACTACGCCTCATCAGCAGCGTGCATTTCCTTTGTCTTCAGGCAGGCAGGCAGCTCGGCAGCCTTATGGAGCACGCACAATATACAATTTACACACACTCTGCAACCAGCTCGCAGAGTCGATGCACATCTGGATGTCTCGGCGCAATTGTAATGGTGCAATTCTGAGCACGGCACCTGCAGCATCTTTGTTTTATTCAGCAGCGGGTTTAATGCGATTCTGAACATCTTTTCAATAGGTGATTTAGACGGCGGAGATACATAACGGGAATGAAGATGATAAATG
The DNA here is from genome assembly GCF_936440315.1 of Barbus barbus. Classification (NCBI taxonomy): domain Eukaryota; kingdom Metazoa; phylum Chordata; class Actinopteri; order Cypriniformes; family Cyprinidae; genus Barbus; species Barbus barbus. The sequence goes on from NC_136750.1 coordinate 21,302,946, forward strand.
GAAGAGCAGTTACACAAGTTCAACAAAAGGGAGATATCAGATCTCACAGCCCTTGGAGTCAATCAGAGTTGTTCTGAAAATGCTAAAGAGATTTTCAGCCACACACACACATACACACACACATTCAGACAAGGGAGGGAGGTGAGGAAAGTGCCAGGCAGTAAGTGCACTTCCAGTAAGAGCCGAGTCGCACTCTGGCAGGCCCACCACAAAAATATGTCTGACAAAAAAGACGATGGAGAGGAGGGGGAGGGATAGAGACAGTGAGAAAGAGAAGGAGAGAAGAGATAAGCACAGAAAAAGATGGGTGGGGGTAGACTGCTTCGAACCTTCAAGAAGCGAAAACCAAGTGGATCATTACACGACTTGTCAACAGCCAATTCTCTATCCACATTGATAACATTCAAACAAATGAAAATACATCTATCTTTTATGGTAAGAAGTAATTGAGGACATCATCCAGCTGCTACCAACAAGACACATTCTGTTAAACATTGCCTGTACATTTCGATGGGTGTGGCTGTGTGATTGCCCAGAAATGTTAAACTTCTCTAAAATATCTTTTGATTCTGAAAACAGCAAAAAAAATAAAAAATAATAATAATAAAAAAAGCAACTGATGTGGTGGGCAACACTATGACACAGTTCCCAGACTGAGTCCCAACTTGTGGTCCTTTCTGATCCTGATTCTCTCCCACATTGCTTCCTTTCTGCTCTGTACTGTATTATCCAAATAAAGCCAAAATGAGGGAGAAAAAAATAAAAAATCTTTTTGATTTTCTCATACAGGCTACAGAAATGTTCTCATCTTTGACAGCACTGAAAACACAGATTTGCATAATCACCAGATGAGATCAATGTTTCTCATCCTTATATACCCCACAGCCCTTCAGAAAGACATAAAAGGGCCCTTCAGTAAGACTCATTACTTCATCGACACAAAACCACAAAAGTGCTCCTTTTAACTCATATTATTCTGGACATGATTTAGTATTATCATTAATATTGTTAAAACGGCATTTACTACAATGACGCACTTTAAAACTTAAAACAATCGATACTGTGTCTAAAAACTCATCCAGTGGTTTCCTTTCAAACTAAAGCATGCAGAGAAATAAAGAATATCATATTTTATAACTAAGAAAAGTACAGAGCACTGATGCAAAAATCTGTCCAGAGTCTTTAAGACAGATTAACTGATGAATATTTGACAGTCCCCCCCCCAAAATGTGTCATTCTTTTATTGAATTAAAGTAAAATTAACATCTTCCCCCATACTGTTTAAACTGTACCAAAAGTTGACCGCACATAACAAATAGCTTAAATGTAAATACAAAAATCACTTGCAGCATTTTTGTTGATCAAAATAGTCCTATAGAAATCCTTAAAGACCATGTTTGTCATGATCTTATGACATCTGATGATGGATGAGGCTACAGACCACAATAAATGGCATGACAAGAACAGTTAAGCCAAAAGGCTTTAGTTTATAACATTCAAGTGATATATTACTTCCTGTGATTTTGTGTAAATACATTTAGGTCACTACTTTACAGCATTAAAATGTATACAGACGGAAATTATAAACATATTTGCCACTTAGGCATTAAATAAATGTTAAATTAAATAAACTTAGGCATTAAATTGGACAATTTGAGCATGGTACAATCGGCTCACAATGCTGTGAGGTGCAAACATGGACAAAAAAAACACAAGATGACTCCAGCTTTAATTTCAAGTGGTTTGCCAGCTCATAGTTGACTTCACTGCTGATTCCTGGCTCTAGTGAGCTCACTATAATTCACTAAACCTGTGGTATCATAATGCAGTCACCATAAACACCACCTTTCTGCCCCTCTCTGAACACAAATGTTTTTTGGTGCTTTGTGTATCATAACAGCTGCAATAAGGCATTAGCAATGCATGAATTCATATATCTGAATCTAAAAATCCTCCGGTTTCAGCAGCATCAACAGGGGGGCGCAGTAACCACTGTTATAGCTACTGTTTCACAAAGGCATGAACATCATTCAGTTCATTTGTCATTTTTCATTTTCATATCTGGTTCTTTTAATTTACAATGGCAGCTGTCAGCAAAAACACTAAACGCTTAAGATGTAATGATTTTGACTGTGTAATTTAAAATTTAAGAATTACATAATGCTTCGCCTGATTCACGTTTTGCCACGTCACGTCTCTTGGCTTTCAGGCCTGTATTACTCTTACAGAAGCACTTAGAACTGAATTCAATAGTAACCCATTGCCACAGCAAAGTCACACCACATACTATAATCCAATTCAGTGCATGCATTATATAATTTCTAAAAGCTGTGCACTCAGCCTGCCTTCACAAATGCCCAAATCAAAATCAAAACAACAGGAAATACAAATGTATGGTAAACACAAGAAAAGTTACACTAAGAAGCAATGATAATATACAAAAACATGAATATCAGAAAAACGTGTTGACATTAAGATAAATGCATAGACAGGGATTGAGAGCCATTAGACCCACCCTGTATCTTAAGCTCTAAAGGCAACAGCATAGTGCTAATTATAAATGGGCTGATTGTGGAGATTGTTTAAATGTTTATTTGGCTTCTACTGAGGATGTAATGCAGGATGTCTCATCAAACTATTAAGACGACACTGCAGAGTACATCACTAACAGGGAAAAGCATTAACAAAAGCTAAAGGTTTGGGGTCAGTATTTATTTACTTATTTTCTTTAAAGAAATTAACACTTTAATTGTGCAAAGATGCATTAATTAAATTACAGCAAGAAAATTCTATTTCCAATAAATGCTGTTCTTTTCAACTTTCTATTAATCGAAGAATACTGAAAAAGTATCACGGTTTCCAAAAAAAACAAACAAGGAGCACAACAGTTTCAACAATCATAGTAATAAGAAACGTTTTGAGCACCAAATCAGCAAACTAGAATGATTTCTGAAGGATCATGTAACACTGAATTCTGAAGTAATGACTAGAAATTCCACATCTTCCTTCACAGGAACAAATGATATTTTGAAGTATATTAAAGAGAAAACAGTTATTTTAAACTGTAATAATATTAGCAGTATTTTTGATCAAATAAATGCAGCCTTGGTGAACATGAGACTAAAAAAACACAAGTAAATATGACCAAACCAAACTTTTGAACACTGGTTTATGTTAAGTCATTAATTGTTGTAAGAACATTTCTGCAATGAAAATCAACTTCTATACCATTAGCATCAAATCTGAACTTGTTTTTAAAAATGTTGCAAATGAAAATCTAAATAATGAAGATTAAGTATTAGGATTTACTTTTCAAAAATAGCATTTCAAAATTAACAATAGCATCCTTAACATAATAGCAAATGATTTCCAATTGAATAGACTTAGGGCACAAATAAAGGGGACATATTAATTTCAAACTGAAGTTTAATACAGCAAAGAAATGAGTCAACTTATTTAAAAAATATTTAAAATAAAAAATTTGATGGATTAGATGAGAACATCTGTATTAAAATGGTGGCATAATGCTCCAATTTACTCTCAGTATACATGTAAAGGGAAGACAACGATAGACAGTGATTCTCGAAATATAAAAATAAAAGATAAAACTTGATTTTCTACATAAAAAACTCCATCACAACACAATATTCAAGCAAATGTGCTTTGCAAGGCATTTTAATGAAATGGCTTGTTTCGGTTTATTTCAGATTCAATCATTTATGGATAGATTTTTTACCAGAAGAAAGAGTTATGCCAAACAATTAAAATTAAACCACAAAAATTCCAAATATACATTACCAGTCAAAAGTTTTTGAACAGTGAGATTTTTTTATGTTTTTCAAGAATTCTCTTCTGCTCACCAAGCCTGCATTTATTTGATCCAAAATACAGCAAAAACAGTACCATTGCGAAGCAAATCAGAATATTAGAATGATTTCTTAAGGATCATGTGACTGGGGTAATGATGATAAAAAATCAGCTTTGAAATCACAGGAATAAATATCATTTTAAAATATATTAAAATAGAAAACAGTTCATTTAAACAGTAAAATATTAATATTACTGTTTTTGCTGTACTTTGGATCAAATAAATGCAAGCTTGGTGAGCAGAAGAGAATTCTAGAAAAACATTAAAAATCTCACTGTTCAAAAACTTTTGACTGGTAGTGTAGTATCGTTCAAAGTTTTGGGGTGAGTAAGATTTTTTTATTATTATTATTCAGCAAGGATTACATTTATCAAAAGTGACATTTAAGACTTCACATTGTTATAAATTTCCATTTGAAATAAATGCTGGGTAAGAAAGGTTTCTATTCATCAAAGAAGAAAACTAATAAAAAAATAATAATAAATGTTACTTGAGCACCAAATTAGCATATTAGAATGATTTTTGAAAGATTATGCGACACTGTAAAATAATAATAATTATAAACTTAAAGATTACTTTTTTTTCTCTTGCTTTTAAATAATGTGTATATGTAACCTTTTGTTCTTTCTTTCTTTTTAACTGTGTGCTAGGGTTATATGTGTTTCTTTGTATTGGTATTTGGTTTTATCTTTGAATTGTAAAGCACCTTGGACAATGAACATTGTAGTTATATGGTGCTATATAAATAAAAAGACAGACTAAAGACTGGAGTAATGGCTGCTGAAAATTCAGCTTTGCCTCGACATGAATAAATTATATTTATATATATATATATATATATATATATATATATATATATATATATATATATTTCACAATACTGTTCTAAATGTAATATTTTTAACAATATAGTGTGATATAATGTTGTACTGTATTTTGATCAAACAGATAAAACCTTTTTAATACTATTTAAATACTTAAAAATCCTACCAACCCCAAAGTTTTGAACTTGCTGTACATACTTTTTAGTGGTAGTGTACATCCAGATAATTAGAGCCCTTTGATATCAACAGATACTACAGTTCAAACAACTACTGCAGTGGATAAATATATGACATTAAACAGCTGCATCTCAATGCATGCAGTGGTGAGATATAAAGTATGCAAATTATCAAATTCAACTAGGAATAAAAACACCCACCCAAGTAAAACATGTACTAACCTGAATATCAGTGTCCTTGACTGGCTCAAGAGGCTCAAATGTAGTGGCAGCACTGAGACTTTCAAGACGCTGAGAGATATGGAAGATGTCGAGACCCCGAGAGCCCAAGAGGATGGAGCTGAAGTTTAAAAAAAAAAGACAGTACATAAATAATATGCTGACCCAAATGACTTCAAAAAAATGTGTCACACCAATTTACATACAGACGCCAAACTAAAAACTCACGCTTTTACGTCAGCTGTGTCTTGAGAGGTTCTGGTGAGAGTGCGGGAACGTAGTCGCTCTCCTGCCTGTTGGATCTCCTGTAGGTTTCGCTCAACATGGGGCAGCTCGGACACAGCCTCAGTCTCTGCTGCAAGCTGTTCTGCCTGCTGCAGGAGTTCCCCGAAGCCCTCAGTATCCATGTGCAGCTCCTGTTCCACCTAACAGCAACACAAGAGCATGTCTACGTTACATGGTGATATGCACATCATTTGTAATGTTATGGTAGTTACCATAATAACTGTAACAAAGCAAATGATCACTTACTACAGCTCTTTTCATTACAATAAAACTGAAAGAAACTCTGAAAGCTTATTACATAGATAAACCTACAGTTTGAAGGACATTCCATATTAAATTATTATTATTATACAGTGGTAACTGTGTGATTTGCAATGACATTACATATCAATGTTAACTTATATGATTAACTACAACTAATAAAGTCAAATAAACTGTACCATTACGTTCGCATTTATTTTAAGCACTTCCATTAAATGCAACAAATAAAAACACATAATTAGTACTACATTGAATGAATGATACCTTGTGAAACAACAGTAGTGACTAGAAACGACTGTCACTTGCTAGCAAGCTAACTTGACATGAGGTGCTGTGAGCAAACGCGTCCCAGACAGACACCTCTCAAATGAGACTTCAGTTAACTAACTATTAACTAGGTAATTCATTAACGCATATGTAACAACCCCACCTCCCAGAATGTGAATCCTTAGAGCGGCTATAACGCGATAATTTCCACTTTAGCCGCTATGCTAAACACAACCCCCTCGTGAACTCCCGGGTTCCATTGAGCGCGCGCTGATTGGTTCAAACTGGTTTTTCCCAGAAGCACGCGCGACTCGATAGAACTTTATTCAGATGTTTCTGTTTAAAATCATTTATAAAAGTGAGATCAGGTCAGATACAATTTCTGTAAGATTCTGTAAGATTGCTTGGAAAACCTGACGGTGATACAATATATTTGATCTATGATGGTGAAATTTTGATATATTACTTACACCGTGAGGATATGATATAATAACTAACAAATTAATAAATAAATACTTTAGACCCCCTCTGGTCAATTTTTGTTAATAGGCTTTCATTCTGTTGGCAAAATTCAAAATTTAATTTTTTACCAGATGGTACCATTTTTTCAGGTTTGGTCTATAAAGGGTCTATAAAGCAAATACTCGCTTTATTCCTGTTTCCTGCTTCTGCATATTATAGAGCCAATTGGATAAATAATGCAGCTATAAATGTCTAGGTGTGTTGGTATAGATGTCAGAGTGTGGTTTGTATGTGTCATAAAAAAAATAGTGTGTGTGTGCTTGTAATATTTGAGAAAGAAAATCTCTACTGTAAATCACAAATCCAAGCACTGTGTGCACCAGCAGAGTTTTGCTGGCATCTAATGGGGAAAATCTGGTACTGCGCCCAAACAAACTTACTGAAAGCTCATTTTTTGAGATATCAACCTCAAATTTGGAACACAGCTTGTTTAGATTTATGACTTTGATTTTCTAGCAGGTTTAGAGTTCAACCCCCCGGTTTCACAGACTAGGCTTAAGCCTATTCCTAGACTAAAATGGAAATCTTAGTTGTTTCAACTGAAAGAAACTTGCACTGACTGATCTTAAAACATGTCAGTGCCTTTGTTTTGTCTTAAGATGCACACCAGTAATGTTTTTTTATAAGGCATGTTTATAAAAAAAATACTTAAATGTCCTTATTGAACTATGGCCTGATCCTGGCTTAGGCTAAATCCTGTCTATGAAACCGGGCCAACATGTTTCATATATAAAATATTCATAAAATAAAATATAAAATATTGTTCATAAATCATTTTCATAAACTTAAACCTGTATTACTTTTTTTTCACTTTTTAAACTTTTTTACTTCAACAATAATCTGACATGGGTCTTCTTTAAAATGAGACCAAACTTAAGTATGTGCTCCCAAGCTTACAATTTTTATGTCTGTTTTTTGACATGGACATTTTTGTCCACTATGGACCTAAGTACTACTTTTTTTTTTTTATTGACGCACAAGGGTTAATTGGCTAGAATCTTTTCTTTCTAAGTGCAAGCTCCATAAATTGTTGAAAGTCGTTGAAATTCATTCGTCACACACCAATGAAAAAGTTTCTCTTTTAATAGGCCTTTTACAGTTGATAAATCCATTTCGTCATTTTAACCATAACTATAATTTGGTCATCATTATACTTTGCATTTTTTCCCCAGCTATCTGCAATCCATCAATCGAATACCATTTTATTTTTTCCCTCATCTATCACGGTGGTGGTATTTTTCATATTAAAACAACTGGTCATTATGAAATCAGTTAGAAACACCAAGGATTTGAGATGGTCCTCACTGCAGAACAAGATCCAGGGGGCAAGGCTGGATCCAGATCAAGTCAAGTCACTATTATTTGCATAGTGCTTTTAATACAAATGGTGTCAAAGCAGCTTTACATCAGCTTTACAGTATTTAGATGGGTAAATAGTGTCGAAATAGTGTCATTCTCCTCTGGCCAGACAAAATCAGTGGTTTAAATCTAGGCTAAAGCAGAGTCCGAAAGGACTCATCTGGTTCCCGTGGTCTTGTTCCAGATCCAACTCCTCCCACCTTACGTATACCTAAACCTACCCATTTCCACCCCTAGATGTGATCCAACCCTGCCTTCTGGATCTTTGTTCTGTAGTGAGGGGCTTAGGACTCTCTTATGCATTCATCTCAGATTTAAACATTTTAGATCTATTTTTTTCCTCCTTTATGCAGCCTTGCCTGTAAATTTGTCATGTAAAACACTTGCGTATTAAATGTTCTTTATAAATAAACTGGCATCATTAAGATTGCACTTTGCCACCACTAGGCAAGAGCCAAGTTCAAAACACATAGGAGTGCACAAATATAAGAAAGCAGTTAAAAAGCCACACACAAGTAACTGCGAACACATATTGTAGACCAAATAACATTACAGAAAAACTAACAAGTGTCCTTTCAGAGAACAAACATCATGTGATAGTCTTATTTATAGCAGTACAAATCAGTGCACCGTTTTCCCTCTTTAGCCTGTTAAACGATTCTGCAACATTAAACAGTCAAAAGATTTGAGTTCAACTGGAGGCCATTTATTATCTTAGAAAAAGACAAGACTTATGCGATGCAAAAACGAAGACGTGCAGTACAGACAAACAAGTTCACATTGTTGTAACATCACGTTGACCTCCTCACTGACAGCAGCTGGAGCCGCAGGAATTGCCCTTACACACGCAGCCAGAGGCGCACTTGCTGCAACCAGACGGGCAGCAGGGACAGCAGCCTGTGAAATAGAGAACAGTTTAGCCACCCGATTTAAAAGCGGCATGAAGAACTTAATATGGGGCTGTAAGAGTTTACGTACTCTTCTTGCAGGTAGTACACTGGCAATTAGTGCACTTGCAGGTGGCACCACAGTTGCAAGTTCCAGCTACACACAGGGGAAAACAACAAGTTAAAATTGCACGTTGTTAACACTGATTGCAAGTAGCTACAAGTAAAAAAAGTAAATTCAGCATCATTGTAAAGTCAATAGCTAAAACAAACTTACTCTTGGCACAATCGCAAGGATCCATTTTTTCCTCAAGAGTTTCCTTAGAGAGTCCGAAAGTCCCTTAGAAGTCTCAGTTTGTGAATGAGTTGATGTGGAAGGTACCAGAAGACTGATGGTGCGCTGGTTTTATACAGCTCTGACTGCACACAGACCGAGTGCAAAAGCCCGCCCGCTCCAGCTGCACACGGTGACTCATTATTAATGAAACTGGGTGCAAACTATCAAACAGTCCAGAATCGCCATTCCCACCCTATCACATCAATATGGTATTTATACAATTATATAACTACCATTTCCACGCCACTGGCTGAATATTGATTGCGGAATGTTTATTTGATTAGAAAATTCGATGCTTTTGTATATTTTCTTTTTTTGGAGGTGAAAGATATTCTTCTTTTTAATAACAACTAAGAAACTATTTTGTTAGAATCAAAGAGAACTATAAAATACCATATTTTGTCGTACTTTCTCCGATTTGAGCTTCTTAAAAGGTTTTAGATTGCTGTAAGAAGGCAAAGCGATGCCCTTTTAAATATTAAAATAAACACGTATTTGAGAATAAATAAAACGTTATAATGTAAGCAGATACAGGCCCATCGAGGACATCTTTAGAAGCTGTTGGCAAATTTTGAATTTATGAAAGCTCTCCCGTGTATTTGTTTGTCAACAGTTTGTCACTTTGCACACGGTACTAAAGTGAAACTAACTAATGTGACTTGTCTGTGTGGAACTGCACGTGCTCCCCCTGTCTGCACTCGGCGAGGATGCTGGCAACACGACAGTAAACAGAATCGATTTGCACGCGCTGTTGACCGGGAGTATTTTTCCATTAACGTTACCCAACACTTCATTATAACTGAAAAGTAACGAGTGCAGAGCGTCTTTGGATTTTGGGGGTGAAGATAAATCATTCAAGCATTAAAATACCAAACAAACGCGCATTCAGAACACAATTAGCCTAACTATGCTCTGTGAATGTTTTAAAAAATCCAGGTCAAGTCTTTTCTTATTTGCTGAACAAATTGCTCTAGAATACAGATGCTTCAGAAAACTACATAATTACAAATATGATTCGAGTAAGTTAGTTCATTCTTCATCCCAAATTGTCAGCTTTAATTATGGCCGTTCTGTTAAGTTCTCAAATCAGGACCCCTGCGCGTGCTCACTGCACATCCTGAAAACAATCCTCTCCAAGTTCTGGGCATCAGTGTGTCCTGCTAGATAACAACAACCGGGCAGGGAACAAGCTAGCGGCTGCGGTAAGACAATTTTGCATTTAATATAACTCATAAGGCTGTTCCCCAGCGCAATATAAAGTGGTTCTGCTCGATTTCTGTATAGCTACGCAGAGTCAGCTCCCCTAGCTAGCGCATAGAGAATACACTTAAGTTGCGTGTAGCATGAATCTGGCTAACACATTGATACCATCTAAATTCTTTGTTTCAAATCCAAACGGCGTGGTACAATTAATGTTAAATTAGAAAAACAAAGTAAAAATTAATTAAAAAACTGGTGAGCAGAGGAGTAAACTAAAAGGATTAGCAAGAATAGCATGCTAGCAAAAGTGGCTTCATAATACCTTGACAAGCGGCCCACTGTTGCTAGGCAACGGGAGCCCCATAGGGCGACAGGTACAGTAAGCTGTTTATTCTATTACCCAAATAAGGGGTAGTTAGATGGGCTACAGAAAGCACTACTGAAGCCTGAATACAGTCTGCTGATTGGATGTCTCATCCTGCTTTACACAGATATGCTTTTTAAATCATTTGTATGCACTCTAATTATGTAAATTATTATTTATTTAATTTGACAGTGTTGAGCAGCAGATGCTCTAATTTATGCTTCTTGCTAATAGCTCATTTGAAGCACTTTTTCGTGGTTAGTGTGAACCTATGAAATACAACTATCAGCAGCCAATCAAAACTTCAACTAATACATGTGGGGAAAAAATCAACAAATGACCAGTTATGTAAACCCTAATAAAATAATTAATGATCACATGAATAACTGAGCCAGTTTTAATAGCTGTTTAGAATTGTTTCAATTCTGTTTGTCATTTGAATTCTATTGGTAAATAATTTCAGGACTATACTCACAAAGTACATTTGAAATAACCACAGGGGTAAACAATTTACCCAGAAAAACGGAATATTAGAAATGAAAAATCTCTCTCAATTCAATTCAAAAGAGCTTTATTGGCATGACTGTGTAACATATCACAATGTTGCCAAAGCAATAAGTATATTATACAAACATACAGATTAATAAAAAAGGGGGACAATAAACACATACACATGTCCATCTTATCACAATGAAAAGAGAAGAAAAAATAAATAACAGATTAAAAGAATACAGAGAGTTATTGTAAATGGTAAAGAGGGTTCAGCCTTTGTCCCTCATTTGATGGCAGGAGTACACATACTGCACTGCCAGGTGGATGCACTTTTCCTTCTCTCCCAATATATACGAGAGTTTCTCTGTGTTGCTCGTTTGCTGGAATTCAGGTGACACTAGCGCTATTTGTTTGAAATAGGCATCTCTGATGTGTTTCTATTTGCTGCACTCCGTAAGGAAGTGCAGCTCGTCTTCTATGAGTCCCTCTGTGCAGTGGGAACACAGAGCTCTCTGGCTCTCCAGCTCTGCTTGTGTCGGCCCTTCTCCACACTCAGACTGTGCTCACTCAGACAATACTTCGTCAGTAGCTTTCTCTGACCATAGTCTTTAATACTGCTCAGGTATGGTGCTAATTTATAATCAGCTTTTATACTGTAGAAGTAAGTTAATTTCTTTACTCGAGTTACTTTTTGTTGCCAATCATGAATATATTCTTCCTGGGTTATTTTTTCAGTTTCTTTAACTATTGAATGTTTACACCGAATTGTGGAATTGATTTGATGTTTTTCCACTAAATAGTGTAAGGGGTCACTGTTTGGGTGTTTTTGGCGATAAGTGAAAGCACTGTGATGGTAGCTATCTGTGGGCGTGTCTGATAGATGGAACCAGAACTTCGCTGCTCTCTTCTGGATTTCAGAGAGCATAGGAAATCTGCCCAGTTCTGCCCTGCAGCCGAGATTTGGGGCGTTTCTGTGAATTCCCAAAATGTTTTTGCAGAACTCAAGGTGGAATATTTCGACAGGGTTTTTGTCCCATGATTCATAGTTTAGTTTAAATTTGGGGCCATAGAGAAGAATGGGTTTGATGATGCTATCGAAGATTTTCAGCCACAGTTTAATGAGTGAGTTGAATTTGAAAAGGGGTCTTCTTATACTGTAAAAAGCCCTGCGTGCCTTATCTGTCAGATCTTTTATTGCAGTATTGAACTGTCCAGAGGCTGAGATTGTCAGACCCAAATAATTATAACAGGTGACATGATTAATAATTGTTCCCCCAATTGTAAACTCATATTTTTTGTCAACAAGATGAGGCTTTTTCTGAAAGATCGTGATTTTTGACTTCTCCATGTTTATCGGTAAGGCCCAATCATTACTGTACTTTTCCAAAATGGAGAGGCTTTGGTGCAGCCCCTCTTCATGAGGCGACACCAACAGAAGATCGTCTGCATACAGGAGGCATTGATTTCTCTGCCCTTGAGGGTCAGACCAGGACAAGAGGACTTATCAAGTGCTGATGTCAGTTCGTTAATATATATATTAAATAGAGTCGGGCCGAGGCTGCAGCCTTGACAGACTCCTTTGGTCTGACTGAAATAATCAGTTTGTTTGTCAATGATTTTGACAAAGCATTTAATAATAGTTAAGAATAGTTTTCCGAGGTTATTGCTGACTGTGATACCTCTATAATTGTTTGGGTTGTTCTTCTCACCTTGTTTAAAAATTTGAGTTATTAGATTTTCTTTCCAGATTTCAGGAAAGTGTCCTGATTTTAATACGAGATTGAATATTTTCAGAATAGCATATTGCAATTTGAAGCTGCTATGTTTCAGCATCTCATTACATATTCCATCCAAGCTACAGGATTTGTTATTTTTTTAGGGATTTCATTTACTCTCTCCTCTTGGTCCGGATGTGTTTTCTGAGGACTGTTCAGGGTTGATGCCTTGATGGTTTTTGCAAACAGTCTCATGCCCTCTCGGTGGATGTGGATATAGTCGTAGAGATGCTGATGGTTGGCTATGTGAACATTCGGTATTGGAGCACAGATGTTAGCTATCTCCACGTTGATGGCGTTGATGATCCTTTGTGGTACGTCTCTGCGAGGTAGAAGGCTTGAGATGATGACTTTGGCTCTGGGGTGGTAGTTCCTGCTAGCTGTTCTCATCACGTTGGACACAGCTTTTGTGATGTCCACCTTTCTGGTGCTGAGGTCGTTTGTTCCGGTGTGAATAATAATGTGTGACGGGGCACCTAACACACCCTCTTGCTGTAGTCTTAAAGCAGAGTGTGAGGTGGGACACCAAAACTTCTTCACGGATCTCCCTGGAAACAGTCGTCTGGGGTCAAGATGGTGGCCGTTGGAGTCGCAGAGGATGACGATGTTGTCTTTTCTCTTCTGTTCTTTGCCGTTGCTCGTGGATGATGAAGTTGTAGTCGGTGGATGAATCTGAGAGCTGCTGCTGTCTTTCCTCTTGAGGTTCTGATGGGCTTGAGGAGACTGACGGGTTGCAGGAGTGAAGGAGCTCTGAGATTGTGTGCTGACACACCGCTGCTGTTGAGCTGAGTTTGTGGAGGTGCTGGGTGTTTGTGTGCCGACACGCCTCTGGTATTGAGTTGTGGTTGTGGGGTTGTGTGCTGACACACTGCTCCTGTTGTATTGTGTGCAGCTGTGTTCTGGTCTCCTCCAGCAGTCTCTCCAGAGTGTGGCCGTGCTGTTCTCTTCTAGCCAGTTCCTCTCTCACCCTCCTCAGCTCCTGGCACAGCTCTTGATTGTCCTCCTCCAGGTGTCTTACAGCACAGCAGAGCAGAGTTGTTGAAGTTGTTGCACACTGGTCAGGTTCAGAAGCTGATGAAGGTTGTTGTTAGTTTCCTCTTTAAACGGGAAGAAGTCCTGCTCCAGCTCAGCGACGTTATCTCTCAAAGCCTTTATCTTGGGAGACGCAGGAGTGCTGGTGGTAACTGAGGTTGTGCCGCCCTCATCTTCTGCCTGGCTCTTTACTTCAGGATCTTTCTTAATTTTCTGAACCTATATATATATATATATATATATATATATATATATATATATGGTAGAGTGTGATAAAATGCCCCCCTTACTGTTTTTCCCAAAATAACCACAAGATAAAGTCAAGATAAATTTGTATCGTATGGACTGTGTTGACAAGAGTGATGTAGAAGTTTTCACCATGAAGCTTACACTGGTGATGTACCGGAGAGAAAACGGATTTCACAGTAAATGATCTCATTTTGATCAGTAAGAAAAAAGTGTATTAAAGCTTGTTGTTTTGTAGAACATAACAGTTATATATGATATGAGAACAGTAGGGCCTGTATAGGGAGTACCTGTTATTTAATAAAAAATATAATTATATTTTCAGAATGACATACATTTTTTCTCAAACATAGTCTGTGGGGTAAAACGCCCCCAGAGGGCAATGAGCGATTACTGTAGTTATTCTGTTCTGAACATCAAATCCTTTGTTTTTCCATCAAATATATTCTAACTAGTTGGTTGAATAAAAATATTTGGATTTTATATTTAAAAATTACCTCAAGTTAGCATCAGGTAGCTAGTTAGCTAGCCAGTTAACATCAGCTAACAAAACGTTTCAAATAGGCTATTATAATTTTGTAATTCGTAATTATTGATTATATTCTTTTCTTGTATTCTTTTTTTAATTTGAAGCAAAAACTGTCTGTACTCTAATTTTGCTGCAAATATTTAAAGCAAATTGCTTTGTCAGACTGGGGGGCATTTTACCCCACCCCATAGGTGGGGTAAAACTTCCCCTTCGTACAAATTACATTTTTGTTAAAATTCTAATAACATGAACACTCTGGACATTTTTCATACTTTGTTTATAATTTATGCCATTGTTACTAAAACTAGGATTACTTTTCTGAACACATTTAACTTTTGTTTCACAGAAAAAAATTACACAGTCCTTAAGGGGGGGGGGGGGGGGGGGGGGGCGTTTTCCCCCACTCTACCCTATATATGTAGGAGACGTAGGAGACATTGTGATTTTCTAGTATAGCCTATGCTGTGAATGTTCGCCTAGCCATTGTTTTAACATCTGTTTACGTTTTTAACAGATTTGATCTTGCCATTGAGCTGTGCCACCATGTTAGTGCCCATCTTCACCCTTAAACTGAACCATAAAATTAACCCTCGAATGGTTGCCATTGGAAAATATGATGGCATACACCCATGCCTCACAGCCGCCACACAAGCAGGGAAGGTAAGTAAAAACAATTATAGATTATGTAACAATATATTATATTGTATTACTCATTGTAATAGTTTTTTCCCCTTGACGTTCAACAAATTTACAAAGCACATGTTTTGTTCAAGAATATTCATGCAGAAAGCTTGTTTTCTTCTATGACAAGTGCCTTTTTTTTCTCTGACAGTATGCTTACCTTGGCAGCATAGCCTGATTTTAGTAGTGCCTTGGTTGTTGTATTGTATTACAATGGACTTCATAGTGCTCTTAACCATGCCAGTGTTTATTTGGCCTTCAGCTCCCCCCCCCCAACAACGTTGTTTTCTGTTTTGACAGGCAGCTCCTGTGGTTGATTTTATATCTCACAATTCTGAGTTTATATTTCACAATTCTGGGTTTTTATATCTTGCAATTTAGAAAAAAGTCAGAATTGTGGGAGAAACTTTTAAAATTCAAAACCGCAAAATCGCAATAACCTTTATATATTTTTTTTATCCCGTTGCCGAAACAAGCTTCTATAGTGTCCTCTGCATATTTATCTATTTGTGTTTTTCCATACATTACCATCAAGTCTAACTTCTAAACCTATGCAGGTTTTTATCCATAACCCTCACACTCGAGGCCAGAGGCCAGCAGCCCACCGGCTGAGTCAGAGTACCCAGGACTCCGATATCTCACTCCTCAATATCAACCAGGCAGTGAGCTGTCTGACGGCTGGTACTCTGGGGCCCGACACCACAGGACACACGCTGCTCGTCGGCTCTCAAACCAACCTGTTGGCCTATGATGTTCATGACAACACTGACATCTTCTACAAGGAGGTAAGGCAAGATTTATATGGCATGTCTCATATACAATACACAACTACGTTTAAAAAATTTAGAGTGGATTTCTTAGGTTACTTATATCAGAAGATTAATAGAAAGATGATATGAGCGATTCTTATCCAAGCAAGACAGAAATATTTGTTACATGCTTATTGTATAACAGGTGACCGATGGGGCCAATGCCATTGTTCTGGGAAAGCTAGGAGATATCCAGCACCCCCTCGCCATCATTGGAGGAAATTGTGCTCTGCAAGGTTTTGACTTTAAGGGAAATGACCAGTTCTGGACAGTAAGATCATTTTTCTTTCTCTTTTCAAAATATATTTGAAAAAAATATTTTTTTATAGATATACCTTTTTTTTTTTTTTAAAGGTCACTGGAGATAATGTGCGATCACTTGTGCTTTGTGACTTCACTGCAGATGGCAAGAATGAGGTGAGGTATTATACTTTTCGTTTTCACTTAATAATGACAAAATATATTTGTTTTGATTTATAAAATAGTGCTTTCATAAATTCAACATACATCACATCTTTTCAGGTTCTCGTTGGCTCAGAGGATTTTGACATCAGGGTGTTTAGAGAGGATGAACTAGTGACAGAAATTTCAGAAAATGAAGTATGGATTATGAAATGTTGGTTGATTATTGGGCAATTTTTAGGATTTTTTTATTCTTAGTTATACAGTTTCTGTTCCTTTCAGACAGTCACATCGCTTTGTCACATGCACGGCAGCAGGTTTGGTTATGCTCTGGCCAATGGGACAGTAGGAGTGTATGACCGCACTGCCCGTTACTGGAGGATCAAGGTAGTGCATAGTGGTCTATTCAAACTAAACCTTATAATATTTATTTTTTCATTTTCATTGTGAGAACAATTGTAATTATGATTTAAAACCCAGAATATTCTAAAGAAAAAAAACTAAACCTGAATCATCCTTTTTTTGTAGACAAGCATGATTATGCATTAACATAAATGTCAAAAATCAATTATATTGATATAGCGTCTTATTTTTTTCTCATAGTCTAAAAATCACGCTATGAGTATCCATGCCTTTGATCTTAATTCCGATGGTGTTGTTGAGCTCATAACTGGGTGGTCCAATGGAAAGGTCAGTCTTTTAGCAATGACAGTTTCCTTTGCAAGGTTTTTGCAGTACTGTTCAAATGAGATGATTCCCTGTCTAGATTGATGCTCGCAGTGATCGCACTGGTGAGGTGATCTTCAAGGATAATTTCTCATCCTCTGTGGCTGGGGTTGTTGAGGGAGACTACCGCATGGATGGACAGATCCAGCTTATATGCACCTCTGTGGAGGGAGAAGGTAAGATGACAGAACTTAATTGTAAATGCATGTTGCCTTTGAAAATTGGCTCATCAAATTTGTGTGTCGTTCTACAGTACGTGGCTATTTGCCTGCAAGTAAGGAAATGAAGGGAAACCTAATGGATGCAAGTGTAGAACAAGACCTGATCAGGGAGCTGAGCCAACGTAAACAGAACTTGATGCTGGAATTACGAAACTACGAGGAAAATGCTAAGGTTATACATGCTATAGTTAAAATGTTTTTGATGGACATTGATGTTTCAGAGGCAGTTTTTGGTCAGTGAGATTTGTTTGATTTAGGCTCTTCCTGGTGTTTCGGAAGGGGAATCTAAGATGGGAGTAATTCCAGCTAACACGCAGCTCCAGACAGCCTTGTCTGTACGAAGAGCCACAGAGTGCCAGAGAGCACACATAGAACTCAACATCTCCACTCCGAATGGTACGGTTAATCCACATTAACTCTGTTGCACCACTATTCATCTGCACTAACTGATCTATTATAGTTTTTTGGAAAAATATATAGACCTGTTTTAAAAGACACATTAAAATATGTTAGCTCTGATTGACATGTACAAAGCCCCACAAAAAAACAAACAAGATATTGTGGCCATGAATAAAGAATTAATTCCTTGTTGTAGGTATATTGTGGCCACTATTCGATAAAATTAAAATGAGGAAATTAATTAATGCAATATAGCCTATAACTAAAACAAAATAACAAATAAAAAAAAAACATGGCCATGATTTAACTAAAATGAGGCAACAATTAACATAGCCACAATTTAACTAAAACGAAGAAACAAATGTAAAAATATGGCCACGATTTAACTATAACGAGAGAACAAATGAACAAAATGTCGCCATAATTTAACTACAATGAGGGAATGAATTAGTACACCATGGACACAATTGAACTGAAACGAGGAAACAAATTAGTCCAGTTAAAATAAGAGAATGAATTCTTAATTGCTACAGTATCTATTATTTATCCTGCATGTCATGAGCAGGGCTCCATAGACGTGAAGTTCTAAAAGATGTTTAAGTGAAAATCTTTGTGCTTCCCTCCTTCAGAAACCATCATTAGAGCCGTGCTTCTATTTGCTGAAGGGATTTTTGAAGGCGAGAGTCATGTGGTTCATCCTAGCGCTCAAAATCTCTCCGGCTGTGTCCGTGTCCCCATCATTCCTCCAAAAGACATTCCAGTGGACCTTCATATTAAAGCCTTTGTGGGAGGGAAAACAAGGTACACACATGTGGAATATCATCATGACGATTCACAAATAAAAAAAAAAAAGTGGATTCATTGAGTGTCCAAACATACTTGAAAAGCGGTGGTTATTTTAAGTTTAAGGTGAAGTTATCATAAATCGCTTCTCCTTTTTCTCTCTTCTTCCCCATTTACTCCAGTACACAGTTCCACGTATTTGAGATCACACGTCAGCTGCCTCGCTTCTCCATGTATGACCTTAACGTTGACCCTTCAGCCGCACAACCCACAGGAAAAGTCACATTCAGCATCAATGACAGACCACAGAGGGTAAAAGGACATACTCATAATGGAACTGTGTTGCATGACATCACAAAAAAAACCCTGTATATTGATGAAATATGAGGCATGTATCTACGTCTACAGGTGGTCATGTGGCTAAACCAGAACTTTCTGCTGACCGAGGGCATTGACAGTCCAGACATCACATTCACTGCACTACGTGGAGGAGGTCTACTGGAAATCAACATGCAGCCTAGTGGAGAGGTGCTTTTAATGTTTGTGTGTATGTGTGTGTCAGTATTTGTGAGCTAATTTCTCTTAGACTTATTTTTGCCTAATCAGATCACACTGAGAACAGATGACATTGATCTGGCTGGAGATCTGGTCCAGTCTCTTGTCACTTTTCTGGCTATAGAAGACTTACAGGCTGAAGCTGACTTTCCTGTCTACTTCAAAGAGCTACGAGCCACTTTCACTGAGGTTAGGAATAGCAGCATCACCATAAAGGTTTTAAATTTTTTTTTTTTTTTTTTAGGTGTAAATGTTTTATGTTCATGTTAGGTGGATGAGTTTCATTCAGTGCATCAAAAGCTCACCGCAGCAATGGCAGATCATTCCAACTACATAAGAAATATGCTGGTGCAAGCAGAAGATGCCAGACTTATGGGTGATTGGTAAGCATCCCCAGTTTGATTAATCAGTCCTCCTGTCACTTTCTCAGACAAATGTACACACATAAATGATACACTGTTTTCTAGGAGAAACATGAAGAAACGCTACATTGAGCTGTATGACCTCAACAGAGATCTGATTAATGAATATAAAATCAGATCTAATAATCACAACGCCCTCCTTGCCCGGCTAAAATCAGTTAACCAGGCCATCCAAAGGGCAGGGAGATTGAGAGGTGAGTGGGTTTTTCTAAGACACATCTGTGGTAGTCAGGGAGTATTCATAGTTTTCACATCACACCATATAGGAATATGCTTTCCTCTGCTGTTTGCTAGTTATTTGTGCCAGACTTATTTATTATATATTGTATATTTTTCAGTGGGAAAACCCAAAACTCAGGTTATCACTGCATGTCGGGATGCCATCAAGAACAACAACATCAATGCTCTTTTCAAGATCATGAAAGCAGGGACTGCCTCGTCCTGAGGAAAATATGGTCCTAAATGGCTTTCAAGCACAAAAGTCTGGAATATCAGTCCACAGAGACCTCAAAACTGGCTTGGAAAGTGCCCAGTAACCTGGTGGGAAATGAAAAAGCCTGCATGAGGGGATATCTTTGGATTCCAGCCTTCACTGGCAGCAGTTTTGTGTTAGAGGAATAACTGGTTTGGTCTGTCAGTACTGTAAAGTCTTAGACAAATTGGTAGCCAAAGAGACTGTATTTTGTGTACCACGGCAATGTGTGTGTGGTGGGTAAAACCATTACTATTTTATCTGTATACAAGCAACTTCTGAATTAAATTATTATAAATGTATCTGTTTTTTTCTTCTGTGCTGTTTAACATTGAAGCTGAAGGTGGTTTGTTTTCCGTTATGGGGAACAGAAAAGGGCTGTTATGGGGCACGAGTCTACCAAATTTATAATTCTGGTGCGCGTTCCCGATTCCTGTCCTCGCTCCTAAAAGCGCCTCCAGTTGCTGCGCTGGCATCTGGCGCGCGATACATCCAACAATCTCGGAGCTGTCACGTGACCAACGAAAGAGCTGTTCTTTGAAAATGTGTATTTAGAAAAGTCCTGCTCTTATAACTGCTATATAGTCCTCCGAACATGGCTGATATGAAGAAAGTGTATGTATTTAGTAACGTAGCGCCTTTCAACGAGCTGGAAACGTTTTTTTCTGAAACATGCACGCAACTGTGAATTCCAGCAGCTTTAATAGTGGAAGCAGATGTTTGGATCTGGTTGCAGTGCTGTCTTGTCATTGCTGTCCTGGTACACCTTCATCTGGGTAAGTCTTGTAAATGAAAGTTGAGACACTGTAAGACAGTTGTCAGAAAATGTAATGCAAAATGAATGCACTTGAAAAAGAAAAGCATGCGCACTTTCATAACTTGTAGCCTATGCCTTAAGGGTTTAAGCATAAGTTTGCATATTCAACTCTATGAGGTAGCCTATTGTTTAGTACTTTTTAAAAGATTTTGTCCAAAAGTGTAATTATGTTTAAAGGGAATTTTAAATGTGTGAATTACACAAGAGTGCCTAAAAATATGTTAATGTGGAGCTTTCGTTTGTTTTCAAGACCATGCACAGATTCCTAAAGAATCGCTGTTTTGAGTTTCAAATGACTCATGTCGTTCGAACTGAACCAGATTTTGTTCATTCAAAGCATGCTAAAAGTCAGTTATAGAGCAAATGCAGTAAACGTGTTTCTATGTTGTAATTTATGTGGAAATAATGCTTTAAACTGTTTCGGGGGTATTTTACAAAACTTATAGACGGGCAATTTGACTATGGTGTTTTCTGGAGAATGGAATGACTGAATGATTCAATGACTCGCCTGCTTGCGTGACGATGTTCATTTACAGAATGGAACGAATCAAAATTTCCAAAAGCAGGCTTTATCATCAGACTGCTGGACAAATGTCTGACAAACTTAAGGGGAAATGTTTCAAAATTATCTCTCACAATACTCAGAATCCCTCTCAATTATTTAAGAGAGGATTTGAGGAATGGAGCATTATTTACATCTGTAAAAATAAAGAGGTATTTTGTGGTGTTGACACATTGAATTTAGTTGGGATAGGCATCTTTTTAAAAACTTACTGAGAACTTGGAAAGCAACTCCAACTTTTCTGTGGATATTGCACATGAAAGATAGACCAGTTTAAGCTCTTTCAACAGTATCGACATTTAATTTACTTTGAAGTGCCAGAAAAGATGTTTAAGTTTGCAAGTTTGTCACAGATGTGGATCCTGTTATAAATTGTTTGCGTATCCTGTTTCATAGAAGTATGCGGTCCTGGCTGTTTATGGAGCATAACTTTGGTCAAGTAATATCCTGTGTCTCCTGTTGTTTCGTGACATCCAGGATGACTGTGGTAAGTCATACTCAGACATACACTATATTACCAAAAGTATTGGGTCTCCCCTTCTAATGAACAGGTTTGACTACTTTAGTAATTTCCATGAGTACAAATCTTAATGTTTAGGCATATAATGGGGTGACCCAATACTTTTGGCAATATAGTGTATCTTACACTATAGGAAATTGACTTTAATGACTGCAAATTTTATATGGAAAAAGCCTTTTAGGGTTTTATTTTCAGGAGGAAAAACTAGTGCTGTTCATTTATTTTGTACAGAATCTACTATGGCTGTGAGAAAATCCAAATACTTTAGGAGGAATATGCGACTTCTACAGAATTTCATAGGAAGATAACACTGAAACCTGTCACACCATGAGAAGGGTCTATATAAAGGGAGATGTGCTTTGCTCCCTGATTCTGCTGGTGCTTCTCTTTCTGCTGATATATGCACATCAAAGAATAACGCCCGTATGGGGTACTTTGCACATTGAACAGGGGTCCACCAGCTCAAGACCCCTCCTCAGTGGAGTATCAGTGGGTCAGCAAACAAAGCCGGTCCCTTCAAAATCTCCAGACATACCTCCTTGCAAACCTGAGGTTCAGATCAAGTCTAAAGCACAAGGACCATCAAAGGTCAAATCTCAAAAAGCACATAGCAAACCAAAGTCTAAATTTCGCCAGCCCTCAACGACAGCAAGTCTGCAACCAACACATGCTTCCTTTGACTTTGATGATTACCTTCGAAAGAAAGACCAACGAGACTTCAAGCTGCTAATTGATCAACCAACAAAGTGTTCTGGACCAGAAGGTGCCCCTTACATGCTGATCGCCATAAAATCAGTAGCAATGGACTTCAACAAACGTCAGGTTGTTCGACGCACATGGGGACGAGAAGGTGTGTCCCAGAAAAACGTGAACGTCAAGAGAGTTTTTCTTCTCGGTGTGCCCCAAAATCAAACAGCACTCCCGTTATGGGACAAACTGTTGGGATATGAGAGTCACACTTTTAGCGATATACTCCTGTGGGACTTTGAAGACACCTTCTTCAACTTGACACTAAAAGAAATCCACTTCCTACAATGGATCAATGTGAGCTGTCCCAAAGTGAAGTTTATTTTTAAGGGTGATGCAGATGTGTATGTGAACATTGACAATATCCTGGAGATGCTTGAGGGTCAAGAGATCAGTAAGGATCTTTTTGTTGGCGACATCATCGTCAATGCGAAACCAATTCGCAGACGCAACAGTAAGTACTTTATCCCAGAGTTTATTTACGGCCAGGGGATCTACCCGTCTTATGCAGGTGGAGGCGGCTTTGTCATGTCAGGACATACCGCATTGAAGCTCCACCTCGCCTGCCAAGAAGTGGAACTCTTCCCCATTGATGATGTCTACCTAGGCATTTGTCTGCTGAGGATCGGCCTTCAGCCGACTCGTCACGAGGGCTTCCGCACCTTCGGAATCGTAAGACCGTCTGCTGCACCCCACCTCCAGGTCTTCGACCCCTGCTTCTACAGAGAGCTGATGGTGGTGCACAGCTTGACAGTCCCACAGATCTGGCTCATGTGGAACCTTCTTCATGACCCTAACCTTCAGTGTCACAGCAGTCAGGATCCCATGGATTTTCCCTTTCAGTGGAGCAACAAGATTGGGAAGAAAGCTAAGAACAAGGCAAAGGAGATGCTTAAGAACAATGACTATGGGATGAAAGTGTTTGTGGAACATTAACTCCAAGATTATGAATGTACTTTGAAAATAAAACATCAAACCACGGCTATGAGAAAATGACTTCCCTCATTTTGATTGTTAAATCATGGCCGTGATTAAACTAAAATGAGGTTAGTACAACATGGCCACAATTGAACTAAAATGAAATAAAAATTAATCACAAATTATTAAGCTGTGGGAACAAATTCTTAAAGTGTAGCTATACGTTTTATTAAATTGATCCTTCGTTTTAGTTAAATCGTGACAACAATTTAACAATTACAATGAGGGAATGAATTAGTACAACTTGGCCATTATTTATTTAAAATGAGCGAGTTGTTGGAACTATTTATTAATTCATGGCCACAATATATTATTTTTTCCCCCGCATATCATGTGTGGACTTCCTTATATGATTGTTTAAGGACTGCTCTTTTCTATACAAAGAAACATCTAATGGTCCTTATTTGTCATACTCTAAAAAGTGATTTGTGCAACTCTTACGCTATATTCCATGTCCCTTGTGTGAGATATTTAAGTCTTTATTCACTGAAAATCAAACTTGGAGTGATCCGTGTTGACACACGCAATATCTAAATGTATATGAACATTTCAGGTTTGGAACATGAATATGAGTAAATGATTATTTTAGGGTGAACTATCCATCTTCTGTAGATGGTTCTTTAAAAATGTACTTCGTAAACAGTTTCACAGCTGTATCATTCACTCAAACTATTCCTCTATTACTGCAGACTTCAGCAAAACGATATAGATGTTGTATAGGAACCAGACATATTTTGTATGCACAAAATGGACACTAATGTTATGTTGATACTGATATTCTCATGCAAAAAAATACTGGTTTATGTATCATAGAACAGACTATTACTGTATATATTCTTTATTAGAAAAAAGGCACTATTTATCAAACTGAACAATTTTTATTTGATTAGTGTGCTGTATTGTTTTGGATGATCTGCTGTCTTTTGGATTTAGATTAAACTGAATTAAATGATTGAATTTGTTAAGTAGCCTGCTGTGAACATGAACATACTACTACATTTTGAGCTTGTTAAAAGTGAATAAAAAAGATGTTTTTAACAAAAGACAAAAGCGTCCATTCTTTCCCTCCATATTTATTACATCCATTCTTTAAATATTTTTGTTGAACACACTGTAACAGTTTTAATGAACAAAATGCAAAATTAGCAGTTAAAGAAATTTGATAATGCTTTCAGTAGATTCAACGAGGAAACTAAAATCCAATGGTCACAGCTTTGTTGCACCATTCTGAACTATTGACAAACATATACCAGACCATTCTGATTTATTATCCATCAACGCAACGATTATTGCTTTAAAATCAAAAAAGAGAAACAACAAAAAATGCCTGATAATGTTGATCTTTCTCATACATGTTCCTTAAATCTACAGAAGTAAAAATATCTGAGATACAAAACACCACATTGCAGTCAATTTAGATGACACACACTTTTTTAATCGAGGATAAATCCCATTTCCAGAAATGGGTTAAATGTACTGAATCCACAAAAAATAATCACTTTGGAGGATGGGGAAGAACATAGAATATAGAGGGATACAATACATAGCATTAATATGCGCATTACACTGTATGGAGGTTGTCCATTTCTAATTACAATCCTCAGGACGATCATTCATTCCGATGCAAAAATAGGATAAAGTCTGAAGAGGAAACAATACAGCCAAAACCCATTTGATGAAAATTAAGCATTCACTTGCTCCTGGCATTAAAAAAAAACATCCACCTGAGATTGGGCAGGCAATCAGCCCATCAGACCACACTCCTCCTGTAGTAAAACTCCATAAATTACACTAAAACAGCGGTCGTGTTATTCCTTATTGACAACGGAGGTTCCAATTGTGCATTTTTAAATCTGATCCTCAGCCCTAAACAGTTTTAAAATCTAACCATATTTCACTTTAAACTAATTAAAGTGGAACTTCACACCGTTTTCAAAAAGTACAGGCTGTATTTTGATAGAAACACCACAACCACTTAGTCAACTCCAAATCATGAAGGGCCATCTACTGATATATTTTTTGACCCATAATCTTTATTTTTCATATGCTGCATTTTGAACAGAGTAAACTATGGAAGCTTATTTCCACCATGGAATAAAAAAAAATTAAAAAGGTAATTGCGACTTTTTTTGGGTTTCTCTCATAATTCTAACTTTTTTACTTCACCATTGCAAGTTTATATCTCACAATTGTGTTATGAACTTATAATTGCAAGTTTACACCTTGCAAATGACTTTTTCTCAGAAATCTGAGTGTACATCTCACAATTGACTTTCACAGAATTGAGAGGAAAACGTCACAATTTGTGTTGTGTTTCCATGGCGGAAATAAACTTGCATAGTTCTAGCCTTTCATGACAAGAGTTCAATACTCGACGAGTCCATTTTTCCTTAGTTCCTCTAGTATTTAGGTACGATTTTCAAAACAAAAGGACTATAACTATCAATTAAGCTTTACATGCTCAGACATACACAAAGCAGTTTTTCAAACGCTTTCATTTACAGAGAAAAAGTCAAGACAGGCTCGGTGGGAGATGAGGCACAATGTTAATAGCATCTTCCTTTTAAATGGCCAAAAGCTGGGGGTAAAATATATTAAAAACACCACTGACGGCCTTTCAGCGCAGTTAATGTAACAGAAAGATAAAAATGCCCGAATTAGCCTGAACCACACACTGCAGAAGCCTGAAGGGAGGTGGGAATGACACCAGAGAACTGGAGCTTGACAGCTATGGGTGGCTACGCTGCCAGGCAGCACAGCAATGAACAGTATTTAGAGGTGAACAAACCATCTACTAAAGATAAAGCGCTCAAGTAATAATCGTTAAATCCTCCCGAAAGTGGTCAAATGTAGGCAACTTCATCCAGTACAACAGTGGAGGGAAGCTGCAATAGTGTCTCTCAAGGCTGGCAAAGAAAACCAGAAACTCTCAGTATGTTAGTAGTGTTGGGGAGTTCCAGATGTCAGCTGATCTGATACGGTACCATTAGGCCGATGAAACAATGAAAACGGTGTACGTTATTTACAGATCTGTACAGACATGGACATGGCTACAGAAAACATCACGTCTACTTACTACGCAAACAACGGCAACAAATCCGTAGAGCAAAAAGCAAGAAAGCTTTAAAGCATTAAAAACCAATCAATCGATTGAGCTGCTATGCTAAAAACAATTCAGGGGCTGTATGGATCAAATCAAAAGGGAATGTTCTTACTATGTGAATTTAAAATGACAGAGAGCTAACTGTTGTTTCCTCTTTGGCTAATGTTTTGGCAATCAGGCGACAGAAGACAATTCTGCAGTTAAGACTTTAAGATACTGAATAAGGTAAAAGAACTTCACATCTTTGTACTGTGGACAAAAAAAAAAAAAAAAACGCAAACAATATTGACAGCATTCAGCGGGAAGGAGAAACAGCGATGGGTGGATGGCTTTTCTCACCAGTCTGGGTCGCTACTAGCTTTGTAATCCAGATTGCACGTCGACGTTCCCTCCCCCGCCGTCCTTTCTCTCCGAGACTCGGCAATTAAAACGTTCCTCAGTGGACAGGAGACAATTATCAAGTAAATTAGGTGTATTTTAGTGCAAATGTTCAAAACGGATGCGCTCACGAACAACAAAACAATAACAGAATCAACCATAAAGCGCATGTACGCTATTGAAATGGGAGGTAATCTGTGCTGCTGACTTGGTATGAAATGAGTTTATGAATCGTTATGCGTGTATGGGAGCCTGCTCATGTGCCACAAAAACATTTTCACAGCACTGGATCCATACTGTGCTAGCTTGTGCTTGGAACCTCACGACACTCGTCGTTGAATTTTGCTGCGAAAGTTTGTCCTCATTTGACTTTGCTCTCATCCTCTGCTCGTCGGAAAGCAAATGAAGTTGAATTCATGTGCATTTTTGTTAAAGTGTTTAGCGTGCAGAGGAGAAATCGCTTCTCTGTTTGCCCTTTGGTGCGTCTGGTATGGAAATTTTAGAAGGTTAGGCAAAAAACAAAACACAAATATGCTTGTGTGGAGGAAATGGATCACTGTGCATCCACAAGTATTATAACGATGCTGACGTTGATGCATGTCTGGGTTTATGCTTTGGGGGCGAAGCCAGGTTTGCACAGTTGTCTGGGATCATTAGCAGGCTGAGCCCGATTAGCAGGAGGAGACCGAATTGGGGCCTCTATTAAAATCTGAAGGGTGGGGGCTGGGGAGGGGTTCAACTCCAGAGAAACTCCCAGCATGTCTTGCTTTAGCTTGTGTGATGGCAGCAGTGAGTGAAGGCACACTCTGCTGGTCAGTTCAGAGGCTCTGCAGGGCTGGACGGGCACCGTGGGCATGGCGGCTTCCTCAGTGAGCACTCGGCTCGGTACGGGCCAGGCTACTTGGACGAGGTGCTCCGTAGAGAGTCACAGAAGCTATATGGTTATTCTGCATGACCTGCAACCAAAGCAACAACATGGAGATGAGATCCAATCGTTAATTAAGTGCTGAGTTGTGTATGAGCTAGGGGTGCATAATATATCAGTACCATACTGGTTAACTGCTAATAATAGGGACATTTTAAATTTAAAAATCAATTCAAAGTCGGGATAAAATGAAATTTGTGATAGTATTTTCTCACCTATTGTGACATTAAACCAAGTGAAACGGCTTCTTAAATAAGAAAGTGCAAAAATATGTTAAAAAATACATTAAAAAAAATTTGATGTGCATGGATAAATCCATTTATATTAAATACTGCAATATTCCCTTAAAAAAAGAAAGTTCTTGGTAATTTAAATAATCCATGCCTATTTCCCCTACTTTTACATTCAAAATACCTTTGCGGTTATCTAATGCCCTCTTATAAATAATATTATCTTTAAACAAAAGCCTAAATGTATAGCAATTTTTTCATACTGTACATTAAAATGTTGTGTGATGCCCAAATTCACTTACAGCACTTAAAACGACTCCTTTTCAAATGTTTTATTTTTTTTAATGTATTAAAATAAAATAGTGGCCATTTATTGGTTACTGGCCCAAACATGACAATAATTATCTGCTTAACTTTATCCCCCAGAATTTTGATTGCACTTCATGTTACAGTACGTGTACTTAAGAAAGTACTGTGTAATATAAGGTAACTACATGAGTTAAGGTTAGGTTTAAGTGTAAGTTCAGGGTAAGTACCTAGCTATTACCCAGTTATTAGAATTACTTTAATAAGCACATACTATGTACATGTGGAATACCAGAATTTTAATATCAGTTCATCCCCAGTAAGAGCCAATGATATTTCCACATAGCACAGCTGCAACAGCAGTGTGAATACCAAATCTGCCATTTATAGATATTTACTTATTTTTTTAAATGAATATATTTATTTTTAGTTTAAAAAGCAACTTTTTATACAGGCTGACTAAGTAAAACAAACAGGACACACACACAGTTGACCCAGTCACATACCTCAAATATCATCCGATGTAGTCCAAAGCAAAATGTGGAACCAAAAGGGTTGGTGTTGTTTGCAGATGATGACCTGCAGAGGAGTGCACAACTAATCAGTCAATTAGATAGGTTTTCATATGCAGAAGTGTCTGTATGCTGTAGTTTGAATTAAACCATGTGAAAAACCACAGACTTTTTTTTTATTCAGGCAGTGTTGTTATTTTTAATTAAAACTATTAAAAATCTTTCATGAATTGAAATAAAGCTGAAATATCAACTAAAACTAATAAAATAACAAAAGCAAATACAACTAACTAAAACATAAATATACAAATAAAAGCTAATATTAATAAATACTATACTTCTACATTAATAATAGTAAAATAACGCTGCATTCATGTGGCCAAATCTCTACCCCTATGGCTCTCACCTGTGTAGCACAACTGGTTTTTCCATGGGGTGTCCTAGCAGCTCTTGAATCTGATCCCACTGAGTGCAAAAGTTGAAAACATAATTAGTACTCACTTAAAAACTTAAAAAAAAAAAAAAAAGATTTATCACATACAGTAGTGCATAAAATAACCTGTAATGCATGTGTATATAAAGTATTTGTTGAGTATACAATGAAGTACATGAACTCACTTTGCTGTAGGTGGTCAAAAAGCAGTCCTCACTCTGAGCTTCTGCCCCATCTGAAAACACAATTTAAAGAATGAAACTCAAAACACTACAGAGACAGGAACGAAAAATTATCCAGAGAATGTGATACAGACCTTTTTTAATGATGAGAGGAATCTTGAAATCACACCGATGATATCTGAGATGGGAATAAAGGGCAGTTATTCTGATGTTCTCGTGGAATATGATACCCAAACCACACATTGCTAAACACTGCAAGCATTATGAAATGCAAATCAATATTCAATCAATTTGCCCAGACTGCAAAACCTCCAGAATGACCTTCCCAACAGCATTGACCAACTGAAATAGATATTCAACCAAATATTAACAATGCTACAATACATAATACAATAAAAGCAGAGAAATGAGACTCACATGTTGAAGTTGTAATGGCCAGGGTAGTTGGTGTGAAGGACAAATTTTTTGGCCAGGTGGGTTGTAGAGTCAAACAGTATATCCTGAAAGACAGAGAGAATAATTACTCAAAGTTTAAGG
The DNA here is from genome assembly GCF_936440315.1 of Barbus barbus. Lineage (NCBI taxonomy): Eukaryota > Metazoa > Chordata > Actinopteri > Cypriniformes > Cyprinidae > Barbus > Barbus barbus. The sequence goes on from NC_136750.1 coordinate 21,333,289, forward strand.
GTTTATGTAAATTGAACAAACTAAATCTACACTAACAGCATGTTATGGAGTAATTAGAAGTAATGTAACTAATGGAGTAATTTAAAAATAATACTCACCACTCCCAGAATATAATAGTTAAAGAAGTAGTCATTACACTTGGACGGGACTTGCTTGTGAGGGGAGGGTGAATGGATCTTCATCTGAGACGTACAAAAAAGGAAAAAATATTTCAAGACAAACAGAATAAATGTGGAGAGGGAATGTGATAGTTTATTTTTGAGAATGTGGCTTTGCTTATCTTGAGAATAATGTGCAGTGTTTTGTATAAATATGTTGATTACCTTATCCTCTGACTTGTAGAAGACCTTATGTGGAGAACCAAGAGCACTCAAAACATCCTGACAAGAATCTCCAAAGTAGATGTTTCTCTCAACGGCTCGCACTTTCGTATCAGCCAACACTCCCGGGCCACATCCTGAGAAAGTGTACAAACAAACAAAAGCAGCGCACCAAACGGCATATTTGTTTACTAATTTATTTTCTATCACTAGATATCACTTATAATCTGGATTACAGCACCAAGATTTCACTGTGGACATCAAGGCAGCAGTAAAATTTATTTAATTAAAATAAACACACATTGTGTTCAAACCTTTAGACTCAGCTAAATTTTTTATATTTTTGAAATAAGTCTTATTTTCGCCAAGGCTGCATTTAGGCTGCAACAAAAAATCCTGTAAAAACAGTAATATTGGGAAATATTATTACAATTTAAAATGCCTATTTTCTATTTTAATATATTTTAAAATGAAATTTATTCCTGATAGCAAAATTGAATTTACAGCAGCCATTACTCCAGTCTTCAGTGTCACATGATTTTTTTTCTCTTACTGACCCCAAACTTTGAACAGTAGAGTAAATAAATGTCCTTAAAAATAAATGTTAATAAATTGTTTGTTTTTAAAGATATTTTGTTTGCTTTTTATGATAAAAGATAAATAGTTAATTTTCAAAAGAATATTATTTATTAACAGTAAAATATTGTTGATAAGTCTATGAATTTTGCTATCCTAAAATGCAAGATTACATAGTTGCAGTTTATGATTTGCATTTGTTATTGTTTTTCTCTGCTGTCAGCGACCCCTATCATAATTAATAAAAGACCCCTGCAATTCATTTTTGGGTCATGACCCTCCAGTTGGAAAACCACCGAACTGTACAGTTAAACTCACACAATACTGACTACCAAGAACATTTAAAAAAAAATCTCTATAAACATCTTTGTTAAGATCAATACATCTATGATTATGCCAGCTTGTGGTTTATGCTATAGTGATCAAATAAACCTATGCTGTTTGTTTATGTTGGTGATGACTAACAATCAAACAATAATCAGCACAAATGTTTATTTATCCCAGAAGCACACATTACTTATGCTGGTTTGCTAAGCACTGCTTAACTTTGGCAATAACATGTCATGATATGCCTTTAAACACAGAAGCTTGCCAGAAAACAGGGAACTGTTGCTCTCATCAACATGCTTAAAATGAATGCATGTTTATTAAAAAAAAATGCATAATGATGTCTGACATTAGTTTTATGGATAATACCTGCGGTGAGAAGGCGAAGTTTGAGACCCAGCGGTCCCGCTCCATCTCTCAACACCTCCACACTCTCTGCATACACATTACCAAGGTAACAGGCCAGAGGCATCACCGGAGCCCTGTGAAGAAATATATAATTTACAATGTTCGCTGCTTGAGGGAATGCAACCCACAGTGTTCTTAACAAGTGCTTAAACTGAACAATCAAAATTAGAGGCCCAAGGTCTCAGACTAAATGCAGATTAATCCGCCCCTGGGCCACATAAAAATTACAAATAGACATAAGACGACAATGACTTTGAACTTTAGGGTAGGTAAGTATTAAGTAAACACATCCATGCTCAATAGTATGCAGCTATAATCATTCGGTAGTGGTGATATGGTGATTTTACTTACACATAAACACCACAAATTTCCAAAATCATGCACGGCTCTTACTTGGTTTCTTGAAGGTTGTTTCCAGAGTAAATGTACATCCGTTTGACAGTGGCCCCATGGGGAATCTGCAGGGAGGCCAAGCCATGGGCAAAGTTAGGCTGTCAAGGCAAAACAGCTAGGAGTAGAACACGGTGTCGGTGCAGGTGTCTCTTTTGGTGAAAAGATGCTCACATCATCACAGTAACGTATTTTAGATAAATTCATACATGGGACAGGGTTATCATCATTATCTAAAACTATTGAAACATTTTTGTTAATTGAAATAAAGCCAAAATAAAATACAAATATTAGATTAAAAACTTAAACTAAATAAAAATTTGACACATTGAAGTTGAAGTTTAAGCACTTAAACTGAACTAAAACTGAAATGAAATCATTTAAACCTAAATAGTCATTTAAAAAAAATGTAAAAATCGCTAGAAAATTAAAATTTTTTGTATTTAATAATTTATAGGTGATATATAATTGTCCATGAAGGCTGGAAGTGAAAAACTTATGTTCAGGTGTGCATAACTATTAAGCAGGTTTTATTTCACAGATAAATGAGCCAAAAAAGAGATTCAACTCAGACTGAAAATTAAAAAATTCTCCAGAAGAGCAAGGTGTCCAGTTCTCAGAGACTTAGGTTAGGTAAACAATCCTAAAAAATGACCCTCATGTAATAAGAATAACATGCTGAAGGTTTGTAATTGGTAAAAAAATAATATGCTCAGAATATCAACTTGCATAATAATTATGCACGCACTGTTCAGTACTTAGCTTTATATGTCTTTTATTATAAAGCAATCACATGTAACAATAGAATAAGCCACATTTTTAGAAACAAAAAAGTTGAAACAAAAACCATGGAAATACCATATTTATACATCATCAAATGCAATACAATGGTTTTACCTGTATTCTTTGAAGTTCCATCTAAATACCATGCACATGGTATCATTCAGTAGCATGAACACAGAGTGCAAACCTAGTCTCACCTCATATTTAGGAGCTTCACTCCACGAATCCAGCTGGAAAGAGAAGGAAAGCCCTCGGAAGTTCAGGTGGAAGAGCTGCTCGGCAGCATTGTAGACTGGACAGAGAGAACATGAAGCCCACAATAAATACACAGACACAACAAAAAGGAGTCTGGACAAATAACTGACACAGACAATAAATCTCACCTCCTGGATGAGTAGCGCCAAAAGACTGATCAATCTGCTCAATAGTAGGTGCTATTGCCTGAGAGTTAAAATGTACTCCACTGTAATGAACAGAGGAATGCGTCATTTTACATTTCTGTAGCTGACAAAGAAGTTATTAGTAGAAGATAGTATATCTTAATTATATACAGCTATAATATCTAGAATCTATAAATGTCTTGATCTTAAAAAAAGCTTAATTCTGGCTGAAACACTAATGTAAATGATAACCACAAGATGACTTACCAGTATTTCAGTTTCACTTTGCTCAAATCATACACTTCAATTACCTGCAAAAACAACACTGACTCAATGAAGATACAGTGCCCTCCACTAACATTGGCACCCTTGATAAATATGAGCAAAGGTGGCTGTGAAAATAAATCTGCATTGTTTATCCTTCTGATCTTTCACTCAAAAAATTCACAAAATTCTAACCTATCATTGAAGTAAAACAATTGAAAGTGATGAAATAAATGCTTTTCTACAATGAATTTTGCCACAATTATTGGCACCCCTAGAAATTCTTATGAGTAAAATATCTCTGAAGTATATTCCCATTCATATTTAATTTTTTTTTAGCACACCAGGGTGACTAGGGTCATGAAATTGTCCAGCCATGACTTCCTGTTCCACAGGATTATAAATATGAGGAACACAAAGGCCAAATTCCCTTAATCATCCATCACAAGGAGTAAAACCTGAGAATATAGTTATTTTTTTATGCCTTTTTTTGTTGAGATAGGACAGTAGAGAGATGACAGGAAATTACTGGGAGGAGAGATGGGAGCAGGATCGGCAAAGGACCACGAGACAGGAATCGAACTCGGGTCACCATGACCGCAGTTGTGCTATATATCGACGCACCACGAGGCTATTGGTGCCGACAAGAATATAGTTCTGATGTGCAGAGCAAGATTGTTAGGCATCACAAAATAGAAAGTGGCTGTAAGAAAAGAGTTAAAGCATTGAAAATCCCCATTTCCATCATCAGGGTAATAATTAAGAGGTTCCAATAAACTAAAGATGTTAAAAATCTGTCTGGAAGAGGATGTATCTATATAGGATCACAGCTGTAGAATTGTAGAGATTAGTTGAGTCTTGGGGTCAGAAACCTAAAAAATATATATATATCAAACATCCCCTACATCACCACATGTTGTTTGGGAGGGTTTCAAGGAAAATTTTCCTCACTCATCCAAAAACAAACTCCAGCATATTCAGTTGTCAGACACGACTGGAACTTCAAATGGCACTGGCTTCTATGGTCAGATGAAACTGAAAAAAGAGCTTTTTGGCAGCAAACCCACCAGATGAGTTTAGTATGAACAGGGATTAAAAAAAACAAAAAAAAAACAAAAAAAAAAGTACCCCATGTGCACGGTTAAATATACTGCTGGACCTTTAATGTTGTGGGCCTGTTTTTATGCCAGAGGTCCTGAACATGGCATCATGGATTCTATCAAATACCAACAGATATAAAAATCAAAACCTGGCTGCTTCTGTTAGAAATCTTATAATGGGCCGTGTTTGGATCTTCCACCAGGACAACTATCCAAAACAAACATCAAAATAAACACAAAAATGGGTCACTGAGCACAAAATGAATCTTTTACCATGGCTGTCCCTGTCCCCTGACCTGAACCCTACAAAAAATTAGTGGGGTGAACTGAAGAGAAATACTAACATGGAGCTATGAATCTGAAGGATCTGGAGAGATTCTATATTGATCTCTTATCAGGTGTTCTCCACACTCTTCAGGCATTATAGGAGAAAACTCAGAGCTGTTACCCTGGGAAAAGGACGCTGCAATAATTGGGTGCCAATGATTGTGGGCAACATGAACATGAACTAGAGAAAGCATTTATTTCACAATGAGATTTTCCCCCTACTTTCAATTGTTTTACTTCAATGACAGGTTGGAATTTTGTGAATTTTTTTAATGAAAGATAAAAAGGATAAACAATGCAGATTGATTTTCACAGCCGCTTTTGCTCATATTTACCAAGGGTGACAATATTAGTGGAGGGCACTTTATGTTTCCAACGTAGTGTAAGAAATAAACACATTTTAGCCCAAAATCTCTCTCTCTCTCACACACACACACACACGTCCCCTCTCACCTTCAGTCTCTGATTGTAGGCGTCAAACAACAGTTTAATTCCATCCTGAGTCAAGTTGAGAATGAGGTCGTGGCTGAGTGGCATCTGTTTGAGGGAGAGAAACAGGTCAGATAAGGATACAAATAATCCATGTACTTTAGTGCCTTAGATAAAAGCCTCACAACATAGACATTCATAGACATAATAATGGCATATCCGTACTTGTTCGCTGTAGAGCACCTGGACATTTTTGATGATTCGGCAGTGTTTCTGTAAGATTGAAATGGCCTGGGCCAATGGCATCCCTGGAAACAAATCCAGACAAACAGTTCAGTTCACATTAACATGATGAAAGAAGTGGCTCAACAGCTGTGCAAGGTGTATAGTAAAAACATGACATTTACATAATAACAGGGCATAAAACACAATCACATAGGGTAAATAACTTCTCAATGTTTCTAATAATTTATCATTACACGGCACAGTCCAAAAGTAATATTTGTTTTATCCAAAAGTAACTTTTTTTTTTAAGTTTAATGGTCCAGTCACACCAAGAACAACAACGATAACTAATCATAAAGCCTGTCTAAAAAAAAAAAAAAAAACCATAGCGGAGCATTTCAGTTTATGAGCGATAAAAACACTGACAGTCAAACAAAATTATTAATATTTTAAAGCGCGCGATATTGCAATTTTTTAATAGCACACCTGAATAACCATAAAATCATAGTTAGTTGATGTAGTCGCAAATATTGTTAGTCCGTTATAGTTCTTGAAACGAACTGGCCCAAGTAGTATATAAATGTTGTTTTTTAATAGACTGTTTTCTTGGCAGAGAGTTTAAGATAAATAACAATTATTTATTTTATTAAAGCAATACACATATAACCAGATAATAAAGTAATATTTTTATTTATGTCCCCAAGTATATAGAAAGGAAATAAACTGGATAATATCGGTATCAAATGTCAAAACAAACACATTCAATGTGATGCAAGATTGTGATAATGCTGATACCATTCATCATAATGAGTTAAATATATTCATATTTAATTTAAAATATATTTCATATATTATGTTTTCTTTTAATATTCCTGTATCAGCCCTAGTGAAACAATTTTTTTTTCACTTTAACTGGGACTTTTTCATGGCAAGTGAAGGTGATGCAATTATGAAATCCAGATGGCAACTGACTGTAATGTCAAATAAATCAGTTTTTAAAATGGTCTAGCATTAGCTAATTCAACATGCAATGCTTCTGAACTAATCTCATCTCACCTAATGCGAATTCCCATTGTTCATTTCCCAAAGATCGCTCAGGAACGACCTCCAGATCCAGCATTGGCGGGGAGAAATTGGGAATATCAAAGAGGATCTCTGACTGTGCCAGATCTGAGTCTTCCCTCTCGAAATATCTTGAATAATCCACCGTTAAATCACCAAAACAGTCCAAATATAACGAAGTAGTATGTTTTAAAAGCTCCCACACACTTTAAACACAGTTTGAGTGACACACGACACCAGACAGTTCAAAACACAAGTGATGCAATCCAGCTATCGACGCATTCAGCTGTCACCATGCTTATAAATAACACTATAAAACGAACAACAGATACACACTTATAAAAGGTCAATATGACAAAGCTTCAATAAATTAAACAAGTAAACTGTATGTCAGTCACAGCGAGCCGGTGTCAAGAATAACTGGTTACAGGTTGCTGCTCTTTTATCAACTTCCATAAGCATGAATTAATTCAAGACGTTATTTATCTTACAACCAATATATAGGCGAATAAAATATATAACTGCTGTCTGTTGTAAAAAAAGAAAACGCAAACAATTTGATCTGACCTTTGACTTACTCCTGAATCACATAAAACACATAAATTGCTAATTATTACATCGAACGAAGAAAATTTCGTGTCCAACCAGTTAAATTACATGCATTTAGCCTATTTATGGAAACGATCACAGGCCGAGGTAAACAACATTCACACACTCGCACGAGCCTCGCCTGACGTTGTTTTCTTTCTTTCCGATGATTCAACGGCAATCATCACTTATGACCATCAACTGTTCCTAATAACGCGGATTTCTCCGGGTGTCGCCGTTTCGGTTGTTGGAGATGGTTCACTGTTACATGCAGCTTTATTTTCCGGCGTCTCTGACGTTTAAGATTTGCTTAAAATGATAAAGAAAGACCCCCTCCGTGCCAAAACCAACTTCCATCCAAAACACCGTGATCAGCTGATAATTCAACTTCCTGTGCGAACGAGAGAGCACTTCCTGGCGGCAACTTTCAAAATAAAAGTCAAAGACCTTTTAGAAGAACAGAACATAGGCTAGACTGCAGACCACGAAAAGCCAAGGGGTGGAAAAGAAGGGTCCACATAGCCAAAAATAACACATATTAATAAATAAATCAATAAAAAATTTAATAAAGAAAGTTCAACTCGATAGTTTGATATCGTTGACGGTTCTATGTTGATGGATCACTGGCCAGATTTTATGTGGCATATTATTATTTTTAATATTTATGTCGGAAATACTATAAACTGTTTATAGTATAACATTTTTGAACATCAGTTAATTTTTGGTCTGCTCACAGGTCTCAAGAGTGCAGGTCAATTTTACTTTTAAAGTCCGTGTAAAGTGATATTAAAATGTGTTCTGAGTTTGTCACGCAACAGAAAAATGTGTTATTAACCACCCAGCTAAATTTGAATGATTAAAAAAACCGCCAAGTAACTAAAATAAGTTATCAAAATCTTAGATTTTTTTTTTATTGCTTTAACATACAAAAACACCAATTAACTACAGTCAGAAAATTCTTAATACAATTAAAAAAGTCCAAATAGCAGCATAACAAAAAATACAGATAAACAAAATAACAGGAAAACCAAGAAAGAAAAAAACAAATAAATACAGAAAAATAAATAATACAGTAATATAATACAAGGGGCTTAATCATGAAAAAACACCTTCAAAAGGCCACATAGTTTAAGGGCTTTTTCAGAACGCATGATCTTCAAGGATTTGAAGAAGATCATTAAATCTTGCTGGAAAAGTAATCAAGTGGGAGGGTTATTAAAGAATCTACATTTATTAATTAAGTAATTGGCCAAAATCAAAATATTATTAACCAAAAATTCAACATCACAATTCCAACAAAAGGACAAATATTTCACAGTTTTAAAATCAAAGTCAGGTATTACATACTTCAAGCTTAACCAAGCATAGAGATCATCCCATATTGTTTTTGAGAATTTGCATAAATAAAACAAATGTTCCAATGACTCTATGTCTGCTTCACAAAAAGTGCATTCATTACAATCCAAATTAAATCTGTGCACTTTGAAAGAAGAGAAAGCGGTACCGCTCGCGTTTCTTGATGCAAATTGTGAACGCTCCATGTTTTTAAATTGTATGTATTCTGCTACATATTGATGTCTCTGGCCTAAGACACGGGTATGCATTCACCCTAGAACCGTCCCTGCCTAGAATCTGTATATCTAACATCACAGATATTCAAAAAGACAAACTAAGAACTTGACCTCTCAACAGTTATTATAGTGTTAGGGGCGAAAAAATCCTGAACACAGAATTGGTGAAAAACTGTTTAACGGTTTAACTCCACAATTCAGTACTACATAGTTCAGTCTTTGTAATGTGTTTCAGCAATACATTTCTAACTTTTGTAATGTGTTTAGAAACAATTCTCAGAATTCTCTTTACACGGACTTTAAACTCATCTCACATAGCTAGGCTAAAAATAGCCTACACAAAAGACAACATATCAATTTGCTTTAAATAAATAAAATAATAAATGTAATAGACCTTAGTCAGCGTACCGCCATATTTAAGTTTTGACAAGCACCAAAACGAGGCTTTTAGGTATAAAGTGTGTTTTGTACAGTACTATTGCTGAACTTATCGATTGTTCAGCTGACAAAACATATTACAAAAGACTTTCAGTAGACAAAAACTCCATAAAACAGTGCATACCATTGAGTATACTGTAAAGTCTATCCACACAGCCATATTTTCATCAGCATAAAATTCAGTATGGTCTATTAGGCCTACTGTGTTTAAAGATAAGGAGTAACCTAACTGCTATGGGCAGGGACAAATATGGAACTCTTTACTTTTTCTTGTTCATTCCAGCCTAAGGCTAGATCTGACAGCTAAATCAATAAATTGAGCTTGTGGTCACATACAGGAAAAGCCACACCAATGAACACAGTAATTTGAAATGGTTATAGATTGAGAAAACTGATAAAAAGCCACCAGATGGCATCATTTACTGAAAGCCTGGAGTGACTGGCGAGTGCTTTCATAACAGTGCAGGTGATGATAATACAGAGAGACAAAGTGGTGAATGCCGAGATTAAGCAAACTGTGTATTATTATTTATACTCAAAAACGTGACATAAAATGTTCAAATGATATGTTCCTCTGGTGTCTGACTATATTGTTTTAATTTGATTTAGGTTTGTCTGTGTTTTCTGTGAGTAGGCCTACTTTGTTCCGTTTTGTTCGTCACCTGCTCATCTCGTACAAATGTACAGTATTACAGTGTTACATACATACAAGGATTCATACAAACACAAAAGTTTGCATGAACCCTTGTGTGTACATAATACATTAAACAAAAATAAAAGAGCCAAAAATATTTGTTGGGCAGATGCATAAAGAGACAATAGAATAGAATAGAACTAAGATTGAAAAGCTGAAGAGTCAGTGGTCTAAGAATTGCATAATAAAATGTTTGGATGAAAATATGTCTATGCAGTACGTTTAAGACATGTTTATTGTACCTTCTTGTCTTGACCAGAAGCCAGTATATGTGCGGTATAGTGTGTACATGTTCTTTGAGAGTTTGTAAATGTTACAAACTATGTTTGTTTATTATATGAAACATGCTTTTGTGTGTCTGAGCAAACCCCATTTAACCACGTATTGTCCCATTGGGCCTTTTTCCGTAATTAAGTAGCTTAGTAAGTAGTTTTGGATAAAACGGCCTGGTAAACAACAACTGTCCAAATAGAATGAAAGATACATTTTTCGGAAAAGCCTTTAAAAGCGTATGCAATATATTCACATTTGACACAAATTGATTGAAAAGACAGAACGAGACACTGTGAATGATTTGCAAAGCTCTGTGAATAATTGGACTTTCTCTGCACCAATAGCCCAGATCAAAACTCCAATTACATTGTTTGTGGAAAAATTGTTGGCCCTGGTTTTATTTATTGTGTTTAGTAACAAACCTTGCCAGTCTGTTTCACAGGGTTTTTTGTTTGTTTTTATCCTTCAGATGGGAACATGATGAATAAAACAAAGAGTAAGGAATTTTAACACGTTCCTAATGGTTAAAAATAACAGAAAAATCTGTGTGTAATTATACAAACAATCTAAAACCACATTTCTGTCCTTGTTTTGAGTTCTGAAGACAGATTCACTGATGAAAAATTCATGTTGAATGAAGACAACTCAGATAAAATGTTAATCGTTTTAAGAGCTATCAATAATGAAGAATAGTATATGAAAAACAAAGGCAATTCATTTACTGTTATTATACCTTTTGATCAAACACAAAAAAGGCAATACTTTTGTCAGTTGAAAGCTGAATAAAACAATATTGAAAGCTTAGACACTCAAAGAAAATGGCAACACATCTGCAGCATTAAACAATCTCTGTACGTTGAAACCTACATGATCATAGTGGCATGCTGTCTGGATTTTTAGTCTAAAACTTTATGAATCACCATCTTCAGAGGGATAGTACAAACTCAGGAAAACTTTCAAGTTTATCCACAGAAACCTCCAAATGCGTAATGTAATCACAGGCCAGCTGTGTGCACTTGTAAAGTTGTTATAATCCCTCTCTGTCCTATAAACAGGAAAATACATAATATAAAGCATCATGCGTGCATCCACAAATAATACAGTTTATCCTAACGTCCTGCCAAGTTTTCCTTTTTTGGATATCACTGCTCTTTCATCTATTGTTAGCAAACTGATGAAAATTTTATGTAAGTAGAAGCTATATACCATTAAAAATGGGTTTGCACTATACTAGCTGTGGTTGCCAGAACTAAATCATAAACAATTCAGTGCACTGCATATATTACAAGTATTACGTGATGCCATTTTCATGTCATTAAAATCATCACTAAATCTTTGTAGTTAGTTATTGTAAAATGCATTGATAACACAGGTGGTTGATAGACCACATGATGTGCTAAAGTTAAGAAAATGTGCACATTTCAAGGAGTGAGAATCAGAAAGGCACACTGTAAAAAAAAAAAAAAAAAAGTTTAAGGCAACCAGCTTCAGCAGATTTTTGAGTTTTCTCAACTTCTTGTTTTAAGTTTATACAACAAAAAGTTGTGAAATTTCCTAAAAAAAAAATAAGTTGAGAAAACTCAAAAATGTGAGTTGGCTCAACTTTTTTTTACAGTGAAGTGACATTTTTGGTGAAATGGAGATAAATGCATCAAATGAAAGCTCTTAATGAGTTCTTTCTACTGGCAAAAGTATACTGTTATCCATGAGTGTACAAATTTTTATTATAAACAACTGAAATCAGTACACAAAGTCAGATCAAACTATGGTAAAATATTTGTTTTGGCTCTCCTGTAAAGTTGGTGAAATGTCACTTACGCCTTTCTCACCCCTCTACTTTATTTATCCCTAAAGGATGCATATCAGTACCTTAAAGGAACACACTAGTACCTAAATGGTACATTTTAGTAGCCTACTTAAAAGGTGCAATTTAGTACCTGTTGAAAGGGTACTGTCCCACAACTCTGATAAAAATGATAAAATATGTTAATTATAAGATACTTTCTATTTTTCACTTCTAACTTGGAACTTTTACTGCAACATTTGAACATTTTATAGTACAGAATTCCACAAAATACTGCTCCATTGCATTGCAAACAACCTATCCTCTAAAATGCCAAATTAGGCTAAATGGATTTAGTAAATGAATGTCAACTGCGGTGTCCACAATCTGAGTTACAAAGAAATAAAGTTATTTTCCTTTACATAGCCTGCTTTGTTTTCTTTATAGCAACCCAAAGCAACTCCCAGAAAGAGCTCTGTCATGTTTGCTTGTTCTCTCTGTGCGAGCAACTTTCAGCGTTAAGGGTGGACGTGATATTTCAAACATCAGATCAGTGCGTTTATGTATTGGGTGCCCGGAAATTTTTCCAAATAAACACAGCTTGATTCAACTTGGGTGGGCAGACTTATCAACAGACTAATTCTATAAACAAATGAAGGAACAACCGAGCACACCATTGGTTGGTAGGCAGGGGACACGCGGGGAGAGAGAGACTCGAGGCTTTCGGCAATGAAAATTTAATTAATGTGGGTGGGCTGAGAGAACACAACGAGTGTTTATCATAGACAATTTATTTTCCAGCGCTAAGTCAACATAAAACAGCAAAACGGACAACAATTATTTAACATTTTAGACTCATGAAGCGGACACACCGGTGGCGATCTCCCCAGACTGAGCCTGTCCTCCGAAGTCATGAGTTTATACCACAGCCCTGTGCCACAGTCCGGCGTGGCTGCGTCGGCTCTCACTCTCTCGAATTCCTCCCTAATCTATGTTTACGGTGGCGAAGTTGGAGGCATCATTCCCGCTTTGGGATTCGCGTCCAGCCGGCAGGAACCTCCGCAGAAACCTCCCTACAGCTACATCGCGCTCATCGCAATGGCAATTAAGAACTCACCGGACAAGCGCGCGACGCTGAGCGGCATCTATCAGTTCATCATGGACCGCTTCCCCTATTACCATGACAACAAGCAAGGCTGGCAGAACTCGATCCGCCACAACCTTTCGCTGAACGACTGCTTCATCAAAGTGCCCAGAGAAAAAGGACGACCGGGGAAGGGCAGCTATTGGACGCTGGACACCAAATGCCTGGACATGTTCGAGAACGGAAACTTCCGGCGTCGCAAGAGAAAGTGTAAGACTCAGGAGACTAAAACGGGACATAAAAGAGCCAGAGCGACGACCCTGAACGCGAAACTTCATCAAAGTGCCCTTCTGGAGAAAGAGTCGCCGCTTAAGGACTCAGATATAAGCAAACGGCATCACGAAAAACATCCCGAAAGAGATCTAAACATCCAACCGCAAAATAACGAGCACGCCTCGAGCCCCACGAAAGACTGGTGTTTGGCACCCTCGACCACAGCGGGCGCTAACCCAAGATGCTCGACGCCTGAACAGACCAGCACAGTGTCTCTAAACAATCTCAATGGCATAAACACCGCGCCCTTAAACGAGCAAGAGACGCCGGTAGCCGTGATGAATAACACAGGAAGCGCTCAAACTGGAGACGCCAAATCCAAAGAGGCGAATGCTCAGACGCACCCACGAAAAACAACAGACAAATCAAAGGAGTTTAGCATAGACAGTATTCTGTCCAAAAAGGAGAATCAGTTCCAGCGAAGGTGCGGCGTTGCCGGAGGAGCGCCGGGCGCGTGTTTGGAGTCGCGCGGTTACGCACTCTCGTCCTCGCCGCTGTACCCTCGCGGATTCCCGCTCTGCTCCTACCTGTCTCTCACCTGTCCTGACAAAATGCTGAACTTCAGAGAGAAAACAGATGGGAAATTATTCTTTTGACGACTCTTTTATTATGACTTGACAAATCCCAGACTGTAGCAAATCAATTTATGTCTAGAAATTTTCAGTGAATTCAGTAACAGTAATGTTCTTATTTTCTGTGTTTTTTAATTATTAATTGCAAACAAAAACAGTTTCAGGCTAAAACTCTTATTATTATTTCTACTACTACTATTATTGTTGTCGTTATGGAATTCAACATGGGTGGCCAGTCTAAAGAACAGTATACTAACAGTAGTTCATTCTAATGATGTGTGTACTATGATCAAGAACGCACTTCTGAACACAGATGTCTTTGTAAAATGATAATGTTTATACGAGCAAGGGTTTTATATGTTTCTCTCAGCGCTTATGACAGAGACCTGCACAAACTGCAATGTGCTGTTGTTCTTGTCCTCTCCTCTACAACTATATATATATATATATATATATATACACAAAAACTCAAACTTGATTTACTGCTTAAAGATACATTTGTGGAAAGAACAGAAAATCAATTGGGTTGTACCTTGTGCTTTCAATGTAAGGTTTATATTGAGTAAGGGAACTCAATTCTTTAAATAAACAGAGAGTAAAACCTTGTTGAAATAAACATCTTCAGTTTCCTACACAAAAGATCCTGATATACTATACATAAAAATATTGACTCAAACTGAAACTGAAACAACCCCAAAGACACCATTTTTATGAAGGTGAGATATCAGTAATAGGAACTTATACATTTGTGCTTTATATATATATATATATATATTTGTGTGTCTGTGTGTATTCATGAATGAATGAATGAATGAATGAAAGACCATATGTCATTTATATACAGCCAACTCAACAACTACTTGTTGCTATAGGACTATGCATAATCCTGAACTGTGAAACTAGTCTACCACATGTATTCCTTGCCACCATATATAGCCATAAGTGTTTTTTGAACTGAAAGGTCTAAGCCTCACTGAGTGCAAATCAGGAATGCTTGTGGAAATAAATAAGCTTCCCCATGCACATTCAAGCAGAGGAACTCACACCCACAAGCATTTCCTGTGTATAGGATTCTTTTGGTCAGAAGTGTAAATAGAGCGTCATCCATCTGAAAGTTTGTAGAGAGAAAGAGACTACATCTCTCAATCTGCTGCCTCCATCTGTCCTCCTCTTCACAGATGGGCTCCTTAGATGGAGCAGTCTGCAGGACTCTGCTGGATCGCAGCCCTGAATTTGCCATCCATGATCATTATGAAACACTGATATCTCTGAGGTGATCTTTAAGATTATGAAAAGAGTGTTCTTTCATACTCAGCAGAATTTCTTGATGACATCGTAGTAACTATACTGGATGAATTACATGACTTTTAAGTATATGCCGTTTAGTATGACCAATTTATAAGTAAGAGGTGCAGGTTGTTTCATGTGTATTTTACTTTTTTTTTTTTACAATAAGCACTGTCAAATGCATACCAAAATAATATCTCATTGTTTTTTTTATTTTGCTAAAGATAATTGTGCCCTCTAGTGTTATAATGTAGTTGCAATACTCATATCAATTAACATACATAGATATTTTAAAGGAATAGTTCAACCAAAAATGAACAGATTTGGAGAAATGTAGCATTTCATCTCTTGCTCACCAAAGGATCCTCTGCAGTGAATGGGTGCCGTCAGAATGAGAGTCCAAACAGCTGATAAAAGCATAACAATAATCCACAAGTACCTCAAGTAATCCACAAGCTGTATGTTTGTAATTAACAAATCTATCATTAAGATATATTTTTATTAAGTCCGCTCTTTTCCCAATAAAAAGTTGTCCCGTCTGAATCAGGAGAGAAATATGCACAGATCACACACTCTTTACAAGTGAAAACAGTTCAGAAGAGTTCTAAAAATGATGTCTTATGAATTTTGATGTAAGCAGACAACAGGATATTTTTTTTCCACTGGAGTAAGAACATTTTGAATTATGGAATCATATGAGTTAAAATGCCTTAATATTTTTCAGCTCCACAAGATGTTAAATCATATGGAGTCGTGTGAATTACTTGTGATTATTGTGATGCTTTTATCAGCTCTTTGGAACCCATTCACTACAGAGAATCCATGTAATGCCGAGTACATTTTCTGCAAACTTTCATTCATTTTTGCGTGAACTTTTCCTTTAAGATACCAGTCACATTTTCATTTCCATCTCTGCAAAGATCCAGTTATCTAATACAGATGGATTGCTAAATGTCTAACTGCTGGATATCTGGCTAGACTGGTCTTTTGGTAACCACAAAAATGATATCACAGAAGGCAAATGTTGCCTCAACAGCTTGAAGTTGATGGACCACAGAGCTTGATGTGAATTTTAATGACAACATTCTCAGTTTGTGTTCTGTCCTTCTCAAGCATTATATTAAAATAAACACGAGAAGAAAGATTATCTTCCTAAGTGTTTAAAGTGTAAAAAATTCACACCCGAGAGCGGATCGCCGCCTCATTTTCATTTATTTTGACTGGAAATAGAGCACACTTTCTGTGGCCGTAACCACAAGTGTTCTGTGTGAGAGGTGCCAAATGAATGCATATTGACTATAAAGCAGAATTTGATAAACAGCAGTCGCCTAATTAAAAAACAAAAACATATCTCTGTCACACAAACACGAACATATTGTTTGGCTGACTTGAGGCAATTACTCACTTCTTTTTTGTTTACTGAAAATGACAAAAAGCAAGATTGAATCAGATCCACAAACAGTTGTCTCAGACCACAAGCAAGTAAAATGTAAAATGCTTCAGACACATTGCCTTGCAATGATTTCAAAATAATTTAAAGGATCATGAAATCAGTAGCCTACCTTTCAGTTTGACATATTTTCATATTTAAGTGTAATAATACAAGTAATAAGAAGAGTGTATGTACATTTTTATGATTTTAAACATCCATTTACTTATTTATTTAATAGAATAATAATAATAAAATAATTATATTAGAATTATAGTGGTATAGTTGTTTACTCTAAAATGTCATGGTATGGTGTAACAATATTTAGTTATATGTACAGTATATATACAGTGCCCTCCAAAAGTATTGGAACAGTAAAGTCAAAATTGCTCTGTTGGCTGTGGAGTCAAGACATATACAAATATGATTAAAAGATGAATATGAGACAAAACTACAGAATGTCACATTTTATTATTGGGTGATTCAACACATAGATGTTTTACCAGCTAAGAAGTTCAGCACTTTTAGAGTTTCATCCCTCTATCTGATGTGAGCATAAGTATTGGAAGTTGCCTCACAGGTCTTTCTAAGTGATCAGCTGTCTCCTGTTGCATTAATTCTTCAGATATTAAAAGCAGGGAATGTGTCGTATCAGTTATATCAATTACTTCTGCATTCTGAATCTTGCATTCGATGATGACACACACAAACCAGGATGAAGAAGAGGGAGCTGACTTTGAGAGAAAAGCAAGCAATTTGGATGCTAAAAGAAAAGAGGAAGTCAGTTAGAGCTCTAGCAAAAACAAAGAGCATGGAGAAATCAAGAGTTTGGAAACCACCAGCGACACCAGCAACCAACAACGACCTGATTGGCTGAGAAAACAACAGTAGTTGATGACAGACAAATAATAAAAGCTGTGAAAATGAATCCTAAAAGACATGTCTATAAAATCGCCAACAACTCCCCAAAACAAGCAACAATTGGGACTGCCTGCATTAAAGGCTGGGAAAAGCATTTCAAAGGATGAGACCAAGAGTCTGGTGATGTCTATGGGTCACAGACTCACTGCTGTGATTGTGCGCAAGGGATCTGCAAATAGCTTTTAATCTGTTATATCTGCCTTATGTTAAACTGTCCCAATACTTATTCTCACATCAATGAGTGGGATGAATTCTAAAAGTGCTGTTCTTTTTATTTGGTAAAACATGTGTTGAAATGGCTAATAATAAAATGTGACATTCTGTAGTTTTGTCTCATATTCATCTTTTAATCATATTTGTAAATGTCTTGACTCCACAGCCAACAGAGCTCAAATGAATGAATTCATTCATTCACCCACCCACCCACAATCTGAGAATATATCTTACTTTTTAATAATCCATATACATGTCAGCATAATCTATATAGCTATTCAAATACATTTATATAGACTGCTAATGTTTATAATTTTTTTCCAAATAAATTTGACATGTTATGTTATCTGGTGGTTATCACAACAACCCATTTACCCTGAATCCAGTCATGAAGAGGTCAATGAGCCATGGTTCAAAGCTTGGATCTCATTTAAGACAGAACTGACAAGGCTTGATAGATCAGAAGGGGGTCAAATCAAGAAAGAGAGAAAAGAAGCCATACTGCAGAAGCCATACTACTTCATCACACTTGTTTCATGTGCAATCACGTCTCCAGGCAGCATTAAATCATACCATTTCAAACCGTCGGCATCAAAAGAGTTTTAATCTGTGTGTTTATTATATATTTTCACTCCTAGGGTAAACCAAACTCAGTTGTCCAAATACGCTCTCAACGCTGAGGGAGTGGTGGGGCTCTGATGAAGATTGATGGTCTCTCTGGAGAAACATTAGCTGCTAATCAAGTTATGTTTCCTGGCGCTCCGTTTTATACATCGCTATTTGCATGCGAAAAGCACAAGATCCATGTTTGCTATCAGACCTGCTACATCCACGTCAGTGCTGCCCATCGAGATAACAACGTTAGGAGACACCTTCATGCATTAACTAATATCTGTTTAATGTGAAAAACAGACACTTTCACTACCAACCAAACTTCACAACACTGCACAGTTTAGTCAAGTCAAATATAGCAAATTTAAAAGTAATTCAATATGACCCAAAATGTTGCAAAATGCAAGAAAATCTGAAATTCTTAAAAAAAATAAAGCAATAATATTATTATATAATTATTAGCATTAGTTTTTTATTATTAATTATGCTAATAATAATAATAATTAATAATTTATCATTTAAGACATTATAAATAAGAATAAAACCAGTTACATGAAAGAAAAACAACAAAAAACCTTGAGGCCTAAAAATTATATTGAGTTTAGTGCCTAAACATAATATTTCTCACTCCCATTTTCTGCCAAACACCAACATCCGCACCACATGCAAGTAATCTTAACTTGAGGTACACCAGTCTACCTATGATCCACATGTATTTTTTTTTTCACAATGTAAATGTTTATTTGACTTTTATGCCCTCATCCAGCAGAGATTCAGCAGTACACTAAATGCAAGCCTGGTGAGACAAACTTGATGCACGAGTGATCCTCATATCAACCAAATTTGCAAATGACACATGAAAAACACAGATGGACACCTGGTGTTTGGAGTCAATTGTAAAATTTGCCCTTTGATTTGGAATGACGTCATGAAGTATTCGCTGATGATTGTGTGTTTACATATCTTTTCAGATGCCTGACTGAGAAGCAGTAATAGGAGGTTAGCACAATAAATATCTCTCTCACCCGCACATATGGTCACACAAAGTAATTGACATGATTACTCATGTGACTCATACCGTGAAAATACCATTTTTGAGGGAATAACAAAGAGCCATTTAGAAATAAACTTTCAAGTGTTGTTCTATGCTCCAAACTAAATATTACACATATAACCATCATTTCAGTGGATTATGCACCAGCTGGCTTGGACATGGTCATTTTCCTCCAGTTTAGCTCACTCAAACAAAGGAATTTAAATTGACCAACAGCTGCTGAATGAACACTTTTTATCTTGATTTTCGCAATATTGTCCTTGCGCATTCCCATCTTTAAACCTAAACTAAATCAGTAACGTATACATTATTGAGGACCAGCAGTCCAACTACAGTCTTTCAGGTGTTTCCTTGTTTAAGCACACCTGCATTTTTCAACTGAGTGGATTTTCTGTTGATTTCAATTCTTTATTTATTGCTTTGGCACTGAGGCGCTTGGTAACTATGCCAACCTATAATAGTTAGAATACTAAATATTTACTACCAGTTATACAGCTTTTCTCACAGCATGCGTTTTTGCTGATTTTATGATTTATTACATAGCTCCCTGAAATACTTGATTCTGTCTGATCAATCTCGCAACTATTTCCTAACATTCTCCATCGTCCAGCAAACGCAGTCAGCTTAACCGGCGCTACTTTCGCTCGTATCACACCACGGAGTTGTTTAAACTTTAACTAATATTTTATATCCACATTTTTGTTTATTTGGTGAGTAGATATGAACAAGCAGGATCTGTCGAAATTCTGAAATTCATGTTATTTAATAACAATTTGAGTGAAAAGCGGGGTTGTTTTGCAGACCATTTTAAATGTTGCGGGAAGTTGTCACAAAGTTGTAATTTACACACACACACACACACACACACACACACACACACACACATCTCAACTATATTACATGGTGAAGGTACACCCCGATATGAATAATATATATATATATATATATATATATATATATATAAAAAGAGTTAAACAGTTACACTTGCTATAGCCTACATTTTGCAGAAAACACATCATTTGTGCTCAAATGAGCCTAAAAAGCCAAATAATACACCTATCAGAATAGTAAGAGTAATTTTTAAGCACAAACATAAAATAATATTTGAAAAGTTAAAAAGTTGTAACTGCTGTATACAGTAGGCCTAATCAGTTTGTAAAAATGGAAATATTAAATACAATCAGAAAATATAAAAAAGTTAAATACAGTTTTGTGTATTCTCATATATATATATATATTTTTGTAATGTGTTTTCGTTAAGTAAATTTTGTAGCAGTGGTTACTACTATTTTCTTAGTGTGTGTTTTGGGGATTTGAATTAAAACAGACTAAAAATCATAATAATCAAATTAAACATTAAAATTATTAACTTTTAAAAATAGTATAAGGAAACCAACAACAATTTAAAATCTAAAACATTCAAAAATGTATTGACCACATTTGAAATAAATAGATTATAACAAATGAAATTTCATTATATAGGCAACAATTAAAAGAGACGTGATAAACTAAATGAGATGTGATGCTTCAACTTACTTGAATTACTTATATAAAACTAATAAATGAGGATTATATGTTGTATTTATATATCATGTATCATGGACCACTGTGTAACTCTAAGAAAGCAGAGCTTACAGACAAAAGACATTAAATCTGCCATTCTGTCTGCTAGTAGGATTATCATGAAGACCTACATGTGTTTCACACACTTCTTATAATGAGGAAACTTTTCGAGCAACATAAGCCATCCTGAAAACAATCGCTTCAAGTTCTAAAAGCCAGATGTTCCGGCCAAATGTCGTCTGAATGAGTGTCTATGCATGTCTACACATACCTTTACAGTTGTGTGTGTACGTGTCTATGAAAGCTCCCAAGACCCATTAGTGTGTGCATCTGGCCATGTCACAGACCACCCGGCTGTCTGGTTCACACTTAACCGGGAGAAACTTGCCTCCAGTTTAGCCTCCCAAAGAGGGCTTGAAAAGTGCACTGGCCTCAGAGGTCCACTCCAACTGACCCGACTACATCAAACTGTCTGTAGACGGCCAGCCAAACATCACACCAACACACTAACAGAGTAAATAGCACAGGGGTTCAAACAGAGAAGCTCTTTATGAATGCATGAGAGGATGTATATGTGTGTTTATGAAATTCTGTGTTTGAAAGTGGGAAGACAGAGATATTATGGATAAACATAGGACTTACCATCAGGAAACAGAGCTATTTGTGTTAACATTTTCAGTTTGACATGGTTGGCACAAAACAATTTTTGCAAGAAAAATGTCATGGGTAATTAATATTATTTATTTATATGTATTAATATTATTTTAAAATTGATTTCATATAAGATTTTCTGCTCAGTTCTCTGTTAAAAATAGGAATTCCAAACTGCAACAAAACTGAAAAGATGTAGCACGCCATGGTTAGCAACAATAAATAACTTCTAACCCCATGGGTAGGATAGGGAGTAATAGTCAGCCATTTGAACCCATATTTCTTATCCTATTATTAATTATTAATCTGAATATTGACATATATGGAGGTTACCGCCCTGGTACTGTTAGTCTGTGGTAGAAAAATATGATTTCTTAAAACTCATATTGCTACTATGTTGTCTGCCACTTTAAACGCTCAAGCTTGTTAAAGTCTGGTAAATGTTTTTAGCATTCATCAGCTGAAAAATGTTCTGAAAGTGATTCCAACAATATCATTTCTCCATCACATGTCATTATTGTTATAGTTGTGGAATTCCCTATTCTAAAAGAATTGTAAGCTTTAAATAAAGTTTATAGTTACAGTTGGTGTGAGCAAGTCCCCCCAAAATGAAATGAAAGAAAAGTCTGTCATCCTTTACTCTCCCTCATGTCGTTCCAAACCTTTGTTATTCTGAAGAATGATGATAACCGAACAGTTTTGGTGCATATTTTTTTGTTCATACAATGCAAGTCAATAAAAATCCAAACTATCAACATTCTTCAGAATATCTTGCAAAAGTTTGGTATTTTCCGAGAAGCTTTTGCTGGTAATATAAATAATAATCAATTGGTGGAAAGCACGTTTCTTATGGGAGCACAAAACTTTTGTGAGGGAACACCAACATTTTTAAATATAAATGATCAAATATCACCTCCTCTCGTCTGGTATTTTTTTTCCATCACCAGGTCCCCTTAGGGGCTCAATATAAAATAACTAAATTACCCATAGACGGAACAAGAGAGAGAAGAAGAAAAAATTAGTCAAAAAAGACCAAGAGAAAGAAAGAAAGAAAGAGAGTAGAAGGTTGTGATCAATCACAAACTGTTCGAGATAAGGAGAGTTAGTCCATTGTTTGATGGGGTCTGGGATTAATTAGCAGTAGTAGAGCTCTCATTGTGTGACACCAGTGCTTGGCCTTTCACAGCTCATTACTGTGTTTCCAATCAGTGCATGCCAGTGTGACTGCTGTTTATTTATACACACAGCCAACCGTGGCAGCCATTTGGCAGTTTTCTTCACCGGAGAGCCTTAAACACTCCCACATTGAGCTGAATCTGCACAGACATATTCAGCAACACGTTATCAGGCACAGAGCGCCATCCTATAATCATCTCTTAATGTTTTCTCAACTGTTTTCAAATCAGCATATTAGAATGATTTCTGAAGGATCATGTGACACTGAAGACTGGAGTAGCCTGGCTGCTGAAAATTCTAATTTACCATATCAGGAATTAATTACATTTTTTTTTTAAATTACAAGAGAAAACGGTTCTTTTAAATTGTAATAATGTTCACAACATTACTGCATTTTTAATCAGATAAACGCAGCCTTGGTGATCATAACAGAGGTTTTTCCTGTTAAGGATGCTTTCATACTCCATAGTTCAATCTAGAATGAGGACGTATAAGATAATAATGAAGAGAATTATATTTGTATATTATATATATTTATAATAAACACTTCACACATTAGAGACAGCTCAACACCTCTCTTGTTGGTTTCCAGGTGCGTTCCAATAGGAAATTCAGGGCACTTGGGAAAATACAATGCAGACCACCGAGCTTACAATGAACATAAATTTACATAGACAGCACAATATTAACAACATCATATTAAATGCAAAGACCATACTGGATCCAGCACATTCCTGATACAACCATGCGCTCACGTACAACAACACATACAGACGCTGAATAAATAAATGCCCAACAACCTGACGATGCCTTTAAACCAGCCCATATTTGGCATCCAATTCCTCATTATTCGGTGAACAAAACAATCTGTATTTACAAACCAAATATATTAACTTTAGTTTTTCCTCAGATGGAGGACATGACTCAATACAAGCCCCACCGATCTACAGTCGAAGCGGAGGGTTATGATTGCCTTCTACTGGCTTGAAATGTAATTGCACAACATTGTAAATAGATGGTAAACAATGTGCATGCACATCATGCCATAAAGACACAACACTGTACGACATCGAAACAGCTGCAGCATGATACTTTTCTTCAACTGACTTGAATACCAACCGCAAGCATTATCCATACAACACTAACACATACTGGCAGGGTGAACAAACTTATGAGCGCTCCCCCAGAGAGTCATGGGAGGATAACAGCATGCTGACAAAGGTTTGTTCGCACTAAAATAGGAAGATACATAAATGACTAAAGGCACTTTAAACCGGGGAATAGACATAGTTTCAGTCTCCATATATTTTGAGGATGTCACCAACACAATTAATACTCAATTTATCCATACAGGAAGAACACAAAATCATAAAAGTGCAATAAATGGGAACATATAACAAGAAGAGACCAGTAGAGACTTCTGGAGAGCAGATGGACTTCGGAATATTTACTAATATTATTGATTTTGTTGATATTGATATAGTGAAATACTGATATTGTTCAATTGTATTTTTTGTTTGTTATTTGTCATTGTATTTGCTCAAAGGACACTTTTAGTACTATAGTTCTGTACATAAAAGTAGCAGGAAAGATATATGGAATATTTTAAATGGTGATTTGCACTGTGTTCACGTCATACAATATAAACCCCATATTATATATAGTATGATGCCTGAAGACTCTGAGCCATATTGCTATTCCAGAATATGTGCATATTTGTTTTTCACATTGCTGCAGTTTGGACAAAAATAAACCGTTTTTACATTAGAGCCGGACACTTGAAGGATAATGGGATGTGGCTGATCTATGCCAACTATTGTAGTTGTGTTATTCTGTAGTGGTTAGTAAGGATAGTGGTAGGACCTTGGGGTGATAATAGAGGCGAAACTGTGTTGGCATTTGTGGAATACTGATCATCAGAGCTTGAATGGATGTGCTGATGTGGATGGTAGAGTTTAGATGGTTTTGGATATTCACTCTGCAGCCATCTGCTCAATGTGGTCACACAGCAGCTTGTATTGCTCTGAAAAAAGGATAATACATTTCTTTTTTAAGAATACTTTTACATAGCAGTGAACAAAAGTGACGGTAAAGATGTTTATAAATGATAAAAGATTTCTGTATCAAGTAATTCTGTTCTTTTGAACTTTTTATTCATCAAAATGCATTAGTATCCACAAAAATATTAAGTAGCATAACTGTTTTTAATATTGATAATAATAAAAATGTTTCTTGAATATCTCACAATAGAAAGTGTTTTGATTGCATTTTTAACAAATAAATGTTTTTTTTTTTCTTTTGGAACCATAATTAAATGTCACAAACCTAGAAATGTAATTCTTTTTTTGGAACAGAAAGCTGGAAAGTGACATTACCTTCATTCAGATTTCCAATGACTGACTGCTTCTTCAGGAAGTCATTGCACAGTTTCTTGCTCAGTCCAAAAGCCACCATGTTATGGGTGAATGTTCTGGATAAACAGAAGCAATTATTTATGAGCATACCAAACAACAACCGAAAACACGCAATGAACATTGTTTTTGTCAATATTGTGTAAAATTAGACCAATGCCGTGCGACTCACCCCAGCTGACCGAAAGTGATGTTCTCATTAAATCTGGAGCTATCTTCTTTCTCTTCCTGGGTCATATGACACCACTTTTCTCTGAAGGTACAAAAACAAGGGGTCAAGGTCTGAGGTCACTGATATTTCTCTCATCAAGCATGAGAGACCATCAGAGACCATAAACACAATATCTTTAATAATGTTAAAGTTCACTCATAAATGTTTAAACACATCACAATAAATACTGGGAGGTTAGAGAGTTGTAAAAACAATCATACAAAAGAACAAATGTGTATAAGCCATTCATTGGTGCTCATGCAAAATCCAACAAACATTTTAGAATAAGCTTTAGTGAGCAGTTAGCTGTAGCCATGATTCACAATCAATCAAAACAAAAACAAGAAAAAATTTAAATAACAAAAAGCATATGAGGATACACGGAACACGGAACCATGACATAATTCAGCTCACCAAACAGGAAAAAATGCTCAGGCAACAAATTAATGAATTTTTCCATGTGCAAAATGTTCCTTTCCTAAAAAATTCAGATCTTACTGGGAAAACTATTTTTTTCTGGTTCAATGCATTTTTATGTTAAAAAGCCAGTTTTATTGCCTACCAAGTGAAAATTGTCTGAACACTTAGCAAAGTGATAGTAAAAATCTCTTCAAGAAGAGATTTGATGATTTGATGAATCATTTATGTCTGTAGCACAAACAGAATTACATGTCAAAGTTGAATACTTACGGCTGGGGATTTGAAAGAACCCCTAACGCCAAGTATGAGCACTAGTAATAGTTATGCCTGCCACCTCTAATAGTTCATGCTGGTTAGCAGTTGACATAACAATGAATAGGCACTTGGATACAATACATTCTGACAGCATGCAATGATACAGCAAATAATGCAGGAAAAGTCAAAGTGAATACTGTGATCTCACTGCCCTCTTCTCATTTTGTATAATGTAGATCAGTGGTTCCCAACTGGTTCCAGAACACATTTTTTTACACTGACCCCAAAACAGCCCCAAAATTGTTTATCGCACAAAAGTAAACAAAAATGTCCTCAGTTAAACTGAAATGTATTAATATTATGGTTTTCAATAATGAGGGCATGTCATGCAACCTGTCCATGCAGGCCAGATGAATCTGATATACCATGCCAAAATACTGCGTTTGATTGGATTCAAGGCCTTTGAAATCAACAACAAAAGCGTGTTCTCTTTCCGTTTTAAAATTATTAAGCCTATTTATTTTCCTATACCACCTGCATGAGTGTATATTTATTAATGTTTTCCCTGCTGTCAGAATAAATATGCTACTCGCTTTTATAACACAACTATTAGTATTTTAGCATTAATAAATATTTTATCTGTTTTTAAGGTCCACAATTTCAGCAAAGTTAAAGTTGTGCAATGTAGATAGCGGGATAAAAAAGACAAAGCATTATGCCTAAGGCAAATGTGACCAGAGTCGGTGCTTTTTTTGGAGGACCTAGTTTCCTTTGAGTGCTGATGGAAATGTTATCAGAATGTTACACAACTTCCTGACTGGATCCTGTGCTGAAATATATAAATATATACAGGGTTTCACAGGGGTGCCCACTATTTTTGACCTGAGAATTTTCCAGTCAGAGAATTGCATTAAAAACGATTGCATTTAAATTTCTAGTTAGTTAAATATGTTAGAGTGGAGCTAGGAAAAAAAAAAAATATATATATATAATAAATTTTTTTTAAAGAAATTAATCCTTTTGTTCAAAAAAGCACATTAAATTGAACAAAAGTGGCAGTAAATAATGATACTTGTAAAAACTTTACACTTATACAAAAAACTAAAATAAATATTTAATATATACTTATATAAATATATAAGCATAATTCTGAACTTTTTTTTTCTATTTATCAAAGAATCCTGAAAAAATATAAATATCAAGGTTTTTACAAAAATTAAGCAGCAAAACCATTTTCATTGATAATAAGAAATACGAATAATTAATAATGACTGTTGAAAATAAAGCTTTACCATCAAAGGAATACATTATATTTTATTACAGAAAAGTTATTTTAAATTGTAAAAATATTTCACAAATTACTCTTTTTTTGATCAAATAAATGCAGTCTCAGTGAATATAAGAGACATTTAAAAATCTTGCAGAGTGTATATTTTTTATATATACTGTGCAGAGTAAGTAAACAGCGGCCTAATTCTGTCAGTTTCATCTTTTTCCTAAACTCCCTCCACTTTCCTTTCACTCTTTAACTCTCAGTTCATTCTAACCGATCTAACTTTCCCCTCTCCATTTTAATCCTCCTTTTCTTTGCCTTTCCTGTCTCTATCTTGTAATGTCCAGGGCAGCAGACGGAATGAAGGACAGACCTTTCATCTTTCTCTTCCTCAGCCGTCCGCCTGCGTGAGGCAGCAAGGCACAGGGAGATAAAGGGTTAAAGTCACATGCAGAGAGAGAGAGAGAGAGAGAGAGAGAGAGAGAGAGAGAGAGAGCCACAGAGAGAAAGAAAGGAAAGAGAGGATGATGAGCAGATGACCAGTGTAAGGGCACAGAGAAAGGCTGCAGGACTCATCCAGACTGCAAATACACCGTAAGACTGTCATATGCACAGGGCACTCAGTCACGCACCTCGGCTGAAACTTCTGGGTAGTTTATTTCAACATCACTAACAATCTATCAAACACAAAGTAAACTCTCAATCTCTCCCTCTGGCTTTAACAGACACACAAACAAACACGCAGTCTAAACAAACACGCAATCTAACATGTGCATTAGGTGCCGTGCGAAGTCTGTTTTGTTTAATAGCACGATACATCAGGAGAAAGAGACAAGAAGCGCTCTATAAATAGTAATAAGAATTACAGAGTATACTGTGAAAAACCCTGCAATCCCTCACCTCGTCGTGGGGGATCTTTTATTTCTCTCACAGTGGACGGCATCGAAAAATGCTGCTTTCCAAAACCTCAAAGTGTGCCTTTTAAAGAAGACAATGAGAAACAGATGCAGCCAAAGTAACATCAGCATTTTGTTTTGTTTTACAAAAAAATACTTTCTGTGGTAATCTGACAACATTACTGTAATGCAACAGTGATATATTATTCATATAGTGTACAATATTTAAATATTATGGTACTATTTGTTTTAGTAAATTTAATTAACGCTCCCACAAAAATCAATGTTTCCATAACACTATTACAACTCTTCTCAACATTGATAATAATAAAAAAAAGTTTCTTGAATGGCAAATCTGCATATTAGAATGATTTCTGAAGGATCATGTAACACTGAAGACTGGAGTAATAGCTGCTGAAAATCCAGCTTTTCCATCACAGAAATTAATTATATTTTAAAATATATTGCATTGCCATAAATTGGGACCATTTTAAAGATTTTAAATTAATAATAAATAATTAGAAAAAATGTTTTTTTAACATCCTGTCATTATCTTCATGACAACTAGCTATTTTTCTTCCTATAATTCTATTACAGTTCTATTATATCTCTATTACCGTAAAAAAAAAAAAACAAAAAAAAAAAAAAAAAAAAAATATATATATATATATATATATATATATATATATATATATATATATATATATATATATATATATATATATATATATATATATATATATATATATATATATATATATATTATAATGGTAAAATATTTAAATATTATGGCATTTTTTGTTGTAGTAAATGTAACTAAATTCACATTAAAATAATAATAATAATTATACAAAACTCGAGACACTGACAGGATGCCACAAATGCGGCCCATAAGGAAAATGTAAATAACATGAATGTTTCATTAAAATGCTGATTATATGAAAGGCTACTTTTCAGAAACAACTTTAACTATTAATTTGAATAATTATGTAGGAAAAAAAGATGACTGACAACCTACCAAATGGGCTGCTGTTTTAGGTGTGTGTACAGGTAGATTTTCTCCTCTTCTTTTCTATCCGGGGAGAGAGGGGGGGAAACTACAGGGTATGCAAACAGAGATAAGCACAGTTAATAACTCAAACACCTACATGTCTACATAGACAGTCACTATGGGTTAAGGGTCTTGCTCAGCAGCATGGTGGAAGCTAATGAATGGTTTGGGTAACCAACCCAGATTCTTAACCACTAAGTCACATCACCAATATACACAGAGAAAACCTTATGTGAGACATCTAAAAACTGGACATGACAAGAGATTACCATAGGTGAGAAAAGACCTGATTAAAAACACAGTAGTAGTACATCGTGAACTACCTGGAGTTTTGGTTTTCTCTTCGGTAGGTTTGTATGTGTCTCTGAAGAGAACAGAATGAGAACAGAAGAGTTTGTGAGCAGCAGAAGCATCACAAAATAAAAGATTGAATAAAAGCAATGACAGAAAATCACCCACTCATTCTTTCGGCCCAAGGGTCCTCTCAGTTTGCTCTCCAGACCCCCAAAGAATCCTTTAACATCAGTCTTAGCGGAGGTGTTTTTGAGCAGTCGCTCTGCAATATCTTTCTTCCCAGAGAGCCAAACCTTTCCAGTGCACAGGTACGAGTCGATCCCCCCACTGGGCCTCTCTAGCAGCTCTGTGGGAGACAGCTGGGCCTTACCTGTCACACACACACACACACACAAGAAACTCAAATGAATTGAATTAAAAAGGCATACTAGGCAGTCACACACTGTGTATATTAGGAGTAGGTACTTTACAATTAGATTTCAATTTAAAGAGTTATGATTTGATTCCAAAACTATTCTTAACATGACAACAAAAGGGTTCCAAATCATTAGCAATGATGCACCACATGATACATAATGCATCTTTGTATACTATTCAACAAGATCTTTAAGATCTTGCTATTAACAAACAATTAACTACAACTTTTGCCTCAAACTCCTAATTTGCTGCTTATAAATATTTAGTAAGGTAGTTGTTAAATTTAGGTATTTTGCAGGATTAGGGATGTAGAATATGGTTATGTTGCAGAATATGTGCTTTATAAGTACTAATAAACAGCCGATATGTTAATAACAGGTATGCTAATAAGCAACTAGTTCATAGTGAGAATTGGTCCTTATACTAAAGTGTTACTGAAAAATTAATTAACAATAAATTAATAAACAATTGCATTTTTTTGTGAATTTATTCGGTTCCGTTCAAAATTTGCAGTGTGTGAGACTTAAAAATATTTTTGAAAGAAGACATACATGCTACATACAAGGCTGCAATTACTTGAACAAAAAAAAAGAAAAAAGAAAAAGTATATTTTTTTAAATGCTATTTATTCCTGCGATGACAAAGCTGAATTTTCTTTAAAAGAACTGAATCTATTTAAATATAAATATTTTGTAATACTATATGTCTTTACTGTCACCTTTGAACACTTAAATGTATCCTTGAAGAGTAATATATATATATATATATATATATATATATACACACACACATACAGTGGGTACGGAAAGTATTCAGACCCCCTTAAATTTTTCACTCTTTGTTATATTGCAGCCATTTGCTAAAATCATTTAAGTTCATTTTTGTCCTCATTAATGTACACACAGCACCCCATATTGACAGAAAAACACAGAATTGTTGACATTTTTGAAGATTTATTAAAAAAGTAAAACTGAAATATCACATGGACCCAAGTATTCAGACCCTTTGCTCAGTATTTAGTAGAAGCACCCTTTTGATCTAATACAGCCATGAGTCTTTTTGGGAAAGTTGCAACAAGTTTTTCACACCTGGATTTGGGGATCCTCTGCCATTCCTCCTTGCAGATCCTCTCCAGTTCTGTCAGGTTGGATGGTAAACGTTGGTGGACAGCCATTTTTAGGTCTCTCCAGAGATGCTCAATTGGGTTTAAGTCAGGGCTCTGGCTGGGCCATTCAAGAACAGTCACGGAGTTGTTGTGAAGCCACTCCTTCGTTATTTTAGCTGTGTGCTTAGGGTCATTGTCTTGTTGGAAGGTAAACCTTCAGCTCAGTCTGAGGTCCTGAGCACTCTGGAGAAGGTTTTCATCGAGGATATCCCTGTACTTGGCTGCATTCATCTTTCCCTCGATTGCAACCAGTCGTCCTGTCCCTGCAGCTGAAAAACACCCCCACAGCATGATGCTGCCACCACCATGCTTCACTGTTGGGACTGTATTGGACAGGTGATGAGCAGTGCCTGGTTTTCTCCACCCATACCGCTTAGAATTAAGGCCAAAAAGTCTTCAGGTGTTTTTTAGCAAACTCCATGCGGGCTTTCATGTGTCTTGCACTGAGGAGAGGCTTCCGTCGGGCCACTCTGCCATAAAGCCCCAACTGGTGGAGGGCTGCAGTGATGGTTGACTTTCTACAACTTTCTCCCATCTCCCGATTGCATCTCTGGAGGTCAGCCACAGTGATCTTTGGGTTCTTCTTTACCTCTCTCACCAAGGCTCTTCTCCCCCGATAGCTCAGTTTGGCCGGACGGCCAGCTCTAAGAAGGGTTCTGGTCGTCCCAAACGTCTTCCATTTAAGGATTATGGAGGCCACTGTGCTCTTAGGAACCTTAAGTGCAGCAGAAATTTTTTTGTAACCTTGGCCAGATCTGTGCCTTGCCACAATTCTGTCTCTGAGCTCTTCAGGCAGGTCCTTTGACCTCATGATTCTCATTTGCTCTGACATGCACTGTGAGCTGTAAGGTCTTATATAGACAGGTGTGTGGCTTTCCTAATCAAGTCCAGTCAGTATAATCAAACACAGCTGGACTCAAATGAAGGTGTAGAACCATCTCAAGGATGAGCCGAAGAAATGGACAGCACCTGAGTTAAATATATGAGTGTCACAGCAAAGGGTCTGAACACTTAGGACCATGTGATATTTCAGTTTTTCTTTTTTAATACATCTTCAAAAATGTCAACAATTCTGTGTTTTTCTGTCAATATGGGGTGCTGTGTGTACATTAATGAGGAAATAATATGAACTTAAATGATTTTAGCAAATGGCTGCAATATAACAAAGAGTGAAACATTTAAGGGGGTCTGAATACTTTCCGTACCCACTATATATATATATATATATATATATATATATATAATCTTTTTTACCCCAAACTTATGAATGGTAGTGCATTTGTATCTTTTCCCACTCCACTAGTTTTTATACCAGGTCATATAAACCAACCTCCCTTGAAAACACATTAAAATAGCACTGTTACATTTTTCCAAAACAATAAGAGGCAGTGCCAGTAATGTCTGAGTCATAGGCTGTAACAGGAAGTGAGAGGAGGTCTGGGCGTTTCTACATTCTACACAAATTTACAGTATGTTTGCTTAATATTAACGGTGAACTCTCTTACCCATGTAGTAATATGTGAAGCACATGGTCATGAGGTGTTTGGCTGGGCCATAATCATCCACCTGGTGACATCTGTCAATCAATCAAATATTGGCCACATGTGAGTCACACACTTGCCACACAATGACTTGCCAAGAGTTCTACAGAAAATTGGTAACTTAGCTCTTAACAGTTTGGTTTGGCTTCCATGTAATGTCAAGCATACATCTGAGATATTATCACTGATATACTTACTCAAATAAAACAACAGCGAAGGATTGCACCAGCCTGTAGAACGTCTGTTCACTCACACATTTGGAGTGGCAGCGCTGCAAACACAAGGCATGGTTATCATCACAACTGTGTTTGTTTATACACATTCTATTGCACGAGTTCTCTTATCTTTGAGAAAGACTTGAGAATGCGAATGGTACATTTAGTCTAAATAGACTGTGCTTGATACTTATAGCAATGCATTTTAGGATAACCATGACCGATATTTATTTTTATGTTATAGCAGACAACCAAGAAATGGCAATTATTAAAATAAAAAATAAAAATCTAGACTAAATAAATTAAAAATAAAATACACAAACACACAAAAAAAAACAATGATTTTAAAAGCATCTCAACATTATAATGTACTGTATGAATAATGGATAATGATTTTAAGATTTCCTAAAGATTACATTTAACAGTGTTATTATATTATTATTGTTATTAAAGATATTGGCAAACATTTTGGTAATTTTGACTGCCAAGTAGTCAAACAATTTTCAACACATCTTTCAAACGATGGGTGTGTAGTTCGCTTCATTATTTTTTGCTGCTTCATAAAATCTTAAGTTGCAAAAGCTGTGTTGCTAAATACGTTTGCAGTGCATTTGCAACATTTTTTGCTATATTTAGTATGTGACAGGAAAAATAGGCTTTATTGCTGCTTTTCAGACGCACGGTGAGAACACTGTTAAATAGAGGTGAAGAAATGTATATGATCGTTCTCACACAGTGTTGTTTTAGTGTTACTTATATGCTATTAAAGTATTTATTAATATTTTGAATTAGCTTATATTTGTATATTTTTAATTTTCATTTAATTTTAGTATTTTATGTCTAAAAATGCTTTTGTCATTTTTATTACGTTTGTAGTTTTTATTGTTTATTTCTGTTTTAGTCACTTGAGTACTTGAACTTAATGCTTCAACAAACACAATCAACAATCGTTCTAAATTTCAATTAAAATAATATATATTTTTTATGTTTTTCATATCAATATTTATATTTTATTTTCATTTTTAAAAAATATTTTTAATAGTACTAGTTTTAGTTAACGATAGCGACACCGTTTACACACATCATATGCAAAATCTGTGAAAAAGGTCTAAACCAGGGGCCCTGCAGCCCTGCAGAGTTTAGTTCCAACCCTGCTCCAACACACATACCATGTAGTTTTCAAATAAGCCTGAAGGACCTGATTAGTTGGATCAGGTGTGTTTAATTAGGGTTGAATCTAAACTCTGCAGGGCCGTGGCCCTCCAGGAACTGAGTTTGACACCTTTGGTCTAAACCAGGGGTGGGGAACGTTGATCCTGGAAGGCCGGTGTCCCTGCAGAGTTTAACTCCAACCCTAATCAAACACACCTGAACCAGCTAATCAAGGTCTTCAGATTGCAGTTAGGTATTTTTTTCCACAGGTTTTTTCAGGGTTGGAGCTAAACTCTACAGGAGAGTGGCCCTCCAGGATCAACGTTCCCCACCCCTGGTCTAAACCATCACCCAAAATGACTATCACCATAATAACTCACACATTAAAAAATCAAATGTTTTGAAATTGGAATAGAGTGATGCAGTGATTGTGTTTTCATGATTGCTCAGCATTGCTGCTCTTTGATACCTGCGCACTGACATATTTGGCGAACCACTCCCTGCCTTTGCCATACTCTCCAGTGCACAGCTTTCCAAAGCGAGCCTTCTCCTCCTGATCAAAGTCCTCCCTTAGAGAGGAAAAGAGAATTAAAGGAACCAGGAGTAGTAGCAGGAAGAGAAAGACAAATAGAAAGGGATAGGGAGAGCGATAGAATACTTGAAACAACAGGAACAAATGCAAACATAGACATCAGTTGACATGTGACTATAATGCTGTCTGAAGCTTCTTCCTCATTCAAGAGAATATTTCACCTAAAACAATGAAAATTTTGTCATCGTTTACTCATTTCAAATCCCTATGACTTTTTTACTTCCGTGGAGAACAAAAGTATATTTTCAATACCACAAAAGTACAGTCACAAAGGCTTGTCAAGCTCCATAAAAGCCTCATAAAAGCAGTCTATATGACTCATACACTATATTCTAAGGCTTCTGAAGCTACACAATAGCTTTGACTAAGGAACAGACTGTAATTTAAGTGCATCTTATCAGTAGCATTGCATCTGTTCTTGTGTGAATGAGATTTGTGAGCTATGGCGGAAATTGTCAAAAGATAAAAACTTACATTTGCTTTGTTCCTCAAACAAAATTATCATATGGCTTCAGAAGACTTGGAATAGCGCACAAGTAATTTTTATGGTGCTTTTTTGGAGTTTCATATCCACTCTAGCTATGAAAGAGAGCAGCATGAACATTCTACGAAACATCTCTTTTTTGTGTTCATGGCTGATGCATTCCTTTAAGGTGTAGTTAGTGGAGCAAATCACCTTCCATGGAAGAGCTTTGCCACGTAGGTTTTCATGAACGCTCTTATCTCCGTCTCCTCTGCGTCCTCAGCGCTGTGACTGGAGCAGGATGAGGACCGTCGCATGCTCGACGGGTGCAATGGGGATTCTGTGTCCTCGTTGTCACTGTCGGCAGATTCGGTGGCATCACTATCTTCTTCTCTGTAGGAAGTGTGTGTGGGGGCCATTGGCTCTGGTAGAAGGGGCTCCATCGTGGCATCGCTCACAAGCTCAGGGACAAGAGGCTCGGAAGAGAAAAATCCCACCCCACTGGGAGGTCCAAGAACAGAGGGAGCTGTCCCTTCTGGGGGCGAGTCAAAGTCTATGAGGTTGTTCACCACGACCCCCTCCATACTTTGTTATGGGGGTAATTCAGTCACTGGGTGAGATATGATGTCAGCTAAAAAAAAAAAAACTCAGAGAGGGAACCGCTGTTTGTAGCTCTAGAATTGTGTCAGAGCAGCTGGATCTAAAAAAATTTAAATTTAAATTTTTAGTTAAACGTATTGCATTTATTTAATCAAAGATACAGCAAAAACAGTAATAGTGTAATATAATATAACAACTTAAAATAAATGAAATATTTTAATATCTGTGATTTTATTTCTGTGATACACAGCTGAATTTTTGCAGCCATTTTAACATTCTAATATTAAGAAATCATTCTAATATGCTGATCTGGTGCTAAAAACACATTTTAGTTTTTGTTCCCATTAATATTTTTGTGGAATTGTTTTTTTTTCAAGATTCTTTGATAACTAGAAAGGTCAGAAGAACAGCATTTATTTTTATTTCAGCATTGAAATAGAAATGTTTGATGTCATAAATGCATCCCGCAAAAAAAATGCTAAATAAACGTACAAATACTAAAACCTTACTGACCTCAAGCTTTTGAATGGTAGTATATAATATTTAAAAATATATAATTATATTATAAGACATATACAACTATCTTATTAATGTTAACACTTATAATAAACATATAACATCAAGCATTCAAAACATTTTCATGAAGTGTAACATTATGGTTGAGTACTTTAATGTCCTCTTTTGTGGTAAACTTCCTTGCAGCTGTGTTTATACAGACTGACCACAGCATGAAGCAACACAGAGTCTGTAAGAGCCTGTTAATATGATGTTACATTATGAAACCCATTGCACAGAATCTCAGGGAAAGAGATTCAAACTCAATGATGCCATATGTGTAATACAGTATGTGTCTTTCCCTCTCCGACCTCTAGATATCAAATATGGTAATGCTTATTGATTTGACATCATGGATACAGTATAATATACACAAGTACTTAATTCTGCCAGTGTGAAAATGCCACCTGCTCCTCGTACAATTCTAAAGACGAATGACACATGCTTCCTTCTCAAATGAAAAGCTAGTTCACTGTGCCCCAACTGTCGCCAGTGGTTTTGCTGGATCAGAGTGTTAAAGGGGCAATTCACCCAAAAAAGAAAATTCTGTCATCATTTACTCACCCTCGTTTTGTTCCAAACCTATATAGATTTCTTTGTTCTGCTGAACACAAAATAAGATATTTTGTGTAATGTGGGTTACCAAATAGGTCCCCATAGCATGGGGGGAGAAAATAATACTATCAATGGGGTCCACAAACAGTTTGGTTGCCCACATTCCTCAAATATCTTCTTTTATGTTCAGCAGTTGAAAGCAAAACTGGTTTGGAACAACATGAAGGGGAGTAAATGGCAGCAGAATTTTCATTTTTGAGAGAAATGGTGAGTAAATGATGACAGAATTTTCATTTTTGAGTGAACTATCCCTTTAACCTGCTATTTGCAAACCACTTGACTTGACTGTTTTGTCTTAGTGTAACAATAGATTTCTTTTTTTATTATTTTGAATTTTGGGATTCATTTGATCTATTAATAGAACTGGTTGGACAAGTCGTTTTTGTTTTTTTTTCTTTGGCAATTGGTTACAATTATACATAAGTGATAATGTGTACCAACCTAAACCTTGCAAGACTATCAGAGCAGCAGTTCACGTCAAACTGAATGAAAACAATATTTGAATTCTGCATGCAGAAGAACAATCATTCATGCTATACCTGAATCATTTTTACAAGAATCAAAAAGGCCAGAAACTACCCCCTTGGGCTTTTGACAAAACCCTGAGAAATACATTAGGACTGCGAGGACTGTTACATAATGCAGAGCTGGAGGAGCGTGACTTGGCTGGCATACACACCAACAAGTGCGCACACACACACACACACACATAGACACATAGACACATACACAGACACTCTCTCTGACTCTGGTCACTGTTTGTGTCAATTGCTCCCGCCTCTTTTCACACTTATCTTTGAGAAGCACAAGTGGAAAAAAATAGCTGTATGTTAGGGTGAGCGTTAAGACCAATACCAAACTCTTTACACATGGCTGCTTCTCTGGGAGAGCATGCTCTTTTATGCTTTATAAATCTCAGCAGTCAAGAGGGTAAATGCACATGCTGCAATATTCCTGCCTCCCTGCACTGGAGCACTGCCCCCTCTTTCTACTCCATCCATCCATGCAACAAAATGCCCCTTCACCGTGAGCCTCAGGCCCAGCATAGAGGATCTGCTGTCAGAGTGATGGAACACAGATGAGCTGCTCTACTGGTTTAAGGGACTGAATGGGTTAGGGTTACCAAAGCGGTGCAGTGATATCAGAGTCAGCAGAGCAGAGAGAAAGATAATTACATGTGTGATGAATGTCTCAGGGAGGGAGATATTGGGTTGGCTTGTGTACAAGGTCAAGTCGGTCAAAAAACTAGAAAACTGGTAAGCTAGAACAGTGGCTTTCAATTAAGGCCCAGATATTACATTGAATGTCAAGTGGCGAGTCTGGCGACCCAACACTACTAAAATGTTTATCACCCAAAAGCATAAAAAAAGTTCATAAAAGCAAACACAAAAATTAAATTAATAATAAATATAATAATAATATAAAAAACAATCAATTATAATTATATATAGATAATAATATTATAATATATATAAAATATTAGAAATAATGAATTATATTTTTATTTATATGTATTACTATTTAATATTATATTTATTTATATATTCTATATTATTATTACTATTAACATTTAAAATTATTATTATATTAATAACTGATCACAATTGAAAACACTATGGTAAACACAAACCAAGATAATCCTTGATGCAAGACAAGTAAATTTGGGTTTAACTTAGTATGGGTTGTATTTTCATTATTTTTTTTATTTAGTTTTAAGTCAGGCAACCCATTTGTCCTGTCATTTGCCTAATTTGAGTAGCATCTAATAAGCAAGCAACAGATGCCAAAATACTGTCAAGTCTGAATAGGCGCGCTACCTTTGACAACAAAAGATATAGAAAAGATATCTCCTCCCTTTATTAATTTATTTTCCCATCATATACACAATCAGACGGTTAGCTGCGTTTAATTATTTGTATTTGGCATTGTTTTTTCCTGCTGTCTCTGCTATCAGAACTGACCTGTAACCGACCCTTTGAGAACCACTGAACAAGATCACTTATTTATGCATTACAAGCAAAATGCAAATATAGACCGTTTGAGATTACATGTTGGTATAGAAACAAGAAGTAAAATTGAGGATCTGTGGTATAGGGTACAACATAATTACTAACCATGCAGGATAGTGACAAGTTACCAGATAAAACCCAGACAAAAAAAGATCAGATTTTTTCTGGATATAAAATCATGCAAAAGCTTGCAGAAATCTATATCAGGTGTGAAAAGTGTCTGTATTAATGGTGTGAGAGAGTCTGTCTCTGATGTGAAAATAAGGCCACAGAGAGGTTAATTTGAGGCCGTTTCATTGGTATCATTACGCAACATGTCCTTCTATTTCCTCAAGGGAAACCTCACTCGTATCTGTCATGGTATCAGACGCTGTGAACTTAAGACTGCCATCTTGTACGATCGAATGCACAGGGCTTGATCAGCTAGCCGCTGACTGATGCCGCACAATCAGACACATAAACAAAGCCTAAATGGATCAATGCTTCTAACCAGAGAGCATCAGATTCAATAAAAGTCACATAAAATTACTCTTTTCCTGAGACACTGCACAGAATGCGCAGACTGAGAATTGCTTCTAACACTGAGCTTTTCATCAATGGCCTGCACTTCAACAGGAAAAGAAAAATGATCCTAGGCTTGCAAGGAAACAAGAGCACTCTTATCTCCAGCCACTAGAGTTTA
The DNA here is from genome assembly GCF_936440315.1 of Barbus barbus. Lineage (NCBI taxonomy): Eukaryota > Metazoa > Chordata > Actinopteri > Cypriniformes > Cyprinidae > Barbus > Barbus barbus. The sequence continues at coordinate 21,372,939 of NC_136750.1, forward strand.
AAAATATGTAGCAATGTTTATGAGGCCTGCAGTCAAGCCTGGATGCCAGGTTTATCTGACTAACGCTGTTTAATGGCTCGTTTCCACTGAGCGGTAAGGTTCGGTATAGTACGGTATGCAATTATGTCCGTTTCCATTGCCAGAAGTTGTGAATGGTACCAAAATAGCGAACCGTACCGTACCGTACCACTTTTTTGGTACCCTTTCAAGATTTTTACCCTTTCGTTGGGGTACCTAACACAGCAAAGTGTACCAAAAGGGTGGAGCTAAACTCACTGCAGAAGTTGACTGGGCTACTAGAATCGTCACTTGTGCGTGATACAAGGGGATAAACTTCTCCTTCACTCGTTCCGCTCTGCTGTGTTCTGCTTATTAGGCTACATCAGAGTGCACAAACACACAAAAACAGTGTATTTTATACTTTTATATTTTCACACATTGCCTAAAAAGCGCTCAGTGCTCATGTATCCGCCTCGAGCAGCCTTACGCTCGGCTAGTCCTTCCAACATTTGCCGCTGGCTCTGATGGCTCTAGTGATTAAACGAGAATCCATTTGTTTTGTGTATATTTAACAGGCATTCGTGGTCTCATGAATCTATTATTTGTTCCTGTCCATATCGTTTTGACTGAGCACAAAGTTTAACTTTATATTTATTTTGAACTTTACCGTAATAACTTACTTTGTAGCAAACGTTTGACTATGAATTGTTTGCTTATGTCTTTATTTCCTCTTATATAAGCCTCTTATACTTTGTACTTATACTTTTATAATGGCTATTATTGTTCATTGACATAGAAGAGGCAGAGTTGTGCTTATTGTCGCGCTATAAAGTAAAGGGTACTGTTGGCAGTGGAAACACAAGCCTGATGAGGGTTACCCGTACCGAATCGTACTGTACTGAACTGTACTGTACCGTACCGCTCTGTGGAAACGAGGCATTATAGGACCCAGTGACCAAAATGCAAAGCACAATGGCTTTCCATATTAAATCACTGGATTGTGATTGTAAAAAATAAGGAAACCCCTAACAAATGCTTGCATCTAATTAACAATAACTATCATAGCATATAATTTTTAATCATATCATGACTTAGGCTACAAATGATAGGTTAAATACAGGGTTATTGTGTTGAACTACAACTAAAACCACTATTAAAAAGATTTAATTCAAATAAAGCTGAGTTCAAATAAAATACAACCATTAGATGAAAACCTTAAAGAAAATGTGAGATGTTGCCTTAGCATAAAATAAAATTAAGAATTGAGGCACTAAATTTACTAACTAGAAAAAAATGAAAGTGAAACTGAAAAAAATAAGCCTAAATAGTAATATATATATACATAAAAAGACAAAAACACAAGATGACTAAAAATGAAACAATAAATGATGGTATACAAAAATACAGAAATAACACTGTAAATATTTTATTTATATTATATTTATTTTTATTTATTTTATTTTTTAATATTTCACTTTTTATTTTACCAGATAATGCCCTGATAAATGTTTATTTTTTTTCATAACGCTTGTAGATACTTCTAAGTATAAATCAAGGACTGATCCAGCCAGAGTCTTTTTTCACAACACAAAGCAATTATTTACAACACATTGAAATACTGTGCGAGTCAGGTGGCATACCTGCAAATGCAGTCCCAGACAGTAAGTAGAAATAGAAAGCTTAACTGTGTAACTGCATTTAATAACATGGATTTCTCTATTGAAAACATCTCGCTTCTGCTCCACCTTTTATTTTACTTGTCTTAAAATAGCACCTGTCAAAATACCATCTTATCAAAACACAATTCACAGGGTCCATCAGAAACATTTCCTACAGTCATTGGATCAAAAAGATGTGACTGTGCTCATTTTATTTCATTTAATTGGACCAGGTCCAATTTTTAGCCTCTATAACAAATGTATATTTTCATTTGCACTAATTTAAGAACCCAAAATGCATCTCTGGTTGCTTGAAACACTGATGAAATAAAATAAGCACAGTCACATTTTTTTAATAACAACTGATATGAGCATTATTTGGAAATTAGGCATTATAGGCACGCACTACGAAAATGCTGTCTAGGCAGCTCACTAGGTTTTGAGCCGTTTTCTCAAAGCTCTGATCATTCATACTTTCTTCACACCAGCACTCTGATCAGTTTACTCTTGCAAAATGAAACCTCCCCCTCCACCTTCTTATTGTAAACAACACTGTGCAATCATATGGCACACTTTCATGCGGAAAATGCTAGAAGTCTCGTTCATTTCGTCGCTAACAGCATTTATATAACGTTAACAGCTCGCGCATATATTTATACAGGTCTGCAGCGTAATATCAATAATGATACTTATTTATTGGCACGTCGTATTCATTCGCGCTTCCTACGTAAGGAAATTGCATGATGGACATGATACAACACCTGTGTTCTAACTGTTAACGTCAAGTCCCCTGATAAAGTGTTGTCAGATGATACTTACCCTGGATGTTCCAGCTTGGAGCTCCGTCTTCTCAGCGCGTGAGATGTTCAGACTGCCCTGAACTAGTCTGAGTGTGCGCAGTAGCGGATGGGGGAATCCAGTGACGTAGCCTAAATGACACGTGACTGCACACTGCGCATTTTTTACTGTTTTTTTTTATTTGTACTATTGTATCAAACTTTTAAATAACACAAATGGCGATATGGGATAATGTTTTGATATTAATACACACTGTTTAATATAACACACACACACACACACATCGCTTACATTGCCAGTAAATACAGACACGCTGCTGTGAGCATGAAAGATGTGCAGTCGCTGCTGCATGAATACATAAATTCTGTAGAAGATCTAGACAGGTGGAGCTAGGAGAGCTGGAGGGTTTCCGAGAACTCTGCAGGACTGCTAATAGCATAGCGATAGATTCCCAGCTCCATGTTAGCGCTCCTTCTCTTCAGTTCACCTCACTCATTTTCAACTCGGTTCAGGTCAGAGGAAAGTGTGCAGAAATCTTGTTGCAAATATAGTTGCAAAAGGTTTCATGGGAACAATTTCACTGCATGGAGACAACAAATAATTATTTACACACATGTGTGCAAATTACATTTTATTTGTAGTAGAAGCATCGTATTTGTTGGTGAAATGACTAATTAGGCTTTGTGGAGTGCTGCAAGCTTTTTAGGTAATTCTTCAGTGAAAAAGAGCAGCTTGTCCATTTTCAGACCCTGTCCCTCAGTTTGCTGCAATCCCAGGTTCATGTATTTATTAGACTTGTTGTACACAGGCCAGTGCACCAGATTGGGACCATTTGGTGATCTGTGGAAATTAAATAATGATTTAAGGAGGAGTATCATTAACTAATGCTCTGTCCAGCAACTGATGTACCACTTACCCAGTGCGAATAAAGTTTGCCCAGTATCCCATGACGGTTCTACATAGTTGGTTTTCCTCCTCAGTGAGGGCCCCTGTAGATGATAAAGAGTTGATATCCATAACCACATCACTTCATTATTAGCATTTTCATTTTTGTTTCAATCATTTGCAGTTTCAAACCCCTGTCATAGTAAATTGTCCAGTATAAATGTCCAGTATCATAATAATATCCCAGGACAAACAAGTTCTTAGATCTGCATACCCACTTTGATATGGCCATCCCAAAAGCATGTCCCAAACACAAATCCAAGATCATCACCATGGTCAGCTTTCACAAAGCTGGGTCTGAGATCTTTAAATATACTTGGCCGCTGCTGGAACTCATACATATACACAGGCACTCCAGCATCTGTGAAGTTAGGATAATGGAAAATAATAAAGCAAACCAACAATAAAACATCACTGATGGTGAAATATTGCCAGTGAAATCACAACCAACCTCTGTGGTAAGATGCAACCGTAATAGAGGGAATCACCATAAAAAGATCCCCCACCATCTCAGTAAATGCGTCACGAATGTCCTCTGGAGTTTTAGCATTTTTTAGGTATTCTTCTGCTATGATTTCATTGACTCCTGACGTCTATGAAGACAGAATGAAAGATTACACATATAGTAGGCTATTCTACCAGTCTCCTAAATGCTATTTTGTACTTTGGTCACTAGAGGAAGACAAATATTAACAAATTAGTCAGACTGCGTTGATCCAAGTAAATTAATTTTATTTTTATAACCTTTTTTTAGTTTCTAAATCAATACAAATGATCTTGAAAGAAAGAAGAAGAGAAGTTGAGTTTTACTCCATCTTTGTTAAAAATGTCCAACAATTGTTTCACTAATTTTGCGTCCATCCCTTTTACCCAGTCTTCTGAGACTAAGGCCTGAAATAAAAATAAAAAAAGAGCACATGTAGTACTATTTAAAAATAGTCATAAAAGTTCATAGACATTTTGTTTAATTTTACCATTCCATACAAAAATGTCTAATACTTGCCTGAGGGAGTGTCCATCCAAATTCATGGTTTGTTGTTCCGACAAGAATTGGAACTTTATGAAAGTCTGCTCTTTAGTAACTCCTCTGGTTGAGCTTTAAGGAAGTCTCCATCAACTGTTGCTCCAGGGAAAATGTGTTTCTAAGGAAGCCATTTGGTCTAAGAATATTTAATTCAAGATGTATACATAGAGAATATCACCAACTTCTCTGCTCCTACCTTTTTAGTTGCATCAATGATTTGTTCTTCAGTCAGTTCTTTTATGCATTTGGTCAGCACTTCATTAGAGCTGAAGTCACATTCAGTAACATTTGCTACCACCTGGTTAGATCACAGACAATCATCTTTTTCTAAACACTGACAATAATTATCTTACATTAGGTATTGTCAATATGCATTTTCAAATTAGGCTGAGCTGAAGCGCTTTTTTTGTAACGCTTTTAAATTCTGATTTAACTTTTTGGGAGGATGGTAAATTAGACAGTTAAGGGTTTATGTATTATGTGCTTTTGTATATTTCTTTTTTTTAATGTATTGTTTATGTGTCTAAATACTGAAACCAAATTGCCTTCAAACTGAAGCAAACAGAACAAAACTTAAAAAGGCTCTAAAATTTTTGGCATCTGACATAATTATAAAGATTCCCTATAAGGAACTTTTGGGTAGTACACATTTATTGTTGTATTTGGGCTAAATACCTTGGCAAGCCTCAGAGGGTCTTTGACGGACATCACAGATGCTACCCCACTCTGAAAGACGGCCCGCTGGAACAGACCCTTTGTCATGGGTGACAATGTCTAGAAGAACATAAGTATACATCTTTAGAACACACTTGATCCTTAAACTGAATTGTACAGAGAATCTATTAATGGATAAGATCTTATGTTGTTTTAACAACTTGTCTTTCAGCTATTCACTTATTATCATATTTCCAGGGGAAGCCCAATGAGACCACAAGGAACTTACTTGGAACTTATCTTGTTTTTTAAAGACTCATCAGAAATCATAAGATTACTCGTTATTAATCATATCAGGCACATAAATAATTAATATGCAACAATAGAGAAAGATAATGAAGATAATGCTGTTTTTAAAAACATTTACTGACCAGAAAAGAAGCACTGATTCCTCCTGCAGACTCCCCAGCTATAGTGACAGACTGGCGGTCTCCTCCGAAACCCTCAATGTTTTGCTGCACCCACTGTAAAGGAAACCCCAGTTACCTTGAGCATTCTTATCTCCTGTGCTAAAACCAGGAGCATATGTTATTATAAACCATTGCAGAAGCAGCTTTAATATAAGGCAAGAAATTTAAAATCATTCTCAGGGGACAACATGCCCACTTTCTCCACCATAAATGAATACCTGAAGTATCCTAACAGTCCAAGTCGGTACTGGATGACAACCACAACTATGTTCTCATACGCTGCTAACGGGGATCCATCAAATGTGCAAGCGCCGCCCATGACCAGAGCTCCTCCGTGAATCCAGACCATTACCTGTTGGTTTGCATACATTTCTTTTGTCAGAGGGGTTGGGGAAATTATCAATAAAGCATAATAGAATAAGTTCTACTTTAAATTCATAAGTCAAAGTGCTGTCCTCTCTTTTAGATGAGAGAAGCCATTAATCAGTACTCACTGGAAGTTTATCTGATTCTGATCTTTGAGATGGAGTGTAAACATTCAGATACAAACAGTCTTCTGAGACTCCTGTTGGTGTGAAATCCAACAACATTGATTTTGCTAGGCAGAATATCTGGGTTTTGAAGGCACCTAGAATACAGCGAGAGAATGTACATTGCAAAAAATGTTTGTAATTTTAATGGTAAAAACTGTAAAACTGCAAATTGTACAGGGAAAAACTGTAATAGATCTATAGCGGGACAATACAGTAAATAAAAAAGTAAAATGCTGTTAAATGTACATATTTTGGAAGTGAAAATGAACAATCATGTAATTTACAGTGAAAAAACGTAAATAGACCTGTATTTGTGTGAATACTTTATGCACCTTTTATTGTATATTAGCATACTTCAGCATGAGGAAAGGCTCATTTTGTCTCTTTTAGAACCTGTATTATTATGGTGGTTATCAGTAAATTAAACAGGTACAAAACAGATTTTATTTCTTTAGATGCAATATTAACATCGCATCAGTTAATGAAAATTACAGTTCATTTCAGTCTCATATATCCTAAAATGTTGCTACCGCATTTAAATATATAATTATTTTTACCATAAATTTCACATGTCTATTTTTACTGTGTATATATTGTATAGGTGGAGTAAATTTTATGAATATAGCCATACTCACATGGATGGGTGCTGGGTGGCATTTCTTATTCCCTCCCATCCCTGTACAGGACCAGGTGCAGCCAGGCGGAGGGGGCCAACAGGTGGCTGGGCAAAAGGAATACCCAAATACTGCTCCACCACCTTTTCTGAGCCTTTAACTTTCATATATTGTCCACGGACACTGCTATGCTTCAGAACAACCACCGGCCCAGAGTCTGTACAAATACAACAGAAATCTGTAACATCCATCCTTTAATACATATTATTAATTATTTTATATTCAATACTCCTTCAAAAATTAATAAAATAGATTAAGTAAAATATGATTTCACTGTATAATGTTCAATATGATTTAAAAAGCAATATAATACTTGCCTGTCTGTACAGGGGCTGTCCAAACAGGTGCCAGGGTCAAGCACAGGCAGAGCAAAACTTCTTTTATCATAGCTGTTCTTTCATTAAAGACTGATGTAATGACAAATCACTCACACAGGCTCAATTACAAAACACTGGCCTTTAACCTGATCCTATACTTTACCCCCTTAAAAAACAGAGCAGCTCTTTCATGTGTACATAGTGGAATCCCTGTACGGCGGACTGAGGAGAGAAAAATCCATTCTGTGCATTAATAATTGTGATTAGTTTAGAATTTTGATGTCTGGATCTCTGTGGTCTGTACTGACATGTTTGTTAGATTAAAATGATCTAAAAATTTACATTTATTGGTGAAGTGAACCAAACATATCAAATAAATCAAAATATCAAAGACAAATTCTCAGCCATTTTCTGTTCTCAGCCATTCCCCCACAATTTGCCACCACAGTAAATTATTCTGTCAAAGCAGCTCATGCTGTACCCAGTGATAAAGTGTGTGCAGATGGTAAAAGAGTGTCACAGAGGATCAGATTATTCACAGGTAGGTTAATAATTCATGTCTTATGTAGGTCTTATTGAACAAAGCTACCATGAATGCTTGAAGGTTACAAAGCTGAGAAGTTAAAAGCTGTATCCAATGACACTCACTTAATAGTCAATTTCGTTTTTGTTTTTTTTAATAAGCAGTTGTTTGACTAGCTGTGGTGGCATAACGGTTATCAACCTTCAACCCAAGATCTGGGTTGCTCACACAAAGATTGCAAGTTCAAGTTCGAGAGGCATTGGTCTAGAAATAGAGGAGGTACTGAGAAGTGATTGCAAAATAACAAAGAAGGTAAAATGTGGCTGCTGCTTTTGTCTTTGAAATTCATCATAATTTCCAATATAGGCCTACCTTTTAACTTTAGTTTGGATTAGGCCTAATTATTTTTTTTACATAATACTTAAAGTACCTTATAAACCATAAACTCAGTCATCACAAAATTTATTTATAACTTGTGTTATTGTTTATTATTTTATAGGATTTATAATTAAAAACTCAAATTTATAATTAAAAACTCAAAACTCAAAAACTTAAAATCAATTCAAGTCAAGTCAAAACTTTTTTCTTCAAATCTATACACTGCTTTTTTGGTCAAATGATTTCTTCCAGTTTTATTTCTACATGTCTACATATTCTTTAAATTGTTTATTTGGTAATATATATTTTGTAATAAATATAATTTAGGGTAAGGATGGCTTGGACTATGTTCAGCATCCAAAAGACAATTTTATTAATCTTTTTTTTTATTTTATTTTTTTATTGGATTAACTTCTATTAAGGCAGAGTGTGATCCACATTGTAAACAGGTTTGTAATAAATTCATTTTTAAATAGGGTGTTGAAAATATACACTTTTAAAAAAATGGTGCTATATAGCACTAAAAGTGCTTCTTTGGCTCGTAATACGGGAATCACTTTTGGTGCTGTATAGCACCAAATCTTGGTGCTTCAGTGGTTCTTCAGCAGTTCTTTGGCATGACTGAGGTGCTATATACCACCGCTACCACAGAACCTGATAAACTCCTGTATGGTTCTTCAGCGGTTCTTCAGTGGTTCTTTGGGGTGACTAAGGTGCTATATAGCACCACTGCCATACAAAGAACCTGTTAAGCCCCTTTAAAGGTTCTTTACAAGCCAAAGAACCACTGTCGGTGCTGTTTAGCACCATTTTTGTTGAAGAAATACAATGCAATATGGCACCTCTTATGGTTCTACATAGCACCATTTGACAAAGGTGATATGGTGCTATATAGCATCAAAAGTGGTTCCCCTATGATTAAAAGCCAAGAACCACTTTTAGTGCTATATAGCACCTTTTTTTTAGAGTGTAGACTTATTTCATTTTGATTTAGTTTATTGTATTGTTATCATTTGTCATTATGCATAATCATTTTTTAGATGAAATGTTGAATTCATCATGTTTAATCATAAAAGATGTGATGAACAATGTTCCTCCAACATCAAGATTAACAAGTTCAAACTATTTATCTTGTAAATAGTACTTAATAGTCCACTCAAATTTGCTATGAACCTTTTAAAAAATCTTAATAAATCATGACACAACACATTTTTTCTTTGCTATTATTTGTGGTTGCCTCACAGGTTCCAGGTTGTTAAAATGTGACAAGGTTGATGTATTTGAGTCATATTCAAATGTTGTGGCCTGAGAGGAATGTGTCTACTAAGTCAGCTCATTACAACCATGCTGGCCTCTGCTGTGAGGCATAAGCTAAGCTTTTTCGCTGGTCACTAGATGGAAGCAGTGAGTTTTTGAGGAGGCCACAGTGCCAACATCTGTGCTAAGAAAACAGTAATGACATTCTCACTTTTTGTTTTGGTAATTATACTATGATTGAGAGCTATAACTGTAAGAGTTTTGTATTTCACTAATCACCACGCAACATTTACTTGGAGATATTGGTCATGACCCCATTTAATGTACACAAATAGAATAAAATATTTATTGATTCCTGTGTGAGGGGATCTGCATGTTGCAACAGCAAAAGAGAGTAGAACAATACAAATGTAATCAAAAATAATGAAGAATGCAGAATTATATTAAATGTAGGCTATACAAATTATATAAAAAGGAAAAATAAAACCTAAGTAAAAAATAGATTTTTTTCCACAAAATATTTATTATATAAATAATTTTTACATAAAAGTACACCAATGACATTTTATTACTAATACTAATAATAATCCATATCAATAAAATGTATTATTAATATTATATAGAATTGTGTTGTTTTTATTATTTATACATGCTGTAATTATAATCTATATTAAAAAATGTTTAATATCATTGTTTATTTTTATTACAATTATTTTTTATATTATTATTATTAATATTAAATATTTTAAATTATAAAAATATTATTTTATAATATCTATCTATCTATCTATCTATCTATCTATCTATCTATCTATCTATCTATCTATCTATCTATCTTAATTCAATAATAATTCAATAATATTATTGAATGGGATTAGAATGTATTTTATAATTATTATTATTTATAATAATATAAAATATATTATAATAAAGTATGATTATTATGTATATATAATCGTTTATACATTATTTATGCAATAAAAAATTATAATGCTGATTTCAAAACGAATAGTGGTAAATAACCAAATTGTTTTTTGAATAGCCCATCATGTTTTTCCGTATACGGTCGCTCATCCTTAAGAAAATTGTTTTGCATGCAAACGAGGCACACATTGCATGTCTTGCACTGATGGAAGTCTGATGTTAGGAGCATCGAGAGCTTGCTGGGAGCGCGAGCGCAGTGTGCGGCGTGCGGCATGGCATCATACGCAAGGGGCGTGACGGAGGCGTGTCAGAACATATCAGCGCCACTGTTTCATGTGTCGATCGAGCCCGAGAACTGCGCTCTCTCTGTGCTTCACCGGAGTAGACATAAACAAATCATTAAAAGCTAAAGGTGTAGTTTTCTCCAGCAGCATACGCGTTGTCAGGGCTACACCGGCAGAGTTTATCGTGGTTAACGGAGAGGATATATCGCTCCTCTGGAAAGACGTCGAAAAGTAACTAAGCCTCACTCGGCCACAGGTAGCACTTTCGGCTCTGAATATCAAAGTACAGGTCATGCGGGTGTCTTCGGACGGGCCGAGAGCTGTGATCCAGTGCTGCTGTTACTGCTAGTGACCCCGGTGGACTGATCGCTTTTGCCGCAAGCTCAGCAGGAACGGAGTAAGCATGTCCCGAAGAAAGCAGAGCAAACCCCGGCAGATCAAACGTAAGCGTTTAAAGTTTCTCTAGTACCGGTGCTGCTGTTGTGAATGGTGACTCGTTGTAAAAAGTGTGTGATATAATTCATATGACTGGATAGCGTTGTTTTTTTTTGGAGCGCAGCGTTTAAACAATTTCGTGGAAACTGACAAGATCTTTCTATTAACACGAGACAAATGGCACACTCTAGATGTGTGAGCGGTCTGTTCAAACAATGCTGGTGTTTTAATGGTTTTAGAAATGGCTACATTTATTTACAACTGCCATAGTAACTAACGGCTTTTAGGACGCGCAGCACTTTTATTGAAAGCTCGCGGCACACGTCAACGCAGCTGAACAAACTCGCGCGTCAGTTTTCAAACCCAGCGGCGATAATTGTCTAATAAACGCGTTTTATTTTACTTTTTAATTCGTAAAAGTGCTTTCGTCTGCTCCAACCAAAGTGTAACCCCGGCTTCCTGTATAATACTGTTGTTGAAACGTCACTGTTCTCTGAAAAAGACGATATGAGCTCAGATAAACAGCGATCCGATCCCAGTCGAGATAAGGATTAAAATTGGATCTTTTATTTGTTTTCTGTCTGTGGCTGCACGGAGGCTGCTGTTGCATTTTCCTCCGGCTTTTCAGTTCTCTTTCCAGAGATGAGACGTCAGATAGCGCGCCCAGCTGATCTCTCCACACGATAGTGGATTACAATTACATCTTTTTTTCATCTGTCCATTTTAACCCTACAATGTGCAGGCACCATTAGTTGGTCTTAAAATGAAATTTTTACGATTTTATTAAATATATTATGTTCTGTCATTATTTGCATGCTGCAAACGTGTGACTTACACACAAAAGGAGAAATTTTGAAGAATATCTTGGTTGCTGTTTTCCATTTAATGACAATGAATGGTGACCAAAGACGTAAAGCCTTGAAAACGATGCAATATAGTGACTAGCGCTATATCTTGTCACTTTTCTGAGAAAAGTAGCAATGTTTCATTCATTTGATACAATTCACAAATCCAATCAGAATTACTCGTTTATAACTCAAACTGACTTGGTTCTTGAGTTGAACTGAACTGGTCTCAGCCATTAACAGCTCACTCCAGTGAAAGATTATTAATGAATAACACTGTTAGTGAAAAACAATCATGTGACTTATTGTGCGTTAGTCTTATCAGCCACTTTTATTATACTATTGAGATGATCGTACCATCCGTTTTGACACTTGACATCTTCGTTTATCGTTAATTGTGATTGGCAAAAAGCAAGCGGGAGATTCTTTTGACTTCCAGTGATGAAAGAAAGTCATACAGGTTTGAAACAACGTGAAGGTGACATAAATTCATTTCTGATTGAAGTAACCCTTAACATTTTGTGGTTGATAAATTCCTAAAGTAAAAATCAAATTCATTGACCCCTGCCTCTCCCTCTCTTTCTGTGAAAAGAACCAACAGCGCTGAAAAGTCGTTTTGCTCTGGTGCCAGGCGCTGTTTCAGTTCTTCATCCAGAAGAGATGCTTTCAGGCGATAAGCACAGTAGCAATATCTTGGAGGTTGAGTTAGAAAGGGCTGCTCAAAAAAATAAATATTAATGCGATTCAAAGGCAGAAAGCGACTCTTGAATAGGAAAGAAAGATGGTTTGATAAGGCAGCATTAGCATATACCACTGAGTGTTAACGGACGGTATCAAGGTTTGTTTAAGTGACTGGAGAGTTATACGAGCACGTTGGCCAGTAATGCCAATGACCTGCTGACCCATGAAGGCGTTCTCTTAATTGTGATGTCTTATCTGATATAAAGCTATCTCTGGTTGGTTTCTGCAGAACTCATTTTCTTACCTAGAGGCAGCTGCAAACAGTAGAACCAGCGTTACTACTTCAGGCCAGTCATAGCTGATGTTTTGAACGATTCAGTATAAACATTCCTTATCTTTCCTGAAACATTGAACCCCGTGAAGATTTCATATCTGGTGGCTTTTGAAGTACACATTGCCAGCTCTACAAGTCCCCCGTTTATGTCCCGTTATGAGTAATGAAGATGGAAAAGTATCTCAGATTTGGCACCAGATCACCCCAAAGGTGAGTCCCCCCATTACCAAACTCGGGAGCTTTTATGGACGTTATATCGCCCCTCTTATCTCACCTTTTCGCGTATGTAAACGTGAAGACGATTGTGTATAAAAAGTGTGCGATTGCGTTGTTTTGTTACACTCTAACTGGAAGGATTACAATCCTGGCCTCTCTAAAAAAGGTATCCGGTATCATGGAAGACTGTGTTGAGAGGAAATATTTTTGTCTTTTGTGCGTCACTCTCCCAATGGTGAAGATTTTGCTGATAGATTATCCATCCCTCCCTGATGGCGAGATTAGCTCACGGCCTTAGCGGGGCCACATCCCAGGGCTTATATTTTGGTGGTTGAGATGGGAGACAAGATAGGCAAGGCGGCGATCTCTGTGGAGATAGTCCCAACATCGAGGGGGGTGGAGGAGATTGGGATTATAATTACATTTGGCTGAAGCGTTCTCATCTTTGTCATGTTTGTGTTGTTGTTGTTTGGGACTGGCTGGGTGTATCTCTAGATAAGTTAAAAAAAGAGAGAGCGAAAAGCAGATAAGGGGAGAGTAGGATGTCAGGGCTGATAAGGGCTGGGGGAGAGAGAGGCAGGAACAGAAATGGTAGATGGATGTATGCTGCGTTTTAAAAGCAGCTGCCTCAGTGAGATCGCAGGGGCTGATAAGCGAGCCGTTGAGATGATTGGGAGATAACAGAGAGGAGATTCTCACAGATAGCAGCCGAGTGACATCATTCAAACAGCTCGAGGTTGGCGTGAATTATACATGAGCTCCCAGAATTTGGTGTCAGCAGCTAGAGGATGTTTGAGAAGCCGGGGCCAGACAATGCACTTGTTTGAGTTACCACCTCCTGTACCTTGGGCTTGCACTTTTGAAAGTGTGGACAACTAATGGGATCTCTTCCTGTTTTTGTTGAAAGTGCTCTCAGAGCTTTTGCTGCTGTCAGGTTCAGCGTCTCTGGGTCATTTGACCCCCAAGGTCTAATACTCAGCCAAAAATATTGAAAAGAATGAGAGATCATAGGCTTTCGCACACATATTTTCACACATACACACACACTGTTGCGTCTTGGTGGTTTTGCTTGTTTGTTTTCCTTCTTTGTTCTGCTTTTAGCTCGATGTGAACTTTTGATAAAGCCTGGGGCCTGATCTCCGGTATAGATAGAGATCGCCAAGTGTGATAAGAGTTGTTATCAGCGCAGAGCAGGCAGGAGCTGAGGCTCTGCTGCAATAACAAAGCTACACGTAAGAACAGGAGGGCCCTGGACCCTGGCAATCAGTTCCAGCCCTAATGTGATTAATGTTGTTGTATAATTAGATGATAGGTGTGAATGCATTTTTTCCTCTCCCCTTAGTTACTCCCCCACCCTTGTGTTTTTCTCCTAACAACCATTGTGGTTGATTAATTTAATTAAAACTAATTCCACATATTACTCATTGTAGATCTTGTTTTAGATAGCATTGAGATGCAAGGTTTTTTTTTGTTCGTCGATGTTAATCTGCAGGGTGCATTTTGGTGAAAAACAGTGAAAAAAAAAAAGTATTCAGCTCTACGCCTTGCGAAAGGAAACAAGAATGTGGCGTCAGCAGTATGGCTGAAATGTTGATTTGCAGCAAGATATTAGATACTGAGTGATAGTGGGTGCAATGAACACTGTGAGAAAGTTATAAAGTCTTTATAATGTGTTGCAAAGCCAAGGACGTCTTTCATGATTTTGATAAAACATGATTATCAATGATTTCTGGTATCTGATCAAGCAGGTTGTTAAGATCTTCAAAGTCCTGCTTTTAATGATTGTTACTTAATAATGCATCTTGCGTTTGAACTGCATGTGCTTATAAATACTAATATTGTGGTAAAATGAAGACACAGCCAATTATTTATATTTACACAACCCTTTAAAACTTTGGGGACTGTAAGACTTTTAATGTTTTTGAAAGAAGTTTTTTATGCTCACCAAGGCTGATATGATTAAAACTACACTAAAACCAGTAATAATGTGTTCCTGTGATAGAAGCTGATTTTTCACCAGTCATTGCTCCAGTCAGTCAGAAATCATTCTAATATGCTGATTTGGTGCTCATGAAACATTTCTTATTATTATCAATGTTGAAAACAGTTGTGTTGCTTAATATTTCTGTAGAAACACTGATGTTATTTCAGGATTCTTTGATGAATTAACAACATAAATGTTATTGTGATTGTATAGGTTTAACACCGATGTTTCTAGTGAGCCCAAATTATTTTTATGTGAATCTTTGTTGCTTTCTGCTGACAGATCTTGGTCACTCAGGCCACATTCACATGAAGCCAGAGCTTTCTCTATTCAATCTTTTTTTTTTTTTCTCTCGTCTCAAGAAATATCTGCCTACACACGAAACCATGAAACCGACACAAAATTATGTAGTATACATGCCAGACCAGTATGTGGCTCTGTAATTCTGCCACAGAGATGCACTAAAAACTAGGGATGCACCGAATGTTCAGCAACCGAAATTATTCGGCCGAAAATAATAAGCGAAAAGACAGAATAAATTGTACTGAACAATAACGTGACGTGATCAAATAGAGGTACACACTAATGCAGCAAACATGTCGGCAGTGTGAAAGTATTTAAAACTGTTCGAGAAAGACACGTTACTAGCCCCAACCGCAAGAGACTGTTTAGCGCTGCATCTCATGTCTCCGATGAAAAGAGGAAGATTTGGTGGTTGATGCTGGTTACTATGATGACTGAAATCGCAAAATTGCCTCAAACGATTAGTAAATAAACTGCAGAATGTTAAGTTTTCATATACACGCACGAATTGCATGTATTCAGACAGCGCTGCACGAGCTGGCGGCGCCAGGTTTCAAAGTCCAAAGCACGAGAAAAATCTGCGCTGAAACGCAGTTGCTCGTCATTTGCTCAGTAACATTTTAGTAGTTTTTTTTAAAGACATTTGACAATGTGATACATGCGACAAACATCTTCCCAAATTCGTAATGAGAACCTGCTAAATCTGCTGTTGTCAACAAAAAGAAGCACTGAGATCAACTGAGATCAACTTCCAACTCCATCAACAAACATAAATGTTAGTTTGTAATTTTACTGTTGTTCTGTAAAAAAGTGAGACAATAATAATGATAATAATAAGTACCCTACAAATATTATTTTATTAACTTATTAACTTTAAGTTAAATTGTGCTTTGTTGATATAAGGTCTGATAGAATGTAAAAAAATGTTCAGTGTTGAGTAAATATTTTTAATTGCATAGTAATTGATTTTTTTTTATTTGAAAAGCATTACAAAACAGTAAAAAGCACATTTTGGCTATTTAATTTATGCATTGGTGAATAAAAAAAGGCAAAATAGGCCTACATGGGTTGTGGGGGATCTTCGGTATTCGGCCTTCGGCCCAGTGTTTAATTTTGTTTGGCTTCGGCCAAGAATTTTCATTTCGGTTCTTCCCTACTACAAACTTAGAAGAAGACTTGGACTATGCGCATAAACCTTGCACGCTGTATGCAAATGAACATGGAACAATACATTATTAATTATTATTAATCTGTGTTAATGTTAGTTAATAAAAAGACAATCGCTCAGTGTTTGTTCATGTTGTTGTTGCTGTTACATGCCGTAGCGGTGGCTGACTAGGGGCGAGACATCATCGTTTCTCAAAATATATGGATTGGCTGTACACACGAAAACACAAGGGTGTCGTTTTCAGATTTATCCAGTCTGGGACCTGGTTTAAAAAAATAGCGGTTTCACTCTCCTAAAATACCGGATCCATCTGGATGAAATGCTAACACGGTCCAAAATGTTTATATATACAGCTAAACGTGTCTCTGTGTGGACGGGACCTCAATCTTCAACTTGATGAAACTTGAAATTTGATCTAAAACCCAAATCTTTAACTATAACTTTTTTTTTTCTGAAATGGTTTATTTGTTCCAAATAACCCATATAGCTATCATTTTTGCAACTTATTTATTAGAATTTTGTGTAACGTGTTAATTAGTCAGCTGGTGATGTACTGATTGAAGCAGCCCATGAGCTCTCCTGATTGGGTGAGAGAGTTTGATATGTATGGACTGAAAATAATGTCAAAAAGCTGTAACTGTGAATTAAAATTTACTGTTTAGGAAGTGTCTGTTGGTTGCCACAGTGAAAACACTTTTAGGTGTTTTGATGAATTATTGCTCTTTCCTAATGTTTACGCAAAGGGAAGTCGAGTGAGTTATGATAACTGAACCCTCACTGACCCATTAGCACTCCTAAATCCTCACTTTTTCCTTTATGTAGAGTCATAAAAAGCTTGAGCTAAAAACTAAATAAAGCAGAAAGTTAAACATCCCAGTGGGTGTATTTAAACTGTCATAAACACCAATTTTTTTCTTTTATGCAATGAAATATTTGCAAAAGAATGACTATCTAATCAACCACATTTTTTGTTTGTTTGATATTTTATGTAAATATATGTAAATTATACTTGATGATATGTCATCTTATACAGTGCTGGCGGAGCTGTCAGTATGCCATCTTTCTCATCAGCATACAGTAACTCAGAAGAGTGCCATAAAAGTTGTGCGACACCCCACCAAATGCAGACATAGCATAAAGTTTTAGACGCATCTGCAGATGCGTGTGATTGTGGAGCGGTGGATGAGAATAAAATATTAATGTGTTATTAAGGATCCCGTAGCCTCTGGCCCCAATGCAATTAAAAACAAGATGGGAACAGGGCAGTAATCTTTTAATGCACTGTTATCACATAGCATCTTATGGAGAGGACTTATTTTTATGTGCCGTTTTGATAGGAACGGCGGAGGTGAGATTTGCCATCGCATGAGGGAGATTTTTTTTTTTTTTCTCCAGAAGGCTGGTGTGATAGAGTTTTCTGTGCTTTTTGGTTGGAGTTAATGAGTTGTCTTAAGGAGAATGGAGATATGATAATTTGGCCGATGTGGAGGAGCCATATTTGATGTGGATCACGGCTAACAGGGTTGATTAGATTGGCTGAGGTTTGATGTCATGTTCTTTATTTGATGTGCTTAATTGGCATGGTTGGGGGTGTGGGCCATCAATTTGATGTAACGCTAAGGGACATAAAGTTCAAGAGTGACACTATATACTGTTCCCTCCTTTAAAAGGATCAGTACGGATATCTCAAGGGGGCTTTATGCAAACAGTTCAGCTGGGTGTATTTGTCTGAACCATAAGGCCATAGATTAAATCTGTAGGTCACATCCCAATGGCATTAAGGTGAGTTTCTGTCCCAGAGTGTAGAATATAACACTCTGGGATAGTAACAGTCCTCACTGGCTTGCTTGTTATGGTTGCCAAGAGCCAAATGTAATCAGATGCACAAGGTAAGGTTTTTTACTAATTATTTAATGTGTGTTTCATTTTATACTCACAAAAGTGACACTACAGACTCCAAAATGATCTGGAAAAGTGGATTAGTGAGTTTGAATAGTGAGTTGAGATGGGTGACAAAGGTCAAATAATACAAAAACTGGCTAGAGGTTAACTTAACAGGTTTTAGATTTTCTTCCTGTCATTTATTTTTTCATCTAGCTTTTTGAACACTAATGTGTTCTGTGTGAATTCCCTAAACGTGTCAGACTGAGATCAAGTGAACCCGAAACCTGTGATTTGGCAACTTACTGAGTAAATATGTAGTTTTGCACATCCCAAGTTAATTTTTTTTTTTTTTTTTCAACTTCTTGAAGAGTTTAGCTATCTGACAGTCTGTTTGTGAGTTATATAAATATAAATAAATGTATAAACTGGCTAAAATGTTATTTTATATTTTATTACAAAAATATTTAATTTTAATTGTTAAAAGTATTTATGTGTGTGTGTGGTTTGAAAGACGTTTCTTATGCTCAGAATATTATATATTTTTTAATTGTTTTCTATTTGAATTCTATTTTATTCTATTTTATATTTTAAAATGTAATTTATTCCTTTTGAATAAATAAATTAAATATTATAGTATGAAATTAAATATAAAATAATACACAATTTAAATGATAGAGTTTGTAGAGTTTTAGAGTATATGTAGTTGTTCTTGCTTCTTTCTTAAGACCGAATGGTCGATTATATATCGATTATGGTCAACAATCGATTGAGTGGTCGGTTTTGAAAATGTATAGTTTTGCACATTTCTACTATAAACTACCACTGGCCTGTTGTAAAATGTGAAAGATAAATGCTGTCTTGAGTATCTCTATTGCTCACGGTGCGGAGAGCTCAGGCTTGGGTGTTATATGCCAGGCAGGAGGTTCTTGTGGGAAGGGAACACCGGGCATGTTTCATAAGGAGAGGCGGAAAGAGAAGAGATAAGCACAGAAGGGCAGCTGGGACAAAGGCCCTAGAAAGAGGAGAGGTTAGACCGCCTCCAGGGAGCCACCCCTGAACAGAGGTGGTCTAGACCAGAGTGGCTCCTCTTTCTGCTCTCACACACTCCACTTGGCCGGCTCAAGAAAGAGAAGGAAAACAGCTAGAGATCAGCCTCAGATCTCTTCCAGCTTCTGTTTGAGAAGTGTTTGCTATGTGAGGTATGTATCAGATCAGTTTGTGTGTAAGCCACATGAAATGTTGCAAATGTTCTGACATTCATATATTCAGACACAACAATTTCATAGCCGAACTCCCAACAGTACAAGTGAATTTAGCAGATTTATAAAGTGTTTTAGCCTTTTGTGTCCTTTTAATTGGCATAAAACAGTGACATGAAAGACTATATTGTGGGTGTCTTGAGGCAATATTTGGCTAGCCTTTGCAATCTATGTTGCTTCTTTATCTGTGCTATTTCTGTTCATGTTTTTCTTTTCTCACTTACTCTTCTTTCACTTTTGTCCTTTTGTTGATTCCTATTGTGAGCCCTTTAGCAAGTTGCAAACATTTACCTTACATTAGATTATTTGTTTAACACCCTTTCTGCAAAGCAATTGGAAAATACCTATAGCACCAAGTTCTAGTAGTTCTTTTAATAGTGTTTCCTATTTTAAGCACCTGGCATTTAACATATACCTGTATCAGGTGACGCTCATTTGCTCTGTTTTTACATTTAAATTGCCTTTGCCCTTATCGAACATTAAAACAAAATTCTATCTAAATCTAAAATTAATCACAAAATTTAACAATACCTGTAATTTTATATCATGATATGTTTAAATGCAATTTAAAATACTATAATATAGTATATAAAGTATAGAATTTTAATATTGGACATGAAGTGAAAATAATTTGCGGCATTTGCATTCCTACAAATAGCATTGCTTCCAATAAGTAGGTGAGCATTGTCATACTAACATGAAGGTTAGGAGGACTGTGTTTTATAAACCTGCAGAGTTGAAATGGGTGAGTTAGTACTCCTCTGTGCTGTTTAGGAATTTATTGTTTGGTCTGTGGCTTCTATTGAATCCATTTATTGTGCAATCCTGGTCCGATTCCAAAGAACGTTATCTTAACAGTATCTAAAATGAAATCTTACCTGTCAAAGGTCATCATCCATAGGGTCTTATCATTTTGGACAATCACAGAGAAAATATTATCACGATGATTATATCAAAAGACTTGTTAGTAAGTTACAGGCGGTAATCATTGAGATTTCGTGATTGTGGACTTTTGGACGTCACTCGTTTTGTTACGTACCCAGAAAGCACTCTAAAAGTCAAGGATACTTCCTCTCAGTCTGTCATTCAAAGTCCTGTGGACGATCACAATGAAAATATTATCATTACAGAGATGATTATATGATAGGACTGCCAGTATTAAAGCGGTAGTCCACCCAAAAATTAAATTATGTATGACTTTTGAATGGTGGTAACTAAACAGTTTTGGCTCCCATTGACCTCCAGGGCTCCAGACAAAAAAATCGAGTAAGGAGCCATTGGCTCCTATAAAAGAAAAACTTAGGCGCCAAATAATTTTTTTAGGTGCCACAGAATAAAAGTGGTTTATTTTATTATTATCATTTTATTTTTCCCCCCTATTTTAACATTTCAATCATTTTGTCATGTGTTTATGTCTTATCTTTTCTAGGCTTTATCAGCATTTTAATCCATCTTGTAGATGATCAGGTCGACCGGGGGACTAAGGTTCACTTAAAGTGTGAATTAAATGTCTTTTACAACTTGAAATATACAGTCACAAAGAATTGTTCGTTACACAGAATCTGTACCAATATCATGGACCATAAGCATCACTTGGCAACTGAGTGCAGTGCATCCTATAAATGTTGTCACGTCTTTCACACATTCAGTCTGTTTTTCTTCATTAGTAAAATGCAATTTTATAGGAGGAGTTGAATCATGTACAACAGAATAAGTAAAAATATTAATATGCAACAGCGCATGAATATAGCAAAACGCTCCTTTATAGTTATTTTTCTAGCTGACTGATGAGTTTATGGACACTGAGTGGTTATTCTGAGGTAAATGTATTACAATGCAATGTTTACAAGCTTTATACATTTCCTCAGTTTGAAACAATGAGCTTTTACATAAAACATTTCAGTAAGTTGTACTATAGGCTTTCTTATTGCCTCCTTTTGATCATGTTCATTTCATACTATAGTAGTAAATCGAAATATATAATGGGTTCACTTGCTGCTTTAACTGAGGTGCTAAAGAGATCGTGCCTGAGCATTAAGTGCGATACTCTCCGCTCGCGCGATCCGGACGCATACACGGACCGTGTGGACGCGGGGTACTGGTGTTTATATTACCGAAAGTGTGCGCTTGTGGTCCGCATTAAAGAGCATCCAAACCGCATCATTTGAATTTCGTAGCATTTTAAAGCTGATACTTTGTTTATTAAAAAGTAAGACAGCACAAAGCTTTTTGCGATTACTGGATGGCAAGTGCGCTTCAAATAACTGGAAGTCCATGCATTAACAGAACACAGCATATAGACTAAGATCTCGATAAGAAGATCGACCGGACAAGTGTAAATGCATCTGGTTGTTGAAACCACATATGGTAATTTTACTCCTCCCATAATATTAAAATAATAGACGTGTGAGAGCGTTTTATAGGCTATATGGCATGTTATAGTCAGATATGACAGCGCAATGCAACAAGCATCACCGCGGATGAGTAGCGGAGTATTTCTTCAACAAGCGACGCGCAAACTGAATGAACCTGAAAGTAAGCCGCAGACGCTCAACACACAATCTTCTTCATTAAAAGTAGCGATATTGAAATTAGCTGATAATTAATAAAATTATCCATTGGTTTCATTGACGTGAACTCCGTTATATTTGCATATGAAGCGGGAATTGAAGAACGGATTTATATCCGTTTTGCGAAGACACATTTATGTGGCCAAGTGTAAATGGGGAAACGTTTTAACAAATCATATAGATATCCGATCAGAGAAAATGCATGAAGTGACCAGGTGTAAACAGGCCCTTTCAGGTCTCTCTCACTGCGTTCAGCAGACTGTGTGCGGCAGAGACGAGGACTGTTTGAAACTCTTTTCCAGTAAAACTTTGATGCGCATCGTCTTATGTAAGTTTAATACGTGAACATAACAAAAGATGTGAGCGCAAAACAATCGGGAAAAAAGTCCTTTCATGCAAATTATATATAGTCTCCAGTGGCGACCTCAGCAAAAACTTCACTCGCAAATTAATATTTTTGGTCGCAAATGCGACCATTTTAGTCGCAGTTTGGAGCCCTGACCTCCATAGTATTTTTGCTCAACAGGAGCTGAAATTGTTTGGTTACCAGCATATCTTCTATTAAGTTCCACAGAGAAAATTAAGTCATGCAAGTTTGGACTGACATGAGGATGAGTAAACGATGACAGAATTTTCGTTTTTGGATGTACTATCCGTTTAAATCATAATTTAGGATGGACTTTAGTCCTCTAGGCCTGTCCCGACCTCACCTTTTCAAGTTTCATTCCGTCAATCAAAGTCTTGACTTACAAAACCTTTCACGTAAGCCCCTCCTCCATCTCTCCCCCTTCATTTCTGGCCCGCTTTCCATTACCCTAGCTCTCTCCCGTCCCCAATATCTACTGCTATCTCACTCTTTCTCCCCCGACTCGCCCCCCCCAACAACTGTCTCTCTGTAACCCTCCCGCCTCTTCTCCCCCTGTCTCCAGTCAGACCTCTAGCCTCACTGAACCAGGTCTTAGCGGTATGATAATGTGGAAAGTTGAACTGGCCCCATTACAGCTTGGCTGATGGCAGCGCCGATAAGGCCCTTGATAATGGGTGCAGATAGAGCTGACACAGCGGTCCAATAGCCAGCCCTCTCTCTCCCATTATCATTCCTGCCCACCGATGGGCTCCCAGCGCACTATCTGCTCTCCATTTCCACTCTTGCAACAGATAAGAATGGAAATACTGACTTCATAGCTGACTGATTAAAGTGTCTGCCTTTCTTGATAATACACAGATAAATTGTTTTTTTTTCTCTCTCCCTCTCTCTTTTGCTCCTTTCCTCTGTCTCTATCGCTTTCTCTCTCCTTCTGTTTCTCTCACTTCTTCCTGCGCTATCTAGAAAGGAGAGGGGCGGCAGGGAGAAAAACGTCTCCTCTGTTAATTTCTCTTTCTTTGTAGGTTTATTTGAGAAGGAGAGAGGAGGAATGGGGGGAAAGGAGGGTTATGTGGGAGAGATGGAGAGATGGTGCGGTTAATAAGAAAGTTTTGCAGGGCGGAGGAGTGTGATGGGGGAATGACTCCATTCAAGTGCCTCTCAGGGACTATTACATTTGGAATGTTGTCGACTGACACTCTACGATGCGCAATCACATCACCCATCTGCATAAACAAGCACTGCCTAAACACTCGCGCTCGGAAACACTGGGTCACCCGACCGCTTTGAATATGGAAGCGGTCTAGTAGCCGACTGACTGCTGATTTCTCACGGCGACCAGAGGAAGTAGCCAGGCATCGCGTGGGCAGCCATATCGCTGATGATGACCTCCCATCAGCAATAACACTCTCTTCCAGGGTGCTTTTTTATCACCGATTGCTTCACCGAGATACCGTGCTGATTTAACTGATTATATCCTTTTGTGTACAGTAAACCATGTCCATTCTGTCTCTCCCTTCTTGCTTCTGTTTTCCACCCATCCAGCGGTGGATTTTCCTCTCAAACTTCCTGGATCAAATTGCTGATGTCAGAGGTGTTCCATTAATGATGCAATCTAGTGGATGACCTCAAATATAGGGGGTCCTCCTGCTTTGCCCTTAAGTGGTGATGTCATGCACATGTGTTCTTATCTGGGTGGAATATCAGGGATATAGAATATAACAGATGCAATACTTTTCTTGATGCTGATGAGTGATGTTGCCTCTTTTTAGTAATTTTATTATTACTTTATATATTTTTTCAGTGCGCCGCTTGATTATCTTTAGTTAAAATTTGGCATAACAGTTCAGAGAAAAACTTATCTGAACAAAAAAAGTAAAAAAAAAAAACGCTTATTTTAAGTTAGAAAGTATAATGAAATGATAGTGATATCTAATTAAAACTTAAATATTAAATAAATTTAAATAACTATGTAAAGTGTGTGTGTGTGTATATATATATATATATATATATATATATATATATATATATATATATATATATATATATATATATATATATATATATATATATATATATATATATATATATATATATATATATATATATTTTAAATAAAAATATCTAAATACATTTTTATATATTTTCACCCAGTGTATGTTCTAGGAAACATTACTCCTGTCTTGAGGGTCACATGATCCTTCAGAAATCATTCTAATATGCCGATTTGGTGCTTAAGAAGCTTTTTTACTATTATTAATGTTGAAAACAGTTGTTTTGCCACATTTTTGTGGAAACCACATTTTTTCAGCATTCTTCGATGAATAGAAAGTTTGATGAATAGAATATTATTTATATGTTGTAATAGAAATGTTTTGTAATAAAGTCTTTACTGTCACTTTTGATCAATGTAATGCATCCTTGTGGAATAAAAGTATTAATTTCTTCAATAAAGGCCTCAATCCTTTGAGCAGTAGAGCACATCTGATGACACAATGAACATATTATGTATTTGATCCACCAGTTGAGACTTCTCTGAAAATCTCTATAGTCCTCTAAATAGCACCAGCTAACATGTTTAGCAAAGCGTTACCCCAACAGAATATTTCTGCTGTCCTTCACTGCATTTACTGTTGCTTTTCAATAACTTAATACCGGAAGTTTGGGCCGATTGGCTTTGAAATTCTGTCTGTTGTGCTGTCTAACTCACTATCTGTCCTTCTATCTTCCTGTCTAAGCGTCTGCTCTCTGCTTACATAGAGAGCTCACTTAAACTGCTCTCTTAAACAACGCAGTATTTGTTCAGGGCACTGTAACTGACCTTGATAGATTAGAAAGGCTTTTTACTTTCTGTGGGAGTATGAGTGTGTTTGAAATTATTAGTATACGTTTGAACGTGTCTGTTTTTTCCCCAAGCATTTGGTCTACGAAACAGATTCATAGATTTAAACAGGATAAAAAATATTTGAGAGTTTGTTTTTGCTTCCAAAATCTTGAGGCTCCCTCTGACACGGCTGTGCTTGCGCAATCTCTCCAGCCGTGTGTCCCTGTGTGCTGAATTATTCACATTAGTGACCCTGTAAAAAGCCTGCATAAGGTTAATTTGATACCAAAACTTTGCCTAGATTTTTAAAGGCAGTAGACCTTTTTTTCAGTTGGGCTACAAAGAACAGGGAGTGGAGACGAAGAAGGAAAAAATAACGAAAGCATGATAAAAAGCTCTGATAAGGGAATGACTGCGTTGTGTAGGAGTTGATATCAATGTTATCTATCGGTCTTTTTCACTCTCGTAGCCCTTCTGTTGTTTTTTTATGCCTTATCTCTCTCTACCAAAATGCCAGGAACAAAAAGGGAGAAAGAAAAGAAATTACCGTACGGATTATTCATGGGGCCTGCTGATAAAGCGGGTGATGCAAAAATTAAGAATATACGGGGCTATTAGGCTTTTTTTCTGATGGCAGTTGTTTTGCAGGATTATAATTTTTTTTAGGAGGGAAGCATGAAAATATCAGTTTGTGGCTGTTTCTCTCTGTATCTGTCAAAGAGTGAGTGATTGGGTCTTAGTTAACCCTTTCTGAGCCGTTTCTTAGTGGACACACACACCTTCATAACACACACACACACACACACACACACACACGCACGCACCTCAGCGTTTTTAGAGCTGCTGGCCTCTGATAAGGCTAACCTCAGTCTGACCCAAATAAAGAGGCCAAACACAGTGGACAGGCGTGTTGCAGTGGGCGACAGGCGTCTGCTGTTGTTGAGGACAGCTGATTGGGTGATCATTAGGGTGCAGTACAGTTACACTTACAAACATATTGTGGCAAGCTCAGTTCAATGGCTGATAAATGTTTCATTTTGACTAAACGTGTCTTAAAGGGATAGTTCATCCAAAAATGAAATGGAAATTACGATAGAATAATAGTTATGCAGCCCCTGCCTTACAGCTATAGTTTATAGTGACCAAAAGGTTTCAAGCTCAAGAAAAAACACACACCATAAAAGTGATCCATATCATTTGTATAATAAAGTTGTCTAATGAAATATTTCTATTTCTCTTTTTTTTCTCAGGTTTTTTTCGTAAGTTTAGGGTCAGTAAGATTTTTTTTAATTAAAAAAAAAAACTTTTTTCTATTTAATGTTTTTTAAAATGTTATTTATTTCTGTTTGTTTGGACTATTAAGTCATATTCAAAACCTTCAATTTATTACCATTTTGAAAGAAATAAAAATAGTAACTTCTGCATTTATCCCTTGGGTACAATAATGTTCTCTTACATCGGAGTGTGGTCCAGTCAGGAGTCTTTCTGTGGAGTCCATGTGATCTACACTTGACCCTTTTTTTATTTTTTTATTTGAAGGTCAGGTGGTACTCTAGTCCTGTGCCTGCCCAGACGCTTCAGATTTCCTCTTGTCTTTGTGCCTCAGGCTGTTGTTTGTGAGAGTGGCCTGTGTGTGAGAAGATTCAAGTGTATGTTGTGGTTGTGTTTAAGCATGTGCGTGTATGATAAAATGTATTTTTTTCCACAAATGTGCATTTTTGTTGGCATTTAAACAAGTGTTATTTGACTTTCTTGATTGTTTGCTTGTTCTGAGAACCGTGCACTTTAACAGGAAGAGACTAAATGACATGTTAAGTGACCAATCACAGTTTTGTTTTTACAAATGAGTAAAACAGCACATTGTGGGGAAAAACGCATTCAAATAATGGTGCGACAGATGATGGTGGAAACATTGGTGGAAAATGTGCATCGACATTCTTTCATCTAAGATTCAATTGGATCAGCCATTTCAGGCAGCCATGGTTTTTCCTATGTACAGTGCAATACATATCAGATGCACTATGGCTGGCCTGTACATGTCATTTAAGACTTATTCATACATTTGTTTCTCATATTCATCATGATGCTTAGCTGGAGACGTTTAACTGCATGCAACTGTATAATTTCAGTCAACATCTTTGCTTAATGCCTTACTTCTTGTATGTACTTTCTATATTATGCTTATAAGTCTGAAACATACTTCAGCACTTTTTAATGTTGAGAAGTCGCACACAAAGGCAATATGCAGCATTTGAGTTTCTGTGATACTGAGCATTATTAAATCAGATTGTGGAGTGAAAGGAATGTATAATCTCTACGAAAACTGTCATTTTAAACCTGTGCTACTGTTAGAGCCTATTTTGATCACAATCTCCTCGTGAATATCCCTTACTTGCGCACACACACATGCGTACGTGCACACACTTGGCTCCTTAGCCCTTTCCTCTTTGTGTCGTCTATCCCTCCCTTTCTCTGTTCTCCCTCCGTAAGCAGTGAGTCTTGTCTGAGTATTAGTATTAGAGGCAGCAGTGTCCCCTGAAGTAAAACAATCTGCTGTAATCTATCAGTGTGTTATCGGCCCTATCTGAGAGCTGGAGCGAGCCGGGCCGGGGCCATGGCGCCGTGCTCCGGAGCTGATAAAGTTTCAGAGTTCAGCGATGATGAATGTTAAGAAACTACACCCTCGTTAGAGAGGATGTGGACTTGGCAGGGACCATGAAGGGGACCGCACATGAAAGGAGGGAGAGAAAGAAAGGAAAATGTTGGCACCCCGTACCAGTTGCCAGGTTAGAGGTCAAGACCCTGTTATTACACAGACATTCCTGCTTTCCACTTTATATCTCTCCTTCACGATTTCTCTTTTAGTTAAAAACAAATCTGAATTTTATGCATAGACATATAGAGTGTAACAATACACTCATGTCACTATTCGGTTCAATACACTGATTTCACTATACGATGCTCTCACATTACTTTAAACTAAGCCAAAATGGAGTTAAAATAGACATATGATAAACAGTTAATAAAAATATATGAATTTAACCAGAATAGAAATATTTGTGATTCTCCTTATTTAAAAATACAGAATTATGCTAGACAAATATGCTTGCACTCTGTCCCTGACTACATGCATTTAAAAAGTTGTAATTATTGTGTCATTAAAAAAAAATATATTTTTTAAAATTTATTAATGATAATAAACATGGACGCTCAAATCTGTGAGCTAACAGTTTTACCATATTTAATGCACTTATTGTATGTGCAATCTCTATTTTTATGTGAATAAACGCCTAAATTAAATCTGCCTAAACTTATTTTTTTTTTATATAATTTAAAAAAAATATTGTATTAAAATATTTTCCTTTTGTTTGCAATTAAATGTACTTTATTTTTAGAGTTAAGTGTGACTTGACTGTAAAAATAAAGCAAAAATATGTGTAGGTAAATAAAGTTTTATTTTATGAATGTTGTATTGCTACATAAAATTTACTTGCATTCACCTTTATAAATCTACTGGGAAAAATTATGATTTAGTTGAAATGATGGTTCGTCTGATTGGTTATATAAAATATTTTAAAATAGATTTTAATATAAAAATATATAGGGAGAATTTTTTTCAATGTCAAGTGAAAGCTGAAAAAAAATGTAATTAATTGTTTTAGCTATATGATCCAGCCCTAATTTTAATTCCACATATATGACTATATCTTGATGATAAAGTTGCTGTCTTAGCTGGAGATTGAAAGTGCTTATCTCTGCCTCTAATAAACTAGTACAGTCGTTTTGCTCATGAGAAAGTTTACAGAGGACAGCTGGATGTCATCTGGAGTGACTGCTTTGTTGTCCACTGTCATTAACTAACTAATTATGTTGTGTATGTGAAGAACCAGCTTCTCATATCCAGACTCCAATCCTATGAACAATTGCAGAACTGGACCCAGACCTAGTCCTCTGGCCCATCATTCCAGTGACCTCTCTGCCTAAAGCCAGCACATCAGCTGCTCCCATCTATCAGTCCGTGTGTCATGCCTCAAAGTCCCTGATGACGATGCATTTGATAAGAGCGAGTACTTAGAAGAGCACAGTGCAAATAGCCGATAAAGCATTATTTTCCTGACAGATATTAAGTGCTTAGAGTTCAAATTTCAGGCTAATAGCTTTTCTGAGTCTTTACTCAAGATTTGTTGTGGTGTAACAAAAATAGCTCAGCTCAGTCTTGGGAGAGATGTGTGATGTTTCGTCAATGCAAAAACCTTCAGTCTAGTTTAACTATGTGGTAATAGTAGCATATTAGTTATTATCAGCCTATATATGGAGTTTTGTTATTAATTTATCAATATTGGAAACTTAATTGTGATGCTCATTTCCCCAATTATTACATTTTAGGCTATCTTTGTAGCCATCTATCGATCACTTAAAATTAATCTTTAAGAATGCTAAAAATATATTGGTACAATATTTACTGATTATCGGTATTTGGTATTCAATTGTGCATGTGCACCTTTGCTCTCACAAAAATGCTAATCATTTAGTAACATTTAAATGTAATCCTTTGCAGATGTCCAAAGTGATTATTATCCATTTTCATACTTTTATTTTTCATTTTTGTTAAGATAAAATAATATAGAACGATTTTAATTTTAATATTGGCCATTTATTGGTTATTTGGCTATTTAAATTTGACCATATTTGAATAATCTGCACATCCCTAGTTGCAAAATTTGGTATTTAAATGAATGAATTATCATTGTTTTATTAAAAACATGCCTAATTTCTATGAAAACATGGTCCTGGATTGCAGTGGAGATTATAATATATTTTTTTTGCAAATTGTATTATTTACTAATTTCTTTTTTGAATCGTGCATTAAAACAACCAAAAAGTGAATGCAAATAAACAATGCTAAAAGTGTATACAATTAATTCTTGGTGAATTCTCCCACTCTCATCTGAATTGGACCACGACTGACTTTCTTAAGAGCATGCCTTTCGTTCCCTCCTTGTGAGAAGTCATCTTTGAGTCTCCTGATAAACAGAAAGGAATTCTCAGTCTTAAAAGCTCTTAAAAGACTGGTATACCATTGTGATCATGACAAAGTTCATGAGCGTATAATGGAAG
This sequence comes from Barbus barbus, assembly GCF_936440315.1. Taxonomy (NCBI): domain Eukaryota; kingdom Metazoa; phylum Chordata; class Actinopteri; order Cypriniformes; family Cyprinidae; genus Barbus; species Barbus barbus. The sequence continues at coordinate 21,403,363 of NC_136750.1, forward strand.
CTAATGTGACGCAGGGCGCGGGTAGCTTTGTTCGCAGAAGTGCAGAGCATTTAATAGAATCTGATAGGCGTCAGTCCCCGGGCCCAGAGGACAGAGGGGGGACTGCGCGCTCATCAAGGGAGTCAGACGAGCTCTGAAGGAATAATTTGTCAATAATTGGCCGTGTCAGTCTCGTTAGACATTTGATAATGTCCCGTTTCTTTAGGGTCGGCCCAGCAAATATCTCCAATGAAAAGCAGCGCATGGCAGCAGATCCCGGCTCCCGATAGCACCATTAAGGGCTTTAGAAGTATTTTAGCTGAATTCACACAAAGCAAAAATAGAAAAATAAATAATGAAAAAGAAAAGTGGAACATCAACTGTCAGGGAAGTGATATGGACTATAAAAATCAGTGGGGAGGGTTGTGAGATAAAAGATTATCCTTTTTTTCTGTCGCCTTATTGCCTCCTCAGCCATCACTGAGGCTAATTCGCTTATTCAAGCAATAGAGCAGACTTACAGTTCAGATGTGTGTGTGTGTGTGTGTCCTGTGGCCCTGTTTTAAGAACGCTTACTCTAGCACTGCAGTATCAAATCCAGATTTACTCTAAAAAGTGTTCAGCACAGGTGTCTGTTTCTGTCATTTTAAATTCAGTGCTGTATTTATTGGGGATCTTACAGTAGTTTGAACATGGGCGTTCTTCAGCTCTTTTGTCAGATCTCAAATAACTTGAAAAAGCATGGGATCCATTATCCGTTCGGTGAGGCCAGGCATTCCTTTCTGCAGATATGGCGGGAGGTCTATCTCTGAAATATCTCGTAATGGCTAACCTTCATCAGATTGCCTAAAATCCTTGATGACAGCCACATTCCAGAGAGCCACTCGGGTCAGTTGTTGTAGAGATGTCAGTATAGTGACACAGGCTTGTGTCCGACCGAATGCATGTTATCGTATGAATCTACGGCAGTGTCGTCAAGAGTTTGTGTGAGGTCTGTGAGCTCTCCCCTGGCCGTAGTTTGGGAAGGTGTCCCTATCAGAACAGAGATCAACCTGATACGAGCTGTCAAGCCCTGCTGTTGTTCACCCTGTGACCTTTCAGTCAACTGGGCCCGGTTTGCATGCACTGTTGCTCTTTCCATTTTATGCAAATACACTCTCAGAGGCTGCAGAGAGAAGTCTCAGCCCTGCCTGAAAACTGAAGTGTGTATATTGGTTTCAGTGTGCACAATATATGAGGCAGTGTGTTTGTTCTATTACTTTGTTGTTGTTGTTTCTATTATATTTAAGGGCCTGGAAAGTAAAAAAAAATAAAAATCCTTTTCATAACGTTTTTTGATCAGTATCTTTTAACTGACCAGAAAATCAATTAGAATTCATTCTGATATTTGTCTTGATTATTTGCATAGTCTTTTACCACAAATTAACTATTTGTGGTAAACTAATTAAATTACTAATTTTAACTAATTAAAATTTATTAATAGTTTTTATATATTTTTTTGTAAATGCTTTAATGAGGGATGCCCAATATTAAAGTCTAAAAAATGCACTGTATTGTAAAAAAAATAAAAATGTTATCTGTCAGTACTGTCAGTTTTTTTTTTTTTTATCTGTACATTATAATGTATTATGATGCCTGAATCCGCTTGTATCATTATAAAAGTTGATTTTGATCTTTTAAAATTTTTTATTTTTAAAACTTATTCTAATGACAACATTTTAATATCAGGCATTTATCTGGTCATAGCAGCAAAAAAATAACTACTGGCTTATCAGTATCGGCCAGAATGTTTATATCATCCTTCACATTTATTTTCAATGTTTTTGAAGTCTGCCCTCATCCCACCACCTTCATGCAAATGTTTCCCAAAACTAGTTATCACGTGGAATGAATTTTATACATATATGTGCCGAACCGTTGTTATGGATTATGGCATTTTCTCACATTAATAGGAAAAACTATTACAGTCAGTGTGGTACTGAAGTGCTGGAGTTCTTATTAATCAGAAGAGTGATAAGTCTTAAGAGTTAAATGATGAGAATGAGGGGATTGTGGGTAAAGGGCTTGGCTGGGTAGGGAGGAAAGAGACAGACGCATTAATATTCTCTTCCCCGTGAAAGTGTTTTGTAGAAAAAAAGGGAAAAGAAAGGAGACATCTATCGCTCTCACCCCATGCTTTTATTTCCTATTGCCTCATCTTAAATTTCCATTATTCACAGCAAAAAAGCCAAGCCTATTCACACTCTTCTCTGACACTGGCGGCCCCCCACACGCACACGCTCACATACATTCACTTCAACCAAACACCATTATTAATCATCCCTATCGGTTTCTTCCATCTCCCTGCTATTTGCTGTTTAATCACTAAAATAATATCAAGAGGGGGGGGTAGAGGGCCCGTTACCATGGCGACCAAATGGAAAAGGTCAGGGTGAGTTTATCTTATCAGTGATAGAGAATGGTTACTAATTACAGATAGGTACTACCAGTGCTCAGTCCACAGGGCCCTGCCTTAAAACACTATCAGCAATCCACACCAGCCTGATATTAAAATTATCTACAGTCATCCACATACACAAGCAGACACACCTCATTCTGGCACACATCGTACGAGATGGGCCTCGGCTCTCTGTAAGGTCCGTTAACCCCGCTAATTCACAAATTGTGCTAAAAACTACTGATAAACAGTTGCTATGCTAGTTGTTGAGAGCTGTACTGTTAGCTTTGATTTATGACAAGGCCTAGCGTGGATACCATTAATGTTTCACACTAATAGTGCAACCTTTATCAGTTTGAGTAAGTCATCTTCAAATATTTGCTGTATTAGTAAGCGTTATTTGTCGTGAAACTAATACCTAACATCCTGACAACAGAATCCTGTTCGCGGGTGACGAGATGTTCTGTTCCCCTGCTAAGAGCCACTGAACTGGCTTTGTAACCACTAAGCTATTGACCCAAACTGAAGCGAGTCGCTCTCATTAATGTTTCCTTACCATCATTCGCGGTTAATGACAAACCAGTTGTAATTAGATTTAGTGAGGCTGTGGAGATAACAACGCTAATTAATGGTAGGTGTTTGTGTACGTGCATCCGCACACATAATGTTAAAGCTGTAGTTCACCCAAAAATGAGCATTCTGTCATTATTTACTCACCGCTTGTGTGTTTTTCGTCCAGTGAGTACTGAAGGTGTACATCATGGACATTCATTTTAATATAATGAAAGTACATTAGGGCTGATTGGTGAATAAGTTGTTTGTTTTTGTCAGATCTTTTTGACGAATCTATTGATCCAGGTCACACAGCCGTTCTGAATGATTTGTTCATGAATCAATGATTCAGTGATTCAACAGTCAGCTGTCAACAGCTCTAAGGGGAATATTCTGTCATTATATACTCGCTATGTCTAAACAGTATAATTATTTTCTTTTGTTGAGTACTACAAGTAAATTGCTGAATATTGTATACCCTCTTTTTAATATAATGAAGGTAAATTTGGACTGATTAGTCAAGGAAATGTTTGTTTGTCCGATCTTTTTGATGAATCTTTTGATCCAGTTCACAGAACCGGTTTGAGTGGTTTACTCAGTCTAGTCGTATATGTTAAAACACTCTCACTAGAAGGAGAAGGTCCTGTCATTATTTATTCAACTACTTAATGACTTCTTCCTATTGAATACAAAAAGTGAATTTTTAAAAATGTAAATAAATGAATTTTTTGTTTATATTTTTGATGAATCTATTAGTTCAGTTCACAGACGTCAGTAGCTTTTTCTTAAAAATACTTGATATGAATGGACTACTTTTAATATTTGAATGATTTTGCGTCTTTTTTAAATCTTGAAAGCTCTAGTTCCAGTTTTTTTTGTAGTTTATGTTTTCATATCAAGGAAATTAATTGAGAACTTTAACAACTTATTTATGGGTGAGAAATTATGACAACATGTTCCCTTTAAATCTATGGATCTCTTTGCTGTTCTTTTTGAGTAACTTTTATCGTTGTACGTTTTTGTTAAAGAGAGCAAATGGACAAGTTCTGTTTGTTCGCGTCTTAGACATGCACATCAGCGTATGCTGGTGTTTCCGTGCACTCCTTCATTTATCATCTTTGACATTTGGCTGTGCTCTCTTTATCTTCCTCTCATCTGAAAAGAACACATTTTTCCCATCAGAAATCCCGTTGTGACTTTTGCGTTAGAGGGGTGGTGATACTTCCTTTTGCAAACGGCATCTCTGTATGTATCTTTCCCGGGCTGCGTTCCCTCGTCTACCCCCATCTCTTCTTCCCCCTTCTGTACTGCTCTCTCTTTCTCTCAACATGGATGTTATCGGAGGCACTGTGGGCTCCAGTGATGCCCTGCCTCTTGAAAATACCCCCTTTCTTTCCTGTTGCCAGCTGTGAGCTGATTTATATTTAACATACCTACTTCATCTACCCTCACCACCCCCACTCTACGTTCTCCATACTTATCTCTGGCACCCTCACACATCGCTGTATTTTTATTTACTTTTTTATTTTGTGCCTGTGCGACAATGGTGAAAGATAACATTTCAACAGCAAATCCTGCCTCTTTCCCTCTCTACTATCCTGCAGATACGTTTTTTTTGTGTGCTTGTACCTCAGATGTGGCACATACGTGCATGTACGTCTGACCACAGCTGAATAATGTGAATGCATGTGAACAAAAGTCTTTTGTATGGCTTGTGAATTCTTTCAGACGAGGGGGTTCTTTGCAATGGGTTTGGTGGGCTTAAATGGCCTGAGGTGGTGCTTTATTTTAAAATGATCATTCGCCCAAAATGAAAATTCTGTCATCATTTACTCACCCTCATATTGTTCCAAACCTCTTTGACTTACTTTCTTCTGCAGAACACAAAGAAAGATATTTTGATGAATGTTGGTAATTGAACACTTCCATTCTATGGACCAAAAAAAATAAATCCACAAACTTCTCTCAGAATATTTTTTGCTTGCAAGGGTGCTCCTCATGTGCATCTCATATTAAGAAAATGTTAAATAATCATTTAATATCTAGTAAATAATCATTGACTGTTTGCATGACAGTGCAAGAGTGAATGGTGTAGTTCTGGTTGATGAAGACTGCTGAAGTGTTTTAGTATATGTGTGTATAACCAGCCAGTAGCTCACTTTGTTGTCTGTTTTTATGTGCTTTTATGGTGATTAAGTCATAACAATCATATAAGAGCCATAAAGGGCTTTTCTCTGCCTCTTCACAAGAAGTACAAAAGAAATATACACATACACCCACTCACACTACCAAAATATTCGTATAGAAAACACTAAATGTGCACTATATCATTCAAAAGACTGGGTGTTTTTGAAAGGCATCTCTTATGCTCACAAGTGCTGCATTTATTTGGTCAAAATTCAGTAAAAGCTGTAATGAAAGTGAAATATTGCTACAATTTAAAATAATTGTTTTAATATATTTTAAAATATAATTTATTTTTGTCATAGCAAATGATCAGCAGCCATTACTCCAGTCTTCAGTGTCACATGATCCTAGAGAAATTATTCTAAGATGCTGATTTTGCTGATCAAGAAACATTTCTTCTTATGATCAATGTTGAAAACAGTTTTGCTGTATAATTTCAAGGTACTTTGATGATAAAATGTTCTGATGAATAGCATTTATTTGAAATGGAAATCTTTTGTGACATTATACAGTAAATGTCTTGATTCTCACTTTTGATCAATTTAAAGCATACTTGTGGAATAAAAGTGTTCATTTCTTTTAAAAAGAATCTTACTGACCTCAAACTTTTACATGGTAGTGTATACATGTTAGTTATGTCCAAATTGTGTCCCCTCTGTCCCCTCTCTACTATCTTTGTCAATAATAACTGCCCACCAACTATTGCTGTATATTATATTATAACATGAAATTCTGTCTACTTTCTTAATTCGTATTCCTGTGCACAGAGTTACAAATCTTAAAATATTTGATCAAAATAGAATAAAGGTGAAACACCTTTGCTTTTGTATTGATATCACTTAAACTCTGCAGGTTGTTGTATGGCCTCATCCTATAGTGTAGATCTATTAATTACTGAAGCAAAGTGTTGTAAATGGCAAATCTTGTGAACTTTAAACATCATATTTTCTTTCTGGCTGCTGTAGTGTAGACTTTCTGCTGCTCTTCTTTGGGGAAATCTTGTGGTCTTGTGCCTCAGTCTGCACATCCGTGGTGTGTTTGTGTGATCTACCATGTTTAGTCTTTAGTCAGGACTGGAGCAGCTGGGTATGTGTCTGTACGGGGGAGTTGGACGATCTGCACAACCCTTTGTCTTCTTGAAGCTCAGACCTCAGGGTCAGAGTCTGGATAAACGGTGAAGGCCGTGCGCATGTCTGTGTTTGTGAATGTGTGTGAAGAGTGAGAATCATCATCTCTAGTTGGGGGATGACGATGGATCTGCTGTGTTCTGTCAGAAGAGAAAGTGAATGGCATGATGGAATGGTGAAAAGAGGGAGGGAGAGAAGGATGAAAGGCATCTCCTACACATACCGTCGCGATGGCTGCCTCTCCCTTTTCCTCTGAAGAGTCTCAGAAGCGTTCTGGGTGAAGATGAGTCTTAAGAGGGATCGCTCTCATCCTCCCTCTACTCTTTTAACCCATCCGCTTCGCTGACACATTCGCTCTCTGACACAATCACTCTTAGATATAGTATAAAACACACACATAAGCGTGCAAACATGCAAAGTGTCTTTGAGGTTACGGCGTCTGATATTAATGTATACTTGTGATATTAGTTTAATCTGCGCTTGTTTTTTTTGTTGGCTCACGCTGCTTTAATTGAAGAAGTTTTCATGGGAAAAGAATGTGTCTGAATATTGCCTCAGGCTTATCCAAGGACAGCTCCCATCAATCAAGTTAGGGTCTGATAACAAATGCAACAATGTCTTTGAGAGGCCGTTCACCAGTACTATGAGAGTCTGTTTTACCTTGTTCAGTATTTGATGAGGTGAATGTCATTAAATAAAATGATATCAATATCTTTTGTCTTTAGACCTCCTTAAAAAGGATAATTCACTTAAAATTAAAATTCTGTCATCTACTGTACGCATCTACTCACCCTCAAGTCGCTCAACACATTTTTTTTCTGTGGAACGCAAAAAGAAATATTTTATTCTTTTCAACTAGAAAATGTCCAGTAACGTTTTTTTCCTCCTTTTTTGTGTGTGAGAAATTTTATTAAATTGTAAGTTAGTTATTAAAATTCACCAATGTTTTATAATTATAGAAAACCCACCTCAACCCACCTATTATTATTATTATTATTATTATTATTATTATTATTGTAATTTAGCAAATAATCTATAATCAGAAATCAGAACATTCCACCCATGATATCTCAAATAATCAAAAAAATTAAGAAAAATATATAATATATTATTTACTCATGTATCTTAAAAAAATAATAATAATAATAATCCAATAGTTTTTTTCACATTTTTAAGTGTTTGGGGTGGGTTGAGTGGGATATTTTGCTTGTACATTTACAAAAAATGTATTACTATAAATTTACTATAAATTGTGCATCTGATTAGGATATGATGCTAAAAATTACATTTTCAGGTGACCTGAATTTTTTCATGTGTTGGCAGAAGTGCACTTAAAAATAAAATTATTATTTAATGTTTATTTTGCAAGTGCATAAGTGTTAACACCTATTTTTTCTTTGGCTGACAGACAAGTCAAGATAAAGCTTGTTTAATGCAGAATTTGGAAACAATCTTCAGCTAAAACATGAATGTAATCAAACATACACAGGGCAATATGTGTGCCTTCCCGTATTACGCTTGTATGTGTGTTAACAGGTTGTGACCCCTGCGTAACCCCACAGCTCTGTTTGCACCGATGCTCATTATTCCATTAGACACATCCTAGCAGCTGTTGCCCTGACCTCTTGAATAGACAGAGAGCTTGATGCGGCTTAGAGACTCTTTAGCTAAACGTACACTTATGTATGTTTATGTATTGATCTGAACCTCCATTTGGGTGGTGGGGAGGTGGAGAAGTAGGGGTACTTCATACAAAAGAGCTGTTAAATTGTGTTCCAGATAAATAAGCATGATAATGCGATGTCCATATGCTTGTCAGATTCCTTTCACAGTTTCATCTCTCTAGCTCTGTTCTAAACCTAGTGAGGTGCCTATTGCTAACTGTTATTAGCATGTTGTTGAGCTAATAAATTATTCGAAAATAAGCTGAAAACTACACAGAATGAACACATAATGGGTCCATTTTTAATTAGAGAACTATTTTATTTTTTTTATCAGTATTTGTGGTATTGAATTAATTATTTATTAGTACATTAAAGCCCAATATAAGCTATGCTTTGGTTTTTACGTATACACAGAGGTACCGTACACACTAACTAGATTTTTTTTTCCGTACATGCACCTTGTTTTTTTATTTGGTGCTAATTAGTTTGCTCAGCTAGTGACAACACTGCCTCAGCCCATTGTTTTGCTTTCGAAAATAAATGGATAAAACTGAACAACAACAAACTACTCAAGGCAACAACAATAGATTTCTGCATTAAGATTTCCGCAACTCTAGTTAAACCGTTACAAAGACTGACTTTTATTGGTCATAAAAGTTGGAATAGAACTACAGGATAGAATTATAGCAAACACTGGACAAGGATGAAACTCAAATGGAGTATACTTTGGAAGCTATGCGATCAGCTACATGCATACGCTAGGCATTTGCATCAAAAATTAAGTTTACTTTGGGCTTTATACTCAGTGGCCAGGTATTCAACTTTTTACAATAACAATTTGTGTTTAAATATACAAATTGAAATGCTTCATCTGTACTGGTGCTTGAACTGAGGCGACTACAATGATATGTCACGCCACATTTAAAGAGTGTCAATACAACATTTATTGTTTGAATTTCATTTGAGCGATTATTGGATGGGAGACGCACTACAAATAATGTTTGAAGCTTTGTTCACGCATCAACTGAAAACAGCATAGATTAAAAATTTATTTTGGAGAATTTAAGAATCGATTTAATAAAAATTAAGATGAATTACTTTTTAAATTAATTAATATCGTCAACCTAACCCGAATTTCTCTCAGCTCATCGGCCATCCTGGCCCTATAATGCTGTTTTGGTTGTGAGCTATCTAGGCTTTGTAACATCTTTGTCCGCTCCTCAATTCTTAAGAACATTTCCGTTTTAAATCGTAAACAGAAATTTTCCACAGCGTGGCGCAAGGAGAGAGGAGGAGAGATTGAACTGGGGGGAGTGAAGTTGCCAGGCAGCCAGAGTGGAGACCCTGGACTATCGAAGCCAGGCACGCAGACAAGAGCCAGGAGATAAGCTGCCTGATAAAAGATAGAAAATAGCAGCAGATTTCAACTTTCCCACCATCCAAGATTCGCGGGGAGGAGGGGCGGCTGAATCAACTACTTATTTCATCCATCCATATCTGTCTTTCCCCACGAACAACTTGCAAGTCTATTGAGAAGGCACACACACACACACACACACACACACACACACACATTCAATCCTAGCAATGGGCATTTCACAAATGATATAAACACTCTTTTCCAGTCCTCCAACATCTATCCTGACCTTCAGAAGAAAAGGTTCCTCTGCATCACATGCTTTTCATATAACTCGTCCGTTTGTCTCACTCACTCCTAGCTATTACTTTTCAGTCATTCTCTCATAAATACTCACACACACACACACACACACACCCTCTTTCCTATCGTATCTTTCTCACTCGGCAAACAAATACAGGCACACATGCTAAGATATGAGTTCGTTTACTTGCACGTATAATCTGTTTAGTCTATTTCTGCTGTTCAAGCAATGGGAGGAAGGTTGGGGGTGAAGCAGAGATGTGGCTTGGTGCAAGATGTGTGTGTGGTGAACTACCAGTTGTGGGGTGTTTAGCAATGTCTCTGAAGAGGGAAAATGTGCCTCCTCACCTCTCCAGGAAATGGGACCAGTTAGTTCTTATATTCCTCAGCGAGTGTTTTTTTGTCATTTATCTAGATTACTTACCATTATAGAGTAAACATACAAGTTATTTTTTTTTATTAATTAACTAATTAATTTAATGCATCCTTGCTGAATAAAACTATTTATTTATTATTATTTTATTTATTTATTTAGTCAAAATCTCACTGACCCCAGGCCTTTCAGTGGCATTGTACAGGCCAACAATAAAGGTTTTTCTGATTCTGTATTCCACATTTCCGCATATGAATGAAAATTAATCTAACTTTGTCATACCAGGTTCCCATAGTGAAGGAAACCCATCAGGGAATATCAAAATCATGATTTAAAGGCCTGGAAAAGCCATATAAATTTAATACAATCATAAGAAGTCATGGTAATTTCTATAGTGAATATATCTAATTGGGTGAAAATTCCTCTTTGTGAGCAAAATCTCTATTAAAGGATTTTTTTTCGTGTTCATTAAAGGAAGGAAAAGTCTCAGAAATTGGCTTTTTTACACTCCTTTCATTCTTGTGAATGTGAGGTTTTTTTTTTTAACCACAATCTTATGTAATGACTTGAAATATAATTTCCCCCTCTCACCCCGCAAAAGTTTGTGTGTTGTGACTGAATAGTAAGACTGTGAGTGTTCCAACAGGGAAAATAGACGTCAGTAGTATTCTTTTTTTCCTCTACAGGAAGGCTCTGATAAATTGGTGAGAGCAGGTTTGTTGAGCTGTACTTGCAGGGGTAGTTTTTCTCTCAAAGGGGCATGAGAAATACCCTCACATGCACCATTCATCTGTATGGCGAGCCGACTGGCTTGTAACCTTAGAGATATCATTGCAGACAATCGCACATGCCCTCTGTGGACACAAAGAACAATTTCCAGAGGAGGGGTAAAATCTGATTTCTCCCCTGTTCGGTCAATCCATCTCTCTGTTTTTATTCCTCCATTCTTTCTCTCTCTTTCAGTCTCCAGCCCTATCACCTCTCTTTGACCATTATCTGGCAGACAGCTCCTGCTCATTAAGGAGTTAATTTTCTTCTCTCTATCTCTGATTAGTATAGTTGAACCTAAAGCACTGTGAATTCTTTAAATTTTCCCTCCCCGTTATCAAAAAGAGAAAAAGGGGAATGGGGGATATTTAATCGTTTAAGTAGTCTTCCTGGGGAACCGCTGCTGCCGTTTCTGTTTTTTTTCTCTTCCCAGCAATGTAAAGAAATCCTGCCGAAGCCGCTCAGCTCAGTAATTCAGTTTTTAAAGCATGAAAAAAAAACGACTTGATGAAATTCCACTATCAGCGTCGAACCAATATGCAAAATATCTCGCTGGAAATCAAATAGCTATTATGTTTTCATTTCCACGTCGGCGTATTTGCTTAATGAAGAGGAGACAGATCAGACCGGTAGAGTCTGCAGGAGGCGATAACCGGGAACGGCTCGCAGCTATCCACACAGAGTGACGCTCCCAGTCAGAGAGAGAGAGAGAGATGAAGAGTGAAAGAAAGGAGAGAGTAATGGGGAAAGGAAAGAACTTGCACAGGCAAGAGAGAGGCAGAGAAAAGGTACAGACAGTAACGTGATGGAGGGATGTAAAAAGCAGAGAAGGAAGCGTAGAGTGAGAGAAGAAGATAAGGAAATCAAGGGATGTCTTTAAAATGTGCCTCTTTGCAGTGTCCTGGGCTCACGGCTGTTTGATGTTTGACAACCTGCTGACAAATCCATGGCGAGGATCAGTCAGGCCCGTTAGAAGTGCTCCGATGCCCAGCGCACATGAATATCATCACCACACATTATCACCTTACAATAATCAGTCATTATCATAAGTATTATAATCACTCACTCGTGTGATTTGACTGATGGAAATGAGAACAGTATCTTCCTGCGCTGTTTACTCTTTTTATTTCATTATTAACAAGCCTCATCAAGTATAACTATATTATTTGTTCTGTGCTCGTGCTTGGTCTTAAGAGTTTTTGGTGAATTATTCTTCTTTGTTCTTACACTTTGTTCATGCTTTGGCAAATACAAAAGATATTGTGTAAATATACTGTGGTTCTTGCGGTGTTTTATTCATAAGCCCCTCTCTTTCTCTCTCTCTCTCTATTTTAAATTTTAGTTCATAGAGTATGACTTAAATATTGGTTTGTTTTTCACATGTAACTATTGTATGACCTCAAAAAAAGGGTATTTAGATTCTATGATACTTTTATCCACTTTCATTGCATGTAAAAGAGCAGCATGAACATTCATCCAAGCATCTCCTTTTTGTATTGCACAGAATAAGAAGTCAGACTGTCTTTCTTTTATGTTTTTTTTAATTGTCCTGCATTGTGATGAAAAATATTCCATGTATGATTAATAAAGGGAAACAAAGGTAAACACCGTTTGCAAATAAACATTCAAGTAAATCTGAAAAGATGATCGGTTCATGTGCCGCTTGAACTGAGGCAATCACTGATCTGTCACGGCACATTAAAGAGCCACAAAACGGTATTTATTGTTTGAATTTACCAAAAGTAACCTGCTCTGTCTTGTCTGTTGGCACGTTGTCAGTTTCCTCTTTGCTCCGTGATGTATTTTTTACTGTGCGAGAATGTGATGTGTAGTGTGAGAGCGGCATGGCTTGTCAGACACTGTAACTAAGGAGTGCGGGTTTTTGCGAAAGGATTGCATGCATAATTTATAACCAGTAAAATGCTGTTTACAATAATTTTAGATGGAATATAGCATTTCACATTTAAAATTTTTTTTTTAATAGATACCACCCACGTACCAAAAAACAATGTACGTTTTTGTGGCAGGCTTGCTCTGTAGCCTTTAATTATAAATGTATGACTGTGTAAATAATAACACACCATGTATAGAAACACAAAAATTAATTTAGATTTTGCAGGTCCTAGAGACTCCACGGTGCAAGCTGTTAATTTAGTACAGTGATTAATAATATTGCACCGCTGCCTCGCTTTAATCCATTGTGTAAGTGCCTGTTTCTAATTGTAAATGTTGTCTTGTCAGTGACGAGACACTTATGCCCTGTATGTCTGAAGTTTTACTGAATGAACACGAGTGCTATTCACTACCTCATTTCACACCGCATGCTGTTTTGGCAGAAACGGAGATGGCGCGAGGCTTGGCAAAGGAAGTGAAAGTCCACTCCTGTTCGTCAGTGTGTCCGCAGAGTTCCTGCCAGTGCTGCGCAAGCCCAGAGGCTCCCAGCTTATCTACAGCTGCAGCGGTGCTGGTGACACGAGTCCCGTCCAGCCAGGCCTCTGTCTCAGCACTCGACTGGCTCATCAATCATTTCAGCACATTTTCAGCTGGCAGATCAATAGCTCCTTTTACCTGTCTGTATATAAACTGATCAGTCTTCTCATCAGCTGTTTTAGTACTGAGAGATCAGTTCGAAATGATACATTTGTGAAGTCTCCTTTTGATTTATGCGGGATGCTGTGCTTTCAAGTGCCCGGTCTTACCCTTGGATCCGTCTAATTAATATTACTAAGAGTGTTTAAATGCCCTTGGCTATGATCAATGTGAGTAGCCACTTGTGCTTGAAATTATAAGTCAGGTACCGCAGTACTTCCCTGAACCCACACACACACACACAGCTCTCACCATAGGCTCCCAGTTCTCCTCGAAGTATCTTTCTTTGCAAGTCCCTGATTTCCTGATACAATCGGTGTTCTTTTTTCCGCTGTGTTTGGGCTGTTTGGTAATGTGGTGATTAACGTGGGGGTGAGGAAGTTTGTTCGTTTAATCAGGGCTCAGGTTTGATGTGTTGTCTCTTAGTTTAATCACTGCCGCTAAGCGCACTGGTTTGATGTGGACAGAGCTGCTTAATAAAGCACTATCTCCTCCGCCTTCATCAGCTTTCTCACTTTGTTCTGCCTGTTCGAGTGCCAGTTAGAACTCAAAAGTGAATTTCTTTCAGTTCATCTTTTTTTTCTTTTCCTTTAGACAGAATGGGGGCTTAGTCCATATGGGCAAAAAGTGAAAAGTTAAATTTTGTTTTTGTATTATATTATAATTTATATTTTACATCATAACATTAATAATTATTATGATTATTTTTCAGGTTTAATTTAAATTAGAATTTTATCTCGCCGTATGTCAAAAGCGCTCTTATTCTACATATGTTAAATGTTCCAGAGTGCCAGATTTATTTTTCCTTTTGTTTTGTTTTTTTATTAAATTTACTTCAAATTAAGTTGTCTGCTGACATTTTGCCAATGTAGGCAATCCTTTTTCTGTGTTCAGTTCTGTGAAAGATGCATATTATTCCTTATATAAGATGAAGAGGTTGAGCAGAAACTTTTTCTGCACCATTTGATGTCTGCAAGCAGTGATGCGGCGATTTATTCATTTCACCAGAGCAGTAATAGGAAAGAAAATCATAATTCAGACTTACATTTAAACACGAAATGTAATTGGAATTTTAAACAGAGGAGCCCCTTTGTACAATTATGATTAAAGGAAAATTAATTGTATGAAAATGTCGCCACAGATATAGAAAATTAGATTTAGCAAGGCCCGGACTACATTCTAAAAATATGGCGTATGGGATCGATCTTTTTTACTTTTCTCTCTCACACGTCCTTTATTACTAAGGTCCAAATCTAAGTGTGTTAATTTTATCTGAAATTACAGTGAACCATGCAGGCGTGGAAGTCGAAATTAGCCTAAAGATGTTTCATTTACAAAGACAGAAACACTTTGTCAGGGAGCGATTGTTTCCAAGCATTATCTCCGCCTCGTTTTAATTGCTTTGGAAGTGAAATTAACAGAATTAGAAAAATTGCCTTTGCCTTTTTCTACAAGGCTCTTTATTCACGGGTATTGTTGTGTGCTTTGTATAGATTATAGGCCTCTTTGTTCTAGGAAGTGTAAATATATACGCCTCCAGTCACGGCTTTAGCTCCGAACAATCCCCTCTCTGTTCATCACAACTTAATGAAAATTAATTTACCAAAAACTGTGGTAAAATCCGATTTTCCAACCCCTGGTCATTTTGCTTTAGATGCAGATGCGTTAAACAGTGGGTGTCCTGGTTGAGTTAAGTGCAGTGAGGATGTGCTTTGGTGAATTTATGTGATTCTTCTCAACTATAGTTCTGCTCATCTTAAACCTCACTAGAATAACAATACGGCTGGCGATGGTTGAATTAACATGCAAACCGCTGTGGTGTCCACTACAGCAGCCCTTGTCTATCACGTATCGCATTATAATATTCTTAGAGAGCTCTTTTTATTGCATGGCTTGTTCTCTCTAAAAAATAAAATGAATTTAAACTGATTTTATGTTAAAAAAATGTAACACAATTAGTTTTATCACCAAACTTAACCTCCTGGAAAGTTTTTTTTTTGAAGATCAGCTAATTAAATAGGTATTTTTTTTAAACACCAGCGTTTGGTTATCTCATCATGGTTGGAAAATGTAAGGTTTTGTTCAACTGCTGCCAACTGGGAATGTATTGAGTTAATACAAATGAGTTAATCATCCCGGCCAGTGATACAACACACACACAGTGTTCATTTACCGTACGTCCTTGTGGTCTGAAGCTCTGGGACTTCCAACCAATTAAAGCTGTAAAATGCATGTAGAAAGTAGGTTTGAAATGAATCAGAATTTTCTTTCTTAATCCTGTACTTTATCACATTTTATTTACAGAACACCCTACTTCCTTTAAGACATTAACAGGGTATATTCACATTATCTAAAGCCTCTCAGTTGAGGGTTTTGCATGATATGGGATCTTTTAAAAGGCCTTTTAATGTCGGACGACTTTTATTTTATATTGCTTTTCTCTTTATGACCCCTCTCTCTCTCTGTTTTTCTTTGCAGGCTCTACTGGGGAGCTTAATGGAGGTGAGGATCCATCTGATGATGTAAGCATGTCAGGAGAGGAGGGTGGAGCTTCAGACCAGGAGGACTCTGCAGAGTGTGACAGTTCAAGTCCACCTTCATTTACACCACTTTATAACGAAGGTGAAACGACGCATGCTAAACCAGCTGTTGTATGAAAACCATCAGAAGCTGCCCAAATGTTCCCAACAGTGTGTTTATGGTCTGACATAACCTGTATTGTTTTGTGATGAAACAGTTTTAATACTGATGTCTATTGAAAACAGTAATGCATATCTCGCTAGCATCTGATCATCTGAAAAACAGGTTCTTTTTGTTTTTTCTTTTTTATATATAAAGAGTCTTCATGCTCCTTTTTTCTGTACATCAAGCTTCCAAAAAGGACAAAAAAAGAAAACAACACCATCAAAGCACCTTCCATGAGCTTCTGGAGCCATTTGATAGCTTCTTTGAAGTACAGACTGAAATTTTTAACTGAAAATCTGCTGTAACTTTCTAATAAATGTCAGTGGACATGACATTATCGTTTGATGCTGCTGTCCAGCTTGGCACAATGCATCTTAAGCTTCCATATTTGACTACATAGTTTTTATCGAACTTGGAATATAGTGTGGAATGAGTCAATATTATTTTTATGCTATTTTTAAATGTATTTTTCTGTAGTGTTTTATATATAAAAATAATGGGGAAAAAATCACAGCATGCTGCTTTGAAATGAGAGAAGAGTGTAAATAATGACAGAACTAATCCTTTATGAAATAACTGTTGAGGAAAAGGAAACGCTCTCTGAATGAGGCAGAACGCTTTCCTCTGAAGAGAGTCCATCGTAACTTAAAATGAGATAATCTAACTGGTTTAGTTTCTGGAAGTGTTATATTTTATAGATTTAAAAAAAACAGGTTCTCTCTCTTTTTTTTAACGAGGTAAAATAATTCACTTTTTGCAGACATTGATGGTTGACTTGTTGCATTTTCTGTCTGTTTTTCCAGCCGCAAGATATTTAAGACACATTTTTAGTTAAGATTTCAGTTTTTTTTCTTTTAATCTGTAAAATTCCTGTTCTTGTGAAATTGGGGACTGAGGAGATAAGAGACGGTTCGTTGGCTGCTTTTGATAAACGCATGGAAATTCTGTCAGGTGCTAATCGTGACTAGTTTAGAGATTGCTCTGTTTTGTTTGTGTGTGTGTGCATTTAGACATACGAGTATGTGGTATTCGCAAGTTCACTTTCGAGGTGCTATTTGTCATCCTATTTTCCGGTGTGAAAAGAGGGTCTACGTTAACGTGTTTCTTTAGCTCTTTTTTTTCCCCCTCTATCAATCTCTCGCCCCCACCCCTCGGAGCTCCACTGTTGCCTGGTGCTGCTATTATCAGCCTCTGTAAATCAGCCGTGTTTGACGAACCTGCTCTTTCAACCTGCGATCAATACCAGGTCTTTATCAGGCCAGCAGTGGCTAATAAAGGCAAGCTCCCTTATCCACCATCTGGGAGAGAAAGAGACAGGCGATAACCAACTGATAACTGCTTCAGAAAAACACTCAACCAGTCACAGGACACACATTGCCGATAACCACCTGTAAAACATAAATATAAATGAAAATACCACCTTTTAATAATCATTAATGGCAGGAACCTGCTGGTTTCCACATGAAAGGGCCGGTCTGAAGCGATCCAAAGAAAGATCTGATGAAGTCCTCATCTGTATCAGCAGAGAAGCTTATAAACCTTAAGCAAAGATGGCTCCGTGTTCCTGAACACCTTTTGTTATCTCAAACCCAGTGAGGAGGTTTGATCGCGGGCCTGATCCGGCTTATGTTTTCGCCGAGGCTGAAATAGTTAACTGGATGGAAACATCTTAGCTAGCCCCATTTTGGGGCACCATGTTGGACTCAGAGATGATACAGTTGAGCCCTTTGTAACTTACAAGAAAAGATCTTGACCCTGCCACGATGATCAGTTTGGGAAAAAGAACTTTGACTCTAAAAAATGAGGCCAGCCAGAAAGAATGGAGCAAGTTGGGTGACTTTGCTCTCCAGGTGTGACAAGGGAAGTTACTGTTATCAGATGAAAGGAGGTTGTTGGGTTGGGGATGCGGTGTGTGTGTGTGTTTGCATGTG
This sequence comes from Barbus barbus, assembly GCF_936440315.1. Lineage (NCBI taxonomy): Eukaryota > Metazoa > Chordata > Actinopteri > Cypriniformes > Cyprinidae > Barbus > Barbus barbus. Next base: position 21,421,315 of record NC_136750.1, read on the forward strand.
CTGGTAGACTAAGGAGACTGTCGAGGAGCCAGGATGGTGGCAGCACCCATCCACCCCACCTTCTTTTCCTGATACCTGCCGTCTCTGCTCCGATGATATGGGAGATTATATTGATAATATTAAATGCAATAACTGTGGCTCCAGCTCCTCTCCCCACGCTGAGCGCTGCTGGATAAAATCAATGTGCCATTCAATGTGATTTATAGCTGAAAATAATAGGGCTTCTTAGGCAGGGAGGGAGGCGCGTCATGGGACGGCATGCGCCGGGACAGGCTGAGAATGGAGGTTGGGCCTGGGTGGAATTGTCGGGGTTGATGAGAAGGGCGTGTGCCTGTGTGATTTATTTGATGATGAAGATCTAATCTTCAACCTGTTGCATTAATAACGGCAGCTCTGACCTGCGTTATGCAGACGGACATTTATGGCCGGTATCGATTGGCAGCTATCGCTGTTTATCGCCACGGGAATGCAAGGGTAAACATGCCCTTTGTGCACCACAGATGAGCTGTAATCGAGGTGGGGTGAAGGGGGAGGGAGTTGGGGAAGGGGAGAAGATGAATAGTGGAGTGTGGGAGAGAAGAGGCCAAGAAGTCATGTCAGTTTACTCGTATACATGCAACAGTGGCACTCAACCAACCGAAAGAGAGGAGAGACTGCTATCAGCAAGGTGATCGCTTCGATCAAAGAGAATAACTAATCATTGGCATCAATGTCTGGGAGATCTGTACTCTGTCTTTCACACTGATGAAAAAGATTGGCCTTAATAAAAGGAAGACGCTGGCCGTCTGTTAGCAGGGGTTTCCAGTTCTCGCTTGGTAAATCAAAAGGGCTCGGGTGTATACTGAGATGTTGTGTTGCTGAATGGCACAGGCCTCTCTTTTAGCCACCTTTGATCATCAGAGCAAGACCACCGTGCTCATTTGTTGAGTATAGGAGAACTGTACATCATGAAACATGAAACATCACACTCATGATCCAAAAATGACCAATTGTTCATATAAATAATAATTAAAAGGAAAAATATTGATATTATGTTTCATGTTTTATGATTTAAAATTATTAACTACCATTTGAAAGTTTGGGGACAGTAACATATTTACTTTAACAATTTAATACAGTGATGGATTTTACGATATTTTTTTTTTAAATAAATTAAGTGAGAATGCAATGATCAAAACAATTTTAAACACTGATCATAATTCTTAATAAAGTTTCTTGATCACCAAATCAACATATTAGAATGATTTCTGAAGGACCATGTGACAGTGAAGATTGGAGACTGCTGAATATTCAGCTTTACCATCACAGGAAAAAATGTTTTAAAATATATTAAAATAGAAAACTGTAATTATATTTCACAATATTGCTGTTTGTGCTGAATTTTTGAACAAATAATTGCAGCCTTGGTGAGCAATAAGAGACTTCTTTCTTTGATCAGTAGTGTGCTATTATATGATGATAATATTGCTTTAACAAAAAAAAATTAAACCAAAATAAATGTTATGGTTGGTAGGAAACCTTTTCTCACATTCACTCACCACTGGCAGCTGTGACAAACGTTATTGTGAAAGTCGTGGAAACATTTAGTGATTAAACAAGTAATGACACAATCATGAAATAAGTAACATACAATCAGCTGGTCATTATTGCAAAATAATCTCTTAAAAAAGGGTGACTGGGAACCCCAGGGTGAAGCAGATCACTCCGAAGTGGGTTAATTTGCAATAATGGCAAACTAATTATTCCATTTTTTTCCATATATTTTTTCATATGTATTTTAGCGATCATAATACAAAAACTTTTGTCTGCAGAATGCTATGATTTGACCAAACAGAACAAGTACTCCAGATAATATAGCACAAATTAAATTGCACAAACAAACTTTTTAGAACTGGACTAATAAATATGTGTTATGCTGTTTCCCTTACAAATTGTTCCACTGGCTTTCCACAGAGCCAAGAACCCACGAGTCCCTGGCAGCGCCGGATGAGGGTGAGGAAGATGAGAAAGGACCAAAACACTGTACAGAAGATGAGGAGGAGGAAGAGGCAAATGGGGAAGGGGAACCCCAGTGGAACGGCCCAGGTCAGTGTCTATCTGTCCCTCCTTCAGGAGTGTTTAACTGGCGCATGAGTCACTGTCTCCTCAGGAAGGGCCAGCTGTATTAATACTGTCAGCTTGGCAGACATGAAACAATATAGGCCAGGACTTTATCAAGTTTCACATTCAAAACAGAAATGATTCAGTCTGAACTGCCTGTAAATTATGCAGTAAGTACTGTCATTCTCGTATCACTTTTGTGAACCTACCGTACACTTCCCAACACTTAGTCACTTTTTCTCAGTGCTTCAAAGGTTTACCACAGTCCCATGACATAACAGTTGTGGCACGTCTGAGAATTCAGCCAGTTCAGATAATCTTTCAATGTGTGTTCCATGGAGTCTCATTAAACAATGCTTTAACTGCAGGGTCAGATCACAATGTTATCATCTAAATACTTGACTGTTAGCTTAGGAAAAACTCCAGTGCATTTATTGACCACATAATGTATCAGAAATGTAGTAATAGTCCTGTTTTGCCGTAAGATAACCAGTGCAAATGAATTCATACTAAGCTGTTTTACCATTGATCACTTTATTTTCTCTATTTGTGGTACAAAGCAGCTGAAAAAAAACAAGAATATAATATAATATATAATATTCATAATTATTTATAATAAATAACATTTGAACTGATGGCATTTTTAATTTTATTCTGTTTGGCTGCCACTTCATGTTCAGTCTGGGTCCTGACTAGTTGAGAACCACGGCCATTGCTATTATAATGAAATAAAGAAAACAGGTGATTTTTTTTTGGTCTTACCTGGTCTGTTGCTGGTTTTAGAGGTATTTTTGGTCACTTTCAGCTGGTCAGTCAGGGAGACCAGTAAACCATCTGAAGACCAGCTTAGATGAATTGAGCAAAGAATGGCTTAGGCTAGTGTAAACAAGTTTTCATTTCAGGTTTTCAACTTTAGCGGGCCTTATTCTTTGCAACAACGTTCCTAGTTGTTCCCCATCACCAATCACCCTGTTAAAGACTCAAAATTGCAAAGGCTTGATATTAAGTATTCATCAACCTCTAGGATGTTTTGTGTATTGGATTCTTGCCCTCAAACCGGTTGTATAAAATCTAATCTAGAACTTTAAGACTTTACTGTACTCGCTGTAAAAACAAACTGGGAATCTTTAATATCGGCCTGGATAACGTAAAACAGCTTTTTCTATCGTTTTTCTCCATCTTTTTCTCTCAGGACCACACGGCTGAGCAGTACAGCTTATAGCGATAGTGGGGATCTGGTAGAGTATGACATGATTCAATATGCAAGGCATTTTCTTTATCTTGAATATTTCGAAATCGCCTAAATATGTGTGTCTCTCTGTGTGTATGTATTTTTTAATTTTTCACGTCAAGGATGTGTTTATTATCGTCCTGTTCCAGCCTGTCCTTTTAACAGTAATTGGAGTGATATTAATTGCTGTGCGGTTGCCGCTTGATGACAGCGCTGGCGATCTGAGCGCGATAGGCAACCCCCCCCCCCCCCCCCCCCCCCCCCCCCCGCAAACTAACTGCCAGGAGAATGAGGAAGAGGGGGAGAGAGAGAGAGAGAGAGAGAGAGAGAGAGAGAGAGAGAGAAGAAAGAGGGGGGAGCAGGAGAGAGATAGGCCTTCTATCAGTACTGGAGCAGGCGCTGCCTTTATCAGAAGCATGATTAGCAAAAGGGAAACTTTGACCGGTCTGAATTTTTCCCTTATCGCCATGACCCCCCCTCACACCACCCCACATCCCACCACTGGTCTCTCCATCACCACTAACACCCCCTGGCGAATGGAGACATGCACTTCTTCCTTGTTTCTTGTTGTTTTGGCCCCTCAGCATCAGGAGTATGTTTGTTCTTGTATTCGTTTGGTGTGTGTCATCTCTTTTTTTCATAATCCTCTGGGAACTGAATGTTCGGTTCTATGGAAAAACCATTTTATCTGGGACTGCTTGTGTTCCTCCCATTTTTCACTGTATTTAGTGTAGTTCTGGTGTTAACGACCGGACTGATTTCATTTAGAGAGGACTGGGCCTTGTCTGATGATGTCACATCCAGTTTTACCTCTTTCTCTAGGGTTTTAGGTGATATGAAGGTGTAGTGACATTTCTGCATATTTTTCAGTGTTTTTGTCATTCTGTACTGTAGGGATGGCTCGATACCATAATTTTGGCTTCGGTACGATACCAGAAAGTTATACCTCGGTATCGATACTAAATCGATACCATAGGTGACAAATAACCAACCTCAAAAGATAAGTGAACTGAAAATAATTTTATTAAAATAATAATAATAAAAACAGATTCATATCTTAATACCTTTGTATCAAGCTGCAACAAAAAAAACCTACACGGAACATAGGTTACATTTTGATGTTGGAGGAAAAAATATATATAACTGAAGTAATACAATGAAAATATTTTCAAATCTTCTTATCTTTTCAATTTTAGTGCAAACAAAATGTCTCAAAATGTAACAAAAAACCTGCCGGGAACATAAGTTACATTTTGACTGAGTTTGAAGAAAAAAATACAACTGAACATCATTTAATAAAGAGAGGATTTTTTTTTTTTATAAAAAGAACATCATTTTGTGTATTTGGTGTAATGCAATGTGTTTATGCGGTTTAAGGTTCAAAAAACACATTTTCCACATACTGTACATTATTGCTCCTCCTGTATGCTCCGCTTTTCTTAAACGTGTAAATTTTTACAAAGCTCATCGTTCTGAGAAGCGAGACATGCTCTGATTGGCTAGCTAGCCAGCTATACAGTGCATTGGGATTGGCCGAATACCTCAAGCGTGAGACGGAAATATTACGCTCCTTACCATATTGTGACGTGGCGCGACGACACAAAAACAATAAAATACATTATAAACGAGGCATGTGTTGCATCCAGTGGGGACACAATTACTGATTATAATGACTTATACTGTCTTTTTACGCGTCGTGTTGCATCACGCCTAAACCATGTCTGCATTTGTGATTGGAGAAATGACAAACAACAAGCACTACTTTACACTAGGGGTGTGAATCGGCACTGGTTTCACGATTCAATTGGATTATGACTATCATGTCAACGATTCGATTCGTTTCAATTCGATATCATGATGCATCACAATGCATCATGATTATTTCAAATTTATTTTGTGCATTTTTATTAAATTATATAAGCAGGCAACTTTGTAAATAAGCAGGCTACTTTTTAAATAATTATGTTATCTAATTAATTAACATATTAATATATAATTAATTAATTATTGTTAAGAATTCAAAATAAATATAGCTTCAAAACATACAAGCAAATATAAAGTAATAAAGGGGGCAAAGACAATTACAAGTGATAAAGAAAAAGCTGTATGACTGAAGTCAATGGAATCAAATCGGTATGCCGTGCTGTCTGAAACACGTCTCTATGTTTGTGCGCACTTCGGGTGTGTGCCAGTACAGCGCGCAAGTAACGAATTGAGTTGTTTAGTTTCTTCTTCTTGTGGTTTTAAATAGCTTGAACGTGTAAATTGGCAAATTAATCTGCGAATCAAACGCCGAACGGTGGGGTCTGGACTTGGTCCATATATCACGGATCAACTGCGATCTGTTTAAAGCCCTAGCCATGACAGATAAGAGCAATCTTTTATTTACTAATTTAACATGAAATCATCAATCGCATAGAACGAAAATACAGAATAATTATAAAAATGAAAAAAATTATTTGCGCACAATAAATTAAACCATGTCATGTCTATACACATTTTCCCCAGAACTTTCTCGCGACCCGGTAGGAATTCTTCTACGGCCCGGTGAAGTGGGTCGCGACCCGGTGGTTGGGGACCTCTTCTCTACACTACTCAAAATTCGCGTTTGAATCGTCAGTGGCAAATTCTTTAAATAATAAAATGTACTTACAGGCTGTGCGTCAGAAGCGCCAGTCTGTCCTTGCAAAGTTGGAATTGCCCCACTTCATAGAAATAGCCTTTGTGCAAGCCAGCATTGTAGGCTACTCTTCCAGGTTCAGGAAATAGTCCTCCGTAAAATGCGCTGCACACACTCTAATATTTGGGTTGAACTGTTCTGGAACAGTGTTGTAAATACAACTTAACCACTGATTTCTAGTTGTGTCCTGTTTTGGAAGCCCAAACAAAGTACTTTCGCTTTCACAACAAAACATAGCGTCTCCAGGACATGGCGCCGGCGGCAGCAACCATACAACAGCGAGAATAAAAGTTACGCCTTCTTTCTTTGAGTATACATTTGGGCGGTGTTTTGCAAATCTTCCCACACCGTGACGTAGACATGTGGGGGCGTGTTTGAATGAGCCGTTTTAGGTGGGCGTGGTCGAGTCTTTGAGACTTTAGTCTTTGCAACTTCAGGGATCTTATCTATGCACAAACAGCTTGTAACACTCCAAAGAGAAAGGAAAACTTGAAATCGCATCCTATGACCCCTTTATATATCAATCTCACTCTCTCGCTCTCTTCGCTGCTTCATATTAGCGGTCGCCAGCGCGGCAGAAACATTCCCTTCATATTATTGATACTAAAATGAATTGATACTGAAACTCGTGCTTAATTCAATTAATATTCGATTGTATGAAATGCTAGTGCATATATCACGTGACCAAAACTTAACTGGTTCTAGCGTGTCGCATTTGAGCTTACTGTATCACATCTGTATGTGCATTGATCAGTTGTAAATAAAAGTTAAAATTAAATCTGAAAATTATGAATGATATGATGCGCTCACCTGTTGATCTCTTAATTCTCTGAAAAGATCAGGATGAGCAAGCGACAAATGCTTAAAAATATTTGATGTGTTGCCTCCTGTGGCATAGCAACGCTTGCATACTGGTGCAGTAAGGTCAGTTTGTTCACCTTTTGTCATCTGTTTTGTATGCAGAATAATGCCATTTCACTTCTACTGTTCCCTTTATTTATTAATTTCGGGTGCATTGATAGAGTTTCATCTGTTTGATCCATCGCGTTGTTCTGTTGTCACATTTCCCGATTGTGCAGCAATTTGGGAAGCACTGCCACCTAAAGGTGTACTTCACAACAGCAGCATATGAAATACCGAATTGTGCAAAATTATGATATCATACAGTTTGAAACATAATATATACCGGTATTTTTCCAGTACTGGTATACCTCGCATCCCTACTGTACTGAATATATCTCTGAAAATGTTTTCCTATTTCTGTTTAACCTTTCGTTTGTTGGCCTTATACTTCCTGAAAGTTCTCAGGTTCTCATCCAATGTCATTCATATCAGTTTGCATAAAGCTTTATTGTATACGCATACACAAACACATCGATAAAGAGGGAGAGCGTAGGCCATAAATAAACAAGTATGCTTATTTATAAGTTCCTTATCAGTTTTGAAGCTGTAAAATTCAAGTCTTTAAGAAATGGCAGTATACTGGGCACAATTTAGTTTGAATTCTGTATAAAAAAAGAACAGCATTTGAGTTTGCGCATTATACAAACATTTAGTCCATTAAGTGTCACTCAAAAATATTTTTTAAATTGAAAGCATAAAAAAAAAAATTCACCATCTTATCAAAGGATAACGCATATCACAATTCGATGCCTTCCGCAATTTAATTTGTACGGGTAGTCTATCTGTCCTTTAAAGCATCCATACGCAACGTCCGTGGAAAACTCTTGCTTGTTGTTTGTTAATTGCTTCTGTATCTTTATAGAATATTTTTCAGGGTGGGGTTCTGTTGAATGAATTGATAGGCAGTGGTGAGGCAGAAGTGTCAGGAATGGGTTGATATGGCAAAGCAGCTTTTTAATCTATAACGTGTCCTGCTGCATGATATGCAAAATAAATTATGAAGAAAAAAATTATCTTCAAAATGACCTTGCTGGCTGGAGGGTTTGATATTTTCCTCTCTGCTTAAAATTCTTGATATGCAAATGGCCGTCACAGTAATCCCTTCTAGCTGGCGGACCGTTGCTCTTCTCCCCCTCTTTCTTTCTCTCTCTCTCCATCTCGCTTTCTCTTTTAGAGTGTCACAGGAAGGAATTAGACCTTGACTAAACTAGCTTCGCATATAACAGTCCTGCTTGCCCAGCATTCTCTCCCCAGCAGCATTCCTTATCCACACAAGTTATTCAAATTACTCCAATAAAGCATTGTAATGGCAATGATAATAATGATTATTATTATTTACCCGGTGTGGTGGGATTTTATCATATTTAATTATAAAGGATCGGAGGGAGCAGCGTGTGCATATTATCAGTGGCATTTAAATGCTGATAAATTATTTGCGGGTGCTGGAACTGGCATTGATGAGAGGGCTGCAGGGACGCTGATAGGTGCGGAGGTGTTGGCCAGGTTTTACAGCGTCAGCAGAGAAGCAGGAAAATCTACATAGACCTCCTGAAGAGTCCTGAGCGCTGGAAAATTAAAAACATATCAGCACAGCTCAGAAAGGGGGAGAGAGTGGAACTAAATTTAAAAAGAAATGTATTTGCAGATGTCAGTCCAATGTCATGAAATGTTCCTGCAAAGCATGCGCGCACATATTAGAGGTGTTGGTGCAAATTTTTATTTTATTGTATTATATATATTTGTGAGTGTTTATATTATATATTTAAGGTTTTAAAAATTTAAGAGTAACTTTAAAAAGTCGGCGCTGATAGCCTTGGGGGCAGTGCGGCGACATATAGACCAATTTGGAGTAGACTCCACAGTTACGTCACTTGCAGCTGTGCTTGCATTGCAGTGGCAGAAAAAAACTGGTAACAAGTGGAGGGAAACGGGTAAAATCCATGGAATAAGAGAGAATTATGTTTGTGCCTTTTGGGTGTCAAATAATCTTTATAGAATACTGTCATCAAAGACGCCATTTGAAACTAAACGCAGATGCTTAAACAGACAGACTATGGATGAAAACTACTATGATTACTCTAGTTTTAAAGCATACATTTATGTAGACAATAGGTCTACATAATATTCACACATGCAGTTCATAGGGAACGTATTACAGCATGAAATAACTTTTAAACCTATTACTATTAACATTTTGTATAACACAATTCTGACTCTTTTTTTCTTGCAAATGTAAGTTTATATGTCCTAGTTTGGACTTTTATAACTCGATTTAACTCAACAATAGCAAGTTTGTTAATTCTGATGAAAAAAAGCCAGAAGTCAGTAAGATAAACCCATGATTCTGACCCGAGGGGAAAAGAGAGAACGACAAGTTATTTTTACTTATCAGAATTCTGAGATAGAATTTTGGAATTATGAGAATAAAGTCAGAATTTTGAAATATAAACTCAAATTTGCATTTTTTTCTTTCATTATTATTCCGTGGTTTCCAAAGACTGCTACTTGAAAATTGTAATTTTCTGCCACCACATAGGCTCCGCCCACAAAAAACCCCATCACTGTTTGCAAACACCGAATTGGTCTATAGCGCCGTTGTGCTATGGGTGTTCCGAGTTCAAATCCTGACTAGAGGACCTTTCCCGATCCCTCCCCCCTCCCTCTCTCTCTCTCCCCCTTCACTTCCTGTAAAAGTACATTTAATTTTAATAAATATATTAAATATATTTTTATTTATTAAGATTATTAATTATTATATTAGCTATATTACTATTATTATTTACTAATATTTGATTAATACTTGTTTTTAGTGAGGTTGTCTAAATAGAATCATTTTAGACATGGAACTTGGGTTTCTCTTATTTTAGCGTTTCAGTTTTTTCTTTGTACTTTTTGTAAATATTGTTTAATATTGTAAATATTATTCTTGCAAAATAGTGATTTTTTTAAACAGGATTCTCGAACACTTCCATTGGTTGGACAAAGAGCCCCATCCCAAACCAGTGTTGCTGTGTCAGGCTGATTGTGATTCTTAAACTAATAAGAGTATCAAGGTGTAGATGTGCCACACTAGTTACACTTTTCACTGCAAAAAAAAATCACACTTCAGCTTTAAATAAAATGAACCTAAAAACTGAAAATTACTGTTCAAACAAGTGAGCCAAATTTAATTATACAGTGTAGCATGCGGTAGTCCTTGTTAAACATATTTATATTGTTCTCAGGGAGACAAAAGCGCCTGCAGTCTGAGGTTTTATCAGACGTGTCTACAACACCCCACTGCAGGAGTGAAATTCACTGGCGATTCATTCAATCTCATCCGTGGACCCATTGTTTCGCTGCTGAATGAGGAAGCTTAGATCAGAGCGCCAGAGTGTATGGATATAATATCCAATTGTGCTCCGCATTTCAAAGTTAATTCAAAAGATTCATTCACAAGTTTATTTTGATCTGCTGTCACTCTCAATGGAAGGGCATTGGTGGCACTGATGCTTTGCTAGACCTTTGATGATCTATATCCTGCTGAACAAAGCTGATTTTCTTTCTTTTTTCTTTTTTTTTTTTCTTTTCTCATAATTTCTTGTATGCCTTTGGGGCATAATTTAGTGGAAACCTGAAACTGCTATGTTGGTCTTTGTTCAGACAAATTCAGCTCAGCCTAAACATGCTAATAATCTTGACATGCTGTCAGACTCATCAGTTATGTGGTTAGTGTGGTTAAGCTGATTTGGGTTACACATAACAGTACAAAATAAATACTAACCATAAAAAGACTTGAGTACATAAACTTAAAACAAGATTATGATATCAGATACACCCAGATCTGTAATTGTATACTGACCATTAATCTTCTGCATGCTGTAGGAGCTCTTTTGGTTATTTAGAGAGAGAACTGGAAAGTTTAATGCTGTAACAGGTTCATGGAAAAAATGAGCATGATAGCAGGTGTTTTCAGAGGGCTACATAAAGTGCCATTGTACTTTACAACAGCACCTGGTATTTTGCCAAGGTACCAAACTTAATGTGTTTTTTCTTCATTCCTGTGTCGGCGAGAATGTTTTGGTAGCACAGATATGACAGAATGACAGCCTGTGAAGTTGATGGTTTTCAGTTATTCTGATTATCTTGCCTTCTTCTGCAATCTTTCATTATTTCTTCCTGAGATCCGGCTGTGGTCGTGCTGCACTATGAGGGACTCGGGCGAAGCTTGTTATCTGAGGCTGAGCAGAGCGGGACCAGCGTCAGACCGTTAACTTCCATTCTCAGTCGCTCTCACTTCCCCACGTTACCCTCTTATTCCAGCACAGCGTGTTCCCCAGATTCCTGACCTGACATGTGGGAATTGTAATTGATCTGTATCTGTTAATATTGGTTGTATATTGAATATTTAATTTGTGCATGCTCATTTCTTGTGATTAAAACAAAGAATATTAGACTGTTGTACAAGAAAATACTATTTTAGTTTTTCTACTTAAATTTCACATTTAATTTGGTGTGTTACTTGCTGTATCTTTGTAATCAATAGTGAAATTTACTAGCAATTTCTGAGTTATTACTGTTTCTACATCGATTCTTTTCAATGTATTGGCCCAAAATGTAATTTTTTGGTCGTGGTGGGCCAGCACAGCCACTGGTACATGCTTTTTTTCAACATCTGAAAGAAAGTGAAAGAAGAAACTAAATTCGACTCTGTTGGTTTTCTAAGAACCAAATTATCTGATGAGTTATACTAAGTTCAGTTAAAGCTCATATCATAAATTAACAGTAACAAATGTCTTGATTTTATCAGGTTATATTTTTTTTTTGCTCTTGGCATGCATCCTAAACACCTGCAGAATGCTGGAACTTTATTGTGCACGGTGGGCTGTGGGACAATCGTCCCACACTTGTGGTTAAACGGAGCTCAACGGCAACCTAATACACATCACACAAAACTCTCAGACTGAAACAATTTATATTTAGACGCATTGTGTGTGAATTGCGCGTACGGCTCACACAATGATGATTGACTGTGAAGGAAAGGGCATTTATCTGTAATTAAGAACATACTCTTCCCTCTCTGTGTGTCACTCACTTCCCCTGTTGATGATTGAGAGGTGTGGGCTTTAATCTAGAGGAACATTTCTCACTGCTGTCCCTTGCTGCTATCTCTCCAGCTGCTCCATGTGGCCCACGAACTGGCGGCAGCAGCCGGGACACTGCCACGCCGATTACCAGCCCTATCAGATGCCTGTGCTTTCCTGCTGTTTCCTGTCTCTCTCTCTGCGCCCCACATTTCAGTTTGTCTTTTCTCCCTCCTGCCCTATATCTTCCCTCCACCAGCCCTCGACTTCTCTGTGTGCCACTTGCATCTGTCATTCGTAACTTGAAAACAGTTGAGCATGTTTAAATATGTGGGAAATATCTGGAGACATTTTATTTTGTAGAAATGGGGCCTTTTTGCACCCACCAAAGTCGTGTTTTTGGTATTTAAATTCTCTCACCCCTGTATTTCAGTTTAATTTCCCATATTTTCTTTTCAGAACTTAAATCCTTACACCGCTATCATCAAAAATGTCCTTTTTTTCCAGCCAGAAGGAGTTGCTAAAGTAGACATGAAATAATTATTGAATTAATTATCAAAGTCACATACCGTACAATTAATTTGATGGCTTTTCCCGGAGTCTTTTCCCCTGTCTATGCAGCGAGAATGTCAAGAAACATTTTCTAATTAATTTATGTGTGATTATCAGGATGAGTTTCTGGAAGGTCCTCACTTTCAATTTGTGAAACGGAGGTGGAAGACGAGGAAAAAACGCACACACACGAGATCAGGCCTGCAGTCATACAGAATATTATAGAGCATCTATATGGTCTCTTAACCAGAAGACATTCAAATATATAAATTAATTAAATCGCAGTATTAAGGGTGAGAAATAAACACAAAATGATTATCCCAAAGCAATGTATTACCTGTTAAACATCATTTAAAACCCCCATGAAATCTAAATCTGTGGAATTTAGTTCATGTGCATTTGCTTTAAAGCTAATTATGTTGGCTAAAATCTATGGCTGCCACTAACGACTATTTTATTTCGATTAATCTATCGACTAATTTGTCGATTAATCTAAACGAATAATCTAAATATGTATATTTATAATAATTTTATAATTTATAATTTTTATTTTTTTTATATATATATATATATATATATATATATATATATATATATATATATATATATATATATATATATATATATATATATATATATATATATATATATATAAAATCAATTAATTGGAGATGCTTTTGATTATTAAAATTTAATGGAACCAGAAAATAATGGAAAACAGAATTTGGTACAGATAAAGCTGTAAAACTCAATTAATTAGACAGGCTTTTTGATTAATAAAATTTTTATTTAACCATTAAAACAGAGTATAGAAAAATGGGGGGAAAAAAAATTAATTTGGAAATAAATAATAGGAAAATCTTAGGGCCCAATAATTATAATTATTTAAAATAAAATTGTGGTAATAAAAATAGAAGTGAACAATAGCTTTTAAAATGGCTTAAAATACATATATAATAGCAATGATGCGATTAATAATTAGTTCAAATAAAGTATCAAAAGCAAGAAATCATATGGTTTTATTGAACAAAACTGTTAAAATACATAATTTATTAAAAGAGCTAATGTGCATTACGCATTACAGCAAAGGCCTGCAGGGGCGCCAAGGACCTGACGATTATTTTTACACATTACTGCGCGATCTACACCTTGTTTAATAGTGACCAAGTGCCCTTTAATTCAAATGTCCACTTAATCTTTAATATTTGGCCATTTCTTTAGGACAGAAATGCTCTAGTCACTGTAATTAAATGAATATGTGGAAATCAAAACGTGTAAACCCAGAGTGAGGGTTTCAGCTTTTATTTTGAAATCGCGATGTATTCTCCTGTGTTTGTGTAGATTTTTAAATGATTTACCTTACAAATCTGATGAAATGGCGCACGTTGCGTTCTCAGATGAACGTTATAATAAACCCAAACTCAACATGCAGAGATGAGTTTGAGACGCTCCATATGTAAATGATAACAGTTTCTGTGGAAATACTGTGAACGGAGCCGCACGTACTTAACTACACGCATGTAAATAATTAAACTGCATCGCATATAATTATTTAATTAAATCATAGCGTTTGTGAATTCACAATTCTGCTTAATTAGAGGGTTTAATATATCATGCAGCCTTGGAAAATAGTCTAATAATGTGTTTTATGCATTCTCGTCCGTGAAATGCACCACTTCCGGTGTTTTGCCGGTTAGTCGGCGCGAGCAAAATGAAGTCGACGATTTTTAAAAATCGACTAGTCGACTAAAATCGACGAATCGCGACAGCCCTACTAAAATCCTTTTAGAATATATATTTGCATTTAAAATGCACAATGTTTCATATGTAGGATGACATTTTGGTCCAGTCAAAAGCTACCTAGAAACTAATTTCCCTGTAGCAAAACATTTATGGCTGTGATGCAACTAAAGCCTACTGACCCCTTAAAATAAAGAGGAAGCATAAAGTTTGTTCCTTTTCTGTAGATATCACCCTGTAATGACTAACCTCACCTTTCTTACTTGTAACCCCCTGTTGGTTTGGGTTAGTGGACACTTTAGTAAAGCTTAAGTTAAACGATCTAGTTAGTATGATTCATTATACAACGATTTGTTTTGCTGTCTCTTACAGTCTTGATTCCTTGTTTCTTGTTACATTATCCTGGTCAAATATTATTTATACCGAAATATATTTTTTATCAGACTTGCATTTCTGCTATAAACTCGCTTCAACACTTCAATTTTCTTTTTTTTTTCCATGGTGGAATTTAACATATAGCTCAAAGTCTTTATTTGTTTCTCCAGGCGTGTGTCTTCAAAGCCACATCTATTTGAGCATAGTTCATCTTCCCTACCCCTTTGCATATTTTAAGTTTGGCATCGGCTCTTCTCCAGGCCTTGTGTTGGTCAGATAAAAGTTCAGAAGTACAGTTAAGAGAAATTAGTTGTGTAAACAGTAGTAAATGTCAATGATAAAGTTCTGTTGAAGCTCATCTGATGAGAGTGGCAATGCAGGTGTCTTATCTCCACCCAGCAAAAGAAGGGTAAAATGGAAATGATGCCGCGCTGAATATACGATGCCTATCCCAGAAATTTGTATCTTCTCAACTGAACTCTTTGACCCACGAACGCTTGGGTGAGTTATCAGGGACTGTTTGTTTGTGTGTGTGTGTGGGTTGTTGATCACTCTTGTTGAACTACAGAATAACTACTCCTTTACACACATGCATGCTGGCGAACACACTTTTTCCACTCTGTATGGGTTGGGAAAGTGTGGGATTTGTCATTCAGCAGAGGTTAAACCCCACCTATTAGCGTAGGGTCGGAGTGTGGCTCCGATAAAGATTTCCTGTTGTACGGTGTCAAAAAATCAATGGCCGCGGAGCGATCTGCTCATTTGATATCAACAATAGTCTTTTTAAAAATCAATTAGTCCTGATAGAGAAGCCCAAGGAGCCACGGAAACCTGAATGGGGTGACTGGATAACTACATGCTCTTTTTAGCCAATATAGAGGAGTCACTGGGGCTTTAAAAAGATGAAGTGACACAATATTGTTGTTATGAGAATATGAGGATTCTTGTTTGTGTTGGACTGATATTGAGTGTTTCTCATCTCTGATAAGGTTAAAGCTAAAAGGGAAATGAAGTATCAGGCGGTTAGCTGTCAAATATCACAATATATTGAGGGGAAAATTTACTAGGAGTGAATTGTGTTGTTTAATTGAATGTGTTGTTTTTAGGGATTCGTTGATATTCAAATTCTGGCTGATACGGTTAATATTTAATAGCCTATAATTATTTTTGTGGATATTACTGTGACAGACTCATCTTTGACTGATAACGGATTACTTCCTGATTGTGCCATTGAAACATTTTTTGTGGAGCTGCTTTGAAACAACATGTATTGTGAAATGCATTGTACAAATAAATTTGAATGGAATGTAATTGAATGTTGTGTCTAATAACTAATAAATGGTTGATATCAAAGTTTTATATTGTATGTCTAAATTAATTAAAAAAAATACAAATCTGTCATTTTAAATTCTACCAGTGAAATTAGGTATCACAGCAGTATAATTTACAGTATGAAAAATGGATTTGTGATTTTATTAGTGTTTTTTTAAAAGATTGACTTTAAAGGAATAGTTCACACGGAAATAAAAATGTGCTGATTTACTCATCCTCAGGCCATCCAAGATGGATTTGTTTCTTCATCAGAACAGATTTGGAGAAATGTATTTTATATAAAGCTTGCATCACGTGCTCCCCAATAGATCCTCTGAAGTGAATGGGTGCTGTCAGAATAAGAGTTCAAACAGCCAATAAAAACATTACAATAATCCACAAGTAATCCACACGACTCCAGTCCATGAATTAATGCCTTGTGAAGCAAAAATAGCTTTATGCTGTTGCTTCTGGCCAAAATATGTGTCCATAATGATCAAATATTGACTGAAAACCGATATGGTATCGGCATCCCTAGATATCAGATTCGCTAAAATAGTAATATAAAAGGTATTGACAGAGACATAATTGTGAAATCTGGGATGTTTGTGTGATGTAATTCTTCAACTGTTTATTGAATTCTCCTGTATGTGTGTGTAAATAAAATTCCCTGTGGAAAACGTTAAGGCTCCAGGCCATCCTTTCACTAGACGTTATGTGTAATAATTACTGTTTTTTTCTTTTGGCAGTTTTATTGTCGAGTATTGGCTTTTATAACTAACAGTCAGACTAACCATAACAATGGTTACAGGATAACCCAAAGTATCTTTGAAAAACAACCCTGTCATGCATAGAAGAAGCACAAATATATTGAAGCTCAAATATATTTGTTAAAAAATAGTTCATTAAGTGAGATTTTTTTTGGTTGGGTTTTGCTGAGTTAAGGTGAATCCTCCTTCAAAGGAAGTGTGTGAACTGTGATACGACTGGTCGCACAACACCCACTGTGGAGTGATTTGTGTTGCCTTCAGGGTGTTTACCACACTGCTGCTGCTCCAGAGTTGCTCTTTTGTAGACCGTTTCCCTCTTGTACGTTATTACAGCTGAATTCAGCTTTCTTGCTTTCTTTCATTTTTGTTTTGTATGATGGTGTTGCGTTAATTATGGGGTGATTTTCTTTTTTTTATATAGCACACTGGCTGCTTTGGTGTCTGTGGAGGCAGGCGTATTGATAAGGCTTGTGTGGACACTGCCAGTGTGTAGAGCTATTGATAAGAGCTGTGTGGACTCATCGCTAGGGTGGCTTACATTTTTGGGAACCGTTCACGCAGAACTATCGATAAGGTTGATGGGGTTATTGTAGGGGAGTTGCTATGGCCCAACACAAGGGCAGTGTCACGAGTGTGTCAATGTATTGTGTGGGAAAATGGTAGGGTTTTAAAGCTAGCGCCATGCTCTACTATTTGAGCTACAGGAAAGCCTGTAGCTCAAATTGATGTAGGAATTGCTTATGTAGAAATTATGCCGGTCCTATTTTAGCGTAGTCTAATGGTAATAATGACTGCTGTAGTGATAAGATAGGTTTATGTGAGAGGTCAGGGTGGGTACTGATGCTGAGCTTAGATTAGAAGACATACAGTAGATAGGAGCTGTGGATGTAGGACACTGGACTTTAGACTGTTGATAGAGAGGCCCAGCCTGTCATTAATAACATCCCAACCCAACCCACCACTGACTGATTTATAACTAATTGTTTAATACTACCTTTTAGACAATTGCAGTTATATTTTCTGGTAAGTCTTGCGCTGTGCTGCGTTTCTGTCCAGCATCTGTCCCATTCCCCACCCATGTACCCTTCTCTCTCGCTCCTATTGCCCTCTCTCTCTCCCTCACGCCCTCCCCCGCTCCACGTCTTGGCTGTGGGAAAACCATTTTATCAGCGTCTGTCTGTTGTTCTCTGGTGGGGATAGATACAGAGAAGATAGATGAGTGTTTTGACATGGAGAGTGTTAGACAAACACTCTTATCGGACCCAGCACTTTAGCCCGACCCCCAAAAGCGAGACTGGTTGGGGGGGCTAAAGGGAGGGGGTAGTTAAATAGAGCTACACTGGGATGCAGATGCTGAAACGGACTGGAGCACCACCACAGGTCGACCTCCTCAGCGATGCTTCTTCTGAAGTTTCCAGCTGTAGTGAGGACATTTTGAGCTTTTTCAATAAATGTCTAAATATCTAAAATCTAAATATGTAAAATACTAGGTTGAGTGAACGGCTGGCTTTTGTGTCAGCTGCTCCATATCTCTATTTGTGGAGCCTGTGTTTGTTCCTGTGTCAGGCCTGCGTTTGTGACTCACCAAAGCCTTGACTCCCATCACACTGCACTTATCTCTTATAGGAAGTACAGAAGTTCTCTCTGTTTTGGTCCAGTGTCACTGCTCGGTGAGCGCCAAACTCCCCCTAGTGGTACTAGACTTAGTGGTAAATTTTTTAATCGATGTTCAATAATGCTAAAGACTGAAATAGATATGGTTTTCTATGGTGTTCCGAGTGGTTTTACCACATTACTGTGTGGTTGCTACAGTAGGTTGTTGTATACTGGCCCAACCAAGTAAAAAGAGCCTCTAATTAACTATGGTATTCTGGCTCCTAGATGAGGTCCCTTTGTGGGATTTTTATTTTTATTTTTACCATTATTATTTCTTTTTTTCATTTAACCATATATCAGTATAATATATATAATATTAATTTATATGATGTAATTGGATTTTTTTTCTTTTCTTTTCTTTTTTTTTACATTTAGATTTAATTTTGGCATTATCTAATGCCACATGATCAAATTCACACTTTTTTTAAATTTAATGTTTATTTACAATTCGTATAGAATTACTTTTTATTTTTAATTATGTTTTAATTTTTTATTTTCCAGTATCAGTAATAATATTGTAATTTGTTATGTCCGAGATGATGCTTGATTTCATGTCTAACATTGAAAACGACTGGTTTTTGGTGTTTTTTTTAATTTTTTTTATTTAGACAAAATTGTATAGTTCATTTATCAGTTATCGGCCATAACTTAAAAATAATTATCAGTTTGAATTGTAATATTGGTGCTTCCGCTACTTAAATATAAACAATAGCTGTCACCTTAGCAAACACCAATAAAAACAAACGAACACTCCTGCTCTACCTGCTTTTAATTGTTGTTCTGATGTATTTGCACTCTTTCTTGCTCTGTGTGTAAACAGATGATCTTATGTTAAGCGGCAGTACGGATGACTTCAAGGTCCTGGCCCTCAGGGACCTGTCAGGTGACACCGTGTGGGGTCCGTTTTCTGGCAGTATCCAATCAGGGGAGACCACAGATGGACCTGCCAATGAGGTAAGAGGGATATGTAGGGGTCAGCGATCTATTTGGATATTTGGTTAAGATTCTTATCTCAGCTCCATGGTGTCATAGCATTAGTTATAATATCCCTGGTAAAAAATCATTTGTAATATCAGTGGACACGTTACCATATACCATAGACTTGTGATGTATTAGAATATCAGTCATGTGTTGGAAGTGTATCTGATCATGTGATGTCAGCTCTGGGAGAGGTTTCCTGGCTCAGACCATGTTCTCAAACATTTCAGAGATAACACAGGCCCTTACACACTCTTAAGTTCCTTGCTTGGCTGATTTCCATAGAAGATGGATGCATACAAAAATTGCATATGATGTCGTTTTCTGGTTTAACTGTAACTGGTTTGATTCAAGTATGTTTAGGCAGCGAAATACAAGTATTGTGTGTAGTGTTAAGTAAAACTGGAATGAATTTATCATTCACCTCCTTGGCTAACCTATTAAATTGAGGATGAATGGGCGGATGTCTGCATTGCATTGATTCAAAGTGAGGAGTAATCCATGGGAGTATGGGTGTATGCAAATGGCAATGCATGTCTTGATGCGAGTGTCATCTTTTTCCCCCTGAACTGTGCTTGGTCGTTCCTGCACGAGATTGGCTAGACCCCCCCACCCACCCCCCAGACGGACGCTTCTCTTTTATCTCAGCGTGGCGCCATCCTCTTGGACAACAAACCCCAGTGATTGATTTCTACTTGATAGGCTCTCATTTCTAAGATTTCATTTATTATGAGAGTTTCTAAGGCCGTGCACCCAGCTCTCCCTCCCCTCCCTGCACCTTTCCTTCACCTCCTCCTAATCTCTCTCCCTTCCTCTGTCTCTCTCTCTCTCTCTCTCTCTCTTTTTTTTTTTAAATCTCGTTATCGAGGCAGGGCTTTGTTGATGATTTTCAGCTCAGAACTTTCACATTCGCATTCTATCGCATTTGCTCTCGCTCCGCTATCTCTTCGTTGAAGGAGTGTGTATCTGGCAGAGATAGTGTGTCGAATCTCACATTCCTACGGCATCTCTAGCCGTTCCTCCACATCCTAGTGAGTATGGAGCTGCTGGGGTCACTGGGCATCAGGGTCCGTCACGGCTGTACTTGTGTATTTCTCAGTCTCTCTGTTGTAGAGTTTCATCTGAGACATAAAATGTGTTGGGTTAAAGCAAAGTGGGCTATTTGTAAACACTGAAGTCAAGTATGATTGTATTTTTTGTATCATAGTTTTCTATTATATTGTATTTTTGTAGTGTAGTCTGTAACGTTCAAGACGTTAAGAGAGAAGCTGAATGTGCCATCCGTGAAAAACAGATCCTATTGTATTGATTATAACTTTCAACTGGCTGTTTTATGTAAATCTTATTATTTGCATCTTTACTGAAACCACCATAATATCTTTTATCTATTTGAATGTGTTTTTGATGGCTCGAAGACTGAAAAAGATTACATGAACTGTCATCTCACTGTTTCCAGGAAGTGTTTTTTTTTTTGGTGTTGAATGATTCTTTCTAGAAGAGATCCATTATCACTGTCACAAAGGTTTTAGCTCCAAAATCTGATTGGATGAGCCACGTTTGAAGCTGTTGTGAAATAACTGTTATGAACACACCTGTTGTTGTTTTTTTAATAGACTTCTAAAAAAAAAAAAAAAAACAGTGCCCCCAAAGCTTATTTGGACACATTTAAAAATATATTTAAGTCTTTGGATTATAGAACAAACCAGGAGAATTTGAGGGAAACTTATATACAGTTACATCCACTTCTAACATTCATTAAAATCTCAAACCAGTTGAAAGTATTTGCAAGAATGCTTAGGAAAAGTCCATTTAGCTCTAGATGTTTGTTATGGATATTTGTAAGTGTGACTGAACTGTCCAAAAGTCTTCACACATTTTTACTAAATATAATTAGGTTTATGATTATTAATATATTATGTCATTTTGTAATATTATGCTTATGATATTGTGTTAATACATTGTACACTTTCAAGTTTAGGGTTGGAATTTTGTGTATTAAAAATACAGTAAAACAGTAATATTATGCAAATAAATTCAGTGTCACATGATCAATCAGAAATCATTCTAATATGCTGATATGGTGCTCAAGAAACATTTCTTAGCATTATTAACACTGAGAACAGTTGAGCTTCTTAATAGTTTTATGGAAACATTTTTTTCAGGATTATTTGATAGAAAATTCAAAAGAACACCATTTATTTGCATTAAATGAACAGCATATATTAAAAGTTTTTACTGTCTCTTTCAAATTAATTGCATTCCTGCTGAATAAAAGACTAAAAGACTATTTATTTCTTTAAAAAATCTTAATGACCCCACCTTTTGAACGTAAAATATTATATTTAACACATTATAATATTTTGCATGTTCCTATCCTTATTCATCTGTATTCATTGTACTGTAAACATGTAAGGACTTGCCACCGATGCCATGATTAGCCTAGTTTTGATGTTTACACGAGCAGAAATGTCAGTCAGACTTTTGGTGTTCAAAAAAACATTCGCTAGTTGCAAGTGCAGAATGACTCCCACTTCCACGTCACCATTGTTCTTTCCGCTTCGCATCTCCTGTTATTTCGTGGAACGTCGCCCGAAGGCACGATGGTAGCGGGTGGGGAGTTCAAAGCGTTATCATGCACCGAGCGCCTTTTCATCATGTTTTAGAAACAAGCGTCCCAACTAATCCCCCAATAATCTCTCCAGGAGAACTGCTCCGATAAGCCCCGCCACCCACTGCTCTCCAGCCCACTTTTTTAGGGGAGCCCCTCTCCCCCCTCTCTGCCACCCCCCAAAGGACACGTGAAGGTGAGCGCTCTTCATCTTCTCTCTTTTTTCCTCTCTCACCCAACCTTCTTTTTCACACCACCAGGGTTTGTTTACCCTCATCCCAATCTCTGGTTTATCTACATCTGTCAGTAGAGAGATCTCAGAGAGTCACCCCTCGCTACACATGCTTTTCCCTGAAAGGAATGCATGAATACCCTTAATTATTGCCCCTCTCAATTATCTACATAATGATAAAAGGGGAAGCAAGTCAGGCTTCAAATGGGAGTCCAATTGAGAGCATCACACGTTGGCACCTCTCGGAGGACCTTTCCCTGCTCTCCTCCCGTAGAAGTTCAGAAATGTGGAGGTCTAGGTTGGAACATCAGAAGATGATGTTCAATGTAGAGAGATTGATCAAAAAATGTACAGAAAATGAGATTTGAACAAAACATGGATGAAGTGTAAAGAGACACGCGGGGCAAGTAATTTGTGTTTTTATCTTTTGTCTATTTCATAAAAAAATTCTAAATATTCATTATTTGATTAATAATTATTTAATGAATTGTTAAGAATTAATCAATGAATATTTTGTAAGACATTTTTTGTAGAATTACTTAATTTAAATTACATTTAAATACATTTAAATTGTTTTACCTTAATGGCAAATATGCATATATATACAGTATATTCTATTAACACAACAAATCTTATACAATTTTTCTTCTTTCTTGTTTGGGATTGGTAAGATTTTTAAATGTTTTTGAAAAGTCTTTTATGCAGACTGAATTTATTTGATCAAAAATACAGTAAAAACAGTAATACTGTAAAATATTATTACATTTTAAAATAACAGTTTTCTATTTTAATATATTTAAAAAGTTAATTTCTTCCTGTGATGGATGGTAAAGCTGAATTTTGGTAGCCGTTACTTCAGTCTTCAGTGTCACCTAATCCTTCAGAAATCATTCTAGTGAGATTTAGTGATAATTTCTTATTATTATCAATGTTGAAAACAGTTGTGCTGCTTAATATATTTGCGGTTAATATTTCATATTTTTTCAGGATTTTTTTGTTTAGTAGAAAGTTCAAAATAACTGATTTTATTTGAATAGAAATCTTTTGTAACAATGTAAAAGTTTTTGATGTCATTTTTGATCAATTTAAAGCATCCTTGTTTTTTGGGGGGAAGCAGCAACACGCATCACTTGAGATATGTGTAAAGACATTCGGTTAATGTTTGATCGTTATGTACTTGGATTTGCATGCTTTATGGTGGAGAACATGACAGAGAGAGATATGATGGGTGGGGAGTGGAGAGAGGAAACCTTCCTCTATCTCCAAACCCGATCGCTGGCAGATCAGGAGCCCGCTTTCCAAGAGTGCCTCATTTTCAAATCTCTTATCACACCTTTTTAAGTATCACAGTTTCCCATTTTTACATGTCATTTGCATGCTGCTCATAACACCTGGATGCTGTTTTCTTTGGAGGGATGTGTATGTGGAGATGTGCTGCTATTTGCTTTGGGTTCATACATGTGCATAAGTGCGTCCGTTTAGATGTGTGAACGAGGCCTTAAAAAAAGAGAAAGATGGAGAAAAGGAGAGGGGAAAAAAGGATATGTGTGTAAGAGAGGCGGATGAGAGAAGGTTTCTGATTGTTATCGCCCTTCCTTTTCTTCTCTGTATTTTTGGAGGATTCACACACTGACCTCTTTGTTTGGGACAGTATGAACCCCTTTTCTACCCCTCCTTTTGGGAAAGAAACCATTTCCTGTGGAAAGGAGATAGAGAGAGGGGTAGACAGAGGGATAGGATTGGGAGAAGGAGAAAGCAAGGGGGATGGAAAAGTGAGAAAGGGATGTGTGGAGAGATATGGAGAGGAATAGATAGCGAGAAGGAGATGGAGACAAAGAGTGTGGCGGAGCATGAAAAGAGGGATATGGACAGATGAGGAGAGGGATAAAGGTGGAGATAGTGGAGAAACGGGAACGGAAGGAGATAACGCTGGAGTAAAAAGCAGAAAAATGAGAGAAAGGGAGAGAGGACACTGTTTCTGAAGAAACATACTGTACAGTGGGTGCAGTGTTAGTTTTCGTTTTAGTCATAGTTCTCCTTATGACACACATGTTAAATGAAGTCAATATTATACTCTGATTGAAGTGTATAATTTTAATCCACAAAATAACATTTTAGTTTGATCAGGGCTGTTATTTATAATGTGAAATATGGGAATAACTCAATGGGCCTGCAACAATTCCAGCTGAATTCACGAAGGATCCAGTGTTAATGAATTCAATGTAATTTATGTCAGAATAGGGGCCAAGATTTCCTGATTATGGTCCTGTTGATTATGTGCAAAATGACAAAACCGTATCAGACTGTCTCAGACCAAGTTCTTTGTCATGTGCTAAAGACTTTATAATTTTCTGTTTTAGAGAATGTTACACTGTTAGGATGTTACACTACACACAGTGCATTGTGATTGCACATTGTGGATATCGCTTATTCTCATACATATACTGCCATTCAAATATATATATATTTTTTTTTACTTAATACTTTTTATTCCACAGGGATGCATCAAACTGATCAAAAGTGACAGTACATTAAGTTAAAGAGTTCAAGTTGAAATAAATGCAGTTCTTTTGAACTTTCTGTTCACCAAAGTATCCTGGAACTATTTCTTACCTCAAAAAAAAAAATATCACGAATGTTTTCAAAATTGATCATAATGAGAAATGTTACTTGAGCACCAAATCAGCATATTAGAATGATTTCTGAAGGATCATGTGACACTAAAGACTGGAGTAATGACGGCTGAACATTCACAGAAATAAACTACATTTGAAAATGTAAAAAAAAAAAAAAAAAAAAAAAAAAAAAGCAGTATATGTTTAAATGAGCTAGTCAGCCTACTAGCAAAACAGTTCTGAAAATTAATCATGGTTTTACTACAAATAAACCCCCCAAAAAACAATGGTTACTATAGTTAAACCATGGTTTTGCTACATTTAACCATAGTTTAATCATGGTATTTGTAGTAAAACTGTGGTTATACAAATGGTAATCAATACAACACTTTTACTACAATAAAACCATGGTTAATTTTCATAAGGGCCAGTGTTTAGCTTTTTCAGTTAGAGCAGATAAATCCCCTGTATTTTTTATTTTTTTCTTGGTCATATTTTTGTCAAATTAAAGCTGTGATTCATTTTTTCCATCTCATATTCATTATCGCAGTGAACAAACATTTTTTTCAGTAATTCCAGTGAATTGAGACAATTAACACTGAGTGGGCGCCTGTTAACAAAGGCTATTTTATGACACACCAGAGCTTTTTTTCACTTCTTGCAAGTGTTGCATCACAGACCACTGCAGGATTACACATTGTGAGATGCATACTGTCATATCTTGAGCAAACACCTTTTAAAACCTTGTTCTACGGTATAATAATGAGCATCGGTTTTAGTGTATTTGCGCACCGTTTAATGCGTTAAACATTCACATGTGAAGCATATGGAGTGTGCGTTCCAGAGATGCATAAATGATTTCTAAGAATGTCAGAAAGACCGGCCCATCCTTTGACTGCCGGCAGATGATTTCAGTCAATTTGATGGGTTTTAATTGGCTCCTTAAACCTGGATGGATTTGACTCGAGGGGGTCATACTGTAGGGTCACTGAGAGATATGGTCCTGTTTCTCTCTTTAAAGGAGACGGTGAAAGATTTTTTCCCCGCCGAAAGGAGACGTTTGAATTTGCATTCAACTTTTATCAGAACGAGAGGAGGGTGTTTTTAAGAACGATAACGCTGCAAGCTGCACACTGTGGGAGTGTGTTTAAGGTGTTGTGGTATGATGGTGGTGCACAAGTGTGTGTGTAGAAAGGTGCATCTACCTCTTTTCCTGATGCCATGCGTGTGTAAGGAGGGAGGGAGGGGGCTGGTTAATATCAGACCAAATAATTAGATTCGCTATCAGGGCGGCGGCAGCAGTGCGGGGATCAGGCAGATTAAAGCACGGCCGTCGTCATTAATATTCATGAGGGAGCAGGGCTCGGACGAGGGGGCTTAGACTGTTCCTCAAAGCTCCATACTCGGTGGGGCTTAAAGCGCCGCTCTCAAAGTACCCTAGTTCCTTGTGCGTCAGGGGGTGGGGGGTATATTCACCAAAGCCAGGCTTACACTCTCAAACATGTTTTCGCTCTTCCTTTAGGATAGTCTTCAGTGTACAGTGCCAGCCGCACAGAGGTGGCTTGACATGTTGCCTGCATTTTCAGACTTGTTACAACAAGAATCTTGTTTTCAAACTGTCAGTCATTTGACATATTTGACGCTTTGTTTCAACTCAAGCATGATTTACAAGTAGTATTATATGATGTTCAGATACATTTAAGCAGGCTCCAAAAGGGATACTCACAAAGTGTCATATTCTTCATTTAGCTGCTAACTTTGTCTATTTAGTCACATTACATGGTGTAAATTGAATTGTAAGAATGATGGTCTGACCCTCATGAATGTGGCGTGTGTAACTGAGGCCGACTATGAAAAAAACATTTTCCTCTTTAGAAATTTCAGAAATTATTGGATACTGAAGTTATTTTTTTTTTTCCTCCAGAACACACTTTTTTTTTCTTTTTCTTTTTTTGCATTAAGACATATTTATGTTTTGAATACTGAAAAATGCATTGAGATTTTCCCAATTTACCTGCCTTTGGCCGGTGCACTGCAAAAATAGTTTTTAATTAGTCTGTTTTCCAGTTCAATGCCTTAAAATGCATGAAACAAGATCAATTTACTTCAAGCAACACTTGTTTTTAGACTTTTTTTTTTAGAGAATGTATATTAGATATGTCTGTTTGGTCTTATTGTACTAGTAGATTTTTTTTCAACACAATGCACTTGTTTCCGAAATTAAATATATGAAGTCTTAATATTTTATTCAGTGTTGTTTTTTCAAGTAAATTTACCTTGTCAACTTCAAGGATGTTTAGATGATTTAACTGTTGAATTAAACAAAAATACTTATGAATGGACTTTTTTGAAGTGCAAAACTAAAAGTTAATTTTGGACCATATATTTATGTCGTTTTCCTTGTTCTTCTTCTTCAGTAAAAAGTGATTCATGTTGTCAAAAAATCTTGAAATAAACAGAAGCCACCAACAGTGCCCATGATATTGCACAAGA
Organism: Barbus barbus; assembly: GCF_936440315.1. Lineage (NCBI taxonomy): Eukaryota > Metazoa > Chordata > Actinopteri > Cypriniformes > Cyprinidae > Barbus > Barbus barbus. The sequence continues at coordinate 21,448,622 of NC_136750.1, forward strand.
CTGCATTGGCCTGGATTGTACACAAGGAATGTACAATTTTCTTCTTTTATGACTTCTTTTATTTAGACATTAAAATAAAGACCCGCTCTGATCGTCTTGATTGTTTTGAACCGGTTCTTGTTCGCTATTGATAGTGGGTCATAACCATTTACATCTTCACTTACTCTTCGTGTGCATCTGCACATGCAGATCTGTCTGTGTGTCAATATGTGTGTGTGTGTGTGTGTGTGTGTTTAATTAGAGAGCGCGTTTGTCTGGAAGTGTTTTGTCAAAGGCTGACCACTGCTGCCCTCTCCTTTTGTGAAGCTTAAAGTAGAGTCGTGTTAAATGAATCTGAAACAAATTAGCAGAAGCACGCAGCACTTATGCCACAGACGGCTCCAGCATTGGGTTTCAAATTAAAACAAAAGGAGCCCTATCTCCTTATCAGCACTAGTTCCCCATGAAATACAATACGGACTGTATCTCCAGGCAAGAACAGACAGAATTAGAAAGAAACCCTTCAGCTGTCCTCCTCTGCGGCCCATCTCTTCCCCTCATCCTCTCGACTGGTGGCTTTTTATCCTCCTTTACACAGTTGAACTAATGTCTTTTCATTTTCTCCTGTCTTTAAAGTTGATTTGGTAGGATGTCAGGGATAGAAGGACTAGTCTCCCCAAGGGCATGTCTTTAACTTTGTGTAGAATGAAAGAGTGGGAAGCTTTTCTTAAATATGAGGCTGTTGTTGAACTGGCCCTGCAGAAATGCTGCCACCTAGTGGAATGGATCAGTCAATCAATTTTGTGAATTTGAACCTAAAAAAAAACAACCTTTTTAGTTTATATACAGCCTGTTATCAGCTCCAATACAATGCTTTTATTGTGGTTTGATTGGGACAGACTTTTAAGTCATTCAGCAGGTTATTGTGTGAGTGAGATTTTTTCTGTAAAATCTGACGTTGAATCAGGTGTGTTTCCCATTAAACCTAGTAACTTATGCTTCAGCTAAACAATGAAACGCTTATGTGAAAAAGTCCAGGTGTGTTTATTCAGATATTTGCCAGCTTGCCTTTGCATACATCGGAAACTTTACTGAAAATGTTCAGTTGGAATGGATCTGCTATACCCACATGATATCCCCTTTCCAACACTCAGGTTTTTCTTGGGGGTTTTCCATGTTTTTTGTGTGTGTGTGTGTGTGTGTGTGTCCAACTTCTACCCAGTCCCCTATACTAGGATGTATTTGTCCTTATTTTCCCTTTTAATTCCTGTGGTTAGAAGCAAAATTATTCAAAACTACTTATTGGTCAGGAAGTCTAGTTCTGGTTATATGATATTGACAGTTAAAAGAGGCATGCTGGATGCTGAATTTTAATGGCACGGTATCAGGAAGAAGGGATTAAATGTGAATGTGCTATTTGTATTTCTTTGAACATAACATAAAGCCATTTCTTAAGCTGAATAAAAATGTCACAGTGTCTCTCACTGATAAACAGGTGGTTGTCTCTTGAAAAGTGCCATTCAAAAGCAGTTTTGTAGTGTATAGACAGCAGAAAATTTATGTGAACTGAGGACAATTAGTAATGTTCAACCAATAAGAGTTTTTCAGTGGCTAAAGTGTTAACAATCCATAGAAAGCCAGAAATGAGTGTATACTATGCTGTAGAATAAGTATTGTCTATTTTAAAGGCAAGACCAATTAAAAAAGCTACAGTCTCACAGAAGTGAGTACACCCCTCACATTTTTGTAAATATTTTATTATATCTTTTCATGTGACAACACTGAAGAAATTACACTTTACTACAATGTAGAGTAGTGAGTGTACAGCTTGTATAACAGTGTAAATTTGCTGTCCCCTCAAAATAACTCAACACACAGCCATTAATGTCTAAACCACTGGCCACAAAAGTGAGTACACCCCTAAGTGAAAATGTCCAAATTGGGCCCAATTAGCCATTTTCTCTCCCCGGTGTCATGTGATTCATTAGTGTTACAAGGTCTCAGGTGTGAATGGGGAGCAGGTGTGTTAAATTTGGTGTTATCGCTCTCACTCTCTCATACTAGTCACTGGAAGTTCAACTTGGCACCTCATGGCAAAGAACTCTCTGAAAATCTGAAAAAAAGAATTGTTGCTCTACATAAAGATGGCGTAGGGTATAAGAAGCTTGCCAAGACCCTGAAACTGAGCTGCAGCACGGTGGCCAAGACCATACAGCGGTTTAACAGGACAGGTTCCACTCAGAACAGGCCTCGCCATGGTCGACCAAAGAAGTTGAGTGCACGTGCTCAGCGTCATATTCAGAGGTTGTGTTTGGGACATAGACGTATGAATGCTGCCAGCATTGCTGCAGAGGTTGAAGGGGTGGGGGTTCAGCCTGTCAGTGCTCAGACCATACGCCGCACACTGCCTCAAATTGGTCTGCATGGCTGTCGTCCCAGAAGGAAGCCTCTTCTAAAGATGATGCACAAGAAAGCCCGCAAACAGTTTGCTGAAGACAAGCAGACTAAGGACATGGATTACTGGAACCATGATGAGACCAAGATAAAATTATTTGGTTCAGATGGTGTCAAGCGTGTGTGGCGGCAACCAGGTGAGGAATACAAAGACAAGTGCGTCTTGCCTACAGTCAAGCATGGTGGTGGGAGTGTCATGGTCTGGGGCTGCATGAGTGCTGCCGGCACTGGGGAGCTACAGTTCATTGAGGGAACTATGAATGCCAACATGTACTGTGACATACTGAAGCAGAGACTGGGCCTACATGATAACGACCCCAAACACATCCAACATGATAACGACCCCAAACACACCTCCAAGATGACCACTGCCTTGCTAAAGAAGCTGAGGGTAAAGGTGATGGACTGGCCAAGCATGTCTCCAGACCTAAACCCTATTGAGCATCTGTGGGGCATCCTCAAACGGAAGGTGGAGGAGCGCAAGATCTCTAACATCCACCAGCTCCGTGATGTGGTCATGGAGGAGTGGAAGAGGACTCCAGTGGCAACCTGTGAAGCTCTGGTGAACTCCATGCCCAAGAGGTTTAAGGCAGTGCTGGAAAATAATGGTGGCCACACAACATATTGACACTTTGGGCCCAATTTGGACATTTTCACTTAGGGGTGTACTCACTTTTGTGGCCAGCGGTTTAGACATTAATGGCTGTGTGTTGAGTTATTTTGAGGGGACAGCAAATTTACACTGTTATACAAGCTGTACACTCACTACTTTACATTGTAGCAAAGTGTCATTTCTTCAGTGTTGTCACATGAAAAGATATAATAAAATATTTACAAAAATGTGAGGGGTGTACTCACTTCTGTGAGATACTGTAAGGTTATTCTATATATAGTCTTAAGCTAATATTAATTTAAACATAATAAAATGTTATAACAGAAAACATATTTTAGATTTTTTAAATTAAAATGTGGTTTTACTTTTATATTTATTATATTTTGTTTCTTTACCGCATTCTGTTAATGTTAAATTGTATTTTAAAACTGATCTTGCATCTTAAAAATAGCACTCAGGCAATGAGAAATCTTAACCTTTCGTTTTATTATAACAGTGTCTTTTGTATAACCTCTGTGTTAAATCTGCTGGAAGTGTTGCTCTAAATCTGTCGGTGTTCTTTTGAAATTGCACAGCTGACATTGTTTCTCTTTCCCTTTGTGTGTGTTTAGAGGCCTGTCATGTCTCTGGAGTGTGAGGAGGCAGACTGCTGGCTCAAAAGGATTCCTGTGACCTCCAACCCCACAGAGTCAAACTGCACCATCTACAATCAGGGTACAACACCAAAACATTCCCACATGCACCTTTCACATCCACTACGGTATTAGATGGAGACTCTAACTGTGACTGTTTGTTTTACAGGAGGAGCGTTATTCTGTAAGCTGACGCAGGAGCTGTCCAGTGGAGATGCACTTCTTGCAACGCTGTCCTGCTCCACTGCGGATCAGTTGGCGGGGACTCAGACCCAGAGCGTGCGAGTGAAGGAGGAGCCTGCGTACCCCGCTGCTCTGCACTCTGAGATCCAGCTCCTCCCTCAACAGGCTGGCATGGCTGCCATTTTAGCAACTGCTGTCGTTAATAGTGAGTCACTGCTTGCTGATAAACATAACATGTCTATACATTTTCTAGCATTTTTATGAGTGTGTTTACATCTGTGATTAGGGATGGTGGGCCGTGTTTGTGCATATGTGCGAAACTCATGACGCATAGTACTTGGAGTAAAATGAATGTTCATGTTTGTTTGTTTTTTGGGACATTAAAAGTTCTTCCCACGGTTCTGCTTCCACAAAAAGTACCATTATTACTATATATTACATGACAATATTCTTTTAACACTGTTATAATGGACATGTACCATGATCATTACATATTTATGAACCATTTATATACCATGGTATATGAATATGGTAATCTTTCAGTACCACACACATATTTAAAATACTTTGGTATTCATAAGTTTGGGGTCAGTAAAATTATTTTCTTTTTTTGTAAGAAGAAATGAATACTTTTATTCAGCAAGGATGCGTTAAATTCATCAGAAATGACTAATCTTTTGTAGCAATGTAAAAGTCTTACTATTTCAAATGCTAATCTTTTAAACTTTCTATTCATCAAATAATCAGTGTCCACAAAAATATTAAGCAGCACAACTGTTTTCAATGTTTTTTCATTATTATTAAAACAGCAGTTATTTTAAATGATAATATTTCACAATATTAAAGTTTACTGTATTTTTAATGCAGCCTTGGTGAGCATAAGATACTTATTTTAGAAATGTTTAAACTTTTAGAACCCCAAACTTTTGAACGATTTTGTGTATATTAACACTTAAGAAATATAATTTTAAAATAATACATTTTATACACAGTCACTGATCAATATAGTTTTGTATGTTTCTTACATGTTAATTAAAAGAATCACTGTACATTTGATTTGGGAATGAGACAAAATTTGAAATTGTGTAGGATACATATTTGTTTGCATTTTTTAAGTTGCTAGATGTTGCAAAAAGGATTTAGAATGAAAAAGACCTTAGTTCAGCCATTAAACAGAACAGGATTTTCAATGCAAAAGTATTTTAAAGTGGGAAAATGACATACCTTTCACCTTTAAGTTGCTTGTCATGCATGCTCATCGTCAGTAGGTGGCAGTGCTTTGTCAGTTCCAACAGCTGCAGAGTTAATTGGCTGGTACAGCCCTCTCCACTGCTAAACTGCATGAAGAGTGGGCGTGGACATGGACATGCCATGATGAAGACATGAATAATCACTGTAAATAAGACTAAAGGGTAAAACACGATCAGCCCAACTTTGTGCTTCCCACTGCATTAGCTGGGCTGCAAGTAAACGGATAATTGGGATGTGAGGGTCGTTGTCAAATATAGCCTGTTCAGCATGTGCCCTGACACCAGATCGTCCCGATTACATGCACACACACTCTTGCACATATCACAACCTCACTGTTTTCGTTGCCGTGGAGATGATGGAACAATACTGATTGCTTTTTTCTGATTTATAATTGTGTGTGTATTATGTTTGCGTGTGGTTATATATGCAGAGAGTGCATTACTAAACATTGAACATCCCACTTATGATTAAATTCATGAAATGTATCAGAATAAATGGGATAATAGCATATCAGAAAAAAACATTACTGTTGTCTGTTAAGTATGAGTTTTCTAAATAGTTTTTATTTGCATAATCCATGTATTGTCTGTACACACAAAGCACAAAAATATGCAACACCAAGAAATGAGTGGATATCCTTCTCTAAACCCTCTCTCTCTGATAACTGATTATCCTTTCAAGATATAAATAGTTTGTTAGCTTTGTTCTTACTTGTATTTTGTGTGTTTGTGTGTGCAGAAGACATTTTCCCTTGCAAAGACTGTGGGATTTGGTACAGGAGTGAGAGAAATCTCCAGGCCCATCTTATGTACTACTGCGCAAGCCGACAGAAGCAGCAGACATCGGCCTCTCCTCCACAGGACAAGCCTAAAGATTCGTATCCTAACGAGAGGCTGTGTCCATTCCCACAGTGCAACAAAAGCTGCCCCAGTGCCAGCTCTCTGGAGATTCACATGAGAACGCACAGCGGTGAGTTCCTTTTTTTTTTTTTTTATGAAATGGGCACGCTTGCATTAGTAACTGTGAAATAGGGAATTATCCGTTATGACTGATTTGTAAGTAAGTATGTCTTTGTCTCTTAATGTGTCTCCAGGAGAACGTCCATTTGTGTGTTTGATTTGCCTGTCGGCTTTCACCACTAAGGCGAACTGTGAGCGGCACTTGAAGGTTCACACAGACTCACTAAATGGTGTGTGTCACGGTTGTAGTTTCATCTCCACAACGAGAGACATCCTGTATAGCCACCTGGTCACCAGTCACATGGTTTGTCAGCCTGGCTCTCACAATGAGGTGTACTCACCCAAACTGCCTTTGGCTGCAGGTAACAGCTCTAATATCTGAAGTCTGCAGATCACAAACAAATCCAGAGCTAACTTAGTCTTAATGCTGCATATTGTTACCTCATACTTTTAGTAATTCTTTAAATTTCCTTTTTTTTTTTTATGAAATTTCTCAAGCATGTTAGTTTAGAAAAATTTATTTAGAAAGAACTATCAAAATAAGTGAATACATTTTATTCATACAACAGTTTGTTCAAATCATGTCAGTAAATCAATTACATGTTTACACAGTATACTCACGCATGAAATCCTGCCTTTACAACTTTGTCGGAACTATTCATAAGATCTGCTGATTTTACCTTTAAAAAATATTTTAGACAAGTATTCTTAATAATAAAATTTAAAGGAGTCGCCCTGTATCTGAATGTCTGCCATTTCTTTTTTTTGTGACAGGCTTGAGTCCAGGAGACTCTGGCATTGTTCTGAAATGTCAAGTGTGCGGCTTCTCTGCCGACACACCTGCCCTACTTCAGCAGCATGTCCACACACACCTGGAAGTGAGGGATCCAGCTGAGAGGAGCCCTGTGCCTCGCGAGAGCAGTCCTCCTTCCTCTGAGCTTCCAGAGCTGCAAGAGAAGGAGCCTGCTGCCTGTGTGCCCCGACCGGACTCCTCCAGCCCAGGAGCCAATGGCAGCTCGGCCTCTCAAGGCTGCAGTCCCCTCAACCAACTCAAAATCAAAGAGGAGCCACATTCAGACTACGAAAATGACTCAAAGGAAGAAGAACAGGCAGGCAGTCCTCAAGGAAATGCTGTGGAGGCAAGCTCATCTCATTCTACTTCACCTAAGAGCCCCACGGTGGTGGCGGTTAAGACAGAGCCAGCCAGTCCCACTCCAGGTTCCAGTCCTGCACACCCTGGAACTGGCGGTTCGGTTCTCCCTGGAGGTGCAGTGTTCTTACCGCAGTACATGTTCAATTCTGAGGCTGCCATAATGCCACAAGCGTCTGAGATCCTGGCAAAAATGTCTGAGATGGTACACAGTAGGCTTAAACAGGGACAAGGACCAGCAGCTGGACAGCAGAGCTTCTACCCACCAGGCTCTCCTGCTAGCGTTCACAAAGGAGCCACTTGCTTTGAATGTGACATCACCTTCAACAACATCAACAACTTCTACGTCCACAAGAGGCTTTACTGCTCCGGCAGGCATCAGCAAGGTGAGGCAGCGGGTCTAATGAAGGAAGGGGCGGTCACATCAGCTGCTCCTCCTGCCGCTCATGCTGCTTCACCCCAGGCCAGACCGGTCAGCCGCGCGGCTTCAGCCTCTCCTAGCTACCCTGACCCTGCCCCAGGAGGCACGGCCTCGGAGCCCAAGTTAGTGGAGGTGAAAACTGAGGATCCAGGGCTGAAAGAGGCCACTTGCTCGTCATCCTCAGAGGGAGAGGGAGCTGGGGGAGGGCAGGCCAGCGAGGGTAGCCAGAGTCCTAGTGGCTCTGCTGAAGACCAAGACGATGATCCCACTCGCACCTTCTGTCAGGCCTGCAACATTCGATTCAGCCGCCACGATAACTACATTGTCCACAAACGGTTCTACTGTGCCTCGAGGCATGATCCCTCCAACCAGCGGGCCAATTCTAGTAAGGCCGCCTTCCTTCCCCAACCTATCCGCACACGCAAGCGCAAGAAAATGTATGAGATCCACATGGCTCAAACTGAGGCTTTGGCCAATGCCACTGCTTTGCCAGCAGCAACAAGTCTGGGGGTGAAACAAGAGGGCCCTTCCGTTCCTCCATTGCCCCAAGTATCCACCCCAACACGCAGCTCAAGTCCTGAAGGTGATGGACCCATCGACTTGAGTAAAAGACCCAGACTAAGAGAGAGCCAGAGAGGGGGCAGCATTCCAGCTCTGCCCCTTACTGACTACCACAAGTGCACCGCCTGCAGCATTAGCTTCAACAGCATCGAGAACTACCTAGCCCACAAGACCTACTACTGCCCTGCAACAACCCTGCAACCACACACTTTGGAACAGTTTACCCGGTTGAAGAGACCTGCTTCCACTTCCCCAAAGAACCGAGCAGTGGACGTGCATCCTGATGCCAAAGGGCTTCAGACGGACAAAACTGCAGCGGTTCTGCATCCATCTGCTCTACCTGGCTCTGAATCCACTCCTCCACATATGCAGGGACCAAAGACCCCCAGCACCTCCCCAGTTGTGTGTCCTTATTGCCCTCCCAACAGACTGCTGACCTGTGATCTGATGGAGCATTTTAAAACGACTCATGGTCTGGTGCTCACACTACAACAACATCCTGAGTCAATGCAGTCCTCTGGAGTCAGTCCTAGTCCTAGCCTTAGCCCACGGGAAGGAGTTCCTCTCACCCCTCCTAAAAAACCAAGCCCTCGGCACCGTAAGGACAGTGTGAATGGCCGGAGCATCAAGGTGGAAGCAACATCTCCTTCCTCACCTGTGCTTAATGGAAGTCCGCTAGAACCCCAGTCTGTGGGGTCTGGTTCTCCGAAAACCGCACCCCCTGCCCTCTCACCTACAGGAGTAACTGTGTCACCTGTGCCTGAAGCACTAAGAGAGGTGGGGCAGCTAGGCCACACCCCATTACCCCCACTCCTCCCTGAAAAGGCTGGCCTTGCTGTAAGCCACGTCCACGCAACTCTGTCCACGCCTAAAACACCCCTCGCCTCTCCTCTGCAGAACGGGAACACCCGCTACTGCCGGCTGTGCAACATCAAATTCAGCAGCCTCTCCACTTTCATTGCACACAAAAAATACTACTGTTCCTCTCACAGTGCCGAACATGTCAAGTGAGCCCTCTACCCAGTCAATTCTGCCATTCCTCTCATGCATAGAAGTGCCAATCACGGCACTGCCCGGCCAGAGCATGATAGCGGGACTGTTACTAGCCAGATACGGACGTCTTCGTGCCGACCGCGTTATCTGGTGTTGTTACTATTGTAACTTATTACACGTTATGGGTCAAGTTTGTATTACACTAAGAGATGAGACTATCTGCACAAAGAATGTGCCCCACTGACCTATTCCCTCATCCACTTCTTTCATCTGTAAGTTTAAAAATATGCTGAAGGAAATAACATCTTGCCCTTTAATTAGCTTTGAAAATGCTGTTTTAATCACTCCTAAGTTTTTATGTTCATTTTAATCAACGATGGCATTGTATATTGGTAAAAGATTGTTCGACTGAGCCATTTTTGTTTTGTTATAAATCGCTGATTTGGGGTTAATTCTGACCCCTAGTGGAGGTCTTTATAGAACCTGGTCTTCAGATTTTTGTCAATACACTGACTCTGACACTGAAAAAAAGAGTAAAAACTGAGTAACCCAGTTGAAATTGGTGTCATCTGGTTACCAGTTCAAGATGAAAGTTTATGAATGATAAAAAATGTGAAGAAACTATTTATCATCTATCATCCTCAAGCATTTCATGTGAGTTAAATACTACCTAGTTTCTTTTAATAGAAAGACTTTGTTTTTGTTTTCATACTGTCAAAAGGAACCATTTCAATCTTCAGTGTGGTGTTTTTCTTGGTTCTTGCATATGAAGATGTGTCATATTTGAATTTTTTGCCTTGATCATTTGGACTTGAGAGGAAATTCTGTAAGTGTTGGTCTAGTAAGGGAGAAGACGGCACACACTGTACTGTCTCAGTATTTGGTCGTTGCTTCCAGACAGACATTTTCCATCAGATGGATGTGCATTATGGATCTAAGGACTGTCTTGGGGTTTTAGGGTTTGGATTTCGAACAGTGTAAGATGTTTGTTGTCTCTAGTCACCAGCTCACCTTACCGAATGCAAAACTTTTACTGATTCAAATCCATAACCCTTTTGACCTACTGAAAAAGTGCCATCTGTACTCTAGACGAACCATCATGGACATGCAAAGAAAAGCATGTTTGTTTGGTCTTTGTTTCTTTTTCGTTTTAACCTTGAAATGAAGTATAGCATAGAATAGATTCACATCAATGTCTTGCACACTGCTGAATGATGTTGAAGGCCACTGAAAGCAAGAGAATTTGAAACTGACTCATTGCTCGTATTGCTTCTTTCTTAAACTGGCAACCCAGTGTCGCTCTTGTCCTTCTCTCGTTCGCTCTGTTTCTCTCTCCCTTTCAATTTTGCATTCTCAATGATGACTCAGTGATGTTTTATGCTCCTTTACATGTGCGTCTATGTTGAAAAGAACAGCGTCATGCAATCTATCCTCCTGTGCAGGCTACCTTGGCAAAGCCTTAACAAAGACTCTCGTCAATATGTCTGAAACAACGGGTCACTTGCATCCACAATGCTCGTCACTCTCCCCCACTAAGTGGACTTTGTGTATGTTACCAGTGGTGTTTCCCATTTCCTGTGTTACAAAAAAGCAACCTCAGTCGTCTCTGCGGTAAGAACAGGAACGAGTGCAAATGAGAACAGTTTAAATTTCTCTATGCTGTTGATGGTTTGAAACGGTGCTGCACCCGTTGTGAACTCACACAGAGGCGTTTACAATTCCATTGTTTTATCATTTAGTGACTGTCGCAAGTCCAAAAGACCAGTGCTGAAAACCTTTGACCTTTCCAGATCCCTTTTCTATTGCACTGTGTTGTACAAAAAATGCTGAATGTTTTAGTTTTAGAAGCTTTTTTGTATGTATTTATGTTTTTACAGCACTTTTCCTCGTCCAAACCTATCCCCGAAGGACTTAATCGTGAATTTAGAACATTCTAAAACAAATGAAAGGTAATTATAATACTTTGTGAATAATTAAAAATGTTGATGGAAAAATAATGAATGTCAACGTTTTTCTTCTGTTTTCTTTTTTCAGTTACAAAAAGTTCCACTACACACTTGTCAAAACTATGCATGGGAAATAAAGAGTCCAGAAGGACATTCAAAGTGCAAGAGAACTTGTCGTACTCTTCTTCTCATTCTGCGTTCTGGGAACTTTGCATAACATTGTTTTTTTATGAAGTGATTTATTTATTTTTCTCTTTGGCTCAACCGTTTGACACACAATGTGTTTGTATTGGTGGCGTATTTAACTTTTATGTGTATGAGAATAACAATCAAAACGATAGTTTGCACAAAAAATTGGGCCATTTAATAACTTTTTTTTTTTTTTTTTTAAGTACAAATATTTATTAAAAAGAATATCCAGACTGCTTTTTCTAAAGTGTTTTTTTTTTTTTTTTTTTTTTACTGTGAAGTTCCACAAAAGCAAATAAAAGCCCATTACAAATCTTTTGAAACCATAATTTAATGTATGTATAATTTGAGTCGTTATTAACTGACTATCTTGCCGTTGAATGTGCTTTATTGTGCTTTTTAGAACAGGGCAGTAGAAAAATCTCTATCCACTTCAGTTGCATGGAAAAGAACAGCATAGACGGTCCAAAAATCAGCCCTTGAATTTTTTTTTATATATATATATATATATATATATATATATATATATATATATACAAAAGGGAACAGTTTTGAGGGATCTTTCTAATACAGTTTTTATGTCGGCTAACAGGAAGCACATATCAGTGTTGAAATGATGTTCTGTTCTACACTACAGACAGCTTACAAGCAAGTTCATGTCAATATTTACATTCACAGACTGAAGGTTGTTGTACAAGGTGAATTATTACTCATTTCCCCCCACTCTTTGGCCATTATTGTGCGTTTCGTCAAGCCGCCTTGATTTAAAAGTATTGCTCACGCAGCCATTCCAGAGGCTGCATGCTTTTACAGCACACTCACTAAACCCGAGCTGTAATTATCTGAATAAAGCAAAGCTTTCTTGAATTAAGTATCAAGGCTATTCCGCCCCTACTCTTTAAAAAGACTGTACCTGTGGATTATTCGTCAATGTGACTTCATTGCTCACTCTTTAACCAAAAAAACTCCTCTTGACGTCTCATATTAATTCAAGGCTCTGTGATTTTATTTAGTCATCAATTGAGGCTTGGGAAAGATCTCTGAGGTATTTTTATGATACAAATTTATTGGTGAAACTTTAGGGAATAGACTGTTTCTTTAAGATTTGAATAATGATTAACTTCTTGTCCTGAGGGAGCCGGGACAATTTTACCTTTCAGCTTTCATGGTCAGAATGAATGATATTTAATGAAAATGTTTTGTTGAATGGTATTTAAAATCCATTAGGTCTTCTAATGGCCATAATACCTCACAAATTGTAATGGGGAATTCTTAAATTTTCCATTTCTGCATAATGATGTACAAATTCTGCAAGAATTGAGTTGAGTGATGCACATACACTCTTAAAAATAGGTTCCAAAAGGGGTTTTGCAGCAATGCTATAATGAACCATTTTTGGTTCCCCCAAGAACCTTTTAGTAAAGAGTGTACAAGTATTTATTGCACTCTGAAATGATTAATTCAACTGCATTTACCAGGTTATAAAACACTCTGAACTTGATTAATTCATAGTCAAGCATGTCTATAAAACTGAATAAAAGGTTTAGAGAATCATGACCCAGAGGTCTCCTCTTTAGGGACAATTATAAGAACCTGACATGTTTTTCCTTGTACCAGTTTTTAAAATCTCATTTAAGATTCAGTTAACGTATTTCCCATTTATCATATTTGTGAGCCATATAGATCTCCCTTAGATCAGAGACAAAGAGTGAAAATAGAGTCTGTCTTTGCAAAATACACTAATCAATAATGAAATAAGAAAACAAAGCTCACCTGTAGTGCAAGTATGTAATTTAGCACAGCATGTAACAGACATTGATGATTATTATCAAGTGGCACATGTAATCAAGTGCATGTTCATGAAGGTCAGATTATCTTTAGGTGGTCATAATTCACGCTTTTACTATCTGGTGGTGCTTATTTTTTCCTTTTACTCATCTGAATGCTGTAAAATGGCACAGCCTTTAGTGACAGCTGGCAACGCAGATAAAGTCAATGAATGCAATTTCAGATGCTGTGTATTCTCGAGCCGGTTTCAAATTTTCTGAATGGCTTTTCAATCATGTGTCGTGATGTTGCTGTACCTGTGTCTGCCACCTGTCTGTCTGCATGGGTTAAACCTTCCAAAAAATGACATTAAAATGGAGGTGCTGTTTTGAGTGGCTTTGGTAACAGCAATCCAAGTCAGGTGGTCTATTATTCTGAAGTACCCAAAGCAGATAGCTGTCCACTTTGGCATCCTCAATAATACATCAAGCGTCAGATCTTCTGCAACCTCCCCTGGCCTTTGCTGAGCCCATCTCCGAATATGCTTTGGCACCACTTTATTTCATCATTGTTTTTCATTTTCATAATGACTCCAGGGCTGACAGCAATAGTGGAGATGAAGTCAAATCCTTGCCCATGGAAATGCTCTTCAACTTTTGTTACAGCATGTTTAAAAATAACAACAACAAAATATCACAATTAAGCCTTTCTTGCACTCATTCTCTAACCCTTCTAGGCTGGAAGTTTAGTGATGGGGGTCAGTGACCTCTGTTTATTTACAGCAACTTGCACTATTTTCCTGCAATGTTGGGGTGTAACTAACGAAAATCTAACCACATTTTTCAACAGTCACAGTAGGCCAGCTGTACCGAAAACACGGTAGCTTAGCAATTACAGCAAGCTACTTGTCCAGCGAGATGCAACTGTATGATGTTGTCGTTTGTCATTGTATTCTACATGCTAAGTTTGATTAATTTTAGTGAATCGGTTCGTCTAAATGAAGCGGTTTAAAATAGATTCACTGAGCAATGATGCCTCCGCCGCATTTTACACCTTTTACACCGTTATAGCTACCAAATATCATTCTAGAACAATTTGACAAAGGAATAGGCCTAAAATATATAAATATTATAAAATATTGAATTAATTGCGGTAATTTATTAACTCATAAAATTATGGTCCTTTCTAATGTTAATCATTCTGAGTGTAAACAAAGTCGTTTTCAAGGATATTTGACTTTGGTGTACTTGATGTTCCCTAATTGGGATTTGTCAGTTTTGTGTCCCAATGCTTTGATTTCTGGCTTTTAGATAGATAGATGCAAAAGAGGTAGAGACTAATGTTATTAAAGACACACCACCAGACAGTCTGCTCCTTAACAACCGATCGTCAACAATCCTAATGAGCTGTACTTTATCAGAGGCACATAACTGACGAACCTTTCTCATGAATCCTTTCAAGCAGCATTCAAAGAGCTGTTATAATGAGCATTATGGATGAAAATGTTATACTACAAAGGTGCTATCAGCTTCTAAGGTCTTACCCCTTGACATTGATAAACTAATGAACTGAGCATCACGCCAGGTGTGCACAAGTGATCTGAATGTACTGTCTACATAGTTCTTCTCACCTCTCTTCTTGTTATCTTCTGTTCTAGACGTATTCTCTGCAGGCAGACATAAAAGTCAGTGATGCAGAGGAATGAAAAAAGCTTTTAAAACCGTAAAACTGACCACACAGTTGGCAGGAGAGGTGAGTTGTCCTTTCTTTCAATCATCTTAAATTGCTGTTTTAATGATGGGCTCTACAGGAGTCACCACCCTGATCAGATGATTCATCTACCCAAATAATAGGTAGAACCAATAGCGTATAGACCCCCTAGAAGTACACCTTTTGCAAGGCCAGACCTTGTCCTCTTGGTCTCACAGCAGTTGACAAAGTGTGAAAGAAGAGGTAAAATCAGGTGCAATTATATACAACATATTGTGATCAAACACATACTGGCAAGGTCAAGGTATCTGACCACCGCCTGAGGCGTTTGTGAGTCACTCTTTCCTCACAGCATCTCTCATTAGTCCAAGCACACACTTCTAAAAACACCTTTGATTCTCTCACTCAGCTAGAGATCTTTTACTGTCACACTATGACCATTCAAGTCCTTTATCGGCATGTGATACCATATTCCTCGGGTACAAGAGCTGAGGGCTAAGTTAACAGAACTCAAGTTTAAATTCAACTTATATTGACATTTATGAATTTAGCAGATACTTTTATTCAAAGTAACCTACAATGGAGGAACATGAGCGATTTTTCACAGAGCAACAAATAGAATGCCAACACTGTAAAAAAAGATTTTTTTCAGAGTTGTAAATAAAGATTATTGGATTATATGCTTTACAAACAAATACTTGAGTCTTTCTACTCCAAAATTTCATGTTGAATTAAATTTGTTACTTGCCGTTTTTTTCTTTTATCGACTAATAATTATTAGCAAAACTAGCAAAACATTGTTTGAAGTATTTTTGACCACATGGACTTTTCTCAGTACATTGTAGTTATGGGAAAAATCAGGTATCTTTTTTTTTGCAGAAAAGAGATTGTTCTTGGCACAGAGCACAAGAGTGTGGCACAAGAGTGGTGCAATGATATTTGTTAGTTATGGACGTCATCAGTCATATATCCAGTGACTTTCAATCCTGTAACATTACACTTCAAAATATTAGTAAAAGGGCTTCCATAAAACTTGTTTTGAAACAGAAATTTTATGTTTAACTCAATTTGGCTGATTTAAGCATTAGCAGAATAACTGAAAACTATTTATTTACTTGTATAGTGTGTGTGTGTGTGTGTGTGTTTTAAATGATTCCTTTAATGCTACAAAAAGCCAAATACAGTCTGATTGGTTTTGCTGGTTTAAACTGGTTCAGCTGGCCTCCCAATCTGTCTTGGGTTGTTTTATTTTAGTTTGATTTTAGCATTAGCAGATTGATTTGATGTGATTGGTTGGTTGGTTGATTGGTTCGTTTTCTTTCTTTCTTTCTTTTAAAGAAAGTATTCCTTTAATGGTAAAAACAAAAATACAGTTTGCTGGTTTAAACTGGTTCAACTGGCCTCCCAATCTGGCTTAGTTTATTTTTAGCTGGGCAGCTGAAAAGTGCCCAAAAACTCCTTAAAAACAGACCTGTTGAACCAACGTAAACCAGCAAAGACCAGCAACATGCAGTTAGCCGGGGGTTTTTTTCACCGGGGTCTACGGACCTTTAGAGGTAGTTTATTTTATGAAAGACCTCCAGTGATTTTCAAAATCAATCGCCAAGAAACGATTGGCCTCAGCTGGTTTTTCTGATGCTTTTTACTTGCTTTACCCTAGACTTCCCATGTCATGCTACTACATGTCATTACATTTACATTTACTAAATGTATATGTAAATGCTACAAATGTGGGATTTTACAGCTTATCAGAGGTATCATTAGTTGATTCATGAAAATAGCAGGTGTATAAGGACGAGAACACTTGACAAACAAGATGCTAAATTAGAACAGCCAGACCCCAGTAATGGCAGATGTTATGTTGCGCTCACTCCATATTGCACTTAAGTGGACATTAACTAATCATGAGTGGTGATGTTAAGTGCAACAAAAATATCAAATTGCCTATTGGTGAGTGCTTGATGCTGTGCCTTGCTTACTAGAGTGATGTGTTTTGACATGATGTGTTCTTGTGCTTGACATGTTAACCTGGATCGGACAACCCACTAGACACAAATCTACCTTCTGCATTTCAGGCATTGAAGAAAAGACCTTGTTATTCAAGAACTTTATACAGACCAGGTTTGAATCTCAAATGGTGGAGCAATTAGAGGAACAGAGTTGCTATATTTGTCAGATCATAGAGCCCTGATCTCACCTCCGAAAGGGATGGATGGTTGCTGTTCATAAATACAGCTGAACTTCACCCTCGGATGCCATGGTTATAACAACTAATAAGGATAAACTGAATAAATAAAAAGCCTCTTTAGATTTGGGTTGAATAGTCCTACAGCCAATAAGCATGTAAATCGGGTGTGAGGCTTTGACAGCGCTGCCCTTTTCTGCTTAAAATGCACAGCTCTTTCAATCTGTGAGATTTTTATGTATTCATTTGGCAGATGCTTTTTTCGAATTTAGGAAATTAGGAAAACACAAGCCATTACCTCATAAATGACCTCAACGTCCTTGAAAATTGTATGTCATTTGCTAGATTCTCCTCAAATCTTATCATCAGTCAAATTTTATGTTTATCTATAATATAGTAGCCTATATTCCAGTGGTTTTCAAATTTTTATGCCAGAGACCCCAAATATGATGATGACCTTCCTCAAATATAAAAGGCAGTTGTATGAAAACTCAATTATACAATTTTTCTATCAAGTTACGTAATAATAGAATTAATTGGTTATTTATTTGTTTACTTACTTTTTTTCCCTGGTACATTTAATTATTCTGAAATGAACAAAAAATACCTCTGAACTATTGTTATAGCCTGAGCCAAATGGAGTTGCGAGCTACAGTAGATGCTTTACTTTGAACTGCTTGATTGGAAAATTATCAGCCTTAAGCAAGGCCCGCTGAGCTCCCAGGGCTCTGAAGACCTTGGGGTCTACACATTACATGAGTGTCTTCTAGTGAGGAAGTCTCTTCAGAGAGAGTAGTCAGGGTCAGATGTGAACTCACAGGCTGGAGAGACTCTAGCACTTAAATGCATCTGGCTGTGATTAAAAATGAATGATACATGCAATTAACTCCCTTTTATATTCTTACTTTACATTATATTTACTGATGATTTATTCAGTAATAGATTACTTAGAAGGATGATTATGATTACAGTCTTGGAATTATTTTTTCAGTCGTCACTTATAAATGCATGTTGATGCTATATTTTGATCCTCGCCATCTCGCATATCTGTACCACTCTTATATACTGATCCAAAATGAAAACTAATGTGTTTTAAACATTTCAATGGCCTCAGAAAGTATTTAGAAAATTAAGCACAGCAAAACTAATATAATAAATACAAATGGTCTGTCTCTTAATATATATCTCTATCTCACCCAAGGCTGCATTTATTTGATACAAAAACAGTAAAAATAGAAATTTTGTGACATATTACTACAATTTAAAGTAACTTACATTATAACTTGTATTACTATATAATTACTTCAGGTCCTTTAAAATCTTCCTAATAAGCAGATTTGTTGCTCAAAAAACCTTTTAATTATCAATGTTAACAGTTGTGTTGCATCATGTTTTGTGTAAACCTTGATACTTTTTTTCAGAATTCTCTTGTAATAACATAAAAATATTCCTGTACAGTTAGAATAAACATGTATAGATAA
This sequence comes from Barbus barbus, assembly GCF_936440315.1. NCBI lineage: Eukaryota > Metazoa > Chordata > Actinopteri > Cypriniformes > Cyprinidae > Barbus > Barbus barbus. The sequence continues at coordinate 21,467,096 of NC_136750.1, forward strand.
AAGTGCCTGCAAAATGAAAACATGTATGCGTTAAAAATGTGAAGCTTTATGAAATATTCCAAACTAAATGTAAATAAGGCAAATATTCCCGCTTTTCTAAAAACACCATTTACTGGAAGGACTTTCAAAAAAGTGCTTTAGACATATTACTAGAGTTTTACAAGAGATTGATTAATCTCAACCTGAATCCAGCTCTCATGTACGTTCTTGACCGCTGTTACTCATAGTCATGTCATGGCTCATTATTGTGTTTACAGTGCATAAATCCTCACTCCTACACAGGGCACCTGCAGTTATTACCTGGTTTGCCTGCTTTCATTAACCAGTACCTGTTTTAATCCCCTCAATGCTGAAATTGATGAAATCATCAGCGCTAATGTTAGTAAGTTGCCCTTTTCTCTTACAGAAAATGTGGAACCGGCCATCAAATGCTCTCTCTCTCTCTTTTCTGCGGTTGCCATGGCAGTGAGTCACACCAAGGCATATCTTGTCTGTAAGCTCAGTTGTGCCTTCACATGTGTTGCATAGTAGTTGTAATAAGTACCTGAGAGTTTTACCTGCTTTTAACATGTTCTAACTTTTGCCAACAAATCCAACAGATTAAACCATTCAAATTTGGTTTAGTTGAAATCATTTTCAGTATATTTACTTGGTTATGTTTTTATGATTCAGTCTTAAAGTTGGCTATGTAAAAATGAGTCTTTTCAAAATTGCTAAAAGACCATTGCCCTTTTTGGGCTTCACTACACTGTAAAACTCTTATCCACTTGCTGACTCGATTTTACCCGCTTTATTCTGGATCTAATTGATGTGCGCCAGTTGAAAAATGCTGAATGCTCTGTGAATTTGACATAAATCACTACTAAATTGTACCATGAGAGCCCTTACAGTCTGGAATTGGTTTAAAGAGAAAGTGGGATGAGGGGAGGTGAGTCAGCTATGAACCACAAAGCTGAGATTCATCAGTACCTCGAGTGTAGATTTAGCTGATGGTAAACTGCATTGGCCTTCAAGGATGATGACGCTCTTAAACTATGTGCTGTCACTTCTGGATGAGTGAGCAATTCAACAGGAATCCTGAGAACTCCGTTTTAAATTAAAAGGAATTCTTGGCCGTAGACATGACGGATGCATCCTCTCTCTTTTTTGTGCACTTTCTTTCATTTTCCCGGTCCTCTTCCTGTCTCTCTCTCTCTCGCCCCCTCCAAGTTATATTTGTTCAGAGACCCGAGGTCACACACAGAAGCTGTATGCTGGCAGGCATGATTTCACCATGCTGTTGCTTTTGGCTCTGTTTGTATGACAGAGAACAGATCAGTTGTAGTAGCTATGCAGAAGATCAGGGATACAAGATATACAATGAAGAGATTACTGTAATGCAGACATGGCAAGTCATTCTAATTCTACAGCAATATAGCCTAATGCTACATTTTTAGAAAATATTTCTTATTATACAGCAGCTAGTTCCAGTCCTCAAACCTGAATCCGGTCGATTAGATCATTTTTCTAGTAGGTGGCGACAAGTGACTGTCTTTATGAACGAGTCGTTGAATCAGTAATTCAACCCGATTGCTTCAAAACACTGTATGGTTTAGGAAAGAAGCACCACTGTTGTGTGTTGTTCAGTGTTGCAGTGGGTCTACTGTGGCTTTGTTTAGAAGTACCTGTAGATGTAAGTTACTCAGTTTTAACGTACTGTTTATTGAACTGTTGGATAAAAGCAGAAACGACCCAAGCCACATTAGTTATTTCTTTCCTTACTTATAAATAAATATATACGCTACCGGTAAAAAGTTAAGATTTTTTAATCGTTTGAAAGAATTCACTTATGTTAAGCTAGGCTGCATATATTTGAATAGAAAATACAGTAAAACCAGTAATACTGTGAAATAATATTATATTTTAAAATAACAGTTTTGTATTTGAATATATTCTTGTAAAGTAGAATTGTATCAATTAATATTGGTGATTTTTGTCGCTTAATATTTTTGTGGAATCTGTGATAGTTTTTTAAATTCTTTTATGAATAGAAAATTCAAAAGAATTAGAAAATTTGGAACATGATCTTTACTTAATGTCCTAATGATTTTTGGCATAAAAGAAAAATAATTTCTTAAAATAATATTTTTTTATTTTTTTAAATAATTAATTTTGACCCACACAGTGTATTTTTGGCTATTGCTACAAATATACCCCAGCGACTTAAGACTGGTTTTGTGGTCCAGGGTCACAAATATATTATGTATAATATTATGTATAATGTTATGTATGATGTAAAAAAAAAAATACATGCATGTTAATAATGTATTCTTCAAAATAATATGTATTTAAGCATATTGTTTTATTTTAAAATTGTAAAAATTATTAAAAACTCACTGACAGCCTAGGAGGTTGGTCTCAGATAATACATTTTATCAGTCGCTGTGATTTTCTCTGAAAGACTCATATCATAATTAATGTTTTTCTGTCTAATTCTGCAGCCTTGCGATATATTGAGTCACAATCATGACCAATATCTCGCCAGCATGTTACGCGGGGCGTTAGGAATGACATCTCCGCAGTCTGTCAGTGGAATATCTAATTAAAAACATAAAGGAGAGGAGAAAAAAAGAGGCCATGACGACCAGGCTCTTACAGATAAAAACTCATTTTCATTAGGCGCAGAGTGACATGCAATCTGGGAACGGCCTCGTGTGAAAAGTTCACTGATAGTCGCTTCGTTTCATCCCTGTTTCCATCTCTGGAATTTCTCCATCAGTTTTCTGCCCATTTGCAGCCCATCAACGCTCCCTCACGAGACATTATTAAAGACGATTTGAGAATATCACACAGGTTATTATCTGGCTTGTAATTACGGAAGCCTGCTCCTCAAAGGCTCAAAAGATTCGCCATAACATTCTCATGATTTCTCTTGATAAAAAATTATTTAGACTAAATAAAGTCTGTGTAATTTGTGTATACTTCCTTTTTATTAAAATTACTTGTCTCTCCATGGACCTGCTTGTCTATCAGCAGGCCTTTGCCTCCCTCCGTTTCGCTTTTGTATTCTTGATCTGAGTGTTTATTTGACATCTGGATGTGCATCTGATTTTATTATTATATTCAACCCCTCTAGATATACCATCCACTATTTCCCCAATGACTCAGCATGTGGTAACTGCTCAGTGACTGGTCATTTCGTCCGTCTCCCTTCACTACCTCTACTACCACTATCTCAACTTTAAAGGTCACTGTAAGTTTATGTGTTATACAAGTAATCAGGCATTTGTAAGTGTCTTTTTTTCTGACTGTCAGTCTAAAAGTGTGCGTATGAGAATAAATGGACCAAAGGCTCTTGTCATCCTCAGACAACTGAGAAGTCAGATGAATGTGTTTTTGCTGGTCTTTTGTTGATAGGAGGCTTGAAGGAACAGTTCACCCAAAAAAAAAAATTCTGTCATCATTTACACAATCTTGTGTCATTTCAAGCCCGTTTGACATTCTTCCGTGAAACATAAAAGGAATGAAGAAATTTTTGAATGGTTTCAGTCGCAATGTTCCATTCAAATAGTCATCATGGGCATGAGTCTTTCAAGCTTCAAAAAGAAAGCTTGAGTCCCAATTCATTGTAATTGTACGGGAAGTCATACAGGTTCAGAACAACATGAGGGTGAGCAAATAAAGACAGAATTTTCGTTTTTGGGTCTCTTTAAGTTATGGGATAAAATGACCAAAGAATATCTGCCATACAGTGGTCATATTTTCTAAATCTGGAGACCAAATAATATCTTTTGAGAATCCAACAGGCCTGTATTAGAAACTATTGTCCATTCACGTGCTCTGCAGTGGGTCTGTTATAGGAGACAGAGATCTGATGATGTTTCTTTTTCTCCTTGAATGTTTCCAATGCTTATAATAAAGATTAGAAACATTCGGCCAAAGCATGGAAGGGGATTTTAAGCTTTGAAATTTTAAAGGGGTCACAACTAGTTATGTCACATGAAACGTTATTAATTTGTAGTTTTGTGATGTAGATAAATGATGGATGCTCATTTAAATGGATAGTGCAAGCAGTTATTTTAATGTTGTCTCAAATTTGCATGATTTTCTTTTTTCCATAGACCACAAAATCAGAGTCTGGATGTTGATAGAGCTTCTGGATGTTTGTGTTTGCATACTGTGAAAGTGAATGTTGTGCAGGACCTGTGAAGCTCCATAATTGACAAATAGGTCCCATGAAAGTATGTTGTATTCATATATTGTGGATAAGTTAGTTCACTCAAGTAATTTTATGGTTCTTTTATGGTCTTTTTTTGTCAATGTTGCAGAGAGCTTGGCAACCCCTGATTCTGTGGAATAGGAGGGTTCAGATTTTTTAAGTTGATAAGTTTTAATAAAGCCTTTTTTTATTTTCTTTTGTCTGCAATACATAAAGTGCAAAGCGCTCGGGAGGTCAAGGATTTCCTCTTGGAATGAGCTCTTCAGGTTTCCTTGTGTTCACTCTGACATTTTTAAGTTTCAAGAACATCTTTTCTATACTGAGTTTGACTTCTGATCCTTTGGGAGTCTTGGACCCATTATTTTGTCAGCTAGGATCTTTCAGGGAGTCTTTTTATCTACAGGGATGGTGTTGTACCATTAGGTTTTTAATTAATTTGTTGATTATTTTCAAATATTGTTCAACTTCAACTGTACTCCAGTCTGTATAGTTTTAACTGAGCTAAAGGGAACCCATTACATGTAAATATGTAATGCTGTATTTACATAATCACCCTTCAGAGGTTTGGGGTCAGAAAAAAAATATTTAATTATTAAATTCATACTTTTAAATTTATTCAGCAAGGATGCATTAAATTGATTCAAAATGACAGTAGACATTTGACATTTGCAATGTTACAAAAGCTTTCTATTTCAAATAAATGAGATTCTTTAAAACTTTCTATTCATCAAAGAATCCTGAAAAAATCTATCACAGTTAAGACAAAGATATGAACTGTTTTCAACACTGGCATTGGCAAATCAGCATAATTTCTGAAGGACCATGTGATACTGAAGACCAGAGTAATAGCTGCTGAAAAAGTTATTTCAGATTTTTCATGATGTTTAACATTATTTGATAGTAAATTTCAGTGGGCAAGTTTGGGAACAGTAAAAGACAAGCAAACATAGCCTTTAGTTGGAACATAAAATGTTGCAGATTTACGGACATCTACAGTGTGTTGTGGACATCTGCCAAGCATTTCATTCTGCCGTACAAGGTTCTTCTTTATTCCTCACTCATTTTTTTCCCACTCATGAAGTCAGACATATGAGAAACTTTTCTTATTTGCTCCAACATTTTGTAGATAAATGTTTACTGGAAAATGACCAAGAAATGGGAGGTACATATAATCCTGCCAGTCACACAAAATTATAACTTTACCTCATTCCTTCCTAAATTTTAGTTTCACCCCGTCTCCTCCACCCAAACTACCACCATTGTCTCTAATTACAGACAGGAAGTCACACCTCTTAAATTTTCTCCTTGTTGGCAGAGGCTATTTACACTAACGCAACAATACTGAGGTGCAGATAATTCCCACTATTTGTAACAAGTATAGTAGGCTATGAGTAGCAGAAAATCCTGGTATTTTAACATGGTGCAAACAGAATCTATAGCTATTGGCACTTACTGTAAATAGCATATAGCTAAGAAAATACTGCTATTCTCACTTAGTATAAATAGAATCCATTGCTATTTGCACTTAGTGTAAATAGCATCTATTGCTAAGAAAATATTATATTTTCACAGTGTAAATAACAGAAATAAATTACATTTTAACTTTTTTTATTTGAATTGTAGTCATTCACAATATTTAGTTTTTACTGTATTTTTCATCAAATAAGTGTAGCTTTGGTAAGCGTATAATATAAAAACATAAAAAAATCTTGCCAACCCCAAACTTTTGAACAGTAGTTTTTTCCTCTTTTCTCTCTTTAAAGAAATAACAAATTTGTGTAAAACCCTGATGATCATGCTTTCCAGCATGATTTGCGAAGTGTCTAAAGTGCATACTGTGCTTTGGTGAAGGCAAGTACATCTTTTTCTTTCAGTTTGCTTATTTGACCACCAGTGAGCTAAAAATAGTGCTTATGCTATTAAATACTTCTCATTAATTTTCCATCACAATGTTTTTTGTTTAAAATTGTTCAGAATCCCAAAATTTGTTTTGATTTTCAGCATGGACTTTGGGCCTCACTGTATATTTCTACAAAGCTCTAAAAACGGCTTCAGTCATTTTGTCAGGCAGATTTTTGGCAGACATGCCAGACGTTTTAAAATTGAGACATGTTCTCAAGTGCTAAAAGCTATGTTTTCTCTCTATAATAGTACAACGAGAGAATTTTTTGGTTGTCTTTTCCAAGATATTGAGAAAGGTGAACAGTTCTTGGGGTTAGAGGTCCCAGTGAGGTTTATTTTTCAGCAATGATTTGGTTTATATTACCTCTTTCACCTCACTATTCTGGGATAGATAGAGTGTTCATGTGTGCAGTTATATTCCAAAGCCACCGTGACCCTGACTCTCCGATAACTAAAGAATGGCACCCCTTCAACCTGCTGTTCTCCTCCCCTAATCATAGCCACTTTCTCTCCCTGTCTCTTTTTCTCTCTTTCTCCCATCCATCGATCAGCATGCTGTCTCTATCCCCGATTTCCCACCATCTTTTCAGCCAGTCAGAGTCAATGCACATGCTTTGTCTCTCTTCTTTTCAGATGAAGCAGCTCAATCCCCAAATCAATGTCCTCTCTATTCTTTCAAATGCTGGGAATTTGTTTTTCATGCATTTAATGGAGCCTGAAAGGGGGAGTTGGATGTCGAGGGGATGCAGAAAAGGAAAACAGAGCGAGAGAGTCGTCTTCTGTGGAGAGTGAGAAACATAATTGAAGTACAATTCACCAATAGAGCACTTAGAAAACTGCTGTTTTTATCGCTCTTATTGCTGTTTTCTTGTCTGGGCTGTTTGAGAGAGTGGTGTGACACACATTTAAACTCTGAATAGCGGCCTATCATGCTACAATTAAATATTTTGCATGGACGTAGATGTAGATAAATCAGTTATCGTTTCATACAGAATGAAAAGCATAAAGCCATTATGAACAAATGCAACAGTGCAATACAAACATAACACAATATTTCTGAAGGCACAGTCTCACGAGAAGAGGGAATGTTGTGTTGTGGGTTATTACTAGATGTCAGAGGTCACTCCTGGTGTAGAGGTCTATGAGAGAGACCCTTCTGGAACAGAAATCTGATGGCAAAGGTCACTTTAATAGCCATTTCTACTCCCCTGGCAGGAGCACAGATGCAACAAGAACAACCAGAAGCTTTTTCAGAAACCTCAGGAGTGCAGTTGTGAACTAACATGAACTCTGACAGTTTTGTTGCTCACAATGATGGGCACTATATGACTATACACTGTGTAGTCCTAAAAAAAGTGGTTTAGTATTACCTAGTGGCCCAGTGGCTATTTTCTCTTATATTTATGTTCAGTCTATTGCTATGGTAATCACTCATGTCACTCATAGTTCATCACCATCTCACAATGTTCTGTTATAATCAATGAAGCTGTCTACACTTCGCAATGAATCTCTTATTTACATCATGTCTACACATTGTTATAATCAGAGGATTTTCGTGCTTGTAGGAACTCAGCCCTGGACAAATACTCTGGTGTTTCAAACAGTGAGTGAATACTAATTTCAACACCTCTGATTAACCATTGCGATCAAGAAATCGACAAATATGTCTGTGATTAGCTACGTTGCTCAACGCTGTAAAAACACGGTGTAACACATGGCCATGCTACCACCTTGGCTGTGCTTTTTCAGTTATTTCACTTCTCCTTATGTTCCTTTTGTGCATTTATTTATTTTACCGGGTGATACTTTGTTGTGAGAGTGTCCCCACTCCAGGGATGTAGCTGGGGTTTGCGGGCCACAGTGCAGGTTGTAACTATGGGCCCAGTTTGAAATCGTGTAAATTGCACAAATAAATACAGAACAAATATAGAAAATAAACAATGAACAGCATTACTTACTTTACTTACTTACTTTTGTCATTTAGCAGACGCTTTTGTCCAAAGCGACTTACAAATAAGAAAAAGTAACTAAAACTAAAAAGTTACAACTCTATAAATACTATCTACCCACATATTTAAGAAAATAAAGAAATTAAATAAAATTAACACATGCATATAACAACAACATTTCAATAATAAACATATCAATGAAAAAATTAAATAAAAAGCTACTACTATCCCTTGCCGGTGTCCCTGCCCGGTGGAGTCGCACGGTAGAGTCGATGGTCTTTACACTCTTTGGTCTTCACACTAAGAGGGCTTCACACGACGACTGCCGCGACCGCTGCCGCGGTATAATAACCTTTATTATACCAAACCAACAAATGATCATTTCAATTCAGCTGGACCCACTTTCCTGTTTATCAACTACAAATGGCCAAGCAAGTGCACACACTGACAAGATACACGATACAGTACGAGACCAAACGCGATTTCAGCAACTCTCATCCTAGTAAACAAAATAAGCGTTTCCTAGCAACGGCAAATGCGCTAAACACTGAGACAAGTAAATACACTTACGAGCTGATTTTAAACTTCCGCTGATAGACTGCTTCTCTTAAAGACCACTTCATTACACTGCCTTACATTAGCATTACATTGTCTTCACTGCATAAATTAAATATAGATTAATTCTTGTTCAAGAAGCAGTCAAGAGCAGTGAGCGATTTTCTCTTTTTTTTTGGATTATTATTACAGACAAAGACAGCAGTTAGTAAATTAGGTACAATGTGCGTGTCCAATATAATGATACACGTTCGATTTCTTTCCCAACCGTTTAGGTTCAATTCAGACAGTTTTTCGAGGATAATCAACAAGACAGGTATTTCGCCAAGTTGGTATGTATTTTGTCCATTCCATTTGAATATTTAAATTGTGAGGTGGTTACTAGTGTTCACTCACACATTTATATAATATTTTCTAGATATGGCTCTCAAGGTAACAAACTGTGTTTATATCTCTACCATCTATGTTTACACCCACTTTCTCTTTCTTCTCTTCCTCTTTTTCTTCATTCCATCCATGTCTTACTATTTAATTCATTGCCCCACTTTAATCCAGGCAGGTCGACTCCATAAAGAAGCAGGTGTTGTAGATGCAGGACATTTGGCTCACGTGGAAGGGGCTGCCATCGTATTTATCCACGCTCGAGTGCTCAGAGGAGCCGATTGCACACAGCAAAAGAGACGAGGAAAATTGCTCATGACCCAGATAATCTGGGCCGACCCTCTGACAGGGCCTAATTTAATTACAGGGCAATTAAATATCAGTATGAAGCAGCGCGAGGCTGGCCTCATCACAGAGCTGATGATCCCCGTACAAGTCATCTACCTGCCGGCATGACAACCACTCACAAGCATGATGCATTACACGCTGCAGGAGAGAGTTTACTCCAGAAGTAGGTGATGTTTTGAGGTTACCGTGGCAGGCAATTTAGCGTTTTTGTATAATGCCATTTCATTTTCAAACTAGATTTTTAAACGCATACATCATGTATAAAGTCAGAAGCCTCCACCACACAAATGAGTGTTAGCTCATAGTGTAAGCTGTTGATGCACATTATAGAGGGAGGGGAGAGACGCCACCAGATTGACCTCTCGATTCACGCATAAAAACAACCAGAGCGTATAAACAATGGTCATAACATCAGACTCTAGCACTGAGCCGTCATTTTATAACATCAGCTCCGGGTATACACAGATAAATGGCAGCAGTGCTGAGCAGATGTGTTTTCTGCCCCTTACAACCATCAGCATATGTTCACAAACAATCAGAGTTTACTAGATTTACATTCAGAGGAATACACTTCTCTGTGCTTGGTTCTTCTTTTTTTTGTATTATTATTTTCCTAACTAAAGAGACAGGCAGCGAAAACCCCCAAATGAGGCTGACTTGACAGTAGGTGCATTGATCTGTAATTACTTATAGTTGAATTGAGGTGCCCTGAGCTCCCCAACAGCCGCCAATCACTCTTCTCACCTCAACATCTCCTGGGGGCCAGAAGGAGGATTTCCTCCAGAGCAGAGCTGAACCGTGAGATTAAATGTGACAATTTCCTTGCCGCCAAAGCGCAAGGGCTAATCCATTTCCCATCAGGAATCGGCAGGAGTGTGTAACATTTCTTCCAGAAGGATCACAAAACTGTCATACACATGTGCTGCCCACAGATCTGAGTCATATAGATCTTATAGATGAACTTATTTTGATTCACAACAGTGAGTCATACCACATATTCGTATGTGTGTTTGTGTGTGTGTGTGTTTCAAAAAGTGCCAGACACTAAAGAATGCAAGATTTAGTGTGTCTCAGGAGAAAGCATGACGCAGACTGAACTGTTTGAAAGTTAAGCCAGGCAAACAGTATCACAACAACATATCTTCAGAAGTTAAAGTTACATTTTAGTGGAGATTAAAACACGTTTTAAGTCTTTGCCACAATGCACTGCATATATATAGACTATAAAATGGGAAGGATTTCTTAGATAAGTCAGAACTACTTGCAAAACTAACTGCATAAAATTGGCTTAATTGGATAATAATTTGCAGGCTCTATAATTTAATTTGTTTCATCTAAAAATAAATAAATAGAAAAATAATAAATTCAACCAAGACTTAAACCATGATTTATCAGCAAGTTATTTGTTGCTGAATACCATTAAAATCTCAAATAGATCAAATTGACATGGACTATGCCAGTTGAATATGTTCAATCAAATGAAAATAAAGCATATATTGACTTTTAAAGAATTTTTATTCAGTGTTTTCTTCTGGCACAATAATGTAATATCTCTGAATCATCATCATTTGAGGAGTTTTTTCCGTCTATTAAATTGATTAAGGAATTACCATATGGACATGAAATACAGATTTTAGTTTAAATTATTTAATATATATATTTCTTTTTTTTTTTTTATAGCCCACTGCAAAACACTGCAACAGCATTACAGTATTATTAATACTGAACTTCCCTGAGGTCATTTTCAGTACAGTTGATAACTATGGCACCAGTTGCCCTTGTGTGAAACGAGAGCGAATCTGCAGAGTGATACGAGAGACATGAAAGCAGGGCTGTTTCAGTTACCTGAGCCCTCTGATGCCCTCATGAACAATGGCAAACATCAGAAAATATGGCTCAATTTACTAATGGATATCAAATATCCCAGAAAGCCACGTAATAAATCACCATGTAGTTTATTTAAAAAGTGTAATCAACAATTTTTAATAATAAAAAAATGAGGTCTCACTTTGAGGCCACTTAAGTGGCCTTAACTGCTATGTACTTAAATTTAAATTAATCATTTGATATAACGCACTTATTGTGTACATGCATGTTTTTACATTGTACATTGTATATATGTATATTAAACTGCATCTAATTACATCTGTAATTAATTTCTTCAATTGCATTTATAATTACACTGTTGACCCATCCCTTACACCTTAGCCCACCCTTAAACCTACCAATACCACCAAACCTTTCCCTAACCCTACCCGTATCCCACCTCAATAGCAGCAAAAGTATTTTGCAATACGATATGAACACAATAAATACATTGTAGGGACCTCACTATAATATAAAACTATATATATTTTTCTGTAACTCTCAGCTATGCCTTTAGAGATTCAGTCTGAAGGAAATGCTCAACAGGAGCTACTAATATGCTGTCATGAAGCCTTCCTGCATTTTTGCAGCCTCTGATGGATGTTTTTCTCCGTCTGGCTCTGCTAAAAGGCTCTGGAGGTCGTCCTCCTACTCAAGACGTGGTTATCACCACTCTACGGGCATGCAGCTGTCTTTGTGCCAGTGTTTCTGCCATGTTTAATTCATAGAGCCAGTCTGGCATGTGACTGTCTTTGAATAGTTACACACGACACTAAACCCTGAAGCACTCCAGCAAGCCCCCACAATGCACTACTACTCTCACTCGCCGTGTTTTGATATTTTCATCATCTCTCAAAGGGGCGTCCTCATTCACTAAACCCTTTTTTTTTTCCACACTGCCTCACAAAGTTCTTTTTTTTTTTGCTGATTAAAAATTAATTGTGGCTTATGGAAGGCACTCATGGATGTATTAATATAAATATTATACTACTGTAAGTGCATTGTTTTTTTTATAATTTAATGATTAACAGTGTGCGTCATTTTAGTTAATCACAAAAACGATGTACTTCTCTTAAAAATACATTTAAGTGATTTCCTTTTTCAGGCGCAGCGGAATGTTCCCATTTGAGAGATAAAATGTGGAAAAAGGGTTAGACTTGTTTCCATGGCTACATGTACATTACTTTTCACAAGGTCCCATGTGCTTTACAGGTTCAGCAGTTTAGTGAGTGTGTATTTGTTCACTTTTGATCTGCTTCAGCAGCTGAAGTACAAATAGTTAAATTTTTTGCACTCAAATATCATCAAAACATCTCTCAGGATCGATGCACTGAACAAAATATATCCAGACGTCTTCTTACAAAACGCAACTTACAGGAGGTTGACATTCAAGTCGCTCCATGTAGCAGAATGTCAAATGGAGTTTTCTTAACCTGCACACAGTCTGTGACTAAAGTAACCTTGTCTATTGCCATGACTATAAACACTCCCACAACCTGTCCACCCCTTGCATTTGTCAACCTATGGCTAAATCAGTGCGGAACAGAAGGTAGGCAGCAATCACATCTAACTTGCTGTGACAAAAACAAGCTAATGAATAAATCATGCGGCATGCCACACAATAGCTCAGTGCTGCTTAAAGGATGACTGGTTTATGCTTTTTTGTTTTTGACATTATGAATTTGACTTTTGCTGGTAACGCTTAAACGACTACAAATTATTTTGTCATTTGTGTATAAATCACTTGGTTGGTTTGTTCGAAGCATTACATTTCCTTCTTGTTTGTCTGTCAGCAGTTTAATATTTAATGTCACTTCCTTGTTGTTTTTTAGGTTACGAGAGCCAATCTCATATTTTAAATATTTCTTTGCTAGACGCCTAAAAAAAGCAGACAAAACTACTGCTTTGAAATAATCTAAGTTTTAGTCTTTCTAGAAGGCCTATTCAGATTTTTTCCCCTCATTTTGCTCTAATAGTTTTTCTGTGAAGCTGAAAGGTAGCATGCTTTTAACCTTTAATGCTTTTGCTATATTGCAAGGGCTCTGAGTGCGAGTCTGCTGGAGATCTATTCTACATTATTTAATTGCTATAGACTTAATAATTCCTTTCAGTCCCTGACATTGCAAATGTACCGAAAACATATCTGTATAATCAGACGGTATGAGATCATGCGACTGATGCGAGCTGCCCATGTGAAGTGCTCTTTTTGTTTGTCTGTACTGGGTTTGTGTGTACACCATGTGTTTGAAGTGCCGTCCTCCCTCTGTTGTCTAACAAAGCACATGTATCCCCCAAGCTTGTGTCCTCCACATTTAAAAAACAGGCTCTCAGCTCACCCTCACAGTCTTTTATTCTTCCTACACTTTATTTAAAATTGTCATACAACTCATTGTCTGGCCAGCTACGTGGTTATTGTGATCCAAGCACGGTAATCCAAAACAGATCATTCAAGTGTGGACATCAAACGAGTGGACCTTGAGCTCAAGAACAGGTGAGCACTTTTAACAATTGATATTTTATTACTGTTACTGCCTTTCAAGGGATGAACAGGAGCACTTGCATTTGGCCTGAGAGGACAGGTCGTGTTATTTTTTTTTTACCTCTGTACAAGTGCACATGACAAGTGCACACAGTACAAGACGTTCAGCAATATCAAATTTTGGTTTCTTTTTCTAAAAATGGCCATGGGAGCAGCTGTATTTTGGCTGTGGCCCTATAGCAGAGCAGACTAAGCTTTGAAATTGTTTTTCAAAAGTGTGAGGTCAGTATTTGTATAAAGAAAGGAATACTTCCATTCAGCAAGTGTGATTCAACCGGGACAGAAAGACATTGTGCTGATTCAAAGAAATGATGTTCTTTTGAACTTTCTATTCATCAAAGAATCCTGAAAAAATGGATCAGTTTCCACAAAAATATTAAGAAGCACAAATGCTTTCAATATTGATAATAATAAGAAATGTTGAACACCAGCATATTCAACATGATCTCACGAATAGCATCTCAAAGTATCTTTTTAATTAAAAAAATTATTATTTTCCTTCACATTTCTGGCCATTACATTTTATATATTATTTTTATAATCTCAATAAAATGGTTATGTTTAGGTAGGGTTAATATAGGTAATATATCTAAAATATAGCTATAAAAGGTAAAATTGCTACTACACAAATGCAAACTTTATAATATAAATATTTGTAAATATTAGATTTTTTTTTTTTTTTTAGCTGTCAGTATGTTATAAGTTGACATTTTAGATGTTGCTGTCCATATTATACATTTCAGCATTTACCCAAACATATATTTTTTTTACCTGTAAATGTTATGCATCAATGGCAATGGTTACATATTAACAATGAGACCAGGCTGGCATATTAAAATTATTTCTGAAGGATCATGTGACCAGAGTAATAGCTTCTGAAAATGCCATCACAGTAATAAACGACATTTTAAAATGTATTTAAAAAGAAAATAGTTCTTTCAAATAGTAATGATATTTCTCAATACAGTCTCTAGTGTATTTCTGATCAAATAAATGCTTTGTTGGGGAGTATAATTAAGAGACTTCTTTTAGAAAAGAGGATACCATCAACAAACCTTTTAACAGCAGTTTATAATTTGAGATAGTTTTCTAGCTAAATACATTGTCATGAACAATTTCAGGGCATTTTACATTAATTTCCTCTTTGCAGGAAAGTTTGTTTCTGCACTGGTGCAATCCATTCAACTCTGAAAGTTGGAACTTCCTACTTAGAAAAGTGCAATTGTGTGGTAACCACATGTCCGATTTCGTGAAATGCGGGGGTTTGACATCACACAAGCATGGTGGCGCCCAGGGAGATAATGATAATTATACGCAGCTAATGATACACAGCTAACGATAAACATTCACTTCTTTGCGAATGAAATGTATCAATTAGTGAAAGCTTCTACAAAAGAAAAATCTGTTTGCAAATACTTGTGTGTGAAATACGCGAGCATTACCTCTGCAATCTGAGGAGGTGTCTTTGGTGACAATGAACAATTGCTAAGCAAATTCTGCCATAGCGATTTGTTTCTTTGAATGTCATCTTCATCAGAAGTTGGAGATGCCTAGTAGGAGCATCCACATGCTGAGAAGGCAAGCTTTTTCGTTGACTAGGCTTGAGTGTAATTATGGGAACTGATCAATACAACTGAATAGAACAGGATTGACCAGCATTTCTATTATTAAATTAGTATCGTCCTGCCTCAAGCACTAAACAACAGAAGAGGTAATTACCCTCCACACTCACTGTCAAGCTACACATCACTTTCATTTGCCAAACTCCTCGGCCCAGCTAAATTATCAATGTCTGAAAGGTCATAGCCGTTTTCTTGCAGAAGAAGGAACATATGTTTAAACACAACAACACACCCACACGTCTACACACACCGGAATAGAGGAAACACAGCCGCTGTGTGATCGCTGTAGTATCATGGCCAAGCAGCTCTGGCATTCAGCACCCTGCGGAGGCTGGAAAGGACAAATTAAGCTGCGCTGTGTAGAACCTGTTCACACTGACATACATGAAAACACAGTGTTAACGGAGGGCAGGAATGCCTTCAGTGATAATGAGAACAATAGAAGAAATACTTCTCAGAATCCTACACACATCATGACTGCTGTAATTGGTATAAGAATCTCACATACGGTAGGGTCCAAATATTTAAGACCACATTCAAAATGAAGGATGATTTTTTTTTCTCAGTTTAACCAGGAAATAACGTTTTTGAAATCATTAAAACCAAGAAAAATGGCAAAACTTTGCCATATGGTCCCATAATTAACATTAGTTAATGCATTAAATAACAATGAGCAAATTAGTATTAATATTAGTTAATAAAAATACAACTATTCATTGTTAGTTTATGGTAGCTCAGGTCCATGAAATAATATTAACAGATGCAGCTTTTGATTTCAATAATGTATTAGTAAATGTTGACATTAACTAAGATTTAAAAATGTTTTAGAATTAATGCAGTTAACAAATTATTTATTTAGGAATAAGGAACATTTAAAGCATTCTGAAATGCCTTAATGCTAGTCTAAAAATGTTAATAAAATTTGGGGTAAATTTCTCAAACTTCTCATAAAACTTTTAATGCTGATTTGCAATGAAAAAAAAATTATAAAAAGAGAAAAATGTTTGAAAAATATTTGAAAAAAACAACTTATGGTCACACTTTATTTTAAGGTCCAATTATTGCCATTAACAAACCATTAACTTCGACTTTTGCCTCAACAAACTCCTAATTTGCTGCTTATTAATATAGTAAGGTAGTTATTAAGTTTAGGTATTGGGTAGGATTAGGGATGTAGAATATGTGCTTTATGAGAGCTAATAAACAGCCAATATGTTAATAGTCATGCTAATAAACAACTAGTTAATAGTGAGAATTGGTCCCTATACTAAAGTGCTACCAGAAATGTTTAAGATTCTTTTACATTTTGTGTAATAAAATGTTTTAATTATTATTTCAGATTAATTTGCTTATATTCAAATTGTAAAATGCAGAACAGAAGCAGTGGTTCTAGACTTTTGAATTCTACTTTTTGTTCATTGATATAATTCACTGATGTTGTAAATATGGAAGGTAAGAAAGCAAATGTTACAGCTGCCATTTGGTAGATGAAGCCGCGACAGTTCAGTGTAGTAATTGACCCTTTTTAGAGCGAGATTGAATCCTTTCATTGTGTGATGTCTCTTTCTGTGACACGTTTAGCTCAACAATTCTCAGAGCTACTGTGTCTCTTTCACTCCTTTATCCCTTTGCTAAGATTCGATCATTTCATCTGTGTCATGGTTAGCAGAGAGCTTATCCACACAGTCTGATCTCCCACCAAATCCTGAGCTTTTCTACACAAAGATACGAGCAATCTGACAGGGCGAAGATTTAGTGAGAGCAAGAACATGTGATACTTCAGTCTGCAGATATGGCTTCTTTGAAAGAGCACCATCAAAACAAAATCAGACTTTTTACCCTTGAGTTCTTTTTTTTTATGCTTCTGACTGTCAGACACAACAAAATATAGGTTATCAGTCTTGCTGTGGTGTTGAAAAACTGAGTCGTTTTGAAAAGGGCAGCATGTTTCAGACTTCAGAAAAGGGCTGCAAATATCACTTTTATTTCTCATGGGTATCTAAATCTCTTTTCTGGAAGTTCTGATTAGTCTTGTCTTTTGAGAAGAACATTACAATGCCTGTTAGATTTTATACAACAGTTAATGCTGAAAGTTGCAAGCATCGTTTTTATCAATTCACTTGTTTGCTCATTCCAGAGAGACTGGCAGTATTAATATCGGTATTAGTAATCATTCTGATTTGTTCAAAAGCACTGATTCAAGGATGGCATTATGTTGTTGTGGCTTTGTTTGGATCTATTTTCGTTGGTGAGATAAAAATAGAGAAAACAAACAACTATTATATTAGGATCATGTATACTGAACTTTTATAAAAAAGCAAGCACGCTTGTAATTACTCTCTTTTGCTTGTGTGATATTGCCTAATTTTATCCTGGATTTGAGAAAAAATATTGTTACCATTTATTTCATTTTCACTTTATTTTATGCACTTTAGACATTCTACTATTAACTTTGCAACTACATAGCAACTCATTAATTTGCAACTACAGTACATGTCAACTAACTCTCATAAGAGTATTAGTAAACTGTTAAGTTAGGGTTTGGCTTAGAATAAGTTAATGTACTTGCAAATACATTTATGTTCAGTGGAATATCTGTTAGGGGAGCATACCAATAAATTGTTAGCAGATATTAAGCAGACAGTCTATATCAGGGGTGTCAAACTTCATTGGGCCACAGCCCTGCAGCATTTTGTGCCAACCCTGCTCCAACACACATACCATGTAGTTTTTAAATACGCCTGAAGGACTTGATAAATTGGATCAGGTGTGTTTAATTGGGGTTGAACCTAAACTCTGCAGGGCTGTGACCACCACTGGTCTATATGCTCTACTGACTGTTAGTTGACATATACTTGCAAAGTTGCTTACAGTTAGTAGAATATATGGACTATCTAGAACTGCACTATCAAAATAAACTGTTACCAAAAATATTTTCAGAAGAGACTACTATAAGGCTTTATCTTCTCGCATTTTGCCAGAATATAGCGTTATTTCATGTCCTAATTATTGTATTTATTTAAAAGACATGATTAAGAACAAAATTGATTCATCTGTTTTTGACAGCCAGTGAATATCAAGCTCTGAACTTAAATAAGTGTTTTTCAAAATGAAGAAGAGAAGCTTTCAGGTAGGCGGGAAACTAACATGTCAGAAAGAATGTGAGAATTAGTTTAGATTAAAAATATTCATACGATATGACTGCACTGTGCTACTTTAAAAAGGTCAGTCCAAAAATATTCTGTATTGTAATTATTATATTAAAAAATGACAGGTTTTTTTTTTCACCTCCTTAGCGCAATTTAACAGACAAATGGCCCATTTCTAACAAATTGCCTGACATTATACTAAATATATGAAATAGTAGAAAAACCTCACCACTTAACACTTTTAAAGCTAAATCTATTTAGCCTACATTTTCTTTAAAATAACATTTTTGTATTGAAATATTACAAGGTGTAAGAATTGATGGTATTAGTACTCAGTCACATATATATATTCTAATGTGGACTTCACAGAAACTGAACAGGCTTTACTTCGTATGGCTATTATATCTTGAGAGCAAAATGTCTAACTTTTTCTAGTTTTAAAG
Source organism: Barbus barbus (assembly GCF_936440315.1). Classification (NCBI taxonomy): domain Eukaryota; kingdom Metazoa; phylum Chordata; class Actinopteri; order Cypriniformes; family Cyprinidae; genus Barbus; species Barbus barbus. The sequence goes on from NC_136750.1 coordinate 21,486,048, forward strand.
ACTCAAAAACAAAAATGATTGTAATGTGATGGGCAGTGGGCAGTCAAGATCATAGCCTTCTCCTCCTGCAAGAGAAAGTATTTGTTTTCATCAGCAGCGTTCGGTGATGAAAGGATTCGTTCGCAGGCGCCTGACATCATCAGCTGGATCTGTCAACTAATGCCATCAGAGAGAGAAAAGAAGAGAGAGCCGAAATGAGAAGAAGATGGTGATAAGCAAATCTGATGAAGTGTTTCTGCTTCCCGTTCTTCCCGAGGAACACATCTAATTTTATCTGTCCATCTTTTCCGTCAAGGCACAACACTTCGGCTCGCTTGCCCGCCACTCTCTCTTAGAGAGAAAATCTGTTTTCAGCTCTCTATGGAAATGACTTTTGACAGTTACTCATAAGTGGATGATTCACTCTCCGAATGAACAAAAGATGGCACAAAAAAAAAACGATTTAGATCTAACCCTCATAATAGATATGTGTTATTAAGTTATTGAGCGTTTTGAAGGCCAAGGGCACATGGTGGAAAAGCGAGGGCCGCTGATGAACACCACTCTGTCGGCAGCCTCATCTTGTTGAATGACACCTCAGTTTTGAAAAGATGGCTTATCAACACCAGGATTGGCACCACTGCACCTGGCCGGAAATCCATTCTCAGGGCCGTCTTATCTTCCCCGGCTACAATCCTCCAATCTAATCAGGCAAAAGTGAAGTGAAAAAGAATGTAACCCTAGCAACCAGCTGCTAAGTTACCTGCAATGCTTCATGCAAGCCATGTTGAGCCAAATATTATCATAAGATCACTATTTTTACCTTCTAGAAATGTTAGAATATCTGCATCTTTTGCATATCGATTGGACAAGGGAGAGTGTGAGGCATTTCGAGAATGTGTGTGTTTGAGTGTGGCTATGTGCGCTGACCTTTAGAGAGGAAACTGCACAGCCAATAGATCACGTCCCGCAAGGATGAACACAACACTTAAAGTGCACCACCGATTGCTGTGCAATTCACTGAGAGGGAATACAAGAAAACTACACAAACATTTTATATCAGAAAGAAACAGCTCTGTGGTTCTATATGGGTCAGTGTTGTTGTTCTAGTTCAAAACTACATTGAAAATCAGATTCAATTCATCCAATTCACTTGAATGATGAATAAGTTTTCAATATCTTTTTCAACTTCAATTTTAAAAAAAGAGTGTGTAAGTGATGTAAGGAAGATCGAGTTTCTGAAGATCAACATTTTGGTGGAAAAAAAGGAAAGAAAACATTTATATGGAATAATCATTTACAGTAAGATCAATAAGATGCATTTAGAAAATGTCTAGGTGATATAAGCCTGATTTTTTTATTTTTTTGTAGTTTTTGAAATATCATTATCTGAAAATATAGTAAATGTAGTATAACATCATTACTAACATAATCACACCCTAAAAATTTGATTAGTCTCTAAAAGTTTTTTTTTATTTCTATCATTTAGTAAAAGGAACATTTTGATGTTTTTATTTTAAAAGTTGTAAATGTTTTTTAAACAATGTATTAAAGATGGTGAGCTGAAAGAATTTTAGTATGAAACATTTGATGAAAAATGCATTACAAACACTACATTTCTAAGACCGTTTGTTGTAAACTACATTTTTGAAATATTTCTCATTTGTATCATCCTTGTTTGTCATTGACCCATATGTAAATCCTCAGAATTAATACAAGCTGATATCGACTCATTCGCTTCATATTGCAGTTCCACCAAAGCTGTTGAATGTTCAAGATCACATACAATGTGAAATCATCATTACTAGACTTTCTGCAACCAGTAATATTTTTTCTCCTCCAGGACATGTGGCAGCATCAACACGAATAAATCAACAACTCATTAAAATTCTGCACTTGTATCCAGCTTTAATTTTCACATAGGATGCCAAATGAAACCAGCAAGGAGAAAGATTTCATATGTATGTTTTTTCTATTTTTAAAAACAAGCAGAAACTGAACATGCTCACAGATCACTTGCACATAACTCTGATTTCAACTCGCAATTACAATCTGAGCAAACACAGAACGGGCTTCAACTCTAAAGCAAAGAGAAGCTTCATATCGCAATACCAACACAATATCAACCATGGTCTTCAAAATAGATTATGTATAAATAGCTGCTAATAATAAAGCTCGCTAGGCTCACAAATTGGAAATGTCTTCTTCGGCAACACCAAGTGAAGCATCAGCCTGCATAGGAAATCCACTCCTGGCACAGAAACAAGAGTAAAAACCGCAGCAATCAACAATTGCGAAACATTATGAGAAAGAGACAAGCGTAACCTAAAAACTCATAGGTTAAGCATAATACATTTGTTCTTTCGAATGTCTCTTTACATTGATGATATAAACCCAAAACATCGAATTATACGCAGAAAATGAATAAACATATTTGTAGTAAGCATATTCACGGTACATAAATGTCATATTTAACTGATCTTGAAAACAGTGCTTCAGTGCAGAGCTGCATTCTTCTCCAGAGCAACAACAAAACACTTGAGAGAGCAGTTAGACTTAATGGCGTACTAAAATAACAACACAGGGTTCACATTTCGACTAAAAATGACTGTCAAAGTCATGACAACATCAGGAAATTCTGATTTATGACAGATAATCACACCGATGTGGAGTATTATATGTTTCTGTATAAATACGAGGCATTAAAACACACAAAATAGCACTTGCTAAACAACAAAGTGCTTTGAGAATATGCTTCAGCTCCACTGCTTTCCTCCGGGAAAGATCTGTTTCTGTTTATAGATGATTTATGGTTACATCTGTCTGCTTGCTTCAACAGAAACCGTCGGCTCTGTTCTGCGCAGAAGGTGTTTCTTGCGCTCCACATAAAAAGATGAATAACTACACCTGACAAATGGATGCCTGGCTTCGCTCATCTTCCACTAGGTTGTAAATGGGTCTAAAAAGCTCAGACATACCTCTGGGCACACAGAACGGGTTCTGTTTATTTGGGCTGGAAGAAATGGCGAGGCATTAGATCTCCGCGTATTATGGAATTCATCCAGTGATGGCAAATGTTGGCTGTGGGAAAACACAAGTGTGTCATGATGCTTCGGGCCTTATTGTTGGACAAAAGCATTTTAAATGGATCTTATGCCCTGTAGCATCCTGCATGTTTTTAAGGGATAATTTGTCTGTGCTTTAAAAGCAGGATGAGGCTTGTTTGTTTCTCATTCCGCTGAGTTTGAAGACACAAAGTGGGTAAAAAGGTTTTGTGTTGAGAGAAGACACATCCTGGAGCTAAGTCTGCAAAATTACTTACATTCAAGTCAAAATTGTGATATGACCTTGTGTTATTATTAAAAGGCTGAGATTTTAGTTAAATATTTTAGTTTGTAGTTTGAAAGTGAAGGAGCCCCACTGTTTTGTGTCTTTTTTTGACTTGACTGGAGATCACTTTTGGGTCAACTGAAAGAATTTGGTTCTTTTAAAGGAGACTCAAGTGAGACTGCATGTAATGTGATGTAATGGAAGTATTGACAGATATTTTCTCCTGTATTGTGATGTATATCTGAATGAAACAGATTATCAAAAAAGAGACCAGTTGTTATGACCTATGCCTAACCCCGCCCCTAAACCTACCCGTCACTGGGGTGTAGACAAATCGTACGAGTGAGGTCATATGAATTTGTCCGAATTAGCCACCTTATAAAATATGTACGAATTGGTCGTGAGATAGTGTTGGAATGAAACATTCTTCAAAATATCTTCTTTTGTGTTCCGCATAAGTAAGAAAGTCATACAGGTTTGGAACAGCATGGGGGTGAGTGAACTTTCCCTTTAAGGAAAAGCCCAGTTTGAACTTATTGGAATAAACTTTAATTTGCTCAGACTTGCAGTCTGGAAGAATTAGCAATAGTTCTGTCGAAGGATGTCAAACATGTTTGATATTTTGAGTTGATTTTAGAGCACACATTGCATTCATTTGTCATGCATCTCATATGAGGCGTATGTTTCTGCATGTTTTCTTCAAAATGTCTTGAAAGTCTGGTGGTTTGTGATCCTCAGTTGTTCAGTGTATGATGTCTAGTTTTTCCTCAGTAACCCTTTACAAAGTCGGCAAGTGTATGATGCCTATTTTAACATTAGTTCAGATTTTAAAGGTTATGTAGGTTATTTCAGCCTCAAGACTCATGGGTGCTGTTTCAGTGTCTATATTTTTAAGCAGCAGCAATATGAGATGTTAAATGTTTCTTCAAAATAATATGTTTTGTAACAAACTAATCACCCCTAGCTGAAGCTCTAGCATTAGGAGGAATGTGATGCTGGTGCTGACAGCCAAATGGTTCCACTTGTAAATTATGAGGAGAGAGTGGCTCCAGTCTTGCCACCTCCACTGAAGAGTGAGGATGACGCCTGTAAATACAAGTTTGAATTCCAAGATCTGGCTTTAAAATGAACAACCAGGCTCTACTGATCAACCCTGCCACTTCAATGAAATATGTACAGTATGTAGTGGAGTGATCTATACAATGCTGTGATTTAACTCTATGTCATTCTGTTTGGCTTTCCCCACAGTAGATTTGAATTCATCGGTGACTAGCTGTGTCTGCTCTGTGTTGCTCATGTCAGCGATAATATCCTGAGCAGTATTATCACTTTCCTCCATTATTTTCCCATTATCATTAATCTTGCTCATGTCCACGTTCTCCACTATAGGCATCTCTTTGTCAACTGAGCTTTTCAGTTCATCTATGTTGCAGTCTTCAACTGCGTTTTTCTTGAAGCTTGCCTCAATCTCATTTTTTACGCCATCACTAATTAGCTTGTCTATATTTTCCTTGTTGATCTCCATGCCTTTGCTTGGTTTCTGCTCAGGAGTGACTGAACCGATTTTCTTAGGTGTGCCGTTGGTGTTGCTGCAAATTCGGGGGTCCCTTCCAAGGCTGTATCCGCTCTGGAACATTGAGAGCGTCCGCTGGTGCACATCTTCACTATGGCAGCGGTACAGCCCACGGAAGGCCAAGCGAAACTTCTGGGACATCAGGTTGTAAACGACAGGGTTGATCGCACTGTTGGCGTAAATGCAGGTCCTGCAGAAGAGCAGGAACCAGGCATCCAGGTATGGCGTGCTCACGAAGGAGTTAATGAGAACCAGGGTCCTGTATGGCATCCAAAGCAGGGCGAAGAGCACAACCACCACTGCGAGCATCTTAGTGACCTAAAGAGGTGAGAAATGATAAAAGTGGCTCTTTGAGGTTTTACATAAATAATCACATATGCAGCAATGGACATAGGTTAAAAGTATTCTTAGTATAAGCTTCCACATGTATACACTTCCTTTTAAGTATTTCTAACAATGACAGCAAGCATGTTTGCATACATATGTTCTCACTAATGTTCAAAAGTAAAAAAAAAAGTATAATGTTTCAAAATATTTCTATTTAAAATAAATGCTGTTTTTTTGTTTTTACTTTCCATTCGCTAAAGAAAACTGAAAACAGTATAATAAAATGATTTGTGACATTGAAGACTGGAGTAATGTGACTGCTTTTTTAAAATAATTAAACAAGCTACAGCAAATAATTTATTAGGATTTAGATTTAAATATAGGTCTAATAGCTTAAATTAGCTATAATGTAACTATAAATTCATGAAAATATGTCTACTCAAAAACTGTGGCTTACTGCGTTTTATTAATAATTTCAAAACCATCATAAGTCGCTTTAACAATTTTGAGGAAATCTTTGTTAGATAGCTCGATAGACCATGCTTATATTAAAATCTGCAGAATTCACAACAGTGTTCAATGCACCACAAAAAATAAATCATTGAAAATATTTCTGTTTTCAAGGCATAAAAACGCATGTACACGATCAATGAAAATAATATGTGGACTGACAATGCAGCACTTGCATGTTTTTTTGTTAAAGCACATGTATTTAGACTAGAGGTATTTAGAAAAAATACACAAACAGGCTTAGACTGGGTGCTTTGAATTCAATTGAAACTCATCCTTGTCTGAATCTCAAAGAAAAAATGGCATTTTTCATTATTGTTGCATTAAAGCAAATGTAGTCCATGGCATGCAAACAGAGGGAGTAGTGGAGAGAATGACAGAGAGAGACACCAAGACGAGACGCACTCAAACGTCTTGCATCAAACATCAGTCAAACATCATCTTTGCCTTCCCAGTGACAGTTAACAGGCAAACATTACTGAACCCCTGTGAGAAGGGTGGAATATATCCACACCAGGTTTTGTCTGTCAAAGAAAACAAAGCAGTCCTCCCTAGTGCTCATTTCAAGCGACAAACACATACTAAAATTCGTCCCATTAACATTCACAGGGACTCCTGTGGGGTTCGAGCATATTCATTGTCTCACGCTGGAGATAGACAACCAGTGACGGAGACCTTCAATAATAATGACAAAATTGTCTGCACAACAAAGCATCTAATTGAAGCTGTGTGAGGCTGGGAGGAGCTCCTTTAATTAACAAAGCAGGAGATAATGACTGCATGACTGGCAGTGACAATTTGAATATGCATTTGAAATATCTGGTTATTGTTATTGCTTATCAATGGAAAACAAGGTCTTAACACAGCACAAACAAAGCCGGCTACTACTCATGATTAGGTTAAATAAAGGGGAGCCTCTACTGTAGTGATGACTTTATCAGATTCATAGGAGAGATAACTTCACTCAACCACCGTGGTGGCACAGGCATCTTGAATCGTATTGAACTTTATAAAATTTGCAGATGTAGTGATCAAAGAGCTGGAGGTGCGCCGTAATCGAGGTACATAAACGGAAGAAAGGGAGCAGCTCTTATAACCTCAAAGAGCATAATCTCCTGGAGTATTAAGCATACTTGAGTGAACATCACAAATCATATTATGCAAATGTTCCGCTCAAGTGGGGCACTCTTGAATCTTCAAGATTTTGATCTGAGACGAACGCGAACACCTCCGCACACACATAAGTGCACTCGTGGTAAATGTAGGGACACGTGCATGTCAGGTCACTGAATGGTCTTGAATTGCATGATATTATCCATTCTTATCTGTTTGATGCTCTGAATCTATCATTAAATTCATTAGATCTATATCACTGAACTATCGTTAAAGTCTCAGAACTAAAAGTATATCTCTAAAAGTATATCTGTCAGGGTTATTATAATTAACTAAAACTAGTACCGTACAAAATGTATTACATGAAATTAAATAAATGTTAGCTTAAGTAAAATAAAATTAAAACATTAATATTTATTTTAGTCTATCTATTTTATTTTTTATTTTTTTTTTTATTTACAAATCAGTTTAAAAAAACTATATTGACAAAAAGACTAATAAAAAATGACAAAAGCTAAATTATTAAAATTTTGACTAAAATTAAAATGAAAAATATAACACTAAAAAATATCAAAATATTTTAAGAAAATAATAATAAAAATATCTTAGTGATACTAAAATACCTGGGTAGTCAACTAGTAGATAGATAGATAGATAGATAGATAGATAGATAGATAGATAGATAGATAGATAGATAGATAGATAGATAGATAGATAGATAGATAGATAGCAGCAGTCACTGTCAACTGTGTGACTGTTTATATTCGTTTTCATTCAGGGCAAAAATCTTCTGAAATACTTGACCTTTGCATGACTTCATGCATTTTGTTTTCTCACTGCCTGCATCATATCTCTAATGTCTATGATCTATCACAGAGTCTATTATTCCAGAGTCACAACACAGCTGTGGCTGATGTAGTGACGGTAATGTAGACCCAAATAGTACCCTGATGGCCCCTAATGCCTCTCTTCTGATGATAGATCCTGATGATCTGCTTTATGATGATATTTTGCCATTAGGTACAGTTTCACATAATAAATAATGAGCTCAGATGTTTGGTCTGCATCCATATATGTGTTTATTTGCACAAATGAAGGTGTGCAGAGATATTATTTTGCTTTATACAGAACTCCGAACCAAAAATGACTACATTTAGAAAACATTTAGAATAAATTACTTCTATTTTGATGCTATCAGTAAACGGTGTTGGTAATGGTTCCAAAATGTCACCCAAACAGACTTTTTCTTATCCTAAAGTACAATTAGACCTCATTCACTACATAAAGATTAGCATCTTTAATTAAGCATTGTCATATAGACAGCAAGTCAATAAATAGGAAGGTAACAGTCATTTATAATCAGACATAGCCGAAATTTGAATGTGGCTTCTGATTGAGTGACTCTGATTCAAACCTCTTACTCGCAAGCAGATTCGAAGCTGAGAATTCTTTTGACTGAATCATCAAAAAGAATCAGTGTATAGGAGTCATTTGTTCACAAATCGGACACCAAGGTTTGCGCTGTGTTAGTTGTTGCAGTTGTTAAGTTTTAGGACTGCCACCAAAGGCAGCTAGGTATCAATTACTGTATCTTTTCTAATTTTTATGCAAAATTCTAGGCACTTGGCTTTTACTAATTAAGATGCAACCAAGTAAAATATAATATTAAATAAAAGATTGATTTCATTATCTAAATATTGCCAATTTAATTTGTCAGTTACTTTAAATAGGCCACTATTTTAATCTCCGCCAGAAAAATATCGACACATTCTTCTCCTCACAAACTGACATTTAGTAGAGTGAAACATTATTCTCATAAAAAAGAGAACTGACCTTTCAAAAAACAAATATGAGATAATAATCATAAGGCACGGTACAGGAGGGAAGAACTGCCCCTCGTTTGCCCTCAACTGCAATCTCAGTGGATATCAAAATGTGGAATTAATGTGGAAACTGTCTAAACACAAACTTTTGCACGCGCGCACACACACACACACACACGCACCTGTTTCCGGGAAGAAAGCGCGCTCTTTGGGCGTCCCTGACGACCCGCTTTTCCGGCGTCCACTGGTTCTTTGCAGCTCCTCCTGAGAGTGGGGGCGGTAATGGTACCTGAATCTGGTGGGTGGGGCAGAGGATTCAGGTAAAGGATTCGGGCGATGAGACCGTAAAGAGCTATGGCCAGGAGCAGCGGGATCACGTAGAAGATGGTGAAGTCGATCAGGTAGATGGGCAGGTAGAGGTCTCGAGAGACGCGGTAGCCGCACTGAACACGACCATCAGGGTTCACCTGGATGTCCACCAGGAACAGCCAGAGCATACAGTATACACAGGTGAATGCCCACACCCCGGCAATTATACGTTTGGCTCGGGATACCGTACAAACCGTTTGAGCCCTCATTGGGTGACATATAGCGATGTATCTGTGGAACCACGATAAAATAATAATGGTTATTATTTCCTGAAATATATTTAATATATTTATATAAAGTATTTCTCACTTAGGAGGCACACTTGTGATTCTCATCAGCCAAAACAGATTTGTTAAAGTAATATTTCCTCTTTAACATTTTGTGTTTTGAAGGGATTTAATGGTAGACAAACTCTAATTAACTAGACAAACTCTCTTCAAATGACTGCACGACTCTTTCTATGCATCACTGATTTCTATATAAAATAATACAAATATTAGGAAAAAAAAAACATTACAAAGTAAAGCAAAGGTATTTTGATTGGAGCCATCTGGTGGAAAAAATAAAGAAAGTCATATGTAATACCATTGTGTAACCACTAGATGCATGTATAAGCCTAAATATAATAGGGTTGTGTATTCTCTAGTTGTTTATAAGAGTATTTTCGGGCATACGTACGTCATCGTGGCTTATTTAAATTGTACCCTAAATATTTGCTCTGTATTTTTCATTTATTTCTTTCCTTTTTTTACTTTAAAGATCATAAGTAAGACTAATTTTTAAGACTATTTATTTAGCCTTTTTTGTCTTTATATAGCAAGTGCCACAATACTCACCAAGTTTTATACCATTCCAATGAAGTAAAACCTTTATAAAATTCAGACCACCAGAGGGCTAAATATTGATATTTAAATGGCTTAAATCCTCCTTGGCAAAAAAAGAAAATAAATTATCATGTCAATTTTTTTTTTATACCTAATAATAATGAGCCAAAAAAACTAGCAATATTAATTTTTAGAGCATTTATCTTATCTTATTATCTTCATAAAATTTTACTTACTTTCATATTACATAACTATCAAAGTCTTCTTACAGACGTTGAGTCTAGCTCTGAGCCATTTAATTTTAGTTTTATGTTACTTAATTTTAGGTCTTACCTCTCCACAGTGAAGGCTGTAATCGAGCAGGAGGACGCATTAATACCAAGGTACTGGAAGTAGGTGATGCCCAGGCACCCAGCATGACCATACACCCAGGTGCCCATCAAGCTCTCTGAGATATTCGGCAGACCCGCGGCCACCAAGACCATCAGGTCTGCCACGGCCAAGCTCACCAGATAGCAGTTGGTGGGTGTACGCATGTGGCGTGTGGTAAGAACCACCAGCACGACCATGATGTTTCCCACTATGCCCACACCACACACCAGCAGCACCAGGAACACAGATACCGTCTTATACTCCAGGGACTCGGACACAGCATCCCCAGAACCCACCAGGGAGATGTTGGTGGGGGTGTCCATTCTGGAGCTCACATTTTCCTGCATGATTAGTCCTCTTGATGTGAGTATTTACATATAAGATGTGAAGAAACAGGAAGAAATCAAATTGGTGGTGGAGAAAAAAAGCAGAATATAATCTTTTTGATATTCAAAAGATTGAATATGAAAAAAACTGTCTGTTCAGTTCCAGCTTTTATTGATGTTCTTTTCTCTTATTAAGTATGTTGTTTAATTTTCTTGGCTTCAACAGCATAATGATGTTCATCTGCTGACCGCAGCCCATTATTTCTTCTGTAACAGTATCCTTCCATTAAAAGCACCGCATTGAATTCCAGAGGCTAATTTTTTTCCCACGTTAATGCAAGCGTCCATCCAATTGATCACTCTGGAATAAAAGATTGCAGAAGTCAGCAGGGAAAAAGCAAGTCTCAATCACTGCTAAGAGGATTTCATAGCCGTCGGTTAATTACTAAATAACAGTCCATTTCATCTGGCGCAAAAAGATAAGGCGTACATTGAGGTGGGAGCATCACATATTAAAATACCATGATGCAGACACTCTTTACAAATATTCCCATAACACTTACTCTAGTAAGGATTTTAGGACTTCCTCTGAACATTATTGAGACAGGATGAAAAGCTTTTAATTATTCAAATGAGACATTTTTAGTGGTGCAAGACGATAAGCAGGAAAATCACAGAAAGACTTAAAGCCACACAGCTGCTGTGGCAAATGGCATATTTAATATCCAATGATCTTTAAATCAAATACAACCTTTATATTGTTTTTTTCTTACTATTCAAATTACCTCAATAACTCTTTTTCAGTGTATATTTCACCAAATGGTATAAGTCTGTTGTATATTCATCAAAATATAAGAACACAATGTTTACCACAAATATTCTTTGATAACATATTTGAACATTAATTCTAGTCTGAAAATTGTGTTTTGAAATCCATTAAAGCCCCTAAATGGGGTCAAGACGTTGTTCACAGGAGCTTGAAAAATCCAGACATCTGTTGCTCTTTTCAACCGTCTCTTTGCCTTGTAAATAAGACTGCATTGCCTCTCGGGGCTACTCTAATAAATTGAGGTGGACACGATGTGAAAAGTCATTTAACTCAATCCCGACTTCCCAACCCTGTTAAACCCTGCTTGGAATTCATCTTACTCTATTCCATATTCCATTATTACTGCTCTGGCAGTGCAGATATGTACAAGAGCACTGCGGGTTCCAATCATGTAAAATGAAGAGGAACACGTGTGTGTGTGTGTGTGTGTGTGTGTGTGTGTGTGTGTGTGTGTGTGTGCCCCTCAATGTTTATTATGCTGTCTTTGCTTGAATAAAAAAAAAAAAAAAAAAGATGATTTTTATATAAGGGACATGTTAGAATAATATATATATATATATATATATATATATATATATATATATATATATATATATATATATATATATAATAAAGTAAATGGCAAATAATAATGTGTGGCTACACCTGTTTTTCAGAAGCACTACAGCATTTGTAACATCCATCAGATTTCTGCTGTCACTTAGCCTTTATAAAAGAGAGCTCTTCCTTTTCTTTCTCTGGGCTTGATTCGAAGATGATGGGAGATTCAGAAGTGCTGCTATGAAACATTTGTTTAGCTCTCCTAATTGACTGTATCACTACCAGAATCATAAATCAGTAGAATGCACTCTACGGCAAATAACACGGCTGTGTTCCAAAACCTAGTGAGCTGCCTACCTAGACTGCATTTTGGGACGCCACAGGCTGCTTCCAAAATGGTACATGCATAAAACCGCTGTCTAGGTAGTTATCTCACTAGATTTAAGCCACAGCCTATACTGTCCGTGCGAAAATCACAGTCTCATAAATGTGTCCCTGAACAGGAAAGCAGACGTTTCATTAATACATCGGAAATATTCATAATGAATAATTTAGAGTTTTGAACATTTTTAAAGCAACATTCCGTTTTTAAGCGAGTTGTTGTAGCAACATCCAGTTTGCAAAATATTTTGGCGCCTTAAAAGATTATGAATTTATGAACCTCTCGATTTATACCAAAAAAAAAAAAAACACGCTCAGCTTTAATTTTTATATGGCGATATTACAGTTCAATGAAATATTTTATAGAACTATATAAACGTTAGTAAACATTAGCACCGATCTTCTACCTGAGCAGCTTTATATATTATATTAAAATAGACTTGAACGAAACAAGCTAGAAGAATTTCAGTTTTGTAAAACGCGCAGCTCTTGGAAAATAGGCAATAATATAAGTGCATATTATACATACACCTTTGTCTAAAAAAAACTTTTAGGAATGAAGTTCTGATTAAAGAAATCACTTAAAATTTGCGTATTATAGGAAACTGACATCGATAAGTTCTTAAGATAGAGAATAAAGCGTCTCCTACCAGACATCATTCTTGTAGTTTGGAACCAAAACAGCTCTCGTGCCCTGTATCTGTATCTGTAAACCCCAGATGAAAAACTACATGCACTGATATGAAGTATTTGACATGACGAGCAAATAATCTGATCTTGTACAGAAGCGCTAGTAAATGCACTCTTTAACTGGAAGTCTTCTCAACTATTGGTCCCTTCATCACAATAGCGCCCCCTGGTGGACGAAATAGCCGGTCATTCATGCGTGTGTCGAGTGATTTGAGGTACACTGTGTAGCTGTAATTAAAAATGCATTCACAAAATGTTCTACTACTAAATAAACGAATATTTCTTTTGAGAAATGTGTATAAATGATGAAAAGTTATGTAATTTTATAATTTGCTCCTGTATGACCTCAGTAGTGTCCCCGTGTGTATGCCTCAGTATATTTGTGTATTGAATATTTAATATATTTATTTTACATTGTTTTCTAATAATGATTTAATATTTCCTTTCTTTTACTTTGTGTATTCTATTCAACGGGGGGGATAATCTGGTCGCGCTTTGATGACGTCTGGATAATGGCCGCTCTCACTGTGTAGTGCAGGGTTTATGAATTTCTCCGGTAGAGAAAAATAAGTACCCCAGACAGATCGCTCATTATTGAACACAGTCACCCCAAGGAGAGAGACCGGGTGACTCCCTACACTGAGACCCTGTCTCCCGAGACTCTGTGGTTTGAAAGGTGACCGAATGTGTTTTAATACGCGATGTCCGTGTGTTGTGCAGGAGGGAGCGCTTTATTGTTGCATGAGATTTTAGCCTGTGTGCATCGAAGAAACATCGTGCAACGCAGTAACTCGTGAATTTAGACTTAAGTAACGCATGTGTTATTTAAGCTCAAGTCTAGGCGTTTAAGTGGCGCGATCGCTCGGAAAATGTCGGAAATGGTGTCGTTTTCTCGTGTGCGGGCAGGATTCAGGCCTGTTAGCCGCATCGCCATCGACGAGCTCTCCCGTTAAAGATAAAGCGGCTAGTAAGACGTGTGTCGGTCTCCCTCTCATGAATCCATTGCCTTAAATCTGAGAAGGTAAACAAGTTCCAGATGATTCAATGATTGGCCTTTGTGTGGTATGGAAGAGTTTATGAGTTTAAGTTTTGAATGCGGTTAAGCTATTTTACGTTAGCAGGCTAATATTGAGGTGTTGTTATGGAAGGACTAGTAAGGTAATTAATTATTTTTAATAGGGATTTTATGAAAGTGTACCTTTTATATAAAATCACCATTGTATCATTTTCACCTAAATACCATCGATATTAAAATGATTGTTGCTACAATAAAACCTGTTAGCTTTGTATAAGACACTGTCCTTCAAAAATAAATAGTAACAAGCGTTTAATATGTGAGATATCAACCGCAGTAAAGCTTATTTTCGGTAATTTTACAAACAGTATGACATTTTAAAATATTTGAACAATGTTAACATATTTAAAAGCTGACAAGTACAAATAGTTGTAGTTGTTTTATATTTAGTTTTAAGTCAACCCTCAGAGGTCCAGCATTGACTTAATCTTGTTAACTTTTCATATATAATATATTCAGATGCAAAAGCTTCTAAGTGCCATCTAATTTTTCTTTTTTCTCGGACTTCTATGTTTAGGTTCAGTAGTTTTATTCTAATGGGGGGTATAGGTCCTTTTCTATGCAATTAAAGTGAAATAACTGAACATAAATATAGAAACTTGATTTAAAAAAAAAAAAGCTAATTTTAAAAGAATTTCAGACGGAAGTTAGGATTTTGCATCTGAACTCTTCACATATATATAGTTTTTGTAAATTAATATATTTATTAATACTTAGAATTAAAAAAGATCATATGCCAAATATGAATGTACTAAATTTGTTGTAGGCAGTGTTTTAGGAAGCTACTGGTTTTAGGATGTCAATATTTAAAATATAATTGTAAAACCTTATTTTAATGGAAAAATCTGTTCTTATCTTTATAAATGTTATGTTTTAATGTATTTGTTATTAAATGTAATTAATTAATGTTAATTAAAACATTACCTGCCAAATAATTATTTAGTAGATTTGTTCTAAGTGTTAGATTTCCAGTAGTTTGCAAAGTGTTTGAATTATTTAGACTGGGTCTTAGACTTTTTTTTTTCTATTCTGTACTAACTGTTTGGCTGATACTAAATGTCTGCTTCAGAGTTCTTGCTGATGGATACGCCTGAGAGCCCCACCCAGTCCCCACAATCTCCTGAGGAGGAGGAGAAGGGTCTTTCCGACAACGAGCTGCTGGAGTCGCCCGAGTCCCCAGCAGAAGTAGACAAGGGAGTGTCAGACAGTGAGCTTTTGAAGGATGATGAGAATGAAGTACAGGAGGGTGGAGGAGACTCGGACTTTGAGGATGGAGACAGGGTAGCAGCTGGACGAGAATATACTGAGGATGTATCAGACTTGGAAGACTACAAGATGGACAGGGAGGAGAGAGAAGACGTCCACCAACAAGACCTCGGTTTGACAGTCCGAGGAAGCAAACAGAATGCTAGCCAGTCTCCTGAGGAGGAAATCCTTGAGACGCCGCGATCACCTGATCCTGACTCGCCAGGGCCAGAACACGAACGACCTTTCACCCCAGCAGAAGAGGAGCGAGATGAGGAAGATGAGGCAACTACCAAGTCTGGCCTTGGCCGTGCTGAGCTTGAGGAAGAGGATGATGAGGAAGAAGAGAGGAGGCGGCGGAGGAGGGCGGCGATGGTAGTGAGTGATTTGAAGGACGAATCTTCTGTGTCCAGAGATCTGGATGAACATGAGCTGGATTATGATGAGGAGGTTCCAGAAGAGCCGAGTGCTGCTGCTCCTGAGGAGGACGAGGGAGAGAAGGGTCCCGCCGGGGAGGATGGAGAAGATGAGGAAGAGGATGATGAAGAGGTGGAGAAAAGACGGAAGAAAAAGGAAAGAAAACGAATTTTGCCCCCAGATAACAAAGACACAATACTAAGAAAATCTGAGGACTCGAGGGAGGGAGGCAGGAGAGTTTCGTTCCGTGATAAAAAGAAAGAGGAAGATGATGGAGAGATTGATGAGGGAGAGATAGATGTAAGTATGTTGAAATCATTTGTGATTAGCATAAGATAATAGGAGCTGTTCAATCTCAGTTCACCACTGCAGAGCAAGTAATAATATTTTTTTTTCTTGTTTTATTTTTTGCTGATAAAACCATTGCTTTTTAACTTAGTCTGTTTTTTTTTTTTAACCCAAGGACATTTGTGTAAGTTTATTTTTATGTAAATAAAATACGTAGTTACACTACCATTCAAAAGTTTGGTGTCATCAAGATTTTTAAAAGTTCTTAAATGTCTGTTTTTTTCACCAAGGCTGCATTTTATTTAATTAAAAATACAGTAATATTGTGAAATAATATTAACATTTAAAATAACTTTTCTATTTAAAAACATTTTGGAATGTAATTTTAATTTCCAACATATCGCAGTCCTTCAGAAATCATTTTAGTATGATGATTTGGTGCTCAAGTAGAATTTGAAAACAGTTGGCTGCTTTATATTTTTGTGGAAACCATGATATTTTTTTGATGAATAGAAAGTCGAAAGATCAGCGTTTATTTGAAATATGTTTCAATAGTCAATTTAATGCATCCTTGCAGAGTGAAGTATTTAAAAATCTTACTGACCCCAAACGTTTACACAGTAAATCACCTACCTTTGGTTTAGATTGATTAATAACCAGTCATTAAGAAGTTCTGTAGTGAGAGTTTTTGTTAATTTTTTAGGATGATGATCTTGAGGAGGGAGAGGTGAAGGATCCCATGGACAGGAAGATCAGACCCCGACCCATCTGCAGGTTTTTTATGAAAGGTAGTTCTAAATTCATGTGATTTCCTGGATAGTTTAAATCTGCTGATACAGCTTTTCTACATGTCAAATGGTGTGTTTATGTAGCCCAAGGCGATAATCTAACAATTTACCTTGATGATAACACGCTTTGAAGTTTGATAAGCCTCACGTTTAGTTCAGTGTGTGCCTAAATTACAACAGTAGGGGGAGCAATTGAATGCAGTATCTTCAAATTTGTCCTAAGAGCAAATATTCCAAAGCAGTGGATGGTTTTGATGTTGATGCTATGCCATTATTGGAATTTTTTTTAAACTATCAATATATTATATATTTAAATATTGCAATGGTTTCTGTCTGGTCTCTTGCAGGTAACTGCACCTGGGGCATGATCTGTAGGTTCATCCATCCAGGAGTCAATGATAAAGGCAACTACTCCCTCATCTCCAAGCCAGATCCCTTCTCTCCTAACGGAGCACCCCCTGGAGGAGGAGGTGGACCCCACCCCCTCATGCCTGCTAACCCCTGGGTATACATCCTTTGTGATTAATTTTCTACTATTTTGTTTCTTCCTAAATTAAAAGTTTAAATTTCAGTTCAACATTTGAATCTTGTTTTCTTCCAGGGAGCCCCTGCTGTGGAAGAGTTGCCTCCTCCTCCACCTCCTCTAGATCCTCCGGTGGAAAGCGCCTGGGAAAGAGGCCTTAGACATGCCAAAGAAGTACGGTTATCACCACCATACCTGTTTTAAAATTGTTTTTGAGTGAACAATTTAAAAAGTTCCATTTCTAGGTATTGTTATATTGTTTCTGGGTTTTTTGAGGGGAACTCAGCTATTCAGATGAGTCTGTAGTGTGTTCTGTAGTGGTTTTGTGATTACAAAAAAAGGGTTAACTGTGCAACTGAGACAACATTATATGTATTTTTATACTCATGCTATGCTAAATACGATGCTTTCTTTACTGGGCAGAGAATTAGTTAAACAAGAAAGGTTACCAGTTAAACTGAATGCCATGATCCAACTTGTTCCAACTCAAAATATGTTCCCTTAGGTGTTGAAGAAAGCCACCATCCGTAAAGAGCAGGAACCCGACTTTGAGGAAAAACGTTTCACTGTAACCATAGGTGAAGATGACCGTGACTTTGACAAAGAAAATGACTTCTTCAGGGAGCGCGGCTATCGTATCACCAGAGAAATTAGAGATGCTGGGTACGAAACAATGACTTATCAGGAACTTAATCAGAGAGTGATCTTTTCCATTTTTACCTTTGTTTCTGCTGGTTCATGAAGTTCAAATGTGGTTGTGGCAGTTTACATACTTAAAGGTAATTGTCATCCATCTAAAACTATTGTTAAAAGCATTTTGTTAATTCTTATGCATATTGGTTTCCATGACCTAGTTATATTTTTAACTACTATGAAAAAATGTATTTGTCACACTGCAGGACCATTTAAAATGGCAAAAAGGTGGTCAAAATGGTAAACAAAATGTTGATCCATTGCAGCACCCAAAATATACATTGTTTCTTATTAGTTCATGTAAATTTGATCCTAAATTATTCTTGTTTATTAAAAAAGATGGACGTAAGCTCTGACCCATATTGTAATGTTTTTGTTTTCTCTTTCTGCATTGCAGTGATATTGAGTTCAGAGATCCAGCTTATGGGTGAGTATCATAAATCAATTCCCATCGAAAATGCACATATTAACTTGTCCTTCCCAACTGTACATTTATAACAACTATTTATGTGGTAGTGATCCGTATGGCGACCCATACTATGATTATGAGATGGAAGCTTTTTGGCGAGGAGGCCAGTATGAGAATTTCCGAGTGCAGTACACTGAGACCCCACTGCCATACTACCCTGTGAGTACATACTCATGTAGTGTAGCTGTTTTACTGTTTTGTTTACTATTGTTCCAAAGAGCTTTTATTAGAAAACTAAAGTGCAAAGTTACTGATGCTGGGTCTTTTAAATGTTTACAGTGTGCATGCACATGATGTGTAGGCCAAATTATATAACAGGAATTACCAAAATACAGTCACTGGCCACTTTAATAGGTACACCTTGCTAGTACCGGGTTGGACCCAGTTTTGGCTTCAGAACTGCCTTAATTCTTCGTGGCATAGATTCAACAAGGTGTTGGAAACATTCCTCAGAGATTTTGGTCCATATTGACATGATAGCATCACGCAGTTGCTGCAAATTTGTAGGCTACACATCCATGATGCGAATCTCCCGTTCCTCCACATCCCAAAGGTGCTCTATTGGATTGAGATCTGGTGACTGTGGAGGCCATTTGAGTAAAGTGAACTCATTGTCATGTTCAAGAAACCAGTCTGAGATGATTTGAGCTTTGTGACATGGTGCATTATCCTGCTGGAAGTAGCCATAAGAAGATGGGTACACTGTAGTCATAAAGGGATGGACATGGTCAGCAACAATGCTCAGGTAGGCTGTGGCGTTTAAACGATGCTCAATTGGTACTAAGGGGCCCAAAGTGTACCAAGAAAATATCCCCCACACCATTACACCACCACCACCAGCCTGAACCGTTGAGACAAGGCAGGATGGATCCATGCTTTCATGTTCTTTACGCCAAATTCTGACCCTGCCATCTGAATGTCGCAGCAGAAATCGAGACTCATCAGACCAGGCAACATTTTTCCAATCTTCTATTGTCCAATTTTGGTGAGCCTGTGCGAATTGTAGCCTCCGTTTCCTGTTCTTAGTTGACAGGAGCGGCACCCGGTGAAGTCTTCTGCTGCTGAAGCCCATCTGCTTCAGGGTTCGACGTGTTGTGCGTTCAGAGATGGTATTCTGCATACCTTGGTTGTAACGAGTGGTTATTTGAAGTTACTGTTGCCTTTCTATTATCTATAACCAGTCTGCCCTTTCTCCTCTGACATCAACAAGGCATTTTCGTCCACACAACTGCTGCTTACTGGATATTTTCTCTTTGTCGGACCATTCTCTGTAAACCCTAGAGATGGTTGTGCGTGAAAAACAGTAGATCAGCAGTTTTTGAAATACTCAGACCAGCCCGTCTGGCACCAACAACCATTCCACGTTCAAAGTCACTTAAATCCCCTTTCTTCCCCATTCTGATGCTCGGTTTGAACTTCAGCAAGTCGTCTTCACCACATCTAGATGCCTAAATGCATTGATTTGCTGCCATGTGATTGGCTGATTAGCAATTTGTGTTACCAAGCAATTGAACGGGTGTACCTAATAAAGTGGCCGGTGAGTGTATGTTTATTATACAAAAATAGTTGATTTTTCAGTAGGGATGCTCCGATCAGGATTTTTGCAGCCGACACGGAGTACCGATTTCTTGTCATAGTGATCGACCGATGCCGATTCTGATGCTTCTAGGCAAGCTTTATATAACATATGTAATAATGTTATATAAATAATCACAAAAATTATTCCTTATACAGTTAACATTTTAATATGCCTTTAAATGGGGTTTATGCATATCTATGTATATCAGGATACTTAATATAAGACAAAAATAAATACAAACAAAATGGAGCAGTCTGATGCAACCCACACGGTTTATTTGAACATTATCCAATAGTAAATTCAGGAGGACAAAATAAACATTCAATCTCCTTAAATTGAGAAGACTGATGTAACTTAAACATTGTCCAATACAAGTCTGAGCAGGACAAAATTAATAAAAAAAATAAATAAATTCAACTCCTAAAAGAACTAATTGGAGTAGTTTGATGCAACTCATTAGGTTTAATTTAACATTGGACAAAATAAATCTAAACATTTAAACTCCAGCATGGAGAAGTCTGATGTAACTCATGAGGTTTAATACTGTGCAATATAAGACTGAAGAGGAAAGAAGATAGAAACATTTAAACTACTGAAAGAACAAAACAGAGTAGTTCGATCAAGGTTATATCCATGGGAGCTGCGGATAATCCACAGAGAGGGCAATAAAAATGCATTCTGATTGTTTGCGGGTGGGTCACAGGTGGATAAAATAAATGACAAATGATGCAAAAATTAACTACCTTTTTTTTTTTTTTTTTTTTTTTTTTTTTTTTTTTATCAGGCAGACGATTTCATTTGTGTGTGTGTTCGCCTGATTGGGAAGTTGCAGTGACAGAAACGGTGACATTCCAGATAAAGTTTAAAAGGAGTAAAGCCTGTGTTAATGCTATTGAGTAGGCTAATATGGCCAAAGAAGATATTTTTTGTTTTATAAATAAATGTTCATTTAAAAGCAGCCTACGATCAGCGTATTATGTTATCGTTACCCCTTACGGCGCCGATGAGGTTTTGTTCTGTCCTCCAAACACACCACGGCTGGCCGGTATAAACACATGCACTGACTAGAGCGGCCGCAATCAGCTCTGGCTCCCGTGGAGCCGTAACGTGCCGCAGACACTTACACTGATGCACAGATCAGCTCTAACGTCACTGAATCTGCTGTTAAAAATGAACCATCAATTCATCATGCAAAACATACACAACAAATAGCGAATTTTTCATTGTTTCTTGAAATGTCATAGCATTTCCACACCGTAGATAACATGACTGCGGTGCCAAATCATTTCTGTTCTCACACGTTGACGTCATCAAATTGTGATCGGTTTGTGAGATCGGCCTAGTGTAGTGAGTACTGATCGAGTCGTAAAATGTGATTATCAGCCATTACTGCTCTCCGGCCAAACAGTCGGCCAATCCCTACTGTTCAGTGCTGTATTTGATCAGAATGAAGTATTCCTGAGAGACACACGCATGTATTTGTACTACTGAACAACTGAGAATTGTTTTGTTTGCTTCAGGACCGAGAGCGGGAAAGAGATCCACGCGAGCGCCACCGCGAAAGGGAACGGGAGCGTGAAAGAGACCACCGTGAGCGGGAGCGCAGACAGAGAGAGCGAGAAAGAGAGAGAGAGCGGGAACGGGAGAAGGAGAGCCGGCGCAGGAAGGAGGAATGGGAGAGGGATCATCAGAAACGGGGCGAAAAGGAGGGACGGCCTAGAGAGCGCCCTCCCAGAGAGCCACGGGAGAAGAAGGATGAGAAGGATGAGAAGGAGAAGCCACTCAAACCACGTTCACCCATGAACATGCCACCCAGGTGAGTTTAAAGCTTCCTGCTTAACACTAGTCTTAGATGGGATGCTAAGAAGTCACAGACCGTGATGCACATTAAAATCTGGTGAAAAATGGCAGTTCCAATTTGAATGCCCAGCTGCTACGCAATTTTGAGGGTGGTAAGTCTTTTTAGTCTGTAAAGACATTTTTATTTAAAGTCTGCTGCAATGAATGAACTTGAAGTGTGCGCTGTTTGTGAAGTTCATGGTTAGTTGGTACTTAATTTGGGATGGAAATTCTGACCACAAAATCTACATGCATTTCCATTTAATATTTCGGTGTTGTCTGTGCAATCATTTACAGAGACTGCTGCATTTTAAAGTGATTTAAATTCCCCTTTGTTGCATGTTGCTCTATTATTGTGATAGTATCAAATTCTGATTAAAGGTCCAAGTATACTTGGCCTTTGAAGTATAGTCCACTTGAGGTGTACGCGAACGCATGAAAGCTTAATCATCTTTAGAAAGCTTCATCTTTGTCCAGCGTCTGCTCTATTTTTCTTTAGAAGTTACAAAAAGTAACTTCTGCGTACGTGTATGTGATGCTTGTACTATTCAGATGACGACATTCAATTCAAGTTCAAATCAGATTGTGAGGTTGACGAACTGAGAAGTAGAAATTTTAGCTATGTATCTTTTATAAAGTAAAACTAACTAAAATAAAAAGTGGATAAAAGGTAGAAAAAATAATACTTTTAATATTTTTGTTTTCACCCATTCAAAGTGAGTACACTTGCACAAGGTTCTTCATTATAGTTGCTGTATATTGGTATGTTACATTTAAACTGTCAGTGAACATTAAATGAATTGAGAACGCATCTATGGCCCAAATTCACACTTGACTAATTCTTTGTGGAAAGCACTGCAGGGTGACTGTTCTTGCATTAGCACACTTCAAGTTGCAAATTTATCGCTCATTTTGAAACTTCCGGCATTTTGGTCTTTCCTGACACTATCACAATAGTCTTCTCCTGTTAGTATTATTTCCCTTAACAGTAATTTCTTCTTTGCTGTATACACTTGCATAACCAAAGACTCAGATTGCATATTTGATTATGGTCACTTTATGGGAAATTTCCAGGAGGATTGTATCTCATGGCCACACCAGTGCTGCGCTTTTGACCTTCTATGTCAGGTCAGCTCTCATTTTTCCTAGATAGATTTGCATTTCATTAATTAAGCCAAAATCCCACACAAAATGGAAAAATTTCCGACTCACTTGTGTTGAGTAAATGACTTGTGTTCTCAGAATTCCTTAAAAGGAGACAGTAATACTTGCATGAAGTCATTTACCGGCAAGTTTAGGGAGAGATTCACACCTAAATGATTTGTTTGACTTCAGAGAACTCTGTTGCGTCTCAAATTTCTAAACTTCATGTCATATAACCAATTTCGTGTGAACAGTTAGGTCAACTTGAGACTTGTAAAAATGCACGATCATACTCTTTGCCCTTGTGACTGATCTATAAACAGTTTCAGTTCTACTGAGCACTTCTGATTTGGTTAGTAAAGTGCTTTGTGTTTCATTGGCAATGCTGGATATGCAATTCAGCATTGTTATTTGGGACCTGTCTTCTAATGGGCAATAATACTACATTAGCACCACTCATATTCAATTAAATTGTATGTTAAATTACAGTTATATTGGTTCCAAATTGTTGTTAATGTACGTACATAACCTCACCTTAGGCTAGAAGGTTGTGTATTTTGGTGTGATTGTGTATTGTGTCTGGTGTGAACACTTATGCCTTCTATCGGTCAAAGTTTTGGAATAATGAAAATCTTATGTTTCTAATGATTTCTGAAGGATAATGTAACACTGAAGAGTGAAGACTGGAGAAATGATACAGAAAATTCAGCTTTGCTATCATTGTAAATTGCATTAAAATATATATATATATATATATATGTATGTGTGTTTTTAACTGTAATATGTTTTCAGAATATTACTGCTTTTACTGTGTGTTTGATAAAATATGCAGCCTTGATGTGCATAAGACACTTCTTTCAAAAACATAAAAAATCTTCATTATTCCAAACTTTGTGTTTAGTTTTTGTTTGTTTGCTTGTGTAGCCTGCCTGACACAATTTTATCTTAATCAATTGGCTCAACCACCTAGAGTTTGGGATCTCTTAGTTTGACAAGTTGAAGATGGGAATTGTACAGGAAAACCCTGTTTTAAAGTTCATTATTTGTTCTCGGTGGTATGGATTAGCAATTATTTTATTTTATGTGTGTAATTGTACAACATGCATAATACATTGTCAGTGTTTCAAGGTTGAACTTTTTTTATTTAATATCCTCAGGAAACTTGTCAATGCAGTGTGGAAATAAAGCCTCCGCGACTAGAACATGTTGCATGATTTTGGAATTACTACATTAGCTTTGCATTACCTGCATCACTGGTGAAAGGTTGTCCTTGTGCTACCTATTATAACAAGCTGAAGTAAATGATTCAGAACACATTATTATAGTAGCAATCACGTGATCATGAAACAAGGGAATTTTTCGACTTGGCAAAGAAATTCAGGAAGGAAATCATTAAAGCACGGCATTAACCATTTCCCAGGTGTGGTAAACACGAGTGTGAACTTAGATCGATTCTGTTTGCTCGCAAACAATTCCCTGTGACGTTGAGAGGTGTGTCATCACCGTTTCAGGTTTTACCTGAATGTGTTGGGGCATCGCTACTCAGTGCTTTGATGTCTAAGATCAGTCTGATTCGTTTAAGGAAATTGATATTTGAAATGGCAATAATGGAATTGCAATGGCATTTCATAACTTTGCCAATGGCTGAAACTGCAACTAAATACTGCATTTGACTGATACTACACCTGAACTGATACTAACGCCATTTGTGGCTCAGTTTACGATAGAAGTAAATGTTTTTTGCAACAACTTATTATATATATATATATATATATATATATATATATATATATATATATATATATATATATATATATATATATATATATTAGTGCTGTCAAATGATTAATCGCATCCGTTTCATTCTAGGGAGAAATCCTAGGGTTGTAAATGGACATGTAAAATCGTTTCTGGATATTTTTTGCCCTTACCCTAAGCCACATACCTTCTATGTAGATATCAGAGAACAATTTAAAATACTGTATCAATGCATTCTATGGCACCTTTAAATATATACATGCATGTGTGTTTATTTACAGTGGGGAAAATAAGTATTTGATACACTGCTGATTTTTCAAGTTTTCCCACTTACAAAGAATGGAGAGATCTGTAATTTTCATCGTAGGTACACCTCAACTGTGAGAGACAGAATAAGAAAAAAATCCAGAAAATCACATTGTATGATTTTTTTTTTTAATAGTTAATTTCCATTTTATTGCATGAAATAAGTATTTGATACAATAGAAAAATATAACTTAATATTTGGTACAGAAACCTTTGTTTACAATTACAGAGGTCAGACGTTTCCTGTAGTTCTTGACCAGGTTTGCACACACTTCAGCAGGGATTTTGGCCCACTGCTCCATACAGGTCTTCTCCAGATCTTTCAGGTTTTGGGGCTGTCGCTGGGCAACACAGAGTTTCAGCTCCCTCCATAGATTTTCTATTGCAGAAAAGCACCCCCAAAGCATGATGTTTCCACGCCCATGCTTCACGGTTGGGATGGTGTTCTTGGGATTGTACTCATCCTTCCTCCAAACACGGCGAGTGGAGTTTATACCAAAAAGTTATATTTTGATCTTATCTGACAGCATGACCTTCTCCCATGCCTCCTCTGGATCATCCAGATGGTCTTTGGCAAACTTCAGACGGGCCTGGACATGTGCTGGCTTGAGCAGGGGGATCTTGCACGCGCTGCAGGATTTTAATCCATGACGGTGTAGTGTTACTAATGGTAACCGTTGAGACTGTGGTCCCAGCTCTCTTCAGGTCATTGACCAGGTCCTCCCATGTAGTTCTAGGCTGATCCCTCACCTTTCTCAGGATCATTGATACTCCACAAGGCGAGATCTTGCATGGAGCCCCAGTCCGAGGGAGATTGACAGTCATCTTGAAATTCTTCCATTTTCTAATAATTGCGCCAACAGCTGTTGCCTTCTCACCAAGCTGTTTGCCTATTGTCCTGTAGCCCATCCCAGCCTTGTGCAGGTCTACAATTTTGCCCCTAGTGTCCTTAGACAGCTCTTTGGTCTTGCCCATAGTGGAGAGGTTGGAGGATAGGAACGAATTCTTAATTCATGGTCATGAAATATTTAATTTCCCACTCTTTACCACAGTAAGAGATGCAAAAACCGTGATTTAAAAGTGAATGACAATAAAATAAACC
The DNA here is from genome assembly GCF_936440315.1 of Barbus barbus. Lineage (NCBI taxonomy): Eukaryota > Metazoa > Chordata > Actinopteri > Cypriniformes > Cyprinidae > Barbus > Barbus barbus. The sequence continues at coordinate 21,512,259 of NC_136750.1, forward strand.
TGAGAAATTAGAGGGTGAGAGGTGAGGATTTGGGAAAAGTACTTACATTTAAAGGGTTCATCGGATGCAATATTCACTTTTCAAGTTGTTTGAACAAATATGTGTTGGAAGTGTGTGTACACATCCATCCTATAATGATAAAAATCCACCCAGTGGTTTTTTAAAAATTCTCTCTCAATTCAGGCTGTTCTTAGAATCATATCAGGTTACATCAAATGGGCATCCGATGACCCCTTTAAAATGTTTCATATAAACAACAGTGTGTTTTAGATTTACCATTTATATTTATCATATATTTACTTATTTATTTTACTGATGTGCCCTCATAATTGAATTGAGTGGGACAAACTCACTCGCTTGATATCACAGCAGTAGAAATGGCAATGACCCAATCAATTGCCAATGGACGAAATCAAGTCACTCAGATGTAAGTCACAAAAGGGAAGAAAAGACTATTGCAATGTCCATTTCATGGCAACAACATGGCACGTTTCATCAACTTGTGAATAATGTTTTGTACTGTGCTGTGCATTTATATTTACATGTCACGATCATATATATACATGTATACAGTGCCGTGAAAAGATTTTTTGCCCCTCTCCTGTTTTTTTTTTTGCATATTTGTCACACTTAAAAGATTCAGTTCATCAAACTAATTTTAATATTACACAAAGATAATGCAACTTAATACAAAATGCAGTTTTTAAATGATGATTTCATTTATTAAGGGAAAAAAGCTGTCCAAACCTACCTGACCCCACGTGAAAAATGTATTGCCCCCTCCTGTTAAATCATGAAAGAACTGTGATTAACCACATTACTTTAGAAAGCGGAGTTAAATTTCACTAGACACACACAGGCCTGATTACTGCCAGACCTGTTGAATCAAGAAATAAGAACAGACAGAAGAAATAGTGCAATATACATTACAAAATGTGGCTTTAAACGTTAATATACTGTTTATTTTCATGTCATTGAACATAAGCCTACAGTTTATAATCTATTTTGTTGAAGTATTAATTGTTAGTTTATTTTATTTTTATTATTCCATAAAAACCCATTTTTTTTAATCACAGCTTCTTTAAAAAAAAAAAAAGTTTAAATTGTCAGTCATAATTTATCATTGGGTTTATTTTGAAGTATGCATTTGAGTGATTTTTTTTTTTTTTTAAATGGAAATGTATTTTTATGGAATCAGGATTGTCCAAAGATATGGAGAGGCCAGAAGAGGAATTGATCCTGGTTCTCTTTTTCATTGTGTCTATGTCTGGTATATTCCTCTGTGTCGCCCCCTTCATTGTTATGTATTGATCTTTTGGTCTGCTTCTCCTTAATTTGTATTATTCGGCTTCCTGTGATATTCCAGACTTCACTATAATGTCAGGGCATTTTGAAACATTAGTTGAACTGTTAGATGTCGTGCCCAGTGTGTCTTTGCTGACCTAGCAGTTATTCTGTGGTTTTCACCACTCTGTACTCTACGCTGACTTTCATTGTCACATTTTGTGTAATGTGACAATTTAGACGTACAATTTGTGTAATGTGACATTTAGACGTAGAACTGGAACTATGCCAAGCCAAGAATAAAATGAATGTCCTGTTTATAGCAAAATATAGCACAATAGTTAAGTATGCCGCAAAACAGGTTATTGGTAGAACCCTGTTTATTGTTTGTCCGCTTATGACGAGTGGCTCTTGCAATACTGGAATTGTGCTTTAGCGTCAGTTTTCATGTTGGTATTGTAGGTTTCATCATTGTACGTCACAAAGGTGATACGTTCAGAGAAAGGATGAAATGACAGGTATTCTGGTTTGTTCTTTGTAAACAAGAGTCATGTCAGAAAGGGGTTGTCCACTGAAAAATAGCCAAACGTGTTCATGCAGTTAGATTTAAAACCATTTAAAAAAAAAAAAGCAAATTATTTTAATTTGTCATATTTCACAAAGTCGTGATCTTCTAAGCTGCTTTGTTATAGCCTGTTTTTCCTTAATGGCTTTCTTCCTGTCTGAGTCTGATTTTAGTACAGCGCACCTTTATAACCTGCTCATGGAGGTGTGACTGAAAGTTACATCATCGGCTGAATATCTTCCAGGAGTCGAGTTTCAGATCATGCCGGTTCCCGTGATGAGGAAAAAAATGCAATGACTTCAGTCTTAAACTATCTTGATTCATTTTCCGATATTCTCTGCAGAGATAAGATGTCATGATTAGAGATTCTTCTGCAAGCATGAAGCAATACACTCAAATGTCTTTTCCGGATAGATTTGTTTTTTTAAATATTATTTTTAGACGCATGAATTACAAGCGTTGTATTTATCCTTTTGTTATTACAAATGTCTCTGCATCTGCATACTTTCCTGGAATGAATGTCAATCTTACAGATTTATATGAATAAATGAATGAATTATTTATTTATGCTGGAATCGTTCTGTATCAGTCAGAATATAATGCAAGTGTGTAATTTTTAAAGATATTCTTGTAGTGTAGTCACATTTGGAAGTCTTAACTCATAAGCGATCCTTGGAAAGGCCTGACACAGCTCCTAACCTCGGTTAGCTGTGGTTTTACCTGGAGCTCCTCTAAGGATCTTTCTGGTTTAGCGCAACATTGATATCTATCATGCTCACACTGTGAAAAATGACAACAAGGGCATCCCATCACACGAACAAGGTTAAAAGTCAGGTGTCTTCCTGTTGACAGAATGCTGTTTTTGATGAGAGAAACACCCAGGCTTGTTGACACGTGCCCTATGGAGCGCTGATGAAATACTTAAATCTTACATGCTTACATTTGTAAACATTCCAGATAATATTTTGGAGCTGTTATTTTTCTCCTGATAATGCATTTGACAAAATGCATTAAGCATGTGTAGAGCTAATACATTAAATTAAACCGAATTAAATTTATTAAATGTAACAGTAAATGCATTTATAATGTAACAAGATTTGTTTATAATAAATGCTGTTCTTTTGAACTTTCTATTCATCAAATTCTGAAATGTATCATTTCCAGAAAAATATTAAGCAGCACAAGTGTTTTAATATTGATAGTAATAATAAGAAATGTTTATTGAGCACCAAATCAGCTTATAGAAATTCTGAAGGATCATGTGACACTGAAGGCTGAAGTAAAATTTTAATAATACTTCACAATTTTACTATCTTTTTTTTTTCTGTTTTTAATCAAATAAATTTAGCCTCGGTGCAAAAATCTTACCAGCCTCAAACCTTTGAGTAATAGTGTGTGCAGTAATTTTAACAAATTGCTAATTAACTTTTGTAATCAGATTTTCACACAGTTAAGAATGAAACCGGATATTCAAGTATGACTAAACTGATCAAATATTTTGAACCATCAAAATAAGAAAACATTTGTCTCCCATTTTCTGTTACTTGTATTTAATTTTTTTATTTGGGGATTTGCCGTGTTACAGCTCTGCATTAATCCCTCTTCACGGAACGATCCGCTTCCTTTTTTCCGTACAAACAGGAAATTAAAGGTGAGCTCAGATTCCACTTCTAAAAATAGCTTCTGGTTGTCTGTACTATTTTTAGGTACACTGCAATACTTACCTTAGGTTTGTTTACTCTCTGACATCACCCAAAAGGACATTCCAGGTCCTAGGCTGGATCACGTTACTCAGAAGGCATTATTTAGTATACATGATGTGGAATGCCCAGAGTTTAACTAATAGCATAATGTAATGATCTTTAATTAACCAAAGGATTAATGAGCAACTTTTTCAAAAACTCCCAAACTTGAACTTTTGTCCAAACAGCTTTAGTAAAATTAGACAAGGAATATCCAGAGAACTTAAACTTGCATATGGGACTACTGGAGGGCCAGCTGGTCAGGCGATATGACCGCCAAGGTCTGCTCACTACATTTAATGGGCTGAAAGTCACCGAGTCTGATTTAGCACAGCTTAAGCCATGAATATCCAGATAAAATGAACATCCAAATCCATGAATATCCACAAAATTGAACATCCAATTGGGATTTTTGGAGAGCCAGCAATAACCAAGAATTTTAAGGCATTATTTTGACATATTATTAACAGTTCTCAATGCTTGTTTGAACTGAAGCACAGGGGAAATCTGGGGCTCATCTAAGGGAAACAAACATTAACAAAGATTATAAACTATATACCTAGTTGCCGGAAAACAACTGTTTACTTAGTATGTTGTACAGGAATTGTGTGGGAAGGTAGTTTCTCCATTTCATTCATATTACCTGCGTTATCTGGTGTGGTGTTTGAATGGTAGACAACTGCTTCAAAGTTATTATTTAATTACTAAACATGTGACCTGAGAGCACTATATCTCCTGGCGCAAATAAAGTGGGCTAAAGACGACAATATTGGTAATTTAGTAATTCAGCATAAAGCTAATACATTTTATTTGAACAACAGCTGACTGAATCCGGTTTTCAAGTTTATGCAAGATCTGCTTTGTGGGAAGGTGGGTACAAAGACTTGCATAAGACAGGCCTCTGAAGTGATACAAATAAAGGGACATTTGACACTACTTGAGAAGTTTGTTGGCAGCTCTAGCGTCCTGATGAACCATTGGATGACTTCCAAAGTCAGTGAAGAGAATATAGTCTGCTGCCTCCATATTAAATTACTTTGATACACTTCAGTTTACTGTCATTTCACAAAAATTAATTCAATTTTGTTACGTTTTTTTTATCACTATAGCAACTCCCTCCTGTGAACACTTAAACATTCTAAAATCATTCTAAAACGCATGACATCTAATGTTAACATTGCTTAATATTGTTACCTACTGGTGATTTGATAATGTCAGTTGGCATGCATATTTTTAGGGGTTTTCTATTGTTTTTCATGAAATTAACTGGTATATTGTTTAAGGAAAACTTGTGCTTATGTTGAGTCTAGATGAAATGACGACAAATCTATGCTGACTTTACCATGTCAATGACAGCTTCTTTTACAGAGAATGTGGAAATTCTACCTGCTAATTGTAAACATTTCACTTTCATTAAGAGAACTAAAGAATGTGGAAATTCTACCTGCCACTTTCATTGAGAGAACTTCCAATGTTAAAGTTCTTTAAAGGAAATAGGTCATTGAGATGTTTGTCATGTTAAAGAAAGTCACGCTATAGGTGCTAAATCCCCTTGTTTTTCTTTTCAGAGGGCCAATGGAGCCACCACCTAAGAAGGAGATGGTCCCATTGCCCAAGAGGCCAGATGAATGGAAAGACCCCTGGCTCAGGTCTAAATCCCCTAGGAGAAGACCTGGTCTTATGGGCTCGCCTCCACGTGGACGTAGACGACACAGGCCCTCCGGATCTTCAGTTTCCCTTTCCAATTCGTCTAGGTAAGATACCTGCCATGGAACTATTGAGACATCAAGAAATACAGATTAAGAATGACAGAAGAATGAGAAAATAAATTAATTTTAATTTTTGGGTGAACTATTCTTTTAAGCTAAGCGGTGATGCTTTATTTATACATTTCTCCAATTTTCCAGATCTTCATCCCGATCGTCATCGTTCACGGGTTCTGGCTCTTCCCATTCCCGATCTCGTTCTTCTTCAATGAGTTCCTACTCAAGTCACTCCTCTCAGCACAGCTCTTTCAGCGGAAGCCGCTCTAGGCAAGATATAACATTTCACGACAATATCTTGATTTGCCATGCTAATTTGCTGTAATGACTTCCAGAATATTCAGTATACTACATTTATAATTGACTGGCTTTTACTGTGACTGTTTGCTGTTACTAATAACTTTACTTTCCATTGTCTAGATCGCGATCCTTCTCTTCCTCACCCTCCCCGACCCCCTCAGCACAAAGGAACACTAATAAGAACAAAGCTGAGCAGCCTCCTGCTGCATTGAAAGGGTAAATACACACTCATGCTCTCAAAACACATTTGTTTTATACACTACTGTTTTACCAATTTTTCAGGATTTCTGCAGTATCTCATCCGTTTAAAAAAAAATAAAAATAGACGACATCTGTGGCTGCAAGCTAGGGACAATGCTATGATCAAAGAGGCTCGTGTTTGTAGTGCTCACTTCATATCAAAAATTAAAAGTGGTCTACTATGTACGTGTTGCCTACCTATTCTGTTAGGAGCTCGGGATCAGGCAGACAATCGCCATTAGCTAAAACAACTTTAGAATGGTACTGTTCCCGGTCCTGTGGTGTCAAAGACCTTGACACACTATGCCGGTCTATTAGCCACGCCATTTTTCTGACCCCATGCTGCGCGCGCACCCAACCTAGGCTTTCGATGTTTACAAACATTGAAGGGGTCTATATGTTTTTAGTGATCAGATATCTATCTGATTTGTTAAAATGGTTCCATTTACACTTAGCCACATAAATGTGTGTCTCTGCAAAATGGATTGAAATACGATCTTCAATTCCTGCGCTATATGCATATTTAACAGTTCACGTCACGAAAGCAACAGATATGCACTGCATTTTATTCATCATAAGCTCATTTCAAGATCGAAGACCGCAATAGGAGAGAGCACGGCATTAGCACTCGTAAGATAATTAAGTCTCACTACTTTTAACGAAGATTATTTTGTTTAATAATCAGCTAATTTTATTCATCATAAGCTAATTTCATGATCGAAGACTGCAGTAGGAGAGAGCATGGCATTAGCACTCGTAAGATAATTGAGTCTCAATACTTTTAATGAAGATGATTTTGTTTTGCGTCTGCGACTTTCAGTTTCATTTGCAGCAGTATGTGTGTCAGATTTCTGAAGAGATGCTCAGCTGCAGCGATGCATGTAGCATTATCGCTGTTATATCTGACAATAACATTTCATATAGCCTATAATGCTCTCACACCTTTATTATTTTATCATTTTGGGAGAAGTAAAATTTACATATGTGGTTTCAACAACCAGGTGCATTTGCGCTTGTCCAGTTTCGTCTGGAATGTGTCCCAGACCACTTCCTGAAGTGGTTTGAGCGATCGTATTTTGTATTTAAATCAGTCTTGAAAGCATTTCGTAGGGCATTTACACAAGGTCTTTTCACGATCAGGTAGATAACCTATCAGAGAAAATGCATGAAGTGACCAGGTGGTAAAATAGCCCAGAGACTTCTTACAAAAACATTCAAATATCTTACCACCCCCAAACTTTTGAATAACAGTATACTAGTCTATATAAACACAAGCTTTAGTTTTTAGTGTTTTGCCTATTTTTCTAGCTATAGTTGTCAGTACTGCTCTTCTCATTTACTCACTGCATGCACGTGCAAATGTGTATTTTCATTCAGCCACCCATTGAAGCCTGGTGCACTCCCCCCTCCTCGCAGGGAGAAAGGACCCCCCAAAATAATGCCCAGCCCCTCGTTGCCTGAACAGCCAGGGAAACCACCCAAGCCAATCACGGAGGCGGCAAAGCCCCCCAACCCCCGTCCAGCTGGACGACCTCCTGGTGGACCCAGAGAACCAAGAGAACCGCCCAACATGAGAGAAGGACGCAAGAAAGAACGTCAACAGCACAACCCATCTCGCAGGTACAGCACACATTACATGTTCATTCTGCCACTGACACACAATATCGCTCTTTGTTTGGTTGTTTCACAGTCATTCACCCAAAAATGAAAATTCTGTAATTATTTACTCGTGTCCTTGGAAAATGTTTCACATTTATTTATTTTGTAAAATGCAGAGGGGTTTTTTCCCTTCTCCACATGAGGTGATGATGGCTAGGATTGTCAAGTTCCAAAATAACAAACAGCAAAATAATAGCATAGTAATAGTTGTCTTTTTAACCAAGAGAGTTTGATGCCTGTTTGAAAATGGTTTTATTTGCAATCCTGCATGTTAAGTGGTGAATAATGACTTAAAATGTTCTGTTTTCTTGAGTTCAGTCTCTTTGTCACAGAAAGCTTGGAATATAGAGCATGAATCTATAGTTTTCTTTTTTTCTAATCTATTTTATTTGAATTTTGGAGCTTGGCGTTAGAGCCCTTTTTGTTTTCTTTTTTTTATTATTTTATTACACTTTGTTTTCCATGGAATAATATGTCAAAGGGATTTGGAATGACATGAGGGTTAGTAGTAAATAGCAGAATGTTTTTCTTTAAGGTTAAGGATTGCATCACCATAAGAGCTGGAGATTTTGTTTGTGGCTTGATTAGTGTGCTTGTGTCTTTGTTTAGTTTTTTTGACATTTGTGTTTTGAGTGCATTTGCATATGAACCATTACCCAATGACCAGTGTTCTGTGTTTGTGTGAGTGAGTGTCTAGAAAGGCGCTTTTCAGCACAGGGAAGCAGCATGTGACAAAGTTCTGTTATCTGTAGCAGTGAGAGTGAAGTTTCACTGTGGATGTGGAATACCCTGTGTGGGTGTTCAGGAAAATCTCCTGTCCTGCTTGTTCTAATGGTTCAGAACAAAGAAGCTTTTGTGGACTTCATAGTTGTCATAACTGTCATTATGTCATTGGCATTTGGCCAGATGTTGTTGGTATTTAGGAGCACATCTGATACAGAAAAACCTTTTAATATTTCATATTAATATCAGTAAGTAATTTTTTTTTAGGGCAGTATGGCTGGTGCTTGCCCATGCAAAACTTGTAGGTTGTTGCTCTGCGGTTGAGTATTGTGGGTGGCTGTTAGGCGGTTGTTAACCGGCCATGTCTACAAGATTTCTTTCGAAGAAAATCACCAATCACCATTATGAAGCATTATTCATGTCTGTTAAGGACATGCTACACTGAGAAGTCACTGAAATCTTCTGCATCCCCTTTGTTTGGATTTATATTTTTGTGCACGCTGTTATTTTGAAATGCGAGGATCATGTAGAAACTAGTCCTGTAATGTTGTATTAGCAACATTGCAATAGGGCAAAGGATAAACCCTTCAACAATAATAAAAAACTAAAGAAAAAAAAATTAACACGGATTATTTCAGTTGGCAAGAATTTGGGTGTGCTTTGCCTGTAAGGTGTTCAGATTTTCTCTGATTGAAAGTGCAGACAGCTGGCATTCACTTCACGCTGTCAAGTCATGTGATTTTTCACTTTTTTTTTTTTTGGTTTGGAAAGTCTCATATTCAATAAGACTGCATTAATTTGATCAAATATAGAATACAAATATTTTTTATATAAAAAGGGTGTAATATTACAATTTAAAATAACTTTTTTTTTTTAAACATGATTTTTTTCCTGTGGTAGCAAAGCTGAAAATCAGCAGCCGTTACTCCAGTCTTCAATATCACATGATCCCTCAGAAATCATTCTAATATGCTTATTTGGTGCTCAAGAAACATTTCTTATCAATGTTGAAAGCAGTTGTGCTGCTTAATATTTGTCTGGAAACCGTGATCATTTCTTTCAGGATCTTTAATGAATAGAATGTTTTAAAGAACAGCATTTATATGAAATAGAAATCTTTTGGAAGTTTGTAACGGTGTACTGTAGTGATTACTCTCTGTAGATACATTTACATTGAGAACTGGCTTCTGTTAAAGATTTACATTGTATTGTCCACAGTTATTATTGTTGAAGGGGAATATTGTGCTGTGATGCAGAAGAACATCAAGTGTGACATGGATGCTTTATGTGTTCTTCCCTTTGCTTTGGATTTTTCACTTGCTGATTTGTAATGACTACAGAAATACTTTGTGGTCTGAATTAACCTTCTGAAGCTTCATTATCAGGTTCATTGATTCGGTAACTGTTCAGATGGATTCAGTGAGTTGATTCAATGAAGGAATCATTAGACCGAACCTAACCTATAATCCATGAGTTTCTAAACGATTCATTAAAGGAATCAGTTCTGAACTCCACTAATTATTGACATTAGTTTCATCTACAATGTATAAACCAACATTTTATGTTTCTGTTTCTCTCTTCCTGTTTGTTTCTCCGGCAGGCAAACAGTGAGTGGCAGTGTAAGTGGCAGCAGTTATTCTGGCTCCAGCTCACGCTCAAGATCCCATTCCTCCTCCGCCTCACCATCCCAGTCTCGTTCCGGGTCCCACAAATCTAGGTATGCAATGCACCGAGACAAACAAAAAAACAAATCTATCTTTACATGTTCTCATAATTTAAAAAAATCAAATGCAAATATCATGGTATCACAGATTGTCTGTGTGGTTTCACAGGTCTCTGTCGGTCAGTAGCGTGTCATCTGTCTCATCCGCCTCCTCCAGCAGTAGCTCAGTCAGGAGCGCCGACTCTGATGACATGTACGCTGACCTGGCCAGCCCCGTGTCCTCCGCCAGCTCCCGATCACCCACTCCAGGCCATGCCCGCAAGGAAAGGGGCCCTCCACGGGACAGGGTCCCCAACAAAGACAGAGGTACTGTGGCCTTGTCGCATGAGACTCCAACAGGCCATTAATATAATTTTAACATTACTCTTTTGAAGTGATGTAATTGTGAACTAAAAATGAAACTAAAAATCATGAACCGAATTTAAGCCTCTGTGAAATAAAATATAAATATTACATGAAAAACTTGAAGTTAGAAAATATAGAAATGTTGCTTTGCAAATAGCTGCTGAACTATAACTGAAATCAAAATAAATCTAAACCGAAATATATACGAACTTTAAATACAAATGGGAAGCACATAAACTGAAATAAAAGGAAATGAAATGAAAATAACAGTAAGTCAAAGCATTATTAAATACTTTGGTAGTATATAAATATTACTAAAATAACAGTGCTCTTTTGTTTGGTGTGCCTTAAAGGAAAACCGCCAAAGAAAGACGAGCCTTTCAAAGATGAGCGAAAACGAGTGGACCCCTCCGGTCTCCCTCCCAAAACCAGCTCCAGCATGCCTAGATCTGGAAACAGAGGTCACCCCATGCACCCGCCTCCTATGGGTCCTCCAGGAGGATACGGCTCTCACAAGGACATCAAACTCACCCTGCTCAACAAGGTAAATGGGGAAGGTGTCGTTACAGTCATGTAGCTGCGCAGAAGTGTACGATGGTTCAATGACTTCTTTATTCCTATTTGGCTAGCAGCAAACCGACAGGGGCAATAGGAAAAGGTACTTTCCTGCTGATAAAGAGCGACCCCCTTCGCCTCTCAGCAAGAGGATAGCGCTTTCACCTGACAGAGGTAAACAACATGACACGGTGCATTAACTGTCCATTAGAAAACCCCACTAGAAAAACGGTTGTGGTTAAGCTCTTTGCTCAAAGGATGTCCGGAAGTTCATTCAGATGTGTACCTCGCAGTGATCTCCTCAAGCTTTACTCTCTGATACCTCCGTAGGTCGAGAGAGGAGGATGCCCGGTCGACCCTTGCTGTCCCCCAGAATGGATCGGCCCAAAGGACAGGGTCCTCGGCCCATGCCACCACAAGGAGAAAGGTACCCACTGCCACTTTCTTTTCAGTCACACATTCTGAATATCCCTTCAAATATGTGGTGATTTCCAGTAGTCAATTGATATGCTCATGTAGGGAAAAATGTTTGAATGAATTCAAATTTGTTGATTTGATTTGTTTGCATGACAACTATTAGCTGCCCTTTTAATATGGGTCTGTTTGTATAAATAACAGCGATGTCTCTTATTCTATTTGTTGAGTGGTTTTTATTATTAATCTAGCTTTTATAAAAAAAAAATAAGTAAATAAAAATCCCCATGTTTGTTCAGCATTAGTTCCCTTTTTATGTGCATGGTGGATCAAGGTGTTTTATAACAAAAGCTTTATCTTTGTGTGACTAAGACTAGAGATTTAAAAATATCCCATGTTTGTAATTCACTCTATTCCTTATATTTACTCTCTCAAGGAAGCGTCCTTTATCTCCACCACCCAAGTCTTCTGGGAAAGGTCCTGCTGCTGTGTCTGCAGGTAAACCACCTGCTCCCGGGGCTGGATCCGGTTCTGGTTCCGCTTCTAGTTCCGGATCAGGCAAGCCGAGCAGCACCCTTTCTCGTCGCGAGGAGCTGCTGAAACAGTTAAAGGCTGTCGAGGACGCCATAGCCCGCAAAAGGGCCAAAATCCCTGGAAAATAATAAACCTGGCGTCATCCAACTTCTGGGACATCTGTTTTCTCGACGCCCAGTGTTTGCCAGAAATGGGAAATGGTCGCTGTTCTGAACTCTAAGGGCATAAATGTCCTAGGGAAAGGAGACTGCCGTTACATTTCTGCTTGTTTTGCCCTCAGAGAGAGGTTGTCTAGATTTTATATTGATGTGATAAAGTTGAGAAGTGGCCATGTTCACTTGTTTGTTTTCGCAGGAAGACGGAATCTTTACTGTAGTGTGTCTCAAAGATTAAAAAAAACCTGTACATTCAGCGCACATTTTTGCTCTTCATCCTGCCACAATCACTTCTCTCTCATATTCTAGTTGCTTTATTCCCACTCCTGTTATTTTATGTGGTGCGTTGTGGTGTGACAGACGTATGCTTAAACTGATTGGACCATCCTGGACACATCTGCGCATTTGACGTTGGATCTGCTCAAAGAATCTGAAACTACCTTTTCATAACCTTACAGTTAGGAAAGTCCACCTTAACCAATGAATTTGTCTATCCACCACCACGTATTTAGCTGTTTTTCACAATGTACAACTACAGTCAGGTGACAGAATACCTGTTGCTTAAAGTGTATGATTCTAGAGAACCAATGACAGTGATGTGATGTGTATTGCTTTTTTAAGATTCTGAATCGTTTCCCCTAGCTTTTCAAGTGAAAACCTGCATTTTATCGTCCCTCATTTTTAGTTGAAAGTGTGAGAGGCTGCAATGGGGACACCCGGAGATAAAGAATAATTCCGTCTTGCTTTTTGTGACAGAAAAAAAGCTTCTTAATAAACTATTTTGATAAAGATAAATCTGTTGAAATGATTCCTCTTCAATGAAAAGATTGCATGGAGGACTTTTCCATCTGTGCACATAATTATGAAGGTCTGATGCTCTACTGTGTGCACTGGTTCTTGTGGGTTTATTTTATTGCTTAACCCTGTTGATCCTTTATCCTGCTTAGAATCAATACCTAAGGCAAATTAGTGAGATCATTTATTGACAGGGTTGGAACATTATTCATCTTCCGTTGTTTGTGCTTTTTTACGTCATAAGTTGTAGGAGTTAAATAATCTATGATACACCCACATTTTTTCGTGAGTCATTTTAAATGATTAAGCTTTCATGATTTTTAGAATAAGTGTTGTGTACTTCTGATTTTGTGTCAGTGTAGCTGAATATAATACAAATTACATATGACTTCAAACTCTTGGGTCATAAAAATTAAGTTTAGCATAAAAAACAAATAGTTTATTAATAAATATAATGCTAAATACATTTCTGAAAGTGCAGTCTGCTATGAATAATATGTATATGCTGATTATTACCAGAATGTGAGTGAAAATAATCGTCACAGTTTCACATTCTCTGTAGAATGTATAGAATTGATGCTTGGGGGACTCCTGGGGAGATGTTTTTCAGATTGGCTGATGTGATGATGCTGGGAAATTCACTTGGTCTTGTCCCATGATGGCAACCCCACAGGCAGGCAAAACTGCTATCAACTGCTCGTTTTAGTTAATGAATGATCTGTTATTGAGGGCTCTTTTGTCATGTGCAAAACATCCAGGGGGCTCCCACAATTTATCTCCACATTTACTCTTCCAGAGATTTGAAAAGGTCACAAAATGCTCAAAAAAAGGGGAATTTTCTCCATCTGAAGCAGAATATTGGTGATACGTCTTAGTGTTAAATAATGTTGTTAGTTTTGGACTTAGTGAAATGCAGGGTAACGGGTTGTCTTGCATCATTTCTCTTTAATATCAATAGAGCTGTTAACTATGGGGACTTGCATCTCCCCTTTCCTCTCAAAGAAGACAATGTAGAAGTATTAATGACTGAAGTACTGTGTTTAATGAATGAAATCTTTTACTGATCATTCCAGGATCAGGAAAAAAATGTTATACTGATCATGTGAGAGAATAAACTTCCACTTGCCCATTCAGATATCACAGATCCTACCCTGAATTTTTTCATTTGGCGATGGATTTCATTTTAGTCAACTGAAATCGTTTTACAGACTGATTGATAATGAAAAGGCTAAAAAAAAGTGAAGTTTTTTCTTCCAGGTAGCATGCAATATAACGTGCTTGTGTATGTAGCGCTTCAATTGAAAGAGGAAGTGCTGAAGTAAATATTTATTACTATTTCCTCATAGATTCGGATTTTCCCTGATGATGGGATACAACAGGTAGTATAAATGAGCCAGTTTAACAGTCAGGCCCGACACAACCTGAGCACTAAACTTCAGCATCACTGCGGGTCAAGGGAGTTTTAATAATAAACCTTGAACAAATTATGTGGGTAAGTAGAAATACAAAATAATGGATATCTTCATCTATAAAATGTATAATATAGTTTTTGCACTCTGCTTATTTTATTTATTTATCTCTTTATTTTGCAGTCTCCGCTGTTTTTTGGAATATTTGTCGTCTTGTTGTCGGAGAACATCGTGAAAGGAAAGAATCTGGGATGTTTCGGTGAATGTGAACATGGGTTCAGCAAGATTCACAACAAGCTACTTCAGTCTTTGCACCTGCACCGCGCGCACAGACACCAGCGTCTCCAGCCCGTCCGTCACGCAGAGAAATCCTGTGAAGATTTCGTTCGGTCTTCACCTGCGGAGCTCAAGGATCGCTCACTGTCCCCCTGGAGGATAAGGTAGATATAGCTCTCTAAATCACACATTTTGACAAAACCACAGAAATGCAAAAACCTCAGCAGCAAATGTACCCTGCAGCGTAATCAAATCATCCTTCCCATGATCTTAAACATTTGATTTAGTTGCATATATGTCATTTGATACTTTAATATAGACCTTCATAAACAGTTTAATATTGTATCGTCTTTTTTATTCGACTTCGCCATTTTCAGCTGCGTAGTTGCCTCATAAGTTGCCTACTATTTTTCTCTAATTTTCAAAACCTTTTATCATTTTTTTGCTTCAAAAGAAAGTATGTAATGTTGCAGTTAACCCCTGAGGCCGGCTATGTGTGTGTACATTTATTTGTACATTTATTTTAGAAAAAAATTAAAAGGAAAATGCCTGTTGAAAGCATTATGAGGCATGTTTAGTAGGCTAGTGTTTAAATAATAAAACAAGTGTGTAAATATGATGTTAAACCAGTTTCAGCTACATGAATAATGCATCTTTATCCCTTGTATTTTCAGAACAGTGGAAAATACAGACATGTACCCCTCCAAATATGAGGAGGCAGAGTGTCTGTGTGATGGATGCATCATTAACGGGGTTGAAAATAGGACCTACAACTCAGTGCCTGTGAAGCAAACTCGCTTATTCCTGAAGAAGGTTCCTTGCCCGTCTGACCCGAAGAAGTACTCCTTGGAGTATAAACTTGTGTCAGTGACTGTAGCCTGTACCTGTGCGGTTCCTCAGCAGTAAGAGAGGATAATACTATATAGACCAAAATTGTAGAGACAAGTCTCATGTACCATGTTGTGTTTGTTTTAAAATGCAATTTTTGATAAGGTACTTACATTGTTTGATATGCTTATATTTATAAGCTGAAGGTTGCATGTGTCACATGGTTTATTTTTTAAGCTTACAAACCAACATAAGCTTTCTTGAAAGGAAGTTGTATTTGTATTACTGTAAAACACTACTTTATTCAGACTTTATTTATTTATATAATAATAACTTATTTACTATTTATTTAACTGTTATGTGCATTATGCAAATATGTGAACTTTTGATCTTGCGCCTATCTGTCCTTATTTGAATCAGGTGTGAATTTGAGCTCTGTCAGTGACAGCAATGGTTAAGTTTGTTTCAGTGATAACGATAAAATGTATTCGTATGTTTTTTTTACTCAACTTTGCATTTTGTCCAGATGGTATTATGTTCATGTTGTGTAAAACAATAATAAAGTCTATGCTGATCTTTACTCATTCATTTGTCCTTCTCTGTAAATTCCTTTGTGGGTAAATTTCAAATGCACCTGAACGCGATATTTCACCACAGAATGAATGAATGAATAAATAATAACATTCTTCTGAATACTGTTTTGCAAAAAAATACTAATATAGCCTATTAGTTAAATTAAAGTGTTTATAAATTATGGTAGCATTTGTTTTAGTGCCTTTAAGCAGAAGTATAGGCTATAGTATAGTAACTAACCTACTTTGAGATTACTGAGATTTCCTGAAAATGTTAAATGTGGATGATAATTGTCATAAAAATGATTGTCAGTGTAATATATATATATATATATATATATATATATGGGGGGGGGGGCTTTTAATTTGTCAGACTTTGCATTTATTTTGAAATGCTTCTACCGTATACACGTTAAAGCAGTGCGACAAAGTATTTGTAGACAACACATTGCAGTGTGGATGAAAATGACAACTGCACTAATAAAGTCTCTCAGTATATTAACGAAACCTATTCGAGGTAAGAAAGAATATATGACAATCGTGGTAAAAAGTGTCAAAGCACAATTTTCTGTGTTGTTGGCTAAAGTCAATCAGTCTAGTCTGGCAGAAACATTACTCGCAGTCGCATGTTAAGAGAAAAAATATATATTATTAGCTGCTTTCTCATCCTTATGTTATTCCAAAAGTGTATGTTCTTTGGATGTCTTTCTTTACTAATTTTTAGGTAGGTAATTTACTCGGCTTACCGTTAAGTTTCAGTATATATATAGGCCTGTATTATATATTTTCAATATCTTAAAAATTGAATGTTGTCTGTCATTCTGCCCAACATCTAATATTCTGCTTCACGTAAGAAAGTCATGCATGTTTGTGTGATGTTTATGTTTTGCACATGTTTTAAATAGTGATTGCATGCAATGATGGACGCACACTCTTTTTTTAGAGGCTCAGTTGAGCCATGTTCAAAGCACACAAACAGCCCTTGTGTCGGCTCTCCAGAGGAACCTGTCAGAGCTTCAGGAGCACATGTCTGGGGGTGAAGACCTGGAGGAAGCCCGACAACTTCTGGAGGAGGTCAGAAAAGACATCACATGGGTGTGCAGTGATACGGATGACCTAACCTGGAGCTTTGTCCAGGAATGTCTTCTCTTATTGCTCTGCCTGGCATGTCACCTCAACCGCCTCCTGGAAGCCTTTCAACAGAATCCTACTGCACCAAATCCTGCGACCCCTGAAGCAGCTCCAGCGCTTCCTCCAGATGTTCTCAGTGTGGCCCAGCAAAAAACACTGGGCACTGTGCTGCAGTTTGTAGTCACACTGGGTCTGTGTCCATATTTATCTCCTGGTGTAGGGGTGGCCCTGGGGCTGCGCTCAGCTTTCGGGGCAGCAGTGGAGGGGGCAGTCCGACACGATGTGGCCCCTGCAGGGAACGGCGTTTACTTACCACCACTAATGTGCTGCTGGAGGTGTCTGCATTGTCATCGCTAGCGACACCTGTGTTTACACGCCATTTGGGTGACATCATGGCAGCTCTGTGTCAGTTAGCATATCGACCCCAGCGCCCTGAAGGAGATGGCATAAAGAGCAATAAGGTAAAGATACACAAATATTTTATCATTTTTTGACCACTTTATCCTATAGTCTCACTTTAGGTCCTGGGTTTCTAAAACCATGGAAAATCTGGATTTATCAGGGAATTATTCCAAGACCGGAACAGTAATGAAAAACGTTATGTAACAAAAATAATTTTAATAGTTTTAGTTAATCCTGAATTAGAAATGTATATCAATCAACAACTTATAGAACTTAAAAGCAAGTGGGCTGGTGATGGCGCAGTGGATAAGACACACCTTTGGTGTGAGAGACCCGGGTTCGAATCCACTGTGAGACACCAGTGTGTCCCTGAGCAAGACACTTAACCCCTAGTTGCTCCAGAGGCGTGCGACCTCTGACATATATAGCAATTGTAAGTCGCTTTGGATAAAAGCGTCAGCTAAATTAATAAATGTAAATGTAAGTTAGAAATGTTGACTTGGCAGCTAACTGAAATAAGTTTGTTAAAGTATTAAAATGACTAAAACAGAAAAATATAAATAGTAAAGTTAAATAGAAATATAAAAAACTAATAAAAATGACAAAAGCACATACCAAACTTAAACTAAACCAAAAATAAAATTAAACTAAAACTATTCTTTTTGTTAATTGAAATAAATATTAATATAAAAATACAAATATTAGATGAAAAACTGAAATGGAAATGAGAAATGCTGCGTTGGCAACTAATCAAATTAAAGAAGTTTTAAGTTGAAGTACTAAAATTATCAAAACTAAAACTGAAATAAATATAACTTAAGGCTAAAGAGAAAAAAATGCTAATAAAATGAGAAAAGCTCACAAAAACAAATTAAAATTAAAAGAAAAACTGCAAATATAGAAATGAAAGCTAATTCAAAATATAAATAAATATTATAGTATATAAATATTACTAAAATAACTTTTATATCTAAAATTATAAAAATATATTTTTAAAAAATCTTATGCTTTAAGAATGATAGGAAAACTCCATGGTATGATATCAAAATTCAAAAAGTAGGTTTGCAAATCCTGTAGGTTACTCTTTCATGTTTCATGTTGGCCGAAGCTAAATATTTAACCATTTCGGCCTTGTTTATCTTCCACAGGGGTTGACGGTAGAGGAGCGCAAGTCCTGCAAAGAAGCACTCCACAATCTTCTTGGGAAAGTGTATCAGCCAATTGTCATCAAAGAGCTGCTTGTTCTGCAAGGGGGTCCTAAACAGGTGTGTTTTGCCCACTATCTTTCTGTATTCTTTTCTGAGGTGTTAGTGTTTTTGTGACTTGATGGAGGCATGCCATGTGTGATCTGTGATTTGCTGTAGGCATCATCAGGTTCCAGAGGTGGAGGCAAGGCTCTAATACAAGCTCCTGCGTGGCTGAGGCGACTGTGCGGACAGTTGCTTTCTGACAGGTTAATGCAACCACAAGGTGTCCAGGCAGTGGTGAGGGCCATCCTAGAGGGGACCGGAGGTAAGGCTGGATTTAGCAAAGAGATCAGATGGCAAACATGTGAATTTGTCATTTCAACACCTGAAAAGGTTTATGATGGAATGGAATCAAGTTTACAAGACATTTTAGTAAAATTCAGGAATTTGCTATTATTCATTTAAATTATTAATAAGAGCATTATACCAGCCATTTATTTGGTTACTGACCTCAAAACTTGTTTCAACACTCATTCAGTGATGCCACCCAAATATAGTATATTTACTAAAAAAAATTGTTAAAAATTATATATATTTTTTTAAACATTTAAAATGTCTATAAATAAATTTTATTTACTTTTTTTAATCATTTATGACTTATATATGTGACCCTGGTCCACAAAACCAGTCATAAGGGTCAATTTTTCGAAATTGAGATTTATACATCATCTGAAAGCTTTCAATTTATATATGATTTGTTATGATAGGACAATATTTGGCCGAGATACATCTATTTGAAAATCTGGAATCTGAGGGTGCAAAAAAATCTAAATATTGAGAAAATCAAATTTAAAGTTGTCCAAATGAGGTTCTTATCAATGCATATTACTAATCAAAAATTAAGTTTTGATATATTTGCAGTAGGAAATTATCAAAATATCTTCATGGAACATGATCTTTACTTAATGTTCTAATGATTTTTGGCATAAAAGAAAGATCAATAATTTTGACCCATACAATGTATTTTTGGCTATTGCTACAAATAAACCCCAGCGACAAGACTGGTTTTGTGGTCCAGGGTTACACATAATTGGTAATTTATTTGTCCTTTACGCCTTATGCATGATTATAAATACATTTACAAATACATTGCCGTCAGTGTTCCTGCTCTGTTTTTTGTTGTCCACAAATTCTCATGAAATGCAATATCCTGGAACTGTGTCCTGTCTCTTCCAACAATTACCTCCAGGGTAGATGCCTGGGTTAGAATGGATAGAACTAAAAATAGGACTGATGAACTAAAAATAGGAGACATGGCAATGAGTGGGCAAGTGTGTTTTGCATATTCTGTAACCAGCACAGTGTCAGCAGATTCAGCCAAGTTATGGAATCATAATTTTTTTTGAATGGTGGTGGAAAACATGTATATTTTCATCCAGTACATGACTAAAAATTCCCAATGTGTTTCCAGTGGATTTATCATGTGATTTGATGTGGCATTCTTTTTTGCCTGTGTTTCACATTTCTGACCAGCAAGTGGCGACTCTGACTGGAAGAAATGTGATGCCGTGGCCAAGATCCTTGCCGCCTGTCCTCAGCAGTCCCTCTCTGCTGAGAGTTATTACAGTCAAGTGTGTCCACAGGTAAAGTAGTGTATTATTGCTATAATGGTGATTTAGAGTTTTGTTTGGTTTGCAAAACATAGTAATAGTCATATAATAACAATCTAAAATTCTATGCAGATTGTCTTAGATTGACTCTAATTATGGGATGTAATGTCACTGGATTTAGGTTCTGGAGCTTCTGCATTTCAAAGACAAGCTGACTGCACAGCAGTTCCAGAGAGTGGCCACCAGGGCGGCGCTCATCATGGTCCAAGATCGGCCTGAGTTTGCACTGCGATTCCTGCTCTTTCCTCTTCTCTCCCCCCTTCACCGCTGTGCAGAGGGAACTGGTTAGTATTTGTCTTAGGAGACTGGTTAAGCATTCTTTAGTGGCTGATTGATATAGGTTGTTATGCTCTGACTGAGTGATAAAGCTGCATCAATTTGCTAATGTTTGTCTCAATACACAGGCTTAAAATCATGTTAAGATGCAAAGCATGTAGTCTTTTGAGCACTATAAAATTAACTGATAAGCTTTTGCAGGAGATGACCTATCCCAGGATGCAGTGCAGGAGTGGGAGCTGACTCGCTGTATCGAGGATGTATATAAAGTAAGCAAAGCATTCTGTATTGTTTAAGCACCAAATCATCAATTATATTAAGTAAAAACAATGAAACTGCAATATCATTTACATAAGAGCGGTGTTTCATTCTGGTCAGATTTGTGTGGTGGGTAACAATCCATCAGAAGTGCTGCTGAAAGCTCTAGCAGATGTCATCTCAACACTGTTCAGTCTCTTTTGCTTCACCAAACAGAATGTCTCTCATTTACGGTCAGTGTGCATTCTGAATTTATGGCTGAAGTATTTATAAAACATTATATGTTTGGACTAAAAGTGTTTGTTCCTTATAGCACATCATGTCAGGAGATCCTGATATGGTTCCTGTCTCACTCAGAGCACTCGGTTGCTCTTTCACAGCTGAAACGTCTGTGTGGACTGCTGGGAGAAGTGAGTGGAGTCAGACACAGCTTTCAGTTCTCACCTGGCAGTGAAGGAGGGGCCAGACTTACAGTCAGAGAGCCTATCGGGTATTATTAACTGAGAACCCAATAATAATTATGTACTGTTTTGTGGAAAATCATAATATATGAGTCAGACTATATCGATTAGCTAGATGACTCTTTTGTCAACTCCAACATAAACAGAGAGCTTTGAAACAAACAATGCATGTTTTTACAGTGCTTATTGAAAATCTTCATACCCCTTAATTTTTTTCACATTTTGATGTTGTGTTATGTTAAACTGCTTTAAATTACTTTTTTCCTCCCACATAAATCTACACCCCACTCACCATAACGACAAAGCAAAAACCGGATTTATCACAACTTTGCAAATTTATTAAAAAGGAAACACTGAAAAAAATGACATTGCACAAGTCTTCATACCCTTAACTCAAAACTTAGTTAAAGCACTTTGGCAACAATTACAGCCTCAGGTCTTTTTGGGTATGATGCAACAAGCTTTGCACATCTGCATTTGTTTTTTTTGCCTTTCTTCTCTTTAGATCTTCTCAAGTTCTGTCAGGTTGGCTAGGGACCATCGGTGGACAGCCATCTATAGATTTCTCCAAAGATGTCTGATTGGCTCCAAGCCCCAGCTCTGGCTGGGCCACTCAAGTGCGTTCATAGAGTCGTCCCTAAGCCACTGCTGCATTGTCTTTGCTGTGTGTGTAGGGTGATTGTCATGTTGGAAGGTGAACTTTCAGCGCAGTCTGAGGCTCTGAGTGCTCTGGACCAGGTTTTCATTATGGATATCTCTGTATTTAGCTGCATTCAGCTTTCCGTCTTTTCTGATCACTTCCCCAGTCCCTGCGGCTGAAAAACACCCCCACTACATAATGCAGCCACCACCATGCTTCATCGTTGGGATGGTATTATGCAGGTGATAAGTGGTGCTTGGTCTCCCTCAGACATGAATAAGGAATTGAGGTTCATACCAGAGAATCTTTTTTTTTTTCATACTCTGAGAGTTTTTTTGGGTGTTTTTTTGTAAATTCCGATCAGAGTTTCATGTATCTTTACTGAGGAGAAGCTTGAGTTTGGCCACTTTGCCATCAAGTCCAGATTGGTGGAGTGTCGCAGTGATGTTTGTCCTTCTGTAAGTTTCTCCCATCTCCATATGAGATCATGGAGCTCAACCAGAGTGACCATCAGTGTCTTGATCACCTCTCTAACCAAGACCCTTCTCCTTCGATTGCTCAGTTTGGCCAGGAGGCTAGATCTAGGAAGAGTCCTGATTGTTTCAAACTTCATCCATTAAGGATTATGGAGGCCAAATGCTCCTGTGAACCTTCAACACAGCAGAATTTTTTTGTAGTCTTCCCCAGATCTGTCTCAACACTATCCAGTCTCTCAGCTCTGCAGGCCATTCCTTTGACTTCAGGGCTTAGTTTTTGCTCTTTTGCTCATTTCAGCTGTTAAACTTTGTATAGACAGGTGTGTGTGCCTTTCCAAATCATGTCCAATCAACTGAATTTGCCACAATTTAACTCCAGTCGGAGTATAGAAACATCTCAAAGACGATCCAGTGACACTGGAATGCTCCTGATCTAAATTTCAAAAGTGTCAAAGCACAAAAGACTTGTGCAATGTCATTTTTTTCAGTGTTTCCTTTTTAATAAATTTGCAAAGTTATGATAAATCCAGTGTTTGTGTTGTCATTATGGTGAGTGGGGTGTAGATTTATGTGGGGAAAAAAAGTAATTTAAAGCAGTTTAAGATAAGAACGCAACATAACAAAATGTGAAAAAATGAAGGGGTATGAAGGCTTTCTATAGGCACTGTAAATGCTTAGTGATGAATTTGGATTTCATTAACGTTGTGTGCATCTTATTTGCTTTCATTAAATTAAGCATGAATTATAGTATATCAGTATAATATCAATCATCAACTACCCTGATTTACTGTTTCCAAAATGTGGGGTTAGCAAGTTATTTTTAAAACTTCTATAATATGCATAATTCTTTCATGCACCAAATCAGCATATTAGAATGTTTTCTGAAGGAATTTGTGACACTGAAGACTGGAGTACTGGCCGTTGAAAATTCATCTTTGCCATCACAGAAATAAATCATATTTTAAAATATATTAAAATAGAAAACAGTGATTTTTAAAATGTAAAAATATTTCACAAAATTTGATTGTATTTTGGATTAAATAAATGCTACCTTGATGAGCATAAGAAATGCTTTGCTACATACACTGCCAATTAAAGCTATAAAATCATTATCATTACCTGTCTCTCTTTCTGTGCGTTTTGGCAGTGATGAAGATGACACCCTGTACGAGAAGGTCTCTGGTGAGCAGTGGAGAGTGCAGTGTCTGGTGCAGTTATTTGGGGAGATGATGGACAGTGACCTGCCTGGAGAGTTTTTTCTACTGCTGCTGCAGGTGCTGACCCCCTGGTTTCCAATGTAGCTCAACATTTGTAACTGCTGCTCCAAACTATCACACATTAGATAAGCTAAAGCTGTTTTTTTACGAGACTAAAGCAAAAATTGGAGCCTCAAGAATGCCTCAAAATGTAGACATTTAAATGAATTATTATCTGCTTACTTAAAGATTTGGAAATGTCCTTTTCTGAATTCTCTAAATAAACTGACTTTTGTGGATGCTGTGAAAGTGGTTTGAATGTGAAAGTGTATGCTGAGATCACCAGATTTTTTTTTAGCATGCTACACTGTGGTGAAACCTCACTCAACATCTGATATGTCTGTTTCATGCTGTTTCCAGGATTTAACGGCTGTGGCTGCTGAGCAGGAGGAGGTTGAGCAGGAAGTGGACACCTCATCTATAACCCTGCTGGAGTTAGAGCAGCACCTGCTGGGGCGTGTGAGTGGACATGGACAGAGACTGGCTCTGCTGCAGGTGTTGGCCATCATGTGTGAGGGTCTTCCATATACACAGCTGCTCCGCAAGCCCACTCAGGTGTGATATAGAAGAGATCGTGCAAACAATGTTATTTAAGCATATGAAAATGTTCCCTCGCTTCTCTTCCTTAAATCTTTTAAGCTGTTTTATCATTTTGTATTTTCTGCTCTTATTCGACTGAGGTTTTAATAGGGGAAACATGGGTCATCTAAAAATAGAGCACATCTCCTGGCCAGATCTGTTCCACTTAACTCACAACAATGAATATCTTCTCTCTGAGGGTTATTTAGGACATGAGTATGAGACTTTCTTGGCATAGTTTTGCTATTTCATAAGTTGTTACTTTATGTAGTGATACTAAGAGAAGGTGTGACATTTATATGCCAGCAATACATTCCTCTTTCTGTATACAGGTGGTTGGGTTCATAGTATCCATGCTGCAGAGGGCATGTGTTAGTCTGGAGTGTGGCACTGACAGCCCAGTGGAGAGTCAGACCCTCAGTATGGGAATGGGGCTTGTGGCCACTCTACTTTCTGGAGCTGCTGAGGTAGTGCATTATTATACATTTTGCTGCTGTCCTTTGCTTACTCTATCGTGAGAATTTTTGGAGAGCTGACATCTTTCAGTTTAATCCTGCATTTAGTCCAAAAGTGTTGCATGCTAAACTATTTTTAACAAAAATGTTCTATTTTTGTGTAGCTATTACATATGTAATTTTTATGACTGCATATTAATTGAGTAATTACATTTGAAAAATTTGAAAATGTGTTTGTCGCACCTCAGTATTTTTTAAAAAGAACTGCATAAAATTCGAAAGGTAATTCAAATGGTGAGAAATGTAAAAGAAACACCATACTACTCTATACTAGTAATTATATACTAATGTAGTTAATTTGGTGTGATTATTTAAAAAATGCAAAAAGGCAAAATAATAAATTCATTAAAAATATAATAATAATAATAATGTTGTTGAATAATATTAATTTGGAGAATTTCCTAGCAATATTGATGTCATTATTAGTAATGAATTAATCAGCATATTATTAAATTAATATGGTTTAAAAATTACAATAAATTGACAGTCCAAATTTATTTGCAAATTTCAAACTAAAATCTTGAAAAAATGGACCCTCTAACACCAGCATTTTCTATTCCTTTTCCTATTCTATCTACTGGTTTTCTTTTATATTTATTAAAATAATAATTATAATAATAATTAATAAAAAAAAACCTTGCTGCGTGTACTGCGTTAAACTAACCAAGACTTGTCTTAGCACTTACATATTATTGCTCTTTTGTTGGTTTTGATTACTTCTATTGTCCTCATTTGTAAGTCGCTTTGGATAAAAGCATCTGCTAAATGACTAAATGTAAATGATGTTGGAAAAAACTGTTTGTGGACCTTTTATGTATTATTTATTACCAAATTGTACCTGTGTATATCTTCTTTCAGCTCACTGCAGATGATTATTTGTCAATGGGTGAACTGTTGCCCCACCTTGAGCAGATTTCCCAGCAGCACCCAGAGGCAGTCATCCAGGAGCTGGCGTCTGATCTGAGAGCCACTATTGCCACACATGGGGCTTATCGCCCTAAAAATGTCCCCAAAACAGCCACCCAGCCCAGCACTGCCCACAGTCCTGCTCAACCTGCGGGCCACAGTTCAAACTCCCTCCCAGCTTGTACACAGTCATCTAGAGTTCCTTCCATACAACAGGACCCCTTACAACCAGTCTCGCATCCCAAACATACAACAAACTCTGGTGTAACACCTAAAGTTAATGACATTCAGACAACTGGAGGAATACCCAATTATGGTATTTCTGAACCCTCATCCAGTAAAGCTTTCTCTGAGTGCCTGCTGGAGGCCTTTGACCCAGATGTGCCCACTCGAGCTGTAGCTCTGCGTTCACTGACCCACTCTGTTAGAAATGGAGACAAAGAGGCAATGCAGAACAAGGACAAACTACTAACAGTAAGTGAGACAGTGTTTGTATATGTATGTATGCATGTATGTATGTATGTGTGTGTATATATATATATATATATATATATATATATATATATATATATATATATATATATATATATATATATATATATATATATATAACATTACACATTTTGTTCACATTTTATATTACACATATATTCACATTTTGCTGTGACCACACTTCTATAAATATATAAAATGTATTTATTACTGTGTACCATTTCCAATTCATCTATTACCGTTTATTCTAAATGGCTGGTGAATTTTCTTTGCATTTAGTTTATAAAAAAGTGTTTTTTTGGGGTAATTTTGAGTTCTAGAGTTGCACTTTGATGCCAGTGATCATTATAGTATCTGATAAACACTTATTCTCCCAGTATGCATTATTCTCTCTGATGCTAAAAGCCAGGTGTCACGTACACATCTCTCCTGGGGTATGCATAGACTTTTCCCTGGGTGACACTGTTTATATGGGCCAGTGATTTTCAATGTTCCTCATTCTCCAGTGTGCTGTTTCTGGGTGGGTGAGGGTCTAGAACATGTTTTATAAATGAGGTGGGATGTTTGGTGTGTAAAACCTCTTGCTTGAGGGTGCCTGAAGAGTCCCATGGGATCTAGTTTTGATGAGTGGCTTTGCAGTGTCTCATCTAATATTCTCTGTAATAAGAGCCTCTTCTGTGTCCATCCCTTCATAAATACAAGCAATTCACACATAAGCACGGACACAAGCGTCACAACGGTGACAACACCCAGTAATCCAGTAATATATGTGTACCTCTGGGAAGTTTCCGCCAAGCTTCCTTCCCTTTTGATACGTTCATTATGTTTTGGATATTTATTTGAGAACACATTTTGGTTATTCTTTAATTCTCTCTCAAGTCATACCACTTTACCTCATGTGAACTCATTTAAATCTCTTAAATCCTCAGGCCATAGACATGTTTTAATTTGCATTACTGTAAACGTGCTGAGAGCCGAGCTAATGGCTCCTTGAAAAACTGTCAGCGATAATTAGACGAAGGAATTAATTAACTCTGCCCTAATTCTTTGCTCAGCTTTCACTGAATTATTTCAATGTGTTGCAGCTCTTTCTGGAAAACCTGGAACATGAAGACTCCTTTGTGTATCTGTCTGCCATTCAAGGTAGTTCATTCATTAGTTTAAGAAAGAAATCAACCTGAATTTCTTAGAAATACAACAAAATATCACACTTTTTTTACATGACTATTAATGTTTTTTAGTAATGAATATCAAAATTTGATTTATTTGTAGCTGTGATGGTACATAATAGAACAGCTTGGTTTTTACTGGTTGAATGACTTTGTAAATGGAGGCGTAAAGCACAGACATTACATTTACCTGATTTACTTTGCCAGCAGAACTCACTGTCAGCTTTACCTCGGCACGTTATAATGTGTGTTCAGCTCCCACGTTACTCGTTCACTTGTTAAATGACCAGACTTTTGCTTTGCCATAATAAATAGATAAAGCATCCATTTCCTGAGCTCATCAATGTAGTCATTATGGTAGTTCTTATGTCTTCAGTTAAATCTGAATAGAATTTAATATATACTAAATCACTAATAATGATTAATTTTTATATATATATATATATATATATATATATATATATATATATATATATATATATACTACCATTCAAAAGTTTTGAGGTCAGTAAGAGTTTATTTATTTTTTTGGATAGACATTAAATTGATCAAAATTGACAATAAAACGTTTACGTTGTTACAAAACATTCTATCTCAAATAAATGTGGTTCTTTTGAAGTTTCTGTTCATTAAAGAATCCTGAAAAAATGCATCATGGTTTACACGAATATATTAAGAAGAATATGTTTTTAACATTGATAATAAAAATAAATGTTTCTTGAGCAGCAAATCAGCATATTATAATGATTTCTGAAGGATCATGTGACACTGAAGTAATGGCTGCTGACTTTATCTTTGCTATCACAGGAATAAATTATATTATATATATAATTGTAATAATATTTCATAATATTGCTGTTTTTGCTGTGCTGTGATTAGTTAAATGCAGCCTTGGTGAACATAAGAGACATCTTTTAAAAATATAAAAAATTCTTCCCCAGACTTTTGAGCAATAGTGTATATTGATCAGCAGTTGTGGAGGATTTTCTTTGTATATGTGTCTTTCTCAGAAATTACTGGATCAATCTCTGGTTATTTTAACAGTCTTGAGATTTACATGAACATTGTTTCTGGGCCAGCAAACAGATTTAGAGTGATCTATTTTGGGTTGATTAGCTAAACCAGCTCTATTTGGAACCAATATGATAGCACCTCTTGTCCATAAATAGTCATACTGGACCATCTCGACCCTTTTTAGCCCTATTG
Organism: Barbus barbus; assembly: GCF_936440315.1. Classification (NCBI taxonomy): domain Eukaryota; kingdom Metazoa; phylum Chordata; class Actinopteri; order Cypriniformes; family Cyprinidae; genus Barbus; species Barbus barbus. Next base: position 21,540,765 of record NC_136750.1, read on the forward strand.
AGGAATAGCTGAGTTAAGGTTTTAATGCTCTGGCAGGCAGCCTGTTGTGGTTTTTATTCATCCAGTCTTAAAGAAAATCTGTCAGACGTTCAGTCTTTTTTTCTAAGCTGTTGTTTCTTTTTTCTGTTTCAGGGTTGGCAGTGTTGGCTGACTCTTTTCCTGAACAGATTCTGCAGAGACTGCTGGGAGAGTATCAGACCGGGGCGACTATCGGTTCCCCCAAAAGGGAGCGCTCCCTAGAGACACGCCTCAAAGTGGGCGAGGTTTTAATGAGAGCCAGCAGGGCCATGGGTGAGCACAGTCACTGTCTGTCTGTAGTCTTTCTTTCTTTCTGTATTTCTTTCAAAAAACTTTCTTTTAATAAACATGCTCCATTTCAGGACCTGTTTGTCAGATCTGGGCAGTGCTGTATCCTCAACACAAGTGTGTGGTTATTCATTGTGTCTCAAGATCATTCAGTCTGGGTCTGAGACATGTCGTCTTGGCCCGACTCCTTAACGCTAACAGACCAAGCTCTGAAAAAGCCCAACAGCTGCTACAGTCCACTGAAACCGCACAATGAGTCTCACAGCTCTCTGTCACATTCATAGTGCCTTCACACACAGCAGGGGGCATCACACACTTCACCCGCACACTTGAGCTCAATTTACATTTTCAACCCATGAGTATTATCTAATGGGACACTGATTTCAATACCAAAATCCTTGTTTTTGTAATAACTAAATATCTAACCACAACGTACTGTTTCAAAATGTACACATCCAGTCCGTAATTTTAAAAATCCTTTTCCTGCAGAAGTGTACCTCTGGTTTCTAATTGAACCTGTCACTTAATAAGGGGCTTGGACAGATGGCCACAGTTAACAAGAAGCACAGGATCAAAGAAGTGTAGGGTACACTTTTTCTTGCCTCTTTCTTTTGCCTCCCCTCAGACACACTTTTTTTTTTTCTCGTAGATCTAGCCCACAATAGCCATTAAAGCTCTTTTGATCTGTTTAGAGGAGTGGTCAGCTGAAGAAGTGGACATTCATGTCTGAATAGGTCCTGGCACATGGGTACTGGAAGGTTTTGTAGAGTTTGAATGATATCTAAAACAGAGCCAGAGAAATCAGCTGTGGGTAGCAAGACCCTCTGGACCCACTTGGAAGCTATTTTAATTGTTTTTGTCTTATTTTATTCTTATTAATTTCGTATAAAGAATGCTAATTCCTCTTACACTAATACCTATTAGTGTGAGGAGTTTTTTTTTTTTATCTGAGTCCTTTTCATATAAGCCAAAAACTCCCACTTTAGTGACTTTGCTCATGCTGTAGGAACGTGCTTTGGACTTTCTCAGACTTTCACACCGAGATGGAGAGATTGGAAGAGGAGTGGCGACTTCAGCTTTGTGTTTGTGTTTGATGTGTGTTCAGACTGGAGCTCTCATCCAGTGCACTGTATATGTGGTATTAGAAATAATTTGTTTATTTTTTATTATTTAAAGACTGAATGTCTTTATTTATCTGTACAAAAAAAAAAATCTTATCATTAATCTTTTAGGTGATCTTGCTGCACACTACGGCCGCCCTCTGATTGGTGTGTTTCTGAGCGGCACACGAGACGAGGACAGTAGTGTGCGTGCCAGCAGCCTCTCTAATTTGGGTGAACTCTGTCAACTTCTCAACTTTTCCCTCGGACCACTGGCGCAAGAGGTAGTACCACTCTAGAATTCAAAACCTAATAGTCAAGACAACCAGTCAAGCTGATGAAAAGCTTATTCTGTGTGTCATTTAGTCTGTAATTAGTTCTTTTTAAGCAGACCCCCAAGGCTGCTTCTAGTCTGATGTCATCATTCTCTTTACTCTGCACAGCTGTGTGTGTGTACACTTGTACATCTCTCTACACATGATTACCACGTCTAGTGCTGAGATCAGGATTTCTGCTAGTGCAGCTGGGTGTGAGATGGATGAACCTGAACTGCATCAATTTCACTGATTTGCTCTTTAAAATCAATTTCTTGACTACAAATCTTAATGTAGCAATCGATTATGCATGCTCTAATGTAAAATGTAAATGAAAATGTCCCATTTTAAGAATCTTTACGATTCAAAATTATCACATTTTTAGAATATTATTTTTAGAATTTGCAATTTTAAACTGAAAGCGATGACAATATTTGCATACTTGATTGTTTTTTTCTTTAATTCATTTGCATTCTAAATTGATTAGATTTTTTTTTTTTATATATATATATTTTTAAAGCCACCTGTAAAAGTGGCACAGAATGTTGATTATGCATTGTTGATTCTTACACAGCCAAAAGAAAATGGGAAAAAAATAATGCTTTTCGCTCGTTCTTAAAGGGATAGTTCACCCCAAAATTAAAAGTCATTAATTACTCACCCTCATGTCGTTCTAAACCCGTAAGACCTATGTTCATCTTTGGAACACAAATTAAGATATTTTTGATGAAATCCGAAAGCTTTCTAACTCTGGATATACAGCAACAAACTAAAACATTCAAGGCCCAGAAAGGTAGTAAGGACATCATTAAATAGTCTGTGACATCAGTGGTTCAACCTTAATTATATGAAGCTACAAGAATACATTTTGTGTGCAAATGAAACAAAAAGCTCTCGGATTTCATCAAAAAATATCTTAATTTGTATTCTGAAGATAAACGAAGGTCTTATGGGTTTGGAATGACACGAGGGCGAGTAATTAAGAATTTTTTCCTTTTTGGGTGAACTATCCCTTTAAAATCCCAAGATTGTTCTTTTAACTCTTTTCAGTGGCAGATGCAAATGTGTTTGTACAGCATTTGGACAGTTCATGATTCAAATGACTCTTGTGAGCTGGTTAATTTGTTGATTTTTTTTTCATTTGCAAGTGAAATGGACATGAATAAATGAAATATACCCAAATAGATCAGAATTTAATCCAATCAATTTGAGAACTTGTGAATCAGAATCAAATTCATCTGTATAGATACCCAGCCCTAATGTACCATGTAAATATTTTTATGCAGTAAATCATAAAAGCTTATCTGAGACTTTTAGTATTATACTTTTGCTGCCTTGCCAGCATTGATATTTCCTTCAGGAAATGCAGATCTAGTATTCTTTAAAAATTGTGCCAATGTGTGACTGCTTTGCACAGTTGGAAAGTAGTTTGTTTATTTTTATTCAGTGCTTGTACATACAGTTGTTGAGAAAATCTACTGTAAGCGGCTGAGCTGCAGCAGTGGTCTAGAGATCTTCATGAATAAGCATCTCTGTCAGTGTGACTAACTGGGCTGCTTATTCATGAAAGAGCCCGTCTGCAACAGGCTGTTCTCCACCGTCTTGACGATTAGCCTTCTGCAAACCCGTGTGCATGTGTTTAGACATCAATCGACCCTCTGCATTGACATTAAGATCAACTAGTGCAGCATTGCAGATCTTTGCGGCCTGTGTACGTCCTTTGTATTTGACCTCTGTTTGTGTGCTGGTTCCTGCAGCTGAGCACGTGTCTCACCGCCCTGATAAAGACGGACAAAGAAGCAGAGGTTCGAAGAGCTGCGGTCCACGTCATTGCTCTTGTTCTTAGGGGCCTTAGTGATAAAACCACTCAGGTGAGTGAGTTAATCATGAAACTTGTGATTGTGCAGTTGCTTGTATTAAAGGAGTATAAAAGGCTTTTTGTATGCATTTATTTTTTTTAAGTAAAATTAATTAGTATTTTTATTTAATCTGAAAAGTAAAATAGAATAATTTCATGTTCTTTTTGGTGAGACTACTATTTGATCATTACATCACGTCTCTCCTGGTATCATCGCATGTGTCATGATCCTTCAGAAATCATTTTGATATGCTGATTTGATTCTCAAGAAATATTTCTTTTTGTTATGAACATTGAAAAAAGTTGGAAGGTAGTGTAACTTTACTCATGCTAATTACACCTGTGTAATTATGTAATTTTATGGGTAAAATGTTCTGTATGATTGCTTTTATTTTTATTTTTTTTATTATTATTTCTAAATTAAATAAAACAAAAGATCAATTTTTCTGGTATTCAATAACATGCCACAAATACCATTTGCAGCCTGTTTTTAACTTGGAATAGTCTTTTAAAGGTGTAAAATCCCATCTCTGAGTTCAAATTATTAATGTGCAAAGACATCCACTTTTTTCTGAATAATTCTGAAAACCGAAAGACATTCCCTGAGTTTACAGAATATGTCTTGTTTGTGAGGTTATAGAGTAGGTTGTTAGGTCTCCCGATCTGGTGTCATCAGATCAACACGTGTTTAGTGGGAGGAATTCTTCCAGCATCTGGACTGATGAACAGCAGCTGTAACTTTCTGCTCTCTTATTTAGAAGTCACCTGCTGTGTAAGACAACCAATGCTCTGTCTAGTAATCACTATCAGCAGACACCCTTGTTCCCATGGCCCTGATCACTTTCCCATAGATGGCTTTCATTTTGGATAATAGCTCCTACAGGTCATTTGGTACACGATGAGTAAAATTAATACATCTAAACCATAGGATTTTTTTTTATTTTTCTCAGAAGAAAAGGTTGTCCTTGGTCATACAAAAGTGTGTTGTTGCCAAGACGTAATTGAAAAGTATTGATGTCCATAAAATGAACTGTTCAGGATGAGGTAATACATTTGAACTTTTAGGGTTAGGAGTTTGCTTTGAACCCTTTATAAAGTATTATGTATCACAAGTTTAGAGTTACAGCTGTAACTGTATTAACCAATCAGAGCTGTGTAACAGCTTACTTGGATGCAAGAACATTGAGTCTCTGATCCATTGGACTATTACGTTTAGCCTGTTGTAAAATCATATGAATTACACCACTGACTGATTTAAACAATTCATTGATCATTTTTTTAATGTTGTCAGCAGACTTGGCAGTCAATTGCCATTCAAGCTTTACAGACTACAGTTCTGTTCTACCATAATGCAGTGTGATAATCATATTTCAGTTAACTTATTTAAATATATTTTGTGTAATGTAATGGGGTATGAATCAGAAGAATGCCATAGGAGATATAAAAGGGAGATCTTTGATACAGCTTATGTTAACCATAATTTTCCTCTAATGGAATTATTTTCAACCTTGATGATGTCTTGGGATTTCATCCTAGTTGTCAGATTTGTCCAGGTTTATTATTGTTAGAGAAAATTTAAAACTAACCCCAAATGAACCCAAATAAATTTAAATAAATAATAATTAAACAGTTACTTTTAATAATTACATTATAACAAAATAAAAATATAATACAAATACAATTCAATTCAGAAAATATATTTGTATTTTTCAAATTGTGTTTTATACAAAAATATTTTTGTAATAATAATATTCCTCTAGATAAGATTTTTATTGAATTTTGTAGGTAGGTTGACACACAATGTGTCAGGCTGCTAAATCTTCATCTACTTTATCCTTTTACTTCTTGACTTTGCAACGCATGGAGGTTTTTTTGGGGGGGGGGGGGTTGTCCACATAAAACGCATCTTAAACTCCCACTATAAACACACATGAACTGATCCCAGTGACCTCAGAGCCGACTGAACTGGTCACTGCTGCTGCAAATGACCCCCTGATTTACAGCTCCAGTGTCCACCCTAGTTAGTACTCTCAGTCTTGAAATATTTGCACATGCACTTTATAGGATAGATTTTACCAGACAGGCTCAGACGGTGCTGTCCCTTGCATGCACCTTGGCATTGGCCCGGGCGTAAAGTCATATCTGTCATCACCGTCTGTTGGGTTTCCCAGGATACAGCTTCACAAAGGTCCTTCTGGTATGAGGAATGGTTGTTACTTGGTACAGCTGTTGCAGTAAGTAATGAGATGGCTCGTCCAGGTAAACCATAAGTCACAACGCCTGGTGTACTTTTAGTGTGAAGTTAAAACGGCTGACTGCTCACAAAAGCACTCTCCTGCTGGGAAGAATAAGGTCAAGAAACCATCTGCCTCATGAGACGCATACTGTACTCATTATTTTCTCTTCCTTGTTTGTTCTTTTTCTCACATTGAGTTGTACATTAAAACATCTGCTTAATAAGTGTTTTTCTCTCCCCTTCTGCTTTTTCAGGTTCTTGGGGATGTTTTATTGGAGCTGTATCGGGCTCTGAAGAGGGTGGTGTGGTCGGATCCAGATGAGGTGGCCGTACTCCACGCTCAACTTGCTCTGGAGGAGCTGGATGATGTCATGAGGAGGTTCATCTTCCCTCAGCAGAAACTTGAAAAAAAGATTGTGGTACTTCCTTGAAAGTGCTCCAGGACTTACAGGATTTTGTCTTGGATTTCCACCATCCATTAAATTGATACTTGTATTAATTGAAAGATTTATACATTTCAGGGTTTTTCTTTCTTATAAAAATTTTTCACAGCTATATTTTCATTCTCAAGCCAAAGAAAAAAACCTGTCTTAGCATTGATTAACTAGCATTGTGGCTTTTGTTATCTGGTACACTGAGGTTAGAGGGCAACACAGGCTATATATCTGTGTAAAGAGCTCTGCGGTAGCTGGTTTCCCCTCTATTCTGCACCCGTGATAAAATGCCTGTTTGCTTTTTATCGAATGTTTGTGGAACATATAAAGACGGCTAGGTCATGACCTCATTGTAAGATACGACAGGGCGATTAGTCATTCTCCTAAATTTTCCCCCTCTGCACAATACTGAAACTTTCCATTCATGTTAACCGTCTCTATGGCTGCCTGACCTCTTGGTTCTTCACCAAAACAGAGCTGGTTAAATATCATGTAAAAACAAATTTTAGCATTTATGTGAACTCAAAATGTTAGTTTGGTCATGAGGTGCTTCTGGAATAAAATAAGTGCTTTTCCAAATATTGTCTAATGTGTTAATGTTATTTTGTCGTTAACCGTTTCTTTTTCCCTTTACTAGGACTATTTTAAAGGCAGTGTAAGTGTAATTACATGTCCGAACATCTGGCTTAGGTTGCAGTGCCCAAAGTTCCTGTGCTGTAAGGTAATGGAGGTGAACCAACCATTTACCTGCTAAAAGTCGTTCACACTGTTGTGAACACATGAAGCACATAAAGCATTTGTGTGGTTATTATATTTGCTTATATTAAAATCAATATGGATTGATGTTAGCAAAGGATTGTAATATAGACGGTTTCAACGGCAACAACATAAACAAACGTTACTGCGCATGCGCGCTTTTGTGGCCCAAACTTAACTTCCGGTAAACTTCCGCAAACAATCAATAACAACCGCGTCAGTCCCTTTAGAGTATATTATTTATAATAATAAGCAGTATACATAACAAGTAAATCATAGATTAATGAGAGAGAGAGAGAGAGCGATAAGTAAATTAGCTAAAAAGTTAAAACCATGTCTAGCCAATATGCTTTTGAGTTGCCATTAGAAGAAAAAAACCGCTACTTTGCCAAACTTAAATGCGACAAGGTTAACGTTACTCTACCAGACCCGTTCAACAAAATGTTGAGACAAGAATTTTTTTCTACAGACCTGTCTAATTTACCGGAGGTCAGTCAGGTACACATCTTTGAATACCTAGTCGAGAAGGAATGCGTATATACAAGGGAGGCGTTCAAGGCATATCGGAGCTTGGATGCTTATAACTATTTTCATTCCGGAAAAGTTCAAAACATTCTAACTTACACGAATGGAAGTACCTGTGTTGTTTACGGGGAAATCGAGGCTGGTCAGACGCTTTCAAAGAGCTACTCCGCCTGGATAGTTGCAAAGAAGTCCGGCGAAGTCCAGAGTGGACATTGCACCTGTATGGCAGGGTAAGCATGGCTGGCTAGCTAAACAATACAGCACTGTTACATTTTACAGTAGCATTTAGATAAGCTTTTTCAATACTGCCATTTATCCCGCTGATAAAATGTCTGTTTGGATCTATGCAGCAATGGAGAAGTGTGTAGTCATGTGGGTACGATTTTGGTTACCGTGGAGCAGTGTGTCCAGGATGGACTCCAGAGTGGCCCATCTATCACTTCAAAACCAAGTGTTTGGTCACGGGTAACTAAGAAGGTGAATAGTTTAGCAATTATTATATTGATTAATAATAATAATTGTTATTATATAACAATTTATATATATTATATAACAATTTTATATTATATAATCATTATATACTGTTTTTTAATGGGGGTCATACAACATTACATCATGTGTATTTTCCTTAATTGTTGTTACTATAATGTGTATTAGTGTATAATGTATATTTCAAATATCCTTTTAGGCTGACCCACAACCAGTAGCTCAGTGCAATTTCTTGAAACCTGGCAAGAAGATCAAGCTACAAGCTCCCCTCTGCCTTCCCACTGTAAATCCAGATGGCTCACCAAAAAAGCTTTTTAAAGCCCTGAAAGTAAGTTATATCTTTACCAAATCAACCAGTTGGTCTATTGTAAAAGACTCAGTACTATATACTGTATGGCAGAGTAGGTAAGGTATTTTCACCATTTCTTTTAGGAAGTTGTGCCAGACTGCGCTCTCTTTTCTGTCATGTGTGACAGCAGTGAGACAGACACAGCCTCTGAGTCAGGTAGTCAGGATTTCCCCAGCAGTCAGGGAGAGCAGGATGCTCAGGGAGAGGATTTCAATGTGTTCAGCAGCTTAGCTCAGCCCCACGATGAACATGGTAGTGCTCTGAGCTGTCTAAAGTGCACAGCATTTTATGATGCATTCATTAAACTGAACCCAAATCAAGTGGTGGAACTAGAGAGAAACACAAGGAAACAGAGCATAGAACCACTCTGGCATGATGCACGCAAGCTGCGCATAACAGCAAGCACAGCCAGCAAGGTGCCTCAGCGTGAGGCAACTGACCCAGCTAAGTTTCTTAATGAACACCTTTACCCAAAGTTCCAGGGGAGTGTGGCCACAAGGTATGGGAAGGAAAGCGAGAGACTTGCTAAGGAGCAGATTAGAGAGAGGGGCTGCATAGTGATGGACAGAGGGCTGGTGGTGTGTGAAGGAGACCCATGGCTGGCAGCAAGCCCTGATGGTATCATTGATAACAAGTTGCTAGAAGTAAAATGCCCCATCACACTCAGTACTTGCACATCCCTTAATGATGCACTCACTTCCACAAACCAAGACATCAGAGTGGAGGGCGGGCAGTACATTTTGAACCCAAAAGGCCCCAGAGGTTACTACAGGCAGTTACAGTTAGGGATGCACTGTCTCGGGCTGAAAACATCCTGTCTTGTTATTTGGACCCCAGTACAGCACCTGGAGCTTGATGTGCCTTATGACAATGGTTTTGTCACCACATATATGCAAAGGCTACGTAGCTTTTACTTTAAACACATGCTTCCAAACATTGTGGATTCATTTTTTGAGGGAAGACTACAGTTGAGTGACCACTACATGAAAATGGTCTCAAAAGCAGCTCAATAGTGGTGATCTGAAATCAGTCTAACAAGAAAAAGGGTGTGTGTTTTTTTTCTAAAGAAAGCATTGGTTGTTCCAGCCTTTTTGAGCTTTTTACATTAAATACATTAATACATTAAAAACAGCAGAAATCATATTTATCAATCAGTAAATCAGTTAACCAATAGTTGTTAGTGTTCTTTATTGAATATATAATTTCATTTTATAATTACAATCTATGTGAAACATTGTGATACACAAGTGCAACACTTCAAATATTACAATTTCATGTTTTTCGTTATTATAATTAATGTATTTTCATTTTAATTTATTTATTAAAAAAAGTTATCTATCAAATTAATTTGTGGTTTCATTTTGGTACGAGTGGTTTCCCCAGATTTGAAAGTGCTGCACAAACAATTAATATTTTATCTATTGTGCAAAGACTGTTATCATTTCTCCGTTTGACCATGCTGACTGGCAGGGTGTTCCGCAGAATTCTGAATGACTTCAGTTTTCCTATGGCCCTTTCCACATGGATTCTCACTCGTGACATTTTTCTAGATTGTGTCACCTCTAATCCTGTCAATTGTTTTCTTCCCTTTGTAGATGCTGGTATATGAAGACGGACACATTTGGTGGCAAAATATTCAGGAAAATTGAAGCCTCGATCAGCCATTACATGGTCTCCTTGTTCAAGGAGGTCAATCAACCCAGAATTTTTGGTTATAACCTTGTCACTAGCACGGCCACCCCAGACTTTTGATAAAAATGTAATGGCTCCCGTTGGACTAATACCAACAAGGAACTTCACAGTGTTATGTGATTTGTAGTGGGAGTATGTGATTGCTCGTGTTTGCAAACTAGTCGGCCTCTCAATGAAAACTTCAGTACAGTCTATTATACATCTAACTTGTTGGAAACCTGTAGATTTGAAGAGGGTGGGGAGATTTCTTCTGATTGCTTTTCTGGAAGGCCACCGGACAAGGCATTGTAATTCTTTAGCCATCACATCGAGCCATTCATGAAAGATGTTTGAGACAGTTCCACAACTCACTCTGAAGCGAAAAGCTAGGTCTTGATGAGTTAAGCCTAGACGAAGCTTCATCAGGACTACAAGAAACTGCTCTGGAAGGGTAAGTATGGTTGATGATGCATTCCATATTGATGACAGGTAAGTGAGGAGGGTGAAAAACACAGAAGCAGATGGTAGGCCAGTGTAAAAATGAGTGTGCTTGTCCTCATTTAAAATAAAATCGGATAGTCTGCCAAACATATGATCTTGTAGTCGTTTTTCTTGAGACTCCAGTTTCTTCTCCAGTGAAACCATTTTTCTTTTTAACTCAATGTTTTCATTTTGTAGTTGGTCAATGTCTGCCATTGACAGATCTGTACCCACAGCAGTGCATCCTTCTTCAGAGTCAGCCCGGGTAACCTCTAAGGAAGGTGAATCCATGGGCTCAACCACAGATGATCTCCTCTGATGCCTCTGGTATCGCTCCAACTTCTGTGAACCACCAGTAGTGGTGTTTTTGTGTGCAAACACTGATGGAACATAATCAGGATGGCATGGGTCCACTGATGGTGCACCTAAAGTAAAACGAGTAACAGGAACAGTTAAGTGTTCATAGTACTGCACCTTGCTGGGCATCATACAAACTTTGCATAATCCATAACTTTTCTGGTTACATGACATTTTTTGAGTAAAAAATGCATTTCTATGATATTGTAAAAAAATATTAATACAAAAAAATATTAGTAACCTACTAGTACAATGAACTTAGATCAGTCAAATTTATTTGTAACACTTTTCACACTGCAAATTGTTGCAAAGCAGCTTTACAGATAAAATATATAATTGATAATGTAGTCAGTGAAAATGTTGTACAAGCCCTTATTTAGTAATTCATTTAAAGTTTCCTTAGAAAAGCTATGCATTATTGTATTATGCCCCCAGGGAGCAAACCAAAGCTGAATGTTAAATACTGCATGGTATTTGCATAGCATTGATTGAAAACCACTGTGGTTCTTATCATTCATAACGCTAGTTCAAATCATAGCTAAAGCTAATAAACACAGAGCAAACGTTACTGTTTAAAATCAATGTATACAATGTTATTTACGTGTGTAACAATAAATTTAGCTAATTCGTAACTATTGTCTGCTTATTACTGCTGGTCAGCTAGCTGTCTATGGCTTATCATGAGTTTGTTACCTGTAAAGAAGTGAGTGCTACAGATCCTTGAATTCTTGCCTGGCAGCCAAGCCTCTCTCCGCACAGCGGCGATCCATGCTTGCAGTCTCCCCTGGTCTTTTGGAAACCGAAACATTTTTATTTTTGACAAGGCATTCGTTCCAGAGGTCAGGTTGCATCCCACAGCACAACAACCTGAGCCCAACTTCAGTCTATTCATAACTTTACATTTAACTGCGTTTGTTGTCGGCGCCATATTACCATTCTAGATCAGTGAGCCAGAATGATAAACAAACACAGAACGGAAGTTAACTTAGGGCCAGACGCGTAACCGTGGCAACGCGCGTGCACCCGATGAAACCGTCTATTAAACGGATAGTTTGCCCAAAATATTAACATTTTGTCATCATTCACTCACTCTCATGTTGTTCTAAAACTGAACAACTTTCTTTCCTCTGGATTGTAAAATTAGATATTTTAAGAAATGACTTGAATTTTTTGAAGTCCATGGATATCAAAACTGATTGGTAACAAACATTCTTTGAAATGTTTTTTGTGTGTGTGTGTGTGTGTGTGTGTTTCACAGAATTCAGTCATACAGGTTTGGGACAACATGGGAGTGAGTATATGATGGCAGAATTTTTATGTTTGAGTAAACTATTGAGTAAAGTATTTCTGAGTGAAACAGGAAAAAATGTAAAACAGGAATTTTGGGGGCGTTCAATAACAATGGAGCCAGACTGAATGAGAGTTAGCTAAAACAATGCCTAAATGCTGCACTTATTACATTTTGAAAAAAAAAAATGCACAGATGAAACATTGACAAGACCAGTAACGCTCATTTAGAAATCTAAAGGCCAATTTAGATTTCATGTTGACCATGTTTACATGTTAATAATGCATTTTCTGTGTTCAGAAACTTAGAGAATAAGGAGAAACCGGGATGGGTATCATTCATAAACTTTTGAATAACAATCAAAGCAAAAAATCAGAGGTAGTTTGTTAAACTTTGTGTGTCCCCTTTTGTTTTTTTGACTGTGTAGCACCTACAGCTCTGCAGATACCTCCGAAGGATGCTAACAATTGGAAGTATCCTTGATCGTTTTAGTCCAGTTTTAACATTTTAGTTTGGAATGTTTTGTGACTTTGCATTAAAAAACCTCAATGGTGATTAATGTGCAAAAATCTGAGTTTATTCTTTGTTTTTTGTTTTATCACAAAGAGGAAAAATGCATGTTTTGGGCCTTCTTCAGTGTGATACAGTAAACTACCATATTGAATTGCATTATTTTGTGATTCTGTCATAATTCAATGCAGGCTTTGCGAAAAGGCAGTTATTGATGGATGGAGCGGTTACTCTATGTATTAGTGTAAATTATATTACACCTGACAGTACATTTCAGCTGTCTGCAAAGCATGGCAAAGTAGGGATGCTCACTTTGCCTATAAATATAATGCTTATATTGCAGCCTTAAAGGCATAATAGCAAAACTGAACAGCCTGTTTAATTCTAAGAGTCAGAGAGAATGGATTTTGTCCATGTTTTGATAAGTCAACTTTTTTTGTTTTGTTTATTGCACTTGTATTTAAAGCCATATTCAGGATGTGTGTGGCTAATATAATGACTGTGTAATGTTCAGCTGCCCGGTTGGAAGTCATAAACTTTAAAACCTCACAGGCTCTTAAGGTGTCTCTTATAATTGCATCTCTGGTTAGGATCCAAAGACGTTTCCACAGTAAGGGGTAAATCAGTGACGCCACTGCGCAGCACTGAAGCCAGGCCGATGGAGAGTCACACTTTCACCTTCCTTCCCCACAACCTTCCCACGACTGCAACTCAGCCATGAAAGAGCCATTACGCTAATTACTCCTCTTGCCATGCAGCAGAGTCGGAAAGAAAAAGGGCATGAGCGTGTTTTACCTGGCCGGTGAATTTCGGAGGAATCGTTTTGAAAACAGAGCAAGTTTTCATTGGGTGCCGGAGGAAGACACAACTGAGATTGGAATGTTTGGAGTTGCCGTGGATATTGATTATGTCCGATCTTGCTGCAGTCTATCTTTCTCTTCCTTCTCTCGCAGATCTCTTCATCAGCCGGTGTTGGACCTGCAGGCTGCCAGCAGAAGGGGTGCAGGGAGGGGTGATAGATAAATAAATAACCCAATAAAGGATGCATTGAGAGGGTGTGTGTGTAGCCAAGAGAAGAGGGTGCCTGCTCAAACAGTCCCGAGTCTTGTTGAAGGTTGGCTGCACTGCAGAGAAGGAGGAAAAGCACAGCGAAGGGACCTTGAAGGATTTCGGTCTGCACTGCAGAACGATGCCACTGCAGTACAGCACCGACACAGAGGCATGAGGTCCACCGGCGGACCCCCAGCCTCCTCGCACCAGGTGAGAACTTAATTCACAGCTGATAGCAGAGGCCTTCATGCCTCGGGAGGAGAGGGAGGGAGAGACACAAAAAGAGGGGGAGGGAAGCAGAGGAGGAGGAGGGTAATGGTGCTGTATTTTTGGAAAAGGGATCTCCTGAATTAAGTGTGGCTGGAATAAAGATGTAGTGTGAGCAGGAGGCTGAACAAGGACGGTGCTGTGCTCCACTGTGGTGGAGAGGAGCGGAGCAGACGCCTGGCAGACACACACTCGCGCACACACACCGGCTCAGAGAGACTGAGAGAGAGAGAGAGAGAGAGAGCCCACCGTCACAGCTGCGGGGCTGGGAAGGTAAGAGACGTTTAATTCAACTTGAGTTTAATCTTGTGTCTATGTATTGTGGGAGTAGATGAAAAATGAAATCATGTAGTTTGAGAGCTCTGTCATGTGTTCATTGTGTGGTTGTATGTGTGTGTGATACTAAAATTGAGAGAGTCAAAGCATGGAGTTTTTGGTTGGGTGGGTAGGTGTATTTTTGCACAAATAGGCTACTGTAAGCTTGTGTTTGTACGAGGTACTAAAAAAATCCCTGCTGCACTAAATAACTTAAAACAAATGGTTATGGATAGCTTTTAGTATTGAACTCGATGGAATGTGTGGGATTTTTAAGATCTCATATGTGTGTTTGTAGTAATTAGAAACTTAGTTCTAGTGGAATAAGGCCCTCTGTTTCTTGGCACCCTTGTTAGTGCCCTGAGGGTGAGTAAATTAGGGGGCAGCAGGACAGGGTAAAACAGGAAAGCTTCAGAATTTGTGTTTTAAGGGTTGTTGTCCAATTAAGGAAAATGACGTCTGTTTAGCTTTCCATGTCATCATACATTACATTGACAACACAAGGGTCTGGTTAGAGTTTTGAAAAATGCTTCTGAGTTTGTACAGTTTGTTTGGGACCAGAATAATGAGCAAATATTCAAGATTCACCCCAGCACATAATTTAAAAAAGACTTTGTAAATATTACATGAGTTCAGTGTGTTTTATTAAGTTTTAACAGGATTAAAATGATTCTGCATATTATCCCAGCAAATTCACTATTTTTAAATCAGTTTTATGTAACAGAATGTGAACATTAAATTATTAAAACATGAGAAATACATGACTCCGGGTGTTGGATTTGGATGGAAGTGCCACCTAGTGTTTTCTTTTATTGTTTTGATTTCTATTATTTCTACATTTCTCTCTAAAGCTATCATATTTAAATGTTATCTTTATTAGGGTCAATGACAAATAAGGAGAAATCATTTTAAAATCCTGTTAAAAAATGTGCCAAATATAATTTTGAATTTAAAAATTTAATTTTTGTTTACATGGTGGTTGCCTTTTTGTCACGTGACAAAACAGCTTCCCTTATGTTGGTTATGCCACATTAACTTTGATTTGGCATATGAAAGTTTTTAAAATATCAATAATATTTCAAATAATATATTTATTAAAATATTATGAAACATTAAAAAATGTTAACAATATTAACATTATTTTTATATATATTTTTGAATGTCATTCCTTATTTTTGTATTTATTTTATTTTATTTCTTAGAATCTCCGTTAAGTTACACTACCTGGACAATTTTGAATTTAAAAAGTATCCAAATTTAATTAATCAAAATTTAAGAAACCGAAGCCATGTTTATCATAAAAGAAATCTATTCAAGTCATTTACATTGTTAAAGGAATTATATTTTGAATGTATTTTTGAATCACTTAATAGATCCCAGGGCAAAAAAAAAAAAAAAAACATATCACTGACCCATTACCAATATAGCAAGCCAAGACATTTCATTGAATAGCTATAACACCAATAACAACATCACACATGTTGTGGAGAATGCTGTTTAAACATGTATTCTGTATCTGACAGTCTCATTTGATCATTATTTCAATTGTAATGCACTCATTGTATTGGCACATTCTCAATTTACCCAAAAACATCATGCTCTCCCTTCCAGCCATTCATCTCACTTCCTCTCACCTGCTGCCCTCCCTCTTCAGTCCTGGTGATTCCCAGCCCCCCTTCATCCCTCTCCCACCTCCTCCCTTTGTCAGTGTCCTGTCCTGCATCCAAAGTCCTCATTCTATCTGGACCACACCTGAGAATACAGACTATATCAGGGCAAGAGGCTTCGGCTGGTCACCGCCATACCAACCTGCAATGCACCTGTGATTTCCTACAGCACTTCTGGATCCTGTCTGCTTCTGTCAGGGCTGAGAATGCATGATTACCCATGATCATCCCCAGCATTACTCGCAAGAGAAACAGACCTGAGAACAACGTCCTGCAGTTTATGGAATTAAATAGATTTATTAAAGGCATAACTAAGGATCTGAGATAATTGAGCTCACATGAACTGATCTCCACCTGGGCTGTGAATATTTCATCATGACAACAGTGAGTAACCATTGACCTCTGACCTCTTTTATTTGTTGAAAATTAAGATGATTAATTTTCAGGTGTTATATACTGGCATACACTGTGACATACAGGGGTTATGCAGAATGCAATGCAGCAAATAAATGCATTTGTCACTAATCTTGGTTGTAACAATCCTAGTGATCAAAGGCTGTAGTTTGAACACCTTTCATCACACATATGGTTGTGGGTTTGTTTCTAGTATTTGGAGACTTAGTGATGGTTAGTGTCCTGTTTGACATGGAGCTCTTCTTCACACCCGTCCCTCTGAGCTAACAAGCCTCCGGAGATTTCCTCTAATTAGGGTCAAACATACCACTCTGTATGCCTGCTGTCTCTTTCTGACCCTCAGGGTCTATACGGTTTGTCTTTGTTCACATCACAGGAAAATGTATAGGACAAGATGAGAAGGAGATAAATCCATTACAGCACAAAAATCAATATTTTGTTTTTTTTGGCAGTTTTAACATTGCTTAAAGTTAAACCCAAATTGCTAATGTGAAAGGATCAGTTATGTATTTCTTGGAATTATATGATGTAAAACAGCTAAGTACTGGTCTGGCGCAGCTGTAAATAACTGTGGGAACAGTCAGTTACTGTGACTTGAAAAAGTGGAAGTCAAGTTCAGTGGCTGTTATGATATAAGGGCACTGAGTGAAGCGGCTCTTTCTTTCATGAAAGGGGGAGCAGGGGACAATCGAATGAATGAAAGGGGGGGATTGTTCCCTTGTCTGGGTGCCACTGATTACCTGCCAAACTTAGCCTAGCCTTTAATTAAAGTCATTAACCTGAGAGAATGAGAAAAAAAGTGAGAAAGAGCAAAGAGAGAGAGAGTGACTGAGAGAGAGTTTCACATGGAGTTTGTAGTAATCTAATATTGTCACAATGTCAGTTGTTGCCAAGTTTTTTATAAATACATTCAAAATTTTAATTGTTCTCATAATCAGTGAATTTCACAAAGCCTGTCAAATAAATGCCTTTATTAATTAATAAATAAATAAATAAGGGTATACATCATGGTAGTATTTGTTTGTACAATTTATTGAAAAAAATGTTTACATAAGATGACATATACATTAGGAATTACAAACAAACTCAAAAGTACAACATTCCATAAATTCATCAGATTAAGTATTAAAAAGTTTGTGTATATGTGTATATATATATATATATATATATATATATATATATATATATATATATATATATATATATAATTTTTATTTTATTTTGGGGTACTCGTGTCATCATAAGATTCACTCTAATTTGAAATAAAATTCTTATTACTGAACTACATTAGATCTCCCTTTGTGTCTGTCTCTATCTAATAAGATACTTGCTATAGATATTTAGATTTGTGACATTTCAAAACTCTTATACATCACTAATCCACTGTAGAGAAATATCTGGTAGGAAGGGAGAATAGAGGAAATGGTCAGAGAAAAAGAGAGAGGAGGTGATTGTTTCTCTCTACCCTTCATTGTTATCTCTTTTTCTCTCTTTTCAGATGCCCTCTCGCTTTGGCACTGCGGTGCGGATCTTCATCACCACCCTATTCGCAGCAGTGGTGCTTTTTGCCATCCTACTAGCTTACGTGACAGGTTACCAGTTCATCCACACCGAGCAGCACCACCTGTCTTTTGGCTTGTACGGTGCCTTTCTGTCCCTCCACCTCCTCCTGCAGAGCCTCTTCGCCTACCTGGAGCACCGGCAAATGCGTGGCCCCTCCAGACCCCACCCCCTGCGGCGCACTGTGGCCCTCTGCATCGCAGCCTATCAGGAGGATCCGGACTACCTTCGCAAGTGTCTTCGGAGCATTCGCCGCATTTCTTTTCCTGGGCTTAAAGTAGTGCTGGTGGTGGATGGGAATCGGCAGGAGGATGGCTACATGATGGACATCTTCCAGGAGGTGATGGGGGGAGTGGAGCAGACAGGCTGTGTGGTGTGGAAGGGGAATTACCATTGCGACGGGGATGGGGGAGGGAAAGGCTCGTTGCATGCCGAGGAGGCTGCACGGGTGGCCAGGGTGGTGCGAAGCTGCCGTTATTCCTGCATCATGCAAGAGTGGGGCGGTAAGAGGGAGGTCATGTATACAGCCTTCAAAGCACTGGGAGATACTGTGGATTACATACAGGTAGGTCTAGACCCCACAAAAACCGTAAATGTAATAAAACAAAGAATCCTGCCTGAATAAATGGTCACACAATAATACGACTAAAATAATAGGAATAAAGAGCATCCATTCCAGACATGCTTACTTGTTGCTCTCAGAAGGCCGAATGATTTAGGGCCAGATTTACAAACACCAGCGCAAACAGTCTTTTGGCATTAAAATAGTACTTTCAGGATTTACTAAAGACGTGCAGTGAAGAATTAGCCCTGAAAAGGTGTGAACAATTATTTTTGCGCCTGACCTTATTGAAT
Source organism: Barbus barbus (assembly GCF_936440315.1). Taxonomy (NCBI): domain Eukaryota; kingdom Metazoa; phylum Chordata; class Actinopteri; order Cypriniformes; family Cyprinidae; genus Barbus; species Barbus barbus. Next base: position 21,559,566 of record NC_136750.1, read on the forward strand.
ATGCATTTGAAGGAGTTTCCCTTTCAGATGCAAAATTTATGGGAGTATTAATGAATCATGCAACATGGTTTATTAACATTTGCGCTCGTCAAATTACTGGTATTTTCACCATTATTTAACGCCCCAAAAAAAGCATGTCTATTTTGCTGCTGTGTCATAAGTAGGTCACCCACACCTGATGAGCGTTGGCTCTGCTTATTAGCGACAACGTTAATTTGCGCTGCGCAGGGTATATTGTGTTGGTCGATATGTAAATGAGATGTTGCGTCTGTGTTTTTTAAATTTGTGCATTGTTAGTAAATCACTTTCAGAAATTTCCATGCCCATTGGCGCTGTTTTGGAAATGCACTCCCGCACTAATTTGCAATTTTTAGTAAATCTGGCCCTTAGACTTTCAAAAACATTGGGTTTTAATATTGGCGAGTCAACCATTTACTGTGACTCTTCATGAGTCACCTCAATGTCACTGTAATCCGAATCCTTGCAGAACTGAGGTCAAAGATCAGTCGTCTTCCCTTCACCTGTAGTCCTGAGCACACCTGTGCTGTCATCAGCCTTTCGTTGTTCAACATATGACTGATATCTTTAGAAACAAGGATGACCTTGAAACATCTGTGAGCCAATGTTTGTGGTGCCACTAGTTCTTTGCAACAGTCCTTGCATTGTTCAGACAATCATTGCCAACATCAGCCTCACTTGTAAAAAGGAAAAGAGTTGTATATGAGTTGAAGTTGCTGAGAAGTCTTCTAAATCATTGTATATATCTCTTGGGTTTGTTTGCAGGTATGTGATTCAGACACTGTACTTGATCCAGCATGCACCATTGAGATGCTGAAGGTTCTAGAGGAAGATCCAGAAGTGGGTGGGGTTGGAGGAGATGTTCAGGTGAGACGTTTGCCTATTTTAGCCATTTTTGTCAGTCACTTTCAACAACTGAGACGTTTTCTTTATAGAACACCTACCAAGAGTTCCATTGTCTCTTTCAGATTCTGAACAAGTACAACTCCTGGATCTCCTTCCTGAGCAGTGTCCGTTACTGGATGGCTTTCAATGTGGAGCGGGCCTGTCAGTCTTACTTCGGATGTGTGCAGTGCATCAGTGGACCTCTGGGAATGTATCGTAACTCTCTTCTCCAGCAGTTCCTGGAGCCCTGGTACCACCAGACCTTCCTAGGAAGCAAGTGCAGCTTCGGAGATGATCGGCACCTCACCAACCGCGTCCTCAGCTTCGGCTACAAAACCAAGTTCACGGCACGCTCACAATGCCAAACCGAGACCCCCACGCAATATCTGCGCTGGCTCAACCAGCAGACCCGCTGGAGCAAGTCTTACTTTCGAGAGTGGCTCTACAACGCCCTTTGGTTCCACAAGCACAGCCTCTGGATGACCTATGAATCTGTGGTCACCGGATTCTTCCCCTTCTTTCTGGTGGCTACAGTCATTCACTTGTTCTACCGAGGCCGGTTGTGGAACATCTTGCTCTTCTTGCTAACAGTCCAGCTGGTGGGCATGGTGAAAGCCACCTATGCCTGCTTCCTGCGGGGTAGGCTTGTCATGATCTTCATGTCGCTGTATTCACTACTTTACATGTCGAGCCTGCTGCCTGCTAAGATCTTTGCCCTGTTAACTATTAACAAAGCAGGCTGGGGAACATCAGGCAGGAAAAAGATAGTGGTAAACCTTATTGGGGCTGTGCCTGTGACCGTGTGGGCAGCCATACTGCTCGGTGGCATGGTTTACACCATTTACTGTGAGGTTCAAGAGCCCTTTAGTGAGACAGAAAAGGCTCTTCTCATCGCAGGCACCATCCTCTATGCCTGTTACTGGCTCATACTCCTGGTGCTCTACCTGGCCATAGTGGCCAAGCGCTGTAACAAAAGAGAGGAACAGTATGACCTATCCTATGCCGAAGCCTAGCATGGTCTCTCCAAAACATCTCTACATGCTGTCAGGGCTCATTTGAAATGGCCCCGTCCTTACCTGGTGCTGCAATCCTGGTTATAATTATGGATCATGTGCAAGTCCAAGAATGTCGGTTGTTAGCTATGGCTACTTGAAGTTTCAAACCGTGGGTTTTTTTATGAGAGCCATAATTTACATGAGCTGAAATCAGGAATGGTGCTTCTAGTGATTATAAAGCACACAATAAGCAGGCAGCCAGCCAGCCAGCCAAGGTGGGAACAAAAAGTTGAGCCAAAGGTTAGTGTAAAAGTGGTAAGTTAATGTAATTAAGCTGGCACACTCATATTAGGTTAATGGTTTATTTTGGTGCTTGGACTTATAATTCTATATAATGTGAACTGTTGAGGATAGAGATGTGTGTGCCAACACTTGAGGAAACCTGCATAAGAGACTAAGCTCGCCAAGACCAGTCAGTATTTTAACATCCTTTATCTGACAATCCAGCATAATTCTGTATTTTATCATAGTGGTGCTACCCATACTTTAGTGGGGTAACATGATAGATAGAACCAACATTATTATGAGAATTTTATGGATCTTCACAAAGATTTACAATACTGTACATGTTTACAGTTCAAGAATATCAAGTAACATCCAGTTCCAGTGAAAAGGATAATGTCAGGCAACCAAAGAGGATTTTCTAGAGCATCTAGAATGTTTTGTTCCAACGTGTTTGGTTAAAAAAAATTAAAAATAAAAAAAAATGGAGGAAAGATTGGTCACCAATTTTTATTCCCATTCTCCTTTTTACCTATAAAACAAACTTGGTAGAAGTATATGATAATTGTTTTATTATTACTTTCATTATAGGTGGTGAAACCAGTGATATAACTAACATGGACAGTGATACTTAATTATTTTTTCCCCCCTCAGTCTTGAGATCTTCAAAGCATAAAGTGTTACATTACATGAAAACGATTTTCCCGTTATACTGCCTGAAACTTAACACATTACATTTTTGCTATAGCATTTTTAATAGTAATTTTCTATTGAGGTTTATAATTTAATTTAATTCATGCTGCATTACCTGTTGAGATCATTTTTAACATAAGAGGCATATAGACTTGTGATGTCATGATATTTACTGCTTTTTCTCACCCCAAACTGATTGATAAAAAAAAGTATGTTAGCTAATTCTGCATGCCAGCCAGATGTCACAGAATCTGACCACCTTTGCAAATTCTTACGACCCTTTCCTGTAATACATAAACTTACTATATTATTCCCATTAGTTTAATTAACATGTTCAGTTAGCTAGAGAGACACATACAAAAAAGTGAACTGAAGTAACTTATTTATGGTATGCAAAGTTAGGTGGTTTTAAAGATTAGTATATATGAATCAAAGGTGTAGTGGGCTGTTTTTGGCCCAGCCATGCAACAATTAGTAGATTTACTTCAGTAGCAGTTCGCCGTGAATGCGAACGCTAACTTTTTCTGCTCTCTTTCCTCCCAAAACATACATTAAACTCTGGCAGAGATCTAAACACTGAGGCTAGTGTGCAAGTTTAGAGAGAAGCTTTGAGTTTATGAAACACTTTTGCTTGTGCATTATGTGATAACTGTCTTAATGAACTGCAGCATCCTTTAAGGCTGCAAAAATAAATTGACTCCGATGACACAATGCAATTATGAAACCAGAGCTATATCATGTTTACAAACAAACTTGGAATGGCATTGTTCACATTTCTGTGTTTTCAGATTTTATGCAATTGAGTTGTAGACTGGGTGCCAAACTTTTAAGACTGATGCCCCTCAGGAACAGAGTGCGGGGCTTAAAAATGATACATTGACAAATTGGGTTTAAGCAATATACAACTGGTAGAAACCGAGCCACATTTACAGTAGGAAAAAACGTTTTGCTCTGCCGTCTGCCAAACAACCAGTTAATATGTAGATGAATAATTTTAATTTATCAGGTCATACATTCTTTCAAGTTTATTGTAAAGTAATATATATTTTTGTAATGTAAAATTCAAAGATATTTTAAACATGCAAGAATTCTGACGCATTTTCCTAGGAAACTTTATTTTATGGAAAACATGTTAAGTTATTTTCATAACACTGTACAGATTAGAGAATAATAAATTATTCACAATCCATAATAGAAGAGGTTAAGTGTTTTTAACCAAAATGCAGTTGTTTTACAGATCGCCACTGGCAGCTTACGTCTACTCACAAAATAAAATATTCAAGTGTTGATGAAACGCCACCATTTAGTCTGTTACAGCTAACCTGTACTTCCACAATGAACAATACCTAGAAATGGCTATCATGGTCTTTTTAATCTTACATGAACTTTACATATTATGTTTTATGTACATGCAAAAGAAGCTGGATTCTTTAAATTTGGACATTTCCCATGTAATTATTTTTGCAAACACTTGTAACTGATGTTTTGATACAATAAACTTCCATTCAAAAGAGAGCATTTTCTTTTTCTGAGGCCTATCACTTGCATATAATATTTATATTTTGTTCAATGTTATTGTCAATTACTCATTCCTGACAACAATGTACAAAGATACTAATCCACCATTCAAAACAACATTTATATTCACATATCGTTACAAATCTAGAATTCTGTGCTGATCAGTCTTTGGCACATTACGTTATACCTTCTTTGGCACATTAGTGATGATGGGTTTGGGTCGGGTTTTAAAGATAAGCTTTTTTTTGATGAGGGCGGAAACAGTGTAAGATGTTGGTTTCTCTTGGTTGGTTTCCATTGTTTCCTCTTCATCCTGAGGGAGTCCAGAGTGCTTCATCAGAACAGCAAAAGGCTTCTCCAGTTTGACCTGTTTGCCATAAAGGATGTGGTGTCCGACTATTAGCACCGGTACACCCTTGGAGAGGGGACAAGACAAAAATTTACCATAGGTGAATATATGAATATTAGTGTTTTTCCATTTTACGTTTCCATATTTAGTCCAAACGGTCTTTCAAATAGTGTGGAATAAAAAAGTACTGCAGAAATGACTAATACATTACTTCATTACTGTCTTTATACTGAAGACAAACCTCTTTTGTAAAGTGCAGGTCTCCCATCAGATTTCCTGCAAGTCCAGTATTCTGTCTGGACACCATTTCTCCCTGCAGCTCCACCAGCAGCCATTCAGCTGGACCTTCACCAGCTTTGCTGCAAAATACACCGAAAACCATTTTCAACAAGCACTTTTAGATCATAACCTGTAAAAACATAGCTTAGGTCTTCGCAACAACCTCGAGATGACTATTTGAACCATTCCTTCATCTGTTTCCTCTGTGTCAGGATTTACAAATCACACAATTCTTCCTGCTCTGTGGACCTTCTCATCTGAAACGTTGACAAGGATAAACAAGTCAAATATTACCGTCAATCCACAACTGACTGTCTACATGAACGCACCGAAATATACTACATTCGTCAATGAACTCGCTTCTCAGATCCGTTGTTGTGCGTGCCGTGATGACGGACACGCAAGTTTCCCGCCAGTGCGAGACTAGTTACATTTCAAAATAAAAGTCCCGCGGTGGCGTGAACCACTAGAGGGCAATCGAGGTTCCTCTACAAATATTGTTGAGCCAGTGCCTTTCGTAAAGCTTGACTTTTTCAGGGGTAGTTATACTAAAACTTTTTGTTCTCAAATTAATTATTTTTGAGGTCTCTGACTAAATAATTCATATAATTGCTACAATAGTCTTGTTTATGAATTTTGATACCATTGTTTATTAGAGATTGGAGACTGACAATACAATTAAAGTTCTTACTCTATCCAGAAAATAACATACATCAAGTAAAATATATGTCAATTGTACCCAATATTAGATGTAATGTGAGTTTTCCACTAACTTAAATATTTTTATGATTCCATATTTTTATAAAGAACAACAGTAAAGCTGACATGACATTAGTTAAAGCCTATGAATAATTTTTGTTATAGGTAGGCCTTATATCTAGTCGATTAGTAATCTATTGCTATTTCTTGCTAGATTTAACATTCAAAACTCCTTACATTTTTATTTTCAGGAAAGATTTTTATGTGTATGCAAACTCTTTAAGAAACTCTAGTAATTCTATTGCATGTAAGACTCTTTCATTGTGTAGGCTAAGTCTTATAAACTAACATATGCTTTGGATTATTGTTTGCAACCTTCATTGTCTTTTGTTCTTTCTTTGTCTTTGTATTTGTTGTTCTGTTATTGCATAATAAAAAAATAATATATACAATATATACAGGTGCTGATCATAAAATTAGAATATCATGAAAAAGTTTTTTTATTTCAGTAATACCATTCAAAAAGTGAAACTTGTATATTAGATTCATTCATTACACACAGACTGATATATTTCAAATGTTTATTTCCTTTAATTTTGACGATTATAACTGACAACTAATGAAATTCAGTATCTCAGAACATTTGAATATTGTGAAAATGTTCAATATTGAAAACCCCTGGTGCCACACTCTAATCAGCTAATTAACTCAAACCACCTGCAAAAGCCTTTAAATGGTCTCTCAGTCTAGTTCCGTAGGCTACACAATCATGGGGAAGACTGCTGACTTGACAGTTGTCCAAAAGACGACCATTGACACCTTGCACAAGGAGGGCAAGACACAAAAGGTCATTGCTAAAGAGGCTGGCTGTTCACAGAGCTCTGTGTCCAAGCATATTAATAGAGGGGCGAAGGGAAGGACAAGATGTGGTAGAAAAAAGTGTACAAGCAATAAGGATAACCGCACCCTGGAGAGGATTGTGAAAAAAAAACCATTCAAAAATGTGGAGGAGATTCACAAAGAGTGGACTGCAGCTGGAGTCAGTGCTTCAAGAACCACCACGCACAGACGTATGCAAGACATGGGTTTCAGCTGTTGCATTCCTTGTGTCAAGCCACTCTTGAACAAGAGACCGCGTCAAAAGTTATGTTCTCTGATGAAAGTAAATTTAGCATTTCCTTTGGAAATCAAGGTCCCAGAGTCTGGAGGAAGAGAGGAGAGGCACATAATCCACGTTGCTTGAGGTCCAGTGTAAAGTTTCCACAGTCATTGATGGTTTGGGGTGCCATGTCATCTGCTGGTGTTGGTCCATTGTGTTTTCTGAGGTCCAAAGCTACCAGTACCTGGTTTAAGGACCATGGTATCCCTGTCCTTGATTGGCCAGCAAACTCGCCTGACCTTAACCCCATAGAAAACCTATGGGGCATTGTGAAGAGGAAGATGCAATATGCCAGACCCAACAATTCAGAAGAGCTGAAGGCCACTATCAGAGCAACATGGGCTCTCATAACACCTGAGCAGTGCCACAGACTGATTGACTCCATGCCACACCGCATTGCTGCAGTAATCCAGGCCAAAGGAGCCCCAACTAAATATTGAGTGCTGTACATGCTCATACTTTTCATGTTCATACTTTTCAGTTGGCCAACATTTCTAAAAATATTTTTTTTTTTTTTGCATTGGTCTTAATTGATATTCTAATTTTCTGAGATACTGAATTTGGGACTTTCATTAGTTGTCAGTTATAATCAAAATTAAAGGAAATAAACATTTGAAATATATCAGTCTGTGTGTAATGAATGAATCTAATATACAAGTTTCACTTTTTGAATGGTATTACTGAAATAAATCAACTTTTTCATGATATTCTAATTTTATGACCAGCACCTGTATATGTGTGTGTGTGTGTGTGTTTGTAACTGTTTCTCCTTGTTAAAAATCAAATAAAAAAGATCTGATTCTCAAGAGAAAGGAAGATTAAATGACTCAAGAAAACACAACCGAGACAAAAGAAGTGAGAAAGAAAAAGAAATGTATATTTCCCAATTATATAACTTACATAAAAAAGCTTTTTTATTCAGAGTGTTATTGTTTCTGATTTCACTCAGCAACGTGGCAAAGTTAGACTTTTTTTTTTTTTTTTTAAAGTAAATTAACAGGTAAATATATAAATATAATATTACTAAAGTAAATATATAAATAAAAGACTATTAACACGAAAAAAATAAATAAATGTAAAAAAATGTAAAGCAGTTTCAGGGCAACCACTGCAAACTTCTAATGATGATGATGATAATTATTATTATTAAGCTTATAATTAAACTTAAAGTCGGCATGAAATCAAAATGGACTTCATTTACTTTGCTATCCTATTGCTAGTCTTGATACTAAAAATGAATCCGTGCAAGTTAATCTGCTGAAAAAAATTGTTTTTTGTTAATCTTTAATCACTTCCGCTCTGGAAAGGCGTTCCTTTTTTGATGACGGCTTTGGCGTTTTGAAATGTGCGTGTGCGCATGCGTACCGTTGGCCATGCGGAAAATGACTCGTCAGTGTTGTTGTGGATCGCTGACAGGCACGTGAGCGGTGCTACATAGTCTATTTAGCAGTCGACATGGCGGCCACAACTCCTCCCAAGGTACAGAGCATGCAGTTTTCTGAGTAAATACACGGTCAAAACGACAAATAGCTCAATTTTGCCGGTGTTTTTAGGTGGGTTGTGGCGTAGATATTCTGTTTGACTAGCTTTTTGAGCTGTCAGTGCTGGGAAATAGATGATACTGGCCTGATGAACTGCTGTGTTTAGCAACAGTTAGCCTGGCTGCTAACACTCTTGACATACAGCTGATAAAACTGCGAAAAACACGGGCGTCAGAAGCAGCGTTTACGCCACGACTGCAATTTTGATCGTGTTTGAGCCGTTTAGACCGTAAAAACAAAAATCACAGTTGTGTCTGTGCTTAACTAGTGTTGAGTCATGAGCTGCCTAGCAGGTTAATGAAGACCATAAGCATGTTTTGAGTTAGATGACCGATAGTTTATCTACTGATTCAGGCGAATTCATGTTTTTTTATTGTAAGGGAGCCTGCCAGAGCATTCTGTTTGTGTCAGTATGACAGGAGCTTTCAGTTCCTTAAGTCCTCAGGCTGCAGACTAATTTGCCTTTTAAGGCACAGGGCGCAGAGTACCATAATATGATCTTGAAATATTTGTTTTTAGTGACCTATTTAGAGAGAATAATATAAATCAAACTGTGTAATGTTCTGTTAACATATACTTGTTTTGTAGGTGGTGTTTGAACACGAGGGAGTCTTCATTCACTCATCTCCAGATGAATCTGAGGATCAGGATTTAATATCAGGGTTCCTCAGGATTGTTGATAAGGTCAGTTGCTTTATTTCTTGCTAGTAATATTATTTAGATTTAACGAGTGTACTCGTTAATTATTATGATTTACCTTAACTGGGTCATTGTGACATAAGATGTTATACCACATTCTTGTAATTGATTGTTAGGACAGCTAATACACTACAATTTTTCAGAAATCATTATAATATATTGATGCTCACGAAACATTTCTTCTTATTATAATTGTGCGTTTGAATAAAACAGTTGTGCTGATTAATATTTTTGTGGAAACCATTTTTTCAAGATTCTTTGTTGAATAGAAAGTTCAAAAGAACAACATTTAATTAATATTAATAGTTCACCCAAAATCATCATTTACTCACCCTCCGTTTCAAACCTACGAGTTTCTATTCCTTTAAGATAGAAATCTGTTGCAACATTTTAAATGTCTTTACTAACACTTCTGATCAATTTAATGTTTCCTTGCTGAAAAAAAAAACTTTTTAAAAACTTGTAAATGGTAGTGTATCTGTCTATCAGTATCTCCCGATATCTTATTTTTCTTTAAATGTAGGATGGTGAAACCCTTGTGGAATATAAACCACTGGAGGATGCAGATCCCTCAAACATGCTGTGTGCCTGCAAGGTTTGTTAGTTCATAAATTATGCATCTCCTGTTTCATCTGTGAGAGTTTGCATATTAATGTTGACTGTGAGTTCATATCACTTCTGCAGTTCATCTGTGCTCTGTACTGGTATTTTACGATTATGCATAGTTCTGGATAAGGATAACCTGATTTTTGTTTGTTTGATTGTGTGAAGGACTCCAGCTCAGTGGTGGAGTGGACTCAGAGTTCAGAAGACAACCCTCACCGTCCTATTGACCATCAGCTGAGCTATGAAACAGAGTGGGACATGATCAATGCTGTTTCATTCCGGAGAAAAGTCCACGCACATGGAGATGGTAAACAGTAGCACTTCTACAAGTCAAATGTGGTTAAAATGCTTTAAAAATCAAAATTGCTGTCACTATGCACTTTACTCAGCACCTAACAGAAAATGTCAGCATGTTATCGTGTGCATCAGTCAGTGAATTATATGTCTGGTATTTTTTTCCTAAACCAGAAGATGGAAATCTGTAACAGTAACCAAGCTTATTATTTATTGTCATATTGTCACAGGTGGATCAAACCACACAAATGACCGGAACAAGTGGGCCTTCTCTTTTAATGTGTGTGACCTCAGGTCTATCACAGTCAAATGTGAGGGTTGGTCGTACATCACTTTCCGCTTGAAGGATGGCACAGCGCTGCCAGCTATTCATTTCCACCAGGGAGGGAGCACAGCATTCTTGGATAGCCTGAGGAAATCAGTTCAGATCAACGAGTAAGTGACGTGTCAGGGGTTGATTTAGTCTAAATAGGTCAGGCATAATCTGTGGCTCAGCTGTAGGCAAATATTGCTAATATCTATTTCAATATCATTCTATTTATGAATTGTTTGCCAGTGCTGTTTTTTTTCAGCATTAGCCCAGTAGAGTGCAGTCATGAGTTACAGATATTTTATAAATTATTTGAATGCATTTTAAGCAGTGCTGCACAGAACCTGCACACTTATTTAATGTTTTTCTGTGCACGTTGTGGGGTTAGATCCACGGAATGATTTTAAATTCGGGTTAAATTGTAATAAATACCCTGTTACCAGATTTGGTGCCAAGTTTACTAACCGCTTGCGCCAACTCAACCCCTTTTTATTAATGGGAGGAGAGTATTTAAATGAGTCATACAAGTTGATTTACTACCATTTGCGTTATTAATTAACGCCCAAAAATGTCATGTATTAAAGAGCCCCTATTATGCCTTTTCGAATATTACCTTTCATGCAGTGTGTCATGTAGCAGTATGTGAACATAAACTTTCTGCAAAGTTGTGAAGCCGAAAGTGCACGATATATAAAGTTATTGTCTATCAAAAAAAAAAGTTGGCTCGCAATCGCCTAAACGAGTTGTCAGGAATTCGAATCATATTCTGTTACGGCTCTACGTCACAAAGTAATACATTTGCATAATGTCCGCCCATGGGCTGTCATTCGCGCTGTATGCAGTAGACCAATCACAAAGGACTGAGCATCTGACCAATTGCAGCAGTGAGGGCTCACGGAAAGGAGGGGTTTAGAGAGACTGATTCTTTGAACTGCACTAGTCACAGGATTTAGGAATCATTTAGAAATGAGGTAAAATTAAAGCTATTTTTTGAGAAAACTAAAGTGTTTTTTGACCTTGGATGCATGTAAACCTGTTTTAGGAGACTCATAAAACAATATTAGCAACCTTAAAAATGGCATAATAGGGTCATTTTAACCCATTTTGGCACAAGTGTTGTTAGTAGATTACACCTTTCTCTCCCCTTCCACTTCGTAAGGAAAGCTACAACAGCCGAGTGCATGAAGTGGCCAACATTTTCTTTCTTCCAGAGTTCATCTGAGTGTTTTTGCACTTTTTCTTTTTGGTATTTTCAGTGTGAACTCATTATTCACATGAATACTATGAATACTAAAAAAAGGCATATATAAGTGTGCTATTTAAAATGCACCTTATGTCTTTTGTTTCTGAGGGCATTAATAAGCATATTAGCTTCTACAAGTTCTTGTGTGGACTGTCAGGCGTCTTCCTCTGAATGAATATGGCTTAGATTTTTCACTATTCGTGTTTTTATCTTAAAAGTCACCCCTGACCTTTTAATTCACTGAATACCACAGGCACTAATATTACTCTCTGTGACTCACAGAATTCTTTATCCAATGATTTTGTCCTTTAAAACAGAACACATCAAACTGTAACCCAATCTGCATGCAAACGAGACGGAGTATCTCGGCACCTTTGAGGAAGTCTAGCATGTGTTCTGTGGCGAGAGGCCGCGAGCATGATTCATGTAAGGTCGAACAGCAGCTGTTCGTTTAGAGTTAAGGCTTTATGAAAGGGACAAGAAGACACTCCTCTTCCCTGCGTTAAATATCACACCAGATTAAATCCGCCAGTAAGCACGCTGAATTCAGTGCTGCCGAGGAAAAGATAGCTGTTATTAAAGTTCTTATCTGAGTCTCCATAATGAAACATAGGCTTGGCTTGGTTTGCTCGGCTTCTCCCCTCATTCAAACCACAGAGCGATATGGCCAGTGATATCTTATGTTTACAAGTTTAGTTCCAACCCTGCTCCAGCACACAAACCATGTAGTTTTCAAATAACCCTAAATGACATGATTAGCTGGATCAGGTGTTTAATTAGGGTTTCGTCTAAACTCTGCAGGGCTCCGGCCCTCCAGGAACTGAGTTTGACACCCCTGCTTTAAGGCTATACAATGAATGTTAATATAGTTGTTTCTGTCTTTAAAGGAGTCCCGATGATGAAAGTGTCTTGATTGTCAGCACCTACAGCAAAACCTTCTCACAGTCCTTTGAGAATCTTCTGGATGATACAAACTATGGCTTTGTACAGGTTTGTGATTTACACAGTGAATCTTAAGAGTAACCATGTAAAAATGTTCATTTATGTGATTTGAAAGTAGTCTTATAGTAGACACTATTATCTCACTTTCCAACCAGAAATTCAAGAAAGATCCTTATACAACAACGCTGGGTGGCTTCTCTAAAGTCACAAACTACCTCTTTGATGCGTTTCGGGCGCCTGAATTAGAGTGTCACCAGCGGCCTTCTGAGGAGGTGGCAGATTTGTTGGGAGAACTCATTCCTGGATTAGAGATTAACCAGCAGGAAGAGCCTGGATTTGAAGTCATCACCAGAGTGAGTGCTACGTTTACATGACAATGATGTAGTCAAAAACTAAAAGTTTTCCCCTTGCGTGTTTTAAAAAGTTTCACGTATACACGACAACGTTTTCTTCTTCTTTGATGTTTAACAGCGGTTGACATCCAACTTTAATGATGCATTACCGCTACCTACTGTACTGGAGTGTGGACCAGAACTAGACTATATCTATAACTATCTCAGCCCTGCAGAGTTTTGTTCCAACCCTGCTCCAACACACAAACCATGTAGTTTTCAAATAAGTCTGAAAGACTTGATTAGCTGGATCAGGTGTGTTTAATTAGGGTTGCATCTAAACTCTGCAGGGCTCCGGCCCTCCAGGAACTGAGTTTGACACCCCTGAGCTATATAGAAGTCGACAAAGTTTTCAAAACAATTTGTGTTTACATGTATCTGCGAAAACTGCCAAAAGCGCTTTATTATGTATGCCAGGCCAGTAGTTGGCTGTCACCTTGTTAGTAAACAGTACCTGTAGGGAAGTGACGATTAGCTCTTTGTGGGTGAGAGCTCTGTCACTAAAACCCCCACATCGACTGTTGCTCTACTCCTCATTCATAGCAATAGCAGCTTTGCGTTGGCAAACTCTTGAGCAGCAACAACACTACCATGTACTCCGCCATTGTTGTGTATGTTTGTTCGCGCTTGCCTTTAAAATCGACACGTACTGCACATGTCTACATACCTAGCATTTACATTTACATTTATGCATTTAGCAGTCGCTTTTATCCAAAGTTTTATTCAAGTTACAGTTTTTACATTTTATCAGCTCTTGTACTACAGCGTGTACTACATACGTGCATGACACCACTGTTTTCAAAGATTCCCGTATTGGGTGTTTACACAGAAACGATAACGGTGGCGTTTTCAAAAACTTGCACTTTGAAACCTGTTTTCAAAATTATGCGATTTCAGTCCCCAAAACGCTGTTGTCGTGTAAATGAACAGGCAAAACGCATAAAAAGTTTACAGTTTTTGGCTGAAAATTTTGTCGTGTAAACGGCCCCTTAGTTGAGTCTAGACGCACAGACTATATGAGCAATCCTTTATAAATAATGCTGTTATGGTAAATTGATTTGAGGTGTTTGTGTTTCAGCTCGATCTGGGACCGAGGCCAGAGGTGCAAAGAAGGGGGCCAGTAACAATGGAAGAATGGGCAAAGTACCTGGACTTAGAGGGAAGAATAACCAACGTACCTCATTTAAAGGATTTGATATTTAAAGGGGTAAGAAGTTACTTTGAATATGTTCGTTTAACTCATTAATCTACCTAATGTCTGACTCACAGAGTATCCTTTGCCTGTTGCCTATGCTGTTGTGGTCTTCTAACACACTACCCTTTTTTCACTGTAGCCTTCAGTTTCTCTTTGCTTGTGGTTTTTCACCTTTGCCCTTGTTTCTCCTCTTGTTAACCTTTCTGGTAGACTGCAAATGTTTAGGTCATGAGTTCATCTTTTTTACACGTTTAACCCATCCTGCTGTGTTCTGCATCATTAAGGAAATCACATACCCTACCTACCATTTATTTGATTAGTTAAGACGTTTTAACTTTGTAACATATTTGTAATTTATTATTATGATGACAGCTGAATTTCCAGCAGCCATTACTCTGGTCATCAGTGTTAGATGATTCTTTTATGAAATCAGTCAAATATGTTGATTTGGTGCTCAGGAAACATTTCGTAATTAAAGTTAAAACCGTTGTATCAAGGATTTTCAAAAATATGAAGCAGCAAATTTATCTGGATTCATTGATTTAATAGAAAGTTCAAAAGGACAGCATTTATTAGAAATTAGGGGTGGCACCTAATTGTTGTTAGCATAACTGTTGCAAAGGAATATACATTTTATATTTTAAAAAGTTGTATACATATTAGTTTTTATATATTATATAGCAAAAAACTTTAAGAATGTTTTAAAATATAAAATGTATGTTCAGTTGCAAGTTATGCTAACAACAATAAAAATACATTTATGACATTAAAACAGCGACATCTACTGACACACACCGTGCTGCATTGTCACGGGAACATCCCAGCTGAAGATTGAGGAAATTAGATTGCTCCCTTTGCCAAGTGCATTCCAAATGACTAAATAATGGCACGCACGTGCCCTGTTCACTCCGAAGTCCCCACTCCAAGGGGATAGGGATGATCACTTCCATTTGGAATTTGCCCCGTGAACCGTACGGTTCGTGGATCAAACCGTACCGTGCCACCCCTATTAGAAATTGATTTTTTTTTTTGTAACAATGCAATGTCTCTACTGATACTATTTATCAATTTAATGCATCCTTGATGAATGAATGTACTTAAAAAAAAATCTTACTGACATTGCTGAGACTTTAGAATGGTACATTGTTTAACTCATTCTACATCAGAATGAGTTAAAAGCATTATAGATGCATTAAAGGTACAGTATTTCAGTATCCCAGTCTGATACATTTGGGTGGATTTAAATATAAATACAATATAAAACACTACATTTTATATGTTCAAACTCAGCAACTTGATTTGGAAATGAGACAAGTCTGAGAAGAGCTGTTATGGTGTCCCATTTTTCCTGTGACTTCTTGTCCACCTCCTTTCACTTGGACCAGACCTGTTTAGTGGACTTGTTTTTAAATATTTCAGACGATGTAGCTTATCAAGGCTGCTGATTTGTTCTCTACAGGGTCTTTGCCACGCGGTGAGGAGGGAGGCTTGGAAATTTTTGCTCGCCTATTTTCCATGGAACAGCACTCATGAAGAAAGGAAGCTCCTGCAAAAGAGAAAAACGTATGTATGTTTCAATCAGTGTTTGATTTTAAAGCTCTCTTCTTATTAGATTAAGCATACATACAATCATGTGTTCATCTATCAACAGTGATGAATACTTCAGAATGAAGCTCCAGTGGAAGTCAGTAAGCGAGGAGCAGGAAAGGAGAAACTCAAGGTTACGAGATTATAGGAGCCTTATTGGTATGTACTTAATTACATCACAAGTTTATTCTTTAGTTTTATGTTTTCAAGATATATTTCCTTGCACCTTTTCATTACCTGAATGAAGTTCAATTTTGTGGTTGTTGAATCTCTTTAGAAAAAGATGTGAACCGAACTGACCGAAATAACAAGTTTTACGAAGGCCTGGACAACCCTGGCTTGATATTACTACATGACATCCTGATGACATACTGCATGTATGACTTTGATTTAGGCAAGTGACTACATGTGTTTGAATCATCGTTCAGTGCAGCTTCTCTTAATAAAAAATATCATCTACTGTTACGTGTACTTCCATGCCGATACCTTGTTTTTACCAATCATCTAAAATCCTTTGGTTTATGTCAATGTGATTTTAATTGCACATTTTATTATTTAGATTATGGATAATCTTAAGTGCTTTTCAGTGTAGCGTTGCTTTTATTTACCCAGTTTCTTGTTCCTGTGCAGGGTACGTGCAGGGCATGAGTGATCTGCTCTCTCCCATTCTCTTTGTGATGGAGAATGAAGTGGATGCCTTCTGGTGCTTTGTTTCCTTCATGGATGAAATGGTAATGCAGTGTGTTCATTACAGCACATCTCTCTTTAGCACTCTTGGGTCTGCTGTGTATGAGAAGATTAGGCTGCATCAATAAAGCATGTTTCTGTCCTCACGCTATTGCTGTTGTGTGCAAGCACGTTAAATGGATCTAGTCAACCTACAAATGGTTTACTTGTAGTTATCTAGGAGATTTTTTTTTTTTAAACCACTCATGTTTGTACAGCATGAAAACTTTGAAGAGCAGATGCAGGGGATGAAGACCCAACTAATCCAGCTCAGCACTTTACTTCGGTTGCTAGACCTGGCCTTCTGGAACTACCTAGGTAAGATACCCAGAGGAAGACTTATTAGAAACGTAATGTTTTATTTCTCATTTGTAAGTCGCTTTGCATAAAAGCGTCTGCTAAATGACTAAATGTAAATGTAGAAATAGTTTTTTTTCATTAATGTCAATTTCACAGGATTCTGTGACCATAAGTAGCCATTGTGTTTATTTGGTTTTACAGAGGCACAGGATTCTGGGTACTTATATTTCTGTTTTCGGTGGTTATTGATCCGATTCAAGAGAGAGCTACATTTTCAGGACGTCCTTCGCCTTTGGGAGGTGTGTAATAACTATCCGTTGTTGTTTTTTCTTTTGGATATTGGCCATCTGTACCATTTCTCTGTTTCTCAGTACAATGAAGCCATTGTCTGTGATAATTTTGATAATACTTGATTAAAGTATTGCCCCTATTATGGGTAATGAAAGGTTAATATTTTTGGTTTTGGGACTCCCCAACAACAGGTTGACATGCACGCAAGGTCAAAAAACACTTTCACTTGACCTATTATGCAAAAATCACTTTTATAAGGTGTTTGAACACAGTTGTGTGGCCGCAGTATGTGAAAACAACCAGCCTATAATGGTAGAAATCCACCCATTCATTTTTTTATAACCTAAAGAAAATCATAAACAGTCTCTCAGAACGAGCTGTTTCAGATTCTCCCTCTGTTCACGGCACCGAGGGGAAAAAGTCCTACCGAAAAAATTGGTAAAGTCCCCAATATGTGTAGGGATCAATACCAACGCTTCGTGCACGAAAGTCAGCTCCAGACAAAGTAAGTATCGTGCGTTTGTTTTCCAAATTGCCCTTCTGAAAGAGCTTCTTGACACTCTGTAAAGCTAATGATGCTAAAGCTACCATTATCTCTGGCTGTTTTCACTGGTGCTGTCTTCGTGAATGATCGCGAATAGGAATGCGGTAGTTAAAAGTTGCATATGAAAGCAATGCGAGTCAATCGCTTGAGTTTATTGAGCTCATAATCATGAGTGGGTCTTATAAAGTTTGGGATAGCATGCCATGCACCATGAGACCAGCTATGTTGTTATTTTTATCCTGCCGTGTTCCCCGTCTGGGTAATTCATAAACATTAATTTATTATGCACCGTATAATCAGGTGACTGACTTTGAAACAGAGTATGTTTTCTGTAAAGATAACAGGCTTGTACTAATCGTGGAATATTTAATGTTAATTAATGCTTATTCGTTGGATGTTTACTCCGCCCTCTTATCCGGGAGCACCAGCTCATTTGCATTAAAGCAACATACTCAAATACAGAGCGGTTTGGCTCATACTCCAAAAGTGGCAATTTTAACAAGCTATAAAAAATAATCTGTGGGGTATTTTGAGCTAAAACTTCACATACACACTATGGGGATATCAGAGACTTATTTTACATCTTGTAAAAAGGAGCATAATAGGTCCCCTTTAAAATATGCATTTATTTTTACCTTATTTGCTCAACGACTCTCCCAAACGATTCGTTCAACAATTCATTTTTCTAAACCCCTCCTTTGCGTGACTCTAATCTGCGGTGATTGGTCGATTTAATTTAAAGCAGTGTTTGTGAGCAGTGCTGCTTTGTGTACACCCGTTACCGGGGAAACAGCTATTTTTAACTCCCCAAAAGCTGCACCTAGTGGCAAAGAATGAATTAGCATTTTCATTCAGACCACCTGAAAATCAAGTTTTCCCAGGTCTGCTCTCACAACAAGTGGGTGGGCAATATGCTAATATTTCATGTTGACATCAACTAGGGCTGTTGCGATAACAGCAATATCGCAATACCGTGCTATTAACGAGCATAGACTGCAGCAACCGCAATATTTGCTTGTTTTCTTTTTGCGTATAAGGTTTCATTGGTTTCTGAATATGACCTCCTTACGTAGGAACACATACAAACACAGATTACAAATAAATATATACATCATATGGCGATAAAACAGCATATCGTGGTTTTGAGCCACTCAAAATGACCGCAAGTGAAAAATCCCTCACCGTGACGGCCCTGGCTTGGGATTCGTTTTAAAAACGACTCGGTTCAACGATTCAGTCGACTCTTTCTTTTGAGAGACAGAAACTTTATACACGGTGCACTTTCAGATTTAAAACTTTGCAGGATGTTTTCATTCACTTGAAAATCCATAATAGGGGCACTTTAAGTGTTATTTTGGCATTTGATGTAATGTTTTACTCAATTGATATTTTCTCCTTCAGGTCATGTGGACCAGACTGCCTTGCCAAAACTTTCATCTTCTGGTGTGCTGTGCCATTTTAGACTCAGAGAAACAAAAAATTATGGACAGAAAATATGGATTCAATGAAATCCTAAAGGTTAGTATTAACTGTATCTTACAAACTACCATTCAAAGATTTTTTTTTTTGTAATTACAATTTTGAAATGAAATGAATTAATTCAATTTAGCAAGGATGCATTGACGTTTAAGAACTTTTATAATGTTACAAAATATTTCTAAATAAAAAAATGTTCATTTAAATTTTCTATTCTTATATTATGGTTTCCATCAAATAATATTACATAGCATAACCATTTTTAACATTTAACAAAACATTTAACAAGAAATGTTTCTTCACCAAATCAGCATATTAGAATGATTTCTGAAGGATCATGTGGCACTAGACTGGATTAAAGACTGCGGAAAATACAGCTTTGCCATCACAGAACTAAACTACATTTTAAAATATTTTCAAACGGAAAACTTTTTTGAAAATGTAATAATAGTGTACAATATTAGTTTTCTGTATTTTTAATCAAATGCAACCTTATTGAGCATTAGAGACTTCCATGGGAAAAAAAAAAAATCATACTGACCCCAAAATTTGTGTTTTGTGCATCAACATTTTATAACATACGTAAATTAGCATGTAGAGAAATTGTTCACCTATTATGTTTTCTTTACAGCATATAAACGAACTCTCCATGAAACTGGACATCGAAGAAATCCTTAGTAAATCTGAAGCTATCTGCATGCAGATAAAGAATTGTAAGGTATGTCCTAAGCATGATTGCAGATAGTGGGTATGTGATCTATAACACTTTTTTTTTTCCTCAGTAATATGTGACTCTTTTATCCCATTAATACAAGTTTTGAATCTCTTCTGATTCCCTCTAAGGACTTGCCCCATTCAGTGAGCGAGATTCTGGGTCTCAACTCAGTCACTGAACCCTCAGCAGCTTTAGAAACCAGTGAATATGGAATTCTTGAGTCACCTCAGACCTCACCAAGATCCACACACAGACAAGATCACGTCGTCTCAAACGGCCACAGTCACTTAAAAGAAACAACACACAACGGCTGCAAAATAGCCTTCATTTCATAGTGTACAGCACTACAAGATGTATAGTACAGATTTTATAGCCCCTGCAAGATGAACATGATTGGGTGTCATGTAGATATTTGCTACCAAATGCCCATTGTAAAATATCACAGAGAAAATACATGAATGTAAAACTAAGATCCAAAAGGATCCCTAAAGCATTATTTTTTTAATATCTTGTACCATATTGTCTTTCATTGAAATAATCATTCCTTCTCACTGTATTGAGAGAATTATCATAATGTTTCAGAATGTGGGGTATTCATTGTTGAATATTATATATTTTTTTTGTTCTTATCAGTTTGCCCTTTTCCTAAATAATTCAGATTCAAATTAAAATCTGTCTTCCTTCTATTAGCTTGTGAGTTATATTTGTATTATGCCTTCGGGTTTTTTTGTTTTTTTTTGTTTTTGGTCCAATGAAATAAGCCTTTTTGTATTATGCATTAAATTAATTCGTTAAGAGTACTTTATAATTATTTGGTCACCTTGGATAAAAGACCCTCAAAAACAAAACAATTTAACCATCTTTTTGAGAGCAAAGGAGAGCATTTGCTTGGCCATATGAACTAAAATCACTAGTTACGACTGGCATGTAAATGTGGTTTTAGATTCAAAGTCTGTAGTCTTCGTTCATTCGGCCCATCATGACATTTGCAGATGCGATGGAGAGACTGTGAAAATACTGATTGAGGATGAAATGTCTTTTATCCACTAGTAACCACAGCCCACAACAAAGACACACCGAATCGACTTCCATCTCTTTTATTTCCTGTTCCACAGGAAATTGCCTCAGAGGAAGCTGATAGCTCTCTGCTCACCGCAGTAATGTTATTTCTCTTCTAGCTCCCTTTCATTAAAGAAACGGCAGCATTTTGTGCACTGACAAACATGCAGTCATTCCCCAAAACCCATAAACAATATGCATCTCTGGTCAAAAGGCAGTTTCCACAATTGCCCCAAACCCATTTTGCTTACGATGATGTTTACATAAATAATGCTGGCATTTAAGTTCATATTTTGTGAAAATTAAGGTTTTAATCTAACATTTTTTTTCTTGCTTTCTATATTGAACATGTTTCTAGGTGATAAACTGTGCAAAGGCCTCTATAGGGGGAAGTCGTGGCCTAATGGTTAGAGAGTCGAACTCGTAATACAAAGGTTGCAGGTTCGAGTCTCGGGCCGGCAGGGATTGTAGGTGGGGGGAGTGAATGTCCAGCACTCTCTCCACCCTCAATACCACGACTGAGGTGCCCCTGAGCAAGGCACCGAACCCCCAACTGCTCCCCGGGCGCCGCAGCATAAATGGCTGCCCACTGCTCCGGGTGTGTGTTCACGGTGTGTGTGTGTTCACTGCTGTGTGTGTGCACTTTGGATGGGTTAAATGCAGAGCACGAATTCCGAGTATGGGTCACCATACTTGGCAGTATGCCACTTCACTTCACTTCATATCTTTAACAAAAAAAAATGATGGGAGGTGTTTGCTTTTATCTCCCTCTCTTCCACTAGCTAGAAAATGAAGCCCCATTTATGGAAAACTTGAAATCTGAATTATTTTGCTCTAGATTCATTTCTCCTAGAAGGTGAGATGAGCTTATCCACTTCAATCAGGGCTTGGATGTGTCGACATTTCCTAATGGAGCAGCCATCCCCTCAAAAGCTAATATGAGCGATTGCCTGCCCCGTGAGTGGCCCTTCTCAACGTCATTCTTCAGTATATAATCCCAGCTCTGATACTGCCGGGGGAGGAGTGTCAGGTACTGTGGCACATGCAAGGAGCTCCCAGTGATCTCTGAAGGGGCAGCTTAAGGAGATATCGTCTGAGACAACAGCACCTTCGCCATATGAAATGCAGGGAAAGAAGACGTCTCAGACAGCAACTATGTCCTCTGAACTACAAACTAATCTAAAGGGGCCCCAGGCAGCCCCTAAATCACCCGTTGGGCTTCTCAGGAAGAGAGGTCAAGAAGCAATTCCAAAGATGCAACCCGCTATGATGATGTTCTCCAGTAAATACTGGGCTCGGCGAGGTCTATCTTTGGATTCAGCGATGTATGACCAACAACACCTTGCAGCCTCCATGGTGAGTACTGAACAGTTTTGATGGACCCTCTTTTGGACGCCACATCCTATATAGTCAAATTTCCTTGATATTCATTAAGATTTTTGGAATATGGAATATTTACACTGGAAAATGTCATTAGTGGCTGTTGGTGAAATCTAATGAAATGTTTCATTACAAAATTATATAATATACTGACTAAAAGCCTTGACAGCTGGAACTGGGCACAGTGATGTAATACAATATTTTAACATTATAAAAAAAAAGTTGGTCAAAGTGTCTCTCAGTATAAGTTATCCTTTTGAGGTTGTTAATTACCACCCGTGCATACTTAACGCTTGTAAATAAACATTTTAAATTACTTTTTAAAAGAAATAAGCCTTTATCTTTACCCATTTGTCCATCTTAAGAGTTTTATGTTCACTAAGCAACAGCTCCGCAGGACATCCTTTAATCGGATAGATGAAAGACCTGACAAAGAAGAACCAAAATCCACTCATGACCTTGGGAAATTAGCAGTGGTTTTCTCTCTGAAGAATGAAGTGGGCTGTCTGGTGAAAGCACTGAGGCTCTTTCAGGTTATTAAGCATCTCATCTTTTGGTGGGGTAGATTAATAGTACATTTTAATAAGTTTATCTAACGCATAGTACTTATTTAATAATAATTTTGATAGACTTTTGATTGAAAGCAAAGTGACATCCTGCCGTTGTATGTTTAAAGGAGAAGCATGTGAATTTGTCCCACATCGAGTCTCGGAGATCCAAGAGAGTCACCAATGAAGTGGAGATTTATGCAGAGTGCAACTGCACAAAGAAAGAGTTCAACGAGTTGGTGCAGCACCTGAAAGACCACGTCAACATTGTGTCTTATAACACACCTCAACACGGGTGGTCTGCAGAGACCGGTGAGCCGGAACTCAGAATAGCCATTGTAATTATGTTCTGGCTTTGTGACAATGTTACTGATTCATCTGATGTGTTTATTCCAGACTGTTTGGACTGTGTGTGCGTTTTGGGTGGGTTGCCAGATGGGGAAGGAATACCATGGTTTCCCCAAACGATCTCAGAGCTGGATCAATGCTCTCATCGAGTACTAATGTACGGCTCAGAACTGGATGCTGACCATCCAGTAAGTAAATCTGTTTAGTAAATTTGTGTAGTAACTCAATAGTAGAGTGAATGAAACCTCGTTCCAACGACAAACAATATACTGTTTACTCTTGATTTTGTAATAAGGGTCTATACATTAATATTCAGTAATGCAATAGCTAACAAAAAATAGTATGTTCTGTAAAAATGATTCTGTATTCTGTAAAAATTGTTCATGATGCCCTGGTTAAAAATGAAACCTTATTGTAAAGTGATTCTTTGTTCTTTGTTGCAGGGCTTTAAAGACAAAATATATCGGGAAAGGAGGAAGTACTTTGTTGAGGTTGCAATGAACTACAAATTGTTAGTATGGATTATAATATAGTTTATATTCTTGTGTAGTTGATTTTGGGTTTTTGTAGCTCAGTTGATTAACTAGTTGAAAATGGCTAAAATAGGTAAAAGCAGATGCATAATAAAGTTACAGAAATGGAACCAAAATGAAATTCAAGTTAGAATTGGAGTCTCGCAAACCGACTAACTGAAATGACAAATTGAGTTTTTTTGTTTTGTTTTGCTTTTTCATTTCTTGCTCAATATTAAACAGGTTTTTTTTTTTTTTTTTGTCTTTTCAGTGGGCAGCCCATCCCACGGATAGAGTACACACCAGAGGAAGTGAAGACATGGGGAGTCGTTTTCAGAGAACTTGCAAAACTCTATCCAACTCATGCCTGTCGCGAGTACTTAAAAAACCTCCCTCTTCTCACAAAGCATTGTGGGTACAGAGAGGACAACATCCCACAGCTAGAAGATGTGTCTCGATTCTTACGAGGTAAAAAATGTCACATCAACACAATTCTACTTGCATTATTAATTGCATTCATTCAATTCAAACGTCTACACTATTTAATCTGGAGGTTTTGATTGTGAACCTTGCAGAGAGGTCAGGGTTTATCGTACGACCTGTGGCTGGATATCTGTCACCACGAGACTTCCTGGCCGGTCTGGCTTATCGTGTGTTTAATTGCACTCAGTATATACGTCACAGCACTGATCCTCTCTACACACCAGAACCGTGAGTATAAACCAACACCAATGATTCTCGTGTAGAAAACCAATTTTTCTTCATCACCTCTAACCTGTAAACTGTTTTTATGTCCTCAGGGACACCTGCCATGAACTGCTGGGTCACGTACCGCTTCTAGCTGATCCCAAGTTTGCTCAGTTTTCTCAAGAGATTGGCCTTGCATCTCTAGGCGCTTCAGACAAGGATGTGCAGAAGCTGGCAACAGTAAGTTTGACAACAGCTTATTGAATTCTTAAATGTCATCTCAAACTTGACTGGCAGTCAATACGGAAATAAAAAGGTCACTGAAGTTTTTCATGGCATAAAGTTTGATCTATGGTGTTGAGTCACATGCATTTGCATTGAAATCAGATCACTGGCTCTGTATGGCACACTTCAGTGAGAGACGATCAGATCTGGGTATGAGGTTTTTGGTGGTCTCAATATGAGTGGGTATATCTCATTAAGGCCTGAAGAAACATCTTGTAGATAATCTTGCTTCTAAGCCTTTGCAATATATGCAATAAACCACTGTTTTTTGTTTTGTTTTTCCCCAGTGCTATTTCTTCACAATTGAATTTGGACTTTGCAAACAAGATGGCCAGTTGAGAGCCTATGGAGCAGGTCTTCTGTCTTCGATTGGAGAGTTGAGAGTATGAAGCCCTTTTGTAATCTATATGCAAGCACCTCATGTATTAAAATGTCAAGTTTTAAGTGAATGACTAATCTTCTTTGATTATGCAGCATGCCTTGTCTGACAAAGCAACAGTGAAAATGTTTGATCCCAAAACCACATGCTACCAGGAATGCCTCATTACAACATTTCAAGATGTTTATTTTGTCTCTGAGAGTTTTGAAGAGGCAAAAGAGAAAATGAGGTAAATGTATCCATTCAGTCATATGTAAAATTGGGCAGTAATCCACAATTAAGACTTCATAATGTCAATTAATGTTGTTCCTTCTAAACAGGGAATTTGCTAAAACAATAAAAAGGCCTTTTTCTGTCTATTACAACCCATACACCCAGAGCATCGATTTATTGAAGGACGCCAGGAGCATTGAGAACGTGGTTCAAGACCTACGCAGTGACCTAACCACTGTCTGTGACGCCCTTGGAAAAATGAACACGTACCTCGGTATCTAGCTAATCAAAATCATCAGTGCTTTATTGTAGAATAAAACTGCAACTGTTTTACATGATTCACTTCAAATTTCATTAATACTGTAACATCTGCAGTGCTGTTGATTATCTGGGCCAAATGACCATTAGTCTATGTTATGAGGATGTATGCCACACAAAATAAGGTGTGAAAGATTGCAACCACAGTCATCATTACAATGTATAAACGTGATATTCGTGAAATATTGATATTATTAGGAGCAACAAAGCAAAAGAAAGGATTTAGTGTCTATCTAGTCTTTGCCTCTTTGTGCCTAATGTTGTGAGTAAGACTCGTAGCAAGTGAAGGCATTTGATATGTACAATTACAGATGATAAAAAAATAAATTAGCCTACTTGTAAAAATCACTAGGCGCTCTTCTGATTCCAGTGGCATTCTCTATTTGTAAAGACTATGTTTGTGCTGCTTATTTGTTGCTGAAAAGCCAACTTCTCAGTCAATAAAACATTATATTATAGCATTATATTTGGCCTATTTTTTATTATTATGCAGCAATGAGTTAAGAACAGTTTATTAGTAACACAATTTTATTTTATATTAAATGTAAACAAGGACACATTCATAAAAATACTAGATGATATTAGATGATAATATCAATATTTCATCAAAACCATCCATTTCACAGTATCTTGTCAATGGACCTCTTCATCATCATCTTCATCAAAGATTTTCTCCTGTAGTGTGTCAGAGATGACATATAATTAGTGTGTTGAGCATTATTGTAATTATTTCAGTAAACTGCATTCATTTCAAGTAAACTGATTTATTTGAAGCAGTTATTTATCATTTGTTTTTACTAAATTTAACTGGTGCATAAACTCTCACCCAACCACCGCGCAGTTTAACCCAGGGAGCGAAGTTCTCCTGCAGGTACTGAGCTCCGTATCCCATGACCCTGTTCATGGGGTGTAGGTCCAGGGCTTTGAGTCTGCTGGTGACCTCGAAGGCCAGGGCGATCTGCTCACGTTTTTTGCTGTTCGGTAGAAATTCTGGCACACTACTCGTGATGAAGGCTTTAGTCAGTTTTTTAAATAAGTCGTAAGAGAAAGTTTGCTGCAGGTATCCTAAAAGCTCTTGGTTGCTCTGAATCTGAGAAGGCAGAGGGGACATTTAAGCTTTTAGGACTACAAACTGAACAGCTTTTTTAACGCTTTGATGTGACTCTTAAATGAGTTACAGTATTTTATAACTGTTCCAGATATCAAAACAAGTACATTTGTATTTAATGAAGTGGATTATCCTGAGCTACACACTAAACCAAAACTAATCAGTAACACTACAGTCTGTAAAGAGATCATGATGATTACCGTTTCATTCAGTTCGTCCCCTGATGTCTTCAGCAAGTCAACAAGCCTCACTATTACATCTGAGTTAGCCTCTTTAGCAACTAGGACAGACCAGAATAACAATCTGTATAATCAATAGTATTATAGAAGATAATATTTCAATGACTTCAACTTATCTGGTGATTGTGTTGTGTATAACAGACAGTACACTTTACCAGGACTGTCTGGCTCTAGTCCTTCATCATAAAGAAGTCCATTGGCTGCAATCTGGGCCAGTTTTTCAGCCACATTACCAAACTTCTCATCACCTGTTTTCAACAGACATGACAATAAACGTTATAATCATCTCAGAAAGAGTCACAGATCTCAAATACAGTATCTTTCTGGTCTGACCTGATGTTGCCTCCAGTCTGCAAAAACAGGCACTTTGCATCAATCCTGCGCTTGGATTCCTCCTCTTCTGGCAATATGTCTCAAGCAATCGATATTCATCACTACAAGTTATTAAAGGTGTGTCACCGTCCATCATGTGAAACAACCACTGGCTTCTGCAGATCAGGTCAAAATTAACGGGACATTTGACTTTTTATGTCACATCCGTCAAAAACATAATCACATCAAATCAAAACGAATGATGTAAACTTATTAACATTTCATATCTAAAAAGACTTTAACTGTTTAAGTTTGTAAACGGAAAAGAGTTATACAGTTTCAACTTTTCACGACGTTACGGATCATGTCTAACTTTAGTTCCTCTTGGCCGCTAATTTCAATGCAAAACGCACATTTCATGGTTCTAATTCTTTAATCGGGCCATATTAAGTCTCTTGAATTAATGCAAAAGCAATGTGATCTCTTATTAAATTAAAACAGAAAATAAACAACAAAACTTACCGGGAAATGCAAAAGTTTTCCTGAAGGTTGGAGACAGTACGAGCGTCGTATTGCGTGCACGGAAGTTGCAGGAGCCCCTCGCTGCAGAACAAAAATCCAGGGGGCGCTGCAGTGGAGACCATCTCGATTATGACGTCTCAGCTAGCTAATGCTTATAAATGTATTTTTGTAGGCCTATTGTTATATAGGGTAGAATAAAAATGCAAATGACTATGAGTACAAATACCTATCTTTCTTTGCGATTTGTCTGCAAAACTAAAAGTACATTAAGAACCAGGTAAAAATAATCTGTATTTTAATTACTAAATTAATTTCAGTGTTTATATCAGTAAAAAGTTGAATCCACTGGCAAAAGACAGTATTTAAAGAATATAGTTATTAATATTGTTGTCTTGGTGTGTCTTTTTATCCCTATATTAAGATAGGGAATAAAGGATAGCCAAATCTAACCTAAACCATAAAGTGCTCACCCGGCCGCAAGTTGAAGCTCTTCAGAAAGACTTATTTGAGACTTATTTTATTGGTTACAATATAAAGCAGTTAATGAAAAAATAAAACTTCAGCTAAACTAAGAGCTCTATAATCAAACTCTAAACAGCAGTAGGCTATTGGTGACAGGGTTTCTGGTATCTTTTACGCTTAATTCAAGAAGCATCTAAAAAGTACTTTACTCCTCAGTCTCTTTATATTTCTTTTTGGGCAATTCCACTTGTATGTCATTCATCAACTCATCTCCAGTATGATCCAATTTTTCTGTTGTATGAGTATCAGTCTTTGTAAATCATGTCTAATTCACCGGAGGTCCTTCCGCTGTCGCCTATGCTCTTGTTTTCTTCTCACACTTTTCCACTTCTTCATTATAGTCTTAATCAGTCTCACCTCCGCTTGTGATTTTAACACCTTCTCTTCTCCCCCACATGCGCTCTTGTTAACCTTTGTGGTTATTTGCGAACATTGTTCACGAATGTACTTTTCACACCGTTTGCTCATTTCAACCTGTTCTACAATCTAAACAAAAGGAAGTCAAATACATTTGTGTACTCTACGTCAATAGCATTTTGAGTATTTGTATATTTAAGCATATATGCATTAACTTCAAAGCAAGCAGTGTTGGGGGTAACGCATTACAAGTAACGAGTTATGTAATCAGATTACTTTTTTTCCAAGTAACTAGTAGTAAAGTGATGCATTACTTTTTCTAATAATTATGTACCTTAGCTATTTTGTTTCAATCATTTATTCACTGACTTCTCTCCTGTCCCTGTGTTGAGAGAAATTGGGAGTGATTGGTGTGAAAGGGCCAAAAATATAACTTTTGAAGTTTTTGTTATTAAAAAAACAAATACGCGAGAAGGGTCTGGCTGCAGACTTGCACTTGCAATCTCAGAACTTGCGCTTCCGTGAGTGGCGTCACTTTTTTAAATTTGTTCTATTTATTGCTTTTTTTTTTTTTTGAATTTTTCTATATTTTACAACAGTAGCCAGGTGGTGAAGACAAGAAAAAATAAACTAAATTACAATTTCACTTGCAATCGCCGCTTGCACTTTCCGCTACCTGCGACGTCACTTGCATTCGACACGAATCGTGTGTATTGCTAATGGAGACAAGATGCTGTGGTGATTAAACGATTAAAACTAATTTAGTACAATAACGAACAGGGTCCTGCAAGTCATCTGTAGGAGAAAAAGATAATGTAGCATAATGGACTAAGATGATAAAGAGCAAACGCAATATGCTCCTCATCATTATTAAAATATACATAAGGTGATCCCAGAATAAATGCAACATGCAAAGTTTCACGTTAAGCGTTTTTCCATTTAGAATAAACGGTCTACAGCTCTTTTATATCATTGTCTCCAAGACGGCCATCGGGACAAGATCACAAGAACCAGATGAGTCCTTTGCACAATCTGATTCTGCTTTAGCCTAGATTTAAACTGCTGATTTTGTCTGGCCAGAGGAGAATGACACTATTTCGACAAACTATTTCCCCGTCTAAATACTGTAAAGCTGATATAAAGCCACCCAGTTTTATATCAAGCCAATGCAAAGCTGCTTTGACACAATTTGCATTGTCAAAAGCGCTATACAAATAATATTGACTTGACTTGACCTATTATTATAATATAAAATTTAGTCCATTATGCCACGTTAAGCATTTTGCTGTATGGGAGGACAAGTGAAAGTTTGCGTATTGTGTTCATGGCAGTCTGCTTGCCTTGTAGAACATTTAATAATAACAGAATTTTCATTTTTGGGTGAACTATCCCTTTAAAGCAACTTTCCCCAACACTGAAAGCAAGCAAATTATCAACTAAAACAATACTATGCATAATTTTCAATGTAATAATCTAACAGAAGTGTTTTATATGTCATATTTCAGATAAATAAGCCATAATAGAAACTTCACTTTGGATGCTGTAGGTCTTGAGTCGTTGTTTGTTCTTTTTCAGCACTCTTCTTACAGCAAGCTAGTTGTTTTGCGCGGGACAAGTAAAACACAGGCCCGAGACAGGTCCCAAGACTGGGAAAGGTATGCATCAGATTCAAGATTAAACAGTGTGTGTGACTGATTTCTTCATCCCCATCCTTAAGTGTGAACATGTAAGGGGCGATAGCCAGGAGAGGTCCATAGATAACAGCTGAAGGGATCAGAATCAGCAAGGCATTCTTTAGTGCTCTGTTTTTTACAGATGATCCACCTCTTCCACCAGTTTGCCCTTCACCCGGACCTTTTTTGTGTAGTACTTGCACAATGCCTGTTAGACATGCCAGCATTACAAGTAAGAAAGCATCAAGGGTGATTGATAAGTACATGGCTAATTTAGGGAGCCTTTGTTGGTAGGTAATCACTGCAACGCCTAAAGTGACAATCCAAATTAGAGCCAAGCAGACAACACGATACTCCCATTTATTCCCTAGTTTCATGTAGAGGACTGGATGTGCTGCGGCCAGGTATCGCTCCACACACATACTGGTCAAGAGAAGGGGACAGCCGATAATGTTGAGGATTGAAATGGCCTCTGAAACTGTCAGGAGCTGTCCAGCGCGTTCAGTCATAGAAATGTACATATCAAAAGGAAGACTGATACAGAAGATGATGTTCAGCACGGCAAGATTGAGCCCCAAAACTTCAGAGGGTGATAGACCTTTCTCGCCCCTTACTAGCATCCATAGCATAGCCACATTAGTTGGAAAGCCCACCACAAAAGTAAAAATTTCTAGTGGCAAGCGAATATAGGAATAATCTTCATCATTGCACTTATCCACAATGGTAAGAAATAACAGATGCATATCGCTTGTAGCATCGCTCGTATAGTTGTTTCCATTTGATGTCATGTTTGCCATGTTGACTGAGCACTGTAGAGAAACAACAAAGAACATTGCTTGTAGTACAAAAACATGGCAAATAAAATTAATTAAACTCTCAAATGCATTTAGGTAGATGCTTATGCATGCATTTAGAAAGTAAAAACTAATTTTGTGAAGTATTATTAAAATGTTTTATAAATTTTATATTTTTTTATATATTTAAAATTGCAATTCATCCCTGTGATAGGAAAGTTCAATTTTCAGCAATCATCATTCTAGTGTCACATGATTCTTCAGAAATCATTAATTTGCTATTTCGGTGCTCAATAAACATTTATTATAATTATTGATTTCAAAACATTTGCTGCTTAATAATAAACCCATTTTCAGAATTCTTTGATTTGAAAGTACAAAACAACAGTGTTTATTTGAAATAGAAATCTTTTGTAACTTTATAAATGTCACTTTTGATCAATTCAATGCATCCTTACTAAAATAACCATATATTTCTTAAAGAATAAATCCTACTGACCCCAAACTTTTGAATGTTTAACCAGACACACACCCACACACAAATAATAAATAAATGTATAAACAATTACAAAATATCAGAAGTAAGATGTGAATAAAATAAGCAAAATAAGTTGTGAAAGTGTTACTGAAAATGTTGAGACATTAAAACTGACCTTTTCTTGCTACAAGATCACTTTAATTGTTCACTGTCCTTTTTCTTCTCTCTTTTTTGACAGATCTTAAATATATCAATCCTTGTTCTGTTGTGTTCATGTAAATTAAGTACAATTATTTGAATTTCTGAGTTGGTTCATTGAATGTATGGTGTCCACCACCCAATGAAAATGAGAGTGATTTTTTTTTTTTTTTTACCACATCTGTTCTGGTTTCTAAAAACCCATGTAGCAAATTTTACACAAATTGACAAGGGCGTCAAGACTCAATTGAGAACACAAGAAAAATAGATTGACACAACAATTTATTACAAATGAATCAGTGCAATAAAGTGCAAATTTTACAGTTAGGTTACAAATGGCTCATTCTAACTAAGAGTATATATTGCTGTTTTACAACACATTATGGATGCAATTTAATGAAAATGGGTGGTAATTGACCAGTGACCACCACTAGGAAATTTCTTAAATGTGCAAAACAAAACGATTCTGGTTTCGATTTTATGTTCATACAATACAATATCATCAAAACTTCTATTTACAGTTAGGTTAAATTATGTATCTTTAGTGTTATCAAAGATCTGACAAGAATAACTAGGTCCACCTCAAAATGGAATATATTTACAATATAGCAAATATTAAAAGACATCATCAACATTAAAAATATCAAAGTGCTTCTGGTTATGCCAAGCAGTTAAATCTGCCCACACATCTGTGCAATATTGTCTGTACTGTCTTGGCCACATTCAGTGCTGCTGATGAGAAAAAAGACTACTGTTTCAGGCAAGTCTATGTGTGAGTGACAGTAGGAGCATGTGGGGTCTTGTTTTTGGGAGGTGTAGAAATTTGTACATAAACTGGGGTGGTAGAAGAGGTGGAGGGGTTTGGCTCAGTTTGAACCCTTTGGAAAACAAAGGCTGGGTAGATTTGGTTGTTGGCGTGATATGTAGTGTGTGTGCTATGGGGGCTTCTCAGCAGACTCTCCTGACTCCTGTGTGGAAAGAAAAAGAGATTTCTGTAATGCACAAAATCACAGAAACTGAATCACATCTTATAGTATGACTTATGGCTTTATACGTCCTCCCACGCATTACATAATATAAAAAAATGTGGTGTGGTTGTAGAGAGTGGGCTCAGGTTGTGGGTTTTAATACACGTAAGGGGAGTAGTGTGCCACAAATATAGGCAGAAGAGAGACTATTCCTGTTGTAAGTTCCTGTTGTATTCTATTTTTACATTTTAAAATGTAATTTAGTCCTGTGATGGAAAAGTGAAATTTTCAGCAGCCATTACTCTAGTCTTTATTGTCACGTGACTCTTCAGAAATCATTCTAATAAGTTGATTTGGTGCTCAGGGGGTATTTCTTTCATTTTTTTAAAACAGAAATGTTTTTCCTTACCTCTCATACCCTCTGTTCTCATAGGCTCTGACGACCTCTGAATAAACGGGACTACCAGGAGGCAGCGGTCGGTCGAGATGCTGGGACAAGCTGAAAAGTTTAGGTGGAGGGAATGCCTCCCAGTCTATATACTCTCTCTCTAACCAGGACGGGCTCCTCCGAGATCTAGAGCTCTGTGTTTCTCTTCTCCTGAAGGTGAAGACAGTACCACCACATTTAGTATAACGATTGTTTAAGACTTTTATAGTGAATGTTGTCTCTACAAAATGGTGTTTAACTTTAAACATAATCATTATAACTTTAGACCACTGCATATCTGTTAAATTTGGACAATTTTGTACCACAATTAAAAATGCATGAGTTTAATTACATTCCATTAAAAAAAAATCAAATAAGTGTAACCTGCAAAAAAAATATAGTAAACCTCTTCTCATGATTTAGATTTTTTGGTTACACTTTATTTTAAGTTTGTTACAGTGTAATTATACATATAAGTACTGAGTAATATTTACTAACTACATCATGCAATTTACTATATGGTTAGGGTTAGGATTAGGGCTGGGCTTAGGCTTAGGGTTACTTGCAAGTTTGTTATTTTAATAGTAAGTACATGCAACGAGTGTAACAAGGACACCTTAAAATAAAGTGTTACTGATATTTTTTTAAATGGTTATTCTATGGATTAAAGTGACTAACCTGCTTCTCCCCGTCCGATGCTTTTCCTTTTTTCTGCTCATGCGCTCTTGACAACAGCAGACGATGAAGCAGACAGTCATGACAAGAATGACCACCCCGCTCACAACAGACACCAGTAAAGCAATGCGAAGTCCCTGGTCATTTGGCCGAGGGATACCTGAAAAAAATAGGGTTGTTTCACCAGATATGATGGCCAGTTATATATTCATAAAACCATATGTTTGCATACATCCAGTGGAAATGGACAAAGTTGGCTATGGAAACAATAATAAGGCATTTTTTAAATATTAGGATAATTAGGATGATTTCTTTGAATAAACAATGTTTGCCGTACTCTCACAGACTGGCAGGTAGCTGCTCCATCGAGGGACACCTGCATGTAGGATGCATGTGATTTTCTCATGGCCAACCAGTTGGTAGCCCCCCTTACACCAGAACACAAGCATGGAGCCCACAGACACCCCTGTGCCGTGCTCCACGTAGTACGATCCTCGTCGTGGGGGAAGCACAGAAATACATGCAAGTCCTGGAGGAACACAAAGACACACATAAGTGTAGATAAATACAATCAGACTTTGAATATTTTATGATGTGTTAAACTGTGATTAAATAGTACATTGACTCATGACACATGGCTGAATTTATTCAGTAAGATTTTAAATCCAATAAATGCATTATCATGAAACCCTCTGAGGAAGTGACTGCCACTGTATCATTCCAGTTCCAACATTCTTTGCATATGATATAGATGTTTTACTGCTGCATGCATGCATCTTGCTGTCACCACTGCAGACATCCGTTTCCTTTGCAGTGAGACATCTCAGGCATCTTTTTTTTTCCGGTGGTGAACCACAGTGAATTTTCATTAATGTGTACATGTCTGTCTTCTATTTGCATAATGCTCTGAGAGTATATGTTGCTTTGTATCTGTGCCAGCATATCAGTGACTGTCTTCCCTATCCAGCCTCTTGCCCATCCAGGCTCACTATCAAATCCCCCCAGTTCCTCCCCACTTTTGGAATCTCAACTGATTAAATAAAGATAAGGCCCTTTATCAAATATTGATTAATTCCACACAGTTCTCCTATTAAGTACCTGTGAAAGTGCACTTAGGCCATCAGCTGACATGTCAGACGTGTTTGCACACAGGTGAGGAGAAATTGTATATATGAAGTGCTAAAAGTGTCTGTCTGTCTGTCCATCTCTCTATCTCTCTATATTATATGTCTCTATATGTCTATCCATTTGCTTGTCTATCTATCTATCTATCTATCTATCTATCTATCTATCTATCTATCTATCTATCTATCTATCTATCTATCTATCTATCTATCTATCTATCTATCTATCTATCTATCTATCTATCTGTCTGTCTGTCTATATATCTGTCCGTCTGTCTGTCTATATATCTGTCCGTCTGTCTGTCTATCTATCTGTCCGTCTGTCCTTGTGTCTGCTGCAGTTTTTTCAGTTGTTTGCACTTGTGTTGTTGCTGCTGGGTGGATCTGTAGAGTCATTCTGAAGTTTTGGAGTGGTTGATTGTGCTTCAGTTATTGCATCAGAAGTGGTCATAAGCAGAATGGAACTCACTGAGGCTGCTTGAATGTGGAGAAACCATGTTTTTTAATTGGATTTTCATACATATTTATAATCCATAGAACATACATAAATATATGCATACAACCTCACATCTTACCTGTATCATTGTTGCTGGAAAAATCTGTAGGTTCAGTCGGATGTTTTGTATTGATTGGTTGCTCATCAGCTGTTGAATCAGAGGTTGGCATGAGCAGATTGGGGCTCTCGGAGGCTGCGTGAATATGAGGAACTCACATAATGAATACACACAAAACAAGTTCTATCTATCTATCTATCTATCTATCTATCTATCTATCTATCTATCTATCTATCTATCTATCTATCTATCTATCTATCTATCTATCTATCTATCTATCTATCTATCTATCTATCTATCTATCTATCTATCAGTTCTCACCTGTGTTGTTGTTGGGTGGATCTATAGGTTCAGTCGGATGCTCTGGATTGATTGGTTGTTCATCAGTGGTTGGATCAGAGGTGGTCATGAGCAGATTGGGGCTCACTGAGGCTGCGTGAGTGTGGGGAAACCACACCATCAGTCCACACACAACCCACATCAAGGACCACACTGATGTCATGATCAAAGGCCCCAGGACAAGGATCAAAACAGCAGATATGTCCTGAGGTGATCACAATACTGTGCATAGCAAGCTAAACATGGCTGATTATAATCCATTCATAGTGCCACAAGAAGGAATCTTGCAAATAGCTCCTTTTCCTTGAGGTGTCTGTGAATATCCAAGCTCATCCAAGCTTAGTGCATCCAAGCTTATGCCCATAGCTCTTAAAAATGGCAGATTCTTCTGTTTCTCCTGCTGTATTAAGCGTAGGCTTCCCTGTGTATGTACACAGCATCTGCTCTGCCTGTCCGCTCACTGCTTCTGTTATCCTACAGCATACAGTGAGGCAGTCAAGGCTCTTACATAACATAAAGTGCACGTGTGGATGTAATTTTGTGCACTCTTAAATCCCTGATCTCATCTCTCCAGAAACTTGTGCGCGCGCTCTCTCTCTCTGGACAGTCGAGGGTGAATCAGGGCATGTGGCTGTGTGCATGAGAGTCTATGTCCCATATCTGCAGAGAGGGAAAACAGAGCCACAATCTGCAGTCACACGGCATATTATATATTTATATAGTCAAATCAACATGTTGACTTATAATGTGTCACAATTTCTTATGCACCCCAAAGCATAATAAACATGTGTATCAACAGAGTGTGTTGCAGCAGATGGTGTTTATAGATGGCATGTGGACCTAACACCAGTACGGTTGAATGAATTCTGTTCATTTGGATGAGCACAGTGGGATTCAATCTCAATGCAGAGAGCCTGTTAGACTGCGTGGGAAGTGCAAGAAGGATGCTATTGGGAGGTTCCTCACTGCATAGCACTGAAACCTTGGTAACAGTGTCAAGATTTATTTATATCAGTATTTACTCTAACAAGTCCAGATATGATGCATTCAGTGCTGGCACTTCCTCTTTTGTTTTGTTTGCCCATCTATGGTCTGTCTTCCTGTGGAATGCCTTATGAATGTTTGATAAATCACAGAGCAGTCACAGGATGTATGTGTTCCAAGAGACACAATCAAATAACAACAGCTTTTATCAGCTGCATTCAGTGAGTTTACATTTTAAAAGTATTGGAACAATGATTTGTTGTTGATGCAGTATGCTACTCACATGTCAGATGTCCTGATGGCACACTAGTCAATCAATGACTGGCCATGGATGTCAAAATAATTACTAAGCATCTGCCGTAGTAATCTTCTCAAGCTTTAAGATGCTTCCATGCATTAAAATGTTTCAGTTGCCCCTCACTGCAGAACAAAGATCCAGGGGTTGGGGTTGGATCCACATCTAGGGGGTGGAGATGGTAGGTTTTTAGGGGTGCAGATGGGTGGGTTTAGGGATCAGGGGGTGGAGACGGGTAGGTTTAGGTCTATGTAAGGTGGTAGGAGTTGGATCTAGATCCTGCCACGCCCCCTGGATCTTGTGTTCTGCAGTGAGGACCATCTCAAATGTTTGGTGAAAAAGGATTCAAATCTTGAGATGCTCTCAACCGCAAAGATTAATTTACCCGCTCTATGCACAAAATATATAAATCTTTTCTTTTTTACTAGTTTTTTTGTTGTACTTTTTTTAGCATAGGTTAGTCATTTCCGATGCGATGAGCTGTGCACTGAATGGAAAGCATCTATTTATGAATATTAGCAGGGCAAGGTAGTAGTAGTGATATTAACACAATTAGCATAGATCCTACCATATATCCACAACTCATGTTCATATATATTGCATTCTCTGTAAACGGTGCTATATACGGAGGTGGATTGTAAAATATTAGATTTGCTGGGTCTATGCTAACTTGAGATCTTTAAAAATGTTTTCTGGGACCTGTGTGAATCAAATCCAATGATCAAAATGTTTTGGTATCTCTGTTTCCGCTGATAAGCGTAAGGCATCTTTACACAGTCAAGTTAAGGTTGCTCTGTACCTGCTCAAAGTTCTGTCTAGACTTATAGGCTAATAATGCATATTTGTATAAATGCATTAATACCACCTCTGAGCCGATTTTAGCATAAAGACATCTAAATGCCACTTCAGATGCACTTCTGTGCCTTCTTTGCAGTGTAAATTTCGTAGTAGACGTACAGTAGGCCTATAGCCCATGTGTCACTCATGACTGAAACAGAATATGTATTTTAAACGGAGATTATTCAATATAAAAATACTTTTGATGTTGTACTGAACAACTTGAAAGCTTGAGTGGTGGCAAAACGTACATAATATATTTTTCTAATATTTATATTATTTAAAAACAAATGTAGATTTGTAGATTTAAAATGAAGATAAAAAAAATGTATGATACTGATGTTCTTGCTCCTGTCGCATTTTAGCCACGGAAAAAAAGACTTCATTTCCCAGCTTCATTTCTTCATTTCTGTAGTTCTTTCAGTTGGAGATCAACTTTCCTCTCCAGCTCATCTGTCCTTTGTTTATTCAGTAGTGGAGATGACATGAACATTGGCCAGCATCTCCTCACTAAACAGTGGCATGGTGGAATGGAGGACAGACTGTGTTGGTTGCACCGGTGACATGGAAATTCAAAACAATTCATGGTGCCGCAGTGGGAAACCCTGGAGCAACATGGCCGGGATGAATAATGCTGGAGGTCTTTGATAATTTGCTCATAATGAGAGGCTGGAATCCATACTGCGAGCTGTTTGGGGACATGAATTGTCATCCCATTCCAGAAGAGAACCTGGAGTCCCAAAAGACCTTCATCACCTGTTATGAGACAACAGATCTGAGCCATTTTCCTAGGTTTATAGAGTTATGCATATCACTAATATGATGCTCACAAGTATTGGTTCAAAATTTGTATATAAATCTTACTTTTAAGCGAATCTCTTAGCTCCATACCGGAAATGACTTTTCCAGGCCCATATCGTCTCATGTCTAGCTCCCATGGTGCTAGAACGGTGTCTCCTGGTATGATACTGTGCCTGTGTGCACTGGCTAGACTAACCATATCAGGCTGGAAGGCTTGCTGAACTGTATTTAATGTTTCCATAAAAGTATTTGCTTCAGGTCCAAACTTATCAAACTCCACCGTATAACGATTTCCTCTGCCCTAGAGACAGACAAGAAATGTTTAATAAATTGTGATTATACATCTGTATTTGAACAAAAAAATTCAAAATTTCTATTTGAATTGAAATGATGCCTATATTTAAAGATATGCTATACCTATCTGAGTAATATATATATATATTTTTATCTGAAATATATTAATACTTTTTTTTCCCAGAAAGGGCATTAAATGCATCAAATGGGACAGTAAAGACATTTATAATGTTACACGGTTCATAATGTTACATATATCACAGTTTCCTCAAAAATAACTGTTTTCAACAATAATAAATGTTTTTTGAATCTCAAATCAGCATATTAGAATGATTTCTGAACGATCATGTGACACTGAAGAGTGAAGACTGGAGGAATGACTGCTGACAATTCAGCTTTGCCATCACAGGACTATATTACATTTATTATATTTTAAAATAGAAAAGATATTTTAAATGAAATAATATTTCACAGCATTACAGTTTTACTGTGCTTTTGTTTTGTGTTGTGACTGGTAGTGTTTATGATGATGTTCTGTATATTTTCAGTACCTGATGTATGATTGTCCCCAGGTAGTAAAACCCATCTTTCTCTCTCCTGGCTAACACACAGCAACCAGGAAAAAGCTCAGCATCTTGTATTACCCTTGCAGATACACATGATACTGTACTAAAAGGATTCATAGGGGAACACCTGTAAAAACGCCATAACCTCATTGTGGGATAAATATTCCACACTGTAATCATTTATTGCGTCTTTCACTCTTTCAAATTACAAAAAAGCTTACCAGCATGGTACAGAACAGACACAGCTTGTGCAGTTGTAGTATTGGACCTGATTGAAGTCCACTGAACACCATGGGTCCTCTGAATGTGATGGCTTTTGAATTAGGTCATCATCCGTTGAATGCAACAAACTGAGCTGTTTGACATTTTAAATAATTAAATGGCAAAAAAAATTTGGGATGAACGGTATAAGTGGTGGACACCATAGAAACATTGATTTAACATCTTACCTGGTCCACATTGCCAGCTGAGTTGGGTGTCATGATGTAACATCTTCATCTAGTGGTGGAAGTGATGCACTGCAAGAAGTCTGATATGTCAGTGTTCATGGGAGTCTTGTCAGATATGTAAAATGTATTCACAGGGCGCATCACCAGGGTTGATACTGAAGCTAGACATTGTGGTGGGTTGTCTGGGAGACCGCTGGTCACCAAATGGACAGACTGACAGGCAGGGTCAGAGAATGCTAAGGCCAGTGCTGAGTGGAGGTCTCTGCCAGGACTTGTCTGTAATGTGTGGATCCAGCTCAAGGCTTCATAGGCTGCATCATGTGAGAAGACCATGGTGTTGACTAGTAAAATATGAATAGATTTTAAAAAATAAATTAATATCATTTCTATCAAATAGCATAAGTCTAGCCCTGCGATGGACTGGCAATCCATCCAGCGATTCCAACCGGAATTAGCAGTTTGAAAAATGGATGGATGGTTGGAAAACACTGGCCTTTTAAAGTATTTCTATTGAATTTGATATGACTTTTGAATGTAATAAACAATAAATTAAGATAAAAAGTAATTTCTATAATATTGTATTTAAAACTTTTTTTAATAAGTCAAACATTTAGCATAATCAGTATTGAAGACAATAATACTGCATGGACAAATTCTTTTTTTTTTTTCTCAGAGTGATTCATTGTAAATTTACCTTGTATGAAAAGCTGATAATGTTGAAGAGCGAGTCTCTGAGTGAAGCTTTAGTAATCAAGGTTTGAATAGTAAGATTCTTCACTAGTCCCAGAAAGCCATTCATCCCCACAGAGGAGTCCAAAACAAAGGTGACATTTCTGCCTTTACCCATGAACAAGGGAAGGACACTTTGGCTGTGAGACACCTGAGGACTTGACGACATTGTCAAGTCTGACAGAATAATCTGCAACACAATTGATCTCGCTCAGTTATAGTTGACTTAAAGACCAATCTGACTAGCTTCTGGTAACACAAATAGCTTTTTCATCTTTTTGGATAGTAAGCAAATG
Organism: Barbus barbus; assembly: GCF_936440315.1. Lineage (NCBI taxonomy): Eukaryota > Metazoa > Chordata > Actinopteri > Cypriniformes > Cyprinidae > Barbus > Barbus barbus. The sequence continues at coordinate 21,600,574 of NC_136750.1, forward strand.
TAAGAATGAGAAAATACACACAAACAAAAATAAGTATTCTTACCTTTCTTGATTCCTAGAGCACACTTGCAAACTGTAGCAAGTTCTGTACCTCACAATGATCCACTGAACAATGATTCCTGTCTCTACTGTGTACTGAAGTTGCCACAGTGAGCCACTGACCAGCCTTTAAACTATTAGTACATACTAATAGTTTAAAGCATCTGATGTGCACTTGGGAACAAAAAAGGATAATTTACACAAAGGGATAGGTAACAAAAAAATGAAAATTTGTCATAATTTACTCACCCTCGAGAAATGTCTTTCTTCTGCTGAACACAAAAGAAGAATTATTTTGAAGAATGTGGTAACCTAAGAGTTTCTGGTCCCAATTGACTTCCATGTTTCTTTTTCATACTTTGGAAGTCAATGGGGACCAAAAACTGGTTGGTTACTCACATTCTTCAAAATATCTTCTTTTGGGTTCAGCAGAAGAAAGAAATTCATTCATGTGTACACAAGGACAGAATTTTCATTTTTGAGTGAACTATCCATTATATCATTTCAAATCTGTATGCATTTATTTATTTTTCTGTGGAATATAGAAGGCATTTTATAGATCCAAAGCGTTTTAGTAACTTTTTTTTTTTTTTTTGGAAACATTTCTCAAAATATCTTTATGTTTTGTTTTGGAATGACATAAGAATGAGTAAATGACCAATTTGTATGTATCCTTTCAATACATAATATACATGCAAATTTGGTACTAAAACACATCTACAAATATGCATAATTTAAATCTATGTGGAATATTGAATAGTAAGTACAGTGATTGGTTTGAATGTTTGTTTATGGTTTTATTTATATGTTTTTATGATCCACTCTACTGGAACAAGATTTGTTGATGCTCTTGAAATGACTTTTACCCTCTATTTATAATTCAGCATTTGGACAGTAGGATTATCTTGGGTTCAAGAAGCTGCAGCATTAGTAAAAAGAAAGGGTGAAACATTAATAATTGTGGTTTGACAAGAAGTGCCACAGAATGTCATTCTACACCAGAAACTGGCACCTGAACCTGAGTGCTATGACGTCTGTCCCGTGACAGACTCTCAGTCCAAAAATAGACTCTTCCACAGAAGCTGAAACGTGAAGAAGACACTGAGGTGAGAAAAGATGATGAAAAATACATGATGTTTTGGAAAAAGGACCCAACTTCGTCAGATTAAAGAATATTGCAAAAGTAGAAACGTAGCCCTCTGACATCAGAGAAAACACAAATAATCATTCCTTCATTTGCAAGTCTCCTGCAAAAATGGACTCAATACACATTGTATTGGAATTTACACATTTTATATATAAAACTTCAAACTGAACTGTTGTCTTTCACCTTTATTATTAGTGCCAAGCGATACTGCGCCACATCCCTCGTTTTATTGTTCACAAAAATTGTCTTATTGCGCAACTTTAACTTTAAAGTTTAGAGAAAATATTATTTAAAAATATATATATATTTAAATATTAAAATATTTTAATACTTTATTTTTTCATTATATTTATTTTTAAACATTTTCAGACATTATATTAAAATGATATAAAAATAAGCAAGGAATAAGAATTTATATCCTTCTGGAATAAAACCTTCATAATTTGAAACAGAGTATTTGATATTCTTTTTCAGAGAAACAGAGAAGTCTATTCCAACAGCAAATGTTGAAGCCTTTCCTGCACTGCATTGCCCAGCATCCTCACTCCAGCCATGACATAATGCAATTCAAAATGGCTACCAAGCCTTCCGTGACACACTGTACAAATGTGCTGTTATAAAAACAATAAAACCACTGGTCACGTTATGACGTTCGAGGAAATGTACACAGATCCCGCCGCATCTATCCGCCAAAAGAATATGTCACGGGTAAACACTGCTGTGCTAGTTTTGCTTATTCACGCTTGAACAATACACCCAACAGACCCGAATGGCGTCCTCAAGGTGCCCCTGAACATGAATTTCTGACAGCACGAATCGCATGGGCAGGCGTTCAGCCAATGGGAGCGCGGCACTAGTCTGCTTCAGCCAATCACATAAGCGTATTAAGAATCAGTAGAGGAACTCTTCCGTTATTCAGGTTCTGGGGTAGTATTTTCTGCATAGCGTTTCCTGCCCTGGTGCATGGTGGTCGAACGAAGGGATTGTTGGAAAATTTTCGGAGGTTAGTATATAAATGTGGTTTTACCCAGTGTGCCTTATTTCCTCAGACGCCGCTTAGCCGGAGAGAGCGGTGATGGGAGTGTGTTGGAATTCGATGTGGGATGAAGAACGAAATAAAACAGTGAAAATGCATCGGAAGCGGTGTTTTATTTATTAAAGGCAGTTGGACGCAGCGTTGTTATCGGTTGTAAGGTTCCGATTGTGGTTGTCAAGTTACCGCAGCAACGAATTCAGTGGCTAACGGTCGATGCTTTGTCTTTAAACGACTTTATAAAGGATAGTATTGCTTTGCGTTAGTTTCGGGGATGGCATAGTTACATCAATCTCAACGGTGATTATAGTGTGTAAACATTAGGATGCGGCTAAAGTAAAACGCGAGAATTTTTGTAGCATATTTGCTAACATGTGAGTTAGCATTACAGATGTTCTCAAATAATAAAACGAATGACTTATGAGGAACTTTTGCATCCCTGTCTAAATATGTATAAAGTTATACTCCTAGCGTTATTATTTACAAAGTTGTTTCGTTGCTGTTTGGCTAAAATGTAGATACGTGATGAAATGTCCGTGTTAGCACGTTTTTAATTCGGCACGCGCCGAATCAATAAAATAGTACATTATATTCTATGGCAAGCTGTTTTAACATTTCGGTTTTGTTTTTATTCCACAAAATAACAAATGTATATTTTCGTATTGCTTGTACTTTTATAAAAGTATTTTTTTAAATAATATTTTATAATGATAAGTAATATTCCGTTACTGGTGGAAAAATTTATATTTTTTCCATTGAATCCTTTGGGGTCTGTGGTTAACATTAAATTTTGACTTAGTACCTACTTTAGCTGGTGGTATCTATTCTAATTTTACGAGTACAAGTTGAATGGATGCTAGAATATGCTCCAATTGGTACAAGTAAATAGAGTTGTTTTTGAACTATAACATTGACTCATCAGTATATGTGAAGTATAAAAAATAATGAAATGAGAAATTTTACAAGTTAAGTTGAAAGAGATACTAGTAATTACTGGAATTTATGCAGTAACTAGATAAATAATTCCTAGAAATGGGAAAGGTACCTGTAACATTTGGACTAATACTAGTTGATGTCTGAATCACAGATCCATAGTCACAACACAGTTACAATAAAATGAACAAATAAAGTGTTTTTAAAATGTAAAAGGACTAGGATGTCAAAAATAGATTAATAATAAAAAAAAACATATTAAAATTACTATATAGGGTGCAACATGACCAAGTACAGTTCTAAACCGTATAGTACTGTAGTAGTAACAGTACTAACATTAAAAAAATCAGGCTATACAGGAGGAGTACACAAGCACAAAACTATTAATAACTATAAGAAAATAATATCCCCCAATCTGTGTTTACATTATGTAAAATGAGTATTGTTAAAATAATTGTAAAATAAATAGACAGTCTGACTTTTGTAAAATAACAATGAGAGTACTGAACAAACCCTCAAAAGTCAAGGCCCTTGATTGCCTCTGGGTTTTAACATTAAAAATGTAATGGTTGTTGGTTGGTTTATACAGGCAGATCATGCTCTTAGCCCAGGTGAATCGGGACACCCAGGGCATGGAGTTTCAAACTATGGATGGGGACCCGCAACAGGTCACCCTTTGCCTGACAGAGGCAGTAACAGTTTCAGGTGAGATGGATGGGTATAATATCTCTGCAACAGTATTATATTTTGTGCATAGTGCAATGTAGACTCGTAATGGCCAACTGTTACTACACAGATGACAACATGGAGGGTATAGACACGGTGAGCTTGCAGGCCGTGACTCTGGTGGATGGCTCTACAGCATACATACAACATAGCCCTAAAGGTACTGTAACTACACATTTAGCATTACTTTTGGCATTAAGCTATTAATCAGGTTATGCTTCTGACTGACTGTATCTATATGGAATAAATGTAGAAAAAAAAAATACTAAGACATTTTATTTACTCTTTTGAAGTTGTCCTGTTTTCCATTTAGCATACAACAAATATTGTGTATTTATAAAACCTGTACAAATTTTCTTGCTTGGTCACTATTCAAATCTTACAGCATATAATAGTTTCTTTCACAGAAAACAAAATAATGGAAGGACAAGTGATTCAGCTGGAGGATGGATCTGCTGCTTATGTCCAGCACCTACCAATGTCTAAAACAGGTATTTCATATGGATTTCATTCTGATAGATGGAGCTTTATGATCTGTGACTGTCTAATTGCATTAGATAAGACACGTATGACTTCTGTGTTATAAAGACCACACAACATTTGCCCTTATGCTTTAAACTTATTTCTTAGGTGGAGAAGGATTGAGACTAGAAGATGGGCAAGCTGTGCAACTGGAGGATGGAACAACCGCTTACATTCATGCACCCAAAGGTCTGTCTCTAAAAATCTATTACTATGTATTGTGTGTCATACAGACACACATGTTGGATTCATGATGAATCAAATGAGTAAGTCAATGTGTTTAATCTTTTTTAGAAACATATGATCAGGGCAGCTTACAGGCTGTTCAGCTGGAGGATGGCACCACTGCATATATTCAACATATGCCTCCATCCAACACCATCTTGGCCATCCAGGCAGATGGTACTGTAGCAGACTTGCAGACAGAGGGCACAATTGACGCTGAGACAATCAGTGTGCTGGAGCAATACTCTACAAAGGTTAAGATCGTGTCACTTATTCTGATGTACACTTATTCTGTTTTCTTATTATTTATTGTGAGTTTATATGGTTTAGTTCCCTTATTATGATGGAAATTAATGTGAAATGGAGTGCTAAACCACTTGTGGTTTTACACTTGTGTAGTAGGGGTGTGCGATATGATGATTTTTGATCGTGGACGATAAAAATGTCTCTACTATCTGCTTTTGAAGAAATATCGTAGTATCGTGCTACAGCACACATTGTCAAATACAGTTCTGGCGCCTCCGTCTCTATGTACTGTACAACACGACATACAGCAGTAGAGTTACTCTGAAAGGACACTGCACTTATTCGCGATCGCAAAAGTACATTATTTGCAGACAAGCCTTGCTGGTTAAATGTTTCATTCGTGCGCTGGTCTGACGTGCGCTTTTTCTGAGCACATACACCTGAAGCACGCGCACTAAAAAGCCTGTCTAACAGCGCCAGATTACTCATCTAACTTATTTTTTGCGCTAATACTGTCAAAACACACAAGGTTTACATACAGACTCAGTTGGTTATCTCTAAAATGAAAGTAAATAGTTAAGAGAGAAACAGATGCGTGCCTGTATATTAGATGCGTGCAGCTCTTAAAGAGACAGGACACTAAATGTGCTGTCGACTGTCATTAAAGGGATAGTTCACCCTAAAATTTAATTTCTGTCATTATTTACTCACTCACATGTTTCCCAAACCTCTATTAATTTCTTGTTCTCAACCCAACAGAAGATATTTTGAAGAATGAGGGTAACCAAACAGTTGCTGGTCTACACTGAATTTGATAGTAGAAAAGAAAAATCCTATGGAAGTCACTGTGGACCAGCAACTGTTTGGTTTTCCACCTTCTTCAAAATAGCATTTATGTTCAGCAGAAGAAAGAAACTCATTCAGGTTTAAAACAACTTTTGAGTAAATGATGGTATAAAAATAAAACATTATGACAGAATTGACAGACAGATGACTTTAGTTTTGGGGGGGAACTATTAATTTAACGTTAACAAAACAACAAAACGCAAAGAGAAAAATCACTCACTATTCTTGACTGAAAAACTTTAATACAGTTGCTTTAGGAATCAGTCTATCTAGTGTTTTATTTTTATATTTGTTCATTCAATTTCATTGAATGCTCTGCTAAATACACCTATTGTACCTGAAAATAAAGCACTGTTTGTTTTATTTGTATATTGTGTATTTGTAATGCGTATCTTTGTTCTTATTTTTTAATAAGAAAGATAAAATGATGACAAAGATTTTTTATCTTCGCCCACTTTGGCCTAAATATCTGCCATGTCTTTTTTTTTTTTTTTTTGTTACCTTAAAAGGCTTTGTCTTTCTAGTTTGGCTGTAATGCTCAGACAACTTGTAAAACCAAAATAGTAAAACCAACATGACAAAGAATCGTGATTAAAATCGTGAATCGTGATATTTCTAAAAAAAAACGTGATATATTTTTCCCATATCGACCACCCCTACACTTGTGTATATACTTTGTGTACTGTATATGATGTTCCTTATGTTAATTTGTATCATATTGCAGTTCATGTTTGTTTAGAGGAAGTGTTATCTCTGTGTGTGCAGATGGAGGCCACAGAATGCAGTACTGGGTTACTTGGTCGAGGAGACTCTGGTGTTCATATGCAGGTACTGTTTCTACTGATACTATTTTATGCATTTATATAATAAGTAACTTTTAAAATGAATGCTTTGAATGTTTATGAAGCAGTGACCCACTTTTGTGCACTTAGATTGTACTGCAGGGTCAAGACCGGTCACCTAGAATCCAGCATGTTGGGGAAAAGGCCTTCAGATGTGAACATGAGGGATGTGGAAAACTCTACACTACTGCTCACCATCTGAAGGTGAATTCATGCAAGACAGAAGAGATACAGTACACATATTTCACAAAAGTTTTGTGTTCGGATGTGTACATTGTCTCTGTTGTAATTTATATACTTCTGAACTCATGTGGCTTTCTAAATATTTTTAGGTACACGAAAGATCACATACTGGCGATAAGCCATACATTTGTGAACATATGGGTTGTGGCAAAAAGTTTGCAACAGGTAAAGATTTTCCCAAAAACAGTTGTTTTTTTGCCTCCGACTTTTTTGTACATGCATTATTTTTCTTTCTGCTGTCTTCAAGGGTATGGTCTCAAGAGTCACGTCCGAACACACACTGGAGAGAAACCATATCGCTGTCAGGAGCTAAACTGCCTCAAGTCTTTCAAAACCTCTGGAGACTTACAAAAACACACAAGAACACATACAGGTGTTTGTCTCATTTAACTGGCCTGTAATAATGGTTTCATCTCGTTTAGAAAATTAAGTTGTCTTAAAAATATTTGTCAAATTTTGGTCTGTTTTTAAATGAGTTGTTTATGTTGCACAACTATTCATTTTGTAGGCGAAAAACCATTTAAATGTCCATTTGAAGGCTGTGGGAGATCTTTCACCACATCCAACATTCGTAAAGTCCACATCCGTACTCACACAGGCGAGAGGCCGTACTACTGCTCTGAACCCAGCTGTGGAAGGGCCTTTGCAAGTGCCACCAATTACAAAAATCACATGAGGATTCACACAGGTACCTGTCCTATCTGTTCTAACTGCTTCCAGCATCTAATAAAGCATAACTTCAAAAGAAATCAGAAGCTTTGAGGTTGCAAGCATTTTTTCCCCACAAAAATAAGGTATAATTTCATACCACAAGCTCAAAGTATGCTCATCTCATATTCAGGTGAGAAGCCTTACGTCTGCACTGTTCCTGGCTGTGATAAGCGTTTCACTGAGTACTCCAGCCTGTACAAGCACCATGTGGTTCATACTCCCTGCAAACCCTACAACTGTAATCACTGCGGAAAGACGTATAAGCAGATTTCGACCTTAGCCATGCATAAACGCACAGCGCACAACGACACCGAGCCCATAGAAGAAGAACAAGAATCTTATTTTGAGCCCCCAACAGGTCTGTTTATTTAAATATCCAGCTACAAATTATTATAATATAATATTAACAAAAAAATCTGAATTTTGAATTTGCACCTTTTTCAGAGGTTATTGATGACCCTGGGTTAATGTACAATCCAACAGTGGTGGAAGATGACTCTGGGTCTGAGCAGGTGTCAGGATCAGAAATCATGGGACAACAGCATGTGGCTCTCATATCTCAGGATGGCACACATCAGGTCAGTGATGTTCTAAATAAATTCCCACAAGTCCTATATTGATCACATACAACATCATCAGGGCCTATTTTATTCCATAGTTCAGTACCATACTTGTACTTTGTAGAACTAGATTACAATCTATGGAAAGGTGGTGCATATACAGTTATTTTCCAGGTACATATTTGTTGTCTTTTCTCTCTCAGGTTCTGTCTCAAGCAGATATGCAGGCTATGGGAGGCACGATTACCATGGTAACACAAGAAGGAACCACCATAACCATCCCAGCACATGAAGCGATGCTATCCTCAGGAGGAGCACATTCTGTTACTATGGTGTCTGCAGACGGCACAGAGGGACAGGTAAGTGTTGTTACTTTTTTAATAGTCCACCAAAAAATTTAAATTCTGTCATTTACTCGTACTCATGTTGTACCAAACCTGTATGAATTCCTTTCTTCTGTGGAACACAAAAAAAATATATTTTGAAGAATGCTGGCAATCAATTACAATTTCAGAATTCAATTGCATTTTTGTCCATACTATGGAAGTCAGTGGGACCCCAAACTGTTTGGTTACCAACATTCTTCAAAATATCATCTTTCTTTTTCCACAGAAGAAATAACTGCATACAGGTTTGCAATTACATGAGGATGAGTAAAAGATAACAATTTTCTTTTTTGGGTGGCCTATCCCTTTAAATAGCTTGCATTCTACTGAGGGACTCTATTACTTTACTAAATACACACAAGTTGAGAGCTTATTGTGTAAACTTTTTATTTACGTTTTAGGTGGCTATTGTGACGCCAGATCTGTCTGCGTACCAGACAGAAGAGGTGGAGCTTGTACAAGATCAGGAACAGCATGTGGTTTCCACAAGCCCACACCCAGTCACACTGCTGGCTACTTCTAACGGCACACACATAGCTGTGCAGGTATAGAATATATACACACAGCACACGTTATGGAATCTTCCTCTCACAGTCACATTTAACCTGCTCAGTTAGGAGGGGTCGCAAAAGCTTAAATCATGTGTTTACTTTAACTGAGAGTACATAATAAAACCTGCAGTTAATGCCATAAACCTTTAAGCCCCTTTTAAGGTTGGAACAGGCAATTATTCTCAAAAGACTAGACTGTTTGGGGGGTTGCAACCTTCTTTCCATTAGGTGTGTGTTGTTAGGATGTGTGCTATAGATGTAAGTCTCAACTGAATTTGAATTGGTTCTGTAGGTCTAATGTTTGGAAACTTTTGAAATTAAATGCGCTACACATTTCAGCATGATATAAATTTTATTAAACTAAGCCAGATCAAATGTATTTGATACACTGCCGGCATTCATTTAAAAAAAAAAAAAAAAGTTTATTTCTTCCTGTTGATTTATGTGCACTAATGTTATTTAGTGTTTTGTGGATCATTGAGAGAAAATGAGAGCAAAATGGGTGTAACTGTAAATGTAAAATTTAAGTACACAAAATCAGTCACCAGTTTTATGCTCTTGATATCTAAAATCGTGGCTTCTAAATAAACCTTAGTTAAGCATTGATTTCAGCTCTTAGTGTAATAATAACTGAGATCAGTAGCAGATAATAATCTAATAATTATGATTAGTGATTGTATCACTTGTCTTTTTTGCACTAATGGACAACTAATTGAGCAAACTGGTCTAGTCTATTCAACCTTGTATTGGTCTTTACACCGATGTGCCATTCAGTTCTGATTAACGAGACCTCATTGCCAACAAAGGGCAAGTGGGTTGTTTTTTTAAGAGGAGGGTGACCCTGTGTTTGGTGGGTAGTGCCATTAAGCAAGATTGACAATTTTTAAATAATTTGTTGTACTGCATCTGTAAGCAATTTTTATTAGATAAGTTTTATTAATTATTTTGTCCCCCTCTTAGCTGAGTGATCAGCCCTCTCTAGAAGAAGCCATCAGGATAGCATCAAGAATACAGCAAGGAGAAACACCAGGCATGGATGATTAACTCGCATTGTAAAACTTATCACTGTGAACTAAACGTCTCAAGGGTGGGTGAATGTGTGTGTGCGTGTGCGTGTGTAAGTCTGAGTATTGAAAATCTGTCAAGCATCATAGTTTTTCATAATGCTGACATCATGATCGCTATAAACCAAGAAGATATTTTTGTGTGGATATGTACATAACTGTTTTAAAAGTAGAGTTTTTCTGTATATATTTGATTATGCTATTTTTTGCAAGCTGTTAAGAAAAAGTCTACAATTATGATAAAAAAAAAGAAAAAATTAATAATTTCATTGTATTGTATTCTTTGACTTAACATCACCCAATGCAGAGTGCAGTTTACAGATTTCAGTGTTTCAGTTTCAAGCACAACAATCATAAACAAAAATCTGGTAGCATTCATTTTATATTCACCATATAAATTTTAGGGACTTTCCAAACATGATGGGGTTTATGTACATTACACTAAGAGACTGGAAAGCCCCATTAATATGTTAATGTGAAAAAAAAAACATTATTGAAACTAAGACTGCTTAAGTGATTGCTATTGTTAAGGGATTGCCAGTCACCAAAACTCTATCAAAACAAATCCATGTGGCTAATTTACACTACCATGAAAACACTTATAAAAGGATTAATCTCATCAAATATAATACCATGTAATTATTGTAATGTGTTCCTTTGTCACCAAGAACGGCTTACAATGTAGAATGTGAAAAGCTATCTTCACTTTAGCGTTTCACTGATCAAGATGAAAGAAAAGCATTCGCGCCAAATTGAAGTCATAGTCCTGAGCATTTCGGGGGAGGGGCTTGCTGACGTAGCACCTACAGAACCTCCAATCTTTTAAACTTTGGAAGTCGGCGCTCATTGGTACATACCACGTCACATGACCAACGGTCGCGGGAAGACTTTGACCACGCTTGTTGGTGGGAGGAGTAGCTCGCCATTCAAAATAGTTTTGTAAACATTATTGTCTAAAACGACACGATTTTGAACGCTGTGACATGTTTTGAGAGTTTTACCTTAGTTCGGCGTCTTATAAATCGCGTAATTGCTATCAGGAATTCATTTTTTTCTAGTTCTTCAGATATCAGTTGGAAGTTTGTGGAGCAGCCATTTTTTCACCTGAAACGTCGCGCTGGTTAATACGATTACAACGTCGTTATCAGTTTTTATGCGACCGAACTGAACTTGTTTGGACTTGTCACGGAGATATCGGTCAGCGAATAAGATATTTTCCTCGGATAATCTGTTGCAAATACATCGCTGTTTTTCTGGACTGTTGATCAGCGCTCGGGTTGTTGCATTGCACGGCCAGTATTAGATATGTTTACCTAAACTAACGTTACATAATCTCTGCCTGATTTGCCAGCCACTTTGGCTGGTTTTTATAGTTTTAAATTACTTGTTTTGTGTTTTTTATTAAGTTATCCTTTTACAAAAACTGAACTTTTGCCTGGAAAGATGAGTTTCGTTACACGGAGGCACGGCAAGTCTCCAAATCTTAAACCTGTTCGCCAAAAGTTGCAGTTTTCGGCCAGTGACGGCGAAGAAGACAGTATTGAAGACGCGAACAGCAGCACCGGAGCCGAGTCGGGCTTCACGGAGCTGGACTCGCCGGTGTCCGTGCGGCGCAGCAGCGATAAGAGGCCGGTGGAGCTGGGCAGCAGCAGCCCGCTCAGCCGAACCAGAGACGACGACGAGTCCTGGGACGAGGAGGGGTTCGGCTCACCGTCTCGGGCAAAACCAGCTTTTTACATGAAAAGCTCTCCATCGCCAAGGAAAAGTCCCCAGGCTTACGACAGTTCCCCTGAGAGGAGTTACATTCATGATGACATGGAAGGATCCAGCTCTCCTGTCCCGGACTGTCCTGATACACCACCCCATAAAACCTTCAGAAAACTCCGGCTGTTTGATACCCCTCATACCCCAAAGGTTTGTAGACACTGATATACAAAAATTGTAAACACAAATGGTATTTTCTGTTAACTTAGAAATTTGTATTTTTTACTTCGGTTCTACTTGAACACAGAATAGCGTTTGTTTATATACCCTTTTTTTTCGAAAATAAACTGAAGTAGTTATGATTTGAAAATCAGCTCTGAGCTATTACTAGGTGGATGAGTTCACCTGGTGACCCAGATATAGAACTAACTGTACAAAGTTGTGTAACAACAGTGAATCAGTCTATTGATACTAGCTCATCATTACATCATCTGAAATGTGTAATGTTCTGGCTGTTTGTGTGTTGACTTGAGTCAGTTTCTTCTGCTTTGATATTGGCTTTAAGAATGCGTTTTAAATGCTCTACAAATGGAGTATTATGCATATCATTGTATCTGCAGAGCTTATTGTCGAAGGCCAGGACGATGGCATCGACGAGCCGGAGAGTCGCCCTGTTTAAGAGTGTTGATTCCACAAGCAGAGTCTGTCTGGACGGAAGACGAAACCAGACACCTCTCGTAAACATCAACCCCTTCACCCCGGACTCCATTCTGGTGCAATCAACGACACTACAACGAAACAACAGGAAACGAGCACACTGGAATGAGTATGTTGACCATAGTTTAAACATGTATTTTCTAACCTTTCCTCGTGCTTTTTTTTCTAAACAAGTTAACCTCTAGTTTACGGACTGCCGTGAAGTAGTTTTAGTAGAATGAAACACTATGGCCATCTTGGACAGGTGTGGGACAGGTTTGCAAGACCGTTCGTTAAATCCGTTTACGAATTCTGTTCCAAGACAAAAAGTTGGCAAGGAACCAGTTCCTCGTGTTCGCTCACTCACCGCGCCATGTGCTTAGTCAGGCCTCTCTGCTGCCCCCTAGTGTTTGAAGTCTGTTTAAATCCTTTCTAAGAATGCCTCTTCTTCTGTAGCTCATGTGGAGAGGACATGGATGCAAGTGATCCTGAAATAGAGGATGAGCTCATTCCGCCCTCAAAGGTAAAATTTAGTTAACTTTTTATTATTGACTAGTTTTTATCTAATGAAACTTAAAAGTAACTTTTATATCAAGCAAAGATTGCGTTACTTGATGTTAAGTCGGCTTCAGCCAGGATTTTAAGCTTTGTAACACTTCACATGGAATGAATTTTGGAGCATTCCTACTTTGCCTTCTAGTTAAGTACTGCTTTATTTTTGTGTCTAATAAAAACTGATATTTTCCACAGAGGATCACAATGATGGAGAATAACATGATGTCCAGATATGCGTCTGAATTCCATGAGCTGGAGAAGATCGGCTCTGGAGAGTTTGGTTCTGTTTTCAAATGCGTCAAGAGGTTGGACGGCTGTATTTACGCCATCAAACGTTCCAAAAAGCCCCTGGCAGGCTCTGTGGATGAGTAAGTGAACATAACATCTTTTTTGATACTACTATATACTCTGTAACACTAACTGTAGAATGGAGATTCTTATTGCTTTTTATTTATTCCAATGAATTCTTCCCCAATAGGCAAAATGCACTTCGTGAGGTATATGCACATGCAGTTCTTGGACAGCACCCCCACGTTGTGAGGTATTATTCTGCTTGGGCAGAAGATGACCACATGCTGATCCAGAATGAGTACTGCAACGGAGGAACCCTGTCTGATGTTATTGCTGAGAACAATAGACGTATGCACTTCCTTTCTGAGTTGGAGTTGAAGGATCTGCTGTTGCAAGTTTCTCGTGGACTCAAGTACATTCACTCTACAGCACTTGTTCACATGGATATCAAGCCAAGTATGCATATGCTCGTTACACCCTTTAAAATATATTTTTAGATGTATTTTAGAGTTATAATGTTGTAATTTATATATTAATTTAATTAATTTTTTTTCAGGCAATATATTCATTTCACGCAAACCTGCTGCTAGTGTAGAGGAATTTGAAGATGAAGAAGATGGTCCCACCACAAGAGTGGTGTACAAAATAGGTAAGATACTCAAATTATTGATGATTGTAATGGTAACATGTTTTATACAGATTTGACTTTATGAAGTGGATGTGATTTTGACAATGTTTTCTAAATCAGGTGATCTAGGTCATGTCACAACGGTTACCAATCCACAAGTTGAAGAAGGTGACAGCAGATACCTGGCAAATGAAGTTCTTCAAGAGGTATATACTATTATTTATTCTTGGTCTTAAAAAAATTCCTAGCAGGTCACAATGGTCTGTTTAGTGCCACATACTAATTTTGCTGTTTTTGCCCACAGGACTACAGTAACCTAAAAAAGGCAGACATATTTGCCCTTGCTCTGACTGTAATCGGTGCCTCTGGAGCAGAGCCCCTTCCTACCAATGGAGAAAAGTGGCATAAAATCCGACAGGGCATCCTGCCCCATATCCCGCAAGTGCTTTCTCAGGAATTTTTAAGCTTGTTAAAGGTAAGGGTTCTACTACAAATGAATCCTCTAAACTTCTCACTAGTGCTTTCTATTTCTAACAGATTTGCATTGAATGGTGTCTTGAATGTTTGATTAAAATGTGCATATATCTTCCTGACAGCTTATGATCCATCCTGACCCAACACGGCGACCCTCAACCTCTGACCTAGTCAGACATCCTATTCTTCTGACTGCTTCCAGAATGAGTGCTGATCAACTGCGTGTCGAGCTCAACGCTGAGAAATTCAAGAACGCACTTCTGCAAAAGTATGATATATTCCTCCATTTCTAGGGGCAGATTTCAGGCTATATTTAGAAGCATTTTACTTATTATAGACCTATCAAATGCTATTGTTTGAAATTGTAACTGAAATAATTCTGGTTTTCGTTTCTCAGGGAGCTAAAGAAAGCTCAGATGGCAAAGGCTGCAGCAGAAGAGAGGGTTCTGTCCACAGACCGTGTTCTTACACGTTCCACAGTGCAGTCCAGCTCCAGAGCTTCTCGACTCATCGGGAAAAAGATGAACCGATCTGTTAGTCTCACCATTTATTGAACTGAACCCCTGACAAAGGAGATGACCAGTCCTAAGTGGGAACTACAGTGGGGCTTATCAAAGACTTGGGCACACAGACAGTTTTGTCTGTAGCCAGAAGGATGACACAGACTGTTTTGTGACTTATAGTGCTTATACTGTTTGGTACAAGTACCATGGTCTTTACTGAAGCTTGGGTCCTTCTGCATTTTATAGGCACTAGCGTTTGAGTACATAATGCAGATCTGCCTTACCATTTAGGTTTGCCTTCTCAAAATCTCTTGACAGAATTGCCTTAAGATGGACACTTTTTTTTAGTATAGTTCTGTCTTCCTAATCTTTGCTTTAAGTTCCATAGGTAAGGGTCAGAATGGTCTCCCTGCACTTGCTTTCTCAGAGGTGCAGTGTTGCTCTTTACCAAATGGGAGATGTGTGCCCCTATTGAGCCCTGATATGTGAATGTACCAGATCAAAGATTTGTGCACCTTACTGCCTGTGAAAAATACCTGTTGGGCCACAGAAGTTGGGGCTTGAGTTAGATTGCCATTAAAATGAGCACTTTGGAGGCAATGGTGAGCTTGCCACAGAAAGCCTGCTGCTATTCATGTTCGTCTGTATCCAGTTAGGGTTGGATTTTTTTGTTTGTTTTCTTTTAAATCATTTTATCCTTTCAAACAAGCAATATTTCAAAATCTCATCAAGCTCCAGTAACTTTTTTTTTTTTTTTTTTTTTTACAGATTTTACATCCAGCCATTTATTTTGCTCTGTCTAATCTTGTCAAATCTTGAATTTAACCATGTGACAAACCATGCTTAAAACTGGACGCAAATGATGATTTAAATGTACATATGCCTTTCAAATCTCCAACCCTGTTTGTAGCATTAAAACAATCTTTGTCCAGTTCATCTTATGTCCTTAATTAATAATGTATCATTCTGACTTTTGTGTTACTTCAACTACATTCATAGGGTACTGTTTAGATTCTTTGGTCTTGTTAGTCCTCAACTTCATTTAGTCTGTACATACGTTCATTTTAATAAACCGGTTTCACCTAAACGCGCCTGGTTTGTTTTATATGAACTTTGATATGAACCCATTCTGACACTGAAGCGCTCAAACAGGTTACTGTTTATGTGGTTTATCTACGGCGAAAACAACTTCCAATCGTTAGAGGCTCATTTTGACTTGTAATCTACCTTTAAGGTTAGTGAAAGTTTGTGAACCGAGTTGAACACGAATATTATGTACAAATCTAATTGTTGTGGGAGGCTTATAATTCTTAGTCTGGTAAACGCCTAATGATGTCATAGATTCCATCCAAGTCCTTCAGCAGCACGCGCTCATCGCTGAGTGGTGCTCGAGCCGCGAGTTCTGTAGTTCTGGTTCTAAGGTCATGTGACCGCTCTATTGTAAACCTCATGAGAAAACAGTTCACATCAAGTGCGACGCCAGTCAGTAGCTCAGAGACACTACCTCTGAAAATGGGACTAAGGGACGAGCTCCTCAAGGCAATATGGCATGCGTTCACAGCCCTGGATGTGGATAAAAGTGGGAAAGTGTCTAAGTCACAGCTGAAGGTTTGTTTTTGCCATCGACTTTTAAGTTTGGGTACTGGAGTGTAAACGCTGTTTCAATGGCCCAGTGGAGGAAATTCGTAGAGTTTAAGGACGTGTGAATCATAGTAGCTGTACTGAATGTAAATGTAAGAATGTTTCAAGTGACTTTTTTTCTTTAGCATTTCAAACTAGTTTCGAAACTTCAAAACTGCTTCTGGTGCCTTATTGTAGTGTGTTATGGATGAGGTGTTAGATAATATAATATAACGGCAGCCTGAATAACTGCACACCTTTAGTTATTTTCTAATCCTTCCCAAAACGTTGAATTTCTTTAAAATGTGTATTTAAATAGAGTTTTCGTTTGCAAATTAAACTAATTATATCAATATTTTGTCTAACTTCTTAAGTTATAAAGATAAGAATATATAAGGAATAGCTGTGTATAATGTAATATTTGCATGCAGGCTCTTAAAAATATATAATGAATACACACAAAATTATTGAGTGCTTTGATGAATTATGCTAAAAATTAAACCTTAAAAGTCTTTAAGCACTGATTTAGATGATTATTAAATTTTAATTGACATTAAGGAATTATTATTGGATATGTTTTGGTATTGAACTCATTGGTGTCTTTCAGGTGCTTTCCCATAACCTGTGCACAGTGATGAAGATCCCTCATGATCCTGTAGCTCTAGAGGAACACTTTAGAGATGACGATGAAGGTCCTGTTTCCAATCAGGGATATATGCCTTACCTGAACAGGTTCATTTTGGACAAGGTGAGCACATTTGTCATTGTAAATAGGACTTTTCAGATGTCAGGGTTATGAGGATTGTGGGTCCTTTGCACTTTTTCATAAATGCTAATTCTTTTATGGATGTTCATTTTATCATGTGAAAGTTTGTCATTCTCATGGTAGACAAACCCCAATTTGACTAAAACAACTGGTGCATTTACTGTAGATCTATTGAAAGTAAATGTTAGATAACATAATGAAAAGCTTCTGGGCATGAGAATTTGCTTCTTTTTGCAAGATAAATGATGTTGAAAGTAACATGGAAGAATTGCTTTCTTTGCAATTTCAAATTTTCTTGTGCAAAAAGGAAACAGAAGGAGGGAAGAGATTTCACAATGCACCACAAAACAGTTAGCTCTGGTGTATAGGAAAAAATATTTTGTTGCTGAAAGGTATTATAGGCAATGTTGAATTTTAGTGCTTAAAATTCCTACAGTGGCAAGGCAAATTATACCGTTTGCCTATTTTATGTTTGTCTGAGGTCTCGTGAATCGTGATTAACTCACTTTGCGGATTTACATCACTAGCCACGTATTGTCAGCTTTCTGTGGTCACATTTGTATAGTTGTGAGTGACCAAACACACACACACACACACACTCCACCCTGCTGCAGAGAGACCCGCCTTTCCCCTTTCTCTGCCTTCCACTTTGACTCTGAGCCAAGCAATTTAACTTGTGGTCAGTGGGAGAAAACAAGTTACAGTGCTTAACTTGGTTTTACACTGATACATTCACACACATGCTAGCCATTCGCTTCTGTCTGAGACGGTACACTAACAGCTTAGTCACACATCTTACTTCTCGTTTTAAGATGATGTATGATTGTGATTTTTTGGGTAAATTATGCCCCACTTCTTTCTCACCCTTTCAGCTCTTGCATTGTCTGTAAAGTGCTCTGATGTTAAATGAGGAACAAAAGACGTAGACACACTCCACAAACACAAGACCAAAATAGAGCGATGCTATCAAAATGGGCTAGTGCTTTGTGACCCACTTCTTTTAATACATTGCGTGGTTATACTCCAGTATGACATGCTGTGACCACAGTATGATCAGGTTGAAAACGTGTTCGTTTCTCAGCTATGTTTTACTTGAGACGATGGTTAGATGATGGTAATAAAATGTCTAAATGACAAGAAACATACACTGTCTTTGAGGTCAGTAAGATATATTTATTAATATTTATTAAAGTTATTTTGTTCAAATAATGATGCATTAATTTACATAATTGTTACAAAAACATTCTATTTCAGATAAATCCTTTTTTTGCTTATTTATCGACGAATCCTGAAAAATTGTATCAAGGTATCTATAAAAATATTTAACAACTGTTGTAAAATATTTTTTGAAAAGCAAATCAGCATATTATATATTGACTTCTGAAGGTTCATTTAACATTAAAGAGTGGAGAAATGATGCTGAGCTTTGCCATCATTGGAATAAATGACATTTTAAAATATATTAAAATAGACAGCAGTCGTTTTAAATTGTAAAAATATATTTATGATCAAATAAATGCAGCCTTGACGGGCATAAGAGACTTTTTTTCAAAGACATTAAAAGTTTGAACATTAGTGTACATTATTTAATATTTGTCAAAGTGACACAGTTATCTAGAATGCTTGATTCTTATTGGTCAATCGCAGCGTTTTACGGTTAAATAGGTTTTAATAATCACCACTAATGTGAATAATTGACCATTGTCCCAAGCAATTCATTTCCTGAATGTGCTAGTTTACTCAGCGCTGCCTTTCTCCTTGCATAATAAAATATTAAAATACTTTAAACTCAAATCAGCATTTCAAGTCCATTTATTTATTTTCCAAGTATCTGTGTAAAGTAGGATAATGGACAGGCGACTTCATTCCTTTCTTCTTTATATTAAATAGTTGACTTCATGTGATTTCTAGCTCACAATATTCAGTGACATTTGATTGTACAAGTAGGTCCTCTATAGCTAGAAAATCTGATTTCATTGACTGGCTGTCAGAGTCCATGAAGTCTTGCTCATCCCAAACACTTCCTACCGTAAAACTTAAGACTTTCTCACCCTCAAGACCCCTCACAGTCAGAGAAACCATAAAGCAGTTATTCACAGGCGTGATAAAGTCTATTTATGAATGTGATGGAGCCCGAGCTCCACTGAATACAAATGAACAGCTTCATCTGGAGAAGAACAGAGGCTCCACTGGCCACTCAGGTCTCCACAAGGCCCCTATTGTGAGCCTCCCGGAGAAAGCTGGGGCGCGATGGGAGGTGGGTGTGCGAGTGAGGGATGAAATCTGGCACATATACTTGTAAAAAGGAGCTGCCATTTCAAAACAAACAGACTTACACCACTGCAACCAAGACAGCGCTTGAGTTGGTGGATTACAGTGACTGTTTCATGAGAGTTGTCTGGTCTCTTTTGTTGCAAACTTTGCTCCACCAAACGGAGGACTATAAATAGTGTTGGGCTATGATAGTTCATTCGAGCAGTTCTAAAAGTTCTGGTTTTAAAGTACGAGTTCATAGCAGTGAATTAATTAGAACTCCGTTTAAGCTGTCTTAAGTTTAGTTTAGTTTATTTTCTTATATAGCACATTTCTACTGCCTTCAGAGCAGCCCAAAGTGCTGTACAATGCATTCCAGAAAAACCAAACACATACAATGACAAACATACATTACATCTCTCCTAAATCAGATTCAAACGCCATAAAATAAAAATGCTTCTTCAAAGCCGTTTTAAAAGCGAACACAGAGGGGGTAGCACGAATGGCTAGAGGTAGATTATTCCATAGCTGAGGACCGGCAATCGAAAAGGCCCCATCCCCTTTTCACTCAAGTCGGGACCGCGGTACCTGGAGTAATTGCTTGTCAGCAGATCTCAAGTTCTTAACAGGTTTATACAAGGTAACAAGATCTGACAAATACAAAGGTGCGAGACCATTTTAAAAATGTTTAAATGGTCTCGCACCTTTGTATTTGTCAGATTAAAATCGATCCGATATCTAACAGGTAGCTAATGCAAGGATGCTAAAATTGGAGTTATTCTATCCCTTTCCCCTACCAGTCAATAGTCTGGCAGCAGCATTTTGAACAAGCTGTAATCGATTTAATAATGACTGAGAAATTCCTAAATACACAGCATTACAATAATCCAATCTAGATGATATAAAAGCATGTATGATTGATTTTCATTTGCAGCCACAGATGAAATCTGCACATTTTAAGTGCTTATTTCTGTATAAAATATGTGGAATTCTGTTGAATTGATTGAAATGTGATTTTTTTTTTCATTGGAGATGAAAGGATAAATTACACAAAACATCTGAAAACCCAACCCAAATTCATATTAAATAATGACTGTAATATGTGTTAGAGTAGACTAGCTTCCATTAGCTTTTGACTTATTGTGTCCAACACAAATTTAGTACTTTATCATTTGAATTTTGCCATTTGAAGACATAATTAAGTTTGGGTTAAGCTTGCTTTGCTAAAATGTTTTGCAGTTTTCTCAACAGAATGTTCAGCACTAGTCAGATGGGCACTGGATGCAAAACTGTGCCCAGAACTCTCCAAAAGTATCCATGGGAACTCTAGTTAAGTACTGGGGGAAAAACATGTCTTATTTGCAGTGTTGTGTGTGCCTTGAATAGGTTTCAGGCCTTCTTTGCACTTGTAAACCAGAATCAGGACATTTTGTTCATTTTGATCTGTATATCAGATTTAATTAGTGTTTCTAACACTTTTTTTTATTGTTGTTTGGCACCTCCCTGTTGTTTTTGCATTTCTCAGTTCCATAAGGTCTCATCAGGACATTTTTTTTTTTCTGCAGGTCCAGGATAACTTTGACCGAATAGATTTTAACAGGATGTGCTGGACTCTGTGTGCCAGAAAAAACCTCAACAGAAACCATCTGCTTGTCTCAGATGATGATGCATTTAAGATTTGGTGCATTTTTAACTTCCTCTCTGAGGATAGATATCCACTGGTCATGGTCTCAGAGGAGGTGAGGATAACTATATTTTTGCAACAATTTCTGCAACAAAATTTTACAAAAAGGAGCAAGAATGCTTAACATTTGCAAAGTGATGTAAAGGTAGATGCAGAGATTTGTTTTTGTGATTTTCTGTGACTTTTCCAGTAGTTTGTGATTACTAGATATAATTATGTAATTGGACACAAATAGCAGTTCCGTTCTGACAAAATATTTTACAGCCTAACAACAACAATTGGTATTCAACAAAACTTTTTATTCATTACTCATTCAAAATTCCTCTATATTTCCATATATTTTTGGAAGCCCTGTAAAAAAAAGAGAACAGCCTTTTTCAGACTTCTTTTCATGATTAATAGTGTAGTTCCCATTTCTAATCTCCCATGATATTTTTATGTATATAAGATTTTTTTTATTCTTTGGTACTTCTGTTTTAAAAACTTCTGTTTAGTTCTTCCATTCTGGTTATGATTGTGAACAGTCTTTTAAAAAGGAAGTTGTCAGCTTGCTGTTATTCTATGTGACTATGATATCTTTTTGCTTAATAAAGAGGGAACTGTATCAGGATTATTATACTTACTCTTAGTGCAATCAAAGCAGTCCTTCAGTCATTATGTGTTTTTCTGAATGTGCTGTCAATGTTGTTGCACAATAATAACTAGCATCTAAAAACAAACATGCATTTGTTTTATGGCCACGGAAATACATGCAGTTTTCACGTATTTAAATGTATTATAAATTATTGATATAATTATATGTTCATGCTCTCACCCCCAGATAGAGTACTTTCTTCGTAAGCTAACAGAAGCCATGGGTGGCAGTTGGATTGAGGAAAAGTTTGAAGAATACAAGCTCCAGCTGAGCAGCAAGCACCAGTGTCTGAATGTGTGGGAGCTGATTGAGTTGGTGGGTATGGGTCACTTCAGTAAGGGCATGGACCGCCAGACCCTCTCCATGGGCATTAATGAAGTGTTCCAGGAACTTATTCTGGATATGCTCAAACAGGTAAGAGGAGTACGGCTCCAGTATAATAGAAACTGTATATAGTCCACGCATACATACAGGGTCCAAAATGTACTTTTTTGCCATGTCTTCCAGTGGCAGTGAATTGAGAAAATCTTCTGGCCATAAATACTTCTAATCACCCATCAAACTATGTTGTACTTATAAAAATGTAATTACTAGGCTGTTTTTTCTAGCATATGTTTGACAAAAAATATTGTTGCAACTCTCTCGTGATGAGCCAGTGTTCATCTCCAAAGGGAACTTGTCACAAATGCTTTTTTCCTCGTATTATCATTTTGATGCCGTAAAAGAATATTCCGCATGACAGTACATTTTTCCTCTCATTCACTGTAAAACCGAACAATGAAACGAATTATATGAAATTAGTTAATTTCACTCAAATATTAATGAAAGTTCATTGGACTTAATTGAAATAAGATCTGTAAACTCAAAATGTTTGTGGTGAAGAGTAGAGCCTGTGGTTAGGTTGAGGATGGACAGCAAAACTTAAAGACTATATATAATGCATGTTGTTTGACTATTTTCATGCAAGTGTTGTGAGTCTTTTAGATAACTACATTAGCGTGTGCCAGTGTGCTTCTGAATGAATGTGTTGTTTATGGAAGGAAGTTGTATATAATTATCTTTGTGATGAGTTGGGTGGGATCATGGAAATGAGGCTTGGCTTGGCTCCCATTGCCCCACTTATCAAAATTTGTAAGCTCCACTAACTTAAAAAAAAATTTAGTTTGTTTAACTGAAATGTTTTGAGGCAATAATTTTCCTCAAATGTTTTGAGTATTCTTAACTAATCAGGTTTTACAGTGTGGCATTTGGCAAGTGTTAATTTTGAAGCCTACATACATATGTACATTTTATTATTATATTATAGACAGTTGTGTTCATAAATTCACATACCCTTTGCAAAAACAAGTTTGATTGTATATAAACACTTTATATAGGCCTAGTGAAATACAATTTAATATATTTATTATTTTCATGTATTTTAAAATGTAATTAAGTCCTGTGATGACATCATTCCAGTCTTCAGTGTCACATAATCCTTCAGAAATCATTCTAATATTCTGATTTGGTGCCCAATAAATATTTCTTATTATTATCAATGTTGGAAATAGTTGTGTATATAATAGTGCTGCTTAATATTTTTGTGGAAACCAGGCTTCGTTTTATGAATAGAAAGTTCAAAAGAACAACATTTATTTTAAATCTTTTGTAACATAAATATATTTACTTTTATCTGTTACTTTTGATCAATTTCCTGAGTAAAAGTATTCATGTTTTTAAAACAATTGTTACTGACCCCAAACTTTTGAATGGTAGTGTGTATCAGATAGTTAAGCATATACGTACAGGTCCTTCTCAAAAAATTAGCATATTGTGATAAAGTTCATTATTTTCTGTAATGTACTGATAAACATTAGACTTTCATATATTTTAGATTCATTACAACACAACTGAAGTAGTTCAAGCCTTTTATTGTTTTAATATTGATGATTTTGGCATACAGCTCATGAAAACCCAAAATTCCTATCTCAAAAAATTAGCATATCATGAAAAGGTTCTCTAAACGAGCTATTAACCTAATCATCTGAATCAACTAATTAACTCTAAACACCTGCAAAAGATTCCTGAGGCTTTTAAAAACTCCCAGCCTGGTTCATTACTCAAAACCGCAATCATGGGTAAGACTGCCGACCTGACTGCTGTCCAGAAGGCCATCATTGACACCCTCAAGCAAGAGGGTAAGACACAGAAAGAAATTTTTGAATGACTAGGCTGTTCCCAGAGTGCTGCATCAAGGCACCTCAGTGGGAAGTCTGTGGGAAGGAAAAAGTGTGGCAGAAAACGCAGCACAACGAGAAGAGGTGACCGGACCCTGAGGAAGATTGTGGAGAAGGACCGATTCCAGACCTTGGGGGACCTGCGGAAGCAGTGGACTGAGTCTGGAGTAGAAACATCCAGAGCCACCGTGTACAGGCGTGTGCAGGAAATGGGCTACAGGTGCCGCATTCCCCAGGTCAAGCCACTTTTGAACCAGAAACAGCGGCAGAAGCGCCTGACCTGGGCTACAGAGAAGCAGCACTGGACTGTTGCTCAGTGGTCCAAAGTACTTTTTTCGGATGAAAGCAAATTTTGCATGTCATTCGGAAATCAAGGTGCCAGAGTCTGGAGGAAGACTGGGGAGAGGGAAATGCCAAAATGCCTGAAGTCCAGTGTCAAGTACCCACAGTCAGTGATGCTGGTGTTGGCCCACTGTGTTTTATCAAGGGCAGGGTCAATGCAGCTAGCTATCAGGAGATTTTGGAGCACTTCATGCTTCCATCTGCTGAAAAGCTTTATGGAGATGAAGATTTCATTTTTCAGCACGACCTGGCACCTGCTCACAGTGCCAAAACCACTGGTAAATGGTTTACTGACCATGGTATTACTGTGCTCAATTGGCCTGCCAACTCTCCTGACCTGAACCCCATAGAGAATCTGTGGGATATTGTGAAGAGAAAGTTGAGACGCAAGACCCAACACTCTGGATGAGCTTAAGGCCGCTATCGAAGCATCCTGGGCCTCCATAACACCTCAGCAGTGCCACAGGCTGATTGCCTCCATGCCACGCCGCATTGAAGCAGTCATTTCTGCAAAAGGATTCCCGACCAAGTATTGAGTGCATAAATGAACATAATGGCCATTCTTTTATTGGTCGGATGAAATATGCTAATTTTTTGAGATAGGAATTTTGGGTTTTCATGAGCTGTATGCCAAAATCATCAATATTAAAACAATAAAAGGCTTGAACTACTTCAGTTGTGTTGTAATGAATCTAAAATATATGAAAGTCTAATGTTTATCAGTACATTACAGAAAATAATGAACTTTATCACAATATGCTAATTTTTTGAGAAGGACCTGTATAAGTATGTGAACATATGAGCAGAATTGTATATTCTTTTCAGCACATTCATTGAGCAGGTTTTTTTTATTTTTTATGAACGAGGTGAATCTGGATCGACATAATCACTGTGTTTAATTGTGCTGGTTGTTGTCAAACCTGTTACATTTCCATTTCCTCATGTTTAAGAAAGTAGGTCATACCTGAAATGTTCATGTCTTAACCAGAATGTAGCCTGTGCAATATGCATCTGCTAATAACAACCTTTATTAGACTGACTTGACTGCAGCCTCGATATGACCTGTGTTTTGAAGTCTGTATGTTTTGGAGATTTGAGAGCTCTGTGAACAAAGCACACTGGCATCAGTGTTGTTTTCTGCTTTGACTATGAATGAGAGAGCGAGATTGGTGCCAAGGCCAGCTGTGGAGCCACAGTCAGGGTCAGATACAGATTAACTAAGTCATAGGAAACTGGTGCTTAAACAGGATGCAATATTTGTATGGTGTGAAATGCACATTTAGCCTTAACAAGGCCTAAGGAAAACATAATATGTGAGTCAGCATGCAGGATCCAGACTTTTAGCACTTATAGCTGTGATACAGAATTACTCAGAGATCATTTGAGGAGCAGGACTCACTGTTGTTTCCACTTGTTGGCTCCACCAGCAGGAAACTGTCAACTGAACTGCAATGTGACTTGTTTCTTTGACCTGTTACAGGGTTACATGATGAAAAAGGGCCACAAAAGGAAGAACTGGACTGAACGGTGGTTCCTGTTGAAGCCCAACTTAATATCATACTATGCCAGTGAAGATCTTACAGAGAAGAAAGGAGACATACTACTAGATGGAAACTGTTGTGTTGAGGTAAGGGCTCAAAGAACAATTTTACGAATAATTAATGATTTATTCAAAATATTATTTAAGCTTGGCTTTTACTGTAACTAAATGTGTCATTTCTATGGTGACATCATTCTCATGGATACATTTCCTTTTCCTCTTATTGTGATGACCTCACGCATTCCTCTGCAGTCCTTACCTGATAAGGAGGGGAAGAAGTGCCTTTTCTACATCAAGTGTTCAGACAAAAGCTTTGAAATCAGTGCCTCCGATAAAAAGAAAAAACAAGAGTGGATTCAAGGTGAGATCTGAATCATCCCGATGATTCATTCTATTGTGGCTTTCACAGAAAAAAAGAGAGACTACCAGTCAAATGTTTGGTCACACTGAAATTACATTGAGTTCTATTTTATGATTTCAAACATTTTTATTTATATATTAATGTTTAAATTGCTTAAAATTATTAAAAACTATGGCAGCTCATGAATTTCTTTATAAAATAAAATGATTTAAAATGTTAATGAATGGATTGGGCTGGATAATAAAGGAAAAACAGCAAACAAGTTTCCAGCACACATTCAGAGTTTTAGCATAGCAGCTTTAAGGAAACTCACATATAACACATTTTTTAATAATTTGCAAACTTCCATTTGTCATTTCATAATTTTGATCTAAATACAATAGATAAATAATAATAAAGTTGTAATTAAAAGTGTGGCATAGGAAAACGATGAAAATGCACAATCAGTATGATACAATAGAATTGAACTGAAAAAAAAAAAAAAAAAGCTAGAACTAAGATTCAGTCTGCGTCTGACAATAAAACATATTCCCCGACATATTGCTTGAAAGGGCCCCAAGCTTTATTAAACTGGTTAGATGAGCCTCTTATGGAATGTTTGAACTTTAGAAAAAAAGAGGACACCACAAATCCATTGTGTTGGTGTTGGAGTGATGACATCAATTCTACATTCATTTTGACTGTGGTTCAAAAATTGTGAAACTATTAAGAAACATTTGTCAAAATTTGTAAGTCTTTTATCCATAATTTAATTCAAATGAACCATTTTTTTAACCAGTGTTTAGTACTGTATATATACTGCATGTATTGCATTATGTTCATATTAAAGTATATAACTTCTGTCCTTTATCCTCACTCAGCTATTCAGACTTGTATCACACTCCTGAAGGTGGGACGTCCAGCTCCACACCACGAGGCACGGCAGAAGCGGCGAGAGTTACGACAGAAACAACAGGCCGAGCAGGAAGAACTGGAGCTGAGGATGAGAGAGCTGCAGACGGCCAATGAGAACAAACAGAGAGAGCTGGAGGCCATGAGGAAGGTCTGTAATGTTCAATAATATCTGCAAAGCTTCCAGTCTCCCTGTGTTTCTAGCAACTCACACAAACATGTCTCTCCCAGCACCTTTACTAGAAACTGAATGGTTTGTCACATTGTTCCTTCTACGTTTTAATATACAGAATATGGCTGTTATTTGGTCATAAGAAACAATCCATTCGAGATGTCACCATGTCAGGAAATACAGATTGCTGGATTTGTAGAAAGATTTATTCATGCATGTGGAAATGGCAACACAGCATCTTGCGATTAAAAATAAAAGATAAAGTGCTGTTGGTCTTGGAACAAAACTACAAACGTACCCCCTGCAGGCAGTTTAACGAGTGAAACAGGAACTGTTGCCACACTGACCATTCAAGAAACAGTGTTTCCCCAGGAACACATGGTGGCTCCTTGTAATCTCTCTGCTATTCATGATTTCTGATTTCACTGAAACTCTCATCTTTGATTTCAAGTACCACCTTCTCTATTCAAGCCCTCTACAGAAACCTGTCAGCAGAAGTTGTTTCATCCTAAACGGCCTGTAGTGAAGCTGGAATTAGATTAGCTCAAGTGTGTGGTTTCACACCCTATATCGAGATTGAGCATGTATGTATGAGAGTTGGGGGCTGGGTGAGGAATTGTGGTTTTGCATTTAACCCTTCTTAACTTTCTTTCATCTAATCTCTCGTTATTCTGATTATCTTTTCCGGTTGAGTGTTTTAATATCGTTAAATCAGAGTTTATCCAGGCTTATCCCCAATGAGTTTTGTCATTGGCAAGTGGATTTAAATCAGTAAGATAAGCATGACTGTGTTACAGATTCAGCACATTGGTTAATCTACAAAATCTTGTGAGATTTTAAGGGTCAGCACTCAAATGTTGAGTAGAGTGCAGGAAAAGGATTTGTCTGTCATTTCTCTTCGTTTATAGACTTTACAAAATACTAAATTAAATGTTTGGCATAAATATATAATCCAGTAATTAAGACTGGATTCTTTGACTAACTATATGCAACAACAACCAAAATAAACAATTTGAAAACATTCAAAAATATAATGTACTGAATACATTTTTAATTATAAAAAAAATATAGATATATATATTTATATATAGATATATATATATAAAAAAAAAAAATATATATATATATATACACACACAAAAAACATTAAACATGTTTAATCACTTAAATGTGTTTTATATATATAAAAAAACATTTAAACATATCTAGTCGAATAATCAGGTATTAATTATTGTTTTACTTTAGGTCTATAAATTCAGACAAATCAAAAACATTTAAACACATTTAAACAGTGTTTATATATTTATTAATATACCTGCATTTATAGACTTTAATACTACGCTACAGTTTGATGTACAAATATAAATCAGTAATTAAGACTTGATTCTTTAACTAGATATCGGTTTATAGCAATATGCAAAAACTACAATAAACGTTAAAAGTATTCAAATTAAACAAAAATATGCTTGATTGATTTTGTTTTTCATTGTCTTATATTTAAAAACATTTAAAAATATATAAAATGATAAAATACATTGAATTTCGTGAATAATGTGAATTTCTGTACAAAATGAAATTTAATTGGATGAATTGTACTGAATAGTTCAGGAAAAGCAACAAAAATGTATTTGAAAACCATTAAAAGCATAAAATATTGGCATAAAAATATTAAACAATAATTAAATTTGAATCTTTGACCATTTAAAAGAGTATGCCATATAAACCACAAATAAACTGCAAAGTCTAACAGCTGACAGCTGATTACAGTAAATTACACAAAACACAATATTCTCTGATAGAAAACCCGTCTGACACAGTACATATAGTGTTAACTGGGCACAATCATTTGATTTACGTTGATGACAAGTTCTCATTGTCTGATCTAATTGTGTCTGAACTGTTGTCTGCATGGAGAACAGTCCAGCATTGATGTGTCAGAGCCTCTCCCCCGTACTCTAATACATAGCAGGACAATAGGTGCCTGGGGAGAGAGCTAGAGAGGGCCGTTCCAAACCCTGAAGAGTTCATACTAAAACAATACCTGCCCTGTCACTCAGCACGGCCACCTGGGATCTCACACTGACCTGCCATCTGACCACAACCATACAGAAAGTGATTGAGGGATGAGATTGTGGTCAGCTGGGTTAACGGAGGATACTGTTGTTGCTCATTTGCATTTAACTAAAAGATTAAAGATTCTCATTAAAACCTGTTGTGTTAAAAGGAAAAAATTTATCTCATATAGACAAAGTGTGATTTTATTTAATTTTTTTATTTAATTTTTTTGTGCACTGTGTAAAAGGTTTACGGGTGTGACAGATGTGTCAGGTTGAGTAGTTTTTTGTGTTTTCTGAAAGGTCCCTGCTGTGTTGAAGTTTGCATGCAAAGTTTTATTGGCTGTAATCTTGGTTTGAACACTTGCATTCTGGGTAGTGGTATTATGATCCAATGGGGAAAATTAGCTTGTTTCCTCCTTTTATAGCCAACATTTTCAATCCAGTGCAACATGATGTGTGTCTGATTACTTTACAAATGAAGAAAGTCTTTGTGTTGCACAGAAACTGGAGGAGGCCGCAGCCAATGCAGCAGAAGAAGAAAACAGACGTCTGCAGACTCAGAGCGAGCTACAGGATCTTTACCGGGTGGAAATGGAGAAAGAGAAAATGGTAGTTGCTTGCTCCTTAAACTTGGTTGGTGACTCTTTGGCTAGCATATTGTTAACATGGCTTGCAGAACTGACTCTTCTATGCCCTTTGATGTCATGTACCTAGAGAGGTTATTCTGACCAGTGAGGTGCTGGTTTACTTCAGCTCCACAGGTCCATATTTGGAATATTACAGGAAGTATGCTCCAGCATAAGTTCTGCTTTCTACAGTTATAACTGGAAACGTGGAAGCACGTAAAACTAAGCTGTCTGCTCTGATATTTTTTTAAAGGGATAGTTGCTTGAAAATTAAATTCGTCATAATTAATCCTTCTAATGTTGTTCCAGACCCAACTTTACTCTCTTTTGTGGAACATAAAGATATTTAGATTTATTTTTTAAGTCAATTGGGTCCAATATTCTTTTGAAAGCTGAAACATTCTTTTAAATATCTTCTTTTGTGTTCTGGAGAATAAAGAAAGTCAAAAAAATATTAGATAATTGTATGTGTGTTTTAGGTGCGGCAGCAAATGGAGGAACAGGTGGCTCAAAAGTCCAGTGAGTTAGAGCAGTACCTGCAGCGCGTACGAGAGCTAGAGAACATGTACCACCGTTTAGAAGATGCACTGGAGGAAGAAAGACAGGCCAGACAAGATGAGGAAATTGTCAGAAAACTACAGGCCAGGTAAATATATTTAAATCATGACAACTCTCTGAATGGTTTTAGCATGTTAATGGATATGACAATGTTAATGCATTTGGTGTTGGCTCACTAGATCTTCTATGCATGCTGCTGCTGCCAGTAGATACAGACACGCTGCTGTGAGCATGAAAGATGTGCAGTTGCTGCTGCATGGATTCATAAATTCTGTAGAAGATCTAGACAGGTGGAGCTGGGGGAGGTGGAGGGTCTCCGAGGACTCTGCAGGACTGCTAATAGCAAACACTGAACCAGAATATATTAGCATAAGATGGAATTTTTAAAAAGCTATAAAAAAGGCAGTGATCAGAAATACTAATATTTATTGTGTGTGTGTGTGTATAACAGCGCGCACACACACACAATATATATATTTATACAGCAGTTCTTCCTGGTCCTCGAATCTGATTGGCTTAGAGCGTTTTCCGGGAGCGCGATATTCTAGTGATTACGGAACTCCAACCGTTTCACTGTTTGTATCACAGCGCTTGCAGTATTTCTCACAGTGTGTGTCATGGCTGCCTTTGTACTTTTGCCAAACAACTTTTATGATGGCTGTTGTTGTTTATTTATTATTATTGTTATTCATTAAATAATATTTTATATAAATAATAGTATTATTTAACTATAGTATTTAGTAGGGCTGCACGATATATAGTTTCAGCATCGATATCGCGATGTGCGCATCCGTGATAGTCACATCGCAGGATGTAAGATGTTTAGTAGGCCTATACTGATCGTTATATTTACAGGTACATCTCAAAAAATTAGAGTATCATGAAAAAGGTCAATATTTTTTGTCACTCATTTCAGAAAGAGAAACCCATATATTATACAGATTCATTACACAGAGTGAAATATTTCAAGCCTTTATTTCTTGAAATTTTGATGATTATGGCTTACAGATAATGAAAACCCAAAATTCAGTGTCTCGGAAAATTTGAATATTACATAAGATCAATAAAAAAAGGATATTTTAAACAGAATTGTCAGGCTTCTGAAAAGTATGTTAATTTCTATGCACTCAATACTTGGTTGGGCCTCCTTTTGCATGAATTACTGCATCAATGCGGCGTGGCATGGAGGCAATCAGCCTGTGGCACTGCTCAGGTGTAATGGAACCCCAGGTTGCTTTGATAGCGGCCTTCAGGTCATCTGCATTGTTGGGTCTGGTGTCTCTCATCTTCCTCTTGACAATACCCCATAGATTCTCTATGGGGTTCAGGTCAGGCGAGTTTGCTGGCCAATCAAGCACAGTAACACCATGGTCATTGAACCAGCTTTTGGTACCTTTGGCAGTGTGGGCAGGTGCCAAGTCCTGCTGGAAAATGAAATCAGCATCTCCATAAAGCTTGTCAGCAGAAGGAAGTATGAAGTGCTCTAAAATTTCCTGGTAGTTGGCTGCGTTGACTGTGGACTTCAGAAAACACAGTGGACCAACACCAGCAGATGACATGGCAGCCCAAATCATCACTGACTGTGGAAACTTCACACTGGACTTCAAGCAACATGGATTCTGTGCCTCTCCACTCTTCCTCCAGACTCTGGGACCTTGATTTCCAAATGAAATGCAAAATTTACTTTCATCTGAAAAGAGGACTTTGGGCCACTGAGCAACAGTCCAGTTCTTTTTCTCCACAGCCCAGGTAAGATGCTTCTGACGTTGGTTCAGAAGTGGCTTGGTAGCCCTTTTCCTGTAGACATCTGAGCGTGGTGACTCTTGATGCACTGACTCCAGCTTCAGTCCACTCCTTGTGAAGCTCTCCTAAGTGTTTGAATCAGCTTTGCTTGACAGTATTCTCAAGCTTGCGGTCATCCCTGTTGCTTTTGCACCTTTTCCTACCCAAATTCTTCCTTCCAGTCAACTTTGCATTTAATATGCTTTGATACAGCACTCTGTAAACAGACACACCTTTCAGTAATGACCCTCTGTGATTTCAACATTCGTCTTCTGGATCATTGCCAAGTCAGCAGTCTTCCCCATTATTGTGGTTTCAAAGACCAAGAGATACCCGGAATTTATACTGTAGGGATGATCATTCATTGAAACTCAAATGTAAATATTCTAATATTTTGAGATACCGATTTTTGACTTTCATTAGCTGTAAGCTCTAATCATCAAAATTAAAACAAAAAAACTATAGAAATGTTTTACTTTACATGTAATGAATCTAAAATATATGAAAGTTTCACTTCTTGAAATAAGACAAGAAAAAATGAACTTTTTCACCATATTTAAATTTTTTGAGATGTACCTGTATACTGATTGTTTTCTTTGCTCGCACACAGACACTGCATCTACACCAGACACGACAGCTGTACAGAGATATCCATTTTTAAATAAATTTAGTAGCAGAACTACTGCAAGTGATTTTCAGTGCTGGAAATCCATTTATCCTTTGCTGAAACTTCCGTGTCAAGTTGCTTAGCCACAAGAGCGCAAGTTCCCGAGCGCTTTGGAAAGAAGGAGAAAGCGACACGGCTGGCGTTTTCCACGCATTTTTAGCCGCGACATGTGAACGGCCCCAAAGTCTGTCTACACTAGGTATGGCTCGATACCATAATTTTGGCCTCGGTACGATACCAGAATGTAATACCTCGGTATCGATACCATAGGTGACAAATAACCAGCCTCAAAAGATAAGTGAATTGAAAACAATTATATTACAATAATAATAAAAAAACAGATTTATATCTTAATACCTTTGTATCAAACTGTAACAAAAAACCTACCGGGAAGATCGATTACATTTTGACTGAGTTTGAAGAAAAAAAAAATACAACTGAAGTAACGCAATTAATTCAACAAATGTTGCTTTATTGTAAAGTGTTATTCTAACAGTCAAAATAATATTCAAAATCACGTTATTATTTTTCTCTCTCAGATTTTTTTCAGATTTCAGACAAAGAAAAAGCATTAAATAAATCTCGCTCTCTTGGCTGCTTCATATTAGCGATCGGCAGCGCGTCGGAAACATTCCCTTCATATTATTGATACGAAAATGAATGTAGCAAAACTCTTGCTTAATTCAAATTCATTAATATTTCACTGTATAAAATACACGTGCATATATTACGTGACCAAAACTTAACTGGTTCTACTGTATCACATCTTATGTATGTGCGTTGATCAGTTTTAAATAAAAGTTAAAATTAAATCTGAATTTTTGAATAATGCACTCACCTGTCGATCTCTTAATTTTCTGAAAAGATCAGAATGAGCAAGCGACAAGTGCTTAAAAAGGTTTGATGTGTTGTCTCTGTGGAAACACATGATTTATAGCAGGGGTGTCCAAACTACAGCCCGCTTCGCTAAAGCCACACAACAAATACAAAATAAAAAGTAATATATAAAAAACATATACCCTACAAAACTGGCACAATTGTAAATAAGTTACTTGTTTTAAAAATGAAAGTGTTCATTTGTTTTAAAAATGCTTAAAATGCTCTGTAGACTTAATAAAATTCAAAGCTTCATTTGTCATAAACATTATGCGACCCCTCACTTAATGTGGAAAACCTGATGTGGCCCTTGAGTCAAAAAGTTTGCCCACCCCTGATTTATAGCAACGCTTGCATACAGGTGCAGTAAGGTCAGTTCATTCACCTTTGTCATCTGTTTTGTATGCAAAGTAATGCCATATTTCACTTCTACGGTTCTCTTTATTTATTAATTTTGGGTGCGTTGATAGTTTCATCTGTTTGATTCATCGCGTTGTTCTGTTCTCACATTTACCGGCTGCCCAGCAATTTGGGAAGCACTTTGCAACTGCAGCATATGAAATACCGAATTGAGCAAAATTATGATATCATACCATTTGAAATATAATATATACTGTTATTTTTCCAGTACCGGTATACCGCACATCCCTAGTCTACCCTAGATTCCGCATCAGATGTAGACACGGTAAGAGCCACGCAGATGCACGTGAACACTGAATTTTGGTCTAATTGTGCCTGAAATGACACATGCGCGCGGAATTATGTAAAAATGCAAGTATCCTTGTCTCTGCAAGTATCCTTGTAAACACAGTTGCTTATGGCTTAGGTGGAGGTGAACAACTGAGAACGAAAATGGATGTGTAACAGTAGCTCACAGTAGTATTCACAGTAGTTTGCAGTATGCTGATTTACTAATATTTAGTATAGCAAAATGGTGCGTTCGTGATGGTGATTAGTTACAGTGTTCCACCATTAGATGGCGACAAGAGACTGTTTTTATGAGTGAGTCAGCAGTAAATACTTTCATATTGAAAGAGACTGAAACAGGGTTGTAAACAAGAAAGTTATTTTTACTTTCAACAACAGCTTGTAAGATGCACCCAACAGTTCTAAAGTGACGTTTTCGAATTAGTAACGGAAGCTTGTGCTCAGCTGTTAAACTGAGATTTGAATCCGTGGTGGAAGACAGTAGTTCCCCACAAAATATATACTGTATATGTATATATAATATATATACACTCACCTAAAGGATTATTAGGAACACCATACTAATACTGTGTTTGACCCCCTTTCGCCTTCAGAACTGCCTTAATTCTACGTGGCATTGATTCAACAAGGTGCTGAAAGCATTCTTTAGAAATGTTGGCCCATATTGATAGGATAGCATCTTGCAGTTGATGGAGATTTGTGGGATGCACATCCAGGGCACGAAGCTCCCGTTCCACCACATCCCAAAGATGCTCTATTGGGTTGAGATCTGGTGACTGTGGGGGCCATTTTAGTACAGTGAACTCATTGTCATGTTCAAGAAACCAATTTGAAATGATTAGAGCTTTGTGACATGGTGCATTATCCTGCTGGAAGTAGCCATCAGAGGATGGGTACGTGGTGGTCATAAAGGGATGGACATGGTCAGAAACAATGCTCAGGTAGGCCGTGGCATTTAAACGATGCCCAATTGGCACTAAGGGGCCTAAAGTGTGCCAAGAAAACATCCCCCACACCATTACACCACCACCACCAGCCTGCACAGTGGTAACAAGGCATGATGGATCCATGTTCTCATTCTGTTTACGCCAAATTCTGACTCTACCATCTGAATGTCTCAACAGAAATCGAGACTCATCAGACCAGGCAACATTTTTCCAGTCTTCAACCGTCCAATTTTGGTGAGCTCGTGCAAATTGTAGCCTCTTTTTCCTATTTGTAGTGGAGATGAGTGGTACCCGGTGGGGTCTTCTGCTGTTGTAGCCCATCCGCCTCAAGGTTGTGCGTGTTGTGGCTTCACAAATGCTTTG
Source organism: Barbus barbus (assembly GCF_936440315.1). Classification (NCBI taxonomy): domain Eukaryota; kingdom Metazoa; phylum Chordata; class Actinopteri; order Cypriniformes; family Cyprinidae; genus Barbus; species Barbus barbus. Next base: position 21,636,562 of record NC_136750.1, read on the forward strand.
CTGCATACCTCGGTTGTAACGAGTGGTTATTTCAGTCAAAGTTGCTCTTCTATCAGCTTGAATCAGTCGGCGCATTCTCCTCTAACCTCTAGCATCAACAAGGCATTTTCGCCCACAGGACTGCCGCATACTGGATGTTTTTCCCTTTTCACACCATTCTTTGTAAACCCTAGAAATGGTTGTGCGTGAAAATCCCAGTAACTGAGCAGATTGTGAAATACTCAGACTGGCCCGTCTGGCACCAACAACCATGCCACGCTCAAAATTGCTTAAATCACCTTTCTTTCCCATTCTGACATTCAGTTCGGAGTTCAGGAGATTGTCTTGACCAGGACCACACCCCTAAATGCATTGAAGCAACTGCCATGTGATTGGTTGATTAGATGATTGCATTAATGAGAAATTGAACAGGTGTTCCTAATAATCCTTTAGGTGAGTGTATATGTAAGTGAGATATATACAGTCATGGCCAAAAATATTGGCACCTTTGGTAAATATGATCAAAGGCGGCTGTGAAAATTAATCTGCATTGTTAATCCTTTTGTATCTATAATTTATATAAAAATTCACAAAAATCTAACATTTCATTGGATAATAAGAATTTAAAATGGGGGGAAATAACATTATGAAATAAATGTTTTTCTCAAATACACATTGGACACAATTATTGGCACCCCTAGAATTCTTATGACTAAAATATCTCTGAAGTATATTCCCATTCATATTTACAATTTTGAGCACTCCACAGGGTGATTATGAACATGAAATTATCCAGCCATGGCTTCCTGTTTCACAGAAATATAAATGGAAAAACAAAGCCCAAATTCCCTTAATCATCCATCACAATGAGAAAAAACAAATTATATATTTCTGATGTGCAGCAAAAGATAATTGAGCTTCACAAATTAGTGAAGTGGCTTTAAAAAAAGAGCTAGAGCAGTGAAAATTCCCATTTCCACCATCAGGGCAATAATTAAGAATTTCCAATCAACATAAAATGTTACGAAACTGTCTGGAAGAGGACTTGTGTCTATATCGTCCTAATGCACGATGAGAAGTAGAGTTTGAGTGGCTAAAGACTCTCCAAGGACCACAGCTGTTGAGTAGTTGAGTCTCGGGGTCAGAAAACCTTAAAACAAAGTTGTCAAACAGCACCTACATCACCACATATTGTTTGGGAGGGTTTCAAGAAAAATTCTCCTAGCTCATCCAAAAACAAACTCCAGCATATTCCGTTATCAGACTCGACTGGAACTTCAAATGGGACTGGCTTCTATGGTCAGATTAAACAAAAAAATTAGCGTTTTAGCAGCAAACACTCAAGATGGGTTTGGTGAACACGGATAAAAGTACCCCATGTGTACAATGAAATACACTGCTGTATTTTTTTAAATTGTGGGCCTATATTTCTGCTGGAGGTCCTGGACATCTTGTTTAGACACATGGCATCATGGATTTTATCAAATACCAACAGATAAAAAAATCAATAAGTGACTGACTCTGTCAGAAATCTTATAATTGGCCATGTTTGGATCTTCCAACCGTACAATAATCCAAACACAAACCTCAAAAACAACACAAAAATGGGTCACTGAGCACAAACCCAAGCTTCTGCTATGGCCATTCCAGTCCTCTGACCTGAACCGAGTTGAAAATGAGTGAGGTGAACTGAAGAGAAGGAGCGCTAACATTGAGCTGGGAATCTATCGCTATGCTATTAGCAGTCCTGCAGAGTTCTCGGAAACCCTCCACCTCTCCTAGCTCCACCTGTCTAGATCTTCTACAGAATTTATGTATTCATGCAGCAGCAAATGCACATCTTTCATGCTCACAGCAGCGTGTCTGTATCTACTGGCAATGTAAGCGATATGTATATGTGTGTGTGTGTGTGTAAGCGACACAAGCATACGGAAAACAAATGTAGCCTAAAAAATAAAATCTTCCAAATGTTCAAAAATTGTTTCCAGTTTTTTTTCCTGATGTGTGTTATTTAAAATTTTATAAACATTTGTGGGCCATTCCCCCGAATGGGTGCCATTTGCTTCCAAAACTCTTCAAAAAAAACTTTTTTAAAGCCTGAATCTGTTAATACACATATTTAACTATTTAAAGTCTGTATTGGTCCATCTCCGGTAACTTTATTTATTTTTATTACACAATTTTAAAGTGGAAGATGGATGCATTTTTCTCAGTCCTGTTACCAAAACTCTAATGTCTTTTAAAAAGCATGTTTAAAAATGTCAACAAATTCCTTCATTTGCCCCTCAGGCAGGTATTTATTTTAAAGAAATTGTTGGTTTCAAGGCCAAAAAAGGCCATTATTTTTTATCATAAATCACTATTTATCTATACGGTGTGTTTTTACACAAACATAAGTACACAAACCCATTTTTTCATTTTTAAAGGCAACTCAAACCTCAAGCTTATAATTTTTCTATGATGCAATTTATTAAACAATGGGATAAATTATGAACCAAACTTAATTAAAAAAATAGTGGTTCGTTTAACTTTTATTTTTTAAAGAAAAAACTATTTAGTAACAGGAAGGAGTATCCATTATATTAGTATACAGGTTTGACTACACATGTGAGGTATTAATAACCGCACCGATATAGTGAAAGTGTTGAACATTGACTAGTGAGCTGACCTCACTGCTAAAAAAAAAAAAAAAAAAGGCCAAATCATGTTTCTATTTAAATATAGTGGTCTGCAGAGGTTTTTGTTAGGGTTACGTTTAGGGGCAGAGGACTGGTTAGAAGATAAGATATAAATAAATAACAAAAATATAATAAACATTAAATAGGACAGAAATTTCAAGTACATTTTCTGTCATACTTGCAGGAATGTAATATAAAACCACAATGCAGAAACAACCATAGGTTTTCTCTGGGCAAAAGCATTGTCTCAGTGTGGATAGAAGGCCTAAACTTTGAGAAAAAGATGGATTTTCAAATTTATCTAGATTAATATCGATGTAGCCTAATATTTACATTAATAAATCTGATGACACTACTCACTCCTGTTAATTTTACTCAGTTACTATATATAAGTATAGGAGATATGCAGTGTTGGGGAGTAGTTAACTACAATTAGCGACGCTACTAACTTAACTACATTTTTCAGTAGCTTGGCAGTAGCTCAGTTGCTTTTTAAACAGTGTAGCTTTTCCAGTAGCTAACTACTTTTTGCAGCAAGTAGCGGTGTAGCGCGAGCAAAAGCTACATTGCGTTTTGTCAAGCCTGCGCGAATCAGCGCGATGCAAGGATATTCTTCTTGTTAGATTACAAACTCATTTTTTGCTAACGGTTCACTGACGTACAGAAGTGGGTTGACACACCCATATTATCCATGATGGAGCAAGACGTGGCGGCAGATTTGGAGGATGGAGAAACAACTAACGTTAATTACCCATGGCCTTATTTGTCCAAGTTCATGTCTCTCAAAGAAACGACAAGTAAAGGTTACACTTTTTGTAACAGTCTGAGATATTTGAGTGTTGTGTGTAATAAAACAATACTCTTTGAAATCATAATTGTATTGCATTGTTTTAAACACTAAATATTTTACTTAAACCATTCCTCAGACACTTATTCGGTTATTTATAATATACGTTGTTCAAAAAAATCAAAAGTAGTTTCAATGTAGCTAGCTACTTTTTGATAGTAACTTGTAGTGTAGCTAACTACTTTTCCAAAAGGGTAGCTTGACTGTAGTTTAACTACTTTAACTTACGAGTAGCTTGTCAAACTACAGTTTCAGAGTAGCTTCCCCAACACTGGAAATATGAGTATATGAGTAACAGGACTGAAAGTAACAGGACTGAGATTTTAGGATAAAATTAGCAAATAAATATAATCTAGCCACATGGAGTACATGCTAATATTATGAGAATACTCAGCAAATTATAGTGATTCACCAAAGATTAATATTTTTAAAATAAACAAGTAACATCTAAGAAATAATTTAGGTAACAGGACAGAATATTTATAATGACACTCCCAGCCACCGTTACAATATCATCAAATATACAGAACAGAAAATAAGACCACATGCTTTCGGTCATTTCATTGCCTTCAGAAGATCCAGATGTTGCAATATTATGTTGAAAATGTGTCTTGTGGAATTTTCCCAGTTTTTTAGAACGGGAATGTGTTAGGGTAACAGGACTGAGTGAAAACCTGAGGGACTAAAATGTGTATTTTATCCAAAGTATTATGAATTTATTTGGAAATAAATGTATTTAAAACACAGATGGGATATGGAGGTACACAAAAATGCAAAATAAAAATGATTTCTGAAGGATTTTAAACATATTTCATGTTAAAATGTAGCATTAGACACTGGGGACATGTACAAATGCTATATTGTCAGTGTTTAAGGTAATGTTTAATCTTTTTTTTATTGTATATTTTAAATGTGCAGTTAGATTAATGCGCTGGACACTTTGCTTAATAATAAAATGTATTTTGCATGTTTGTACCTATAATGTTGTGGGGACAGAAATGACACCCATTTGCTGGATGGCACTTTAATAAAGTGTTTTTTTTTTTTTTTTTTTATTTACCACTTAGGCAGGTTGACAATAACGTATATCTTCAACAAAAATTTAAGATGTTTTCAGTGGACTTTCAAAATTTGCTTTGCTTGAGTAAGCTGTAAAGCTCTGACCCGGATAACTCGTTAAATCCATGAAATGAAAGATGGAAAACGAAAATTTGGTGTCCCATGCATTTAATGGCTGTTACACGACAACGCACTCCTCTCATACATGAGAGATGAACTCTTTCTTGGCGTTAAATAAAGTAAAGACAAAATAATAACAAGAAGGCAGAGCGAACTTATCATCCATGGTGGTTCTCATTACACAGTCACGTAGTCCGTATGTCACCATATGCACGTTATAAGTGAAGTAATCAGTCTCTTAAAGGGCACACCGCTCAATAATGTGATGTATGCAAATACATAGTTTTGGCCATTACAAAGCATGAAAATATACAGTTACAATGTTTTTTTTCATTTGATTTAGTCAAATTATTTTTGCATATTTTTCTGAAATCTGCCACATACCAGCAAACGACTGAGAACGTGCAACAATCCTGACGAGTCATAGCACCAAAGCTGCTGTGAATCCGCTCGCCCGGAAGCTTCCGTAACTGACGTAGATTTACAGAAAATTACCTTTTTTGTCAAATAAATAAATTTTACGCACTTCTTCCCAACACTTAAGCTTTAAGTTACATCTCAAATGACAAGGGATCAAATTATAATCATGTTTATATTAATTAGTCTGTGAAATCATCATTCTCTCAGATGGCCTGGGTATGCAGAGCATTTGCAGCTTATGTGGATGGAACCCCACTGAGATATATATCTATGTCTGATCACTGCCTTTTTGATAACTTTTGAAAAATTACTTTATGCTAATATTCTGCCATTAAATGCACGTGAATTATTAAACTGAATGTGTTAACAAGGTCATGCTGTCTGTAATACAATGATCATGACCCAGTCTGTTTCTTGCAAGCCTGTTTGTTCAGTTCCTCACCGTAGTGTATGTGAGAATAAGGTTTAAGATGAAGTCTAATCTGGCCAGCAGTGGCAAAGCAACATATTATTATACTATAGACACAGTTACGGCACAACAAAACTTTCAGAGTAAGGTCACATGACACCTGGAACGAGGCAACCGACAAAAGGCTGTCCATTTCCTTGTAAGGTGGGAAGTTTGAGTAGCGGCACCGATACGAGGATGTCTGAGATGTCTGTTCAAGTCTGCAGTTCCTGTTCCCTGTCTCATCCCACGAAACCCAACTCTCTTCCTGTACTTGTGCTGACCCATCACCAGCTCATCACTTTACCCAAACTCCCACAAAATGGCACAATCAACTCTATTACCAGCATGTGAATTCTATTGGCTTGCAAATGTCATTCAGCCACTGTTTAAGAAAATGTATTAAGTATATATATATATATATATATATATATATATACACACACACACACACACACACACACACACATTTTTATGTAAATATATTTGTTTTATACAGTCTATTTTAGGTCACCTGTGAATTTATACAAGGTAAAACATATCTTAAATTTATTTCACATTGCATTTGTAACTGGCAGTGCTTGCCAGAGTTGTGAGCCATTTAGAATGGTTTTTAACTTGTCATGACCAAATCTGAATGTTAGCTTGACAAAGCCTTGTTTAAAAGTTTTTAAAAAGTTTAGAAAGGCTTGAAGTTTGATTATTAAAATAATTAAAAATTTTACAATATAACTGTTTTTATTACATATTTGATCAAAGTGACAATTTTTTTGAGGCACCTATTGTAACACAAGAGATTGCGACATATAGGATTTCCCATTTTCTCCAACTTTTCTGTCTGTCTCTCTACTGCCTGTCTAATAGAGATCTAAAAAGCTTGTAAAATATCATGTGTAATATCATTTGACAATGCTTTTTAAATGTGAGCATGTGCATCTGTGTCTGCTGCAGGCTGCTGGAGGAGGAGGTATCCAAGCGTGCAGAGCTGGAGCAGATACACCTGTATCAACAGCAGACCATTTCCCAGACACAGGCGGAGAAACAGGAGCTGGAACTAGAACGGCTGGCGAAGGAGAGCGCTTTGCAGTCTGCCATGCAGCAGCTGCAGCAGCTGGAGGATGACAGACAGGGTGCACTGGAGCAATACGAGGTAAGAGCTAGAATAACATAGTTGGAGGCTAGTTATGCTAAAGTTGTGATCTTTGTTGCTCTGTGTAGATTGCCATCTGGTGGCTGAATAGAGTAATGCACGCAGTCTTATATATTGCTACCTCTGATGGTGAGATTAGATGTGTTATGTGAACAGGAGGTGATGAAGAAACTAGCAGATGCTGCTAATAAAACAAAGAGCTGGAAGGACAAGGTGACTCAGCATGAAGGACTCATACGGCTCATTCAGCCAGGTGACTTACTCTTCTCTACTCTTTAATTATTTTTAAGAATGCAAAGATTTTTTTTTTTAATTTCAGCGCTTTTATTTAACATTTATTTACCAGCATCTAATCATTTCACAAATGACTGCCATTTATAGGTTAAGCCTTATTTACTTCATAATAAAATATAATAAAAATGAAACAATGCATCTCTATGAACCCATTTACACCAAATCTAAAAAATTATTCTGCTATGGTCCATCATTTTGTTAAATACAAAAAAATAACAAAACAAATTATTATTATTATTGTTGTATAATAAAAATAGATGTATTATTCTTGTGCTCATAATTGTCTAATTTTGTGATTGTGGATATAAGTGTCTACTGAACGAATTAATATCCATACCTTATTCGTCTTGCATGTTTTGTCTTTTCAGGTCCCAAGTACCCTCAGAAAATCACAAACTGGGGACCTGCAGCTTTCACAGAGGCAGAACTGAGCCTGAGAGAGAAAGACTGGCAGGAAAAGAAAAACAGGCCTCCTACACCCCAGTAGTGTGTCCAGTCTGTAGATCTGCTGTCCTGTTAATACACGTTACTGTAGATAGTCACTAGTGAAGTATATATATCTATATACTGCCTCTGTGGGGTTAGCCTCGGACCACACTAAAATTGTACGCCACTTGACTTTAAACAGTAAAGTTGAGCCTGGCCTCATCTGAAGAATTGTCTCACCATTCCAATCTCTACTGTAACATTCCAGTGTCATTTTGTCCTTTGAAGTGATTTTATACATTTTTTGTATGATGTTCTACATCTTGTGAATGTATTCATTTTGGTGCATTGCCACCAAAGTAATGGCAGATTTTTCTTCCTTATAATTCATTAGTTTAAAAAAAGATATTTTTAAGTAAAAAAAAAAAAAGAATAACCTAACCAAGTAATGTTATTGTTAAAAAAGTGTAATTATGCATGCATTGCATTGTCATCTCTAATTTAGTTTTTAAAAAGTATCAAAAATGTCAATTTTACAAATTTAAAAAGTAATAAAGCATGCAAAATGGACTAATAAAACATTTTGTAATTAATACTTGTGATAGAACAATTGACATAGCTGGAACATATATAGCAGTTGTTCACATAATGTAAAGGCAATCTCATTCAAGGAGACATGACTGCAGTATTAACTCATTTATGCGCTCAATTTATTAACACAATTGTGTTTTTATTGCAATTTATCTGTGATTTTGGGATTATTCAGTTATGTACAATACCGTACCAAACTGTTTTTTGCCTTAAACTAATGTCCAGATTTAAGCCTGAGACTGTATTGTTTGTCATTCAATAAAGGCATTATTTAATAGTTGTAAATGATTGGTTTTCAGGAGTAATATAGAGTCATTTTGTTGAGTGGATAGAAAGTGATGGTGGTTTTTAAAGCCACTAGGGGTCGATAGATCACTGTATTTGCAGCCTGTCTTTTTCCTGCTGCTTGGGATATTAGGTGCTAAGGAAAATTAAAATGAGTTTAAAGGAGACATGGCTATTATTTGAAATGTTTAGATGTATCTATAAGTGTTATGTATTCATAATTTATAATTTTTTTATCATTTAGTTTACATTTTAAGTTTAAAACCAAATAGTCTAAGCTTTTATAGTGGAATGTCATGATTATATCTTTTTAAAATGTACTCAAAATTGTATTATCTTGAAAGGCAAATTGTGAATGAGACGGGCAGAAGACTGTTTTAACTGGCATGTGCATAAATGTGTTCCTGATCAAGTGTAACGCAAGGCTATTAAAAAGGTTGGCCACCTTCATTCTCCATGGATATGATAATTGGATTCCTGATACACTCACAGTTTCCATAAACTATTTCTGTATAAGTAATTGAAAATCGCTCGTAGTCTAAACAAAGCACAAATTTAACTCTGACTTGGTGGAATGAAGATGTATCATCATCTTAATTTCTCAATGGGGAGCAATGTATTCAGATAACAGGGAAGAAATTGAATTTCTTATTTAGCATGCTTGCTCATGTACAGGATGGAATGATTAAAATGAGATTGGAATTGTGATTATTTTAAGATGTATAATTGAGTTGGATTAGAGGTTAATGCTGCTCTTACCTAAGAGGACGACAGATGAACACTTGTACACACTAAATTTGTATTGCTGCCAGTCTTGTTCGGAAGTGTCAGATTTGTGTTATTAGCCACAAGGGTCCATTTGTTTTCCATGAACTCATCTTGTGAAATTTTAACAAAAATTCTTGGCAGATATTAATTTCTAGTTGGTTTACATGAGTGTTGAGTATCATTTATGGGTAATAGTAAAACTTAAAGCGATAGTTCACCCAAAAATGAACATTCTGTCATCATTTACTCACCCTCAAGTAGTTCCAAACCTGTATGAATGTCTTTGTTCTGCTGAACACAAAGGAAGATATTTTGAAGAAAGTCTGTAACCAGGCTGTTTTGGGGCACCATTGGAATACTATGGAAGTCAATGGTGCCCCAGAACTGCTCTGTTTCCCACATTCTTCAGAATATCTTCCTTTGTGTTCAGCAGAACAAAGGCATTCATACAGGTTTTCATTTTTGGGTGAACTATCCCTTTAAATAGTACAATTTAAAATAGTAAAACTTCATTGCAAATAAACAAATATATATATAAAATAATGTGATTATAATATTTATGAAAATTTACATTTTTAATATATGTATTTAAAAATATTTTATTATTATTATCATAATTATCAGTAATTAATGTGCTTTTTGGAGTGTTGCGTGTCATATGGATAATAGTAAAAAAGAAAAGAAAAACATGCCTACATTATTAAATTAAAAAGACCAGTCTGTGCTTAAACACCTTTATATGTTAATAAATAAATATTTATGAAATATTCTAAAATATGTTATATAATATTTATATAAATATATATTTAATAAAACAATACATATATTATCTTAAAAGATTTATTCTTCTTATTAGGGGCCAAGCACAGATGGTGCGATGTATCTGTTAGAATTATTCTTCTTTGTAGTAAATTTATTTTTGTAATTTTGTAATAAAATACTATATTTTATGAACGCATTGACGTATCGTTACGAAACTTGGTATGGTTCATCAGCACGATGCCCTGAAAGAGCCTGAGAAGCTTCGAGCCAGTGCCACCTAGTGGTCACAAGTTATAATGAAGTTTCAAATAAATGCTAATAGGCCTTTATCACACTTCCGCGTTCGAAAAGCAGAAGATTCAAATAGTAGCATAAAAGAACTTCCGCTGCAGCCTCTATCAACGGCTGGGCCCATAGCACGGCATTGTTGTGGATTATTTATGTAGAATTCAGCACATATATGTCTTCTAAAGACACCAATCTCAGTTTACAACAATTAATTGAGTATTATGAGACGAAGGAATATGTTGTCATGATATCCTGATGCGTATTTCGTGACTTAAATAGGCGCGCGTGAGCCATACTGTATGTGTATAGGCAATGTCTGATCACCTTATTTCATTACAGAACAGCGAGAAAACTATACAAACAACATATCACATTAATAAGCATTAAAATTAGCCAAAGCTTAAAACGTTAATTATGACTAAAGGCTGTATAGAAGGATTAAATTAAAGGTTTAGGGCAAACTTGTTGTATTAAACATAATGCTCAAATTTTTTTTCACGCGCTGACTTTATGATGCAATTCTCTATAATTGCATCAAATTGAAGTTGTTCAAATTAAATATTTCCAGCCCATAGACAATAATTAAAAATAAATTTGATTATCTTAATCGAGTTATATTCTCCGTGATTGCGCGCAACGATTGAATGTTGTTATACTGTGAACAAGAGCGGGAGGTTAATCACAATGAATATAATTAAAAAAATAAACAAAATAATATTAAAAATAAAATTGAATCAGTCCGAGTAGGCCTATTCCTCTGGCAGTAACTGCGTGCTCTTCATTAATCTGACTGGCAGCGGCTCATGTTACACATTAAAATGAAGGATAACATGATTCGTGGTATGGAATCGGCATAAATACGCAGTTTTAACATTGACGTTTATTGCGTCAATGTTCAATTAAACTAAATTAGTTTAATTTTCTTCACAAAACTTGAAGTGAAGTGAAGTGACATACTGCCAAGTATGGTGACCCATACATGGAATTCGTGCTCTGCATTTAACCCATCCAAAGTGCACACACACAGCAGTGAACACACACACACCGTGAACACACACCCGGAGCAGTGGGCAGCCATTTATGCTGCGGCGCCCGGGGAGCAGTTGGGGGTTCGGTGCCTTGCTCAAGGGCACCTCAGTCGTGGTATTGAGGGTGGAGAGAGCGCTGGACATTCACTCCCCCCACCCAATTCCTGCCGGCCCGAGACTCGAACTCGCAACCTTTGGATTACGAGTCCGACTCTCTAACCATTAGGCCACGACTTCCCCTTGACATCTGTCCATTGACAATAAAGCAGGCGGAAATTCCTTTACGCTACTAATCGGAGCCGGATGTGACGACACGCGGACTGTGATAAAGGCCTATAGCTTTCTGTGTATTTTGCCTATTGTAATGAGACTGGTATTAATAAATTCCTTGGGTCATACTGAGAACAGTGATACCAATGTTGCCATTGTCAGCCAAACTTCGAACTCCTCCTAGACTATTGGTCCGATTTTCACCAAAACTGAAACAAATTTTTTATGTTTCTGAAAACCAAAACTTAAACGTCTGCCCCATTTGCATCGTGCTTGTTTGTGTCTAGATGTTTTATAGTAGGAAACTGTGCTGCAGAAAATGATTTTTTCCTGCTCTTGTTTAGTCAGATGAATTATTGCGTCCATGAAGTTTATGTACAGCAATAGCTATACCACGCAAACACTGAGGGCAAAAGGTGCACTGCATTAATATCTTATGTAACACGTCCAGCTGTGATTGTCATAACGGTCTGACAACACCACTTAAAGCTGTATTTACTGCTGAGACCGACCTACTGACCCCCAGGCCCGTCCAACAACCTCCAAATTTTGCAGTCAATTTCTGCTGAAATATTTTGGCTCATTAAGGTAACCCGGTCCTCACATGTGTTCTCACATGCAATCAGATATTTGATGATAAAAGCAATATTTATTTCAACTACGCCCCCCCCCCCCGGCTGATCGATCAGCTCTGGTGAAAGACGTCATTAGTGATGTAAATGGGCGATTCTCTGCATTCCTCCAAATCTGTCTGATGTGCATCCAGAAAAAAAGTGCTGCATTTATTAAAAAACGAGCACAACAACAGAATCATTTGCAATATCGCGGCCCACACTTACGCATCCATCATCATTTGCAGTTCCGTCACGGACTTCACGTCTCACCACTCGACACTTGGAAAAGCCCGAGTTGATGAAATATCTTTTCAGTGAACTTCAAAGTTATTTATATATTAAAATAAAAATCGAATGATTGTGCAAATATCTGCATACTACATGAGTGACGGAGAGCAAGAAGCAGGCTAGGGGTAAATGTGCAGTCCAGATGCACTAAGGCTTTACGCAACGAGACGGAGGGTCATTAACGGCGGTGCTTGCGAGGCGGTGCTCCGGATGCGCCCCGCTCCCCAGCAGCGCCTGTATCCCATCATTCCTCTTTTCAAACTTCCTTGAATCCATCAGCTCCGGTTTGGGGCCTTCTGCGCTAGCGCAGCATTCCAGAGAAATGATGTGAAACAGAAATGCATCAAATTCCTGATCTGGAATACATCGCTGGGTTATGCCTGTCCGTGGCCCCTCAGTAGATACTGTAAAAAGGGGCTCTGGGGTGTCCACGGAAAGGCATTTTTACATCTGTGCTGTGCGAAGCTGCTAGCACCTCTGGGGAGCCATGTGTTCAGTTTAATTCTTTGAGTCTTTGGAATGTGTGAGTGCTGTAAAAGTCGCAGCTATCTATGGAACTGATTAGTGGCTTGTTCTGCATTGATAGTCTGCAGGCATTTGTTTAATCCATTAAAACAAGGTCGAAATAAATTACGGTAAAAAGATCCATAAAGGTTACAGTTCCAAAATGATTTAATTGAACTCAGGTTTATAGGATGATCATATGATAAAAGGGTCATTTTTTGTAATCAAAGCTGTACAGAGTAAAAGTAAATGACCCCCAGCACTGCACACATACTGTTCATGCACCGCAATGAAGAAACTGTCTGACATGACCTGCTAGAGCTGATGACATTTCTAAACAAGCTCTGACCGCCCCAAACCACCCTCTACCAACACTGGTTCTTGCTCTGGTCTATAATGTTATAAATGCTGTGATAATAAGGATTGGTCAAGATTATTCAACTCACATTACTACTATAAAGTGTCTATTTTCGGTGAATCAGATGAAATGATAAGGTCAAATATAGTTCATAAAAAATATAATGATATAAAACAGTTTAAATATATGAATAAATAATGGAATAATTATGAATTAGATCTCATTTATTTCTCATTACTATAATGCAGTAATGCATTTTTTAAATGTATACAAATTTGATGCATTTTTAATGCTTTTTATGCATTTTAACTTTTTTCAAATCACAATTTTCAAAATTTATTTAAAACTTTTTTCAAGAAATGTGTATTTCTATTATGCATTAAAATCACAGTGAAGACATTTGTAATGTTACAAAAGATTTCAAATAAATGTTGTTCTTATCAACTTTCTTTTTCATGAAAGATTCATGAAAAAAAAATCATGTTTTCCATAAAGATATACAGCTGCAAAACTGTTTTCAACTGATAATAATAGGAAATGTTTCTTGAGCACAAAAATAGCATATTAGAACGATTTCTGAAGGATCATGTGACACTGAAGACTGGAGTAATGGCTGCTTTCACATGAATGAATTACATTTTAAAATGTAAAATAAAAATGACTACAATATTACAGATTTTACTGTAAGAGACTTTAAATTTTTTTTTTTTTTTAAATCTCACCGACTCCAAACTTTTGAATGGTATAGTGTAATTTTGGAAATAAAGCTTCTAATATCTATCTATCATGCATAGAGAATTTAGATTAAGACTATATAAATACTAAGATTTGTTAAAACCAAAAAGGCATAAATTCTGTTGTTTATTTTATGCACGTTGCAAAATACATTAAATGTGCTGAGCAATGATTAGATACTGTAATAAAAATTATTTAGACATATCCTTTGCTCATTTTCCCCAGTTTCTTGACCTCTTCCTGAGGCAGTGGGCCAATGTAAAGAATGAGCCTCAAATAATTTTAATACAAACCTGGATAATTTTTTACAGGAAACAGTAGGATATTGAACCCCCCCCCCCCCTTCAATTGTTCTCTCTGGTTATAAATACGCTCACTGACCACCTCGACCTTTGTGAAGCCGTTTCTATAGAATGGAGACTCAAACAACACAGAAGTTTCATAATGACAGACAAAAAGTCTACACCGCAACTGATTCATTTTTCTCTCTCTCTCCCACTCGAGTCCTATGGGAGCATGGCGTGAGTACGGCAGAGTGGACTTGTGCATCTGTTTGAAATGCTGGACGTGCCAATATGTTGGAGGGATTTTTTTTTAGACACAGTCCTTCCTCATCCCAGTTCCTCTTCTTCTTCTAACACAGAGGAATGTGAGGAAATGAGCAAATATAAAACATCAGTGCCTCCACAAAAAAAATGTGAACCACCCCCCATGGATCTAACTCCTTTCCCGCCAACTCCTCACAATCTGTGTCTCCTTATAATTCTCTGGCTTTGAGACGTCTGGCCTGGTTCAGGAGTCTGGACTTTAACCAACATATTGTTTACCAGCATCATTCTGCTGAAATTTACATCGAAAGTAGTATAAACGAAGAAAGACAGAGGCACAAAGGCATATGAATTTGTCAGGGTCATATTAATGGCATTGGAGTAGAGCATTATGAGACAATTATGAGTGAGTCAATGTTTTCCAATTGGCAAGAATATATGTTTTAGGGATAAGGAAAGACTTAACAGAGTAACAGTTAAAAAATGCACACATTTGTTTTCTATGTGAAAACTTTTTATTTTTGTTTTACATTTTTTTAATAATAATAAAGATAGTGTTTTGTATCATTTTTATTTACAGTGATTTTTTATATCTAAGAAGCTCTTTGCACAAAACATTTGCATTTTATGCAAAACACAATTATTTTGTAAGCTGGTAAATAAAAAAATATGTAAAAATGTATACGATTGTTATATCTCAGACGTATATTCCCTGAAATTAAATTAAATTAAATCTTTGCATGCTGCAAAATACATTACAGTATCTAATAATTGTTCAGAAATGGTGGTTAAACAGGTTACTATGGGTTGCGCAAATCGCTTTTGGCACATAAAAAAATAGACCAGCCAGATTTTGATCAGTATAGAAGTACTATGCAAAGCTTGTTATTTTTGGATCAGTCTTAATGACCGGTAGCAGACAGATCCATCCTTCTTGGCTGGAGACTGGAGCTGATCATCATGACCCAATATCTGGAAAATGTCTACAGGACACGTTTGGACAGCCCATCGCCCTTGTAGAGGGACACAGAAATGTGAGAAAAACAAACAAACCCCAAACAAATAAGGATTCACTCACTGGCCCATTAATTTAATAAGTGACAGAAGCCTAAACAATGAAATGAGGACGTAGGTGGTGACTGGAATATGGTAATACTTCAGAGTGCTTTGCTTGTGATTGTTTAGCCAATTCCTCATTGTGCACAACACATACAACTGATTACAGATTACGAACAAAAGTCTTTTTTTCTACCACGAAGACACAAGTTAAACCTGACAGAATCAATATAATCTAGTTTGTCTAGAGCAGTGATTGTCAATCTTTATTTTAATCTAGGCTTCTCGACTGTGCACAACGATATTCAAAGGCCCCATGACTTTTTCAGTTTTTAGTCATTTCCCAGATAAGGATTTCCAAGAAATTCTTGGCATAACTAGGAAAATGTACATTCATTATAAAAATGCATATGGAGTTACAAGTTTGCATTAATTTACATGACTTCTCCAGGTCTAGAAATCATACTTTTAAAATTACACTTTCATACAAATGTTCGGGATCAGCAAGATTTTTATGTTTTTTAAAAGAAGTATCTTTTGCTCATCAAGGCTGCATTTATTTGATCAAAAATAGAGAGAGAGAAAAAAACAAATATTGTTAAATATTATTACAATTTCTATTTTATTATACTTTAAACTATAATTTATTCCTGTGATGCAAAGCTGAATTTTCATCAGCCATTACACCAGTCTTCAGTGTCCCATGATCCATCAGAAATCATTCTGATTTATTATCAATATGCTGCATATTCATAGCATATTCAGCATATTCAAAATTGAAATCCTTTCTAACAATATGTCTTTACTATCACTTTTCATCAATTTAACACGTCATAATTTCTTAAAAATCCCAAACTTTTGAATAGCAGTGTAGATTACCTCATACATACAGGTTTTTAAATACAGTGGTTCTTCAAAAAAAGTATTTAAGCATAGGTTTTCAAAATTCTTTTCCATATAACGACAGCTCATTATTACCACTTCTGGCAAGCTCCAAAATTAACCAAAATACACCATAAAATATAAAATTAGTCCATACACTGTAAAAAGTGATAAGTTGATATGCCTTAAAATGATCAAGTAAAT
This sequence comes from Barbus barbus, assembly GCF_936440315.1. Taxonomy (NCBI): domain Eukaryota; kingdom Metazoa; phylum Chordata; class Actinopteri; order Cypriniformes; family Cyprinidae; genus Barbus; species Barbus barbus. The sequence continues at coordinate 21,653,164 of NC_136750.1, forward strand.
AATAATTAAAAAAATTTTAAGTTAAGTGAATTGTTAGGTTCACTTAACTTACTTTTTAAAATTATTATTTACTTTTTAAGGCAAGGGGTTTCCTCAATTGTTTTTAAGTTAAGTCAACTTATCACTTTTTACAGTGTATGACTGTTGTTTTCTTGAAGATTTACAATCTACAATCAATATGAACAATAGGAATTTCATTGTTTATCAGAATCTCTCCTTTTGTATTCTAAAGCCAAAACAACAACATAAGGGTGAGCAAATAATGACAGAATTTAATTTTTGGCTGAGCTATTTATTTTCTGTCTCAACACAGTGAAATTGCTTTAAATTAACAATTAAATCTGTATCACAATGATTCTATTAATAGTAGTATAAACCAAATCTGCCACTCTGAACCCACAAAATACTACAATTCTAGCATATATTGTCTGATGTCATGGTCTCTAGTTGCCTGCGGTTATTGGATGAAGGAAGAGAGACTAATAGAGAAACTCAATACAGGCACCTCTGACCTCTCTCTGCATCTGCTGCCAGCTGGCTCAGACAGTCTGCTGCATTTAATAACTGGATGTGCTTAATATAATACAGGATAGACAGTTTTGAGAGAAAAAACTATGAGGGCCAGTGCAAAAAATAAATAAATAAATGCAAGTATTTATTCTGGAATAAATCTATAAACAACCCCAACGGGAAGTGCTAGAAACACTTTTGTCAATGATGAAGTAGGGCATTTGTTTGTATAGAGAAACTGCATTTATTTTAAACAGTTGAACCAGTGTTGCACAACAGGGAGAAGTCTAATTGTGCTGTAGGCAGAATCTGCCGCTTCTGGTTAAAGATACAATCACCCATAAACAGGAACTTGCATATATACAGTTATACTACCAATTACCAAAACGTCAGCAGATCAAAAGCTGTGAACCTAAAGTGATGTCTAGACTTTGTGGGTATTTGGTGAGTTTTCCTGCTGGAATCATTGCAGTGGCTTTAAACAATAGTTTCAATTCTTTCAGTGGAGGAAAGCCAATATGTCCTGGAGTCCAGTTCATATGCAAGTTATGATAATGTCATGATGGATATCAACAATAAAGGTAGGTGTGCAAGGTTCTTTCCAAACACGTCATCATCCAACGAGTTAAACAGTGCAAATGCTGCCAACACTGAGCAGTGAGGTCCCAATCGCAAGGCTTATTACAGAAATTAAAATGCCATTAACTGTTTTTAGACATCAAACTGTTCAAATTCTCCAACATCAAAGTGTTTCATAACCCTGTGTGCTGTTAATTTGACCGAGACGAGAACGGGAAATACCAACAGAACAGCCTGTGGCTATGGTCATGTGATCTCAGAATGTGTCAGATCTGCACTCTCACCCTTAGCAGGTAGCTCATCTTCTGCAGCCTGATCCCTATGGACCACCACTGAAAGTCCTCTGTCATGGCTTGTGTAGCTGTGATGACTGTGTTAACTCTGAAAACTTATTAAGCGCTCTCTACCACAGCACAGGTCGTTTTTCCAAATAAGTGCTAGAACTGACATTAAGCAGACTACGTAAAATATAACATGCAATTATTAAAAAAACTAAAAAACTATTGAAGTGCATTTAATAATATTTTGAATTGGCTTTTTATTTTTATTTTAATTTTAGTTTCAGTCTGTTACGGTACGGGCCTCCAGGTAGGCAGAACAAACACAGGTAGACAGGAGTATCCAAAATTAGAGAGGTTTTAATAATGAAAGCTTCCAACGTGTAACATCAAATAATAGCAGACAAAATGGCAAGGGTGAACACAGGCTTATAAAGGCAGGTCATCATTAGGGGAGAACAGAAACAGGTGAGGAGTTAATTAACTAATCGGGGAAACTGGGTCAATGGAAAACAAGGCAAAAACAGAACAGACTCGTGACAGTTCGCCCCCTCCCGGAACGGTGCGTCCTCGCACCGAGAAATGCAGACCAACCGAGGAGGGAGGGTGGAGGTTCAGGAGGCGGGCATGGAGTAGGAGGGATCTGGGCAATAGGGAGCAGGAAAAAACAAAAACAGTCCAAAAAATGAGTCCAAGGGGGAGTGGAGGGTGGGAGGAGCCAGGGAGGAGCCCGGAGCAGGGGAAGCCAGATGGCAGTCCAGAGGCCAGCCAGGATGGCGGCCCATGGCGGAGTCGATGGCGGGAGGAGCCATGGTGGGGATGGGACCACCGACACCATGGGGCCGACTGCCGGAGATGACGCCGGTGGAGAAGGAGCCCAGGATGGAGCAGAGCAGCCGCAGAGCCAGGGTGACACGGATGGGCCGGAGGGCCACGGCGGAGACGGCGGCTCAGGCGAGTGAGGCGGAGGCGGGGATCCCGAGTGACGCGGTGGAGCCGGAGTGACAGAGGACAACGGTGGAGCCCGAGGGAGGGAGGAACCCGACGGAGCCAGAGGAATGGAGGGACGAAGCGGAGCTGGAGGAGTGGAGTTCCGTGGAGTAGGCAGGGGGACGACTGACCAAGGCGGAGCCGGAGGGACGAGGGAGCCCGGCGGAGCTGGTGGAGTGAGGGGCCACGGTGGAGATGAGGGAGCCACGAGCCAAAGTGGAGCCGATGGATCGGAGGGCCGAGGTGGAGTCCGGGTCTCGCAGGCTGGAGGCGAGGACTGGGGATCCTCCAATCCCGAGGTGGTAGATTGCAGGGAGACCCGAAGCTCAACCGATCCACCGGACATGGCGTGCTGAGGATGAGCTGAGGGGCCTTCCTGATGCAGCTGAGGGAGGACTGAAGGACTGGCTGACTGGTACCGAGGAGGCGGGAGAGGGAGGCTGGGAGGGAACACGGAAGGACTTGAGCTGGACGGAACCAGCGGAGACACAGGAGATTCAGGGCTGGACGGAACCAGCGGCGACGACGGAGATTCAGGGCTGGATGGAACCAGCGGAGACACAGGGGATTCAGAGTGGGGTAATGCCTCCCCAAACCAGTCAATAAGAGTTTCTTCGAAGAGGTCCAACAGTTCCTCAAAATAGCTTCCAGAAACCAGCTGTTGCTCACCCTCAGCGGTGGAAGCGTGGGCTGGGGATTCCTCCATTCCCTCGATCTCCACTAAGACTCCCACGACGCACGATGTTGCCGGCTCACACACCTGGTCAGTCGCGTCGAGTACGGTTCCCGAGGCAATGAGCTGCTTTGTCACTTCCCGCGGTGACGGCACTATCCTCGCGGCCGGCTCAGGCTCTGCGACTGTGGTGGGCTCTGGCGAAACCTCCGTGCAGCGAGTTGGTGAGGGCTGGCTGGGCTCTGGATCGGGAGTGGGGCTGGAGCTGTCCTCAGCAGGGCCACCGAAAATAAACAGTCCATTATTTTCCAGCACCCACTCCACGCAAGCGGCGAAATTCTCCCTGGGACCGTTCGCTGGTAGGCGTGCCTTACACTGCTCGCTCAGGTTGGCGATGTAGAACACACAGAGCGAGCGGTCTTCAAAGTGTGTAAGGCGCGCCAGGTTGATGTAATCCATGGTGTGTTCCACCAGCGAACGGTCCTTCTGCTCCAGGCAAAGGAGTAGGACGGCGGGATCCATACCGGAAGGGAGAGGAAAAAGAAACAAAAATGAGCAAAAAGAAAAACGCCGCCAAAAAAAAAAAAACTGTTTCGGTCTGCTATTCTGTTACGGTACGGGCCTCCAGGTAGGCAGAACAAACACAAAGGTAGACAGGAGTATCCAAAATTAGAGAGGTTTTAATAATGAAAGCTTCCAACGTGTAACATCAAATAATAGCAGACAAAATGGCAAGGGTGAACACAGGCTTATAAAGGCAGGTCATCATTAGGGGAGAACAGAAACAGGTGAGGAGTTAATTAACTAATCGGGGAAACTGGGTCAATGGAAAACAAGGCAAAAACAGAACAGACTCGTGACACAGTCATTTATGTGCTTCTGTCATTTTTATTCTTCATTAGTTTTAATTAAATTTTAAATTTCTGATTTTAAAATTTAAAATGTAATTAATTTGAATACTTTAGCAGACTTATTTTATTTCATTTGATTGCTAAGGCAACATTTCTAATTAACATTTTATTTTATTTCAGCTTTATTTAAATTAATTACATTTTTTAAAAACAGTTTTAGCTTAAGAACACTAATTTAGAATCAGTTTTTATTTAGCGATAATGAACAGTTGCCTGTACATTATCAAGCTTATTACACTGCAACCCACTAAACAATTTAATACATGGGCATGAAATATTGATTTTAATTTTAAGTTATTTAATAATATTAACTGTAGGTTATATCATCTTAAAGCAACAGCTAAGAAAATAGTCATTTACAATGTATAAAACCTTCAGCCAAGCAACAACACAAAACCTGCAACAATATTAGAGTAATATTAATAAATTCTCTTATTAGGCCATTTTTACAACAATCGATAACTGAGATGCAAGATCACTTGAGTTGCATTTGTATGACTCAAGAGAGAGTAAGTGTGCGGTGTACGAAACTAGTGGCGAGTCTTCTGATATACAGCGTTGTCACGGATGACGGCTAATATTAGATAATGGCTGTGTCCAAATTCAGGGTCTGCATCCTTCGGAGTACTCATTTGAAGGATGTTACGTCACAGCGCCGCGACGAAGGCTGTCCAAATTCGTAGGATCCTTCAAATGCGGCCCACAAATACGTCCTCCTTTTCCCCGAATTGGAAGGATGGGTGTGGTGGATCCTTTCCCGTCCTACCTATCCCATAATTCTTTTCGGCAGAGCGTAATGGCGGACGAAGCGAGCGGTAGCGGAGTGGGAGAGGAGTTTCTCTGACAAAACAAGCTAAAGTTTATGCTTCGGCTCAATGAATTTGTAGGAGAAATTAGTAGAATACTTAAAAACAAATAAAAATAGGCTATAATGGCTTACCTGGATGTGACTGTCTTCTAGTCTGATATAAAAAACTCTCCGACAACGAGCAAAGAAAGTATTTAATTTATTTAATTGCTTTATTTCTTCCAAAAGAATTAAAATGAGGAGAATAACTCTTTGTTTGTCCATTTTCCCGATTCTTGCTTGGCGCTGTCACGGTTGCTAGGCGACAGGATATGAGCAACGGGTAAGGGAGGGAACTGAAAGAAGGGTAGGCTGTCCAAATTCACAAACACCGACTTCCGGGTTTTGCGGACGTCGGAGGATCCCTCCTCCTTCAACCGGGTAGGAAGGATCCTAAGGAGGATGCAGACCCTGAATTTGGACACAGCCAATATCTGACCACTGGATGGCGTGACTGGCCAATCAAAATCGAGTAATCCAAAGAGTGGATTTGTTATCTTTGCGCACAAAAAGTATTCTCGTAGCTTCGTAAAATTACGGTTGAACCCCTGATGTCACATGGATTGTTTACCTTTCCGGACCTTGATTGTGTAAGGACCCTTGCTGTCTATGGGAGGGTTATAGACTCAAAGGATGCATCAAAAAATCTTAATTAGTGTTCCAAAGATGAACGAAGGACTTACGGGTTTGGAACAACATGAGGGTGAGTAATTAATGACTGTAGAATGAAGTAATTCATTTTTGGTTGAACTAACCCTTTAAAGCACAACTGGGTAAAAAAAAACAGACTGTGAACATGACAACGACATTTATTGGCCTACAAAGCTATCAGGAGATATGCAGAAAATGAAATGAATTATTTAATGTGCAATAATAAGCATAAAACATGTTATACAATTTTTAAATATATTTTCATTACTTCACTTGTAAATGGAAAAGCAAAAGAAAAGTCCCAAGAGCCAAATTAACCCCAGTTGACCTCTGGACTGAAACTCAATCTAAAGTGTTCAGCGGGGACACAGTAGGTGTTGAAAAGAAAGGTCTGCTATTCCACTGATGTATTCTTGGAATGTCTAAAGTTAGAAATATATGGCCTAAAACTAAAACCAACAGCTCTGAAACTTCTAATCCCAAATGAATTGAGGGAGCAATTTTACTACTTTCAAATGGCTAAGGCAGTCAATGTGGATTTAGCAGAGAGCAAACAGACAAAGCCAGGAACATTTAATGGAAGAAGACAGTCCATTGAAGGGTTTCTCTGTGTATTATCACCCCTCAGTGTGAAGTGCTCTAGGGTCATATGGGGTACGCCATAACAGCCATCTTTGTTTGGAAAGAAAACATTATGATCCTTCCCATCGATCAGCACACTCCAAGCACCGTATTTTATTTCAGATCAGTATAATCTTTCAAGAAAAACAAGTGTAACTCTAAACAGCATTAATGAACTGTGTCAGTATAGGAAGTCATGTGTAAAGCAGACGATGGATATTTTTCACTATGTTGAATTTTCTTTACGACTCTTTCCAGTGAGGATTTTCACCTTTAACTGTTTTGTCTCAAAACAAATGCTTCAGAAGAGAGGTCAATCACATATCTACGATTATTTTAACCTTTTTGGAAAACATGACGTTGAGCAGTCGTGGATGCATATCTGGGCTCTACATCTCACTAAATGAGACTCTTAGCTGAAATGTTTTATCTGACCTTGTATATTCTGTGACAATTATATCAGAAAATGCTTTGTGGTGAAAGCAAACTATTTTAATGAGACAGAAGAATTTCTATTGGTGAATCACACACAGACTCTAAATAGTCCAATCACATATCATTTACTTTATTTATAGACCTCAAAATCATCTTTTGGTAATGAAAATCACATGTTTGTGCTGCAGAAATAGCTCAGCACAAAAGCAGAACGATTCATTTTAATTTAAAGGGCACCTATTATGCCCCTTTTTACAAAATGTAATATTGGTCTTAGTTGTCCCCAGGATGTGTCTGTGTAGTTTCAGCCCAAAATACCCAAAAGATAATTTATTATAACAGCTAGAAAATGTCATTTTTGCGGTGTGTCTAAAAAAAGAGCTGTTTTGGGGTATATCGCTTTAAATGCAAATGAGCTGCATATTCCCGCCCCGTCTCCAGAAGAGGGCGTCGCGTATATGTCTCTCTGCATTGTATATCTACAACAATAAACAGCTGGTAGAAACAACATAACTGAGAGCAAGAGAACCGGTGTTTAGCCTTACATATGGGAACCCAAATGCACTGAAAGTGGGATGAAACAGCAAGACGTTACCGAGCTCGCGTTACGCTGACCTGTCATCGGCGCGGATCAATTGACCGAGCCGCATGATCGCGCTACCGAACGAATCTCGAGCTACGAACAGCGCAAAATAATCTCACAAGTGCAGCGCTGATCAGTTAAAAAATACTTAATGTACGCACACAAATATGGTTAAAACGCTCAGCACAATAACAATATGACATTCACAAAGGAGTCTGGAGTGATACACGTATTTAGGTAGATTTTGAGGCGCATTACCTTGAAAAATGAAAGTAATCCACAGCATCCTCAGCAGCTCAGATGTTGGGAGAAAATGAAGACTATTATGTTCAGTCTTGCATCCAAACACAGAGCATCGGGATTGCTTGCGAGACATTGTTGACATTACAGCTGCTCGAGCGCGGAGAAAATGGAGGACAGCGTACCGTTTGAGGGCGGAAACTATAGCACTGCAGGGCTGTCGATCAACCCCCATAGCCCGGCCCTATGCAATGTGACGTCACACTGCATGAGAATCAAAGCAGCAGGCCTAGTGAGACTGACTTGGTTTAAAGGGGATTAACATTTCTTATTATTATCAATGTTGAACAGTTGATTATTTTTTTAAATATTTTTGTGGAAACCATGATATCAAAATTTAATAGCATTTCTTTTTATAGCACACAACAATCTGTCAATCCGTCAAACATTATACAATAAAATAATGCTAATTACTGTCATCACTAAATTATATGCATAATACCGAGACAAATAATTCTGCAGGATATGTTTCCAACAGTGTTTCATTTGAAAGGAAACTGTTAATCTGTGATGGGTAACACTTTTCTGTCTGTTGTGAGTGACATACGTGGCTGTGAGCATGTATTAGCACCTCAAAAGTGACATGCTAAAGACATATTACATGAACAGGTCAGCATAGAGAACACTCCATCTTGAGAATTTCTAAGAAAATGTTCACTCAAGCCTACGTTTGGTTTCATCTGCATCATTATGTAAAAGTGATCACTTCCTTTTGCATGCCATCTCTGGGCCTGCATGAATTCGCAGAGGTTTGGCACTAGTTCCAACCTACGTGCTGTATCACCATCAACAACAATCCTTGCATGCTTTCAAGAATGTCACTAATGTGTCTGGAAAAACTACTAATCCTATTCTCTATGGTTGCAGACAGCAACCTCCAATTAAACTCTTGTGTCTAATTACAAAGCTTATGAGATTGCGGACATGGAGATGAATCAAGGGAAATCATGCTATGGGTTAGATAACGATTCCTAATGATGACAGTTGCAATCTAGAAGATTTAGGTCAGAGTTATTTTTCCTTTCACAAAACCTCAAACAATGTAAGCAATTTTAATCAGTTGACAAATATAATATTTCTTAAACCCATAAAGTAGCAGCTCCTTTTTTATAATAAAATTGTAAAAGCTATCTGTAGCTGGTGGTACATGCCATCCACTGTGGGACCCTCAATTCTTTATCCCCCGGTTTCACAGAAAAGGCTTAAACCTAGTCCTAGACTAAAATATAAGTCTGAGCTGTTTCAACTGAAATAAACTTGCACTGACTGATCATCAAATATATCAGTGCCTTTGATTTGCCTCAAGATGTACCCACAGTAGTGTTTTTTTTCTAAGCATGTTTATAAAAATTACTTAAATGTCCTAATTGAACTATGGCCTAATCCTGGCTTAGTCTAAGCCCTGTCTGTGAAACCGGGCCTATAAAATCTAGAGTTAAGTTAGGATTACCTGCCATGCACTGGCACATTATAGACCTTATAAGGAATGTGCAAAAGTGTAATTAAACTGTTGGCGAACATTGCAATGCAATTTACCGCTCATTAATAGACATCATCACTATGCCTTGCTCTGGATAAACAATATTATTAAAGCACATATTTCCCATATTGATGAATGACTTATATGAATAGTGGGATCAATGTGGATATGGTCCTGGTACATGCCAATAAATATATATTATGAATATGAGTATATGTGACACTTCTCTATAAATAACAGATTGCTGGTGATGTAAAGCACATTTGGACACAATAAAATCATTACTACGTAACATCAATACGTAGTATGCATCATTACGTAACAGAGCAGACATCTTGGAAACATTTTAATGAAATAAATTATTAGGGCTAGCCACAGATCAAAACAATTGATTGTGATTAATATAATGATTTTCACAATATTACTGCTTTACTGTGTTTTGATCAAATAAATTCAGCCTTAATATGCATAAGAGATTAATTAAAGTTTCAAAAGCATTGAAAAAATCGAATTTACCCCAAACTTTATACCTTCCAGTGTACTAGAATGACTACGAAGGCTTTTTTTTAAATGTCTCATATGAATTTCATTCATAAATAATTTTTACAGTTACCGTGTTTGTTTTTAGCAATGTGTTGATAGATGTGTCTAAAAAAGTCATGGAGCAAATTACAAAAAATAATGAAGCCAATGACGATTTTTCTTATGCAGTTCAACAGCACATGATCTACTTTAATCATTTATCTGCACTTAAAATGACCTTTTGCGTGATTCTACTACAAGCTATTATAAACATTATACTGTCCACTAGTGCACATATATTATTTTTACTGTGTTCTCATATATTCTGAGCGAGGCAAACATATGTGCATTCCGGTTACATAAATCAATAAAAAAACTGAACAGACTATAACAGCGGCCAGACAATCTGTTCTGATTTATCTGTGAACAATTAAAGACCTTTTCAACACTGGACACTGAAACGGCATCAGTCAGAACCTGCATGCTTCCGAGACACAGAAGGGTTTCGTTTTTAAGGATGTTTATCACATCGGCTTGACTATTAATGACCCAAACCTGATGTTCCAGACCCAGAACTCGACGCACGATGACTGACGAAGGGTGCATTCTCAAACCTCTGCCCCAAATCCATCAGGCTTTCAGTTGCTCTGTTTGTGCTCTTCTGCTACGGTACACATGTGTTTCGCCTTAAGCGAGTGTATTTTTAGAAAGCGATGGGGAGGTGGCAGACTCTGAATGGTACACATGGGGGCAGAGGGTGATGGCTGGGGGCAATTACTAGAAGTGTAATTATATGAGAGCGGGTTGAAGTTCAGCAAATGATTAATATGAGGAGAATGCAAAACATCCTTACAATGGAATAGGCTGATGAGGGATGAGCTAATAATTGGTTTAGTCTTTCAAAATCCTGTGTTAGTCTTCCTTCTATATCCAGCATCTTTAATCAGAAAGTGGAGTAAGTGCCTTTGTTACTCACACATAGACAAAAATATATTGGAAACACATGGCCAAGTCCCTGTTTCTGTGTGAAGTGGATAAACATTTCAACGTGCAATGCCGAAAACAACAATGTAAACCAAACGAAAGCTCTGCATTCCTGACTAACATTTACTTATTTACTTTTATTCCTGGTAATTTGGATGCTTGTAAAAGAAAGATGGGATTCTCTGTTGTGGTTTGGTTTGCTGGGGGCAGAAAACAGTCTAGGAGGATGAATTATATGATTTATGACATGGAAAGAAAGGGAGTGGAGAGGAGTCAGCATTTAGTCTTTAAGGGGTCATTATATTTCACTAGGGCAAGATGTCTCTCAAAAGCTTAGCTTGCATGTTAAAACACCTGCTCCTGTTCTACAATGACGTCAAATCATAAAACAGATCAACAATTCTTCAAAAAAAAAAAAAAAAAAAAAAAAGTAGTGCTGTTTACTATTTAATGAATCTGTGAATGAATTCTTCTTGAACGATTCGATTCAATAAATCACCTATAATAGTCACTTGTTTTATTTCAGAATGAATCAGTGTTTGTCAACGAATTCTTTGAGGAAATGATTCAATGACTTATAAAGACTGGCAGCTAGTTGCCACCTACTGGCGTAACAATGTAATCTGCAGTGACTGAAAATTTGATCATAAAGAATAATTTAAATACATTACTGTTCAAAAGTTTGGGGTCAATAAGATTTTCAGGGTTAGTAAGTTTTCAAATGTTACAAGTAATAATGTTTAATGACATTAATGTTACAAAAGGTTGTATTTCAAATAAATGTTTTCTTTTTTTTAGCTTTCTACTCATCAAATAATCCTGAAAAAAATGTACTTTACAGTTTCAACAAAAGTATTAAGCAGCACAACTATTTTCAACATCATATCATTGGTAGAAATCATATTAGAATGATTTCTGAAGGATTGTGTGACACTAAAGACTGGAGTAATGACTGCTAAAAATTCAGATTTGCCATCACGGTAATACATTACATTTGAAGATATATTAAAATAAAAAAACTGTTATTTTAAATAGCAACAATATTACATTTTTACTGTATTTTTGAACAACTAAATGCAGCCTTGGTGAGCACAAGAGACTTATTTAAAAAAAAAAAAAAAAAAAAAAATCTTACTGACCACCAAGCCTAATATAAATGACTTAATCTCAAATAATTGTCTCAATAAAAATGGGCATAGGGAAACTCAATGCTATTCTCATAATCAGGTGAAGGCGCACCTCTTTTTTCTGAACTTCACCTTGAGCCTGTCAGCTGTTCAATGCTTCGCTCCTCCCTTCTTCACAGAATCCGCAGTGATTGCCACCCAAATGCAGGTGCTTCCTCTCCTCCTCCCTGAGCCGACTCACACTCTGCTCATCTCTTATTACTGATCTCCAAATTAACCTGCCCTCTCCCGCTCTTTGTTCATGTTTTACCCCTGAGCGGTGGAGTTTTCCATGAAACTTGGCTTGAAAACACACTCTCAGTCGCCCTAATGAACAGTGAAAAGATCCAGCCCCACAGCGACAAACAGCACCGGTTAAACACAGGACATGTGCTACCTTACAAGATGACAGGAGTCAATCCAGCAGAGGTCTTGGAGAGAAAAAACAGAAACGAATCTTGGTGCAGACAAGTGGTCAACAGGCAGAGACAAAGTTTGTGTAACTTAATTTGAAATACAGAACAAAGCCTTAGGTTCAAACACAGATGGTTCTTTTTAAATTTATTTAGTCATTTAGCAGATGCTTTTATCCAAAGCGACTTACAAAAGAGGACAGAAGCAATCAAAACCAACGTGCAAGTACTATTACAAGTCTTATGACCTTCAATATGAACTTTCAGTTTGGTTTTTTGTCTATCCCCCGACACACATATTTTAAAGTCAGCATTCAGTCAGACATGATCAAACACATCCTTACAACCTCAACCTTAATGTTGTCTTTCAGCACGGCCCAGTGTACGTGCCATCTTCAGCGAGTCCTTAAAAACCAGAGTTCAATTATAAGGGCATGTTTGTACAGTATCTTAGACACACAATTAAACACTTGACATACAGTTGGGCAAACAAGTATTTAGTCAGCCACCAATTGTGCAAGTTCTCCCACTTAAAAAGATGAGAGAGGCCTGTAATTTTCATCATAGGTACACTTCAACTATGAGAGACAGAATGGGGGGAAAGAATCCAGGAAATCACATTGTAGAATTTTTTAAGAATTTATTTGCAAATTATGGTGGAAAATCTCAATATTTTGTTGGCAATGACAGAGGTCAAAACTTTTCTGGAAGTCTTCACAAGGTTTTCACACACTGTTGCTGGTATTTTGGCCCATTCCTCCATGCAGATCTCCTCTAGAGCAGTGATGTTTTGGGGCTGTCGCTGGGCAACACGGACTTTCAACTCCCTCCAAAGATTTTCTATAGGGTTGAGATCTGGAGACTGGCTAGGCCACTCCAGGACCTTGAAATGCTTCTTACGAAGCCACTCCTTCGTTGCCCGGGTGGTGTGTTTGGGATCATTGTCATGCTGAAAGACCCAGCCACGTTTCATCTTCAATGCCCTTGCTGATGGAAGGAGGTTTTCACTCAAAATCTCAGGATACATGGCCCCATTCATTCTTTCCTTTACACGGATCAGTCGTCCTGGTCCCTTTGCTGAAAAACAGCCCCAAAGCATGATGTTTTCACCCCCATGCTTCACAGTAGGTATGGTGTTCTTTGGATGCAACTCAGCATTCTTTCTCCTCCAAACACGACGAGTTGAGTTTTTACCAAAAAGTTCTATTTTGGTTTCATCTGACCATATGACATTCTCCCAATCCTCTTCTGGATCATCCAAATGCTCTCTAGCAAACTTCAGATGGGCCCGGACATATACTGGCTTAAGCAGGTGGACACGTCTGGTACTGCAGGATTTGAGTCCCTGGCGGCGTAGTGTGTTACTGATGGTAGCCTTTGCTACTTTGGTCCCAGCTCTCTGCGGGTCATTCACTAGGTCCCCCCGTGTGGTTCTGGGATTTTTGCTCACCATTCTTGTGATCATTTTGACCCCACGGGGTGAGATCTTGCGTGGAGCCCCAGATCGAGGGAGATTATCAGTGGTCTTGCATGTCTTCCATTTTCTAATAATTGCTCCCACAGTTGATTTCTTCACACCAAGCTGCTTGCCTATTGCAGAATAAGTCTTCCCAGCCTGGTGCAGGTCTACAATTTTGTTTCTGGTGTCCTTCGACAGCTCTTTGGTCTTGGCCATAGTGGAGTTTGGAGTGTGACTGTTTGAGGTTGTGGACAGGTGTCTTTTATACTGATAACGAGTTCAAACAGGTGCCATTAATACAGGTAACGAGTGGAGGACAGAGGAGCCTCTTAAAGAAGAAGTTACCGGTCTGTGAGAGCCAGAAATCTTGCTTGTTTGTAGGTGACCAAATACTTATTTTACAGAGGAATTTAACAACTAATTCATTAAAAATCCTACAATGTGATTTCCTGGATTCTTTCCCCCCATTCTGTCTCTCATAGTTGAAGTGTACCCATGATGAAAATTACAGGCCTCTCTCATCTTTTTAAGTGGGAGAACTTGCACAATTGGTGGCTGACTAAATACTTTTTTGCCCAACTGTATATTGTCATTGTAAAGTTGTCTCTCTTGAAGTGGTTTGGGTTGATCATAACATCATCACTTTAGTGAATGCCTCACCTTTATCTGTATGCAATGAAAGTAAGAGTTTTTATCCTGTAGGGTAAAAGTAAGCTGTGTCAATGAGGTCAAATATTAATACACCAAATTTTATTTCGGAATGCCTGATATCAAATGAAATTATATATGGCCATAGAAATACAAGATCAAGTGTTTCAATCCAAATTATGACTCTACATCAGGGCTTCAAAATAAAAATAAAAAATTGCTCTATTTAATAATTCATGAGTAATCATTAGCTAAGTAAGTTACGTGGTTTTATATACTGCCAATTCACCAACATGTGATTCAGATTTTGTTAAAATAAGAAATATAGAATATGTTAATTTTCTGCTATAGAAAAACTAAATTTTTCAGTGAAATCACTCTTTACATTTCTCAGTCACAGGTAGCTTTATAAAGGGCACTTTATGCATCTCATTATCATATTGTGCATTGAAATGTATTGATGATGGAGGAGACAGCTTACCCACTGACATATCTTCCCTAACCTTTTTTCTATATCCCACAGATGATTTTATGTTGGGAACGTACACAACATATTTTGATCAACTCATACTCTCAGTATAATCAGATACATACAGTATTATACTTTCAAACGAAAATTAGATCACTTATACAATACATTCCTCTTTGTTTCTAAAGTGCGCTCCAGTATGTGTTCAGTTTCTATTCTAGTGTTCCTGACAAGTATCAGCAAAAATAAAAAATGCATCCATTGCATCCATATCATCCTGGGGTGCCAAACAGTAATTCAACTACATATGAAACAACTCTTCTAAAACAAAGCGAAGGAGTCTGGTACATTCCACAGCGCACACATTTTTTTCCATTGCTTGCTCTTTACTCTATGTTTATAGCATGTCCTTGTGCCCCATAAACAGTTTGAGCAAACAAGCTGCAACGGTTTAAGATGCTTAACATTTTTTGCCTGGTTCTCTGGTCTATGGGGGGTCATTAACTCAGCATTAATCAAATGAAGGGAAAAAAAAAGCCTGTGGTCTGATGGGAGGAAATAGCAAGGAACACAACAGAGTGCAGTTCTCGCAGTCAACACGCAACACTGGCGTGTGCACACTCTTGGAATGGATGCTGTGCCGTGGATGCAGAGAGACTTCGAGAGAGGGTCTAAATAGGAAAAATGTGTCTGCGGCCTCATAGGTTCAAAGAGTTTGGCAATGTGATTTATTCTTTTATTTTCCATGTTGCAATGAAGCTTGGACTGATTTGGGGAAATATCTGCAGGGGTCAGAGGCAAAGCAAGTGGATGGCTTATATGAACTATTGAATGTAAAAAGCCACCAAAAATGGATTTCCTGTTTACTTTTAATGACTTCCAAGATTTTAGTCATAATGGTGCATCATGCTAAAGCATTTGGCACAGATCATTCATTCACACCACCCTCAGTCACAAACAGCATCTTTGAATCATCAGCGCTGACATCATTGCTATTCTTGTTGAAACACATTTGAATCTGACAGGTCTCAGGGCAGTAACTCTTGACAATGTAATGATGTTAATCTAATGGCAACTAGCAGATATATTTTTAAGCAAATTACTTTTTATTAATTCTATTGTGTTCCATTAATTTTGACTAATCAAATACTGGAAAAAAAATGTATCACGGTTTCCACAAAAAAATAAGCATTGATAATAAGAAACAGTGTTTCTTGAGCAACAAATCAGCATATTAAAATGATTTCTGCAGGATCATATGACACTAGAATAATGGCTGCTGAAAAATCATTTTAAATTGTAATATATTTTTCAATTTTACTATTTTGTTCTGTATTTTTGATCAAATAAATGCAGCCATGAGTTTAAAAGACTTGATTCAAAAATGCTTTTGAATGTGTGTGTATATATATATATATATATATATATAGAGAGAGAGAGAGTTAAATTTAATTAAAACAATTTGAATATCAGTCTTATTTTTAATGTGTCCTCAGTTTTATCAAGCTGCTTAAACTCCAAAACCTGATGATTATATTCTGCAGCATACTTTAAGATGATCCAAAGAGCATCCTGTGCTTTTGTAAAATGATCACACTTAAAAATAGTGTTGAATCTTAAATATTTCTTCTTAAATTTATGTCTTTTATTCAAAACCTGTCAACTTTGTTTATTTTCTGGTCTATTTATTTGACCCCACTCAGATAGAGATAAAATTCAAGAAGAAGAAAAAGAAGAAAATGCTCATCTGTTGTCCCCATATTGGCCCCTGTTCTATCAAACATTTACATTCCAACTGAAACACACACACACACACAAAATATTCAGTCACAGCGGTTGTTCTTAGAATCTGATTTTGTTTTTCATATTCCATTTAAAATGAATGTAAATCAAATGCAATTATCTCGTGGGCCGTGAGGGGTGAAGTAATTATTTTTGAGATTACAGAGGATTGTTATGAATTAAATTAGCTGGCTCGGAGAATGTTTAACAAACATTAGAAGGATGACAACCGCTCCATCTTACTTAACATGGCACATGATTGGCACCCTTACTAACATAACATTTATCTTTTTCCACTAATAACTCTCCCGTTCTCAAACATAAACCTTGCGGTTCCTTCTTAGTGCTTAAAGTATCGTTGTAAACCCGCTACTTTTATACAGACAGCTATAAACCCGTCTGTCATGTGCTCTAAAGCACAGCTCAAAAGCATCTTGTCATCTGACTGATACTCTTTTGCAACATCTGAATGGCTTTTCAAATGCCAAATGGGAATAGTCACAACCCTTAGATACATAATATGCACAATTTATCACTTTAACTCACATGAATTTTGACTCATCATTAAAAACATTTCAAAATACACCAGAGGCCTCAGGAATCCACCTGAAATCCTGCTAAGATCTTCCTATTTACTCAAAATCCAGCCGCATAACCGTAAAAATGCAGAACTGAAGATGACAGTGCTTTTAATCATTACTACAATATTATGATTCCAGAGACAGCCCAACAGACAGATAACATTCTCCGGACTATTTCTGGCAAAAAAATCAATTATCTTTTTATGATACCCTTTGGACCCGGTGGAATGAATGTCTAATTCAAACCAGAGAGGGTATGCTATTGGGGTGTCAGATGTCAACTGTCCCAAATCTGTCTGTTGTCGTTCACAGCTGTATCCCCATTTTCTAGTTGAGCCCTATAAAATATGGAATGATTACAGCTGTTAGTATATTTATCCCGTTAACATTGTGATTCATCTGCAGATGAGCCAGTTGTTAGTGCTGATTTTGTTTGTCAGGGTGTTTTTATTGTTGCTGTTGCTACATTGAGAACACACAGATATTTGTATTATGTTGCAGCCCAGATCAAGAAAACACGGGTAATATGATATGTACAAATACAGATGACTCCAGTTTTGGGATTAGGGTGTGCAGGTGTTATGGTTACAGCTTGCGTTCCCGACACTGTTTGTCTGTGCATGTGTTAGGATGTAACCATGGAAACAAAATGGGAGCCCATGCAAATGATATGCTTCGATCACACCCTGTTTGCTCAAGGTATTAGAATTCATATAAACAAAAAAGTACGATTTGATTCTCAATTCAGTTCAAATAAGGGGGTCTACACAAACACACTCTGATTTATAGCAATTGGCATTGATTAATGTTTTTTATTAGTCACAGTTTTTTTATTTTTATTTATATGCATGAACCCACAATGAGAGAGATAAATTCTTCATTTGTTGGCTTTAGACACAATACAGCTGTTAAAATACAGTAAAGTCTTTTTTATTTAACTTGAAGCTTGAAGATATAATGGTAACAATAAGGTTTCTTTTATTAACTACATTAGTTAACATGAACTAACAATGAACAACACTTCTAGAGCATTTATTTATCTTTGTTAATGTAAATTTCTACATTTATTGATACATAAAAAAAATCATCTGTTAACAAACAAAGACTGATTGTATTTTTATTAACTAGTATTAACAAAGGTTCATATACTAAATGCCGTAAAATATATTGCTAGTTGTTATGAACTAATTCACTAACTAATATGAACAAAATAGGCCCTATTGTAAGTTGTTACTGATACACTGTACAACTATTAAGTTGAGCTCAATCAACAGTATTTGTGGCATAAATTTGATTAACATAAAAAATAATAATGTTTATTATTGTTTATTGTGTATATAAGTTGTAAAGTTGTTTCAAATTTTCTGTCTGTGCACCACAAAATAATAATAATAATTTTTTGAAAAATGTTAAAGTGTTTTTTGTCCATACACTGAAAGACATTATTTAGAGAATTTGTAGAACACAAAACAAGATGTTTTGAAAGCCAGTAAATACTAACAGAAAAATCATTAACAGATATCATAATATGGCAGGGCACCCAAGTATTATTCCTAGAAAACATAATATACTCGGAACTTGGAAGGTTGTGCACATCTGAATGATTTTTATAGCCCCATTTAATCCAAAAAGTGCACAGATGCTTCATAGATGATGTAGCGACAGCGTATAGTCACAATTTGCTTGGCTGGAGCCAGTAGGGGCTGAAGCAGTTAAGAGGTCCCGCGTCTCTCTGCTCTGACTCCAATAAGCAGTGCTTATCTCTGGCACAGTGTCAGAAAATGGCACGAGCCTGCAGACCCCCCTTCATCCACAAGGAACTCATAAGGAAACAGTCTCACTGCTGCAGGCTATAGGCTGCTCTGCCTTATGCTCTGCAGATCAACCGCCAACCACACTGATGGATATCTTGTATTCACAGCAACAAAACAGCACAAAGTGTTAAGTCAACACAAAGATTTTCAGCACGGAAAGAGATCACGGTCAGCACGCTGCATTTGTGATAAAAACTGAAGTATAAAACAAGCAAACATTTATATTTATATTTATATGTTAATGGGATATTCGTAGTTAATTCATAGTTCATTATTAGAGCTGTAAAGTTGCTCTCATCAATTTTATGGTCATTTTAGAGTTTATGGTGTTTAAAAACTGGACATTAACCTTACAAAAATTTGCTGTAACCCAGATCTATTTTGTTAAAGAAAAGGAGTCTAAACTAATTTTTGTGGAAATCACATTATGCCATAAGTGCTCTTCATTGAGTTTAACTTGCATTGAACACAGAATGTGTGAATCCAAAAATGACTGCTGTACAAAGCAACTGTATGCATCTGTAAAAGTCCTTTAAGAGTTAAATACATTCTGTGCTGCAGCTTGCCATTCATTTGACTTCTGACACCAGAGTCACTATAAATGCCACACATTCCATGCGCACGAGGTAATTCTGATTGGACACACATGTTCTGACAGTATCTGCTGTCTCATTTCAGCCAAATCATATCTGGGGGATAAACAAGATGCATCTACAACTATGTTGCATTTCAAAGCAATCATAGCATATTATTGTAATGACTGAAAAATAGCCACTAAGCACATGTTTTGCATTTCAAACGTACATGTGCAATGCAGCTTTTTAATTACAAGATGACCCCACCTGACTCTATAAACTTAGAGTTGGGGTTTCAAAGCTAGTCGGGTTTGACGATGGATGATGGGAGAACCTCAAATGTTTTCCAATTAAATATCCATATTTTACACAATGATGCAAGTGTTTTATACAATATGGTATGAGTGTTACAATATGAGTTTTAAAGTCATATGCTGTCTCAAAAACACATTTTGTCAAGATGCTTTAACATTGAATGCTATTTAAGAGCATCTTTTCAGAGCAAGGATTACACCCAAATGTAATTTCACCCAAATTTCACCCAAAAATGAATATTCTGTCATCATTTACTCATCATTTACTGTCGTTCCAAACCTGTTTGACTTAAAGTGTCTTCTGTGGAACACAAAATATTTTTTGTCAATACAAGAAAGTTTGGTCAAACTTTGTTTATTTTCTCTTGTGTTTCATACAAAAATTCCAGTCATACCATTGTGGAATGACATAATGATAACAGAATTTTTATTTCATAAAAAGTGACCCCCCCCCCCCGCCCCCCCGCCCCCCGCCCAAGATTGTTATTTTGAATTATTTTTTACTTTATTTGTAGCTTATAGTGCTAATTAAGTGAATTCTGGACATGTAAAAAAAAAAAAAAAAGAAAATTCTAATGTTCTTTCCTAATAAAAATTGAAAACTCCTTTTGCAGCTGTGACCATTTGCTTTATATACAGTAAAGCTTTCCAACAATGAAACATGATCTAATGTTTACACAACATAAAGCTTCATTTGACTACTCTTTAATGCAGTTTGTGTACAAATTTAGTTACACCAAAAGAAGAAATAAAAAAGGATGTAATTTAAAAAACCTGTTCTGAATAATTCTGACATGTAAAAATTCTTATTTTCCTGACCTTTTGACACTAAAAAATAAACTTAATCCCAGAGTGACTGTGGTTTACGTGCGCTAAATAAACACTCAGAAATTCTGAAGTGCTGAGTCAAAAGTCATCTGGAGGAGCGAATTCAGTCACGGATCATAAATAAAGGGCAGAATTGGATTAAATCAAGATGTGAACAGGGAATGTGGTCACAGATTAAGAATGAATAGCAAAGGGACAGTTAACACAAAGCAGATTATGAAGTAAATGCTAAAAATAATTCATATGCACAAACCGTCTCATCTTCACGGAGTGAAGTTGTGTGCTTGAAACCACCCCCTGGTGCCTAACACAGGCCAAGCGAAGCATCGATCATTTATGTTTTCAACAAACAAGAATCTGGCAGCAGCCCACACACATTTTAATCCAACAAGTTATGGACAAATGCATCATAGCACGTGTACTTATAAATTCATAAACAGATAAACAGAGGTAAACAGATAACCTGGTATATTATCTGATTAGCCATGTGTTGGATTGGAGTAAAGGTTTTCTTTTCCAAATAGTGAAAGGTGTCAGAAATAATGAAATTTGGGTTTTCGAAACCAAATTCAGCAGATCTCCATCTGTTTTGTGAGAAGCTCTGATGAAGCTGTCCTTGGAACGTGCGGCACGTCCAGCATGGCCCCTTTGCAGATGGATGTTCAGGTGTTCTCTGTGGGGCCTAATTCATTTCATGGTCAGAAGTTAGGAATGTATGAACACAGATTTCTATGGCTGATCAGAAATGCCAGAATTGTTTGCATTCCGAGAAGATTTACTATTTTTTTTTTTTTCAGAATTTTCTGCAATTAAAACTACCCGAGCTAACTAATTATGCATGAATGACTTTGCATTCTAAACAGATTGCACATTCCTTAAAGGAATTGTTTACCCCTAAATGAACATTTGCTTAAAATGTACTCATCCAAGATGTAGATGAGTTTGTTTCTTCATCAGAACAGATTTGGAGAAATATATCGTTAAATCACACTAGCTCACCAATTGATCCTCTGGAGTGAATGGGTGCCGTCAGAATGAGAGTCAAAACAGCTGATTAAATCAACACAATAATCCACATGAATCCACATGAATCCAGTCCATCAGTTAACATCTTGTGAAGTTGCAAGTTTGTAAGAAGCAAATCCATCAATAAGGTTCCACCAACATATTTATTTAAAACTGTTCTCACTTGTAAAACAAGTGTTTGATCTGTGCATATTTCTCTCCTGATTCAGACAAGACAACTTTTTCATTGTAGAAAGCAATATTATGGATATATTAACTTTGAATTAAAACATTTTTTTTGCAAACACATAGTTTTTCACTTCACAAGAAGTTAATTGATGGACTGGAGTCGTGTGGATTACTTGTGGATTATTGTGATGTTTTTTTAGCTGTTTGTACTCTCAATCTCATGGCACCCATTCACTGCAGAGGATCTTCTCCAAATCAGTTCAGATGAAGTAGTATTTTTTTATTTTATTTTTTTAGCTATTTTGATTTTTGGGCTAATTATTCCTTTAAAGATCCAACACACTTATTGCAATATCACTGTGTTTGACTGAATATCTGACAAAGCATGGTGTAGCTCCAGGGAACATGTAGCACTTGCTTAAACATTATACATGCGTGTGTGCAGTGCTTCTATGTTCTCAGAAAGTTTAAACTACAAGGAAAAACACAGATAACTGGAATCCCATCACGTGTAACATCAGCAAATCTATTCAGACTTTTGTGCTTAAAACACATGCCGCACTTCTCAAAGAATATTTGATGCTGATATGAATAAAATACTGAATAATAATAATATTAATAATATTAAGAAGAAGAAGAAAAAGAAAAAAATTATGATTTGTAATATTAAAACATTAGTATGGGGTAGTGGTCAGTCTTAGGACATTATAGTTGTGCAGACTGGAAGATTTTCAAGTAACCCCAAAATAACCCTAAATGTTAGGAATGCTGTCTCACATTACTTCCTGAACCCTCATTGTTACAGGATTTAACCATTCATCTTAAAAAACATTTTAAGTGAATTAAATAAAATAAAAAACATATCTGATTTTGACAGAATCTTCTCGTAACTTCCTCTTGAATGTGTACTGATGGTAATAAGATACAATTAGCATGCGCGGCAAACCTTACAATAGACCTCCATGAAAGCAGGCTGAAAATGAAGTGATTCCTGTTGTATAAGATAAATAAGAACCGTTTCATTGAGTCCATGTCTGATTCTTTAGTATAAAGATTACATAAGCAAAAGTAAGGGTTATGTAGTGCAACTCAGACATCTACTAATATCACCACAAAGAAGATAACAAGCCAAGAAACAAAGAACTAAATTCGACATAACTAACAAGCAAAATTAGACTGTGCGCTGCTCATAGCCAAGGAAAAATCTCTAATTACTGTGTCCTGATTACTGACACAGTCTGGCTACAATATTAAGATTACATAAAGAGGAGCATGTGTCATCACTCATATAATCATTCACTCAGTTTTTAAAAATGCAGTGGAAAATATTTTATTGTACTTTGAGAGCAGGTCACATGACATCTAATGAACACACCCTGAGGAGGTAGAGTGTGACTTCGTAAGACTTCACAGTACACCATGAACTCAATAAATAAAAAATTATCTGAGCATTGCAGCAGTAATTTCATGACTTAAAACTTTACCTAACGGTCATCACAATTAATTGACTTACTTTACTTGCACATAGACTTAATTCAGTCTTGTAATTAAAATAATAGTTTTTACTTAATTCGCATTTAACTGGCTAATAACAATGAAAGACATTGTAACATAGCCTTGCGGAGACCTGAAACAGGATTCTTTCATGTTATTTAATATTATTTACAGAAATAATTGATTTGATTTACTCATAACCATAATGGTGACCGACTATTATTTACAACAAAACAATATCAGCATCACCAAACTTTTTGAACATACTAATATTCTCTTGCTTTAGACAGTAACATCACCTATACAGTGATGAGAAGTGATAAAAAAAACTATTTCCTTGTTGAGGTTGACAAAAAAAATTAATTAATTTTTTAATTTTTTAACAATACCGTTTGGGGTAAGATATGTTGATGTTTTTGAAAGTAGCCTCTTATGCTAACAAAGGCTGCATTTATTTGTTTAAAAAAATACAGTAAAAGCAGTAATACTGTAAAAATAGTATTCAAATTTAAAACTGTTTTCTATTTTAGTTCAATTATGTCTGAATTTATTATGTCTGTATAGGTTTTTTATTAAGTTTTAGTTTGATTTAATTTGAGTTATTTTAATACTTCAACAAACTAAATGGAAATGAAATAATATATATATATATATTGAATTTTATAAATGTGTATATGTGTGTGTGGTTGTACACATATATGTAGTTGTCTTTTTGGTGTTTGGCTTAGCTAGTGTTATGTTAGAATCATAATTATACTCTTATACCCTTTGTTCTTTGATTTTTTGAATTGTTTTTAGCTTTATTTATTTTTTTTCCATTTAAATGTTTATTTTTGAAATTTTGTTGTATGCATTTGTCATTTTTATTTAATTTCTTTATTTTTAAAATGTGTATAGGTAGTATTTATAAAGTTTTAGCTTTTAGTTTTGGATCTGTTTTTAGTTGTTTTAATACTACAATTGATTGCTTCTGTTGTCCTCATTTGTAAGTCGCTTTGGATAAAAGCGTCTGCTAAATGACTAAATAAAATATAAATATATAAATATATAATATACATGCTGATTGGGCATCAAGAAACAGACTTTTTTTTATTCTTTGATGAATAGTAAGTTCAAAAGAACAGCATTTATTTTCTGTTGCTTTTGTTTATTTAAAAATCCACAAAATTAAGTAAATATTAATTCTGAAGAAAAAGTGACAGGTGTTTGCTGGTGCCAATGTGTGTTGCTATGGCGTATTGCTAGTGGTCACTATGATGTTCTTGGTGGGCATAAGGGCACCTTATCTAATGCTGAGACCAGAAGAACCCACTCCTGAATGCATATACTTTTCAGAAAAAGTATAGGCCCCCTTTTTCCAAAAGTCACCTCTACTACTAACCACATTATTTCAGGACACAGCACATCTATTTACAGTGTAGTTTTCCATGCTGGTTTTCTGCTCCACAACTCTGTTGGCATACATTACAGGCATTTCTCTGACACTTATTAACCTGCTAAGCACTAAAAGGTGGACCTCTGGACCAGGAGAATGCTGGCAAATCAAAAACTATGAAACAATGAAAACATTTACTTGTCATTTCAAATCATTTGAATTGTGTGGACTCAATTCAGGCAAAGCAATTCATGCTTTTACTATTAAGGGCATTATACCGATACAGTTCTCTTTATGATTTCAGACATCGTAGCCCAAGAAATATGTTACAAAACATTGTCTATTGAGTGTTTTGCATTGATAATTCATTACCACATCCTATCCCACATAAAAGTCCATACTTGTAAGAAGACAAAAAAAGCATGATTATAAACTGCATGACAAAGATATAATGTCACAAATGGCAACAGATGAGCGCTAAAACAGCTATGCATGAGAGAATATGAGCACCAGCACAGCAGAAAATGATTGTGACAACGACGGATGGTTGACCATCAGGGAATCATGTTTGCATTTCCAAGAATCATTACTTTAAAGCCTAATACTTCACTTCACATTCACATGCTAGACATAAGTGATCCACAGCGTCTTTACAATCAGATTAGGCGTAATGACTGACCAATCAAAACTGTGCAATACCAGCAACTGTGAGTAATAAAAAATCCAGACAATAATAGCTAGAAAAATGCTACGGAAGATTACTTGTAAGTGTTTCCAGAGTGCAAAAATGCCTTCGAATTGAAGTGATGATGTGACTCAAACACAAAACAGAGAATAGACAAGTATTGTAAAGTGCATGAACAGGCAAAACTAAATTTATAGTTTACCAAACAACTTAGAAATCAATTCCTCAGAAAGTCATTCACCACTTTCCAGTGATAATTCCCAGAAAGCTGCCAGTTAAGTACCTGAAACACGTTTGATGTTTTTAACTGAAATAAAGAGTTTGAATCACCCACTGTTCCTGTTAGCCGGGTGTCTTCTAGTTTTCCTAAAAGCTAGTTTTCCAAAGAAAGTTTGGGACTTGTAGCTGCTAGGAAGTCATTAATGAGAGGATGCGTGACTCTTAAGCATGTCAAAACATTCAGGTTTTGGTTAAGTATGCTATGAATCCTTGAAAATGTGATTTTGAAGTCTAAAATCTTTAAACACGAGCTAAAAACTGAACAATGCACACACAATTCAATTCAGATTATTAAATGGCACAATTTATGTGTACTTGTGGCCTCCTTGTTTATATATTTTTGTCTGTGAGATAAAAAAAAAGCAGACTACAGGTATCGATAGTCTATGCAAAATTAATGAAGTAAACCCAAAGAAGGACCACAAGAGCTAAGGGTGCCATTTAGGACTGGGCCTTAACGGTGTCATGATCTGACAAATCAAAATTCCCTTGATCTTTTGCTATATGAGGTTTTTGTGCTATAAAAACATTCTGGAAATTTCTCAAAACTTTCTTGTTAGTCTGAAAACAGAATCCAAACAAACGTTTTTTGATTAACTTTATTTTTAATGTCAGAACACATCAGTAAGAACTTGGTCCTTTGTTAACTTCATTTTAACGCGGATTCATTTACAAACGAGGCACAATTCGATCCAGGGTTTTCAGAAAGACTGAAACTAAAAGACGATGCTGTGCTGATTATATTGGATCCGATGTCGCAGCACACAAATGTGAATAACTGTTTTTATTGCGTGGTCACTATTGCTTTTTCTGTTATTACAGTTTGTTTTATATGTACTTAGTATTTATGTGTTTTTAACCTAAATCACAGCAGCGTCCATCTGTGAAGGAGACTGTCAAACACATTCAAGTGTTAGCCAATCAAAGCAGTGGGCGTTTACATCCGAGTCTACAATCCGCCACAACTATTCAAACAGATGAGCGGTCAAAACAGAAAATAGCCAACATTATGATGTTTTTTGATGTAAAAATCTTGATAACATTATAAGTGGACCTCAGAGAACAGTATAAAAAATAATTTAAAAAAAGGCAGTTTATGATCCCTTTGAAGCCAATTTTACAAATTCTATTGGGTTTTTGTCGAGGGAAGCTGCTAATTTCTGGGTTGGCCAACAAAAGCGTCATAACTACAGTGCTCTATTGCACTGCAAAAATAATTTTCTTAATCTGTATTTTTTTTGGTCTCATTTTCTAATTAAAATGTCAAAACATCATTAAAACAATATTCATTTACTTAAAAAGCAAAACAAAGACTTGTTTTCAGATAACAATCAGTGGGGTAAGAGAAATACATTTATTGTTTAAAAACAAGTATTATTAGGTCATATAATCATAGAGCAGAAAAAATGCTCTAAAATCAAACAGAACTACTGTGGTAATTGGCAGGCCACATAAACGCTTCCACGAAACAGAGTTGAAATAATCACACTTCTAAATCTGTTAGTGATTTCTCTTTGAGCACGAAAACAGAGTTCACACCATGCAAAGACTGATAGTAAAAAAGATACGACCCACTTGTTTTGAATCAAATCCACTGGATCTCAACCAGGGGCTGGTTATAAAATCAGCCTGTGAGGAGTAATATTAATTTTGATGCACAGATTATTAACAAATAAATAACATGTGTTGTCTGAGTGAAGTGACATTCAGTGAAGTGACATTCAGCCAAGTATGGTGACCCATACTCGGAATTCGTGCTCTGCATTTAACCCATCCAAGTGCACACACACAGCAGTGAACACACACACACCGTGAACATACACCCGGAGCAGTGGGCAGCCATTTTATGCTGCAGCGCCCGGGGAGCAGTTGGGGGTTCGGTGCCTTGCTCAAGGGTACCTCAGTCATGGTATTGAGGGTGGAGAGAGCGCTGGACATTCACTCCCCCCCACCTACAATTCCTGCCGGCCGGAGACTCGAACCCGCAACCTTCGGATTACAAGTCCAACTCTCTAACCATTAGGCCACGACTTCCCCAGAGGCTTCCACGAGCGTGTTATTACATCAAACCACTTATATAATACAATATATACAGGACACCCGATAGTAATAAAGAAAGTGCAAAGCAGATATCTTGCTGAAAACAGAACGGATTTTGCATAAAATGTCACGGTGGTTTCGCGATGCATTACTTGGCGAGTGTAAACAAGAGAGCATCTATGTCATGACATGGGGATGTGATGAGATGTGTCAGTTTCATGGAGGAGATTCTCTTCCTGAGGCTTAAAATAATTTGTGGCTGTCTGTATTCATTGACATGATGATGTTGCAATAACAATGCCTTTAGGGGACTTGCCCCATCTGCTTGGAATACACCCTCAATTATTTTGGAGTCGTCGCTCAAGCACTGATATAACCAAAGTCTGGTTTTAACCTGCTTCAACCACATTTAGCAGCTGGTAATGTACACAGAGGGGGGACTAACATATATGTAATCACTCTATTACTGAAAAAAGGAAATGCATCACAGCTGAGCTGTCATGCTTACATTAAATCATGTGACCGCCAAAAGAAGTTCACTATGGACGTAATACTTTGATGCTGTTAGAATCCAATTCTGGTTTATTCTAGCCTTCTTCCTGAGACAGTATTATTTTTACCTCTAATCACCACACTATATCAATCCCTCACTATTTCTGCTGTAGTTTTGTGTAGCACGATAGAAAACCACAAATGGATTCAGACAGTCAGTTTGTCACTTAAACCAAGACTGTAAGACTGTGGCAGAGACCAGAAACATCTGAGCGAGAGCACAGCAGATTGCGCTTTATCGTTCCAGAACACTCGGTACCTTTTAAAAAAAAATTGACACTGTGTTTCTACTTTCTACAGATAAAAAGACGAGAGGGAGAGGCTTTGCTCTATAGCCTAAATATAGAATTGGGTGTTGTTGAACTTAATGGAAACTGGTAGGAGTAAAGTTGTCTTTCCTGAGCATGTCTTCACTTGGCAGAAACATTTCCAGCAACCTTATGAGACACTTAACATAATGTTACCATAGTCACGCAGCCTATTTGCAATTCTATTGTGTCTAATGTGCTGAAATGGTGCTTTTAAAGACCAGACACAACTGTGTACAACAGTAGCACTTAAATAAAAAAATTAAAAACAGACATTTTTATTATTCATTTATTTATTTTTTTAAATTGGGTATATAAAATAAAAAAAGTACTGGTTAAAAATTTTTAATGTTGAGAAATTAACTCTTTTTCCCATGCAAGGACATGTTAGATGACAGTAAAGACATTTATAATATTATAAAATATTTATTTTATCTTCTTTCTATCATTGTTTCCATAAATATATTAAGCAGCACAACTGTTTTTAACATTGATAATAATCAGTATTATCAAGTATTATTAGTATATTAACAAATATATTAGAATGATTTTTGTAGGATCATGTGACACTGAAGACGGAGAAATGATGCGGAAAATTCAGCTTTGCCATCATTGGAATAAATTACACATTAAAATATATTAAAACAGTAATTTTGAATTGTAAAAATATTTGAGAATATTATTATTTTACTGTATTTTTGATTAAAATAGTTGATCAGCTTTGGTAAACATAAGACACTTCTTTCAAAAACATTAAAAACATTTCTAAACTTTTCGAATCATATAGTTTATACAATGTATACAATGAATGTAATTTATTTACATATCCATGGAAGGAAAAATATGCCACACATTCTCATAACAATCCAGAGAAAGAAGAACCAAATCCTATTTTTGGGGTGAGCAAAAAATATTTGAGCAGTTATAATTATCATCTACAGTTTTTCTTTCTCTTTAGTTACAAATTTGGGCATGTTCCATTCACAAATGATTTTGGCAAAGCATCTGGTGTCATATTAGCTGTACTCGATATAGGAAACATTAATTCCACATTCCTAACTTGTTAACAAAATGTGTAGGTGGCTGGAATGTGTGAGGGCTTGTACGGAGTCATTATCCCAAGGACAACATCTCCCAGTCACATCATTTGAAATAAACTCGATCACCAATTAGATGTGCATTCCAGATGCTTCGCAGGAAGTTAATCATCAGATGTTTACAAGGCTGATTCTGAAGCATATTTGTCTGGTAAATGAATCTTTCCATCTACAATTCTGTCTGTCCATCTACAATTCAAATCCTCTCCGACCCTGTAAATACAGACAAGCAGGAGATATGAAAATGATTCGGAACCAAAACAAATGGTGTCATCTAATTAAAAACAATATTACAGGAATGCAGAAGTATTGACTTCTCTCAGGAGTTATATTCCATCCTTTTAAGACAGGGCATGTAAAGTTGTTGGCTAGTTTAGAACAGGGATGTGGCTGCTATCACTCAAGACAATTCCCGCCCCTTCCCACCCCCTGTAAAGTGTATAAAGCACTCAGGTTTTTCTGTGAAACTCAGACCATTAGCAGTGTCACAGCTGAATACTCATCCCTAGCCAACCAAGATCTGGATGCTAATACACAATAATACGGACTTCGCCATCACCACTTTTCGAGTGAATTCTAGACTGGGCTGAAATTATCAGGTATGTTTTCTTGGTTTGTTAACACTGACTTGTGGATTTTTGGCTTTGGTGACCTCAAAGGTCAAAAAACTCACTTTATAGCAAGTCATCATCATTGCACCAAAGATGCACTTGACTCCACAGGCAAGCATAAGACTTACTACTGGGAAATGACATGGTTGAGCAAAACTTCACCTCTGTGTAACTTTGAAAATAAATTAATGACTAGTGTGGAGTCAACCAGGAAGAGGAAGATCATGTCATTTGGACATTTGTTCAGAACTCATGAGGTGTAAGAAGCGAAAATGAGCATGTTTTTTATATGACTAATTAATTACCTTTCTGCATGTTTAACCACAGGTTCCATTCACAATGAACTCGGTGCTTCAGAAGGCTTTCCTGTGGTGTGTGCTGACAGCACTTCTGCCGAGCATCACGAGTGCAAAACCTCTGAATACAGATGGTCTGAGAAGGTATGCTCATGACTGAACCACTCATCTCATTCAAAGCGCCCTGATTTTGAATCAAATCTAATGGCTTTCTCTTGTCATCGGCTAGGCTCAGTGTTTGGCTTCAGGGTAGGGTGAGGAGAGATGTCCACAGCTTGTCCGAGAGGAGCGAGAGCGAATCAGCAGCTTTGCTGACTCAGAGAAGCAGCGATCCTGAGTCATTTGTACCACAGCACAGGTATGTCACATTCTTTGACTGAACAGACACATATGAATGTCCAACTAAAAGTTCCAGAAAAAACATTCCATGAATAATGTGTAAATAATGTTTTTCTGCTAACATTTTGAGCACATCATTAAAGACCAGATCTAAAATTGTTGGAAGAATGTTTGTTCATAACTTTGAGAGAACATTCCCTGTTAGCTGGGTACCGGCAGGAGAATTAATTGCTTTCTGTTTTTCTCCAGGAGTGTGAGGGTAAAGCGTACAGAACCAGCCTACTCAATCAAAAGAGTGGAAAGAGCGGGATGTGTTCTGTCCACCTGCTCGGTGCATGAACTGGCCCACCTGGTGAATTTAATCAACACAAAGACGAACAACGCCCCTCCTGAAAAGATCAGCTCAAAGGGCTATGGACGGAGGCGGAGACGTTAGTTCCATCAAACCTCCCTGCGCTAACTTTCCACGAAGGCCGTCTAAAGCTGGCATGTGTTCAATCTCACCATTAAAGAACAACCCGGGAACACCTCTGCGGTTTGTCCTGAGCCTTTGGCTCGGTTGACTGAGATACTTCTGATACTACCTTTGCTGAACGTTAGTGTACTCTCTTCAGGCACGAAGGAGCAACTGGAGCATCCTTCTCTCCATCCTCTGTCTGATGGGCTGGACTGAGAAGGATTTAGATCACTTAAAGTGGAAAACAGGAGTGCTATCAGTTGGAAAAAAAAAAAAAATCCAAAAAAAATAAAATAAAGTGTGGGTCTTTTTTTCCTGTGTGCAATACGACAGGAAATAGGTGGTCAATGCTCTGTGCATGCGTTTAGCATTCTTGTCATTCTAATGGAGCTTTGGGACTTGACTCTCTGTCTCTTCTGCAGCACTGATGCGCCCTCTGCTGGAGGAATGAAGGAACAGCCTAGAACCCTGCCAGCCCAAACTTTCATTGAAGAGGACGGAGAGAGAATAGCAAGAAGAGGGAAAAGGAACTAACTTTTATAACTTAAAACTATTTACCTTGAAGGACCAATGATGAAAAACGCAGAGAGAGAGAACTCTTTATGGAAGAAAATTTTTTTTGTTGTCCTCAAGGACATCTGCATACTTGAAGACTGATTTATATATATACTGTGGGAGCCGTGCAATATTTCACTTTAATGTTATGTAGTCTATTATTAATGTGTACAAATATGTATATATATGAAAATACTGTATCTTAAAAGTTCATATTTATATCTACATAATACATGTATTCTTAAGAAACTATTGTATTCAGAAAAAGGGCATCTATAGTTTATTCTGAAATAAGATGTTTATCCTTTAAGTTCATATCGCTATAATGAGAAGCATTTTTTTCCACATGAATCGTTCAATAATGTGACACCTGCTAATTAATAACCTATTAAACTCCAGCAAGAGTGAGTAAGGAAAATTGCCTGTGTTATTTCCATTATTTCCATGGCAGCTTTCGGTTCTTTACCTTGAAAAAAATCATAATAATAAAATATTAAGTGGTCCGAATGAATATTAAAACTTGTGTTTTGATTCCATCAAGCCTGATAGTGATAAAATGAAATTACATTTTTAGTGTATTTAATTTCTTTAAACAATAAAAGTTTCGCTTTTCAAGTACTGTCACTTAAGTGAAGTAGACACGGTATAATACAAAATGTTTACCCAAAATATCTTCAAAAAAGCTAAATAAAAACAAATCCGTTTAATTTAATGGTCTGTGGGAAAAAGTAGAACTTCAAGAGCGACATTAGAAATCCAGCAGAGGGCGCGCTTTCCCCTTCAATTATTATACACGCTAAACGCAACATATCGTCATGTTAGAAATAACAAAAGGAGAAGTTACATAACCTACAGATAAAAAGGCAGTCTTGCGAAACATCGTTCATGTGATGAGTTGTGAAATAACTAAGCGAAACAGACATTTTTTTTTTCCTAATTTAAAGAAAAGCTACATTTAAAAGAATTGTACTTCTCAAAATTATGCTAAAAATAATGCACTCACAGATGAAAAGATCTCGAGATGCGTTTTGTAGAAGTTCATGTTATTATTTGACATGGAAGAAAAATTAAAAGCGACACAAATAAGTTATGCCTGAAAGGTAGCATTGGTTACCATCTCAGTGCCAGGTCTCTGCTCAGATGAATAGAACGGCAGGTGTATGTCTACAGTGAGTAACATAACCAAAATATGACTTTTGTGCGCTCATTTTTGATTGATCTGCAAACATACGGTAGGTTTAGGCTATATAACAACAGTCTCATTAAACACCTGAGCAAATATGAAAAACACAATAAACGTTTCAGAGAAATTAAATTCCCAGAACCCCCCACCAGACAAGATTCAAGCCTCATAAATACAAAGTTTCCACCACCAGCACTGAAAGGGTTAAGTGCTGTGACATTTTTCAATTGCAGATGTAGCTTGTAAGAACCTTGAGGCATATCTTCACACCCAGTGAGTGTTGCACTGCAGAGCACAGTGTTTCAGGGGACAGTCACACACAGAGGGAGAAAGACAGCAAGAAGAGGTCTGCACCCGTAAGGTGAGTTGGTTAAAATCTTGTTAAAACAAAGTTTACTAACCCCGTGTTTGGTTACCACATAAGTGCTGTAACCTGTGCCCTCTTTTCAAGCATCTCCTGCAGGTCTGAACCTGTTGTGGGCTCTTGCTTCATTCCACACTACTTTTCTTGAGTCTCAATCCATGTACATAATTTTTCTCTTTCTTACATTGTTTACATATCTCCCTTTGTAGAATGGATTAACCTTTAAAACTGATGGATTACAGATACAGTTTTATAAGGGGTGGTGGCATGTTTTGAATGTTCAAGCATTTCCTTACTCAGAACTGCAGAACTGTGTTCTTGTAGATAAGACAACTAACAACATTCTAGCATTTAACGAGAGCTTTAAACAGCCAGTAAAATGCTGTAAAAAAGTGCTCAGGATATTCAGTAAACACACTAGGAAATAGCAATTTCCTTATGTGTTTTGCTTTTTTTATCTGGCGTTATAGTAATAGTGTCTGCCAGATTGTTAGTATTTACTAATTTCCTTTTCCTGTTTCTGAATACCAGAAGAGCTGTCATCAACTCACTGAGAGGTAAACAGCCCATGTTAATGTAGCATACTTATAAAATAACAACACATACATTCATCGTGGTGTTGTTACTGTGGAGTCTTTCAGGAATATTCCTGCAATGCATTTTAAGAACATAAGGAGTTTGCCGCTGTCTATCAGGTGGAAGTTTCATAGATCGTGTTGCATCTACTACGCTGTGCAAAATGAACAGAAAAGGAACTCCTCTATCCAAGCAACAATCAACGCCCAGTTTAGGAAGGGGTAAGTTTGGCATAGTATATGATATTGTATCTGAACTACATGCTACCTTAAAAATATGCCACTTTTGTCTTTGTAAAAGACCAGTGTTCATGTCCACTGGAACAAACTCCTAAAAAGGTGGCCTGCAAACATATTGTCTGGTGTTGTCACTCAGTCAAAGTAGGTTAAAAGCATAGCATTAAAAGGTGTCCGTAACATTCTTTGCAAGCATGTCATAAAGTGCTCTATCAAAAGAGCGCTGCGCGTTTCTATAAATAACCTATTTGCAATGAAGCACTTTCCTCATGCCAAGTGTCGATGACTTGTGCAAGCCTCAATGACTTGACACAGGATGTAAATGTTTGTTTTCATTTAAAGCTATATTTAACAGTTAGTTTAATTAGAGTAATGACATGCATAAAATTTGACTACGTTAATTATTTGCTTTTTAATATGGCTTCACTGTAATTTAATGGTTTGCTCCCTTTGATTACATGAAATTAGAGTTAACTTTAACCAAATGCTGCAAAACAAGAAGCATACTGCAAATCTATGGCACTAAGTGGACTGGACTTGTATGTTCAAATGAAAGTAAGTCTCTTCCGTCTTTGAGATGGTGTAGAAAGTAAGTTAATCCTTCAGACAAAGAGAAAGGGAGGGGGCACAGGCTCAGTAGGATGGGCAGGAATGAAGCCAGTGCTGCACTGCAGGGCGGAGTTCAGCTTCTCCCAATTGTTTCCCTACAGACGGGGAAAGGTCGGAGGAGACACGGTGTTAATAGGCGCAAAAAAAATTATTAAAAAAAGCTATTCTGTCTGTCACCCCCTATACTCTCTTCGAGACAACTCTGTGGTAGCCTGACCTTCTCAAATCGCAGGTAAATAAATGCTCTCACTGGAGTTTCTCCGAATTGGTGTATTTTGAGAATGTTTTGCTCTTTTACTTTAAGCCTTGTGTTCTTCCATGCTCATTTCAAGGTCTAGCAAAACAAGGTGAGTGTAACTTCAGTCACAGTGCTGTATGAATACCAATTATGACATTACGGGATGCTGTTTGGAACGGAGTATTCCACTGGGTCGTGTGCGTGTCAGCTTGTGCTTTCCATAAGCTAATAATACTGCACTTACAGTACACTGGTGAGTTGTGTTGACTTAAAAAAGAATAACCTGTTATGCAAGGTAGGGCATAGTTGGCGTGGGTTGGTTTAAAATCAGGTTGAGCTGTCATACATGAAAAGTTGTTAAGGTTGAGCTTGGAACTGTAAACATGGCTCTTAGTGCCATGCAGTGTATATTGCATGCATGTTAAGCCATACCATATGCAGCCGTCCTTTAAAGGTTGAGCACTGACAAAATGGGTATTTAAGTGATTGTCAGAAAAATAGTTAGTGTCGTAAATTAGCTTCAGCTAAAAACACTATGATGCATACATCAGATGACTGTTTAAGCTTATCTATGTTTTTTGTATCCGTCCCTATTTAAATAAACTATATAAATAAATAAAAAATAATGTTTCTGGAACATGAGTGAGCCAGGGCCAAGACAATGTTATTCCCTTATAAAAACATAGGGGCTGGGAAATTACCCTGACAGCTCGCAAGCTCCAGAACCTGCCAGCATTTAGAAGAGTCTCAGGTTCAGGTCGCAGCTTGTTGTGACATCCAGCCAAGCTCTCTACTGACATGATGCTGTCAGATGCTTTAAATAGGGGGGGAGCGGGATACTCAAGACTGGAAAACTCTGAAGACCTAGAACTGAAGACCGCAGTTAGGAAACAACAGGAAAATAGAGAGTCCAAACACAGAGATCCAGTAAAACCATGGCAAAAATAGCCGCTGAAGGTAAGAGAAAGTGTCTATTCCAACATTTGGTACAATAGGGTTGCTCAAGCAGAATAATAGGGTCAGGAACAATCAAAAGATTGGACATTGGAAGGGTCAAACGGAAGTAAGGGATAAACTGTGGCAAGCTTTTCTTCAATAGAAAGGTGACATGTTGGTTTCACGTGTTAAACAATAGCTCAACAATAGCACAATTCTTCTGACAAAATGGGTATTTTCAATGGGTTAAAATAACAAGTGATTGACAAAAACTTGTTTTATTTACTATGAATTGATTTTTATTCTTCTCTATAAGTATATATATATATATATATATATATATATATATATATATATATATATATATATTTAAGTGATTGTCAGAAAAATAGTTAATTCTATAATAAAATAAATATATAAAATAATTTATATTATATTAAAATAATATAATGTATATATACAGGTACATCTCAAATATCATGAAAAATATCATTTTTTCTTGTAACTTATTTCAAAAAGTGAAACTTTTATTTATTTTAGATTCATTACATGTTGTTTTAATTTTGATGATTAGAGCTTACAGCTCATGAAAGTCAAAAATCTGTATTTCAAAATATTAGAATATTTACATTTGAGTTTCAGTTAATGACCATCCCTACAGTATAAATTCAGGGTATCTCTTGTTCTTTGAAACCACAATAATGGGGAAGACTGCTGAATTGGCAATGATCAAGAAGATGAACATTGACGCCCTCCACAAAGAGTGTAAGTCTTAAGTCAGAGGGTCATTACTGAAAGGTGTGGCTGTTTACAGAGTGCTGTATCAAAGCATAATAAATGCAAAGTTGACTGGAAGGAAGAAATTGGGTAGGAAAAGGTGCACAAGCAACAGGGATGACCGCAAGCTTGAGAATACTGTCAAGCAAAGCTGATTCAAACACTTAGGAGAGCTTCACAAGGAGTGGACTGAAGCTGGAGTCAGTGCATCAAGAGTCACCAAGCTCAGACGTCTTCAGGAAAAGGGCTACCAAGCCACTTCTGAACCAGAGACAACGTCAGAAGCATCTTACCTGGGCTGTGGAGAAAAAGAACTGGACTGTTGCTCAGTGGTCCAAAGTCCTCTTTTCAGATGAAAGTAAATTTTGCATTTCATTTGGAAATCAAGGTCCCAGAGTCTGGAGGAAGACTGGAGAGGCACAGAATCCATGTTGCTTGAAGTTCAGTGTGAAGTTTCCACAGTCAGTGATGATTTGGGCTGCCATGTCATCTGCTGGTGTTGGTCCACTATGTTTTCTGAAGTCCACAGTCAACGCAGCCATCTACCAGGAAATTTTAGAGCACTTCCTGTTTCCTTCTGCTGACAAGCTTTATGGAGATGCTGATTTAATTTTCCAGCAGGACTTGGCACCTGCCCACACTGCCAAAGGTACCAAAAGCTGGTTCAATGACCATTGTGTTACTGTGCTTGATTGGCCAGCAAACTCGCCTGACCTGAACCCCACAGAGAATCTATGGGATATTGTCAAGAGGAAGATGAGAGACACCAGACCCAACAATGCAGATGACCTGAACGCCGCTATCAAAGCAACCTGGGCTTCCATTACACCTGAGCAGTGCCACAGGCTGATTGCCTCCATGCCACGCCGCATTGATGCAGTAATTCATGCAAAAGGAGGCCCAACCAAGTATTGAGTACACAGAAATGAACATACTTTTCAGAAGCCTGACAATTCTGTTTAAAATATCCTTTTTTTTATTGATCTTATGTAATATTCAAATTTTCTAAGACACTGAATTTTGGGTTTTCATTATCTGTAAGCCATAATCATCAAAATTTCAAGAAATAAAGGCTTGAAATATTTCACTCTATGTGTAATGAATCTATATAATATATGGGTTTGACTTTCTGAAATGAGTGACAAAAAATATTGACATTTTTCATGATACTCAAATTTTTTGAGATGTACAGTATATATATATATATATATATATATATATATATATATATATATATATTATACGACCTACGTAATGTATTCGATTTTTGCTGTAAAATATGTTCTATACTGTATATGATTGATTTTTACTGAGATATATTAAGAGGGGTTTACTTCCATGCGTAAGGCTTAGCAGTTCTAGAAGTGCGGTGAAAGTGACATCTGGTATCTAGGTTTCCTAGATGGGCAGGGCGAGGAGTAGCCTGGAATCATCTATCTGAGGCTTGTCAAGCTTCTATATCGCAGGCTTGCGGACTGTTGACAGTGCAGTGAAATATCCAGTTACATGTCAACACAGATGGAAGTCAACAAAGAACTTGCATTTGACTTCATAACCCTGTCTGCCATTAAAACTGTTTATAGGGATGGACTTGACCTACATTCCTTTGCTTTATAAGCATAGAACCTCCTATAAGCAGATGTGATCTTTGATGTGATATGGGAAATAGAAAGGTGGCCAAGACGTGGGAATTATGAAACTACAACCTACTGGACAGGATGTAAATGAGGTTATGACTGATAGCCCAGTGAGTCTGTGTGTGAATGGAGGAAGTGTGGTGAGGTTTGTCTGGTGAGGGTAACTGTCACTCTCTTACTAAAATAAAAAAGCAGCAGGCCTAAAAATGTATCCAATATTAAAGCTGTCAACTGAATAGCAATAATTGTCAAATATGATTTATTTCCCTATTTTGAAATCAGAATGAAACCATATTTTTCAACAAATGTTAAAAAATATTGCATAAAACAATTAATTGATATCTTATGTTATTATGCTAACTTTGACAACCCGGCTGCGTGTGTGAAAACCTCTGTATGATTGTTTTCTTGCATTTTGTGTGCCTTTGCTTAGTGTTGCATTTAAAACTTAACCACAAAGTTACACTTTGTGAATGTGCTGCATACACTTCTGCTTCACATTGCTGGTTGTTCAAGTATTCTGATATGAAAGAACAATGATCCAATATTTAACATGCTCTTGATAATCTTCCTCACTTAGAGCACAAACATTAATGCATTCTAGTGAATATTACATTAGTTCATCTTTCATTGTGTTTTTTTTTTTCTCATGGTTATCTTTAAACAACTTTTTTATTGCCTACAGTGGGAAAATTTATTTTTTTTATCCCCTGCTGATTTTATATGTTTGCCCACTGACAAAGAAATGATCAGTCTATAATTTTAATGGTAGGTTTATTTGAACAGTGAGTTTTTTCAAAAACAGTTATATATTTATTTATTTTTTTTCAAAAAAAGTTATATATTGATTTGCATTTTAATGAGAAAAATAAGTATTTGACCCCTTCGCAAAACATGATTTAGTACTTGGTGGCAAAACCCTTGTTGGCAATCACAGAGGTCAGATGTTTCTTGTAGTTGGCCACCAGGTTTGCACACATCTCAGGATAGATTTTGTCCCACTCCTCTTTGCAGATCCTTTTCAAGTCATTAAGGTTTCAATGCTGACGTTTGGCAACTCGAACCTTCAGCTCCCTCCAATGATTTTCTATGGGATTAAGGTCTGGAGACTGGCTAGGCCACTCCAGGACCTTAATGTGCTTCTTCTTGAGCCACTCCTTTGTTGCCTTGGCTGTGTGTTTTGGGTCATTGTCATGCTGGAATACCCATCCCATCCCCTTAGCAGTAAAACGCCCCCAAAGCACAATGTTTCCACCTCCATGTTTGACGGTGGGGATGGTGTTCTTGGGGTCATAGGCAGCATTCCTCCTCCTCCAAACACGGCGAGTTGAGTTGATGCCAAAATGCTTGATTTGACCACAACACTTTCACCCAGTTCTCCTCTGAATCATTCAGATCTTCACTGGCAAACTTCAGACGGGCCTGTACGTGTGCTTTCTTGAGCAGAGGGACCTTGCGGGCGCTGCAGGATTTCAGTCCTTTATGACGTAATGTGTTAGCGATTGTTTTCTTGGTGACTATGGTCCCAGCTGCCTTGAAATCAGTAGCAAGACCCTCCCGTGTAGTTCTGGGCTGATTCCTCACCGTTCTCATGATCATTGAAACTCTACGAGGTGAGATCTTGAATGGAGCCCCATACCGAGGGAGATTGACAGTTATTTTGTGTTTCTTCCATTTGCGAATAATCGCACCAACTGTCACCTTCTCACCAAGCTGCTTGGCGATGGTCTTGTAGCCCATTCCAGCCTTGTGTAGGTCTACAATCTTGTCCCTGACATCCTTGGCCAGCCCTTTGGTCTTGGCCATGGTGGAGAGTTTGGAATCTGATTGATTGATTGCTTCTGTGGACAGGTTGTCTTTTACACAAGTAACAAGCTGAGATTAGGAGCACTCCCTTTAAGAGAGTGCTCCTAATCTCAGCTCCTTACCTGTATAAAAAACCCCTGGCAGCCAGAAATCTTGCTGATTGATGGGGGATCAAATACTTATTTCAATCATTAAAATGCAAATCAATTTATAACTTTTTTGAAATGTGCTTTTCTGTTTTTTTTTGTTTGTTATTCTGTCTCTCAATGTTCAAATAAACCTAACATTAAAATTATAGACTGATCATTTCTTTTATCGGTGAACAAACGTACAAAATCAGCAGGGCATCAAATAATTTTTTTCCCCACTAAAGGTCCATGCCATGCTTGCCATGCACCGTGTGCAGTTTGCTGCCACACAACAACTGTTCTGACATGTTGGGAATCTAGTAACTGACCTCAGGACAGGGATTTAGTTGACCTCACAGATACCCGACTTCGACAAAGGCACCAGATGCAGAGTGAAACCTGAACTGTGTGGACAGATACTTGAGGACATGTTTATAACCATGATTTGTACAGTTTCAAAACTGCCATGGCTTACACTTACACATAAATATATATATATAATAAATATTGCATATTAAATCATGTTAATTTTACCACCTTTAATAATAGTTTTTTCATTATGGCAAAATATATTATTTAATTTCTTATCCAAAATGTTACAAATAATACTAATAGTGCCATGCCATTCATTTCAAAGTAAACGTCGTAAGAGTCTCAGTTGTCAGGTCTTGGCAACATGTTGGTAACTCTGCTCTTTATGGTTATTCGCACAACACAAACACACAGTAAACTTTCACTCCTTGCAGAAATGCCTCGTCAGTTCACAAAGATCTCTCTCCACGAGGTGGATGAGAGAGTGCGACTCTTGGCTGAGAAGGTGTACGCTTCAGCTCTTAAGGAAGAAGACACTAAAAACACCTTGTCTATGTTCACCGTCCCTGAGGACTGTCCCATTGGCTTGCATCAAGCCAAAGAGTGGGAGCTACGCAAAGAGATAGAGGAGCAGAAGTCAGAGGAATCAATCAAGAGGTCAGTAAACTCAAAAATTGTACTGGATGCAGAACCAATCAGCAATTTGCATTAATGTTATATTGAAAATTTATTTCTTATGCTGTATGCCCCATTTTAGGAAACAGAGTTTCAAGCTGATGCGATCCCAGTCAATTTCCTTGCAAATCCCAGTTGCTCCAGAATGGGCAATGTCTGTGATTTCTCCCCTGCTGACCCCGTCCTCACCTACATGCACCCTGCCAGTCAATATCCCAGAATTCCAGAGGGTCACCATCAGTGGAGACTACTGTGCAGGGGTAGGAGATATATATACACATACACATTAAATATCATATGTGACCCTGCACCACAAAACCAGTCTTAAGCCGCTGGGGTATATTTGTAGCAATAGCCAAAAATACATTGTATTGGTCAAAATTATAAAATTTTCTTTTATGCCAAAAATCATTAGGATATTAAGTAAAGATCATGATCCATGAAGATATTTAGCAAATTTCTTACCGTAAATTTATCAAAACTTCATTTGTGATCAGTAATATGCATTGCTAAGATCTTCATTTGGTCAACTTTAAAGACGATTTTCTCAATATTTGGATTTTTTTGCACCCTCAGATCAAGATCTTCAAAGAGTTGTATCTCGGCCAAATATTGTCCGATCCTAACAAACCATACATCAACGGAAAGAAAGCTTATTTATCCAGCTTTCAGATTATTTATAAATCTCAATTTCGAAAAATTTACACTTAAGACTGGTTTTGTGGTGCAGGGTCACATATATTAAATATAATGGTACAAGTTATATAAAATGTGTATGGTCTATTTAATAATGCGCACACACACACACACACACACACACACACACACACACACAAACAAATTAGGCAGTTCAAGAAAGTGAATAAACAGGGCAGGGCACCAAACAGCTATGAATTAGGGAGGCTAAAAACAGTACAAGCAAGTGACACCAGTTCAGTTATGCAAGACCAGTTGAGGTGTTTTCAAAGTCAAATACTTTGAACGCGGTGGTAGATTAGTAGACTAATTTAAGAAAGATGATACAGTAATTACTGTTTGGATATTCATATTATGTTGGAGCATGAACAGACTATTTTGTATGTGTCCACATCTCTTACTTTTAAAAGTACACTAGCATATATATACACCCTCAAAGATGTAGACTAAGTCACAACACTTTAGACATTAATATTATAGAGGTATATATACACTACACTAATGCAGTTACACTAATACAGGTTTGGGGTCAGTGAGATTTATTTATTTATTTTTTAAGAATGTAAAA
This sequence comes from Barbus barbus, assembly GCF_936440315.1. Taxonomy (NCBI): domain Eukaryota; kingdom Metazoa; phylum Chordata; class Actinopteri; order Cypriniformes; family Cyprinidae; genus Barbus; species Barbus barbus. Next base: position 21,695,600 of record NC_136750.1, read on the forward strand.
CTTTTGATCACCAAGGATGCATTAAATTGACAGTCAAAACTTGACAACGTTAATTCATCTATGATCACTTCTGACAGATAACAGTCGAGGATTATGAGCAAGCAGCAAAAACCCTGCTGACAGCACTCTTCATCAGAGAAAAATATTCTCGGCTGGCATATCACCGCTTTCCCAGGACAACAGCCAAGTTTCTAAGGAGTGCCAATAATGAGAAATGGAGTGAGGAGGAAGAAGTGCAGCCAGGTATGTCATGGTCGGCAACAGTGCATGCAGCAATAATGCACAATTAACTATTCAAAGAATTATAACGATAATAGCTATTGGATGACATTAGAGTTAAATTACTGCCCTAAATCCTAAATATTCTTCTCAAAGACTGTAGGTTGTATATTATGTCTGGGAAATTGATAATCAACTAGTCATGTTTCAATTTATGGCAGGACATAAATATAACATGACATAAGCTCTAAAAGTTCCCTTTATGCTTTATTTTCATGGCAACAGATGTCTGCCCCGCTCCAAGTGAGGGTGAAGATCCCTACAGTATGGAAGACCTTCCACAGAATCTGAACTACTCCCTGAGGATTAAAGACGGAATCATATATGTCTATGATAATGAGGATGCCTTAAAACAGGATCAGCCACAGAGCTTGCCGTATCCTGACTTGGAAACCTTTGCTATTGACATGAGCCACGTCCTTGCCATGATTGCAGATGGACCAACGTGAGTTTCATCATGTCATACTTCTCCTCTGCAAAACCTCAAACCCACTTAAAGGAACAGATCACCCAGAAATGAAAAATAGCCGAAAATGTACTCACACTCAGGCCATCCAAGAAGTAGATGTGTTTGTTTCTTCATCAAAATTGACTTGGAGAAATTTAGCATTACATCGCTTGCTGACCAGTGAATCCACTGCAGCTGATATAAAAAAAAAAAAACAATAATCCACACGACTTCAGTCCATCAATTAACGTCTTGTGAAGCAAAAGCTACATGTTTATAAAAAAACAAATCCATCAAGGCATTTTAACTTTAAACCATTGCTTCTGGCTATAATTTAAACCACTGCTATAGTCTGTATATATCTCTTTCATCTATTCCGATAAACAAACTCATCTACATCACTCTCAGCAAATTTTCTTTTTTGTGTTAGCTATTCCTTTAACACAATGCAATCTCAAAATTGATAACACTGCATTCACCTGTTGCTACATAATAAACAGGATAGGTTATATTCAGCAAAAAAGGAAATACATTATTTAGACATTTTCTTTTTTATAGGAAGACCTATTGTCACAAAAGGCTTAACTTCCTGATGTCCAAGTTCCAGCTACATGAAATGCTGAATGAGATGGCCGAGTTAAAGGAACTGAAAAGCGTTCCTCACAGAGACTTCTACAATGTCAGAAAGGTATTTATATCTTGGTATTTACACAAATATTTATACTACCTCCAGTATAATGCTTCTTTTCTAAATATACATATTTGTGAATATTCAGGTCGATACGCACATTCACGCAGCTGCCTGCATGAACCAGAAGCATCTACTGAAGTTCATCAAGGACACATATAAGACAGAAGCAGACCGGGTGGTGCTGGAGAAGGGCGGAAAGAAGTTCACCCTCAAACAGGTGTTTGAAACTCTGAAAATGGATCCATATGATCTCACAGTAGACTCATTGGATGTACACGCGGTACGTATTTCACTTGACTTAATAATTTGTCTGCATTTTCAAGCAGAATAGATCTGTAATTAAGAAATTATTGTTTGTTACAGGGCAGACAAACGTTTCATCGCTTTGATAAATTCAATTCCAAATACAACCCAGTCGGTGCTAGTGAGCTCAGAGACATCTACATCAAAAGCGATAACTACATCAATGGAGAATATTTTGCACGTCTCGTCAAGGTAAGACTCATCAACTCGCATGGTGATTTAGCAACTAATACATAAGCTACAATAAACTATAGTTGTCAGAGCATCCAGATTATTTTTTTAAGCAGAAAACAAACAAATTGTTACTGTTCTGCACAGGAGGTTGCTCATGACCTGGAAGAGAGTAAATATCAGCACGCAGAACCCCGTCTCTCAATTTACGGCCGAGCCCCTGAGGAGTGGGACAACCTGTCCAAATGGTTTATCAAGCAAAAGTTGCACTCCCCTAACATGAGATGGATGATACAGGTGCCCAGGATCTAGTAAGTCCTCCTCAAATATAACTTAACATACCAATTTAAAATAAACATTTGTAATTGTAATAAATAAGTATAAAATAATATTAAATAAAAAGTCTTATATATTTTCAATTATATATACATTCAAAAAATGTAATAATTGTATTTATATATTAATTTAGACTTAATAATTAATACTTATTTTGATATGTAAGAAATTATATATACACACACAAACATTAAATTCTTATTTATAGCAAAAAAAAATTAAAAATTCAATAATCAAAAATATATATGAATAAAATTACATATTTAATTTTAGTTCTGCTTCCTAAATTTAAATTGCGTACTTTATTTTTAGTGACATTTTCAGGTCAAAGAAGATTGTTCCCAACTTCGCCAAGATGCTAGAGAACATCTTCCTCCCACTGTTTCAGGCCACCGTTAATCCTCAGAAACACAAAGAAACGTTTGTCTTCCTGAAACATGTAAGTGCTTCATCACAGCTGTCAAGACCAGTCAAAGCAGATTCATGCCAAATTAGAACATTTAGTAACCAACAAGGCAATTAACAGCTTTAACACAAAACAGTAATTTTACTACGGGAACAAGCTTTCATGCCAAATCCCTTCTGAACAATTAAATGGTTCTCATATGACTATGACTTCATGTACAATTGTCATGCACAATAAAATCACAAAAACAGACAACAGAAAACATGGATTACACTCAAATCAGTAATGTACTCAATGTGTGGTTGATGTCACACATGCCGATGTCTCTATATTTGAGCAGCCTGGTCAGTCTTTATATAAACCACGGGTCTTAAAGAAAATAAGGGCAAAACGTAGCTGTGGATAGATTTCAGCAAAGCTTTGGATGTTTTTCTACAGGTGACAGGGTTTGACAGTGTGGATGATGAGTCCAAACACAGTGATCACATTTTCACCTATAAGAGTCCAAAACCTGAGGAGTGGACCATGGAGGAAAACCCACCATACACTTACTACCTCTTTCACATGTATGCCAACATCATGGTCCTCAACAACCTTCGAAAGTAAGTCGCTATAAAGATCAAGCTGATTTCAGCATTCAAATCTATTGTCATCACAGAACAAATTAATAAGCAAGTTATTCCCCTCAAATTTAGCCTAACTGAAGGTTATTATTATTTTTTTTTTTAGGGAACGTGGTCTCAATACCTTCCAGTTCCGTCCTCACTGCGGCGAGGCAGGATCCATCACCCATCTGGTGTCAGCATTCCTCACAGCTGACAACATCTCTCACGGACTCAACCTGAAGAAGGTCAGTCTCAAAGACGGACCGTCTGTGTACACATCAAACCACCAAACAAGTCTTGACAAACAGTATTAATGTAGTCTTTTCTTATGATTTTTTTCTTGTCCAATTTCTCAATACAGAGTCCTGTCCTGCAGTACCTGTATTATTTGGCCCAGGTGCCCATTGCCATGTCTCCACTCAGCAATAACAGCCTGTTCCTGGAGTATTCCAAGAATCCCCTCAGGGAGTTCCTGCAAAAGGGCCTGTGTGTGTCTCTCTCCACAGACGACCCGTTACAGTTCCACTACACAAAGGTCAGGGAGAGCAGTTTCTGGGAATGATGTGCATGGAATCAAACACTTCTGATACTAAATGAGTCAATTATTAATCTACTTCTTAGTGCAGTCAGGTGATGTGATTTTATGTTGTTTATGTACCTGCAGGAGGCCTTGATGGAGGAGTATGCCATTGCAGCACAACTGTGGAAACTGAGCACGTGTGATGTGTGTGAGATCGCCAGAAATAGTGTGCTTCAGAGCGGTCTGTCTCATCAGGTACTCTCTCTGTCCTACTCTATAAAGCAGGGGTTTTTAATCTTTTAAATAACTTGAATGCCATTTAGTTTTATCATCATATCGTGGGTTCTAATTTACAAATAATTTCAGCTTGTGACACTGAGGAAAAGCCAATGGAAGTAAACGGGGTGAATTGTTTAAAACGTGAGGCTTTTAAGTTAATAAAAGCAGTTACAGATATTCTTTCATTTTAAACTTGTTTCTTGATCTGTAAAGTAGTCTAAAACATTTTTAGAGTCATTTTAGGGTTTTAGACTTCATGGCATTGGTATTTATGACCATTTAGTGTTTATGGTCAAAGTAACAAAGCTGTAAAATTGAATATAACTTTACACAGAGAAGAAAAATCATGTTAACATGCATATTGTTTTGTGGCTATATAATTGAAGCATTGAGTATTTTGACCTTTCTGAATTTGTCCTATTCACATCAATTGTAAGTACCTCACTGTAACACAAATTGTTGCAATTTTTTAATGAAAATTTAAAAAAAATGTATGCCACAAATGCTCGAGTTACTTAACCCAGAATATTTCCTAAAGAAAAATCCTTCAGTGCTACTATTAAACACATTCCAACACTAAATTGAACATCCATACACTACAGCCCTTTCATACACAAAAAAGCTGAATGGTTTTCTTGCTTAACCTGACATTTAAATTACCCTTGCAGGAGAAGAAACACTTCCTGGGTGAGAATTATCTACAGGATGGACCAGAGGGAAATGACATCCGTAAGACAAATGTGGCACAGATCCGTATGGCCTATCGACATGAGACCTTGTGCAATGAGCTCAGCTTCCTAGTGGATGCTGTCAAGTCACAAGCAGTGGCTGACAACGCCTCGTAAACATGGCAGGGTGACAGATAGGCTAGAACACGGGCCCATATGAGTGGACCAGACATTAGCATAAAACCTTATCTTGCCACAGGTGATGCACCAAACAGCCATGGAAATACATAATTCTGGTAGCAAGTCATGGAGCCATGCATCTGGTGCCTTATAAAGGACATAGCCTTTCCCATAGCACCTTACGGGATGGATATATCCATTATACATCTTAATAACATTATATATCTTATATATATATCTTTTTTTTTTTAATGGGACGTTTTGATAAAACTTTCCTGTGTTTTACATGGTTAATGTTTCATGGTACATGAAAAAGATGCTTTGAGGGAGGATAAATTTGTTACCTTTGGGTTTGTGATTCTTTTGTTCAGATAAACATTTTACACAATAAAAAGGTTGTGGTGCAGAGACTAGAAGAAAAATTTGCCTTGATAAACTAGTTTGTTTGCAACCTGAGATTTTGGGGCTGTTATTCTGTCGGGCATCCTATGGGGTGGCGTTTTATCTTTTGTCACAAAATCTTGTGTACTTGAACTTTTGTACACCAATGGAGATTGTTAAGCTGTTTTGTTAAGGAACAATGGCTTTTGAAAACATGCCTGAGTGCTGCATATGTTCAGTAATATTTGAATATTGCTTTCAAAGTAAAATAAATAAAGTGGTGTAAAAAAGAGCCTTTCATGATGTGACTTAATATTCCAGATAAGTAGAAAAAATATTCTTAATTTGCTCAACACTGTAGCCCAGTGGAAGTCGTGGGAACTGCTAAAGCTTTCAAACAAGAACTAGCTAGAACAAAATATTCAATTTACTTTATTATTCGAGATTTACACAAGAAAAGGGAACACCGAACATCCCAGTTCAGTCCATATTTAAAAGAACACTCTTACAAGAGAAAACAGCAACTAGTGTAATTTTCTCCAATAAAACTACTACCAATCAGGCCCATCTCTATAAATCTGTGAGAATATTGCAGAAATTAACATTTTTAAAACTAGATTAGCAGATCTTGATAAACTAGATTAAATCTTAATAAACTGCCTCACCAATTTAGACTTCCATATAAAGTTTGATCTATACATATCTTTTATAATACAAGTGAATTCCCTAAGCCCACAGATTCAGTCTCTCACACACACAAAAGTGCAAAATGAAAAGTCTAGGATTTCAAACCAGATAAAATATGAAAGGGTGACTAAATTCCACTGAAAGCATCAGTGATGCCCTTTAAAATAAAGCTTTCATTTGCAACTAAAGAAAACAAGCAAATTAGCTCATTCTCAAATGTTAATCCTTCCTAATTATGTTCCATAACGAATGTGATATGAGAGTCACGTCCTATAATTAACATTTGATCCAACTTACCCACAGATAAGGAGTTCATGTCAAACAGATCACTATAGTTATTCCGTTGAACCTAAGATTATAAATGCACATCAACCGTACAGTTAATGTTACTGATTCACATGTGACTGAATTGCACCATCAATACTATTAAACTGTTGCACATGTTGATACTGTGACGCTTATTCAGGTATTACAAGGCCTTTACGGAACAAACAATTAATTCACAAACAAGATAAAACGGCAAGTGCAACAAGGAAATTAAGTTTTACAGCTACATCTTATCTAGCATTTACCTACATACAGTTCACAGTAACATGTCTATGGATTGGTCAGGTCAGGTGTTATAATATGATGCATTAACCTAAAAATAGTTCATTAAAAAGTCAAAAACTCAGCAGTTATTGCCTCCAGTGAGTGACACGATATAGTGCAACAAATACCCAAAGTTACCCTATGAAATAACTGTTTAAAGAAGGTCATCTGTTATGGGGAGACAGTGAGTATGACAGTGGCACAGTGCTTCATTTTAAGGTCTGTGTGGGTGCCCAGCTTCATCAGCTAGATTGAGAATGTACCCAGCTATATCTTCCTCCGTGGGAGCATCTGACATGACCCATGATTCATTAGCGGCAGTCACCTGAATCCGGCAGACGGGGCAGTTTCGGCTCTGACCGCTCCTATATGAGGCACAGACACACAATGGAGCTGGGTTTGTCATGGCTGATTAAAATGATTTATGGATTTTGTCATTTTTACGGTCATAATGTTGATCCAAACCTGTTTGACTTTATTCTTTATACTTTTGGCCCATTTAATTAAGAGAGATTTTGAGATTTTACGGTTTTGTTCTGTAGGGACACATGGTATTAATCTTATTTGTGTTGGTCTCAAAAAGTCTTAAATTTGGTTTGAAAAATAGATACCTTGCATTCGGTTCACAAATTTGAAAACTGAACTGGTCACAGTTCTGAACAAAACATTCAGATTTTCTGCTTTTGTGTTCCATAGAAGAAAGTAAGTCATACAGGTTTGGAACAATATGAGGGTAAGTAAATGATGATAGATTTAATTATTGATCTAAACTGATCCACCCAAAACTGAAAATTCTCTCATTATTTACTCATCCTCATGTTATTTGAAACCTGTAGGACTATCTGTCTTCTACTGAAAACAAAAGAAAATATTTTAAAGAATGTTGGTGAACAATTTGTTCCCATTGACTTCCATTGTATTTTTTGCCTATAAAATGGAAGTCAATAGGAACCAACATCCTTTTAAATAGCTTCTTCTATGTTTCACAGACGAAAGTAAGGAAGAAAGTAAACAAGTTGTACAGGTTTAGTACAACATGAGGGTGAGTGAATGATGATCATGTAATCCATTGATAAATCCTGATAATGAATCACAGATTCCTACCACTTGTCAATACACTTCTGACAGAAGCTGTGTGCACAGGGTAGAATAAGGTCTGCTTTCCCATCCATACAGATACAGCATTCCTCCTCATCAGTCAGCTGTTTCACCCTGTTACAGAGCAAATTTTGCTTGGTAAGACAATGAGTCATCTATTATGTATCATTACATCAGGTGCATATTTGGTAAACAGAGCAAATGCAGTCTGTAAAATACCTGCCCATCCACATGCTGGCCTGGCAGGTGTCTTCTAATGACAGCGGTCCAGAGGATCCCTCTGCTGTAGCCTCTGAACAAAATACTTCAGCTGCCTGACTGGTGATGTCTTTGTAGAGCTGGATAAACTGGTACAGATTCATAATACGGGAGGCCTCCACCGTTCCATCCTCCTTGTTAATCTACAAGCACACAGAGAGGGCAGTAACAATTGCCATCCCACCCTAGACTAACATCAATCACACATTTCAAATTTGCAGTACAGAGCAAATGACTATATTATTTAGATAGAAAATCATTCCACCTATAAATCCAGATGTCTATACATTAATCTCACCTTGGTGCACACTATTCTCACAGCAACCTTCCATAACGCTGTTGCATCAGATCCCGGCTGTACATCAAACAAAAGATGTTTCTTTTGTCCAGAAGCTAGTTTAGCAGTTCTGTGTATAAAAAAATGAATCATATTACCCATCACATCACATCAGACTGGATAATATGTTTTCATATTAAACTCCAAATTTAAAAATAAGCAGGAAATATAGTGAGCTATATTTTTGCACCTTTATAAATACAGTAATATTGTATGTATTTTTTTTATTTTTTGTATTCTTATTACTATTATTCAAAAAAAGTTAAAATATTGTTTCATTAATATTATTTAACATAAAATCACTGATTTAGGGTTTTAGAGTTTATTAAATTGCGTTGTCATTGTGACAAGTTGTAAAATTCATTATAACTTTACACAGAACAGATTAGTAAGAGATTTGTCTCACACCAAAATCATGATAACAAGCATACTGTTTACATCTTGTGGCTATACAACTGAAACTGTAAGTTATTTAACAATTATGAATTGGTCTTTGCACAGTCCCATTGTAAGTGCCTTGTGTGTTGTAACCCAGATTGTTGCTTTCTTTAATGATGTTATTAAGTCCTAATATTTCCTACAGAAAAATGATCCAGTACTAATTTTAAACAGCTTTCAATGATAAATTTATCATCCAAACATTATGAACATTTTACTAACATAAGCTCACATTTAGATTTCCCTTGCAGGAAAAGAAACACTTTATGGGTAAGCATTATATAAAAGATGGACAAGAGGGAAATTGATTTATACATTTATTTTTTATATATTATTTAATAATATAATATTTCTATCAAGAGAACTCGCTGAAAATTTTAGCATGGTAATGGATCTGCTACGCTGCTGTAGCATATACAATAACTTGTAGCAGATCTATACAGGTGGAGCTGGGGAAGGTGAGGGTTTCAGAGGAACTCTGAAAGCATGCTGCGAACTGCTCTAGTGAATGCTAACTAGCCATTTAAATGTAAAGCAATAACCTCATTGGCTGCGTATGCAATCTGAACCAATCATCCTGTGCCAACTGCCAAGTAGTTTAACACTGTGAATATTATCATCAGTTTACATTAACGACCCATCAGTCTACACCATCAACAGTTTCACGACAGAACTTGGCATTACTTTTAATATCATCAATAATTTTCACTTTCTTATCTAACTGCAGCAGGTTATTGTGTCACTAAAATGATTAATCCTAACACCTCACTTACACATCGTTGAGCTCTGCCACACGACCCAAGAACTCATCATAGGTGAGGTAGCCACTGTCACGCATTAGCCCCACATGTTTGATCAGTTTCTCAGGTAATCTGGTCATTGCCTGGCCAGAAAGCTGCTGGCCCATCTTGGCTCCAGATGGAGGGCTGTTCCAAAACAACTCTAGACCTCATTCACTGCTGGAGGCTCTAAATAAGAGAAAATGTTGACATGACAAATCATGCTAGACTTCATAAAAACTATTCTAAACAATTATTTCTTACACATGGAATTTTATGACCTCACGTTAATTGATAGCATACAATGGATGTTTGTATTTCAAATTCATTTGTCACACCAAATGTATATTTAAGTGAAGTCCAAAATGCTAAAATGTGCTCAAAAGTGTTCAAATAAATGGTGGCCAGTCACAGAACCCAAATATTTCTTTATAGGGTCATAGAAGGTAGGGTACAAAACTCTGAGAAACTCTGATTTTGGTTAAAAATGGTAATATGTTGATATTTTTTAATAGATGTAATTTTGTTACACTGATCATGTGAACTTGCTTGCTTAAAATATAGTCTACTTAATCTATACGATGCTTTGATTTGAATGATTGTCAAATCAAAGGAATAACCTGATCACATTTCAATTAAACACTTTTTAACTTCTTTGCTGAAAACATAATTTGTAATTGAAACATGGACCCCACTGTCCACATATTTTACCCTAAAATAAGGATAAAAATGAAACTTAGGCTCATGTTATTAGTCAGCTAATTTACAGAGAAACAATGTGAACGTAATGTGATAAAAAAAAAAAAGCATGGCCACAAATGAATCATACCTAACATCACCTCTCTACTTATATATTAATATTAATTACTCATGTTACATCAGTCATTTTACATAGATATCGATGAAGGTCTCATGTGACATTATAGTGACATTAATCCCGAAACAATGATTCATAATAAATGTGCACCAATACTTTCGAAATTAACAGGTGTTTATTCATCTTACCTACCCTATTGTTTACCAAAAATAACAAACTGTCTTTCAAAAGACGTAACAAGCAAACGAGTGAACCATATACATTTGTTTCAGAATGTGAAAAGGCTGTTTAACTACAGACGATGCTGATATAAAACATTTACTGTAACTTAGCTAATGTACTAGTGTTAGCTTGGCTAACCAAAACAATACATAGAGGCTGTAACAGAAACACACCCAACACTCAGTATTAGCTACAAACGTACGTGAGACCAGTGAGATGAAAACAAGTGATTACAAACCTGCTGACATTTGTTTTATCCGGCAAATATTCGAGATGACAAGTAGGATAATAACAAGAAAACCTTGACGCGGGTTGATGATGTCACGAGCACGCTCAACGGTAACATCCATTGAACCTTGATACAGACAACAGTACAAGATACTGTAGAGTATAGAATAGAGGAATAGAGTACAACTAAGGAATTTAAAGAGTACAAATTATTATCATTTAGCCTTATCATACAGCACTATTAAGAACAGACTAGCATTTACATCCGTTACTGATATTTGAAAGTAAAATAATTAGAAAATTAAATGAGCAGCAAACTAAGAACAAAGTTGACTAACATTTGAACACTTTTTCCATAAAACACACACACACACAAATGTTCTTCCAACTTTCTTTCCTCTGCTTTTTAAAATTTAAATTTTTTTTTTTTTTTTTTTAAGTGTTTTTACAAAAATGCAGTTTTTTAGGGTGAGTCCGGGTCTTGTTCCGTTTGAAGGAGGACGTTGCATTTCATATAATTGTTTTCTTTGCTGGTCTGTTCTGGCATACAATGACTCACTTATTCGTTTCCACATCTCGGTTTCAATAATCTCTTGTGGCCTCATTCTGATCCAGGATGGAAACCGTTGTCTTCTTTTACTAAAGCAAAGCAGCACATCAGTGAAGAGTATGCATGTAACAAGTGTTTTCTCACGACAGTGGATTAAACACTTACATTTTGAGATACCAAGCTGCACCTGCCGCTGCCAGCAAGAACAGTAGCACGATGGAAATGACAACAAATGTTTTGGGACCTGCTAAAATATAAAGACAAAAGGGTGTGATAAAATTAATGTGCAAAGTTATTCAGTTATTAAGGAGGTGATCTAAGTTTCAAAACCCAACCTCTATGATCTGCTAGGTGTTGTCTGGGACAATGCAGGCTGGCCTGTAGGAGTTGAACTATGCTGAAGAAGAAAATCAGTGGATGAATGAGAGGAAGACGAGGGGGATGAGGTTGAGAATTCGAGTGAAGTTCTGGGAGATGAAGTAGACAGAGGGCTTGTTGTTGCCTGGGAACTGTCACTGATGTTAGAAAGACTAAGTGTTATAAATGTTGTGGAGGAAGTGTTGAAAGCAGAGGAAATGGATGGGGTGGATGTAAAGGGAAGAAGGGATCTTGATGTGTAAGCAGGAGTAGAGGTTGACTTAATGGATGATAGATGGGTTGTTTTAGTGGAATAATGGTTGTTTGATGGTGTTCTTCCTCCTGTTGTAGATTGAGGCCTGCTTGATGTTGTTTCAAATGATCCATCAGGACCTGAGGTGCATTGTGAGAGACATTTTACTGACAATCTTAGTAGATTTATTTACTGATTTTACAATTATATGTTCATAACAAAATCCAGACATAAGCATATTGAAGATTTTTTATATCACATTTTAAACACCATTATTCCCGATTGCAGGACACTGATTATTATGAAGTATTTTCAGAAACATATTATGCATATACCTGCTGGCTTAAAACAGTAAACGTCAAACACTTTGCTCAAATCAGCTCTCCAAACAGAAACGCCTAACTTGTTTTTACCACATTCTTCACGCTTCTCGATTCGAGGAATAACTGCGATTTTCTCCTCAACCCAACCAAACCTGTGTGAAAACATGATATTGCACTCTTAGAAGAAACAGAATCTGTAGAGTTCAAAAATAACTTCTAACCATCTCACACACACACACACACACATTTCTACTCGGATAATGACAATATGTAACCCTGGACCACAAAACCAGTCTTAAGTGTAAATTTTTCAAAATTGGGATTTATACATAATCTGAAAGCTGAATAAATAAACTTTCGATTGATGTATGGTTTGTTAGGATCGGCCTATATTTGCCTGGGATACAACTATTTGAAAATCTGGAATCTGAGGGTGCAAAAAAAATCTAAATATTGAGAAAATCGCCTTGTCCAAATGAAGTTCTTAGCGATGCAAATTACTAATCAAAAATGAAGTTTTGTTATATTTATGGTAATAAATTTACAAAATATCTTCATGGAACATGATCTTTACTTAATATCCTAATGATTTTTGGCATAAAAGAAAAATCGATAATTTTGACCCATACAATGTATTTTTGGCTATTGCTGCAAATATACCCCAGCGACAAGACTGTTTTTGTGGTACAGGGTCACATATATCCACAAAATTCATTATACATTTGGGTATTGAATGTATTTGTAGGTCTTTGTGTTGGACATTCATAAAGAATGCTCATATTATATTTAATTTAAATGAGTCTGGTATTATACTTTGAAATTATGTATATAAGGCATCCAGGTTTTTAAATGTTATTTAAAAACAAGAATCATATTTCCTAAAAGAGCAGATCAAAGCCATATATCTACAATCATATTTTAAATTTGACTATAATGTCTGCTTAATTGTCTCTCATTAAATAGTGTTTTACCTGCACGTCTGTAAGCCATTTTTGTTTGCTCTTTCCACTTCAGCCTTTTTAGCAATTCTCATTTTAATAGCCTCACATGCTTCTTTGGCTGTGGTAGCATTAAAACTGTACACATTGTTCTTGGTTTGGACAAACAATACTCCAGAAATTCCATCATTTGTAGGGACTAAAAGCAACCAACAAAAGATGGTTTTAATAAAGTGCAAAAGTATAGATTCACAAACTATTTTAAAAAATTGCATTTAAATCAACAGAACTAGAAAGAGATAAACCTACCTCGGATTAGACTCACATCTACACAGAGTGTGCTTGTAAATAAGAAGAGCGGTAGACATAATTGTAACCAGACTCTAGCCATGACTGCAGAACATGCCACCAAAACTGTCCATAAGTTTGAATACAATCATTCTGACGATGCTACAGAAAGAGACCTATGAAAATAGAAAACAGGAGGTTGAGGATGATCTGTAAGATGACCTTCCCAATGGGGGCATTTAAAGCTAGGGCAGAGGACAACAAAAAAACTTTCACTTCCTGTGGTCGTGCACCAGTTAGGTCAAATATCTTTAAACTCATTTGATATATCATGCACATATAGACATTCTGGACAACTGGACAAGTTGGAAAAATATCTGACTTCAGTTCCATATCGGAGTCACATCTGACTCAGTTAAGTACATAAATCTCTCTCTCTCGCTCTCTAAAATTTAGAGTTGTTATACTAGACAGAAATTCATTGTAAATGTTGACTTTAAACATTGTTGATGTCCTTTGATGATTTGTTATCCAACTGAGAAAATATTTCCTCTCAATGTGTCCTTGGACAAGTGAAAATTTTATAAGCCTAATGTGTAGCATCTGTGACGTTAGTAGAAGACAGCTGAATTAGGCCTGCTTCCTTCTGCAGATCATTCTTTCCAGGGTTGTCTGTGATTCTGAAGGCTAAATAAACAGAAAGGCTCATTATTACCATGTCACTTTCAAAGCAACCAGCCAAGTTGCATGCTATTGCGAGAAGCTCTGGGACCGAGAACAGTGAATTACAGGCTACGTTAGTGCATAGTGATGACTTGTCAGGCATGCAGGCAAACATAGAGAGCATCTCCTCTAAATGAACCCACAGGGAGGTGTAGAAAATTACAGGAAGTTATTCAAAGCATCCTGTACCATTTTTGCAGATTCAAATAATTATCTAATCTCAGAATTCCAGACATAGAACAAAAACACATCTTTCCCTGACTTTTTTATTTATTTATAGAGCTCAGGAAATAACAAAACCATGACAAAAGTTTTTGACTGGGATTTTCAGTATTATTCTTTTGACATTTGAATAATTTTGTGTACTCATATTACTAAACTAGTTGAAATCACAAAAATGCAGTTTATAGTTATAACAAAATCAAAAACAGAGCTATCTGGGCCAGTGGAAATTGTTCTATTTGTGCTGCTTCACTCTGCTTGAATAATACATTTACAATGAAGGGTTTTGAGTTTCCTTCTTCTGTAAAGTAAAGGGAATCAATCTTGTATACAATACTTGTAACGGATCTGGTGATATAGACAATTACTATAGTAGGGATATAATACAGAACCATTCTGAATAATAATTTAATTATGCTATTTACCTGTTTTAATGTGTTATTCACTTGTGAAATTGTGACAATGAGTGATCACAAAATAAATAACTGATATGAAATATTGATTTGAGTTTAATCTATTATTTTTTATTATCTTAAACTTACCCTTAGAAAAAAGTCCATTAGGAACCGTTCACACAGGACACATTTTGTGTTTAAAAACGTGAGATGCAGGCCAGTCCGTTTTTCAAAATAGTTAGGCGTAACAGTCAAACATGTCCCTCTAGTCTAGTGCATGTTTACATAGAGAACCAGCACAGAGGAAAGCAAAATCGCATTCTGTGTGAATGGCCCCTTAAGGGTTCAGTGCATGTTTACATAAAAAAACTAAGGAAAAGCAACACAGTTGAAAGCAAAAGCATGTTCTGTTTGAACAGCCCCTTGAAATGTACAAAGCAACCTGCTAAGCAACAGATGAAAACTGCAATGATATTACAGCTAGTGCTATTCTCTCTATAGCCTACTCTGTAAGTTGCTTAGGGGCCCTGAACCACCAGGGGACCCCTTGCTCTCAAAGATGATTTAATGATAGGGTGGGGCGTTTAATATAATTTTGTTTCGTTTTCGATTTTGGCTTCCAACTATTATGAAAATGTAATGTTGCATTCTGTTCTTTCAAAGTGCCCTTCCTATATAACATCTCCTACTGAAAAGAGATGCTGTTCCCCAGAAAGCTTTCTGTGCCCGTGATCCAGTGTAACTGTCATAGGCCAGTAAGAGTTGTGCGTGTAAACCTCACTCCACTGGGGCCTGTACCATGATGGTAGATGAACAAATTCAGAGTTATAGGATAAGTTTTGAGTTGACAAAACCAAATCACTCCAATCTGGCTTTGTTGGTACCGTGAAGCTGATCATCAGGCTTGATCCTGAGCTAATGGAGGGCGTGCACATGAATGTGTGACATCAGCGGCGAACAGCCAATCACAACACAGAGCAAGTGTGATTCACTTCTCGCAAGAGAGCCAGCGAGATTCAAAACTCTTATGTTTAAGGTTAAGAGATTAAAGAATATGAGGAGCAGGGCGAGTAGGACTGGTGACACCAAGATGGAGTGAAATATATGGACAATTTTGGGCCTCTGGTTTGCACTTAATGGACAAATACACACAAAAATCAAAAGTCAGTCAGTTACCATGTTTAAAGTAAACAAACAGTTGGTAAAGTAATCGAGTTCTTGTCAGTATATTAGAACTGTGCATTTGGTCTTAAAGTGACAGCAGCCTAATAAACCTGCAACTGTCTCTGTCATTAATCCAACAACAAAAGAAAATGAGAGAATCATTCACTGCTCTTCACTGAATAACTTTAATAAGAATCAACATGACAGGGGGCCCCTGACAGTTTTGATTAGGGCCCCAAGAAGTCTAAAAGACCAGCACTGGATTGCAGTAATAATAATATTGAAATCTTCTGAGGTAATTTTTACTATAATCCATACCTGAGATGTAAGATGTGTTCAACATTTTTGCCTGATGGATGATAAAATGGGGGAATTTCCAAGAGACTGATATAGAGTCATAATGATAAGAATATCACAGACACTTTTGAGGAACCACCCTTAACACCATAGCATCTTGCTAGCAGGTATACACCAGTCACATTTTCTACAGAAATTCTTCAGTTCTGGCATTATTAATATGGTGTTAACCCTAACCAGCTCATTTCAGGATGTTGAGAAGCACTATGGTGCAATTAGTCAAGGATGAGATGAGCTGTGTTTGATCCCTTGTGGTAGCATAGAGTTTCTGCTCCCTGTGAGTTGGTATAACATTTCCTCATAAATTATTGAACTAGGCTGCATGCTGGTGAGTCTCCTTAGTTCCCATTGCATTTACGTCTACAGGGACTTTAGGTCAGCAGGAGGAAAACACATTTCTCAAAATGTAAAGTTTGCATCTGGTTTCAGCGTCCGTGTGAGCGATGAACCTAAGGACCAGCTCTCATGGAGAGCTCCAGGCTTTGACTTCACTGAAGACCCCTGCTTCAGACAGCGGTACTTTTAAGTTTCTTTCTCACAGCAGCAACAACATGAGTGGCCGATTCGAAAGCATTGAGGAGATTAAAGGAGTTTCGAAACCCACACACCCTCCTCGAAGACCTATACGTGCAGTCCGACCCGTGAGTGCTCTGAGTGCCAGCGGCTCCTTCCTGCAGATCAATTACCTGCAGGGAGAACTAGTGAGGAAGAGGAAGGTAGGTGCTGACATGATGAAGGCAACATCCTGTGGGCACATTCAGAACAAAGGGTGTATTTTACTAGATCACACACATTAATTTAATAGAATTCTGTATTTGTATTTGAGGTCTTTCTCAAATATTCTGACTTGGGCCTCATGTGAATGGCATAAAATTAAAAAAAAGTCATTTTCAGTGCTAGTAAAATAATAATAATAATAAATAAAACTAATACTTTTCCATATATCTTGTCTTTTAGATTTTCTTCTTTTTAGAATAGAGTTAACCAAAAAATAACATTCTGTCATCCTTTTAGAGTCATTATAGTTACTTAAAACTGAAAAAACCCCCTGAAATTAAGTGCAACCATTAAAAAAAGTTTACTTGAAATGAAATAAATGTTAACTGAATTTTTTTCCCCAGTTGTTCAGTTTATATATAGCTATATATGAACATGTGTATGTATACAAAAACTACTAAATATATAAAAAAAACCTACAAAAATTACTAAAACTTTAACTAAAATTAAAATTGAAAATGGGAAAATATACAAATATAAAACTGATTCAAAATATTAATATGAACTAAAAAAAATTATAATAGTAACTCAATTATACTAAAATCACAAAATAAAATATCAATCTAGATAGATAGATAAATAGATGGAAATATAGATAGAATTAAAAACATTATAAACTATAAGTATAAATTATAGAATTTTAAAGAAGAAGCTGGGAAAGCTGCAACATTCTTTATTTTGTGTCTTATTGGATGCATACAGTCCATCATTTCCACTCTATCTGTGTTGCTCAGGAATGTGAAGACCTAAAAAAGGAGAACAAGTATCTGTCTAATGAAATTCACATGGAAAGGATCATGATGAGGACTGAGAGTGAGCTCACCATGAGAAACATACGCAATCTCAACCAGGAACTCCAGGCGCAATTAAAAGAGGTGTGCGCATTACACATCTGGAATCATAGTCAATGTAGAAGAGCAGAACTGCTGCTGCTAGTCGACATTGAAAACTAGTCAACTAGACAAAATTTCAGCTTGGCGTGGGAGCTTTTTACCTGTTTAAAAGAGTTTCTTCAGAAAGGTTTTGTTAACATTTTTAATGTTATCGTGGTACAATGCCTAATAAAATAGTGTTTATCAGCTCAGTGCTGTTTTGTTCACAGTGGTAACCCTTGAAACCGGTGTTTCTGCTTGTCCAAAAGCACCACCTAATGTCTGATAGTGAATTTGCATTTTCATTCATCACGTCTGCTGCTTTTGTTGCCGTGTTGTACATTTTAACGGTTTGATGGAAAATAAAACAACTCCAATAATAATGTATCTGGAATAATTTAAGGGTTGTTCAAAAATAAAGTATTTAAAAGTGGATTGCATATTACACACAATGTTTTTGACTATCTTCTGAGGCTCTTTTAGATGAGTCGACTAGTTGGTTATGTCCATTTAAACGATTTTGAAATTAGTCGTAGCAGAGCACACCCTAATTAAAGCCGTGTTTGACTCTTCTTTCTTTGGCAATAATTAGCTGAAACAGAAGCTGCATCTCAGCCAGCAGAGGGCGACACTGTGCTCCAGGGCAGCTGAGGATGCTGATAGAGGACGAGCAGAGGCGGACAAGAGCAGGGCACTGGCGGAGGCTAGGTCAATAGACAGCAGGCAAGAAAAAGATTTTGCAGTAGCTGACAAAACACGGCTCAGTGAAGAACTACATCTGCTGAAAAAAGAGGTACAGATACAACATCAAACACATAAATGCAAAATAATGCAAATGCAAAATAATTCTATATATGGCTCCACTGAATTCATTTGCATGCTCTCATCCATAGCACAATGATGTCCAGCTACTTTTAGCACAAGCTGAGAAGAATTACTTTGAGACCAAGCTAAAACTAGACAGGGTGTCAGGAGAAAAGCAGGCTCTCCATGAGGAGAACAGAATACTGGAGGATGAGAGGAACACGTTACGACACAAACTGAAGGAGCTGACTGAGGAGAATGTGAAGATAATGGAAAAGTAAGCTCGAAAGCCTTCAGTAATGCCATTAATCTTTGGTAATACAAGCATTGTGAAATGTGAATGGATCCTGACGTGGCAGCTTTCATGCCATTATATTGCAATAAAAGCTAAATAGGAATAGTCTGGTTCATGATGCTGTCTATCACTGTCATCCTCTCTCTCTGTAGGGAGGTGAACTCCAGACGCAGAGCTCTGGTTGCTGAAGAGCAGAGAGAAAGGGCCAATAAAGCCCAGCAGGAAGCGGAGCAGGAAAGACATTTAGCTGAGCGGGAGAGGGAAGATCGCACCAGGGTGTGTCTCACCTGGAGAGAGAAACACCAGGTTCTGGCAGAAGTCATCAGAGCCCAGGAAGAACTTAAGTCTCTGAGACAGACCAAAGCAGTATGTCCACCATTCCTTTTGTATCTTGAATGTAGAAAAATAATTTTGCTCTCACTTATTGACATTTTCTCTTAACAAATCAACAAATATCCAGAACAATGTAATATAACAACACTATTGTTTTTTTTTTTTTAAATTAAAGTTAGATTTTGAGTTGGCAAGGATGCATACAATTGATCAAAAGTGACAGTAAAGACATTTACAAAATATTTCTACATCAAAAAATTGTTCTTTTTAACTTCCTGTTTATCAAAGAATTCTGAAAAAAAGGTATTACAGTTTCCACTCAAATTTTAAGCAGCACAACTGTTTCTTTCTGATGGATCATGTGACACTGAAAAGTAATGACTGCTTAAAATTCAGCTTTGCCATCACATGAATAAATTATATTTTAAAATAGACTAAAATACAAAATATGTTTTACATTGGAATAATATTTCACAATATAAAGTTTTTACTGTATTTTTAATGTGTAAGAGGTTTTTTTCTTCTTAAAAACATCTTACCGATCCAAAATTCTGAGCAAATTTTGAACAGTCGTGTATGCATGGAAATAAAAACTTTTTATTTAAATTTAATATTCATGGGCATGACATTAAATAATAATAACAATGATAATGATAGAATAAATACCCTAAAGAACTAACCCTAAAAAAAAATGTATTTTCAAAATGGAACTATGACCTTGTGAAATGATAGTTTAAAATTTATATATTTTTTTTTTCTGAATTGATGGCACAATAACATATGCTTGCATCTCACTTCAGTGTCAAGCTAATATTAAGAGCTACTTCCTGTGTATGACTGAAAGTGACCAGAGGGTTAAGATCCTGAAAAATCAAGATGGCACACCAAGGAACTTCACGGTAAAGTTTCTTGTCTGTAATTCCAATACATTATTAACAAAAAAAAAACAAGTGTAAACATCTGTTTTGTTACTATATAATAGCAGTTAATAATATGCACATGACAGGAAGGAGACCCTGTGTATATCTCCACGCCTGACCTCAACAGTGAGGAATCAGAGAGAAGTTCAGGAAGGTATGTGTTATTTTTCAAAGGCCAATCTTTGATTAGTAAATGTATTGACTGTTCATTTGTCTTATCTGCTAAGCAGGACGATGTTTAGGGTGGCTGCACCTCGAGTTGGACGGGACACCGGCCCAGCCCACTTCAGCGAGCTGTCACCAATGGCAGACACCCATGAATCGGGATTTTCAAGGAGAAACAGGAAAGTGGAATATTTCTGGATTCCCACTGACGAGGAATAAATGTAAATGTCTAGTTTTACATATGTCTAAACAAAATATTAGTTATAAACATGTTGCAAAATCTCCTATTTAATTTGCCTAAATTTAATTTTGTAAATGTTTTCACCTACAAATATACGTTAAACTGTACTGTATCCATGTGAAAAAAAACATCTGGTAAAATTGTTCTACCTTCAATAGAAGAGATTTCGCTCAATGAAAGGTTACATTCTCAAGAGAATTTCTTACAAAAAAAAAAAAATCTCAAACACTTCAAGTTTTCTGATCAAGTTTGTCCTTTATTGTGAATTCAGCAATAGTGGTGATGAATACAGCACTAAAGAGCCTTACAATGGCATGATCGTAAGCATTTCCTTTCTGACAACTGGATTGCAGTTAACATGTTGGCAAATGCAAGTGTACAAGATTAACTTTGTCAAACAGTTAAAACACCTGTCAATAAAAGGTTGTCTGCGAACCCCTTACTGACAAGGGCAAAAGCCTTTCACCTCAGTTTTTTTCTGGATTTTTCCCATTTTCTTTTACATTTAATGACCCATTAAAAAGGCAGGTTAAAACAATCCCATCACTTCGATGTTTAAGATTGGAATAATTTGCAGCAGATCAGTGGGACCTGAAGGGCAACATTACTACTGCCATTAAACAAAGAATACATTTTAGTTATCTTGTCAGAACACACTGTAGACAACATTAATGAAGTAAGGCTGGGGCAGCAGAGGCATTAAGTTGACACTAGTAGCTTGATTTCTGCATCTTCAATGGAAAGCACTTAAACTACTGCAAGCTGAGATATTAGGTAGTGTGTTGTGCAAAATCAAACTACGCAGATGTTCTGGATCTTTTCAAGACTAAAATTTTAGACACCAGCAGCCAGCACTAAATAATGCTTATTCAGTTGGAGGTAGAAATGGAAACCGCTAATATGTTACAGTGATTACAGTTTTACGGATGTTTAAATCATGCACGAGGGGTGAAGAATATTGCAACCGACCCAGAATAACACTAATAAAAGCGTCTACAGCGTAACCTACAAAAGGCCATTCAACCAGGATCTCATGATTCATTTTAATCAATCCCCAAGACAGACCGTAAACAAATCATTGTTCTATATAACAGTTTCACTTCTGCGGAGACGCTGAAAGGTTTTCTGTCCCGTGTCTTGTGAAACAAAAACGTAAGGAAGATTTGGCTACCACTTTTTCTACTGAAAAAGCATAGTGGTTCTGAAACTAAAGCAGATAACAAGCCTGACATTGGTTATGATGAGAGAAAACACTTTAGAGACGTTATGATAATGGTATTACTACATCTTTCGTTTAATTCATGAGCCTAGCAGCAGTGTACTGTAATTGGCTGAGTGTGAGCTACTGCAAAGAGTGCAGGAACCAAAGAGAAGACAGCAAGTCATGTAGCAGGAAATTAATGTGTACTAGAAGACTAGTCTGGTTCCTCAGTCAGCTTCCTCCTCAGACTCCTCTTCCTCCGCCGTCTCAAGCCAAGTCAGCCACTGGTTCACCTGAAAATAAAGATTGAAGCCCAGTAAATCTACATACTTGCACTCAAAATGGTAAAGACCTTTCCATTTGAGAACATTTTGGTTAAACTTACCTGGAATAAAGCTTTTCCTTTTCCAGGAAATTCTTGGGAAATGTCTTCTTTCCATGCAAGGAAACCTTCCTCCTCAACGATCTCCATGTCATAAAAGTTGACAAAGTAGCGAAGCAACATACCTAAAAAAAATAAATTAAAAAAAACCCAGAACCTCAAGTTAAAAAAAATAAATAAAAAAAGTCATGGTTCAATTGATTCAGAAAATCTCAGGCACAGCAGGATACAGAGAGTGTAGTTCCTGTACCTTTTGGGAAAGCGTTGGCATTGCAGTGCACCTGCAGGGCATACAGGGCGCTGACCTGCAGATCAGCGTGATCATGGAGGAACTTCTGCATGACTGGCTTGAAGGAGAGTAGCAGTTGCTTCTCCTGGTCCAGCTGCTCTTTAGAAGGGGAGGCTAGTTGCTCATCACCTTCGTTCACGCCAAGCTCAGCAAAGATATACTGCAAGAAGCTGTTAAATGGAAAAACAATAATGACATCAATTATATCAATCTCAGTCTCACATATCTCCATTTATGAATGTAATGCATATTCAATGGGCTGTACCTGGTCATAAGTATGTTGACGAAGCCCTTGTCGGTGTGGAGTTTGGGAGAAATGTTGTCTTTGATCCACTTGTAGATGGTCTGAGGGGAGGGGTCTGCCTTGATCTGCTTCAGCAGTTCCTTCTCCAGTTTCAGCAAGGGGAAAAGGAAACTTAAACCTTTCCCCTCAAGAACCTCCAGCATGCGGTCCTTATTCTGGTCAATTTCTGAGAAACAAAAATCTTTAGTTAAATACAGCACATGATTAAAATCAGTCCTATTTAACAGAAAAATATCAATATTGAAAAAGAATTGTGTGTAGGAAGGAGACATACCAGGAAGCATCTTCTGCATGTTGACCTTGCTCTGCTGGAAGAGATCTGTGAGCCACTCACGGTCCTTGAGCTTGGAAGCTTGCTGCAGGCATAGCAAGAATAGAGGAAAGTGGTTGCCATTCTCCAGTGGATGAGCCAGTTCTGCCACACTGACCAACTCCGCAATGAGGGCCCGTCCTGCAAACTGCGCTAGGCATGACTTCACCAGAGGAATGTCCACCTCAATCTTAGGGCACTGATCTAAGATATTCAGCAGAGCCTGGTAACAAAAATCATAATTATGGAAATTAGACAATGAAAAACTAAATACAAATATTTTGACTGCTTAAGGGGGAAAAAAAAAGCAAGGTAACTTACCTGCATGAAGTTTTCCCCTGTGATGAAGCCCTCAGTACGCAGTGTATGGATAAGAGTGCTAGCCTGTTCCCGGTCTTCGTCAGTCCTCTCCAGAGAACACAAGATGATCTTACTCAACATCTCTGGCAGAAAGTGTTTGGGAGCTTTCATCTCTTTCACACCACTGACAGCATCCTCAATGTTCTTACTGTTCAGATATTCAGTCACAATGTTCTCCTGTTGTAAACAAAATCAGGAAACCATTAAGAAAGTCTCTAACAACCGGTGATGAAAATGTTTTGAAAACAAAAGGGTAGTGCAACAAAAAGATACGCACAGTCATTTTCAGAAGTTCCTCCTTAGCAGGTGCTGGTTTCTTAGTAGTCTTCTGAGGTTTCTCCTGGATCAGGGGTGGGTTGGTTTTCAGACCAAGTTGTGGAGGCTAAAAAAAAAAAGCCACATGAAGTCATTCCATGAAATCTAAATGAATTGATATGCAATAGTAACCCCAACTAAAGAGTTCAGCAAAGTTGAGCGAATTTTCTACCTGTCCAAGTGGTGGAGTCTGTGTCCGTGGAGGCTGAGCACTGGGAGGAATCATGGTGGGAATCTGGGGCTGCAGTTTTGGCACTTGGTTTTTATTCACGAGGAACGACTGAGCAGGTCTAAGGCTGATCTGTAAGCATGGATCATGGGAAAACATACAGAACATGGTTAGGCTAGTTACAAAGATTTAAATGCTTGATACTATTTTGACAATTCACACCCTCATATCTCATAATCGCAGTCAGCGGACTGGCTGGCAGTTTAAGAGTGAGGGACAGAAGAGAAGCATAAGGAGGAGATAAAAAGAACTGGAAGAAACAAAGAACAGACAAAGTATGAAAACTGCCATCCAGTGGAGTCCCTCAGAATAACGCGTCTTTTTATAATCACAGGGTGGAAGATGTTTTGGTTTTACTCAGCACTTAGTGTCTCTGGTTTACCTCGTCTGTATTGAGCTGCCCCTTCTTGAAGCGCGGAGGCATGTCCTTAGATTGAGCTTGCTGCTGGTTTGAATAGTTCTGGTTTTGGTTGTGAAAATGCTGATTCTGTCCCTAGGGATATATAGTTGTTTAGTAATCTCATAATAATGATAATTTTATTTTTAAAATAAATTTTTATTTTTAATTATTGCTGTAAGAGCTGCAAAAACATTTATGCTTACCTGGTTAGACTTGATGAAAGGCTTCATACCCAAGTCAAACTGTGACTGTGGTTGGGAAGCCATGTGTCCACTGTGGCCATTGAAAAGAGTATTTGTACGATGACGTCCTAGGGTGGGGGAAAATCGGTCCTGGATCACACCTGGACCAGTCCCTATGCCACTACCTGCAAAAATAAATATGGTGAGGATGAAGTCATGGCTCATTTCTCTACAAACAAATTCAATTGACAGGTGATAAGACTCACCTGGCATCTGACCAAACATATCGGCCAATCCCCCGAGAGTTTCTCTATCCAGTTTAATCCTGTTTGGCATGAAAGGGCCTTCTAGGAAGAAGTCCATTCTCATGCCCTGATTCATGGGTGGAATGAAAACACCCAAATCCTTCAAAGAGGGAAAGATAAAGGCATTAAACACTTTAAACACAAACACTTTACATTTTTTTGTAACTCGCATGGCATTACAGTTTTTGTAAAAGTAACAAAAAAAAAAAAAAAAAAAAAAAAAAAAAGATAAGCCCGTGCTGACTCACCTTCACTGCATCTTGACGAATCTGGTTAATCGTCTTTGGTCCGTTATCGATGAAAGCTTTGCGAGGAACCCAATTGTTCTCTCTCAGCTCCAAGGTGTCCTGCAGTAGGAAACGAATCCTTGCAGACAAATCCTTGTTGTTCATTAAGGATTGCATACGGCCAAAGTACTGATCCATTAAAGACTGTGGGAAAGGCAACAATGGATGAGAGATCATGCCCACAAATTACATTTACGTAACTTAATGGCTGTATCATCCTCTTAAAACTGCTCCGCAAGAAAAATTCTCTCATCTCAGTCTAAGATCTGTTTTGTTCATGAAAACAAGACATAAGGCACTTTGGGTACTTTCCAAAAAGTCACCATGACATTATTCAAATCAGTCATGTCTGGTTCATTCAAATACACAGCCAATTTCCGGCAAATTGACCAATTTTAGACAAGGTGAAATAAAGTACATCATTCAAGGATCAATTTTGAATTGGTGTTTAAAGTCCGTGTAAAGAGAATTCTGAGAATTGTTTCTAAACATTACAAATGTTAGAAATGTATTGCTGAAACACATTACAAAGACTATGTAGTACTGAATTGTGGAGTTAAACCGTTAAACAGTTTTTCACCAAGTGTGTTAGTTTTTTTTTAGCGCCCCTTACACTATAATAACTACGTTG
The DNA here is from genome assembly GCF_936440315.1 of Barbus barbus. NCBI lineage: Eukaryota > Metazoa > Chordata > Actinopteri > Cypriniformes > Cyprinidae > Barbus > Barbus barbus. The sequence goes on from NC_136750.1 coordinate 21,721,494, forward strand.
AGAGGTCAAGTTCTTAGTTTGTCTTTTTTAATATCTGTGATGTTAGATATACAGATTCTAGGCAGGGACGGTTCTAGGGTGAATGGATACCCGGGTCTTAGCCCGTCTACAATTACATAAACTTGCACGCTCAAACATATACGGCTGTATAAATCCAATTAAGCTACTAAAGGTAGTATCAGTAGCATCCATTCAGGTTGTAGCGGTATTTGACAGTTGAGAGAGACGGCCGCTTTCCCGCGAGTGGGCGTGGTTTCAGCGCTGACAGCGAACACGCACCCAGCATTTGAGAGCAGAGAGTCCTGCTTATTTTTCAAAGATTTTGATAACTTATTTTAGTTACTTGGCGCTTTTTTTAAACATTCAAATTTGGCTGGGTGGTTAATACCACATTTTTCTGTTGTGTGACAAACTCAGAACACATTTTAATATCACTTTACACGGACTTTAAATATTTATCAATCAATCCTCTTTTGCACTGCTGAATAACAATAGTGACCCTTAATGGTTATGGGTTTAGGTGGTACCTTGGCTTTTTCATGGTCGAGTCTGGGCCCCACAGTCCTCATTATCTGACAGAGACACTCCAGATCCTCTCGAATGTCCTTGAGCTGGACCCTCTTCTTTTTCTCCAAAAGCTACAAATAGTGTAGAGAGTGTGAGTCATCAAAATCACTGAGCCACCACTAACCAAAGCATATAATGGAGTGGAACTAAAAGACTGATATGTTGAGTGGGATACACACTGTTTTGATGCACTTATGAAGGATAGATTCATGGATGAGGTCAAGTTTGCCGAGTTCGCCGATGAATTTGATATTGCCAAGCATCTTGATCTTGGCAATGGAACGCTGCTCCTCCTCCTCAGAGGTGAGAGGGTTGTCTTGTTTGTCGTAGACTAAATGAAGACAGAGTTGAATGTTAAAAACCTGCAACAGCATAATGTCTTGCAATAAACACCTAGGATGTTGGGGGAGGGAGTGACTCACTGTCAACATTTTTGGTGCGGTTTTCAAATTCATCTTGAAGCTTGGAAATTAGAAGTCTTCTGAAAGTCTGTAGGCAAACACAAAGTATGGTGCTCTATTAGAAAAGTGAAACTACAGGGGCAATTAATTCGTTTACCAATGACTTATTTGGGAATTAATACACATAGCTCTTTCAGATTCAATAACCCTTAAAGGGATCCCCGGGTATTAAGACATGTATAGCTTAATATAACGTAAATTATGTCTCTTATTTAAATATGTAGTAGAAAACCCATGAAAAATGTATTTATAAAAAAAACAAACCAACATCGTTTTTGGACTATGCCCCCCATATGGACTATGCCATTATTTTATGTGCACAGTACATTCTGCGACGATGATGTCAAATGGTTGCACTCAGTGAGCTACTGGCGCATTTTACCGCAACAACTCAGAATACACAACTAAAAACTAAAATACTGACATGATACCATATTGTGTGGTTTTTGGTTGTAATTATCAGTCAAAGGGCAACAAGAAAAGCAATGCAAGACTTCACTGCTTTCCTAGCGATAAGAAGAGGAGAAAAGAATGGGAAGATGCCTGTGGACAAATAAAACTTCCTAAAGTCCCGTATCTTTTTTTCTCTCTCCACTTTAGCCCTGATGCCTTTGAGTCTTTTAGTAGACCACAGCTACTGAAAGAGCTTACAAACGGCTGAGACAAGAAACGCTAGATGCCATCTATTAGGATGTAAATATGCTGACGCTAAACATGACGCGAGGAGTTTCTCAGCGCGGATTTCCCTCAATATCCAGGGCCTTTAGACTCCTTGTGGGGTCTAAAGGACCCCACAAGTGCCACCTGTTGCTAAAAATAGCAACAGGTAGCACTAGTAGCTCACTGACTGCAACCATTTTACGCCATCAGAATAATGGCACCCCCCCATAGTCCAAAATACATAAAAATTTGATTTTTAAAAATAAATCTTTAATGGATTTTCTACTACATATTTCAGTAAGAGACCTCATTTACAATTGATATAACTTATAATAAGCCATGCAAGTCTTAATACCCAGGGATCCCTTTAGTAAATGCGGTTATGCCATTCAATTTATAATGACATTCAGGTACTCACTGTGCTCTGCTTTTGTGATGACTGGATTTCAGGAGTTGGGCCATCAAAGTTTGGAGCATCTTCTGCCAAACGCAGACATAGCTGAGCATAGAGTGAGCTGTATTTGGGCTCTTCTAGGGCTTTGTCTACGATCTATAGGATAGATGACAGAAGATACCATAGTAATTCTGTAATGCATGAAATTGACATCGATATCTATAGATAAGTCATTATCCTAACATGTCTGGTATCACTGACAAAATGGTTCGTGTTTCACACACATGAAATGCACTGTTGTTGCTTTAATGGTCAGCATTATCATTAAAACATTTCAGAGAGCTGTTTTTTTTTTTTTTTAGGAGTGGCAAAGTAATTAAGCTAATGACTAATATTTGAGGGAGGTTTGTAAGATATATTCTAAATACTTATTTTAATATTAAAATTTCCACCACAGGGAAACAATTGATTGCATGAGCAAAACCCATAACCCACACTATCAAGGTTTCAGCCAGTAATAAAAAAATAAAAATAAAATGTATTCAAGAAGGATGCCATAAATTACACCACAAATAAATAATTGCTGTTCTACTGAATTTTACATTAAAAAGAATGCTGAAAAAAAAATTATCATGGTTTACGCTCAAATATTATGCAGGACAACTGTTTTTAACATTAATAAAAAGTACCAAATCAGTGTATTAGAATGATTTCTGAAGGATCATGTAACACTGACGACTGGAGTAACTGCTGCTGAAAATGCAGCTTTGCCATTACAAGAATAAATTAAAAAAAGTTACATTGCAATATTTCACAATATTATTGTTTTTAGTGTATTTTTTTACAATCAAATAAACAATAGCATTAGACACTTTTCAAAAGAATTTAAATCTTAACCCAAACAGTAGTGTATTTTTTTTAATTTATTTACATTTTGGCCATTCTACATAACATGTCTATCAGATTTCTTACATTTTAAATGGTTTAATCAAATTCATTATGAAACTTGGTAAAATTTATATATAAAAAAAAAAAGCCATCTTACCAGCAAGATGATTCCTTTGAGGACAAGTTTAGAGTCTACGCCCACATTGAGTAGCTCAAGGCATAGCTTGTCAAACTTTTCAGGGGTCAGCTTATTAAGTATGCTACAAGAGAGAAGCAAGAGCAAAGAATAAACATCTTGAACCAGTTAAAACAAAGACCACTGTTTACCACGTGTAATTTGTGCTCATCTGAGCTTGAGATCGTCAGCTGACTCAACCACAAAAACATGCTCACAAGGCTCAGGGCACAAAGAACAAAAGAGCTCAAAAACAGAGGCTTCTTTAAACTCCATCTCTGCTGAAGTGAATATTCATTCTCCTTAAGGACACTCACCCTCTCACTTTCCTAAATATTGCATCGTGATGTTCTTTTTCATTGGAGGAGTTGACATCTCGTCTAGTGCTTCGTGAAGGAACCCATCTCTGAACGCTAGGCCCTGGGGTTTTCCCCAGGTACTCGCTGAAAGGAAACAAAGAGATTAGCGTCTCCAAATATTACAAATCTAGACTATTCTTGACTTCAACAAACCATACCTGTTACCGACAGTCTTGGGATAGTGCTGAGGTGCACCCCTACCTCCCCCTCCGCCCGAAGAAGCACTAGAATTATAAACGCAATACTAGATTAGACAACTTCAGAAAACCATTCACACAACAACCACAAGACAATACATAACTGAAGTTGTGGAAGCCATTTTAAAAAGCAAAGCAGCAGAAAATGGAACTGGTGGACCAGTTACACCTTATGACTTTTTATCTTTAATGTGGCAAGTTCCCCAATATCTGAGTGACTCCATTTTAAGACACCCATCAAAAAGAGTTCCCCCATCTCCATCAAATTTCAATCTTCAATTCAAAAATCCTTTTAAAAATTCAGGCAAATGCTTTACCCCTCGGTCATGAGTTAAGTTAAATCAACTGAACTGTCCACTTGCTCAAGGTGACTGGTGTAGCATCAACGCAGATGATCGGGTCTAAAACGCAACTGAACCAGTGTGCAATAGAGAGAAATGTCAGTCAATACACAATGTTTATGGGGCTTCATCTGAAAATAAGCCTATACACACAATCTTGAAGTGAAAAGCTTCAACATTCGGAAATCCCATCTAAATTGGGTGCCTCAAAATGAAGCCTTTTGCCGAACAAACAATGATATAAACATAGGCAATTTGTCATTATATTTTAGGGTACAGCTAAGCTATGTTTCTTCTATTGATGGATAAAAACTGGTAGCCAAGTCCTGGTCAATGTATGGTGTTTGAATTTACCTGAAACGAGAAGCACCCCCTTCTGCAATCACACTCTCCACTTTGGCGGCTTGACAACGAAGAATCTTCAAAAGAATAATAATCAAAGGGAGGGGTGGGGAAATCCGAACTGTATTAGAGAGAAAGAAGAACACAAAGAAAGAGAGTCAAGGAAACAGGAGAAAACACATCTGCCACGCTCAGAAATGGCTACGTATTACACAGACTGGAGGGACAAGTCTGATCAGATTTAACAATTTCCTCTTCCTCTAAAGATGAAAAGGCCTGCATCAGAGATTGAGATTAAATATGATCAAAAATTGTTTATAGCACCAATATATTTGGTCGGAATCAAATTATTTATCCCCTTTCATATCAAAAGAGGCCAAACCTTTAGCTAGCTAACACAGTGACGAGGCTAACAAAGAAAAACGAGCAAACACTGGTTAACGTCTTTCAGTTCATTATTTTGAAACCCTGAACGACGACCAAATCACCTAATAACAATAACAGATATAACTTAGCTCAACATTTCCACAAATATAACAGCTTTTGCGTAATAGCCAGCATGCGTGCGGTGTTTGGTCATGTAACATTTTCCACGCTTCAGGACACAGAGTGAAGCAATAATAGACATATTAATCGATCTAACGACTCACACGTATATCGATATTTTATATAAACAGCAATACAAGCAGAAACCCTCAGGTGTTTGTTCATAACGACGCCATTTTCTGCATCACGCACTCCTAACAGCAGCCATTTTATCTTACGTTAAATACAACACAAAAAACCTACCTTTACTAAGGCAACTTCAGTTTTGATTTTGGTTTTGTTCCTCTAAAAGAGAAAAAAGGATGGATATAAAAATAGATATGTTTTTGAGAGTATTGAGACGGTAACCGGTCAGACACGATAGCAGCTCAGTGTGGTGAGAAATGTTGTGCGCGAGCCTCCTCCTGCCTGACTGCTTGACGTCACACAGGAACTTGATTGGTATTTGTCGGGACTTTTCGTTGGCAGTAATTTTCCATTATTATGAGAAGAACCACATTGACTACAGATATTTTGGAATGATCTCCTACAATTTTGTTTGTTTATTTTTTAAAATTTGTCATTATTATTTTAGAATCATACATTTGATAATAAACAATACGGTTGATCATATACTATCATTTGTGACCCTGGACCACAAAACCAGTCATAAGGGTCATTTTTTTTTAAATTAAGATTTATGCATCATCTGAAAGCTGAATAAGCTTTCCATTGATGCATGGTTTGTTTGGACAGAAAAATGTTTGACCGAGATATTTGAAAATCTGGAATCAAAAATATCAAAATATTGAGAATATCGCCTTTAAAGTTTAAAGTTCTTAGCAATGCATATTAATAATCAAAAATCAAGTTTTTATATATTTACGGTTGGAAATTTACAAAATATCTTAATGGAACATGATCTTTACTTAGGCCTAATATCCTGATGATTTTTGGCATGAAAGAAAAATCAATCATTTTGACCCAAACAATATATTTTTGGCTATTGCTACAAATATACCCTTGCTACTTATGACTGGTTTTGTGCTCCAGGGTCACATTTAGTCTACACATGGACAATGACGCGGCATCCAATGCAACCAGGATGTTAGTGTAGGCCTTTGCTGATATGATTGTATTTCAGAATGTAATGCATTTTGGACTCTGTAAGTCTTTTCTGATTTCCTCTGATGAATTTAGGGTCAATCCACGATAGTTGTTTAGGTTTCTTATGTTGTTACAAATCTTTGGAGCACAAAATGAATGAAAGATAGACAATCAATCAATCAATCAATCCACAGTATATGCAGGCTAGTCCATTCTTCCATATGGCAGTGATTTGCAGCTTCGTGGATTTTAGAGGTCCTGTTCAATTCAATTGTTTGAACTGATATAAATAATATGATAAAAATCGGATAAACCTAATATATGCATGTAGTTTTGCTTAGTTTCATTATAGTGCTGTTGATATTTTGTGAAGTTATTGTCACAGAGCAAAGTGCAATGTTTCCTGAGGCTGCCACAAAAATTATGAAAAGTTCATGTTGAAATCATCTGAGAATCTGCTATTCTGTGAAATATTGTTAAATAAGGAAGTTGTTCTCATTCCTTAGAAACACAGCAGGTTTAAATGAACATAAGTCATTTCAGATTTCCAGTTTCTTTAAGGAAAGCACAGTGAAGGACAGGGTGACTGAAGCATGAGTTAACACATTAGGCTATCTTCACTTCCCACTATTCAGAAACAATTACAACATATTGCATTATTGGAATTAACAGGGCAGTTTTTATTTTTTATTTTTATTTTTTATTGCTAACCATAAGTGGTTTTTAAGTTACATGATAACTTTTCTCTAAGAAAGACAGGAAAAGCATTGCAGAATAAACTTCTCCAGTGGTAAAAGTGAGAAAGAATTTGACATTAGAGAAAAGGGAATGGGATATGTTCCATACTGTAATTTGTAAATGCATTGCAGATAATAAAATACAGTAGAGATATGTATTATTTAATATTGAAAAGTTCTTTAAATATCCATAAATTCACAATGAAATCATCGTTTGGATGTTTCTGAATAAAAATGAAAAAAGACAGACAAATGTAAGTCAAATCACAAAATTAAATTAGTTGGTAAACTGAATTTGAGTGCTTTTACAAACCTTATTATAAATATAAAGTAAATATAAAATATATATTTTTGTTTCACTCAGTTTGAGTGTCTTGGAGGTCAAAGGATGTAGAAACACATTTAGAAGTGTATTTGTAAGAAATATGTCTATATTTTAAGAGAAACCTTTTCCTTTTTTTTCTTTTTCCTTTTGTGGTCTGAAGTTGTTTAAATCAAATGAATAAAATAGTTATCCGAACATCCCATAAACATAATCCATACACGGTCAAATTGCACTTCTTACTTTAGCCACTAAACTGCAGTAGAGACCTTGTAAATATCCTTTCAGAAAACCCAAAGCCCAAAGTTGCTTCCAAAAGCTGATCTATGAAGTTAATTTGCACATATAAAGCTTTAATAATTAAACTGTAGGTTATATAAATCTGCCTTGAATGAATAGTTTTATGACTCTTTCAATCTTATAGTATACTTGTAAGTTTTTTTAAAATTCATCATGTTTACCATAAGATAATAGTTTCTTCCATTAATTTTTGTTTATGTAATCCACCTGACCAAGGTTCAATAATTGCAGTCAAACATTTGTTATTCTATAAACTATTCTATATTCACACTATTCACATATTCTATAAGTGATAATAGTCCTATATCATCCATGACCACAACACAACTACTATCCACTGAGCATGAAAGTTTAATCTCATAAACTGAAGTCCTACGAGACCTAATCTTACAAATGCTTGCACATTGAGATTATTTCATTTTATTTTGACCCCAGGTGAAATACAGTTCTGTAAAATAATTAATTTATCTGATACAATGCAGACTAGATCTTAGACTTCCTTTCATATATACATACAGCGCATATTTTTGTGCAACACAAAGAACATATTTCATATGTTTTCAACATATTTTATGGGACTGTAAAAATTTCCATTAGCGCTGTACATATTGAAACAACATATTTCTAGGTGGCAGCTTGGGGGAAGCTTTATCACAAATTTTAATGGCCCCTCTTTGACCTCCCCCAAAGATGGAGATAGGATATAAAGGTCATCAAAGTAGTAGCATCAAATCCATAATATTCACAAAGGCTTGATTTCAGTGAATCCTGGACACAGTTACTATTGTACATAATGTCTATAAACAACTGTTTGTGCAAGTGTGAACTTTAATACAGTGTGAAAATGTTAAGCTGCCCTTTAGAGTACACTCATCTCTCACGGTGCACTGCGTTCCCTTGCTGTTCCTTTATAATTTGTCCTGTTCTCTTTCCTGAGAATGCAAATTCATTAATCAGTATTTCAAAGGCCCATAAGCCAGTATCAAACATACCACAAACAAGTTTCTGAAATTGGGAATGGCCTCTCTCTGAAGAGATCGTTTCCACACAATCAAAGAATGTGCATTCATCATGGGAACATGGAGATTCTTGCACATTACCTCTAGTTTAAAACAATATGTTCATAAGGTCCCTGATGCAATAATGTTCAAAGTCAAATCTAGTCTCTCGGGTGTCCCTCACAGTATGACTTTGCATTGTGTTTGTATTGCAGGCCCATTGAACTACGAAGGATACACACAGTGACAAAAATAAATTTGCTTTGGTAACAGCCACTTGATTTCTTGTTTACGTCCCACTGCTGTTTTGTCCTTCAACTGCGACATGATTTAGAAGTAATGAGGTAAACTAAAGACACCTTATTTGTTTTCAGATGTGCTAACTCAAGCACTTTTATATGGAAAATGCATTCAACGTAACATAAATGGTCTCTGTCCATTTGTTTTTTTTTACCTAGGGAGAAATTAATTTAATAAAATGTTGTGAAAAAAACCAACTTATTTCCAGTAAGGATTTTTCTAAATACAGAATAGTTGTTTTGCAATGTATTGCATCAATTCAATGTAAAATGGAATTGAATTATTTAAAAAACCACAAAAGACTAACAATACATATAACTTCATATGTGCTTGTTGTAATGCCTGGGAGGATTAAACTAAAAAGCGAGTTTTCGGCTGTTGTCTCTTGTTGGGACATAAAAAATTGATAAGGATTAAGCAAGAGAGCTTTCACAGTTAGTTTGCAAGTGCGAGTGCACATTTTTGTGAGTGTACAAAAGTGTGTGAACTCTAAAGACGAAAGTCACTCAGACCCAGACAACGGCAACAAACATCTGTTTCACATGTTTTCTCAAATATTCAAGGCTGGTCTTGTTGACAACTGATCTTTGCACAGAATGCTTTCCTTGGGTTATTTCCAATGTTTGCACAAACCTTCTCCTTCTGTCTGCTTTCACTGTCATAAAGAAGAAATGAAACATTGATCGATGGGGACCCTCATGTTTTTATCCAACACTCAATCTGATTTGTGAAATCAGTCACTGAGGTTGAATAAAAGGCTAAACCTTGGTGTATTTTTCTAGGTCCTGCCATAATAGTGCCAAAAACCTTAACAAGATGTGATGCATCCAATCATTTCCTTCCCTCCTGAAGATGAGCGAAGTGGTCCTTGTGATAATTAAAAAGCCATCGCTAACAGGAATCTTCTGCCTCATTAAAACCCTTCAAGCTCATAGATTTTATCTGCTGGAGGGAATGAGTACCGGTAGGGTGGCAGCCAGAGGGCCGTGTTTCAAAGATGTGTTTCAGATGATAGCGTCACCTTGTGACTTCAAGGTTTCCTAAAGGTTGAATTTTGGCCCATTTTAACATGATCACACACTTATAATTGAGAGTCCATATAAATGATGAACACTAGGTTATTTAGACCTGTAAAAATGGAAGAAAATCAAGAAAGGGCAAGGGAGTGGAGAATAATATTTTGAAAACCACAAAGAATCATGGGTTGAGACAATGTGTCAAGCTTAAACGGCTCTCCTTTGTCACACACACGCACGCACGCACGCACACACACACACACACACAGGTTAACAACATCATTGTAGAAATACTTGCAACTGGCCATGATTTATTTATTTTGCGTACATAATTGTAAATATTTCAACATTTTAAATAAACATTTTCCAAAAGTACTTTTAACTTTTTGAGGAGTAAAATGTTAAATCTGCAAATTTTAATTTTTGGTTAAACTATTCCTTTAATGTTTTATTAAATCTAAGGCAGACTATTTTTTTATCTACTGATAAAGCATTCAAAGTGAGACCATGAACATGCATTAAGCAAAGTAAATAGGGTCAACTTTGATTTCATGTTGACTTTAAATGTGTCATGCATATTCTATATTACAAAGACTTCACTCAGATATGTGAAATAATAATATCTTGAAATGATTCTCTAGAGAGTACAGCAATAAAATGAGAAATTCATCGTAATATCAACTGATTTGTATTCAAATATAGGACACGCAAGGAAATGGACATTTCTTTCATCTGCCTTCAGCATTATTATACATTTGGCATATATTTATTGGTACACATAGGAGTGTTAATATTCATGTTGGTTCATGAGGTTCAAGAGAGATCCTTGATTTTATGCTATAGACACAACGTACATGAAAGTCTGGGAAGAAACACAAAATCGGTTTTATCAGTGGAAAGTGTACTTTTTTTCTGGGAGTTTCTGCATTAGCACAATGACCCCAGGGCCTTTTATTTCTTATTGGAAATATCATCCTTTTAGATTTGCACATGAAAGGCCAGTACCCTTTCCTCAATGAAAAAGGGACATTTTTGAACTTCAAAGAATTCAAATGATGAACAGAGCTTTTGATAGGCTTTGAGATAACACATAAAAAAAACACTGTTCGGACACTGTAATTCCAACACTGTAAGATCATGACATCCTTGATTTGCTCAGATGTTAAGGGCCACGCTTAAGATTTCCCAAAGCTATATGATTGCTGCACACAAGGTTTGCTTTTGATACTGCATTCAAAATTATATGAATACACAAATATGAATATCTTTCACAGCACCCTATAATCTAGATCTTTACAGGATTTAACCAAAGCAAAAACATAAAATCCTAATTCATGATTTATGAATTCATTAATCAAATACACCTGTGCAATCAAACCATGTGCAATTTTCACCACTATCAGATCTATTGCAATACATTCTTCCGCGGAACCCTTGAGATATCATTTTAATCAACAAAATTGATGATATGCAGTTTAGGGTCATTCTGTTCTGAGCTTCATTATTTTTCAAAGAAATGCTTTATTAGATGTAACTTGAATTGCCACACGCCACACATCCTTAAGAGGAATATTTTTAATCTACGTTTCTAACAGGACTCAATCAAAAGCTCATTTTCCATAAAGCCACTGTTTTTTCCAGCTAAAATGAAGAAAGTCAAAACTGCCACTGGACTTGATCTATAAATATTAGTGTATTACTGTCGTGTTTGTTTTTTTCACAATGCTTTGTGACTGTAAAAGTCAATTTGGAGAAGGCAGTGGAAAATAGAATAAAACATATGCCAGATCTAGATTCTTTTCTGCCAACTTCGTTTCTGTTGTTTATAGCTCAGGTTGCACATAACCAACAGAAAGTGAAATACAAACAGTTACTAAATTTAACTGTAAGCTAGGGTTGAAAAGTCGTTTCATCTCGACACCCACAACCTTGACAGAAGAAAGGAGGCAGAAATAATGGTTTCCAGGGGGAAATGATTGGAGGTTGTCCCATAAATCTGCAGCAAGAGAGCCGTTGAGGGCCGGCCATGCTGTGCACCAGCTCGTTCTGATATTTCATGTCACGGCTTGAGCATTGCATATAACTCCCCTGTTTGTGGGTGCAAGGGTATTAATTTTGGTTAATGTGGGTGTTTTTGACTATACTTCCCTTGCAATTGCAATCACCTGGACTTTACCATCTAATGTGGTAATGCTTTCCTTCTAAAACATGTTTGTAAACTGCTTCATTTTAGCAAATCACACACCTAAATCCATTACATCCAGGCAATCAAATAAAACCACACACCTAACAGGGACTAAAAAGCCGTTTCTATTCCTTTTCCTAAAGCTATATACATGTGTTTTTCTTTGTGAGGTCAGCAACTTCAGCAAATTGTTGTAAGAGCCGGAGGGCCATGCTTCAGGGATAACGTGAATAATCCCAGCCATAAGATTCAGTGATTAGTAAAACATAGTGTGTCAGCTCGCAGAAGCTTCAATTTCAAGCAATTGAGATATATTTAGACCAACATTTCACTCTAAGTTAAAGCATTTATGTACTGTACTTCTTATAACGATTAACATTCATAATCTTTGCAGAAAAGAGTATGGTAATTCTCTAAGTGATGTTTTTTTGCACACCTGCTCTGTTGTACAGTTTTGTGTTTTCATTATTCAACAGAATGCATAATTCATTCCACTGAGATATAGCGAATAAATATTATTTAACTAAATAAAGATACTGTCATATATTTTCTTTTCTACTGCAAATTAAAATGTCCTTAATGAACTCAATGTATTTCTACACCACATATTGAACTGAAAATGTGAGATTAATCTATTGGCAAAATATTTGCTATATTAAAGTCAACATGAACGCAAAAGATACCCTCTTTACTTATTAAACAAATTTCTGGTCTTGTTGAACACAATTTAAGTAGTATAGAGGAAACAAAAACTTCAATAATTTATTTATTCTTGCATCCCTATGTTTTTAAAAGATTTGTGTTGGCCTGTCTTTTATTGCTTTGGTGTCCTGCAGGATCAGAGACAAACAGGAAATAGCCCTTTTAACATCTGAAGTTTGCACAGAGCCCTATTCATTTTAGACTAAATTTGCTGGGTATCTGTGGCATTAATACAAGAGGTGACTTCATAACTTGAGTGAGAAAGCTGAAAAAAGTTTGTAGAGAACAAACAAAAAGTTGAAAATGTAACTCATCATCAGGATGTACATCTAAGATGTAGATGAGTTTATTTCTCATTAAAACAGATTTGCTCACCAATGGATCCTCAGCAGGGAATGGGTGCCGTCAGAATGAGAGTCCCAACAGCTGATAAAAAACATCACAGTAATACACAAGTAATCCACATGACTCCAGTCCATCAGTTAACATCTTGTGAAATGTTGTATGTTTGTAATAAACAAATCCTTAAACAAGTTCAAAATTCAAAAAGTCAACCCCCTGTTGTACATCCACATTAAAATCCAATTTGTTTAGGATGGTTTTGGACTGTTTTTTACTGATTTTAAATGGTGCATATTTCTCCAGATCTAGACAAGACAATTGTTTTCTTCCAATTAAGAAACAAACTCATCTACTGTACATCTCGGGTGCATCTTGTAGTAAATCTTCTTTTTGGGTAAACCATTTCTTTAAGAGTAGTCACACATTACACTATATCTAAAAATGCATTTTCAGTACACCAATATGATTTATAGTCAATATTTTAAATGATGTACACTGTAAACAAAATGCCAGGCATTTATGGTTTTGTTGTTGTTATTGATTCTTTTAATATTGAGTTGATTTATATATGTTATACTATGAACATTCCCCTGAAGCATTTTTAAAGAAAAGTTAATGCCGTTCCATAAAACAAGTTTTCTAAAGGCTGATGAACCTTGTGTCACACCTTTCTGTTTTTCTGTCTGATGTTGCATTTCCTTCCTCCCCACAATTCTCAGCAGCCCTCCAGCAATCACAATACAGACCTGAAAGTGTGCAGGAAAATTATATTAAATCAGAGCATAGAGAATTTGTCATATCCACCTTATTTTTTGTGATGACCCTGACCTACAACAACTCATAAAAACCTGTGATGTTTGAATTTTAATATTTACACAATATTGTTTGCCATTATTTCCCATTAAGTGAAACAAGCAAATTGCATGATCTCATATTCTGATAAATCATCCTCTGCAACATCTCAATCATTACAGCGTTATTCTCAAAAGATTGTGCATTGTTATTCATTTATCCTGTTGTATTCAAATAAAGTAATCTGCTTGATAGAGCTTGGAGGGCATTATCAAAAGGAATGATGGGTTTGTAAATGAGTATGTATGCATGCGAGGAGAGAGCCCTGAGGGATCCATGAAAGCCTCCAGCCTGGTAGTTCATGGAATCTAAAAGAAGGCCATCCGCTCTTCTCTCTGCACAGAGGAGACAGTGAGAAAAGACAGACATTTACAGGCAATATCCAGAAGCGCAGCGAAGACACATCTCTTTGTCATTACAGAAAACGTCAGTGTATCAGGCAATATTCCAAACACACCCTTGACATTTCATATCTAGCGCCAGGATCTCAGAACAGACGTATGCGGGAGGAAATATCATGACATCGCACTCTGCCACATTCTTTACCATGCATGGTTGATCCGTGTTAGCCGAAGACAATTTGGCTGCCATAAAATATGCATGTGGGAAAGGTCAGAGGTTTGATATTTAGACATTTGCTTCAAGGGTCACTTCCGCAAAGTTCTCTCTATGATTGGCTCCATCCCACACACTCGTATCCGAATCAATAAGGACAGTTACAACTGATAAAGGAGCTTGACACACTCAGAGGCCGTATCACATGACCCCAATCAATAGTCTGGAATGCGTAGTTCACCGCTGAACCACCCACCATGTTTTTCATTGATGTGAGAGATACTAGAGACTGAGATGTATTGTATTTAACCAAGTGGAAGCAGAGGAAAGGAGAGAGAATGAATCATGTTAATAATTAACAATTATTAAATGGTACAAATGACTGCAATTAGTGAAAAATGAATGCACAAGACAAACAAGCTCATCAGCAGGAGCCCCAGTTTTACAGAGGTACACACTGAATCCCAAAGACAGAGCCCTGTGAATTCAGGCTAAAATTGGCATCTTAACAAGTCCCTTGATAAACCTGAAGAATAAAAGTGATTTATTTATATGATGATTTTTACAGATTGTATTCATAAATTTTCTGTTCACTGCAGGGAAAACCCTTTTGCTGTATAGACCTTTTCATTACTACATTCTGCTCTAAACTCTTTTGTAATATGTGACCCTGGACCACAAAACCAGTCTTAAGTTGCTCTGACAATTTCGGAAAATTGACACTTAAAACTGGTTTTGTGGTCCAGGGTCACATATGTCTAAGGTTACATTTTCTCTTATTAAAGCACATAGAGCACCCATTCATTTTGGTTCATGTTTGTTCAGTTAGGCTGTGAGAATTGCAGTCAGATTAAAATAATTTTAACTTTTAAAAACGTGTCTCCAGACACTGCATTCTGTTCCATTCTTGAGCGCTGCATCTTGCGTAATTTAAAAAAAAAAGTAAAGGGCAGTTCTTTCATTTTAAAATTAATGCAGTTTTTACAGAATGCTTAGAGTTAATGCAAGTTCTTTATCTTCCATTGGGTGCTTTACTGTAATCCTGCTGTTTGCTGTGACAAGTCTAAATAATTTTCTTGTGTAATCAACTTTATGCAACATATGCTCTCTATTAATTGTATTGACCTGGAACATTATTTTAATATAGCAGGGGAATCAAAGGTGTATATGTGATATATAGTCATGGATTAAAGGTAATTTTACAGTGTTTTAAATTTGATAATGCTAGACCAATCAATTCTAACATAAGCATGCATGAATCACCTCGTATTACAGTAAGCCTGAATAAACAAAAATCATTATAAAAATTTCACACATTGTCATGAATTGCTTTGTGTAAATAAAACCAGTTTTTACCCCAACACTTCAGAAAAACCAAACCCCCCCCCCCCCCCCCCCAAAAAAAAAAAAACAGTGTTATGAATTAATTATAGATAAGTGTGACACCCCCAAATTCTGGAAAAGAAGCAAACAGACTTGTGTACATGTCAACAAATATAACATCTGGAATGAAAGCAGTCATGGTCTCACCCTAGGTCTAGTAAAAACAAAAAACAAAAAAACAACAACTTTGTGTCACAGATCGACCAGGCTCTCACCCCAGCCAATCACAGTGAGCACCCTCACCCGAGCTCTGATTAGACACACCTGCACATCATCACCACCTCATCAAGACTCCCCATAAAACCACACACCTCACCACAGCCAAACGTCCGGTCTCGTTTATGCGAAGTGGACTCTTGCAAGTATAGTCTGTTACTTGCCTGTTACTTGCCTGTTACTTGCCTGTTACTTGCCTGTTACTTGCCTGTTACTTGCCTGTTACTTGCCTGTTACTTGCCTGTTACTTGCCTGTTACTTGCCTGTTACTTGCCTGTTACTTGCCTGTCTGTGAACTACCTCTTGTCCTTCCTCCTAGTGTTGTCGTCCTTGTCCTGGATCCCTGCTTGTCAGTCCCGGAGCTTCAAGACGAAGCGTCGAGGTGTGTGGTTCCCGTTCATCCACGAGCTCCTGTCGAAGAACACCACGGTTCAGTGAGAATCTCAATCCCAGCATACATCTCTGCATCTGAAACTTCTGTTATCTCCTGCCTTCACTCATCTGTACAATAAACCTTACCTTTTATTACATCCCGAGTGTTCCGTCTGCTTCTGTAACACCTTGATGGGCTTTGAATTATTTATGAGTTTTATTGCAATCTTGTCTTTTGAACGCAATCAAAGCAGGTTGCAATTATCTCCTGGAGAGGACCTTTCAACATAGATTCAGGGCTCTTACTGGGAATTTGCATTTATAATACTTTTCCCCATGCTTTAGTTGTCCTGAAGAGTTGTGATTAGGTCTTACCTGCCAGATATCCTGGAGCGCAGGGATACAGAAAAATCAAATCAACGCATTAACAAATCATCTAACCAATATCTTTACTGGACGTCTGCTGTGAACAACTTAACAGTGAGCAAAATCAGATTTTGTGTTGAAACATTTACTCAAATGATTTATGTTGCTTTCTTGATCGTTTTATGGCACAGTAGGAATAGGCAAAAAAATGGGGGATTGAGAGGGGAAATGGAATCAGGACATGCCCCAAATCAGACTCAAACCTTGGTTCTTGTAGCAGCTCTTATGTGTCACTAGCAAGTGCACTATTCGGCAACTTTTGTTTCATGCAGTGCATTTACTGAATGATCATAAATATGAATAATTTCCATTGCTATTATTATAGCATTGTTGAAACCAGACAGCTAATTTTCACTTCACTTGAGTAAATATTGAAATAGGGTGATCATACGTCCTCATTTTCCCAGAATTGATTTTGTTTGCTGTTGACATGCTCTCTACTGTTCTCATATTTTATATGTATGCGTATTTGCATTGCTTTGACTGTTATCTATAGATCCCACTTTCTCTCGATTGGTCAATCACTTAAATGCCTGCACACTATTGTTTAAACTAGTTTTTAGTCATTACCTTTATCGTATATGAAAACAAAGACAAAACTCTGGCATTTAGGCAATTTAGAAATCCTTATGGAGAAATCCATATACAAGTTGAGGTTGTATGTATAGGTCACCCTAATTGAAATTAAATGCTCTTTTTGAAGAGAAAAGGATGTAGAAGAGCGTCTGTTGTGCTGAACACTTGAGTTTTATCTTTGTTGTGAAGAGTGGAGCTTATATCTGAGATGTGTTGCATGCTGTTTTACTCAAAATGGAATTATTGTTGAAATGCCAGCATGACCAGTTTTCTTCTTTGTGCTTTTATGTTAATACTACACATTTCATTTTGCAAAATGATGCAAAATATTCAGTTGGGTTAGTTTGACATGTTGTGCAGGTATTTAGCCTTTACAGTGTATCTGCAACATTCCAATATTTGGAAACGTTTGAAAGTCTGAATTCCGTTTATTTTTAAGTTTATTAAATTTATTTTAATATCAAGGCAAGAAACAACACTGTGCATTAAAAAAAGAAGAAACACCACTGTACAGAAAAAAAGGAATGATCACACTTGACAGTACTTTTTCATACTGGATTATGAAACTTTGCTGTGCTTGGGGAATAATTCAGAAACTTCTCAGACAGATAAATATTTTTTCATAACCAGAGTCATTTCTAATGCCTTTTTCTCCCCATGAGGGCAGTCAGTCTGTCTAAGGGTGTTAAACAAGTTTGCACCTCGCTGGTGCTAAACAACGAAACATAATGGGAAATCGCACTGTCTCTGAGAGATTTCTCAAGCCTCTGAGATAAGTCTCCTCCATAACAACAGATGCCGTCCAATTGTTCTTAAGTTATTACACAGAGCCTTGGAGCTCATCATTATAACAACAAATTGTCTGTGCCAAATGTCATTATGTATGGCATTATTGCTAGTTGAAATAGTCAATTCTTGCTTGTTTCCTGTCAAGTTCTTGTCAGTAGTGAAATCATGGCTTCTTTAATTACATGTATTATTTCTTCCTCAGTATGCAGACATTTATGAAATCTGATTAGCTGTCAAGTCATAATATCATGCAAAAAAAATTTACGTGCTTTGTTCTCTTGGCATATCAACATCAGCAGCTTGAGCTGTAATTTAGAATATATTTGTATTAGTTCCAGTAGATAAAAACATCTAATTGGATTATCATTACCTAAACTTCTCTCTTTAACAAGGTTATCCATCAAATGCAGTTTAATTACCACAAAAGCAAACACTAAGAGGGCTGACTTGCAGCAACGTGATCAGAATGGTTAGCGTAGGCTAGGCGGTGTGTAACAGCGGAGACGTGAATGACACAACTGACTTCAATGTTTTATGGATGAGTTCCTCTATAGGCTCCTAGGCAATATCTGTCAAAGCACAGCTCCTCAAGGATTGAATTAGTCTTTTGATCTACTAATTGATTTGGAAAGCTAAGAAAAAGAAACACTGGAGTTTTCAACTAGCAAGCATGTAAGAAATAAATCACTTTTGGCTGCTGGCTGTCAGAAGCTATGGGGAAAATGCTATTCTTTTCACCTGTTTTTCAAACTGGTGTAAGGATACTTCACATCCTCATTCATTATGATGAATATTCAGAGTTTGTCATAATGATGTATGAATGTAATTTCCAGCGTTCAATTTGGAAATGTTGTATATTTGAGTTATGTACTGTTTGCTTACAATGTTTGGAATAACAAAACCTTACTCTTAAAGAATAAAATGAAAATTTGCTGAAAACGTACTCACCCTCAGGCCATCAAAGATGTAGATGAGTTTCTTCATCAAAACAGATTTGGAGAAATTTTGCATTAGATAATTTTCTCACCAATGGATCATCTGCATTGAATGGGTGCCGACAGAATGAGAGTAAAAACAGTTGATACAAACATCACAATAATCTACACAAGCCATCTATTCCATCTTTAGTCCATAGTAATGCTTTAGTTCATAATAACTAACTATAGTCCATAATAATGCTTCCTCCAGAGGAAAAGTCCACCCCCTGTTGTCCTTGTTTACAATTGTCTTGGACTGTTTGCACTTGTAAACGGTGCTTGATCTGTGCATATTTCTCTTCTGATTCAGACGAGACAACTTTATTTTTAACTTTAGTTTTAACTTTTATTTTTTTTTAATGAACTATTCAGGATACTGCTATCTTTATGTATTACTCTCAATGTGCACAGGTCCATATTGAACAATATTAATCATTTTACAGGGCAGACTTTAGAAATTTGCATGCAAGCGGTGGCATATTGAAATGTGGATGGATGGAGCAGGTGAGTGTTTGATGATGACAAAGCCCTAAGAGAACCAGAAGTGATTAATGAGGACTGAACACAACCCACACCAATCTTACACACCACACAGGCCAGAAAACTGGGTCAGACTCAAATGTTCATATAATACTGGTTTGGAACAGAAGTTGAGTAGAATACTTAAAGGGACATTTCACTGAAAATGATTATTCTTTCATCATACTCACCCTCATGTCATTCAATATTGTAAGCATTCATTCTAAAGCATAAGGACTGCTTAGCTTGTCTGTAAGTTCTGTGAAACTTTTTTGCATTTTCTCTGTAAAGCTGCTTTGATTACTGTGTAAAGCTGCTTTGGAACAATATATCGTGTAAAGCAAAATGCAGACCAAGCAAAGTAAATTAACCCTTGTGTTGTGCTAAAATGACCAGACTTTTTCATGTAAATCTTTATGCCGTATTCTGACCAAAGATCATGGGCCTCACTGATCTGAGCTTATGCACCTCAGTTTTGGAGTGAAAAATTTGTGGACATATACATTTTGCCAATGGTCACTCAGAAACTGAGGTGCAAAAGCTCAGATTAGTAAGGCCTATGATAACTCAGTTTCAAAAGCAATTTTTGTAGGCCAGAACACCAAAAGCAAGGTAACAAGATGGGGAAAAATATCAAAAAGTACAAAAATTCTCATTTTTTTTGTTGCACCCTGTGTGAGCAAAGTCACTTTTGCCAATGTGATAACATTTTTGGGTGATCATAACACGAGGGCAACAGTTTTCAACCATAATCTATAATTTGGTTATAGACTTATCAAAAATCATACAACCTCTCTGGAAGGACATCCTGTTAGAAAAAAACAGTGCTATCAGGAGCAGAATGACCTGGTTGACCTGCGCCACACACTGCATATTTCATGCATTAAGCACAAATTGCTAATTTTGGATGTCTCAGCTCAGTGAGTTCATGGTTTTGAAACTGTATTTAAATTCTGATCACATCAGGGATGCAATTAATCATTGCATGGTTTTAGGGTCAAACTGATGAATATTTAGTTATCTATATAAAATTGCCTTGACCTCTCTTGCCATAACTTTCATTTCATTATTCTAACTAGAGCTGAGGCTTACCTGATATCCCAGGCCGCAGCCTTAAGAGGCATCTGCTCCTCCATGGATTCATAAATTAGATTCATTGCGCATAACAATTTATCAGAGTTCTGCCAAACTGCTTGATATGAATTCATCATAATCTTATTGAGAGTTAAAGGTGTTTATTCTTCTCCTGTTTTAAACATTTAAAAGGTTGATTTTTCTATTTTTGGGACCCCATGGAATGGAAATTGATTCTTTTGAAATTTTAATCTACTTTCAAGATATTGTTAATAAAAATCAAATTAATAAATTAATGAATGAGAAAATGAAAGAATGAAAGAGTGAAATAATAAATAAATAAATATATATATAAATACAATCTTTACCTGGACAAAACTCATTACTTTACCCCAGAGATAAGTCTTAGTGCTACTGCTATTTTAATGTCTCAGCAGGACTTTTCTACACAGCAGTCTTCTTGCAAGTATGCTAATAATCCACATTACATTGTGTTTACAACTTTGCAATGTTTTAACATTTCAGAGCAGATTACATTGCCTTTTTTATTTTTATTTTTTTTGTATCAGCCAAATATATTTTTGAAGGCAAGCCATGCTGAGCTGCTAATAGACATTATGTTAATACAATCCAATATTTGTTTCAATCTTAAAGGGAAAGTTCACTTTGCTAGATGCATGTTCACACCAAGAATGCTAACTATAAAGATAACAATAATAAAGAGTCCACACCATGAACGACAAAATTTGGTATATTATGAGTGTGCACTGCCATTATGTCGTCTGCCACTATGATTCCTTGAGCTCTTTAAAATCAGGTGGATTCTGATTAGCAGTCAATCTTTTTATCGTTCATCAAGCTGGAAAAAATCATTCTGAAGGTAATTCCACTTTTATAGAACGATTATTAAATCTTTATAGTTATAATCCTTGGTGTGAATGGTCCTTAAGTGGAAGCTTTGAATGAACATTTTATGTTTCATCATTTCTTGATAGCCTGACATTTTCCGTTTCAAAATTGAGCTCTCTGTGCTTCTCTCACTTTTTCATAGCCGAAATGGATCTATTCCCTTGGCACTTTGGAAAACCCATTTTTGCTGCAGCTTCATTGTTCTGAAATGATGTATTTTTAAAGAGACTGTCTTTAAAAGTTTTTCTTAACCATCAGTTTTTGAATAATAGTAAACCACATGATGGCCCCAATATAGTGTGACTAGACCCTGAAAATGAAAATGTGCATAGTAAGAGGGTTTCAGCTCATATATGTTAGATGGTTATTGATTGGAGATTGGCAATATAGAGCAATTACTCGCCACTGGACAAGCTGAAGCTTGATCTATTGCTCTGGTTTAACTGTGCCCGATCAATGCCTGTGCACAGCAGACGCATACATCATAATATTCTGACATTCAAAAGTCACAGGGCAAGAATGGAGTGCCACTCTCAGAGACTGATGATAAAGCAAATATTCACAAGCAAATATGTTGTGACAGCAGTTTGACAAACACTTTTCAAAAATTGATCCTGCACGTCTGTCTATTCCTCCAGGGGATACATATGCAAAGGCAAAAAAGAAGAACTGAGAATATCCTATTTATGCAGTCACAGTTTGGTTTAATAGTGGATGTTATTTTAGTATCATTGAGATGCTATTGTAATTAATATTTTGAATTCATTTTTGTTTGTATATTTTGAATTTAATTTTAGTTAAAATTTTAGTAAAGATTTGTAATTTTAGACAGTTTTTTTTGTTTTACATATATATGTCTATGTAGTTTTAGTGAACTATAATAACCATGTCATTACACACACAATATAATGGTTAGATGATTCCAATTAGATGCTCAAACACTGCCAACCCAGTGATATGGAACAGGCATCTCAGTATGACATTGATCGCAAGCAACAGCTATCGGAAGCATCCTGTGTTCCCTCCCCCTCTATTCTTCTTATCTTCTCTTAATTGCCAACTGTCTACCCAAATCATTATTCAACCCTCTATTAAAAGAGCAGAGCAGACATGGATCAGATATGGTATCCTGCGCACTCTGCCAGCCGCCATTCTATGTCATCACTTCCTGTGTACGCCCTGCTCTCATTAGAGCTCCAGCCTGCCACTGTCTCCTGCTGCTGATCCACAACTTGCTCATCAGCTGCACACAGCAAAATCAATACCCTTCCTGGAAAAGCTTGAAGGGTCCATTCTATATCTAACCCTTATTAGTGCAGCTACTGCCCATGACATTTACCATATAAGACCTGTGTCCATGTCAGCGACCCTCAACCTCGTCCCAACCCCCTGAAAACAAACCTCCTCTCACAGTATCACTCCAAAACTGTCACTGTTGCTATGGCAATGCCTTTTTCAAGATAATTGTTGTGTTGTGGAAACCAAAAGCACCCAAATAGTCTGCATTGGAAATGGTACAAACATCTTTAGGAGCAGTAAATTATTGTGGGGGGAATCAGGGGATTAAAAACATGGTCCGATGGAAAGGACCATTTCACTGATGTTCTATTTTAATCACTAAAATTAAATACATTATTATGGATCTAACAAAAATGTAACTATTGGCTTGCAAAACCACCTTTGGAAAAATGAATGTCTTTGATGACCTTCCCATGAGTATCTTGATCCTCAGTTGGCGTTGTAGAGAGCTGTTTATGTAATCGAAAGATTACCCCCCCCCCCCCCCCCCCCCAAAAGTGATTCCCAATCAAATACATTTTAAAAATCACATGAAAAGATCTCAAAACAGAGATCAGACCAAAATGTAGACAGATGTGGACTTGAATCTAAGGGAAAAAGTGATCACAAGGAAGCAGCAAAATTACAAACAAGAGATATAAAAAGCTGCCCAGCTTTGTATTTTTTGGAATATGATTTAGTCAAATCACACTGTAGTTTCATACACTGGAATTTGAGAATATTCTTAGAGCTCTACTTGGTGTGATTGTATGAGAGGTGGAATATAGCACCCTCACGGTTTTGACCTTTCCAGCTTTGGATTGCTGTAGTTTTGATATTCTGTCTATATAGCTGCTATATCCTGCAAGCATAATCACACATAGTGGTCATTTGAATTCTGCACAGGGGTGTCTCTGTTCACTTGTGTGCTCTGTGAGAAGATCCTAATGATTTCCAACAATCAGAGAGGTGAGAATACTGATATTTTAGCTGAGATAACGCTTGACTTAGGAGCTGGGCTGTCTGGATTTCTGAGGATCTGCCTGTCTGATAGGGATCTTAAAGGGTAGAACACTGCTGATTGGATCACCGGTCCCCTTGGTGAGTTTCTAAATAGAAGTTCTGCTATTTTTTTTAAAACTCATGGTGATTATGTTAATTCTAAGTGGCGTGCTGATGTCTTAGTAGGGTTAGGAAAACCATTATTGATAATATTCTTACAATTCTAACTAAATGTTTTAGTTTTTTTTCTGCAACTAGGCACTGGTGTTCATTATAGGTTTATTTTAGTTGGATGTCAGAAAGCTGAAAGCAGTTTCAGATGGATCATAATGGCTCATCATAATGTTGACTATGAAACTGGACAGTGTGAGAAATTTGTCATGAGAGTTTTGTGGGTTATGCACTATCCAAGCACACGCAAATTCATGCCACGTTGACTATTAGATATTGTTAAACAATAATTCATACATTTTATGACATTGCATTAATTATACCATCAAAGATTAATGTTATGATTTGCATGAATAAAGCTGTTTTGTGTATTGTGTTTGCCAAAAGAGACTTTGTATTGGCTTGGATAATGCGTTGGTGGAGACAATATGAGTTTCATTGTGTGGCAGAACACATGCTGGCACATTTTTCCCATAAGATTCATAATCTCATTGTGTGCTCTCTGGACAGAGTTATTTTGTGCTCTGTGATAGTGATAACTGAAGCGGTATAAGAAAATAAAAGAGATGTAAACGGTTAGTTGTTCATTGCTGTCAGTTTCGGGGCTTTCTCATCTTGTACACTGTTTGTGAGCAATTCCCATTGAGCAGAATTCATAAAAGAACAGTTTTATATTGACTGTTTTTTCTAGGTTCCCTGCAGTTGATCGATCTGTTCAAGCACATTGCAGTTTTTATGCTTAAATTGCATTTTATTTGAGTTGGCTCTGAACAAGTCCCCCGTTGATGAATAAATAGTGGCTTTCCTTAAAAAAAACATTTAACTTAACAGGTAAAGATGTTGAGATTTCTGTGGCTTAGTGAATTTACATCAAACCACGTTTTAGGTTTATTCCCTTTTGAGCAAAATAAACAATAAATGCAGACAGTTTTAGGATCAGCCCTTATGAGACACCTTTTCTGAACCTTTTTTAAAATAATATACTGTAGTATGTCGGATTTATTGCAGTAGAAGCCATTAAAGTGATTTTAGAACTATGCAATTTGTATGAAATTTGCAGCAAGCCCAATGGACAGACGTGTTTATAACCTCTGTCCTACATATTTGCCCTTCTTTGAAAACTTTAAAATGTCCCTCAGAAAGCTGTCCTTTGAAGGCTGTTTAGAGGAAGAACATTGATTGACTGGGAGCTTTCAGAGTCTGTGAAGTAGAGCATGCAATGAGGCCTCAGATAATGTTGAGTTCATGCAGCATTCAGGCATATTTTAAAGCCAGTTTTGCAATCTACGGACAGTTCTTGTTGAGGGGCTATCAGCTCACTGCAGGCGGGTGGATGCAAGCATTCTTGCATAATATATCGAAATCCATCAATGCGAACATTGATATAAATATTCCAAATAACTGGGCAAGATAAATGTAAGCATATGTTGCACACAATTTTAGCTTTTGCATTGAATATGTGTGAATTTAAGCATATTAGATTCCTTGCATTTCTTATTCGGAAATTTGAATAAAAGTGTGGTAAATTAATTTATGTAAATGCTATGTTCGTTTTTCAAGGCAATTTTACATTCTGTATATCTTTTTTTCCAAGAATTTGTGTTGTTATAATTGTGAGTCATTGATTCAAGCATAGGTATTTCATGAGAATGTATGTTACTCACCATGAACGACCTTAATAGCTCAATTTTCTCTATTGATCATTTTTAGTTTAAGGGCTCTCTGACGCCTTGTGTTGCTAGAAAAAACATTGAAACCATTGTTTTCTCAGAACCTAAGAATTTGTTCTTTGCTTGTTTTTACGTAACATTATGTCTAAAAGCTTCATGATCAAATTAAACAAATAATATTTCAGAATATGTAAATGTATTATGAATTACGTTATATAATTATTCATCTTTTTATTCTTTTGTATTTCTAGGGTGCAGTTCCACACCTAAACAGCTGCACATTTCCAAATGATTATGAACAAGGGCTATAAGTTAATACACTACTTTTAATATCAACCAGTTGTATTGATCCATTATCTTCCTGCATCCTTAGCGTGAATGAAATGCAAACAGTGTAGTACTTGATGGGGCACCACATCACTTGTAACTTTTACAGGACAATATGATTTTCTGTGCTCCTCAGAGCTTTTTTCTGTTCCCATGGTACTGTAAGGCTCCACCCATCCGGCCCAAGGAAGGTTTCCGGTGGTGGATGAAGGTTTCCTGCGTGCTCGGTCTTTCCAAATGTGCAAAGTTCTTCAATTTAAATTAAACTTTAATCTGACTCCATTTTATCATTTAATCTGACTCCATTTTAGCTTGACCTCGTATTTAGCTTGAAATACAAATTGATTGCTTGTCCATTTCTAATTTATTATTCTGATATTTGATTATTCTAGTTAACTCTTAACTTTATATTTACTCGTTCATTCGGTTGCTCATGTCTTTAACAAGGATGCAACGTAATCTACTAGAGTCAATAATTACAGAGTAAAACAGAATAAGGTCAAATGTAACAATTTATTATCAGTCAGGTAAATACTGTATGTATTATCTCAATTCCACAGCAATTCAAAGAGATCAAATCATATCAATACAAAACATAGAATTCTCAAAGATAAATCTATGAGTAAAGAATGCAAACCTGACTTTATAGAAATACGTAGTGTGAGTATTGACACAGCACACTACGGGCTTCTGGCTACAGAAATCGCCCTGATCCTTTTGCCAAATTTCTTTAAGTACTTCAGACCAGAATAAACATCCCCCAAACTCGAGACAGGAACTAACAATTTGGATTTGCTTTGATCAAGCCAAGTTGGCACCTTTTGGGACAGAAGGTAATTTGCATGAAAACCACTAGGTGTTGGTCCGCCCTCTACAGTATGCAAAATGTCTCTGAACTCTTAGGATTTGTATTACCTTTTAGTTTACTTCTTATAAGAATGAGACCATTGTACCAGTCGCCCTGAGACAATTCAAATGATACCAAACATGACTGTAAATAACACTTGCATTAATGTAGAATATTACATTCTTCTATTGATCATTCTGAGTGAAGGGAAGGATGGGTGATGGAAAGGAAGGGATGAAAAGGAGTTTATGCATATGCGAGGGAGGCATTTTCCCGCATTTTCTCTCAGTGGGATGTGGAGACAGATGTCTGTATGTTAATGCACTGTGTGTGTGTTGTCCATCTCAGAAGTCAAAGTGTCTGAGATTCTGTAATCCTTACAGTACCAATGTTCACAAGAAACCCAGCATATGCCAATCTACTTTTGTAGGCAAACCAGAAACGCTAATCGATTCTAACTTACACTGAGATAGAGATTCTCCTGGGTACTTAAAAATGTATAAGAGGTCTGAATAGTGGACTACACACACCTCTGATGTCAGAGATGTCTTTACCTACAAGAGATCTCAAAGGGCCTAAAATATGAATATCAGTAACTGTACAAAATATCCTGTAGGCACTTTTCATTTGCTTTTAAGAAGCATAGCTGTCATCAGTCATATTGTAGAGAAGAATGTGCCCTATATGTCTGTTGGACCAAAGAATCAGATAAATATTAAAGATGCACTCAGTATATGTATAAATGTAATTAATGTAATATTAAAATTATAATAATACTGATGTATCATTTTATTTGTTATTTTATCATTTTATTTGTTATGATTTCATTATTATTGTGGTGTTATTTGATACATTAGTATTCTACTTTATTGTCCTTTATGACATATGCAAGATTTTTAAATTTTTAAATTTACATTTTTTATATATATTTTCAATGTTTTTTTTATTTAATTATTATTTTTGAGTGTTGACAAATAATAAACAAGAATAATGACTTTTTGACATGCACATTATTCTGTTCATTACAAACATCTATACCTGTTGTCAAGTAGTTACAAGTTATGAGCTGAATTGAAGAAAGGTGTAAACACACACACACACACACACACACCCTCAAGCCTGTTTGCTTGGGAAAAATGAAATATGAGGCTTCTCTGTGAGTCATGGTAGTTTGGTTGGTGTGAGCTGAAGCTGTGAGGTATTTACAGGGGGGTCCACTGCAGTGATACAGAAAGCTATGACCTTTCCTTTAAGAACAGCCACTAAATCATTGTCTCTGTTGCAGAGTATCTTAGCTGGCTAAGACAGAGTGGATGGCTATATCAAGGGCTCTGTCTCACTGCCTTTTGAAATC
Source organism: Barbus barbus (assembly GCF_936440315.1). NCBI lineage: Eukaryota > Metazoa > Chordata > Actinopteri > Cypriniformes > Cyprinidae > Barbus > Barbus barbus. The sequence goes on from NC_136750.1 coordinate 21,749,709, forward strand.
TTTTCGATTAATTGCAGGGGTGGTGGATGAAAGGCCAGTCACCTCTGTCTAAATAATCCTGGATAATGAAAATTCCCTGACAAAATCAGTAGCAAGGGATGAATATCCAGTGCCCTAGACTTCATGTTCAGAGGTAAAAATACATTTAGAGCAGATTACATTGGCATTACTTACATATTCAGATCCATTAAGTAATCTCACTTCACAAATAATAACATGTATCCGTTACGCAAATAAATCTGTTTGAAAACACCTAGAAATGTGGTGATTTTTGGAAGCGAAACTATTGTGTAACATTTTATTATTGAAAACATTATCTACCTTAATTCAACAAAAACCTTCAGCCCCTTTTTTTTTTTGGTCAGAAATTGATATTTAAAGCTGATTTTTTTTTTTTTCACTCCAATGTTAAAATAATTGCTTCTATCCCAACCTATTGTGCCATTGACTCAATGAATGGAGTTGGGACATTTCGTTTATCAAAATAATGTATCACCAATAAGGTGATGTGTTTGGGAAACCCATTTGGAAAAAGCAATGATTTTTGTGATTCCATTTGATGACAATAATGGCACTGAATTTACATGCCTTTAAAAAGAATGTCAACAGTTGGACTGACAGCTTTAATGCAGTACTGTAAAAAATATTCTGTTAAATTTACCGTAAAAAAGCTGACAACTGTGGTTGCCAATAATTCAACGTGAACACCAGGGATGGTGTTTCATGTATTGCAGGATGGCATGTATATTTAAAAAAAAATTGTGGTACAAAAGAAAATCACATCATAAATCAGAGTTCATGGTGAGTGGTCTATCCATAAAACATGGGCAATACTTGTATATATAAACAGACAAAACGCCATCGGGGTGTAACAAATTGACCTAAATGGATAACACAGATGACATCAGAATAATCCAATAAACATAACATAAATTGTAACACAAAATTATAATTATATGTGATGTGTAACATCAAAATTCCATTTACTGTTTTTCATTGTAAATTATAAATCGGATAGTTCCGGTCCTTGATTCTGATTGGTTGAGCTAAGTTTGAAGCTGTTGTAAATTACTCTACAAACATACTGTCACAGATCAGCCTCATTCACCTCCTAATCACAACGCACTCCATCACCTGAGTCTTAATTGCACGCACCTGCACATCACCAGCACCCTCATCAGCCAGCATACAAAAGCACACACCTCACACCAGTTCATGGTCCGATCTTGTTCGTTTGAAGTGGACTGATGCTACTACAGCTAGTTACCATTTACTTACCTTGATAGCCTACTTACCGCCTGTCTCATCTCCAGCGTGTTCCTCCCAGCTCTTCCATTGTCTGTGTTTCCCAGGATCTCCATGAGTGTGTGTCCGTTGTCCAGGATTGTGAGCTACCTGCTGACTCCACCGATTTTAAATAAAATAATAAATAAAAGCAATAAATAAAAGGGGGTTGTAACCACTCTGCTTCGCATCGTGCCTAACAATACCCCTTAACTGTTATAAATTCATTGTAAACCACGGCTTCTTGGGGCTTATTGCTTTATTTTATGATAATTCATAACTTTACATCCTAAAACTATAAATTTAAAGTATTTTATGTATGATGTATAGGTTTTTATTTTTTATTTTTTACAGTTAATCAATTAACAGGGTTTAACTGCCATTTTTATTTATTATTTTTTTATTTATTGTAAACAAAATTACAACCGTTTTTACAGAGTGGAGAGATGATATCATTAATGCTCTTGTGTGCACAATAAAAAAATTATATGATCAATAATGCGTTTTAAGGTTATACAAGATTTAACTACCTTTTTTTGAAAATCACCTTAATATAATTTCAAATGAAATATTGATTAATAGCCTACTTTACTGTAGCAATTAAACTTCAATTTTAAGTTGAAGTATGTGGAAATGTTCACAATGTAAATCACTTAAGAGGTTTTTCTTTGTCAGGACACCAAAAAACACTTGAAAATGCTATAATGCATTGCCTTTTTCGGAGTGTCTATTTACACTTACATTTACACTTAGTGCAAATAGCCCGCCTTGTTGGCAGAGGCTATTTACACTAACTCTGCCCACTAATGTGTGATTGGGATAGTCAACAATATAAAAAACTGCTATGAGTCATCAGCTCCAGTGGTGCAGATGTTAAAGATAGTGCTGTGGTTTTTTTTGGATTGACCTGGGTTCGAACCTGCCTTTTGCCTAACTTTTTTTTCTCCTTTTTTCAAATCTCATATCATATCGTAAAGGCATTTTATTTTCATTAAAAATGAAGGAAATAACCAAAAACTTGAAAATAAAGTATCGGGTAGGGAGGGCTTTATTGTACCAATAAGGTGGCATCCATTTAATAATTTGAATTAAAATTATAATTTACACTCAATACGTTATTGCATACTGTCTTATAATGTAATACAATACTGAAGTGCAGATAATTGCCACTATTTGCAACAAGTAGTATAAATAGCAGAAAATCCTGCTATTTTAACAGTGTAAATAGAATCCACTGCTATTTGCACTTAAACAGCATCTAGCCTATCGCTAAGAAAATATGCTATTTTCACGTGTACATAGCTATTTACTTAGTGTAAAAATAGCCTCTATCGCTATTTGCCTTTTTTTTTTACTTTGTTATATTGAAGAAGAAAAGCAAAGGAAATTTTCTATGTAATCAGTGACCCTTATGAAATATCTGTTGCTTTATCATTAGCTGCATTTGCTTGAAAGCAGGTGAAGTGAACTGATGAGGCACCTCAGTGAGATTTACTCATCAGAGCTGGATTCTCGGCTCACAGGGCTGTGAGGAGGTCTCTGACACACACCTTCTCCAGTCATGCCCTGTTAGTTCTGCCGTGAGGCGAAATAGAGGGAGACACATTGCATCGTCCAAGGACCCCACATCCTCTCTGGCAGCAGGCTTTTTTTTTTTCTTTTTCTTGGAACTGTCAAGTTGGTTGAGCTGGGCAGCAGCGGTACCTTTCTCCCCCTCAGTTTCATCCCTCTCCGCCCTCATTGAGAATTCTGGTGCTCACCTGACAGGGCCTCAGCAGGGGCCTCCTGCCATCTGGCCTCATCTGCATGCTGGTACACCGGAAGCCAATGAGACTCTCTGGGAGAGCTGGGCTTTAATGTTGGTGTCTCCAGCGACTGACTCCAGTTATATCTCAGACAGCGAGGCATTAAGAGCTAAAGCGCTAAATTGCTGTCTGGAGATCCTCGACAGTTTTAAAAGGGAAAACCACTAAGATGCTCTGCAGAGACCTTCCGTTTTGGAAAAAATTAATTCCTGTCTAATCAAGCTAGCCAATAAAGCATATAAGAAGCTTAGCCAAGGCCTTTTCATTTTTGGCACTTAATGTAGCGTAGATATTATGTAAATAAATATTTCTAGTTTTTGTTCAGGGAATGGGCTAGTATGTGAGTGATTTCTTCTTTTCAGTGCTTTCAGAAAGTTTCCAGAAGTTTGAAAAGTGCAAGATATGTAAATGCAGCAAGGTGTGCTTGTATCTAGGCTGTACTTTAAGATATTTAGATATTTTGTCAGAGTTTCATGACAGCTATCACTGTTTGGCAGAGACCCTATAATGAGTTGGTTGTGTTGTAAATGAGTTCTGCTGGATACAAAATTCACTGACTTCTCTAAAAAAGTAGATGTAATGCTTTTTTGAGCTAAGTTTATGTAAGCAAAGTTTGCAGTTCTGAAAGGTACAGTATGTTTTCGCAATACAATGAACTTTTTCATCTCAAAAGATAGAGAAGATTTATTCATCTATTGTATTTATTGCAGTTAAATTCATATTCTAATTCAGTGACTTGGAAAATCAGTTTTATGTTGAAAGATGACTGCACTGAATGAAACTAAGCAGAAATGTCTTATGACTGTGGAAATGGCATGATTGCATGGTAATACCATGTTTTGTACCATAGTATTCTTTGAAGTACCTTCTCTGAAGTACCAGAAATATTGAGGTACGTGGATATAGTAAAAAAAAAAGCCTCTTTCCATCCTTACATTAATAAATCAAAAGGGTAATTGTGAGATACAAAGATACAAAATATTTATACATGTATTCAACGGGGAATGCATTAAACTGATAAAAAGTGACAGCAACATTTAAAATTTAAACCATTTATGTTACCAAGGATTTCAAATAAATGCTGTTCTTTTGACCCTTCTAGTCATCATAGGTTCCTGAAAACAATTTATCTAATTTTTCACCAAAATATTATAGTACAAAAGTTTTAACACTGACAATAATAATAAATGTATTTCAATTATTTCTTAAATGAGCACAAAAATAAGCATAATAGAAGGATTTCTGAAGAATTTTGACACCCATATTTAGATATGCACTCAATAAAAACGCCCTGCAATTGTACTTTTAGTACACTAAACTGGGATACTTAAAGTCTGCTAAATTGGAACAACTAATATTTTGTGCATTGTGCACTAGTACACCAAATAAAGTTTACAGTAATTCAAATTTTTTTATGCCAGTATGTCTCGAGCAATAAGTATGTTAAAAGATTTTAACTATACTTATGAAATTAATGTATTTTAGATATATTACCTTTTTTTAGGGGGGACCGGAGTAATGGCTTTTCCATCACAGGACATTTTACAATATATTAAAATAGAACACATATGTTAAATTGTAATAGTATTTCAGAATATTACTATTTTTAATGTAATTTTGATCAAATAAATTCAGCATTTTAGGTTAAGTAGACCATTAGAAAGCTGCAGCCCATCCATAACGCTGCTGCCAGGATTCTGAAAAGAACCAGAAAATTTGAGCATATCACACCAGTCCTCAGGTCCTTACACTGGCTTCCAGTTACATTTAGGATTGATTTTAAAGTACTTTTACTCGTTTATTGTCACAATGCTCAGGGAGCAAGGAGCACGTTCTATAATCCTTCTTTATTGAAGCCAACACATGGAACTCGGTGGTAACACAAACAATACCGGACATGGGAGACATAGAGACACAGGGCTTAAGTACACTAGGAAATCAAACGAGGAAGAACAGAAACGGATAAGGAGTAATTAAACACAGGGCTGGGGAAAAATTAACTAATAATGACTGTAAACGAGGAAAAGAACAGGAAGTCCAAATAAGGACATAGGGAAACACAGGGAGCATGTGGAAACACAAGACACAGGGAAACAAAGTCTGACAGTTTATAAGTCACTCAATGGCCTAGGACCTAAATACATCACTGATATGCTCACTGAATATAAACCTAACAGACCACTCAGATCATTAGGATCGAGTCAGTTAGAAATACCAAGGGTTCACACAAAACAAGGGGAGTCCGCTTTTAGCTATTATGCCACCCACAGTTGGAACCAGCTTCCAGAAGAGATCAGATGTGCTAAAACATTAGCCACATTTAAATCCAGACTCAAAACTTATCTGTTTAGCTGTGCATTTGTTGAATGAGCACTGTGCTATGTCCGAACTGACTGCACTGTATTTTATGCATAATCATTTTCTATTCTTAACTGTTTTAAATTCATTTTAAATCAATATATCATTTTAAAATTCCTTGTTTTTATTATTATTTTTAATTCCTTGTTTTTGTTGCTGTCTATTATTTTTAATGACTAGTTCACTTTCTTCTGCACTGTAAAAAAATGCTGTAAATTTACAGCAGAAATTTACGGTACTGAACCGTTATCTAAAATTACAGTTTTTTACCGTAAATTAGCACGTGATCTGTGGGGGAGGAACGGCAAGAGTGAGTGAGTGAGTGACACGACCTTTCAGTGGAATCTAGTTTTCATCAAGTGTGAAGTTGAAGCTCATTTACAGGTAGCAGATCACAGGTGAATATAAAACAAGTGTGCTCACTTTTAATCTTATTATTTTCATTTATTTTTTCGCTTTAAAACAGTGGATGTAGCTAAATTTATTGTTCCTCAAAGTTAAGTGTGTGTGTGTGTGCGCGCGCGCGCCTGCTTGCAGCTGGCATATTTTTGTTCTTTTATTGTGCAAAAGTTAAGTATACCCTAATATAGAGGGAAATGTAAAATAAGTGCATTCGTTTGATCATTTTATTAAATTGGTTTTTGAATTTGCCGCCATTTGGCAGTATGTTTTTTTATGCAGTGGGGGGTGGTGGTGTTGGTGGAACAGCTAACAGTTAGGTTCTTTAGCACGAGCTAATTGCATAGCACGTCTTTCTCAGTGGAAGTTATCCACACAGTTTTCATCTTAAATCTCATTTACAGGTAGTAGACCACAAGTGAATCTAAAATATGTGTGTTCAATTTTAAGCTCATGTACTTTTAATTTTGCACTTTAAGACAGCTAAATGTATTGTTCCTCAAAGTTAAGTGTGTGTGTTCGCGTGTGTTGCATATATTTTTGTTCTTTTATTGTGCAAAAGTTACCCTAATATAGAGGAAATGTAAAATAAGTGTGTTCGTTGGATTATTTTAAGTAGGCTTTTGAATTTGCCGGCTTTTGACAGTATGTTTTTTTTTTACACGGAGGGGGGAAGTGAGGTTCTTAATTAGCACGAGTGAATTGTGTCTCACTGGACGTTATCTGCACTGATTAAATCTCAAGTCTCGTCAAAAGCAACTTGGGGTAATCTAAATAACATTATTATGTTGGCTTTGTACAGTATATGAACACAACCGTTTTAACAGCATATTTTTGCACTCGATAAATTTGCTCCAACTACGTACATTGAACATGAAATTCACTTAAATTTTAACTTCCTCAAAGTTAAAACACGTGTGTTTGATAGCTAGATTGTGCTCGACTGAATGTGAAAAGGCTATTATTGAGTCTGAAAACACAGAGATGGCACTCCTGCATGTCAAGCTTCTAATGTCCCATTTTCAGGAACATGAAGATGGACTGGTGTTGCATGCAGATGTGAGTATTTAGTTTTCTTCTTTCTACTTTGCTAAATTATATTATGTATTCTGACTTGTGTTTTGTGTGTCCTCCACAGGTTGCTGCATCTGCAGCTGATGTTGAGAAGAAACTTAATCTACCTGCAAGTCCTCGTCTCATTTTGCTGGGTTAGTGTCTTATTAGGATGTTAAAGGATTAGTTCACTTTAAAATGAAAATTAGCCCAAGGTTTACTCACCCTTAAGCCATCCTAGGTGTATCTGACTTTTGTCTTTCTGATAAACACAATGGGAGATATTTTAATAAATATCCTGATGCATCCGAGCTTTATATTGGAAGTGAACAGGGGTCACGAGTATGAAGCTGAAGAAAGTGCATCCATCAACATCCATCCATCATAAACGTGTACTCCACATGGCTCTGGGGGGTTAATAAAGGCCTTCTGAAGCGAAGCGATACGTTTGTGTAAAAAAAAAAAATCCATATTTAACAAGTTATGTAGTAAAATATCTAGCTTCCACCAGACAACCTTTCGTATTCAACGTACAAAGAAAGTGTAATGCCTTTCGCAGTTCAAAACACGTGCACTACGTTCTACACCTTCCCTATTCAACTTATGTAAAAAACTTAACTGACGTGACACCAGTTTACACTTTCTTCGGAACTTGAATACGGATGGTGGTCTGGCGGAAGCTAAATAATTTATTTCATAACATGTGAAATACAGATTTTTATTTTTTTTACACAAATGCATCGCTTCGCTTCAGGTCTTTATTAACCCCTGGAGCTGTGTGGACTACGTTTACGATGGATGGATGTGGATGGAAGCACTTTCTTCAGCTCATAATCGTGAACTCTGTTCACTGCCATTATAAAGCTTAGATGCATCATGATATTTATTAAAATATCTCTGATTGTGTTCATCAGAAAGAAGAAAGCCATGTATACCTAGGATGGCTTGAGGGTAAAACTTGGGATAATTTACATTTGAAAGTGAACTAATTCATTAAGAAGAAACATTGACATATGGAGAAGATGCAATAAAAAAAAAAACATTTCTATTGTATACAGATGTTAAAGAATAGTGAAGTGACATTCAGTGAAATGACATTAAATGAAATGACATTAGTTCACCCAAAAATGAAAATTCTGTCATCTACTCACCCTCATGTTGTTCCAAACCTGTATAAATTTCTTTGCACTGCTGAATGCTCCACACTATTTTTTTCCTACTATGGAAGTCTATGCTGCCCCAAACCTGTTGGGTTACAAACATTCTTCTAGATATATTCCTTTGTGTGCAGTATTATGGCAATTTAATTTTTGGGTGATCTAACCCTTTACAATATAGTCTTCTCAAAAGCAAATCTTGAAACGAGTTGTGCCAATGTTTTCGTTATTGTTATATATATTTTTTAATTAAAAAAAAAAAAGTTTTTTTTTTTTGCTGTTTTTATTCTAGGTATGGCAGAGGAGACAAATCTGCAGTATCAAGAGGAGGCTTCTTGCACATTGGAGTTTCTTCAAAGGTGTGACACAGAATCATCTTCATAAGAATTTTGACACATGATTCTTGTATACTATGGTAATTTGTTATATAACTGTCTTTAGACGCTTCGTTGGAATAAACCCAAAAAGAGGCTCAAAGACCTGCAGAGGCAAGGTGGTCTCGAAGAAGACGGGCAAGGTGGTGAATAAAAAGTCTGCAACAGTTAATCCAAAGGTTGCCTCTCTCCTGAAAAATCTTGTGGATTTTGAATGGGATTTCATCTAGGTAAGTGAATTTGCACATACACACTTATTTCTGTACCTGAAGGTTTTGAAGAATCAAAGTGGTAGTTGCAAAGGCAGTCTATGGAAGGAAATCTGACAGTATTCTGTCATCAAAAAAGTTCTTCATTTGTGTTCCAAGGATAAAGAAGGTCTTACAGGTTTGGAACAACATGAGGGTGAGTAATTAATGACAGAATTTTCATTTTGGGATGAACTAACCCTTTAAATTTAAAATAGGGTTTAGAAAGAACAATAACCCAGAGTTATGGACAGTAAAGCCCTTTTTTGTGACAGGCATCATTGTACCATGCTGCTGGATATAAAAAAGCCTGCCGCCTCTTCTTCAAGCTCAAAATGTCTCCCCATTTACTCTCTCCTTAAAAGGGTTAGTTCACCCATAAATTCAATTTCTGTCATTTATTACTCACCCTTGTGTCGTACACACCAGTTTTAAAGGATTAGTTCACTTTCAAATTAAAATTTCCTGATAATTTACTCACCCCCATGTCATCCAAGATGTTTATGTATTTCTTTCTTCAGTCGAAAAGAAATTAAGGTTTTTGATGAAAACATTCCAGAATATTTCTCCATATAGTGTACTTCAATGGACTCCAAATGGTTGAAGGTCAAAATTACAGTTTCAGTGCAGCTTCAAAGGGCTATAAACGATACCAGACGATGAATAAGGGTCTTATCTAGCGAAACTATCGGCCATTTAAAAAAAAAATGTATATGCTTTATAAACACCAATGCTGGCCTTACTCTGTTCTGCGATGTGCGTTCATGACTTCACGTAATACGTAATTATGTTGAAAAGGTCACGCTTGACATAGGCAGAAGTACCGAGTCAGTGTTTAAAAGGGTGAAAACTCCATCTCATCTTCTCCTCCAAGTTCAAAATCTTCCGACATCGTTGTTTTACCTTTTAACTCTCTTTTTTTGTAAGTGATGTTTGACTTCGTATTTGCACATTCAACTTGTAAACACTGACTCGGTACTTCTGCCTATGTCAAGTGTGACCTTTTCAACATTATTACGTGAAGTCATGAACGCGCATCGCAGAACAGAGTAAGGCCAGCATTGGTGTTTATAAAGCATATACATTTTTTTTTTTTTTTTTAAATGACTGATCGTTTCGCTAGATAAGACTCGTATTCATCATCTGGTATCGTTTATAGCCTTTTGGAGCTGCACTGAAACTGTAATTTTGACCTTCAACTGTTTGGAGTCCATTGAAGTAAACTTGGAGAAAAATTCTGGAATGTTTTAATCAAAAACCTTAATTTCTTTTTGACTACATCTTGGATGACGTGGGGGTGAGTAAATTATCAGGAAATTTTCATTTAAAACTGAACTAATCCTTTAATGTTACCTTCGTTCATCTTCTAAACACAAATTAAGATCTTTTTGATGAAGTCTGAGAGGTTTCTGTCTCTCCATAGAGATCCAGTACAACTACCATTTCAAGGTCCAGAAAGGTAGGAAAAAGGCATCATTAAAGTACCCCATGTGACTCCAGTGGCATAAACTCAGTTTTATGAAGCCACATGAGTGCTTTGTTTGTGCAAAAAAACAATTTACCACTTTATTTACAAAAATATTGATCTGCAACGCACGTTCACAAGAGCTTCACGACGCATATGTGTTGTGTTCTGACTTGCGTGTACTCCATGTGGCTCCAGTGGCTTAAACTCAATTTTATGACTGCCTATTTTGTGTAAAAAAACATAATTTACCACTTCATTTACAAAATATTATCCAAAGCGTTCACGCAACAATGCCAGCTCGTGAGCACAAAACGCATGCGTCGTGATGCTCTAATGAACGTACATGTGCATTGAGGTGACACGCAAGTCAGAACACAACACATATGCGTCGTGAAGCTCTTGTGAACGTGCGTTGCAGATCAATATTTTTGTAAATAAAGTGGTAAATTGTTTTTTTTTTGCACAAAGCACTCATGTGGCTTCATAAAACTGAGTTTATGCCACTGGAGTCACATGGGGTACTTTAATGATATATTTTTCCTATCTTTCTGGACTTTGGAGTGGTAGTTGTACTGGATCTCTATGGAGAGACAGAAACCTCTCAGACGTCATCAAAAATATCTTAATTTGTGTTCAGAAAATGAATGAAGGTCTTACGGATGTGGAACGACACGAGGATGAATAATAAATGACAGAATTTTCATTTGAGTGAACTAACCCCCCCATTTTTGTCTTTCAGACTACACCTGCATCAGTTTGAAGATTCTGGAATGTTTTTGGCCTGTTCCTGTTCCAGTTACTTGCCAGGTTTTGACACTTAAACTAAAATCACCTTCAAAATGTTTCATATTCAATAGTGTTTTTAAAGGCTGTTTTTAGGGGAATGTACACCCCAAGCATGTTCTTGGCAAAAGTATTCAGATTTTCACTAAAATGTCAATAAAAGTTGTGATGTAAGTTGTATCCTCTTGATCCTGTTTTTTTTTTTCTTGGGAAAATATTATACATTAAATATTGCAATACCAGTTTATTTTTACAAGTACATATATAGATATTAAAGTTAAATAATACGTAACTTGGAATACAGTAATGAAACTGCAGGATTACAAAGGAGTACAAAGCTGGAAACCCTGCTGCCAGTATTTTACTGTTAATTTACAGAGAAACTGTAATTTAGATTACGGTAATGAAAATGTAAAATTACGGTACACAGCTGGAAACCCTGCTGCCAGTATTTTACCGTTAATTTACAGAGAAGCTGTAATTTAGATTACGGTAATGAAAATGTAAAATTACGGTACACAGCTGGAAACCCTGCTGCCAGTATTTTACCGTTAATTTACAGAGAAGCTGTAATTTAGATTACGGTAATGAAACTGTAAAATTACAGTACACAGCTGGAAACCCTGCTGCCAGTATTTTACCGTTAATTTACAGGTAAATTTTTTACAGTGTGTGTAAAACACTTTGAATTACCACTGTGTATGAAATGTGCTATATAAACTTTCCTTGCCTTGCCTTGCCTTAATTGACAAAACATTTCAATGTTGTTTTTAAAGTGTCTTACTCTCGCCTACATAGCAAAAGGGTTTCTCCTCTTGATTTCCCATCTTTTCTCTCGGTTTTTTCTTCTTCTTTTATGCCTTGAGTAGACATCGATTGATGCCATTATCTTCACTCACTTGTGGAACGTAAAGACGGCAGAAGTCTCTTCTCCGCTGCTTGACTAAGCATTAACCTGTGAGTTTGACCCAGTTTTCTGGCCCGTGTGCATAAGGTTTGTGTGAGTTGTGTTCAGTCCTCATTAAACACTTCTGTTCCTCGCAGGGCTTAGTGTCATCATTACACACTCACCTACTCCATCTACGAGTGCTCTGACACATTTTAATATTCCATTACCTATATGCAAATGCTCTGACTCTGCCCTAGGTTATGATTTATATGGGTTTGCAACAGACCTCCACACACATATTTCTACTTGTGAACAAATCCTCCAGGCTGAGCGAGATCACCTGCCACATTAAGGTCTCCTGAAGTTATAGATTATTCATCTTACAGCTTGCATTATGAGCATATTGTGTGGCAGCACAGATCAAAAGCAGATGTAGTGTAAGTGTGCACCAGATAAACTCAGAAGCAAATTAATGTTCTCACTGACACCCAATTGCCCACAACCAACCTGATTTATTTTCTTCGAGTATGAAAGTAGAATTCTGTTACTTATTCTTTACTTTCAAAATTGATTAAGAGATCAGAAAGACTAATTCGGTCCTCAAGGAGCTGTTCTTCCCACATTTGCCTGCAGGAGCATATTCATACAGCTCACAAGTCTCCTTGATAGGGGATCTGTGCATTTAAGCCTACAGCTGTGTACAAAATTGCATACTTTATGAGTAGGTACTTCCTTTGAATACTGTAAAAAATTTTCTATAAAGTATGATGTTTAAATTTAATTTGAAAGTACTACATTTGTCATGTCATACGCCATTATCATATGACCTATATTGTCATTTGCGCCGCTTCACTGACATTCACAAATACTCTCCCATGGCCTCATGGAATATTAAAGTGGTGCACACTTCAGAATCTCCTGAAATAGAAGGTAATCATTTCTGCCTACTGTTTTATGAAAACTGTAAATTCGGACATACTACTCTGTTCACCTACTGTTTCCCTACAGTACAGTAGGGATGTATACAGCCCTAGTGTTTCCTGTGTTTGTCAGGTCTTGTTCTTCCTTGGCTGTTCTTGGTTTTTACTCCTTGTGTTGTTTTGTTTTTGTTAATAAATCTTAATTTGCTTTTGGATCTGTCTTCCTCCACATTTCTGAGTTTTATCCCACATTATCAAGTCTTCATGTAGCACCGGTAGTACCGAGTACCAGGTCAATCCAAACCTGCTTTCAAACGCTCCTATGCATATTTGTTTTTGCACGCTGTGAAGAGGATGAGGAATTTCTATTATCACATTAAAAACAGGATGTAAATAAGAGATTCACTGTACAGTATAGTGTTCAAGTTCAAGTTAAACTTTGCTTTGCTTCGTAGACAGTACAGAAGTACAGAGTACAGAAGCGAACTGAAATTGAGCGGAAGTACGAAGTCTGACGTAGTCAGGCTAGAGCTTTGGCTGACATGAAGGGATCTTAACTTTACTGATAATAAAGGGAGCACTCTTTGTTTTTGTTTTTTTAGCCTATAACTTTCCTCGCTTTCTGAAATAACCTATTAATAATTTGAATAAAACTTATTTTTCATGCTGCTATGTGCACACTGCAAAATTTCTGAAGTGACAATCATATTAAAATGTGGAAGTGAATCTGAAATGTCTGACATTGTGATAACAATAGCAATGGGTGGGACGGGGACGACCCCCCCCCCCCCCCCCCCCCAATGGGTTTTGCAGTGTATGTGTAATAACCCTGCCACAATTTAAAAAAGTAATAATAAAATTCAACATTTACAACAGTATTACTATGTTATCGAAATTGTTCTGTGAAATTTTACTGGTATTTTCATACTTTGGCTACACTACTTGAGGGGCAATTTAGAGCTTTAGAAAATTGTGCATAACTTGAGATGACACATTGAGGATAGTATGACACTGTTTAGGCCGTAGTATTTAATCCAATTAAGTGATTTGAACTAAAGGAAGTTATTGGGGGGTGAAAAGAGCTCGCCTTTGAACACAGTGAAACACTGCTCTCATTATACATTCTGGCCTTTTATCTCTTTAACAGAGAAAGCCGAGAAATCAATATGGAATTAGAAGAGAGCCGAGTCCTCAATTAATGAGGATTTTAAGCTCTGGATGCTTTGAATAATATTCTTCATTATTGCAAATTAACATTCACTTGTCTCATCCTTTCATTCCTGTTTTATTGACTCTTAATCATTTTAGTGAACATTTTCTTAAAGAATTGCAATATCTTCACAGAGGTACATAATGAACAACAAAGCAGCTGTGAGTTAAAGCATGAACTTGTTAATAGTTAATGTAGAAACCAAGATGATTCATTGTATCACTGAACAGTAAATGCTTTATGTAACAAATTAGACAGTGAGAGAATCCCATGTGTTATTTCAAGGTCCATATGCTGTAAAAGTTCAATTGTAGCTGTAAGTATTTATAGATTTACTGTGCAGGTGATGCCCTTGTTTGTCTTGTTGTAGTAAACTGAAAACAAATGCTGCAAATGAAGTCAGAACAATTATAACAATTACATTTTCTTTTGAGAAGAAACTCATGTAGGATATCAGAGACCGAATTAGACAAATTTAATATTCGATCAGAACATCGAAACATGAGGAGCCGAAATTCCAGAGGGGCCCCAAGGCTGTAACAGGACTTCATAAATCAGATTCTTAGCTTCAGCTTGTCTGAAGCAAGTGAACCAACCAACTCTGTCAGTGGGCAGCTTGCAACATTAAAACAAAAGTAACACTTATTGATAATTCCAACTCAGGAAGGAGACTGTCAAATTTGGGGCAAGTAATCAAGACTGATGGTCAAAGAAATGGCCATCACATGTGTTCCACATTAGAAATCACGAGCTTCTTTAGATTGACTTTTCCCCCACATAGAAGACACAGACCAGACTGAAATGTCCTTCACAGAACTTCACAGAGACTTTTCCATATGCACCAAACATCTTCTTAAAAGGACTTATGAGCAACTAATGATTTCTATGCATAACTCCATATTATGTATGTAACCCACACATTAGACTATCATGTTTTAATCACATATTATGTATGTCTTATTAATAACTATTGAACGACTTTAAGGATTTATATTCATGTTTGGTATGTATGAGTTTGAAAAATCATGCTTTAAACGTTTCTTCCAATCAATTCTTTGTCAAATGTATCATCAGCTATTCAAAATGAAAAGACAAAGAATCCAACAATGACAAATGCAATACTGGTCTGATACATTTGATAAAATTTTGCATACTGTTCTCTTAGAGATATGCTTTGAAACCACTGAATTAAGAACATTAAAAAACCCAAATAAATCATGTAAACAAAAGCTGGAAACTGGAAGAGAGATCTAGCTTGCACTTGATGTTTTTAGAGATAATTTGTTCAAAAGGAAAAAGGAAAAGGAAAGCTTTCAGTTAATCAGCAGTTTTTATTTGACCTTTTAAATATTTAATTAGATTTAATCTAATGCACAAATATCTGCGATTTTAAAACAGATGTTTCAGTCAAAGAAATCGTCTCTAGGTTACGTATGTAACCCTAGTTCCTCTTCAGGAACTCGAGCTGTATTGAAGCGCTATGGGAAACGAGATGCCCACGCCGCCGGACTTCCAAATCCCTGCCCAGTGTGAATGGAGCACAGCTAGGGCGAGAGAAAAAGGGCCACGAGTGGCTAAAGTGGGCGGGGCCTGCATCCCAAAGGCCAACTTCTGAGAAGTGAGTCTTGATCCCCAAGAAGGGGGAGAGCAGATGACTCGAGGCTGTGGAATAGCATCCTGATCCACCACATAGCATAAGCTCTCTGGATGGAGGGTGTCTACCCATTGAAAGGTCACCGAGAAGGGAGCGGTAGGTATAGCTGCCATGTAAACCCTCAGGGTGGAGTGGGTTAACCCTGCGGAGGAACAGGCCTGCACGAACTCCAGAACTGTACCAATTGGGCAGTTGGCTGGGTCGGGCTGGCAACCTCCGCACCATGAAGTGAAGAGCTTCCACTTCAGGGCATACAGTTTCCTTGTTGAGGGAGCTCTAGATTGGAGGATGGTCTCAACAACCTCAGTTGAGAGACCGGAAGCTTCCACAGCTCCGGGCGAGGGTGAACCGTAGTGCCCCCCGCCTGTGAGAGGAGATCTCCCCTGACAGGAATCTCCCATGGAGCGCCGTCAAGGAGAGAAATCAGGTCTGAGAACCATACTCGACCGGCCAGAACAGGGCTACTAGTAGCAGACGGACCCCGTCCCGGCACACTTTCGCCAGAACTCCTGGGAGCAGAGTGATCGGGGAAAAAGCGTACAGACGAAGGCTCGGCCAAGTCTGCACCATAGCATCCGGTCCCAGAGGAGCTGGAGGAGTCAGAGAGAACCAGAGGGGACATTGCGATGTCTCCTGAGTCGCAAAGAGGTCCACCTGAGCCTGGCCAAAAACTCTCCATATCTGCTTCACCATCCCAGGGTGAAGCATCCATTACCCGGGCCTCGGCCCCTGCCTCGACAGGATGCCTCCAGTCCATAATTTTATAACTTCCTGGTCCCACCGGTGATGTCAGCCGGGATTCCCTCAGACGGATTACACACATGTTTCAGAGCGTGGGAACACAGGGGCGTTCCCAAAGCGTTTCCGACACAGCGTCTCGTTCCCTCTGGGAACTATGGTTACATACGTAACTTGGGACGTTTTCTCTGCACTTTTAGACATTGTGGAGCTTATTTCAAGTGATTGTGTAGGGACGAACAACACTAAATAAGACTCACAACACAGATCGACAGACACACACACAGAGTAGCGGTTGCTGAATGACAAAACGCTGACACCGGTTCCACCGCACGTGCTTTTATTAGGGGTGTGAATCTGCACTGGTTTCATGATATGTATATGAAACTTGAGCCATGTAAATCATTGATAATTCCATTCTCACACAAACTGCATTAAATTGAATGGGACAATTTACATGAGAGAAGTTTCAAGCCATTTACACAAAAAATCATTGTGCTTGTGTTTGGTGAATAACATCCTTTGACTTTGATATTTACAGTTCTAGGACTTAATTCATTATTGATGTTTTCAAACTAAGATATGTTTTCTGTCTGCTCAGACTCAACCAGTAATTATGATGGTATTTTTTTCCATGTTTTGTGTTTTTCAGATGTGATGTGTTTTTAGTCCTCTCCCTCACAATTTATCCCTTCAGTTGGCTATTAATGCCTTCGTACTGAGTTTTCAACAACACAAAAGGGCAAGACAACAAAGCATTCATTTCTGAGACAGGCTAACCTCCCTGATAGTAAAAGACTATCGAAGAGAACACAATGTATGGTATTAAGTGTAGCATTTGATTTGTTTTGAGTCGCTAAAAGTGCTTTAGAATAAACAATAGAAGTCAAAAGGCAAATTTTCCATTGTTAAAGGAAAGGTAGCAGGTTGGGTCTGCTCTCATGTCTTTTCTGTCAATATATCATCCATCATCATTTTGATTTCCATTAGATTTAATTAAACCTGGATCGTTTAACATGCTGTGTAATGTTTAACGGTTTTAGTTCACATTTTTGACCAAGATTTTAATAATAATTAATGGTATTTTTGTGTAAAAATGTTAGTGGCTGAAATTTCAGTGCATTCCTAGTTACCTCATATGCTTATGTATATTTCATTCTCTGATAATATAAACTAGCGAATTTCTTTTTTGCCCTCAAGAGAATTCATTACGCCTGCAAATAAAGAGATGCTTTCAGCTATCAGTAAGACAGTCTCAAAGAGACAGAAAAAGAGAGAGATGCTTTTAATGCGTTCACTTTTGTAGGCCGGTACAAAAGAAGCCTCAGTGGTTGACAACAAAGTAGAGAGATTAATGTTGACGATTTAGTGACTCACCAGAGCGGTGTGTCAGTCTGGTGGAATCCGTCTGACCTTTTGCAATATCATGGGTATTCAGATAATGATTCTCAGTGGGGAGTCTGAAGTGTGCATTATGTGTGCCTCTCACTTTGTTAAAGAATATAATCAGTCCTTAGCACTAGGACACAAGATGAAAAACAGATGGATGAGGGAGTGAACTGTGAAGGGCAGAGGTAAATGTCTTTGACACACATTAACTGACAGAAGGTGCTCTCATCCATGCACTCAGACATAACTGCACGCTAGGGCTAGACAGCATGACTGTCTGTATACAACGTGCCATCAATGTGTCAAAAAATGTGTAAAGGTTTTGTGGTATATGACATCAAAAGTGGCGCATCCAGTCGGATTTATAATGTGTTACTGTTTTGTGGCTTGTTTTTAACCTGTTCTTTTATTTTAATTTGGGGTGTAATTACTTGCAAAAATAAGTATATAATGAGAGAAAATTATTTATACGGTGATACACTACTGGTCAAAACACTGGAATAAGTAAAATTTTTATTTTCATTTTAAAGTGTCTTATGCTCAACAAGGCTGATTTTTTAAAATCAAAAATACAGTAAAAACAGTAATATTGTGAAATATTATCAAAATGTAAAATAACTTTTTTCTATTTTAATATATTTTAAAAATGTCATTTATTCCTGTGATGGTAAATCTGAATTCTCAGCAGCTATTACTCAGTTTTCAGTGTCACATGATCCTTCAGAAATCATATGATGATTTAGTGCTACTTATTTTCAATTATCAATATTGATTTTTCTTATTATAAATATTAAAACAGTTTGTGTAGGTTAATACTTTTTTGTTGAAACCATAATAAAAATATATAATATATAAAAATAAATAGAAAGATTAAAAGAACAGCATTTATTTGAAATATTTTGTAAAATTATAAGTGACTTTACTCTCATTTTGATCAATGTAATGCATCCTTGTTGAATTTCTTCTTTTCTTATTTTTGAAGTGTATCACAGTTTACACAAAAATATTAAGCAACAACTGTTTTAACATTGATAATAATAAGAAATATTTCATAATTATTGGCTGTTGAAAAGGCTGTCATCACAGGAATAAATAAAAAAAAAGAAAAAAAGAAAACAGTTATTTAAAAATTAATTTTATTTGAATTTTAAATGACTGTTTTGCTGTATTTTTTTTTATAAAATACAGCAACACATTTAATAAAATAAATGCATCCTTGGTGAGCATAATAGATTTCTTTTAAAAACATAAAAAAAAATCTTTCTCAAATTTAAACTTTTTAGTGTTTAAGATTTGGTCATACATGCATACTATTACATGCACTCACACACATCAGCTGCATCGTGATGTGCAGTTTAAAGTCTCTTACTGCAGTTTTATGAAGGGGCACTCCCACTAATTGTGAAGTATTAGTTTCATGGCTGGGTGCCTGTGCCCTTTGGTGGGGCTGATCACACCCACTCATAATGATGAGATGTAGAACACCCGGCAGTTGACCCGGAGCCATGCGTAATGTGGCGTGCTGTTGTTGTTCTCTTCACTCTGAGCTTGAGGCAGTGGCACTGCGTCAGAAAACTAGCTTTCTCAGAATTTCAACATCAACTTTCCTTGACATTGCTTTTGGCTACATAAAACACCCAGAACAAAAGCATTTTCTCCATTCGCTACCTTACCATTCTTATTAGAATCTCATTAGCATTTTCTCTTCCTTTTCGTGGAGTTGCACACATGCAAAGTCTTAGTCATCACAGAAGTATACATGACTTTAACATTCTGTAGCAGCAATTTTTGATGTACTATCCATTCTAAAGAATATCAATGAGCCGGATCTGCTCATTTAGCTGTAATTTTATGTAACGCATGGTCTTAGACTATGGGCTTGTCCCAATACCCACTCTTGTAGTCTTTTCTTTCCTGTATTTAAGTTGGCGTGAAGACCGCAAGTGTGTGTAGAACTTTTCATTACCTGATAGGACACACTTACTGTTGTAAAAACGCAAGTAGAATTATTACAGAGCTTTATTTACATATTTTAATTTTCGAAACTTTGCACTTCAAAATGAACCTCTAAATGTCAATTCAGTAGTCTTTATGTAACAGACAACAATTTATTTGTGGTGCATTTAATTAAGTGATTAAAATCAGCTTGGTTACTCTTCATTTTAAGGTCATATACAGTGTAATTATACAGTTATGTACTAATTAAGTAATAACTTGCACATTAAGGTTAAGATTTAGTTTAAGGTTAGTTGCTTGTAATTATGCATAATTTACTGTTATTGTTATAGTAAGTACATGTAACAAGTACAGTGTAAAATTAAGTGTTGCAATCAGTTGCGAAAGTTTTATAAAATACACATTCTCATCTCTGTACCCATAAAATGTGCAACACTTAATCATATTACCAAATTATATGAAATATCTAATTAATGTAACTTACATCTTGAAAGTTTTTCCTCAATCTTGCAATTTTGGGACCCCCGAGTTTATAAACATGATGAATGATGGGATACGCTTAGCCTCAAAGTGCTTGGAAACAGTATTAGAGATACTTAGAGTGCGGATTTACTGTGTGATAAGTGCACCAAGCTTTGGCATTTTTGGACAGTCTTGTGCACTTACTTCTTATTGGCCAAGAGTGCAAGTGTGGGTTTTGTGTCAGGCCCTATATTCTGGCTGTATGAAAGAGATAAGTCTGAGAAATCAACCAAATTTGCTTCACTGATAATTTTCCCTTATCTTAATAGCTGAAACCAGATCATTGAGTCAGTGAGTTGAACTTTGAGAACCAGAGCAGGCTGATTCATGAATGAATCATTTGAACATTTTAGTGGACTGAATCTTTCATTGAAAAGATCCAACCTGAAAGGAGGAGTCAGATGAATCAGACACTACATGAACTGTCATAAACACACCAAGGAGAGCTAGAGTGGAAGAATTTCATTATGTATCTCACACAGCTGTCATATGTCTTCAGAGGACGTATATAGAACAAAAGTTGTATGAACTACTTTGATGATACTTTCATGGTGCTTTCATGTCTGTTTTCAGGCTTGAAAGGCCTCAGGCCCTATTCATCGTGATTGTATGGAAAAGAGCCTTTTTACTGTCAATTCTTATTTTGTGTTCTGTAGTGGAAATATATACACACTTGAAACCTGAAAATGTGATTCATGTGGTAACATAAAAAAATAACTGAATTTATTCAAGTCATATATTATTAAATATTACTGATTCAACCACACTTCAGGTTAAACCAACAAAAGTCATTTTTATGGGCCATATAAGGTGAAAATAAACCCTCTGGGTAACAACATGTAAATACAGTGTATAAAAACTATTTGGGGTTAATAGATGCCTTGGTATGATTACATATTTTGAAACATGACTGGTAAAGTAGGTACATCAGGGTTGCCAGGTCTGTGAGACAAAACCAGCTTGGACTTGGACTTGGCAACAGTGAGGTACATTATCTTGATGGGCGGTTTTATCATTTAGCTGCAATGCGAGTTCCAGTGTGTTCTGACTAACTTTTATAGTGCAGCTAATGTTAGCTCATTGACCCCTATTAAAGACATTGATAGGCATAAACTGGTAATGCAAGTTGCATTAGTACCCTTTGCCTGCAAATAATATTTTATTGAGACATGTCAAATTACATTTACACTAATTACAGTAACAGTTCATTAATATGTGCAGGAAAACAGGCTACAACCTGACTTCTATCTATCTATCTATCTATCTATCTATCTATCTATCTATCTATCTATCTATCTATCTATCTATCTATCTATCTATCTATCTATCTATCTATCTATCTATCTATCTATCTATCTATCTATCATCTCATAATGTTATGCCAGCCAATAGTGCATAGTATTGAGTAGAGAATCATGTAGTGATTTGCATTCAACCATTTAACTACACACCAACATTCATCCTCCTTTAAATTGCTTTTGCTCATTATCATAGGAAGGAGAGAGATAATGTAAACACCTTGGCTCCTTTAATTAAATGCTAGTTTAATTAAGATGCTGATTCGCAGATAATACTTTTTGAGTCCAAATCAGAGTACAGGGCAAAGCAAATGAACCATCAGGGCACACACTTCAAGTTGGGAAACATGGGCAGCATAACAACGATGAAACCTGGTCATTCCTATATTAAATTAGTAAAACTTATAATTAGCTGTAGAGTCATTGTTTACACAAAAATACTAAGCACAACCATTTTGAACCTTGAAAAAACTATTTAAAAGACCAATAATGATAAACAGTAATCCATTTTGAAATGTAGCATGTATATTTATGTAGTTGTGTATGTGTATGTGTGCTTCTATTTTTGCTCTAATTTGCAGTTCAGCTTTTTATCTTCATTTTTAGGTATACTTTTATAATTGTATAAATGACTTAAACCACTTAGTATAAGGATAATTATTTATCTAACTCTTTTTGCATTGGTGTCACTAAATGCTAGTGTTTTTAAAGCTGTTAACAAGAGTTTCACTGCCTCATTATGCGATATGTTAGATCTTAGGTTCAACGCTTTCTACACAGTAGTTAAATGGAGCACATTTTCCCTCTCTCAGTATGATTGCTGGTCACTGCACTAATTGTAACTTCTATATGGAGTCAGATTATTAGTTAAAACTTAGTGAACTGCTTTTCATTCTTAAGTAATAGTTAGAAAGTGCAAGAAGTCATTAAAAGCCTGCCATTACAATTAGACAAGGTTTGTTCTGATTACATTACTGCGCTACCATGACAACTTATCTCCTTTTCTCTTTGGCACACATATGGCCTCCAACTCTTTGATTAAGTCTGGTGGACTCATCCAGGCCTGGTGCTGCTGATTCGGAGAAAAGTCCAGTAAATGATAGATTATGGGTGCAATGGTGCCAGTGCCGGAAGTCAGCACGTACGGAGACGTGATTGGCCGTGTCAGGGCTGGAACAGCGCCCTGCTGAGAGACGTGTTAACTGATGTGTCAGGTATTTGCGTCCTGTCTACGAGCTCACATTAGTTCAGCCCCGTCACCCCCCAGAGCCATCCTAAGTCCAAAAAGACAACCCCCTCCGCAGTGCTTTTATGACATTAGCGATTGTGCCAGCATGCTGTCGGGTCTTTGTGGAGCTGCTGCTAGCGTTTTGTGAGGAGATTTTAATAAAAATTAAAATTGCGACAGAATGCCGCCAGGAGCAAACAAATAATGAGAGATTTTTTTTTCTGGGGTGCTGGTGAAGTGTATGTTTACTGGAAGATTAGACTGTCTGCTGTGATATTGTGTATCTCAGCATTTCACTTCAGTGCTGGGAATGCACTCTGAATTTAAGCAGTTGAGTAAAATACTGAGCTTTAAATATTATTATTAATCCTAGAATCCAAGTTACTTCATTTTTTTGGATAAAATTTCATTGAGAAAATATATTTCTCTGCATTATACCCACTGAATTTCTTTGAAATGCCTTTGTTATTTCACTCAATTTACCTCTCAAGTGCGGGTTTCCATTGATGGAGAAATACTGTTAAATGAATCTGGAGGAAATGACCTTAAGCCTTATCGCAATGGGGAGAGAGAAGTAATTACAGCACGAAGCCAGTGTAAAATAGGTGTCTCATATCACGGACTTTCACAAACACACATTTTATTCACAAAAACACAACGTCCTGTCAATGTTCATACTGCAAGCTGCTGTGAAAGCTTAAACCCTAAATGCTGCCTTATGGGCAATTCTGCAACTATAGGCTACCACTGGCTGGAATGTAGGTCTTGGTATTGATATTGATTTTCCAATTATTTGAGATCTTCATCTGATCAATCGCCATACTGATTCCTTAATGTACAAGATTGATCTTTTACTCCATGCCTATCGGAAATGTATTTGTACAGTAAATTTCCATACTGTAGATGTCACTGCATTCTGTTAAATTAACTCTCTAATTGCATAGTTTAGGCCCTGTTGTTATTATTTGTTTGTTTGCTTATTATTATTATTATTATTATTTTAGCAGTGTACTCTGTTAAAAAGGTTTTTTTGTGTTTTCTGCCTTTTCAGGATCAGCACTCCACTGAATCTTCAGCACCATGATGAAAGAATATTTTCATGAGTTTCATTTTCATACAGAAAATATTTCATATTTTCAAGAGTTGTGAATGTGAATTTGCAGTTTGCATTAAGTGTGACATAATAAAAACTCTGTGTACCAGCTATAAGCAAAAACAATCCAACCGCTGTAGTACAATTCACAGACAAATGACTGGTGGTTATTTTTAGTCAAATTTAATTTAGCCTTTTTTCCTCTATGAGCCAAAATTTTAAGTAGTTTAATTTGAATCAGTCTGAATGAAATAATAATAATAATAATAATAATTTACTGTATTATCAAGTCACCTTTATTTTTATAGCGCTTAATACAATACAGATTGTTTCAAAGCAGCTTCACAGTAGTAAAAAAGCAAACAGTAGAATCAATTATGGAAACTCAATTATGGAGACAATATAAATTCCGCTGTAAAGCAGCTCTAAAAGACAACAGTGTCATGATTCAGCTCAAATCAGTTCAGTGTTGGTTCCGTTCAGTTCAATAACAGTGTAAAAATCATCAGTTTTGTCTGTAGTAGGAAATGTGATTGTGGCGGATGAAACCTCAAAACTATTTTACACCAAACGTGTTTTTATATTGGCATGAAAGGATGCCAGTAAACATGGCTCTGAAAGTCTGCTTAAAACTTCAATTCAAAAGGTCACAGGGTTTTATTAAAAACTCTGCATCTATGTTTGTTGACCTTTAGACAGGCCTCCTTTAGAAAAGCTTCTTATCTGATGAGAGTTGATGTGCAATGGTGACTGAAGATCTAACTAACCCAACTAATGTTCATGCACTGCTTTTTCTGGGGTTTGAAGTTGAGCTGACGACACATTTTTTATGACCACAACTTGACCACAGTTTTCAATAACAAATAAGGGATGATATAGCATAAGTGCGGTTGAGCTGAGAGACTTGAACAACAATGACATTAGAACTCCTAATGGCATAGTAATATGCAAATCAGTCCTCAAAGATTGGGGGAAATTACAATAGCCAAGGACGCAAATAGAACATAAGCCTACCAATGGCATTGTTTTGAACCCCAATCTATGCAAGTAGTGAACTAAGTAAATGTTTTCTGCGTTCTTCAGGCTAAACCCCCAGGCAAGATTTATATAAAGCAGGGCTCATATGTAAGGCAGCAAAGACGGTGAGACAGCTGCAAGGACATCTTCTAACACTGAATATGACCAAAACTGTTGCTGTTAATGCTGCTATTCTGACTACAGATGTCTTACTTTTCTCCAACAAACTTGAATCTGTTCACAGCACCTCTCTGTTTAGAAAAAGTAAGAGTAAATATACTAACTTAACGATTGTAGAAGATAGGCCTACCAACCTCAAGTAAAACAGACCCCTTTACTTTGTAAGCTCATCACAGCAGTGACAAAGAGAGAGAGAGAGAGAGAGAGAGAGAGAGAGAGAGAGAGAGAGAGAGAGAGAGAAAACACTGAGTGGGTAAATGAACATCTAGATTGCTCCTATAGAGTGTTTCATATGGCTTCCTACCATAGCTAATGCTTACTTGACCGCCACAGGCATAGCACAGTGCTATACCACATTCATCATGTTGACATTTCATGCCAAGTTCCGCTATAAAAATGCTGGCCATACTTAATCCGTTCGTATGTAATAATTTAACAATGGCGGTTAATGTTGGAGCAGTGGCTCATAGGTTAGTGCATGTGCTCATGGGAATGCAGGTTTGAATCAGGACTGCATAATGTGCTGAGATTATGAAGATAAAAATCCACTGAAGAAAATAAAAATAAATTGTCTTATAACGTCATACCCTTTATGTCATCAACCCAGTGAGGGTAAGACGATGTAAGATGATCCCCATCCCAATAATTAATCTGAACAATATAATATGTGAAATTTATTCCATCTGAACCAATGTTTTCAGGTTATTTGTATTTACTTTTTGTCATTGTATAATGGTGATCTGTAAATTATTTTATGGTGGATATTAGTTTTTTATGTCTGTTTGTTAATTTGTAAACAAAGTATGTACTTTATTTATTTATTATATTGTTACTGGTATTTTATTATTTATTAGTAATAATTATTATAATTCATGGAATTATTTTTTTATATTTCTATGAGATGCACATTTTAATCATAATTTTTTTTATCATGAATCTTTGGAATCTTTCATTCAGAATTCTTAGTCTGTTGCTGTTAAGACAACCCCATCCAATAAAAACACATGCTTGTATGTAATTCACTGAATAATGTGTAATTCAGATGCGTCTCTTCGATTGGGGACATTATTCAAATAATTCAAACTAAATTCCCAACTATGTCATCAAAATGTATGAATGTATTTAAAATATTTGATTTAGTATTTTACATTAATAACACAATGTTATTATTATTATTTTTTTTTGTTTACAAAAATAAATCACATTAAAGATTGTTAAGTGTATATTGCATATTCTGCAAAGATTGCATATGACAGCTGGGATTTGTTTATCCCAAGTGATGGTTATCATGAATAATGATGATATCTATTAACGCTAGAAAATATAATAAAAAAAAAAAGAAAAAAAAAGTAAATGCAGTAAATGCTCCCCCATGGGAGATGCATCTCCCCCACCTTACTTTACATATTAAAATGGGATTAAAATGCCATATAGCATCCCTGTCCATTTGTAGTCCATTGCAGCAATAATGTCAAATGATACCCCCTAATTTCTGTGAAACCGAGAATATTTTGTCTTCATGAAAAATACAAAAATGTGACACAAATATTCAATCAGGCTTTGAACACTATACACAGTCTTTGTGTGGGTCATGTCTCACAAAGCTCTCAAAGCTGTTCATAGCTGATAGAGGGATTTTAATTGCTTTCTGTATGTTTAATTAGGTCTGCTTGTTTGGATTCAGCTTTGAGAAGACGAAACAAAAGATAGTGCTGGAATTTATCAGAAAGAAATGTCATTTTTCATGTTTGTTGGGTAGTGGCTTTGGAATAACATGAAGGAAATTTCTATCAGACTTTCTGTCTATCGCCATCAACCTTTCAAGGGCAAAACTCCCATAGTCAGAGAGCACGGGGGCCGCCAGAGCTGCTGTGTTGTCTTGCTACCTAACTTTGCATGGAAGAAAACAATAGAGTTCAAAGTCAGCTATCATCCTGGGTGAGTCCCATCCATCATGTAAGAGCACATGTGACGTCCACTTTACTCCATTTCCTCTTGACTGAGCTCTGTCTGTGCACCGGTTTCTGTTAAATCAAGATCATGTTAGAGCAGAGGTTCTCAACTGATTTTTTTTTTCATTAGGTCCTTTTTCATGTTGCGACCCAAAATAGTACCAACATGTATTTGGCATTCACAAGAACACAAAATCTAATTTACATCAAATGCTGAAATGTACTTCCATGAACAGAATAGGCCCAATATGATAAATTATTACCATTTTGACCATTATTAATGCATAAACAAAAGCAGAAGTGTGATTTTTACCAGCCTAGCACACAGGACAAACACTGCATTAGTATTAGCCATATTACCAAGTGACAGATGAATTTGACGTCAACAACGAAAGATATCGGAAGTTGGCAGGCCTATATTAATTTTGGTATCTTCACAGTTGCTTTTTTTACATTTAATATTGTTTTTCACCTCAGAACAGATTCTAGTTGAGTACCACAGTGATACAGCAGTGAAAGGATTTCACAGGATTTATTTCTATTTCATAGCATCAGTATAGACAGAAATAGATTAATAATAGGGCTATGTATACTAGTAAGGAATTAGGAAAAGTGCAACAAAAGAGATGGTTTAAATCCTATAATAAAGCACAGCAATCTTGAATGAGACCTGAAAAAATCAGCTTAATAATAGCCCATTCTGTTGGCTATAGAGAGAAGGACATACATGTGAATCACAGACAAATACACCCAGTTTCCTATGTCTGTTTGTCTCCTCACTGTCTCTTTAGCAGGCCACATACACAGCAGGCAAAGCCAACACTGTCTCTTCCTTTTAACTTCAAAACACCTTACTTCAAAAAGAGAAAGGGTGAAAAGAAAAAAATGGCATTTCAGGTGTTTCTGTAAAGATGCTGATACGCATCTCTTTTCTGAGTCTCAGTGAGTCTGTCATGTGAAAAATAGAGAGAAGCAAGGGAAGTTTTGCTTTGATATCTGTAATATTCTTTCGAATTTGAGGAAGATAGCAAAATAACCTGAGAACTGCACAATGTTATGTAAATAATGGCCAATCCCCAGAACAGCCACACTGTTGTGCATCTTCACCACAAGTGGGGGAAAAAAAACAACGTGCTGAGCAATATTAAGGAATCAAACAACATTGATGTGAGTATGATATTGTTTTTATAGCAGTTCAAAATGCAAGACGTTAATGTTGAGAAACTTTTTGTCACATTATTGCAGTTATGTTGTCTGTTTTCGCTCCAAAAAATATATACTGTATATTGTTTAGTTCCTGACAGAATCAGTGTTTTTGATTCAATGATTCACACACTCATTTCGTTCCTTAAACAAATCAGTGTTTTTAAATGAATCAGTTAACTGAGTGATTTAGTCACTTTTTCTTGCACGTTTTTGAACTAATCAGTTAAATCTGACAATTAATAGCTCATTCACTCGTTCCCTTGTTTGTTTTGACCTTGGTTGAATTAATTATTCAATGACTCAATAGTTTTTTCCTTATTGAACAAATATGATGTAATTTTTGTTTGTGAATGAATATTGGACAAATCGGTTGAATGAATGATTCAGTGACTCATTCATGTATCATTGTTTTTAAATGAATCTGTTGAATGAAAGATTAAATAATTCACTCATAAAGACAGTCACTCTTTGTAACTTGCGAGTCAAATTTACACCAAACGCAGTGGAAATGCAGCTGAAACTTGTTTTGTTCTTGATTTAACAAAAAAAAAGTCATTTTAATTTCGGAATGAATAAGTGTTTTTGGACGAATTGGTTGAATGAATGATTCAGTGACTCATTCGTTTTATTCCTGTATGAATAATTGTTTTTAAATGAATCTGTTGAATGAAAGATAAAAGAATTCACTCAGAAAGACAGTCACTCTTCGTAACTATGTATCTCGCAAGTCAAATTTCCACCAAATGCAGCAGAATGAAATTAATTGTTCTGTTAAATTCACAATGACAACATTTTTTCTAACAACGAAAAATAGTGATATGCGAGTAAAATTCAGAGTACTGATTTCAGCACGCCAATCAATTAGATAAATTTTTTTGAAAGGGTTTCTCCAAGAGAGTAGAAACTTAATGACAACAGGGATTTCTGGCAATTAAGACAATTAGTTCATTTGATTTACATTGCTGCAGAGTGTGGATTACTGCAGTGCACAGATGGGCATGCTGAATTGGCTTGGGCAACGTGGAGTTGAGTCAAGGAACTCAGACAAACAAATATCTGGCATGAAATCCTGTCCCTGTTGGCAGGAGAGATAAAGTGAGACAAAATAATTTTGATAGTTAGCTTGTTGTTATAAGTGAGAATGTTATGTGAGTTCACTTCAAAATGAATAAAGCTGCAGTCTCTCCCATTAGAGACAATTTTGAAAGCAGTAAGATAAGTGTTTGGCTTATTTATTAAGCACTGCTGTCATCAAACCCTATTTACACCTTCATCATCCTCACCATATAGAATCTCCCAAATATCTCCCCATATAGCATCCCTGTTTAATTAATGCTAGAGAATAAAACTCGAAGTGCACCTACTTGGCACTTGGCACGCATTTGAACTCGGGGGTTGGGAGTGATCCATATAATGACAAGCAAATGACGGTTCCAAGTCTCTCCACCACGATTCAATGCAAATGCATTCAGAGAGCATATCAACCTCAAAGGACAAGCGTAAACACTTTAAGAGCGCATCGATCTCCCAGTGTCACTGGATTTAATAGACTTTGTGTTTCTGACCAAATCCTGAAAATTTCTACCTTCATCTTCAAGCCTGCCGAGAGCAGGGTTAGATAAACCCGAATCGATGTGACCTAGCACACTCAAATGTTTTGAGACCTAGATAACGATGATGATTTTGTGAACTCTGTGGTGTACCACCAAGTCGAAGGGATTCGTAGTAAAAACTATAACCTCTTTAAAGCAGTTAAGCGCCTATAAATGTACTGCGGTTGTTCACAAGCTAAAACATCCAATAAGGCTGTGTTACAACTCCCCCAATTAAATCCAGCATGAGATCTGTTTCACACTCCATGACATTTTTAGAGAACACACACTGACAGACAATAACATGAGTGAGGTGTCTTGATTGCTGTGTAACTGTTATTAGAAAACAAGGTTTTCCTTGTAAAGTTGGTAAAACCACTCTCTCTCACTCCCTAAAAGGTGTGTTTTCACTACATTACTAATTTAAAGCCTCACAGCTTCCCAGACTAGGTGAAAATGAAGATCTGCATCACTTATCTGCTTGTCAAATGAACAACCCCATTTGTCGAGAAATAATGTATTACTGCATGCGCAACCCAAGCTCATTGGAAAAATATGCATCAAACTTCAAAACCATGCTATTACATACAATTCGCTGCAGTTTTCTCAAACCATTTCACGCAAATTATGGTTGCAGGTAGATTAATGTAAATCCTCTGTCATGTGTGTCTTGTGTTCCCGCCTCATGTTTCCATATTTGGTTTGTTTCCTGTCCTTGTTAAGTGTGATGATTAGTTAATTCTTGCCGAGCTGTGTTTGATTAATTTTCTATGATTATCCTGTATATTTATAGTCTTGTCTGTTCAGTTAGTTTTCGTCTGGTCTCCTCGTTACTCCCCGGTGTTCCTGTTTGTCTCAGCCTTGCCTTGTCTTGCCCTGCCTTGTTTGGATTCATTAAAGACTGTATTTTGAGTTTACTCCACATCTCCGTGTTCCTCCCTGCTGTGTGCACCATGACAATTATCAAGTAATGAAGACTAAATTCTGTGTGGTTCCTTGCACAGTACTGTTATTTCCCTTACACACTTCTACCATTTTGCATGATTTGTAATATAACACATTTTAAATTTCACATCACATTAGTCTTTATATGTATGGCCTTTCTAGTGTAAACTTGCTCGGTAGCTCACCTGGTACAGCATTGTACTAATGATGCAGAGTCCTGTAAAACACTAAGTGCTAAAAGAGTGCTCAAAGCCATGTAAAAACAAAGTATAATGGCATGGTTGCTAGAGAAAACGAATTATCTCATTATTGGTTAATAGATTTAGTGTAGGTTTTGCTATTTTAAAATGCGTAAAAGCGTTAACTTTTTTGTGCCACTCATCAGGCATTTACTGAAGTGCCATGATATGTGCATGAATCAGCATAAAATACTGGCATGGTAGTGTTTATCTGTTTCAGGGACAAATGCACTTTTTAGCGCCACCAACTTGACATTTAATTTTGAAAAAGCAACATCAAATGATTTTTGCAAAAATGTCGCCATATTTTTGATGAGCCTGGGTTGCGCATACCTGTGTGTTCATCAAATTTGTAAATAAAACAGATTATTGGAGAGTGTTTTACAAGAAAATACCATTTCAGTTTTTGCTATTTTATGTTTAATTGAATGTTACTTGCCCTTTCTTTGTAATTGTTAATTTTACTAGCAATTTCTGAATCGTAACATGATATTTCCTCTATCCAGCTGTGCTTCTGTGCAAAGCGACAGATGTGAGTAATCAATACGAGCTGCATATCTCAAATAAAATAGCTCTCTAGTGGGATACGCTCACCACTGTAGATTTTACACTCTTAGAGATTTATAATGTATTCATTAGCTTTCTAAATATGCTGGGAAATCCTGCCCAGACAGGCGTATACACACACACACATACCCTTGGGACCATGAGCTCATTGGGTTTGTTGTCAGGGAATGTTGTGGACTACAGAGCATCAGTGACAAACTCCTAGATGAAGTACAGTAGAGTGGTAAAACCTCTTGGATGGTCCTGTTATAGCACATATTCACACTCTTTTCAATGGTTTCCCTCTGGGATCAATTCTTTGTAGTTCTTTGACTCTGTCAAGGTTGCCGGTGATGTGTTGAAAGGGCTTTTCAACCTCTGCTTCTTGTTAATTTTAGTAACAGTTTGTATTTTTCTTTTGAGTTGCAGACATATCTGTACCTGAACTTTATAGCTACACAGTCTTGTAGAACATTCTGGAGTATAAAGTGAATCATTTTCTACATAAAAACACATAAACTATGAGCTCATCAGAAAATAAAGCAGTGTCATCCTTCAGGAAGTGCACATATTTTTAGCTGTATAACAGGACAAATGAAGAAAATTCAATACATTTTACGCTGACACCGTACTAGAGAGATTTGCTATAGACAGATAGCCACACATTATGTAAGACAAATAGAAAGTAAACATCACTCACATTTGAGTTGTCATAGATGATTAAAATGTCATATAGACAGCTGTACTGTAATCTGTAAAAATTGAGACAAACACTTTTTAAAGAAATTAATACTTCTAAATAATTTTCACAGTTACCATTGGGATAATTTAATATTAATCAGTTTTAATTTTAATGATTTTTTATTTTCTTTTTTTTGTTTGTTTTAGTTTCTTTTGTTTTAGTTTTAAAGTATATTGTTTTGTTTTGGTTTGGTTTAGTTAAAGTATAACAAATATTTATTATAATATCAGCTTTTACGTATTATAATATCAGTCTCCCTGTTATGGATTTAAGGAACATTTACAGAGCAGTTTTGCACAGGTCTGGTTGTGTTTGTTTTGACAGCAGCATGGTTATCGCATGCCAAAGAATTTGTCCTTTGCCTTCCACTCACTCTGCAATTTGTAAGCATTGCACAAATAGGCCAATTATCTTCATACCCATGATTCCATCACAACCTTTGACCCCAACCTTCCCGACTTCCATTCCCCGCTGTGGGTGATGCTCACAAAAATACAGGGTGGAAAGAGAGCAGGACATCCTGCACTGTGCTCACAGTCATTAAAAAAATATTGTCTTTCTCAACATTTGACTAATTTGTGTGTGGAGTAAATTAAGAAAGTGATCTGCACAAGCACATGATGGATGTGCTTTTCCAAACTAAACTTCAGTTCAACCATTTTAGTATTTGGTTTACGTAATTGGAAAGCAAAATACAAATTCAGTAGAATGACAATGGAAAGACAATATCCAGACAGTGGTTACAGATCATTAAGTATTTAGATTGAAATTGCAAAACTGAAAAAAAAAAAAAAAAAAAAAAAAAAACATTCCTGTGTCAAAAAATAAAAATAGTGATCAAAACCACCCTACTAATAGCACAGTGTTCTCAAGCAGAAAAAGAAAATGTAATAAAAAATAAATTAACAGACTACTTAAAATCCCACTGGGTTTAATCAGAATTGGGTTATATACTCATGGGACAAAGATACTTTGAACATGGTCTTTTGGGAGAATACATGCCATTTTTTTTACTTCCCTGACAGTTCTTAAGCAAGTAGATGTTCAAACAGATTTTTTTCTGTAGCTTTCTGGACAAATATAAACCAAATCAAGACAACATCAAACAAACCATCAGCAAAGTTTTGCTAAAAGACTCTTGGAAAGGGAACGCGGAATTGGAAAGTGGCTTTGAAGCTGATAAAAGATTGTCATAGAAAGACTGTTTATTTTCATGAACTGATAAAAGGTGACTAAAACGAGAGAAACTAAGGTTGTTTCTGAATTCTCCTACTTTCAGATTATGTATTTGAATTTGAACTTCACTGTTCACTATTGTAGTACATTCTTTAGGTGTGTAGTATGAAAGCAGTTTACTCTGGTGTTGTTAAATACGTACAATTTAGCAACAAGGTACAATTTTTCTTTTACCTAAAGCACTTAAACTTGACGAGCTGCTCGTCTAATAGTTTTTTTACATTTTTAAAATTAATTTAGAATTTGACAGCTTCTCTGCACCTGTGGCCTTATGGGAGAGCAGTGGTTGAACACTTCAGAATCTCAACAGATGCTGTGTGTCAATCAGGTATAGTTTGTCTGTTTCATAAATACTGCATATCCTACTCATTTGGCGTTATCTTTTTGCATATTATATAGGACGGAAATAAACATCTTTTGAACAAAATTGACCTTTGACCTCTGTATCTTTCAGAGGACAAGCTATTTTTGTCCGATAAGCTCATTAGTTTAAACTAATTATTTCTATGGAGGTTGAATCATGCACACATGCAGTACATTCTTCATGTAGTCGACTGTGTCCTTGATGTGCCAAGACTGTAGAGACATTCAGTTCAGTTGAAGTTTTAGGTTTGAGGGAGCATGATTAAGGTTCCTCATTCAGAGAGATCTTTGATTCACACTGATGACAATGTGATAGCCTGTGGAAATGAATAGCTCGAGCCAAGAATAAAACTGATCTGTTGATTAGATATTTTGGTGGACGCATTCCAAATGAGGCTGTAAGGGGGAAAAAAGACGGGACTTTGCAAGGGTGGCCAGTACATTTTGTGATTCACCTGTTGAGATGCAATAGTCCTGAGGCAGAGGGTGAGTCAGAGAGTACATTGAAACTCAATCTGTGTAATCAAATTAGAGTTTTCAGTTTCTTTATATTATTCCTATTATGATTTCAGAGCATGACAATGTTTATTATTTTACAGAGAAGGTTATCAAGCACTGATATCTTATAATGTATTATCACAATGAGGTCATTATGCAAAGGAATTGTCACAATATACTGTAATATTTTAAAACGCTATAAGTTGACAAAAACCCAGTTGTACTAAATAAAACCATTTTTATTTGCCATTTGTTTATGGCAGTGCATTAATGAGATTAATGATTAGATGCAGAGTAGTCTCGTGTAGCCAGATCTCTTGACTAGACTGCAAAGGTCTGGGCCATATTCTGGACATGAAACGTCCACGTAGACAGGAAAAGTGGTTTGTATTGTTCATGCATGTCACTTAAGGACGAGATTATCTGAGATATGTTATAACACAGTAGTTTGGGAAAACTCATTTAAATAATAGCTTCAACAGCTTCACATATTTTTTTCAAAAAGATTTAATGTCACTAACCTTGCAACCTTTGGCAAATGCAATGATCATTTTATTCTGTGCTTGTTGTGTTAAATGAATAGTTCACCAGAAATTAAAATTTGCTGAAAAATTTCTCCCTCTCAGGCCTTCAAATATGTAAATGAACTTGCTTCTTCATCAGAACAGATTTGGAGAAATTTAGCATTTCATCACTTGCTCACCAATGGATCATCTGCAGTGAATGGGTGCCGTCAAAATGAGACTCACAACAGCTGATAAAAACACCACATTATTCCATAAAGCAATTTACACAACTTCAGTCCATCAATAAAAGTCTTGTGAAGCGGAATTCTGAAAATCTGTAATAAAACAAATCTATCTTTTTAACTTCAAATCTTTGCTTCTGGTTACAATAGTATGAGTCCTCTATCCATATTAAAGGTGACCCATACTCAGAATTTGTGCTCTGCATTTAACCCATCCAAGTGTACACACAGTAGTGAACATACACCCGGAGCAGTGGGCAGCCAATGATGCGGCTCCCGGGGAGCAGTTGGGGGTTCGGTGCCTTGCTCAAGGGTGTCACCTCAGTCGTAGTATTGAAGGTGGAGAGAGTGTTGGTTATTCACTCCCCCCACCTACAATCCCTGCCGGACCCAAGACTTGAACCCACGACCTTTGGGTTACAAGTCTAACTCTCTATCCATTAGGCCACGACTACCCCATGATCAAGCTTTCTCCAGTGAAAAAAGTAGTCTCGAAGAAATATGCACAAATCAAATATTGTTTACAAGTGAAAACAGTCCAAAACAGTTGAATGTTAATGTGAGGGGGCACTGGAGGAAGCATTATTATGTATTATAGCTCATATTTTGGCCAGAAGCAACAGTTTGGAGTTAAAATATATTAATTGTGGATTTGCTTCCAACAAACACACAGCTTTTTGCTTCACAATACATTAATTGATGGAATGGTGTCATGCCGATTATTTTGTGGATTTTTGTGATACTTCTATTAGCTATTAAGACTCTCATTCTGATGGCACCCATTCACTGCAAGTGATGTAATGCTGAATTTGTTCTGATTGAATATCAAGGTTATCTACATCTTGGATGGATCAGAGGATGAGTAAATTTTCAGCAAAATTCGGCAAATTATTCCTTTAGCTAAGACTTGTAAACACAACTATGTGCCATAACGTTCTTCAGTTAAACAAATACGTATTTGCATTTAGGTAAATTCCTTCAAGTCGGGAATCTTGGTGTTATTTTGGAACGAGACCTTAATTTCAGTAGCCTTTTTAAAACAGCTAACTAACTCATCTAAAATATATAACGAAATTGAAAGCGTTATATCCAAACAAGACTGAGACTAAACTAATTCAAGCAATCATCACCAGCAGGTGGACTATTGCAACGGACTCCTTTGAAGCCTCCCCAGGAAAGACCATTACACATCTGCAGTTCACAAAATACTGCTGCCAGCCAGGATTCTGACCAGAAAAACAAAACAAAACAACAACCCCCCCCGAAAAAAAGTAAGAAAAAAATACATATGAAAAATAGAAATAAGTTAACAATGTAAAGGTATAAATATACGTAAAATATCCTATAAATTAAAATATATTATAAGTATGCATATGTAAACATGTTTCTTAAATACTTCGAATTATATAGCCTATATATAGCCTATATGAACCCTTGCCTCACCTTTGTAATTAATAGCAAGCATGCTGTCATGCACTGGCTGTGTCGATCTAACAGTCTGTTGTTTTCAGCGTTTCGCCGTCTTTCTAACAGGCTCATCACATTGGGTGACTGCTCTAGGCTACCTCGGGTCGCACCACGATCGAGCATCTCGGCGGCTGCGCTCACATCCTCAGTCGGCATGAGAGGAAGGACACGGCGGCTGCGGGGAACCGACTGCGCCGCGATAATTACAACCAGATTTCTACTAATGTAGTCAACAGCATCGGGATCCGTGTTGTTTGTTTAAATTAAGACGGGGCATACAACGTGGCTGGAAAGGGAGTCTGCAAAGACGTCAGACTATCTAGTGAACTGCCTACATAGACAGCTTTTTTGGACATCACACCGCGTTCGTGCGCGCTCCGGGCAGCATTCATTCCTGTCGCTGTCCACACACACACACATGTACAGTGTGTGCGAACGTGCGGAGAAGTTGAAGATGCCACTCTGAATCATCTGGGTTCTTGGATCGACGGTAAGAGCACGTATTTATTAAGAGGGAATTCAAATACTGTTACCAACTTGATCTTGTTAAGGAGCATATAAGGACTCGCACCTGTACATTCAGCCTCTTCCTATCAAAACAATCTTCCACATTCTCCGTCGTTTTGCACGGGTCTGTATTGTGTTTCATGCCCAAAGCTTCAAAGTTGTCAGATGTCTTTTCCTCTGCACGCTGTTGACATCTGGGGTGTTTTAAGAGGAATAATAGGTGACTCAACTGGCATAAAGTAAGGACAGATATAACCTACATGTGT
This sequence comes from Barbus barbus, assembly GCF_936440315.1. NCBI lineage: Eukaryota > Metazoa > Chordata > Actinopteri > Cypriniformes > Cyprinidae > Barbus > Barbus barbus. The sequence goes on from NC_136750.1 coordinate 21,787,039, forward strand.
CATATTGCCCTTAAGGTATTGAAAGCTTGGTATGGCTGTAATGGGTGAGATTTATTTAGAGAATGTGAAGTTTATAGAACGTTGTGGCATTGTATCCTGCTGTTTATTTGTATTCTTGTGTAGTCTTAAATTCTGGAAAAGTCTTTTCTTCTTTGTAGAAACTGAATGTGGTGTCAATTGCTTCAGTCATGGATGTTTTAGATGATTTCAGACAAACATCTGGCAGGGAATGATGTGCATGTGGCTTAACAGGGGCTTAACTTTCACGTGGGTTAGTTTAAGATCTGGCTGAATCAAAGTTAAAATGACAGTAATTTGGGAAGCTGAATCTTTAAGCAGTTTTAGAAGTGGCCTGTAGTTGGACCAGGGTCAGAAATCATCCATGGCTTAGGAAAAAATGACAACAAAAGTCACAAATGGCCTAAACATTTAAAATATGTATCAAAAAATATTTGATATATTTAATGATATTCTATTCTCTAGTTATAGTTTTGGTCTCAGAGTGACCTGTATGCCACAAAGGTGAAGAATGTAAATTTGATGAAAGATATGTAAGAAAATATATGAAATGTTTAATAATATAGAATAATATAAAAAATGCATGAAATAAAAATATTTAAAAGAAAAATAAATAAATAAATAATCTATAAAAATCTATTCCACGGGGCAAATATTCTTCTTAATATAAAAGCACATTTCTGACACTGGATGTGAAATGACATAATTCAATTAAAGCTGATTTCTCAGCTCGTATTATACAGTGTTTATGACCATATTAATTAAGATTCTACATAGAATATGTACTTTTTAAAGTAAATTTTTCACACTGCAAGACCATTTATGAACTATTACCACTATAATGAACTATTTAAATGGTGTTCGGTTACCGGATATAAGAGGACTTTCTGTTATACACGTACATTTTAACTTAAAATTTTGATGCTGAATAAAAATAAATATATGGAGATTTTATATGTGAGCTACCTAATTACAGTCTTGAAAGAGTATGAGCAGTTTTAAACTATAAACCCGGCTTTCACAGTATCTTATATGTAGTTAATGCCCTGTCATAACCTCAGAGCAGCATCTGTAATACTTTGAGCCATTTGGACCAGTAGTTCCTCCCCTAGTGGGGTAAATAATTCATTGCAACAGATACAATCATACTGTGAAGGCTTTCTATATTTGATCAAATTCAAGAGATCTCATATCAGGTGTCAGGTATTCTTTTTATTAAAAGTTCAGTGTTTTTATAGTCTGCATTCAATACTTTTATATTAAATTATGCTACATGATGTAAGGTAAGCAGTTATTGCCTAATATTTGGTTGAATTTTGACCTTTATATCTTATCATAAAAAGCTGAAATGTTTATTAAGATGTTATGATTAGTTAGAAAACCGCAGCACTGTGATAAATGGATATCATTAAAAGAACAGATGGGGCTTGCGAGACATGTCTTCCACCATCTCCCTATATTCTGTCCTCAGTACTTTTGACCTGTGGGCAGTATTACCGATTCAGACATAAAGCAGCACTCCATGCACTTTAGATTGGGAACCAGCACCCATGTTTAATGCATCTCTACCCTCCCAGACTATTGAATGTGGAGAAGTGTCTCAGAGAGAGAGAACATTTCTAATGAGAATAGTATTTTAGATGCAGTAAAGCCCTTTTGTGAGATTAAATAAAAGAAGGATTTACCAAGGGAGCGAATCCCTCCGTATATTTTACTTAGCTCAGTATAGCTCACTTTTGACTATCAAATCTACAAAGCCTTTATTAATAGTATATAGTGATGTTCTGTACCCAATTGTATCTTTTCTTTTTTTTCAGATGGATAACATTTAGAAGTCAAATTGTCATAGAGAGGATGAAATTATTAGCAATTGTTGGATGTGTAACTGACACTATTGTCTATTTTGTCCAATATTTAGAAAACTGGCAGTATTAGAGGTTGCAGGAACTTGTATGTTATTCATGGCACTGTAACATTCAAAGCCCTCTGAGGAAAAATAAACCATGTATATTTCATACACACTTCTGTGTTAAACTCAGGGCCTCGACTGTATGTTTTGAATTTAAACTTTTAATCATATTGCATCAGCAAACTTAGTTATCGGGATGCTTTTATATTGCAACTGCTGGTTATTTTTGCTAAGAGGAAAAGTTGCAGATTCCAGAAATTGTGTATGATTACCTTGTAGCAATGTTCAACACTAATTGTACCGTTGGGACTCCTGAGGGAGTTTTAATAAACTGCTTTTCACACAGTAAGGTGGACCCACAGCAGCACTTGGCATTAGTGTTTCTCCAAAGCTTAAGCTGCAACATCCCGCTTATCAACTCGTGAGTGTCTTTTCATGAGCGAGTGAGCCAAGTCAGATATAAGGAGAGTGGGTCGGCATTATTCAACAGACAATTACACGCATTCCGAAAGCTAGAATCCCAACATCCAGCAGTGATCCTGCTGAGGTAAATGGTAATTAGCTGTCCTATTTTAATCCATTATAGAAGTGCTCTGACATGAGGATGCCAGGCTTTGACTGTGGCAGAGGATTAAGGTGCCCGTGAATAAGTGTAGCAGGTGGGAAAGGTGTGTCAACGTGTCTCACCCCACTCTCGTGTGTATCCACAGTTTCCATTGCTGTTCTAGCGATGACCTCTGATTGGGCACTTCAGTGCTAAGAACGCTCACCCTGAACAGCTGTTATCCTGCGAATAAATGTGCGGTCACACTGGCTTTAAGCATGCTAAGTTTCCCTGCAACAATTAATGGCAACAACTGGTGTTTAAAATAAATAAGAAAGTAAATAGGCTCTCCTGTAGCTCAAATGGTAGAGCATGGCGCTAGCAACGCCAAGGTCATGGGTTCGATTCCCAGGGAAAGCAAGAGCTGATAAAATGTAAAAACTGTAACTTCAATGCAATGTAAGTCGCTTTGGAAAAAAGCGTCTGCTAAATGCGTAAATGTAAATAATAATAATAATAATTCAGAATAGAGCACAAAGTCCAGTGTGACCGCAACTTTACCCTTATAGACCACAAATGCTGGTTAGGAGACCTGTCTTAAACCTGGATGTGAACTGTTTAAGAGTGTGATTTAACAAGCTTAAGGTGTTGCTTGGGTGCATTGAGTTCAGTTGAAAGACAACTGATGTGATGCATGTGCAGGCGCTAATTGTGTCTGTCTTCCATTCTGTAAAAGGTGAAATTACTCTCAGGACAGGTGAATTTAATTTTCCTCGCATGGGGAGGAAGAAGCAGGGTTTTGGCTCAGTGGTTTTGATGAATGCAGGCTGAGAGAGGGCGAGGAACAGGCAGAGTCACTGTATAGTCATAAGAGGAGGAAAGTGGGAGGAATCTAGGCCATCTGTTAGAGTTAGAAAGTGATATTTTGTGGGCAACAATGACGTCGTTCAACTGCACAAACAGGCTTTGTTATGAAACTTGACACCAAAGCCTGATTTGTTAGAGTCAGAGAGGTGCTTTGGCTTTCTCTCTGCTTTAGATATTTAAGACAAAGCTCATATTTAAGCCAAGTAACTTTTTTTTTTTGTCTAAAAAATTCAAGCATAAAATCAAAAGCTTTATATGCTAACATTATAATGCATGATAGATGGATAATTATTGCTTTTGAATAAATAAGTCTTCATTTTAATAGATATGGGACCTCTGGGAATCTGGGGACGGTTACACCATGCATAAGTTAGCCTAGTTGTAGCTGCGCCATTAAGCTTAGATCAGTAATACTGGTTGATAGACCGATTGGATTAAAAGCGGCTGATTTCAGTCATTTAGACCTACAGTATTTGATCATGTTAACATTTACACATGTTTACATTTCATGAGACAACACTGTGAATGAATAACTGATTTCTGTGATACCAATCTAAACAGTGCACTTTCTCTTCTAAATTAAAACAAATAGATGCCAGTTTCTCCAGCATTTGTTTATTGCCATGTTTAATTTTAGATACAGCTCCTGAATATTTATTTACGTATTTAACAGCATTAATATTTAAACAGACTTTTCAACACTACTTTTGTTAGCAGATTTGAAGGCTGCTTATTGGATAAATAAAGGTAAACATCAAATTATGCATCTACAGGTTACTATTTTTATAGAGCTTATGACCTAATAAAAGGGTCTTGGTGTAGGAACAAATGGTGCAGGCAAATTATGTATATGGTTAGCTGCAAATTCACTAGCTGCTAAGAAAGCAGTATGGTGTAGTGATGTTGTCTTTACAAGTGTTTATTTCTTTAGTTGTTTCGTTATAGTCTGAAAAATCTGTTCTTTGTAATTATGTTACACATTGTTATTGCTTCTTGAGAATGGGCAATAATTAAAACCTTGATTATTTTGTTAATCATAATTATCTTGTTTTCAGAGTTGAATGCCAACACAAGGGGCAATTATTAAGTGATGGTAATTTTTATTTTATCAGCATAAGAGAATGAATCGATTTGCACATTAAGGGCTCTTGATTAGATAAAATGAGATTATATGAGTTATATGAGTCAGATGCTCTCGGCTGTAAAGTAAGACAATGGAGAAGTGAGGTGGGTGGTAGAATTTTAACTTGATTTTTGAAAGCACATGTTCACAGTGTCACGGTGCACACACGAGGGAGGACGCAGGAAGACGCATACGAGGATGTAACTTTACTGACAACATCAAGACATGGCAGGACAAGGCAAGACTGCCACAGATAGGAACACCGGGGAGTAACGAGTAGACCAGACGAAATCTAACTCAGACAGGACTATAAATACACAGGTAAATCATAGATAACGAGACAAACACAGCTGGACAAGAATTAACTAATGATAACATTTAACAAGGACAGGAAACAAACCAAATATGGAAACATGAGGCGGGAACACATGACACACACGACAGAGGACTGACACACAGATAATAGATTATAATATTTTATTCAAGGCTCAGTGTTACAGAAATATGGCAGGAAAAAAGTTTTATTTTTCTAAAAAAAAAAAAAAAAGTTTTATTTTTCATTAGCACTTTCATATGTGGTTTGTAGTATGTGCTGCACAGGAAAAAGACTGCCAGTTTGATCAAGCGCTGTAGTGTTGTGCTTTAGGTGACTCATTGTATCTGACTCATCAGTGTGACTTATTTTGTGCTGCTCATTTGAGTGACAAGACATGACATCCCTCTGTTGTTGGCTCGTTTGCTACAGCATAATAATATCAAATCGACAATCCTTGGTTGACTGGTTATATGCATGCAATTGTTTGGTGGCTTTGATATACTGTTTGTTGGAATTTTCAACTTTCAATTTAGTTTTTTTACATAATGTGTCAGGGGATGTTGCTACCTGGTCAGGTTGGGATAAATACACTCTAAAAAATGTTGGGTTAAATACAACCCTGTGCTAGGTAAAATATGGATGAACCCAGCGGTTGGGTTACTGCTCAGAAGGTTGGGTTAAACATTTAACCCAACTGTTGGTTGAAAACAACCCAGCATGTGTTATGTCCAATATTTACCCAGCACTGGGTTGTATTTAACCCAGCATTGTGTATGCAATTTTGTTAACACTTTACAATGATATTTTCACAATGCGTTTTTCTTTTCTTAAAGGAAAAGATCAACCAAAAAGGAAAATTTGCTGAAAATTGACTTTCCTTCAAGCCATCGAAGATGTAGATGACTTTGTTTCTTTATTGGAACAGATTGGGAGAAATTTAGCATTACATCACTTGCTCATCAATGGATCCTCTGCAGTGAATGGGTGCCGCCAAAATACCATTTCATAATCCATAATAATGCATCCTCTAGTGAAAAAGTCTATCCCCTGTTGTCATCTCACATTAAAATCCACTGATATAATTGTTTAGAACTGTTTTCACTTGCAAATGGTACTTGAGATGAGATGAATTTTTTCACTGGAGAAAATATTATGGATAGAAGATTTTTACCCGGGAGCAACGGTTTGAAGTTAAAAGCATCTTCATGATGGATGTGGTTGTTTTTCACTTCACAAGATGTTAATTGATAGACTATCATGTAGATTACTTGTAGATATTTGTGATGTTTTTATCAGCTGTATGAACTCTCATTCTGACGGCACCCATTTACTGCAGAGGCTACAGTAAATCAATGCTAAATTACTCCAAATCTGTTCTGATGAAGAAGCAAATTCATCTACATCTCAGATGTCTTGAGAGAGAATAAACTGGCACACAAGAATAACATGATATATCTTGTTTTCATCTCAAACATGTCCAAAACTTACAATAAGCACTTCACTTTGTGTCACTCATGTATAGTGCTTGAAATCTGTTTATGTTGTTCCAGTTCCAAGAGGATTTTGCTTTCAATACTGTCTGCGTCATGTGAAAGGCTTTTATTTGCATGATCAGGAAAAATGTATTCAGACTACAAAAGGTAGCCCATTAGAGAGCACATTAATTCCATGCATTACTCTTTCCAGCCTTCAGGGGTTTTGGGTATTGGCACTCACATGAAAGGAAGAGACGAGCATGCTCAGTAGAGCTCTCTCATTGCCAACTCTCCTGCATTCTAACATGTGTGCCTTTAGGTAACAGTCAGCAGAAGAGACACAACATATCCCCAAGATGTCCTTTCTTTTCCAGCAATACTTCTTATCTAGTCAGTGCTAAATCAGTAGCCATATTATGTAGGCTAATGTAATGAAAAATGCTAGTATCTCATTTGTCACACAGAGACATTTCATTACGATTTCACTGCTATTTCATTACCTTCACAAAAACAAGTTGATGCACATGGATCTGGAGCAGAGAGATGTTCCAAGCGATGGGGACAGTGAAGATTGTAATATCTGGTAATAGGCAGCCTGTCAGTTCGGAGCCGTCTTCTCAACTCAAAGGAAGCACGCAAAAGTTCTCCATGAAATATGCATCAATCGAAGTGAAAGAAAGAACAAAGGCAAAACTGTGTGTGTTTGTTGTGGTGGGTGGGATATTGGAAACGGTTATTTATTGAAGAGCCAACTCTCTGGCAACAGCTGTTTAGATCACAATGCTTTGGAAATAAGCACATAATCATCTGCACTGGTGGAATGACAGATGAGAGGCAGGATGCATGTTACCTGAAATGGCGGAGATCCATGTGTCTCCTTCAAAGCAGATTTATTTTATTTTATTATTTTTTTTAATGCACATTTACAGAATGTATAGTTTACTCCACCGTTCAAAAGTTTGGGGTCAGTTTTTTTTTTTAAAGGAAATTAATACTGTTATTCAGAAATAATGCATATAATTGATAAAACAAATTTCGGTAAAGACATTCAAAATTTATATTTCAAATAAATGACTTATGTTCATCAAATATTAAGCAGCACAACTTTTTTTTAAACATGATAAAAAATATATGATATGAAACTGCAGCTTTACTATCAGAGGAATACATTTGAAATAGAAATTGCATTTTAAAGTATATTAAAATAGAAAAAAGTTATTTGAAACTGTAATTAAATTCTTTACTCTGTTTTTCATATAAGTAACATATAGTATAGAATCGTGAAAAGACAATTTTTCTTTTGGAAAAAACGCAATTCTAGATTGGGGTCAGCAACTTTTTAGGTATGTGTCCCACCAAGAGCGTATTTATTTTTTTATTTGATTTATTTATTTAATTGATTGATTGTTTTGATTGATTGTTGTTTGCATGCCTACCTATCCTTATCTTTTTATTTAGTTAAGAGTTTTATGGGCACAAAACATTCAGTGCAGATATACTCAAACTCAGTGCAAGTAAACTTCACACACACATACTGGTTATCTGCTTAATGTAGTTTAGTAGTCTCGTTTTTGCAAATTTCTTGTTCAAATTGGCCCTTCATCTCAAAAAGGTTGCTGACCCCTGTTCTAGACACATATTTGCTGGTGCTTAAATGAATCCTGTTAATTATTGATACCAATTAAGCGCTGATGTTCAGAGCCGCATCAGGGTTAATTATAAAATCCACAGGGGCCAGATGAGCACTGTATCTTTAAGACCACATGATGTGCTATAGGAGGAAAGCCAGTGAAGAGCAGGGTTTACACACATGTCAGATAGACAGAAAGAGTGCATATTAGAGAGAAAGACGGGGGAGAGAGACCGAGAGAAGAGTGTCTGCTCGCTTCAGCAGGCCATTTCCATTATGATGAATGTTTGCTTCACTTTTTTGTGAGCCAATTATCTGCTCCTGTGTGAGTCATGGAGATCATTTAGGCAGGTGGGGAGCTCCACACACACACACACACACACACACACACACACACACACACACTCATACAGGAGAGGAAATAGACTGTATGCATTCATGTTCCTGCATTCTGACCACTTTTCACATATTACCCTCACTCTTTTACTCCATCAGTCTTTTTGATACACAAACCACAGCTCTTGGAAACACTTGTCTGTCTCTTGTTCTCTGTGATGGGAGGAATGTTATGGGTTTGCTGTGTGTTCACAGTTCCCCCTTCTCGCTTTGTACAGCCTCTCTTCTATTCTCTTTCTCTGTACTGTTTGCTTAAAGGAACAGTACTCCCAAAATTAAAATTGTTATAATTTATTCTCCCTATAATGTCATTTCAGACCCATATTCTGTTTTTCTGTTGGACACAAAAGGGAAATTTTGAAGAGCCAGCATGCAGTTATTTTCCATGTAACACAATTGTGACCTCATCTGCCAAGTGGGAAGAAAACCCCTGAAGATATAACTGACTTACGCACTATTTTCACTGAATTTTCTTTTTTTTTGGTTGTGTGTCTGTGTAAGTGTATTGCAGGATGCATTGAATACACTGAATACTCATACACTGAATGAGTATTTTTTCAGTCTGTGCCAAATCAGTATTATTTACGTGTCATTGAGATATTGTTTTTATTCATATTTTGAATCAGCTTTTATATTTTCTTTTTTAATTTTAATTTTAAAGTTTTAGTAATTATTATTTATTTTTTTTGTCATGTGAAGTTGTTTGTGTGTGTGTGTCTATATAATTTTTCTTTATTTTCTTTCAGATTTAGTTTTTGTTTCTTTAGTATATCAAATTAAGGTAAATTAAAATCATGTAACATTTATGGTTTGATTTTAGTTTCAGTTTTAATTTTAGGTAACTATAAGCCCTGTGTTAATTCATGTACATTTCAGCTTCATTTAGGTGTGTATATGTGGTGTAACACATGGAATTGTCCTCACTTTGATAATTATCTTTGGAAAGTTTGAGCTTTACTTACCGTTTAGGTAATTTTTTTGCTTTAGGTTGGATGTTTTAAGGTGTGTGGTGGTCTGACGCTGGATCAGGGTGTAGCTGGTGGCTGTTATCGGAAATCTAGAGAGATTGATGACACCCAGGGCAAAGCGCTGTCTGCAGGGCAGGCCACCACCATAAATCAGTGAGAAGTGGGTTACGCCAGGTCAGCTTTTCTCCACCTGCCACAATTTTCACACATCTCTATTTTACACAGTCTGTTAACATACAGTAAGTGTATGGCTGGACGATAAAGCTAAAACATACAGTGTCTACCTTATTTTGAAATGCAGAAGCTATTTTGTGTGATTGTGTGAGACTTTTGATTTACTAGCTGCTATAGGTTAATAACTAGAGGAATAAGAAAGTGCAGTAAACACAAACAGTAAAACTATTTGCACTACAAACCAGTGTGTTTATAATTATGATAATGAATTAAAAACTACTATTTCAAGCAGCATAATGAGCTGCTTTATACAGCTAAAAATAACTAGATGCAAATGACACCAGAAGCCTTTCATTTAATGGCACACTTTCACATAAAAAAGGTGGATATGTGGACTTTTTGGTAATATTCAGTATGTATGTCAATATTTGTATTTTTCTTTTCTGAAGTGGCATAAACTATTTATTCCCCCCCCCCCCCTTTTCAACATCATTTCAAAATTAATGCATTGAAATTCAGTAAAAAAAAAAAAAATCAAGAAGTGTTTTCCTAGTAACACAAAGGAGAATGTTTAAACATGTTCATTTATGTGCCCCAATATAACAATAAACAGCAACTTATATTTTTGCTAAAATAGTTTAATATATGAAAATGCCATTCATCTGTTTATAAAAATGCATAGTTTGAAATGATTGATGAAAATTTATTTGGTTTAAAGTAAACCAAACTAAAAAATAAATAAGTAAATAATCACAATATTCACAATGTTTAATATCACCTGGAAAAGTAATCAAATAATAATAAGACCTACAAAAAATAGAATAACATTTTTGCCACCACTATGTAGCAACTCTTGAAATGGGTTTTGTACGTCATTCTTTTGGCTTATAGATATTTCAAGACTCATAAATTCATGAACATCTCTATACATTAAGTATAGGTTGCCGTTCTTCCTCCATACTAAGATGTTTTGCAGAAGGGAGTGCGGGGAGTCTTGTTTTCTCTTAATTGGACAGCAGGCAGAATATCTGAGGAATAGTGCTGATCCCTGGGGTTTGTGAGGTCCAGTGTAGCCGATAGTTTGCTTTCTCTAGTGCTGTTAGGCGAGGCAGGGCTGCACATTCATTATATATTAAAGCCACAGGAACCCTCTCTTGGTCTATTTTGCTAACACGCTCTTAAGTAGTTCTCCGGATGGTTGTCCCAGGAATCTTAAATTTGTACAAAACTTCATCTCTTAAAATATGCAGTGCCACAATGTACTGTGCCACTCTTTACTAATGTGCATTTTAATTATACTAACTCGTCTGTTATTGGACTTATAGATTTGGAAATCTTCATACTAACTGTATCTGGAACTTTCAGGGAAATGACTAAACTACAATTTCATGCACCATTGACCATCCATCATGTCTAATTTTAATGGACACACTTTTCTATACGCTTTTCAGTGTTGAGCGCTAACTGTGTTGTGTGGGTGGGTGCGGGGTATGGGGGTCTAAGGCATCTCATAGACAGGTTGATATTTGTCTTTCTGTATAAAGGAAAACAGCACAGAGAGTGAAGAGAGCAATGACCTTTCAGAGTCAAATGCTAATTTATCTGCGGTATAAAAAGCTTGTTCGGTTGCTGAATGCTGAACATGTAAATGTTAGTGGTTCCCACTGACTGGGGCTGTTTACATGTGGATTAGGTACAGTTCAGTGGCCACTAAGCGCATATTTGCCTCAGCCTCTGGTGTTATTTTTCATTTATTGGTGGTTGCAGAATATAAATTGCACACAAACTCCTTGGGTCAGGATATATGCTTTCTGAAAATACCTTTTTATTCACCCATTTCCATATAGCCTTTATAACCCGTTTTTGTACACTGCGGTGGTCTGTTTTTACTAGCATCTTGCTTTATATCCTATTTGTGCAGTATTTACAACTGTGCATCTATCTATCTATCTATCTATCTATCTATCTATCTATCTATCTATCTATCTATCTATCTATCTATCTATCTATCTATCTATCTATCTATCTATCTATCTATCTATCTATCTATCTATCTGTCTGTCTGTCTGTCTGTCTGTCTGTCTGTCTGTCTGTCTGTCTGTCTGTCTGTCTGTCTGTCCGTCTGCCCGTCCATCCGTCCGTCCGTCTACCTACCTACCTACCTGTTTACATTTTATTACATTTATATCGCATACAAATTGTCTATCCATCCATCCAGATATAAAAGTTTTTTTATAAATTTTGTTGAATTTTAATTGTACTTTTTTACATTCATATTTGAATTCTAAATCCTATTTGCAACCTTAATTCAAATTTAGTAATACGTTTACAATATTTTTTTTTTGGTGAACTGTTCCTTTACATTTAGATTTTGGTATTGTAGTGAATTTGTTAGCAATTCTGGACATTTTCTTTCTTTACAGTCATGTTTTTGCTTCTGTTTATAAAATGAAACAAGTGCAATAATAGTTTTTGTATAATAGTTTTAATTTTCTGTATGGAAAAAAGTCTAGAACGCCATGGTGCACTGATTGAAATCAAAGCGCAACATTAATATATTGAAACTCATCATTGCATGAATTTAATTATTGTATGAACAGCCATTCTACAGCTCTATTTTATGCATGAATAAGGTTCAGTTTCTTTGAAACAAGTCTTGTATTTGTTAGGTGATTCTTTTGGGGCAAGTACATAGCAGTGTAACTCCCAGCTGGATAACCCTAGTTCACCCTGTCTACACAAGTTATCACAGAGGTGTGTGTATGTGTGAGGAAATGCTTTTTTTGTAAGTGTCTGTTGAATTGCATTTGCAGGTTAAAAGTGGTAGGAAATGAAAAATTGTGTGTTTTTAAGCTTTTACGTTCACCAAGCTTGCAGATCAATAGACCTGGATTTTTATCAGGTTGTACAATGCATTTGCAGATGTGTAATATATCAGCTGAAACAACCAGCCAATTTCATTCTCAGCAAACACAGTCTTCATGTGAAGAATATTACTGATATTGATCCCACTTTCTTGGCCATTTGCAAAAAATAAAAATATTTTTTTTATCTATAGATCTGATGCTTGGTAGAAGTTCAAGATTTGCACCTGGTGGGAATCTAGTGTTGTGAAAAATCTTTCTTTCTTCACATATTTGTATCCTGTTTATTCTTAATTTTACCTTACAGAGTTTGTTTTGTGAGGCTGCAGGATCACAAACCGCAAAACACCATTACATTTGGCTACAAACTTCTCTACGGTTTCTTTCGCTCGACTATCTGGTGTACGAGGCTACAGAATGAATGGGCGGGGAATGGGAGGACCTAGGTGGACCAGAGAGATTAGCTGTAAAATTGACACTGACAAATCTCATACATTATAGCTTCATGGGAGGCAGCCATCACCACAGGAAGTGTTGGAGGAACTGAAGGGAAAAGCAAATAACTCTATAAAAGGCCTAAAGTGTCCTTTATTAACAGCCGGTTTTGTGGTGGCACACACTGAACCTCGCCACTCCAAATGTTCTTTACCACGATGACAGAAGTTCACGTTTTATCTTTTCTCAGTTCCTTTCAACTCATTTTCAACTCACTGAGTCACATTCCTGGCAAATAATGTTATGGTTTCACAGGTACACATCTTTATGAAAACAAGGCAGCATTATTCATATGAGTCACAACTGCTAAATAAAGCAAATGGGCGAAAGTGTTTTGTTTCTCCATGGATTTGGCTTCTGTTTTTCTCCTGTTTGTGCTTATTATTTTAAACCAGCCTGTTTGGGATTTCAAATCTTCTTATTGCGTTCTCTAAATTGGTCTTTGGTGTTTGATGTTTGCAGAGGGTGTTTTAAAGCTCAAATTATTCAATTATTGAAATTAATGGAGAAAATAGGGTAGATTACTCAACTGCAGAGCAATAGCCTTATGTGACTGAACTCATTTCAGCATTCAGGGTTTTGTTTAAACTTGATTGCTTTCAAGCCCATGAAATTCATAGAAGCTGCAAGCTATTAAGTAATTCTTTAGTAGAAAGCGAATAAAAACACCATAAATTTGCAGTGGAATCCTGGACTAATTATAAAAGTGGTATGATTTGTAAGGTCATGGCCGGAGTCAGAAGTTACTCACTTGTGGCATTTTATACAAGTCACCTTGACAGTTATATTGTTTTGTTTGTGTGTGTGTGTGTGCACCCTGGGAATGTGATAGAGTTTGTGATATAGCTAAGAAAATAATAAATATTCAGTAATATACAGTACAGTAATATATATATATATATATATATATATATATATATATATATATATGAATGAAAATGAAAATCTTAATAATTAAAATGTTATTTTTCCAGTCATTTCCAGAATAATACACTGTATATAAACAGCATCATATACAGTATGTTCACTAAAACATTTCAATATGTATTAGAATGAAAAGCAGAAATTAATGATTTTGAGTGATGCGTTGAATAATTGCATTTTACTGACAATTTGAAATTCGTCACTAAAACAAATAAAGTGAATTAGATGTGAGACCCTATAAAACACATTCATCCTTATGATGAAAAGACAGGTCATGAAACCTTGTCTTATGACAAGTAATGAGTGCATTAAAATCATCAAAGTATTCACCATGTTTTTATATCGGCAGATAATCTTTGCGAATAAATCATGAATATTCAATATATCACACAGTCTTACTTTGGCAGTCAGCCCTATTGACCTGCATAGTATGTTGCTGTCTTACGCTGATACTCCAGTAAGAATCTGTCAGCAATGAATGGAGATATATTCTGCATTTCTTTCATTTCTGAAGTCATAGCTGCAGGGTATTACCTTGCAGGTTTAAAAAAATGCTTATAATTATCCGCTTATTGATTTGAGCCCTGTTGCTGAATCTTTGATAGATCCAAGCACGTAGACTATATGAAACTTAATTGATGCGGCACATAATTATTGCCATTTCATGAGCAGGAGATGGATTAGATGCAGCAGGATCTTGAATTTACCCAATGAAATAAACTCGGTTAATGGTTGCCGCTCTCTTCTCTCTGTGTGTGTGTGTGTGTGTATTTTTCATGCCTAGGGCTCCTTATGCTCAGTTGATGAGAAAAAGACGTATGATTGTCCCATCTGATGAGAATTTTACATAATTGCAGTTCAAATGTGTTCTTGCCTAACCCCCATATTCATCTACATTGCTAATTTGATTGAAAGCTTGTGTTTTCTTATGATGCACCCAATTACAGAGTGTGGGCCCACCATTACTCGTAGCTTGTGTATCTTCCTGTTTTGTGTGGTCTAGTAAATGATGGTACATTCCTATTCTGAAGTCTTTGTTATAATGATGGATAACACCCTTTTCCATGGACCATTAATAGGATAACGCTCTTGATGGTTCATCAACAACATGTGCTGTTAAATATTCTTGACAAATGTAATGTTCTTAAAATGTAACTCATTATCACTCTTGGCATCTCCAGAGTTTCTCAGCTTGGTTTCGCACCCTTTGGAGGTTTGAGAAGTAGGATCTTTGCCATGTTAACTATTTAGTGTCACATTGCACTGTGTTAGAGTTGGGAATTTATTCGGTATTACATTTAACCTTTTTAATGGGTGAATTGATGTTTTTTTTTTTTTTTTTTTTTTAGTAATTTAGTAATTTTAAATTCTTTTAGTATGTCAGTGGATAAGAAAAACAAAGTGGATGTTTACATTTCATATGCCTTTATACAGTATATAGCTATTTTGCTGCGATCCCAAATCAAATATTCCATCCCAATTGTAGTGCAGTTTATGGATTTTTCCCCTTACTATATTCATGCATGAGTTACGCACCGTCTTGATTTTAACTTATTTACTAACATGAATTAAATATATCTGTGTGTAACATCCATAATACACTCATGTGTAAAAGATCGGGGACAGAAATATTTTTTAAAGAAACTAATGCTTTTCAGCAAGGATGCATTAAATTGAGCAGCACAACTGTGTTCAGCATTGATAATAGTTAATATTTTTTGGGGGGTGGGGGTGAGCTCTAAATCAGTATTAGAATGATTTCTGAAGGATTATGTGACACTGAAGTCTAAAGTAATGGCTGCTAAAAATTCTTCTTTGCCATGACAGGAATAAATTATATTTGTTGAGAATGAGACTTTTTTCGTAAAAGAAAAAAAATCTTCCTGATCCCAAACTTTTGAACGGTGTAAGCTTGATTTAAAGATGAGATGTCAGGCATAAAAGCAATGTCCTTCCGTTATTTCAACACTATATGCTTAAACAATGAATGACTGCATGTGCTCTGAGTAATTCCTATAAAACTCCTCAATCTGAAGAAGCCGACAGAGTCTTGATGAGACAGATGATGAAAAATGAAGGATAGGAAAGGGGTGTGTGGCCAAGTATGGTGACCCATACTCGGAATTTGTGCTCTGCATTTAACCCATCCAAGTGCACACACAGTAGTGAACATACACCCGGAGCAGTGGGCAGCCAATGCTGCGGCGCCCGGGGAGCAGTTGGGGGTTCGGTGCCTTGCTCAAGTGTCTCACTTCAGTCGTGGTATTGAGGGTGGAGAGAGTGTTGGTTATTCACTCCCCCCACCTGAGACTCGAACCCACAACCTTCAGGTTACAAGTCCAACTCTCTATCCATTAGGCCACGACTGCCCATTTTATATTATGGATATTATGGATATATTATTAGTCGATGTTAATGCAGTTAGGGTCAACAAATCACTGGAATTCCCACACGCTCCAGGCACTGATGTAGAGATATTCCAAATATTCCATTGGCAAATTAACGGATAAGGTCTTAACATGCTGAACGCTTACTGTATCTTTTGCACCTGGCCACATATTTATCTTTACAATAAAATAGAGAAAATGTATGTGTGTTTGTGTGAGCAGGCAGTAGCTCTATGAAAGGCTGGCGTGAACATGAAGTCTGGCAGGCTGAATGAGGTCTGATATGAGGAGCCCACAGTTTGGAATCTTGCTAAAAGTCTGGCACTGGATGAAATAACTATGGGTCCGGAGAGATAGAGAGAGATGATTTGGAAGCTTCATAGCTATGCTTTAACATCCAATATAAAAAAACTCTTTACTGTTTATTACTTCCTCTTGTTCAGTACTGTTGGGTCCAAAAGTTTGAAACCTTTAGTGATATGCTTCAGTTTAGCAGTTTTCTAATTGAGCAATTTTTTAAAATCCTTATTACAAATTACATGATAGGTATAGTAATTTGAGTGAAATTTGAACTGAAAAGGCCAACGATAGCAGCACTTGAGCTGACAAGAACTCCACAAGTTAAACCTAATGATCCATGTTATTCAGCATTATTTAAGAAAGTTACTCAGGACGTGTGCTTCAGTGGAACAAGACAATTGCTTCTGCACTCCTTTTGTACAAATACATGGTCAATGTCACAAATTTACCTATTTGATCAGTGACCCACAAGTAGTCCAGAATCTTAAAAAAATTCCCTGTTTAGTTTTTTTGTTTCACATTTTCTCAAAACTTTTACATTATTGCAGGTTTACATGGGATTTTACTCTCTGGATTTTAATAGGGTCTCCACTATGTGTGTGTGTGTGTGTGTGTGTGTGTGTGCTTGTATAGTAAGAAAGAAATGAATACTTCAATTCAGCAATGACACATTAAATTAATTAAAAGACATTTACGACACTGAAGACTAGAGCAATGGCTGCTGAAAATGTAGCTTTTCCATCATAGGAAAATATATTAAAATAGGCACCAGTTATTAAATATTCCACATTTTACTGTTTTTAAATGAATAAATGCAGCCTTGGTGAGCATAACAGACTTCAAAAACATAATGTACTGGTTGTTAATTTATTGTTCTGTTAGCGATTACAAGAATGTCCCATACATGTCAGTCTGTTTGTCTACGGCCTTTTGTAAATTGGATTTGCACTTCTCAAATTGACAGTATTAGTATTAGAAGCTCTTAAGTAAATGAGTGTTGGAGAAAAATTAGGTGGCATGTATGTAGGGAAAAGAAGAGAGTCCCTAGAGGATCTTAAAGGAATGGCTGTTAAATGATGGCCTCTTTTTAGACAAACGGCTGCTCAGTCATCCAGTACAGCGGACCCTCAGGGGCATAAAGAAATGTGATGCATATTATAGCCGCATGGGAATGCAGCGTCCACACTGGCGCTGCCTGGTTTAAGACCTCTGTTGATGGATATACCCTCAGCCTGGAGAATATACACAAGCTCTAAAGCACCAGGAGGGCTTTAATGCATGGCTCTCGGTCTCGGCGCGCACAAGACAGTCTGCTCAATCGCAGTGGCAGCAGCAGATCCTGGCTGGTGACATGAAAACATTGTCCCCAGGCAATGCCTGAGACAGAATACATTAACGGGGTCTGTTATTTCCACGGTAATATGGCAGATATCACAAACCTTCTGTAGCTTGCGCTGCATAAATTATTGTTGCGATACTTTTTGTTGTCAGTCAGTTTTCTTGACACAACAACCTCTTTTTCTTTGTCTTCCTGACAGTGTGGCGCTTCTCTGTGCTGTTGGTATAATTTGTCAACCCACCAGGGCCTCCTGTAAATCATTTGTGGTGTTTATCAGCTCACTTTCTGAAAGAGCTTATTGAGTGCTCACACGAGCACCTCAACATTGTGATTGTTAATTACACACAGGGGTGCATTCAAATGCGTTTCACAGCAAGGTCAAGAACTGTTGGGACATGTAAATTCCTTCAGTGAATTGGTATTGATTTTAAATGTTTTTTTTTTTTTTTTAATATTTAATCTTTCTTTCTTTGCAGAGTGCAGTATCAGTGGTGTCCCATTTAAAGGGATAATTCACCCAAAAATTGTGAAAATTTTGTCATTATTTACTCACCCTCATTTCCAAACCTGTATGACTTTCTTTCTAATGTTAAACATAATAGAAGATATTTTGAAGAATGCTGGTAATCAAACAGTTGATGGTCCCCATTGACTTCCATAATATTTCTTTCCCTACTATTGTTGTCAATGGGGGGGGGGGCAACAACTGTTTGGTTCTTCAAAATTCTTCAAAATATTTTCTTTTGTAACATTCCCATTAGGTTATGAAAATGTTATTTTTTATTTTTGTTCTTTAAATCTTCAAAACGTCCATGATCTCTGACATTAACAAGTAACGTTAAAAAATGTTAGACAAACGTCCATCTAAAACTATCGTTTTGAGAACCTTTTTCTAGAATGTTAGAACATTAATTGAGGGTTTGATCAGAAAACTGAATGAATGCTCTATTAATATTACTGAAAGAACATTTCTTCAGAACATCTTTTATAACTTTGCAAGAACCTTGCCAGAACTTAAGGCAAAGATTGTACCTTGTTAGCTGGGGTGATGGGAAGCACAGAGGTGCATTTGTTTTAATATTTATTCTTAATTTATAATTATTATAATTTTTTTTATTTTGGTTTTGTTCACAAAGCTAAATACCAAGGTTGCGTGCCATTTAAAATGCCTTGTAAATTCCAATTCAACTAGAAAATCAAGATTTGTCAAATAAATAAATAAACAAATAAATAAATAAAGTGAATGTTGGCTTGAGATATTCTTGTCTTGAAAGTTTTGTTTGGAAAGTCTTGAAAGTTTTGAGAAGTCCAGAGAAGTCCCAACATGTGAAAGTTTTAGAACTTATGGACAGACGTATACAAAGTGGGTGTTTACAGAAGACTTAAACACAAGAAAAAAAAAAAGAAAAAAATTAAGAGCGGGGGTTGAAAATGTAAACTCACAGTATAATGATAATGTTTTTGGCACAGAATTACTTTTTTAACATTACAAATGGACCTCAGCATGAAAAGTTTAAATAACAAATAACATAACAAAAGTATGATATGAAATGACCCTTTTTATACTTTTCTAGACTCATCTATACTTGCTAGCTATGAATTTCATAAACTTATGGTACAGGTTATAATCAGGGCTTGACCCCACAGCAGAGCTAAAACGCTGTCTCCCTTCCTTCTGTCTCAACTCCTCCTCCACCCCCTAAAACCAGCGGTATCCAAACAGTGGGCAGTCAGTCGATCAGCTCCTTAACACACGCTCTAACTGTAACCTCATCCACAAACTGTTATTGGCACATAACTGAGTTTCCATACAGTTCTCCCACACAAAACTCGAGTCATTTTTCAGTTTAGTCATCACATTGCTCCCTCTCTGCACTTCTCACATAAGCTACTTAAGATGTTTATGTGTATATTAACACTCTATGATGTACTTTAGAAATTTCTCATTTTAAATTGTGTTCTTTTGATACCATCAGTCAATAAATGGCGTTGTCATGTCATTTTCCTGCAGCTCCACAGGGATTACATGGCATTTGTTGCTCAGGTGATTATTAAATAATTTATTGATTCATTCATTTATTATTTTTATAGTTTTATACTACTACTACTAATAAATAAAATAAATTTTTCTTGTTTTATTTTATTGTAAATAATAATAACAATAAGAAGATGAACTGGTTGGGTGGTTATATATATATGTATGTATATATATATATATATATATATATATATATATATATATATATACACTCACTGGCCACTTTATTAGGTACACCTTGCTAGTACCGGGTTGGACCCCCTTTTGGCTTCAGAACTGCCTTAATTCTTCGTGGCACAGATTCAACAAGGTGTTGGAAACATTCCTCAGAGATTTTGGTCCATATTGACATGATAGCATCACGCAGTTGCTGCAGATTTGTAGGCTACACATCCATGATGCGAATCTCCCGTTCCTCCACATCCCAAAGGTGCTCTATTGGATTGAGATCTGGTGACTGTGGAGGCCATTTGAGTAAAGTGAACTCATTGTCATGTTCAAGAAACCAGTCTGAGATGATTTGAGCTTTGTGACATGGTGCATTATTCTGCTGGAAGTAGCCATCAGAAGATGGGTACACTGTAGTCATAAAGGGATGGACATGGTCAGCAACAATACTCAGGTAGGCTATGGCGTTTAAACGATGCTCAATTGGTACTAAGGGGCCCAAAGTGTGCCAAGAAAATATCCCCCACACCATTACACCACCAGCAGCCTGAACCGTTGAGACAAGGCAGGATGGATCCATGCTTTCATGTTCTTTACGCCAATTTCTGACCCTGCCATCTGAATGTCACAGCAGAAATCCAGACTCATCAGACCAGGCAACATTTTTCCAATCTTCTATTGTCCAATTTTGGTGAGCCTGTGAGAATTGTAGCCTCTGTTTCCTGTTCTTAGCTGACAGGAGCGGCACCAGGTGTGATCGTCTACTGCTGCTGAAGCCCATCTGCTTCAGGGTTCGACGTGTTGTGTGTTCAGAGATGGTGTTCTGCATACCTTAGTTGTAACGAGTGGTTATTTGAGTTACTGATGCCTTACTATCATCTCTAACCAGTCTGCCCATTCTCCTCTGACCTCTGACATCAACAAGGCATTTTGGTCCACACAACTGCCGCTTACTGGATATTTTCTCTTTTTCGGACCATTCTCTGTAAACCCTAGAGATGGTTGTGCGTGAAAATCCCAGTAGATCAGCAGTTTTTGAAATACTCAGACCAGCCCGTCTGGCACCAACAACCATTCCATGTTCAAAGTCAAATAAATCCCCTTTCTTCCCCATTCTGATGCTCGGTTTGAACAGCAAGTCGTCTTCACCACATCTAGATGCCTAAATGCATGGAGTTGCTGCCATGTGATTGGCTGATTAGCAATTTGTGTTACCAAGCAATTGAACAGGTGTACCTAATAAAGTGGCCGGTGTGTATATATATATATATATATATATATATATATATATATATTTATTTGTTTGTTTACCAATAATCCTAATCCTAATAATACTTCTAGTAATATTAGTAATAATAAATTTATTATTGTTATTTAATAATTGTGTAATATTTTATTATTCATAATAATATTAACAATTGTTTATTATTATTATTATTGTTATTATTTAATAATGGTATACTACGTTATTATTAATAATAAATAGTTATTGTATTTTAAATGATAAATTAATAATTTTAATAATAATAATAATTATTATTTATTTTGGGATTATTGTTGTTGTTATATTTGTATTTATTGTTTTACTGTAAATAATAATTAATATTCATGAATTCATATTATATATTAGGGTTGCAAAGGGGTGGAAGATTTCTGGTAAATGTCCGGAAACTTTTCAAAAATCCCTAGAAGATTTTTAAAAAATCCCTGAAAGTTTCTAATATTTCTGCAATGTTTCCAAAATTTACTGGAAATTTTCCACCTTTTTGCAACCCTATTATGTATTAATTTGAACATTTTCAGAGCTAGTCTTATCCTACTTGTGTGTCCCAAGTTCTCATACAAATCAGCAAGGATCAGTATCTCTCCGTCCCGGTCCCATTGGACCTGTTGGTGTCACTGCATGGCTCATTGGCCACTCCGTGCACAGACGCACACGTAACACAACCTCCCCTGCCCCTCTTTATATCTGACTGTGGAGTGATTGAAACAGAAGCGGGGCCGTGTCAGGGCCCCAGTCACCATGTAATTGAATTCTTCCGTGTTTCTGGGAGCTGACCAAAGTGGTAGAAAGAAGGTAAATAGACAAAGCTTCGGTCTTCCGTACACACAACAAATCGAGACTCGCGGCTGTTTGTGGAAAGCTAAGAAAAGATTGTAGGAAGGCACTTGTCTGGACAGACATTTTTTTGGGTTGTGAAAGTTCTGTGGAGATTACAGCATTTTTCAAACGTAATTCAGAGCGTAAAGGCTTTGCGTTCGCATAAGGAGAAGCGCAGACAAACAGAAGTCAGGGTTGAGCAGAAGTCTGACAGTCTGCTTCAGACAGCACGCTGTAGGAATGCATTCTGACTTCGTCCCACCCACCACGTCTCTACATGTTCAATTTGGCAACCGTTGCTTAGTGACAGTGTGCCATTGGCCCCCTGCTATGTGGTTTTTGTGTCTTCACCGAGGTGAGTCTACAGATCTCCAGACTCAAGATATGGAGCTGAAAAAGTAGCCGTCTGTAATTTATCTAAGGTTATTTTGTGATTCAGATATACTGCTCTGGAAGCATTCGAGCGTTAAATTGCTTTCCTCTGGGAGCAGGACGCATTGAGGGGTCGACAAAGCTGAGAGATTTCTCTATCACTTCTCCTTTCTCTATAGCCCTTTCTCTAGTCCTCGTCCTCTCTGTCTCTCTCTCTCTCTCCCTCTCTCTCTCTCTCTCAACACGTTTGCAAGAGAATGTTTATTTGAGAACTCATCACAATGGCAGATATGCTGTAATTAGGACGGGTAATTGCAGGCGCAGTACGGCGGGTCGCGGGGGACACGGTGAGCTCTCAAAGGTCATAATAAAGGGAGGGGAGTGGGTCATCACAGGGAGATGGGAACCACTCTCGCTTCTCAAAATGAGACTCGTGGAGGAGTAATGGTGTGTGAGCCCGATGAGAGAAAATGACATAAATACAGATAGCTACCTGCATTCAGAAAACACACGCTCACATGCTGCCTGTCTAGTAAGAGGTAATAGGAATGTAAAAGTGATCGAGCAGAAGCGAGAGAGAATGAGTGAGAGAGCTTCCACTGTCTGCATAAGAACAGCCTGTCAGTAAAATATATAGTGTCATTGCTGATTGGATGGAATAAGCTGAAATCAAATTCTTTTGTTTTAACAGCTACTTTGAAATTGTAGCTTGTCAAGCTAAAAGCCAAAGCTTTAACAAATAATTGAATGATACGGTCAAGCTAAAGTAGAAGTGAAACTAAAAGTATAGCTATCCAATGATATAATGTATAGTAAAATCAACCATATTTTCTGCCTGGTTTTTGAATTGAAATATAATTTTATTTTTATTTTTTTTACATTTTTGAAATCAGTCTCTGGTTGCCAAGGCTGAACAAAAATACTGTAAAAGCAGTAATATTGTGAAATATTATTAAAAGAACTGTTTTCTATTTTAATATATTATAAAATTTAACTTATTCCTCTTATGGAAAAGCTGAATTTTCAGCAGCCATTACTCCAGTCTTCAAGAAACATTTTTTTATTATTATCAATATAAAATAATTTTATGGAAACAATGTTTTTGTGGAAACTGTGACACATTCCATATATATTTAAGGATTCTTTGATGAACGATCAAAAGAGCAGCATTTATTTGAAGTAAAAAAATAAATAAAAATAAAAACTTTTTTGACCCCAAACTTTGGTAGTGTGTATTAGGATTCATTGATTTCTTTCTTTATTATTTATTATTATTTTTTTATATAAATACTATGAATGCTAGTGTATATATTTCTTCTAAAATTAGTACTATAAAAGCAACTATTTCAAAAACTGATAGTTAGTAGCATCACTATGTTTTAGTTACTTACTTCCCAACAGTGCTTTTTTATTTTTTCATTCCTCCATTTATTTTTATGTTGAGTGGTCTGATTGCTTTGGGAGCCCCATATTAATATGTAGGGATCAATAGACAAGTATAAACCTAATTGAATAATATAACGGAATACAAGATCAGAGGATATATGTCACGGTGTGTCAGGCAGGAAAACGCTGGAGACTCTTAGTAAAATAACATTTAATAACCAAACTCAGGATCGTGGCGAATACACACACTTTAACATAATTAAGACCGGACACCAAACGAACGTAGGAGACAGGCTTATAAAAGGGGACAATTAACAAGACTAAATAAACACAGCTGGGGACAAATCAACATAATGAGGAGAGGAACAGCAAAACGACCAAATAAGGAAAAACAGGAACTAAAACACATGACAATATACTGATATTACAGCGATAATCAACAACGGAAATGTCTCTGTATCAAATTCAGTCACATTAATAGTTCTTTAAGTTGCCAAATTAAATCTTCAACATTCGTGCAGAGACTGTTGAAACCACCAACACTGAAAAATGAGATAAAAGAAAGGGCTTCAGAGGAAGAAATAGTCAGCTATACTTGTCTTAGGCCTGCAGAGGCTGACTGAAGTTGGTGCCTCTGGGGTTTTTAGGCTAAGCTGCTCCCCATTTCCTCTACATAGCCTGTAGTGTTTTCATAGTGCTGTAGTGTAGCATGTGTTCTTCCCCTAAGAGTTCTCCAAACTCTCCAAGAAAAGCAGAGCTGAGTCCGGAGAACTGTAAATATCGAGCTTACTAGGCGATCCTACTGATTCACCATCAGAATGAGTATGGCTGGAATAACAGCAAAATAGTAGCAGAAGGAAAGCAAGGTCTCCTGCGACGTGCTGTGATAACCAAACTCAGTCTGAAACGACCCAGTGAAATGAAAGGCGAATGAAAAAGACTTGCTTGGTGTAATTTAAGACTTTATTTAGGTTGTGAGAGTGATTTAATATATTTTCAGACCACGGGTGTAATGGAAGGTTTAATTGTCTTGGCATTAGGGGTAAAGCCAAGCCATTAGAGTGTATCCTATGTCAGCTTGTAAAGGAGCCAGTGTTCATTCTGGAGTGACCTTCAGCTGGGCCGAATGATGGCAAAGATAAAAGATTGATTCACACTGGTGATGGGAACAACATCATGTACATCTGTGTAAACACCAGTAAAAAATGCAGACTCTAGTCAGCAAATATGTGCTTTAGAACATATACAGATGAGATATATAGAAGATGCATTTGAAATAATTAATTTAGAACTAGATGTGAATCAATACATGAGACAAACTACAAAGCTTGATTTCATTTTGATGGCTTAATCTTTATTTCCCAATTGGATTGTTCGTTATATCCAGAACATTTATTCTTGTATTGGGTAACATTAGGGCTAAAGGTGGAACATCCATGTATTGACTTTGTGGTAAATTAAGATGAATCCATAAGACGGAAAGTACCTTTTCTCTGAGTAAGAGGAACATCCCGTTCCTTAATGGTTTCCCGATCCCATTGATATGCAAACAACATGGCTTTTTCAACTGCCCTGGTAAAGAGCACATATTTTTCTTCCTCGAGGCTCAAATACCTAACCGTACGTGTCCAATGGCGTGGAGATGAGCAGGCATTTTCTATTCATTCTCTATGGGGAGCTAAGCAGTAGAGGATTGTGGGAGTGGAGCAGACAGTGTAGCAGACAAATTCAACTTTGCCATGACATGTTAAAGTGAATAAAACAGTTATTTTAAAGCTGCAGTCCATAACTTTTTTGGGTTAAAAATGATCTGAAATCAATATTTGAGCAAGTACATAACCAGCCAGTGTTCAAAACTATCACCTTACTTTAGCTCGATTCACAACGGTTAGCTTATAATGCTTTCTAATTTGAGTGGTACGGGTAGGCTAGAATCTGTGATTCCTAAGTACAGTAATACTGAGTATCCACACCTGTGCGGTGACTGACAGACTGATACACATTCTCCTCAAAACATGATATTCGTCCACGCTGGAGCCTTGCCGGAGCACAACCCCACACACGGAAGATAATTCCGCACAGAGCTGCAATTCCAGGTTTTCAAAAAGAGATGCCGACAAAGAGGCAAAACTTACAGACTGCAGCTTTAAATAGTAATAATATTTTATACATAGTATATATTACAAGCAGTACACAGTGTATGTTACAAGTAGTCATACACTAACACTGAAGACAATTTGAGCAGATTTACAGTACACGCAGAGTAATTCTCCTCATTTTTCCTCATGTATCATTTAAACTGTACAGTAATTATTCATTTAGAGGTTAGCTGGAGATTATCTGTTCAGAGTGCACATCAAAAACTGTTCTGTTGTGCTTTTTATTGGGTAACCGTAATGAGAATACATTCTGTTTTGCCCACTGTTCATCACAATAGATCAGCCTTCACGCTGTGGATAGACACCTAATGGATTGGGGACTGGAATAAGGCCAGTCTGGGATCCCTGGGCTTTTCCCTTTCCCAGCATGACCAGACTGAACCGGGTTCATTTAAGAACACGCAAGACATTTTTATGCATATCCTCCATTTTAATGAGGGGTCCCTTAAGAAACAGATGGTGCATTAGTGGAGACAAACTCTCGCTGACATTGGTGGATTTCAAACAAACAAACTACGTGGCTCGAGCGGTGTGGTGCTCTCTCTGCAGAATATATGTAGTCCACATTGTTTCGTGAGCAACACTGGAATTTCTCCCTTTTTTATTAAATGGACACAGAATTTTGTGGCCCCGAGGAGGAGTGGAATATGAATGCGAAGAGGAGAATTTACAGCCAGCTCTGACTCTTTGGTTTGTAGTGCCAGCAGTAAAGATGCTGACTGGTTTGCTTTGAGCCCCACTTTATGTTAACCCTCAAAGGTGCATCCAAAATGTGCACTTGCATGATTTCTTTCAGACAAACTTACTGTGTTTGCAAAAGTCCACATTTTTATGTCAACAGTTTAAATGCATACTCAACATTTTGACATTATCAGAGTTAAATGTGCCATATCATACTTTTTTTTGTTTGAGCGCCTTAATTTGGATGTAAGCTATTGTCTTTAAATGCATGAGACTTCTGAGAAAACTTCATTAGCGGCTAAGCATAAATAACTAGAAGTATAACAAAGTGAAAATAGAATACCTGTTTGCAGTATCAAGCAGCATAATGGAAGTAAATGACACAGGAAGTCTCACACTATTCAAGTTGGCCATACCTGCTTTTACATAAAAAATAAACCAAATAAGAATTTTCATAGCAATCAAGTCATTAATATTTTTTTTTTCACAATTTAGATTTATAATTTAGTATTCAACATGCCATTTTTGATGCTGTGCCTATTATATATAACTATTTTGATTTGCTGTTGGCTCCAACGAAGTTTACACTGGTTGTCAAATGGATCTCAGCAATAAAACCGGTTAACGTCAATATGAAATGATAAGGAACTTTCTTAAAAAAACAAAAACAAATTACAACTGTTTGTTTCTTATGTTGAGATCCTTCAAAAGGATATGCAAAACTACACATAGCCTGGAACAGTGCAAGGTTATTTGGGAATAATTACATTTTTGATGTTTAGTAATAACAGTATCTGTCTTCTATTACTTCACTGTGACTGGGTGGGCCAATTTTCTAAACACCTCACAGATATCGCTGACATGTAATATGAAATTTGCGAAAGTTTGTAATGAGCCACTTTCACAGCTTACTTTCAAAGATCTGAAAGAGACGGTCTATTTTTATAGTACAGAGAGCTCTTTTATTTCAATAGATGAAAGAAAATGTGTTTTTTTTTTTCATTATATGACTATATAGTTTATGAGTTTTTAAACTTCTTGCACACAATCATAGAAATGTCTTCCGATTGTTAAAGCATCTTTGTTATACAATGCTTGATACTATTTCAGCTTAAACCTGCATTGTTTCCTTTCCCTTTGCACCTAAATGGAGGTTGACAGCTGTGTGCGGTTAGTCAGGAAGAGCGCAGCCCAAGTTGGTACGTAATGACGGTAATTAGTAAGATGAGCTGTGACATGTTTAGCGGATGCTCTGCGGTAGGTGTACGAACACTTGAATGTGGAGTACAGTGAGTTGCCCCCAGCTGCGGCAAGGGAGTTCAATCAGTGAAATCGCTCTTGGCCCTACTGTACTATTTCATCCATTTCCAATGAGTCAGCCGCATATACTAATGCCATCCCATATATAAATTCCCCACCTGCTTACAAAATTCACCCTATTACGACCTCGTAATGTTAATCGGGGACCTCCAAGAGGATGTTTCCCACACAAAAAAAGATACTAACTGTCGCAATGGTGTAGCTGTCAAGGACGAGGATTGGAAATATTGATATAGCTGACTCTGGTTGTACATATGTGCTGGCTTGATAAATGGGCCAAAAGAATTGTGCTGAACTGTAACAAACTGAACCGTAATTGTTATTCCGCGCAGCATCTGTTATGCGCTCTGCTGATCGTAGTAATATGTGATGGAGTAACTGGGCGCTTTGGTTGTAAAGCACGCTGTGCAGGTGCATGTCCCGCATCAGGAGCCATATGAAATAGATCAACCGCAGACCAACACAGCTGCGGCAACCTCTAGTTTCCTAAGAGCGTCCACAGCTGGTTTAGTCAAGAACAACTTTATCTCCGAGCAGAGTCAGGGAAAACTTGTTCTGAAGAGCATGGATCCCAATGTTTTTTAGAAAGAGTTGCTTGGGGCCTGAATACTACATTTAAGTGCATTAGTTCACTGGAATAGCCACATAAAGCAATGAACAAATAAATGTAAGGTTAATAAATGATTCTGCTTTTTCATGCTCTGCTGAGACCCTATTGATTTTCAAAGAGCACTTTTTATAGGTCTCTCGCAGTCTTGCAGGCAGGCGGCAACACTACAACCTGTGCATCAGAAAACACAGAAGCATTATGCCAAACATTGAATGTTGGTCATTTCAATGTTGCATTTCATGCTGCTGGTTCTCTACTGGTTTCTTCCTTGGGGGTTGCAGTTGGCAGGGATAAAATGCAACTGGCCATATAATCTTGCATTGTTTGAATAGCAAAATATACTGTAGACATGCATGTGATTGTTTTCAATGTATCGTTATGTAATTTTATGTATATAAAATAGAAGATTTTAAGAAAATGTCCTGCAATTAAAAAAAAAAAATGTTTTCTATTTTAATATATAATAAAATGTACTCATGTGATGGGAAAGCTGAATTTTAGTCTTTAGTGTTACATGATCATTCACCAGTTATTTTAATATGCTTATTTGGTTTCTCAAGAAGCAGTTGTGCTGCTTAATATTTTTGTGGAAACCATGATAATTTTTTTTCAATATCCTTTTGATAAATGGAAAAAGAACATCATTTATTTCAAATAATTTTGTAACAATTTCAAAGCCTTTACTGTAACTTTTGATCAATTTAATATATCCTTGCTGAATAGAAGTATTATTTTTTTGGGGAAAAAATACTAACTATATAATTATACCATATATGTATATTATTATTAATTTTATAATGTATGTATTATTATTAAACTATTATTAAGACTTTTGTATGTTTCCACATCAAGGATCCATTGGCATGAAGTAGCTACATTTTAATCATAGCTATTCCTATCTGCCTACGCAGCGACACACTTTGCGGTTCAGATCCAACCCTCACGCCAAGGTAAAGTTGCATTCTGATATGAGAGGGACTCGGACGCTGGATGATTATTAAGGTACAGAGATAGGTGCTCTGCTCATTCGGCCCCTGCCAGAGCGCATGAGCGATGCAAGGACGAGTTGGCTAGCACTGGATTAAAGATCGTATCGCCATCAGAGGCTAAGCATAAAAAATGATTGGCCAGATAACCGATGGTGCATTTCCAGCCAAAGATATGTGTCTAGAACAGTTTATAATAGAGCAAAGGAACATGTGTGAGCACAGGAACGAGCTGGGTAACTGATAGGTTCCTGTAATCAGAAACATCAGGTTTATTCATGCCCACTCAGATTGTTAAGTCAAATACAGTATATTTTTGGAGCACCACTCATATTTTTGAAGCAGCAACAATTTCATTCAGTGGCTGCCATGTCAACTGAAATTTTGCTTTGTTTATTCAATAAGAAATTATTACACTTATGAAATTTTAATAATTTAATTTAATTTAATTGTATTTATACTCTTGGCATTTTCTTATAGATGAGATTTAGTCACATCAGAAGTTACCCTTATTTAAGGATATACTTTTTATTTTATTTATTTTATTTTATCTACATAGGATTCACTGGCTGTCATGTAAATTTTTTTGCTTGGTTTATTAAATAATAAATTACTGTTATTTAAGGATGATGTTTATTTAATTTAATTTTTTATGCAATTTTATTTTATATTGATGTTTTCTTATATTGGACATCAGTCACTGGCACCTCTTCAAAAAAAAAAAAGGGCCTGCTGTGCTGTTTTTAATGTCAGTTCACAGGGACGGTGCTTTTTAATTTTTAATAGCTAATCTTCATCTTTTAAAATATTTTTTAACCTTAAATTATTTATGATCATAAGTCATATGAAGCAGCTTTTTGCCATTTTACAGCCATTTGAAAGTGCTAAATGATTGTGCCTTTCCCTGTTTGACACAGTGAGATGTCAAGGACTGGACATTATCATATGCACTCCCTCTCAGAAAGGTGGAGATGAGATGTGAGAGGGAAATAAGGATTGAAACGGCACGTCTGCACGGAGGAGGCCTGCCAGAACCTTTTAGCCTGGCAATCGTCCCTCTCACACTACGCTGATATAGTTGTCACCAGAGGAAACAGTGCCGTAAGGAAAGCAAGCTACTTGTTTGTGTGTGTGTGTATTCTCTCAGAGCAGTTTTGTACGAGTGGCTGTACAAGTTGATCAGCTTCAGTGGAGTGGTGTTCACAGTAGTTCCCATGCTGATCCATTGTTGTTGTCAATTAGGCATTGATCTGTCTTTTCAATCCTCAAAAATCAAAGCCATTTCAGGAAGAGGCTCATCGGCTCTAATAGTTAGCATTATGATTAGTAATTTTATCACCCAGCAATTTTCTGTCTCGTTCTATGTGCTTGTCGACTGGAAACTGGCCATTAAAAAGAGCCAGTCATTGTAGCTTGGAGATGTGAGGAATAACAGTGCAAATTAATCCACAAGTCAGTGCAGTCGTGTAATCCACTCACTATGTTAATTACTCGCTATTTTCCTTGGAAAGGGGATTTATGGGAAGGGTCATTAAATGGCTCAGAGCGATTGACCAGTTTTAGTTGGTGTGTTTGTGGTCCATCACTGACACTGTTAGTTCATACCAGTCAAAACAATCTTCAAATGCGAGTGTTTATGCAGCCAGTCGAGTTTCCCATTATTCTTAAGAGTTGTAGTACATAAGTATTTAATGTTTGCTTCTTTTGTACTAAATTTAATTAGATTTAGACTTAACATAGACACACAAAATACTTAAAAACGATATTTAAATATAGTTTATATCATAATGTTGGATATTAAAGTATGTCCAACTTTATTCACATACTTAGGGTGGTATATAATATGTAGCATATCTGTACACACTGTAGCTAAATTCGGTTGTCAGTTCACCTTTTACTCCTTAATCGCGTTCTGTACACACATAATTCACTGAAATACAGGTAGTGACAACCGCATTTACAGAAATTCTACGCAGTGTGTTCGGGAACCGAACTGAACAACTTGTTAATGATGTATTTTAACGTGCATCAGTGTATTTGTCTGCATGTGAGATGCAAGAAAATAACAGTGAAAGAAGTCTTAACTTAGCATGGGGCTAGCTGCGCTCATGAGCCCTGCGGTAAAGTGTCAGTGTTGCCAGATCTTCATAGAAAAAAGACAACTAACAAGGACAAGCACAAAAAACACTAAAACACCCAAATGCTTTGTTTTATAACACCAAAAAAACTCATATCCACAACAGATCACTTTATTAACTTCATTGTGAAATATCATTACAGTTTATCTGATTTTTATCCAATCTATACTATTTTAATATATTTTAAAATGCCACTTATTCCTGTGATGGCAAAACTGAATATTCAGCAGCCATTACTCTTGTCTTAAGTGTTACATGACCCTTCACATCATTTTAATATGCTGATTTGTTGCTCAGTTAATATCTATAACTACTGATACTTCATTATTTATAATGGTTGTTATTATTATCAATGTTGAACTAGTTTTTGCTGCTTAATATTTTGTGAAATCTATTATATAAAAAAATTCAGGATTCTTTTAGAAAGTTTACAAATTATAAATGTCTTTACTGTGATTTTTAACCAATTTAATGCATATAAAAGTATCAACAGGAAAAAAAATCACATTTTAAATTATTAAGCTATACTAATATTTCACAATATCACTTTTTTATATTTATTTATTGTATCTCACGCATTGGTGAGCATAAGAGTTTTTAATCCTTTATTATTCCGAACCTTTGACCCTAAGCGTATATTTTATAGCAAGCAAATGCATTATATAAAAAAGAGCCTTGTCATTTTGTATGCCTTTTTTACATAGCCTCTCTCCATATATCTGTGTGTCTGTTTGTACTGCTAATATATTTCAAGGCCAAGCGGTGTGTAATATGAGAGTCTGAGGCTGCTCTTTACTTACAGTAACAGTTACAGGGGATTCCCTGAGCTTTCATTGGAAGCAAAGACTTGATAGATGTGAAGACTTCTCTGTTCTCTACACTAAAAACAACAAGTAGTTGGGCTACAGATACACAAACAGGCCCTTACAAACAGGCACTCAAACAGGAATTCTCTCACGACTGGGACATTTCGTGCCCGTATTAGATGTTTGCTACACGCAGAGGGAACCGGAGAAGGCAGACAACTCGCATTTGTTCATGCAGGCATGAGGCCCGACAGTAAATGGAGCTCATAATGGCCAGAACATGTTTGGAAGGGCATCTAATGAGGAAGCCCATTAGGTATTAATAGTATTTTAAAGTCCTGGGGAGAGGGATCAGGAGGGATAGGCAAGCCTTGCCTATTGGATACCAGACAGGAGCTAATGCACGTTTTGGGGGGTTATTTAAAATTACGAAAGTGTATGAAGTGTAATTACAGTAAAAGTAAATATTAGATGTAGCTTTTGTCCATTCCGGATTAAATGTTTTCGATTTGACCAGATTTATCTTAATACCACAGAACACACATAATCAAATTGCTTCTCCATTATCATTTCAAGATGAAATCCAGCTTTTAAGGTTGATTCATCTAAATCCAGATTAATCAGACAGCAGAAGCGGTGTTTCTCTCAGATAGGTGTCACAGTCAGTGGTCTCTTTTAGTCTTCCATCCATACTGCCTACATCCTTTGAAGCTGCATTAGCTTTTACCCAAGATACTGGAGTTTTTTTTATAGCAGATGGAGCGGTGGGTCGAGGTCATAGGTTTGGCTCTTTCTTTTCTGTAAAAGAGGAAAGGGGTTTCTGGATACATCCCCCTCTTTTACTTCCCACAAGGCTCAAAGGATGCTGGGAAATGATTAAAGACGGGATTCAGATGAAAGTGCCCACTGAAGGTAATAGACTGTACACAGGCTGCACTGTGGGATGTGCTTTAGAATAGTTTTCGGTTTTGTTTGATGTTAATGGATTGTATCACAATGGTTGAATGTATATAGCAGGCGTGTGTGCCAGTCAGAATTGAATTGAGAATGCTTTTAATTTTAATTGTGTAGCAAGCAGGATACAGAAATGCATTATGGATTTGAATGCAAGGAAGTAAAATTAGCTGAAATTCAAAGAAATTAATTTGACTGAAACTTTTCCGTCCCTTTACAGTTGTTTTTTTTTAAAAAGTCTCTTATACTCACCAAGGCTGCATTTATTTTATATAAAAAAAGAAAAAGAGTGCAAATACTAATATTGTGAAATATTATTACAATGCTTTCTTTTTTAATCTGTTTTTAAAATTTAATTGATTTCTCTAAAGACAAAGCTGAATTTTCAGCAGCCGTTACTCCGGTCTTCACCTCAGTTAATTTTTTAGGATTTTACTGTCACTTTCAACCAATTTAACACATCCTCGCTGAATAAAAATGCTAATTTCTTAAAAAAAATTTTTTTTTTTCAAACCTGTAATTTATTTAAAATCTTGCAACAGTTTTTCAAACCCTCAGTTGCTTTCATGCACCCAAAGACTACTAAAAGTACATAATTCTTCAAGATTTACATACTTTCAACCCTCTATCTCTTCATCTGGACATTCCTCATTTTTAAGATGTACGGCAAGGAGTCAAATTTATCATGGCGACCAGCATTGAAACGAACAAAATCACAAACAAATGAAAGGTGAGATCGATCGCAAGTGTCTCCCAGAATGATGAACTGGCAATTCTGTGAAAAATCAATGGGTTCTCTCTTCACAGGTCTGACGTTATGCTTGTGACTTAGTGCGAGCTCTTGTTGGCCTTAACTCCCCCTACATCTTTTCTCAAATTATGAATTTTAACCGCAATGTTTGTGTTCTCCTTAAATCTTAAACGCATGCCAATTTGATTTGTGCAGAAAGCCCCCAGCAGTAATAGCACACAGGATAAGCCATATAAGTGAGTGCAGCTGGATGTATTTACAGTCATATTGACTTTGCCTGCCTTTATCTGTCTTGCTTTGTGTGGCACTTGCTTATTGGCTGCATGTCTTAGAATTCTATTGATCTGCTATATATGTTGCATCTCTGTGGGCAAGCCTTTATAAACAGAATCTATAAAACAGACATGGCACTCCCACAGTGTGCTCAGATCTCCAGAATCTCTTTTCATATCATTCATAATTCATGCGTAACCCTCTAACCTCAACCCCAGTCTAACATGTATACGTTATTGACTTCATTATAGATTAACATGTTTGCTAATTCTGTGTACTAATGTGATTGCACCTGAAATGCACCTGAAATACAGTAGTTTGAAGCTGACAAATAATGGTTCTGAAAAGATAGCAGATAAAATGATGCACCTTTTTCTTTTGTACGGCACTTTAGTAAAGTTCAGCGTTCTGTAAAAGCGTTTTTCTTTTCTTCCTTCCAAAGGAAATCAGCCTTAGTCCCAATTTGACAGCAGACCTATCTCTGATTTTTGTATTTGTGTGTGTGCACACACAAGACAATTGAAAGAGAGAGTGAGAGTCGGTAATGGTGGTTTGCCTGTCAGTTATGTGAGATAGAGGGAAATCTCTGACAGCTTGAGAAAGTTCCTTCAGTTTCATCAGTGGAGGGAGAGCATGCTGTCACAAGGAAATCTACAGGCTGAAACAGGTATCCATCACAGAGAGAGAGCAAGAAGAGTGAGGTGTGTGAAAATGGTATTTCCTATCTGAAACAACAGCAGAGGACTCAAGAAAGGATTCTCTGTTCATCTGTAATCTTTCAAACGTCCTTCCATTATAGAGTTTTCAGAAAAAAACATTGGAAATGAAACAAATACTGTATGGCAGATTTGCAGTTTTGTAACAAACTCAGTGCAGTTCCTGAAATGCTAACCTGCAAATTGGAACTCAGAAAAGACCTAAAACAAACATAATTATTAGAAGTATTTGGCTTATTCTGAAGCAGTAGCTCTGCTAATTTAACTACATTTTTCAGTAGAGTGATAGTATCTCAGATATTTTCAAAATAGTGAAACTACCTTTTCCGACAAGTAGCAGTGTAGAACAACCAAATGCTAAATTGCTTTTTTTTTTTTTTAATAGGCACATTGTACTGTAGGCTATACAGCTGTTCAATGTGTCGAGTCCTAAAATGTGGAAGATAATTTGTTCAGCTCTGGTGACATTTAAAAACAATATTGCTCACTTAAAGAGATAGTCCACCTAGAAAATGAAAATTGCTGTCATTTATTCAACCTTATGTCATTCCTGTATGACGTTCTTTCTTATGTGGAACACAAAAGAAGACAGCTTGAAGAATCGCAGTGTTTATTTGTTTAGTTAGCTAGTTAGTTAGTATTTGTGTGTGTGTGTGTGTGTGTGTGTGTGTGTGTGTGTGTTTGTGCTAAGTTGCATTGTGTTGTGTTGGATGTAAATGAGTTTGTTGGAACAGATTTGGAGAAATGTAGCATTACATCGCTCATCAATGGATTCTGCAGTGAATAGGTACCGCCAGAATGAGAGTCCAAACAGCCGATAAAAGCATTACAATAATTCACAAGTAATCTACATGCCTCTTTGTTTCATAAAAACATTTGTTTAATACTGTTCTGGATTGTATATGCTTGTAAATTATGTTTTATCTGTGCATATTTTTTTCCTGATTAGATGAGACAATTGTATTTAGGAGGAAGCAAGATTTTCAAAGTTAGAAATGTTTTAATGATTGATTTGTTTATTAACAACATGCAACTTTTCACTTCACAAGACATTTATTAATGGACTGAAGTCATGTGGATTACTTACAGATTATTGTGA
Source organism: Barbus barbus (assembly GCF_936440315.1). Lineage (NCBI taxonomy): Eukaryota > Metazoa > Chordata > Actinopteri > Cypriniformes > Cyprinidae > Barbus > Barbus barbus. Next base: position 21,823,326 of record NC_136750.1, read on the forward strand.
TGTTTTTATCAACTGTTTGGACTCTCATTCTGACGGCATCCATTCACTGCAGAGGATCCATTGGTGAGCAAGTGATTTAATGCTATATTTCTCCAGATCTGTTCTGATGAAGAAACAAACACATCTATATCTTGGATGGTTTGAGGGTTAGTAAAAATTTTTTAGCAAATTTTCAGTTTTGGGTGGTTAAGCACTTTTGTTAGTAGCCTGTTGTGTTGCCATCATAATTTTCAAAAGAGTAGCTTTACTGTAGTTAAACTTGTATCTTGGTTGCATTTTGCCACTGGTCTGTGGATGCAAACATCCTACATGGAATAGTGTCATCATGTGTGAATATGGAATTGCAAAATTACACAGATATCAGGAGAACTAAATGCTGTAAAAATTGTAAACGTAATGGATGCTATGAGCAGCTACACTGTACAAATTATTATAGAAAGGTTTTTTTTCCCAAGGTTGCAATTTTTCTTAGTCGACTGAAAATAATAAAACCATCCCCCTCTAGGGCAATGCTAACAGAGAGCTCATTAAAAAAAATTGCAAAGTGATTTAAACTATCCGGCTTCTCGAAAAAGAATGGATAGGATGATATTGTCCTTACTACACACTGGGCAAATATCCATATGGATTTACAAATTTCAAGGTCCAAAGCTAATTAAAGCCATACAGTGTGAAAACAAATCAGGGGAAGATGAGTGTGTAAACAGAGGTCAGTGCTGCTTTTTCAAACAAAGATAGTTAATTGGGTCAGAACTGTTCTGCTAACAAGTCACACAAGTTTTTCTCTTCTTGAACTCATTGTGAGACTGAAAGCAATGAGAACTGAAAGCATTTCTTATGTACTGCAGCATGTTTCAAAAATAGCCTACACTGTACTTAAACCTGCTGTGGAAATATCCTGAAGCCAGTTACTATCAAGAACATTTTCTCTTTCAAAACCTGAGGCATTTTTAGGCATTACGCGGTAGGTGCACTTCTGATGCATAGACTGTTCCAAAAGGTAAGCGACTTAATGTTACCTCCTAAGATAGATTGTTTTAGCCAAATTCTATAATTATAATTAGATAATCCCAGAATGCTCAGTGCAAACCCAAGATAATACATGAGTGAAGAGAAAGGCAGATCAATAAATAAACTGTTCAAAAGTTTGTGGTCTGTAATGTTTTAATGTACAGTATGTGAAAGAAGTATCTTATGCCCATCAAGGCTGCATTTATTTAATTAAAAATACAATAAAACAGAAGTATTGATAAATGTTATTACAGTTAAAAAAAAAAATATTTCTAATATTATTCTTGTGCTAGAAATCTGATTTTTCAGCAGGCATTACTCCAGTCTGAAGTGATCCTTCAGAAATCATTCTAATATGCTGATCTGGTGCTCCAGGAATGTTTGTTTATCAGTGTTGAAAACCTGTAGAATATTTGTGTTGCAAGTGTGATACATTTTTTCCCAGTATTCTTAGAAAGTTCAAAAGAACAGCATTTATTTGAAATAAAAATATTTTATTACATTATAAATGTCTTTACTTTTGATAAATTTAATGCATCCTTGCTGAATAAGATAATTAATTTCTTTAAAAAAGATAGTGTGAAGTAGTCTATTTCATTCTAAACTGAAAAGTACCAATAAAACAATTTAGTGCAAGTAAAAATGGATTCTTTCACACAGTATTTGCACATGCTCTATTTTTATTCCACTTAGAGTATCACTTCACTAATAACTCTATTAAAATCAATTGTGTGTTGAGTTTTCTATGCAGAGCCATTCAAAATTGATAACTTATGATGCAGTGTTAGACGACAGCTCACTATATTTTGGAACAGAGCTCTTCAAATCACAAATTTCAGTGGTTAAGAGTAAAATGAATGGCTCTTCATATCCACTTACATACAAGTCAAGTATTCATCATTTCATTCATTTCGAAAACCTTTATGTGTCTTTTATTAATCACTTAGCAATAGGCTAATTCAGAACATCCTGAGAAATACTGCAAATTGCAGCTTAATGATCAGCACCATGGACAGCTCCCTGCGCGTTCATATTCTTTGTCTTACATTATAATAGGTTTTACTGATATAATAAATCTTTATAAGCTCTCACACACATTGAAATATAAATATCCATAGCATCCACCAGTTCCCTTAGGAAAAAACAGTAAGCATTGTTTTCTCCTTTGTCTTAAACCAACGTGTTACTCTCTTCACATCGTTATCGCATTCTCAAGTTCAGCTATATGTCCTAGCTGGTGGGAGGCTGCTGTACATTTACCTGGATGATCCATCATTGTTTAAAATAACCGCTCACTCTTCATGCTCTTATTCACAGTTTGGCTCGTCTGCGGAGCCAGCAGTAGCACTTTAAATGAGGAACTCTGACCGTGCAGCACAGGGTTATCTGTGCCTTTCAGCAATCAGCTCTGCGACCTTATTTCCCAGTGCTGGCACACATTTACTCTCGCCGTCGCTATTGTATAGAATTCCTCAATCTCTCTATTATAGGTCGACATATGTTGTGTTTTTCTGCTAACATGTGCGCGGATTCTTTTTGAGATCAAACCCTGAAGGTTGTGTTGGTTATGTTTTTGTTCTGATTGGAATGTAGGGATACAGCATGGGAGGTTTATATACGTCTTGTAGAGATCTGTTTTTATAGAGATTTATATGGAGATCAAAAGGCCATGAATGGATTTTTTTTTTCACAGACTAGAAAAAACACATGGGCTTTGTTACAAAGCTGCCTCGCCGCCTGCTGCATAAAATAGAAGTTATATTCTAAGACAGCATCTTAAATGTCATTGAACCTAATGAGTGACTTATTATGGACCACATTAATAGAACTGTCATGACAGACTTGACTAGTAATTGATTCCAATTGACTTTTAATGATAATGATGATTGAATCAGTGGTATATGTTTTTGTTGAAGCCATTATCCCACATGTATGTATATATAATAAGAATTCATATTTATATATGTGTCACAGTTCACTAGGAGTAAGAAACGAGGGAGCGAGGAGTACTTCAAAACGAGAGTCTTTAATGTCCAACAGGGTACACAGGGAACGTAGGAGACACAGGAACACATGAAGAGACGTTCAGAACCGACAAACACTAATTGAAAGTACTGGGGCCTATAAACACAGGGTAATCAGGGAGGAAGACGAGACACACCTGGAATCAAATTAACAATCAACATGAGGGAGAAACTGGGTCACAGGGAACACATGGGGAGCAAAACACACAAAACAGTCCACAATCCTGACAATATGATTAATATATATATATATTAATCATATATAAATATTAATTTATTTTATATTTGTACACGTGTGTGTATATTTATATATACATATAAATATACACATTATATTTTTATCGATATTATATTTAATATCGATTGCAATGCGTCATGGGATTGACTTTATTTAATTACAGTCGTGACGTACACTGTCTTTTTGTCCAATTTATTGTTTGTTTGTTCAGTAGCTGGTTGTTTGGTTAATGGCTTATAAATCTTTAACAATTGTTTTAATTCATGTGAGAAAAATTAATGGTAAAAAATACTGTAACCATGCCTGAAAAAAGTGAGTGGGCACTTATAAGCATATACTTTAGCACACAATCATAATCATTAAAAAAAATATACAAAAAGCTATTTCTATCGACATGTTGCAGTTTTTAATTACTTACAAGAATACTTATGAATTATAAAAGTATAACATTTCTCTTTTCCACCATTGTTTTATTTTAATTTTTTTTTTGCTGGGATCATCACAATGCGATGACCTGATGAGATGAGATGTGATGTAATGTGATGACCTGAAGGGAGAATGTGATATTGATAATGTGAAAAAAACATGGTATTTTAGGAGGTTCCTCCATAGGTAACTCACCAGTTTTGGGTCTGCCATTTTTTGCAAACTGTATTCATTAATTTGACACATTGCTTTTTCCATTCTATATAGTAGGGAAGTAGGTATATTTGAATGCAGAGTAGGTTCTCGAACACAACAGTGTTGTAAAATGCTTAGTGCAGGATTTAGAGACTGTCGGAAAACAGATGCTCTGAGAATGCCTAACAATATGTGCCTGTAACCCTGGACTCTGTCGTGGCTGTCCCAGCTTCATTCTAGAAATATAGATGACTTTATTTGCTGTCATCCTGATTATTGTGATTGTGTAACCTCATAAATTTTCCCTGTAAAATGGCGTTTTTGCATAAAAGCTGTCCATATGGTTGGGATCCATAATCCATTATTAAAAAGTAATCCCACAATGTATTTGTCAATACAGATGCATAATCCATGAGTTCTCACTGGAATTTTTGCATCGCATTCTTGTCCATGCATGCAAATGGACAAGTTCCCGTCACTGGTGTGGTAATATATGTGCATAATGATCGCCGGTCCACTTTCATCTCAGCACATGAAGCCCAACAGTGGAGTCACAGCTGCTCAGTTTATTAGCTCATTGAATTAGACCAATGATGAGTCAAATGGAGGAAAGACCGAACACAGTTGCATGCGATGCTTATAAATCAGTCTTACTCTCTAATAGAACATGGCTATTTCAGCTCTTCTTATTATCAGATGATCCTGCCACGGTGAAGGTTTTCACAGAAATTTAGGGTAAGATTGTAGTGGTTTCCTCCTTTTCTCTGAAGAATCACTCTTGAAGTCTTGGGGTTTTGATGCCAGAAAAATTGACTTTTTTCAGAGATAACGCAGTCAAGAGTCTCTGCAGAGAATGTTTTTGCATCCTCTTATATACAGTTTTTCCCCTAAGGCATGTTCAATACATTTCCTATATCGTTATTGTTTACCTTTTTTGGATGTGCCTCTAGTCTGCTTTCAGGAAGCGGACAGGAGGCCTCCATTTACGTTAAAGAAGAGGCACCATTATATATGTTTGTCTAATGTCACAACAGGATGTGCAGTTTCAGCACAGAATGTATGTCTGCACATCCCCTTCTCATGCTGGCCTCTTCACACAGGCAGATACATGTTTACACATAAAAGGCTGTATTCACATTGATTATACTTGATTAAGTTATATTTTAATTAATAAAACTCTTGTACAAGATTTATTGAGGAAAAGGGGGAAAATTGGCGATAATCTCCAAGGCAGGAAGCTCATTTAGTTCCAATGGAGGAATGCAGCCCCTTTAAAAGGAGGCCAGCTTTCTTGAAGGTGTTTTATCTCAAGTCCTTTGCAGGTGGCCGGCGACCGACAGACCAAGCGGTCATCGGAAAGGGTTGTAGTGCTTATCCTTACTCTCTACATGCCTGGTGCCGGCTAAAGCCACCCTTTTGTCTCACCACTGACTGAGAACACACCATTAACAGAGCCACAGCTTGACAAGAAAAATGAAGAGAGCTATTTTCTGTGGCCTCGAGTGCCAGGCTGAATAATGAGCAGACATTCTTTCTCTCTTCCCCCTCCACGGATTCACTCCTCCTTGTGAAGACCCAGTCAGAGAAGAGTGTTTCTGTCTCTTCCCCCTTTTTTTTCTTTTCGCTCTCTCTTCCTGTGCCCTGATCTGTGACTTATTTTCCTAGGAAACCAGGGCAGGAACAGACTGTGTGTGCACATCACATTCAAGATCTTTGAGAGGTGAATTAGATAAATGTCTAGTGTTGGCTGATTTATGGATTTGAGGATTTGATATTTTGCATCCAGAATGTCACAAACATTCATACTGCAATCAAAGTAGGTGTCTTACAAAATAAGTCTTAGTTTAGTGCATTGTTTTGTTTTCCAATGGGAAACAAATGTCAAAATCAGAAATCTTCAATACCTCAAGTATTTCTTATAGACAGCAATGACATTAAATTGGGAATAGTTGGAGTTTTAAAGAAATCTTACTCCAGTGTGTCTCAAATTCAGAAGGCATCTCAACAACAATTTGCAATGCCTTCAAATTTGCAAAGATACCAAAGTCTGCCCAAATTCTGCATGTTCAAATTATTTTAAGAGTAAATTACATGCATTATGCCATGCACATTAATTTATAGTTCTGTATTAGGGATGCACAATAAGGGATATTGGATGAGATCTCAGAAATTGCATCTGTGTTTCTTGTGTTTGTATGTTCTATAAATGTGATCTGATCAATAATTACTTTAACTGAAAATAATTTAACCAATTTCCACATATTTTTTCAAGTTATATTACATAATAAAAAAAAGAAAAAAAAAAGAAGAAGAAATGTACTGCCAACTTGATTATACTTAAAACTTGAAGAGTTGGGGTGGAAATGTATATAATAATAATAATAATAATCATGTTCTGTGAGTGTGTATGTATGTATGTGTGTTTATATATTAAAATGTTTATATATGACATATATTTAATATAAAAATATGTAATATTTAATTGTGAATGTTTGTTAATTTCCACCAATCAAAAGTAATCTTTAAAAACAATAATTTAGTTATTGTTTAAGAATTTAATTACACAAACCACAAAATTAATATCCTTTTTTGTTCTATACATTTTTATATATATTCTTTATTAAAATGTTAGATTTTAATTATCAGACATGTATTGGTTATCAGCTATAACATGACAAATAATTTGACAAAGACTTAATGGTGTCTGCCAGTCCTTATTCTGCCTTCATAATGAATATCAACAATAGAATCATTCTCCTAAGGCATATGAAAAATAAAAATAAAATGAAAGATTTCCATTAACTGAATGAGCAAAATTATTATCCTCTGGGTGTATTGATGGAGTCTAGCAAGTATATAAGCACTACAAAGGTTACAACAGACAAGTTCAAGCGCACAAACACACACACTAACAGAAAGAAAAGGGCATTAGTCAGATCCTATATTCTCGAAGTGGCAGTGTTCCCTGCATACACCTCTTCCCCTACCCTTGAGTGCTAATAAAATGACGTGAGGACCCGTCTGCTATGCAGGCAGCATGAATTCACAGCCGGGGAGCAACCGATGAACAGCCATGGGTGTTTTTTCCTCACTGTGTTCGTATTGGATTGTGTGTGTACAGATGTCTGAGTGTGTTCAAATGCGAATTTGCTTTTGCGTCTCTGTGACTCGTGAATGCAGCTGTTCATCTCTTTCTCCTGTGTAAACATGTTGTTTGTGTTAAGATTTGTATCCGAATGAGTTGGGATACGAGCGGGCGCACATGAGGGAATGGCAACTGCGGCAGTAATAGTTCATCTGGCTGTTAGCTCGGGCATGGGGTTGGTGATATATGGTTATGGCCATTCATTGATAGCCAATTAGGCCTCCTCTGTGTTTGAACACTATGGAATCCCATAATGCACTAGTCTCCAGAGCACCCACAGCTACCTCCTCCAATGAAAAAAGAACAGGAAATAGAAATCTCAACAGGAGGATTTGGTAGCTCATGTTTACTCACTCGTCACAGCAACAGTAAATGAGCAATGTTCTTCTCTTCTGTTTGTTTCATATAGATAACAAGCCATTTTCTATGGATCCACTGATCGTCATCTTCTCAAACCTCAAGGCTCGTTCCTACAAGCACATCTGAGTCCTGCAAGCAGGTAATCTGTGTTTAATTTTCATTTTTGTCCTTGCTTTTTCATTTTGAATTGGAGTCCAAACTTGCCCAGGCAGTGTTTGCTGTTAATCACACCACAACCTTCCTGCTTTAATCTGCCATTGTGATTTACAAAAGGAGGGGTGAGAAGAGACCAGAGGATCTGCTGTTATACAGAATCAAGCACAGGCTTTTATCCTTTCAAACGCTGACAACAATTGTAAGACAGTTTGACCTCTTTTCTGATGCTGATTAGCGTGGTATTTGAGCTGACATTAAACATGGTGCAGTAATTATGCTAAAAGGTAACAGAGAGGTAAATGCAGGGAAAAGAGGCGTTCTGATACAGTCCGCAGTCGTGTTAAGTGGTGGACTCTACAGATATGCAGCAGTTTCCAGATAAGGTGTTAGCATTAAAGTAAGAAATCTCTATATATAGCAGCCATTAAGGTTTCCATGAAAGCAGTTTTGTGAGATCTTGTCTCACAGCATTATTTCAAAACTTTGCATCAAGTTCAACCGTGCAGTAAACGACTCAATACCCGGAGCAATTCATTAGCAGTAGATGTGCAGTTATAGCCTGCGTTTTAAATGAAGTTGCTAAAATAATCTAGTTTATGCTGTGAACTAAAAGATGAAATATTAAGTTTAACGCAATGACTGTTAGTTTTTCTTTTTTCTTTTGAGGGGCCCTGTGGCAGACCTGGTTCAGAAAAGGCATCACAATCCAAAAAGTGCTTTTACAGCTTAGTAGTTCCTTGGTGGTAGAAGAAAAGATAAAAAAAATAATATTTATATATTGCTATATAATATTTATATTAATATGTATTTAAAATATATATTTTTAGTATAATTTTGTGTTCTTATTATTATTATTATTTATATAAATATAAATTATTATTATTTTATTATCGGTTTAATAAACCATAATAATACATTTGTGATTTCTCGAACCATTATTAACACTTTTTACATACAACTTTAATGCATTTATTATTTTTACATATAAAAAGCATGATACTATGATACTAGCAAGGCTACGATCAAGTGTTCTATTAAAACACAGTAGCAAAATATATAAGCTGAATGTAATATTGCCTAGATAAAAGTATGTGCCAAATGTATAATTCATGGAAGTACACTAGACTCAAAAATCTCAAAAAAACTTCAGTCTGAATAGACTTTACACCTCTAGACATTAACAGTCCATTTTCATGAGATGCATAAATACTTTTAGCGAACAAAGACAGATTTCAAAACATGCATACATGCATACAGCAGGCTGCAAATGAGATCGAGCTGTGGTGGGCTAATGAATGATAGGCACTTGAAACTGTGAAGAACGATGATACAGATTTACAGCTGGCAGAGGCAAACACCGATGTGAGTGAACATTAAAGATTCATTCAAACAGCTGTTCCTTATCCAGGACAGCAAGATCCACCACCATGTGCTCTGATTCTGAAACAGAAGAGTGCAGGAAGCAGGGGTGAAAATTTGACTAAAGCTCAGGGTATTACACAAGCAGCAGAGTCAGCTTTACCTCATACTGAAAAACATGAAATCCGTGGATTGAGAGTTGAAAACTATGACAGCTGCATTTCAAGATTTTGTGCTTGAATCTGACTCACAGTAAAGTTCAGGCTAAAAGTTAGAGTGAAGTGAGGATGAACAGACATACCATATTTGTGTCTGTTTGTATCTCTGTACAGTTTTAACTCTTCTTGCTTTATGGTTCGATTATTTAGCCAGATATTTGCTATGGAATAAGTCCAGTAAAATGCAGCTCCTTAATTATCATTTTGTAATGCCAACAACTTTAAGTGACTCTCAGGACTAATTCTCTGATGCCTTTTCTTCTAAATGCTCAAGTGTTATTAGTATGTTTTTTTTAAAAGTGCTGTTCTTCAGTAATTTACCAGTCAGCATCAATTGCCTTAGGTAAGTGGTCTTTGCTTCATTTAGGTGAGTAAAGGGTATTTTGCGTGGTAAACTATAACCACAAGTTCTCGGTTCATTTTCAGTGGGAGAAAGACGATAGAACAGAGGCGGCAATGAAAGCTCGCCAGACTTGCAAACATAGAGATGCAAGACATAAAAAGAGATGTTTTGAAGAATGTGTCAGTGTTTTTTTTATCCATTTAATGTTGTTTTGGTCTCCTTTGACTTCCAGTGAACCGACAAAAACAGTTGAACAATTCCTAAAAATATCTGTAACACTTTAGTATAGGGACCAATTCTCACTATTGCTTATTAGTATGTGTAACGGAGCCGACAAGATGTGAAGCGTACAGATCCATGTGCAAGCTTTTATTCAAAAACATAGTCAAACACAGGCAGGGTCAAACATCAGTAAACAGATATGTTGAGGGCAAGACACAAGAGTATTCCGAGATCATGCGTGGGTCATCGATCGGCAAACAATATCCAAAGGGCTTGACAATAGGGGTTATCAGAGTACACCAGCAATAGTCCAAGCGAGGTACAAACAGAGTCCGAACGGAAAGGCAAAGGGTTAATCCAAGAAACACAGGCAAGAATACAAGACTAGACTAGAAACTATGAATACAAGAATAAACTAGAAACTATGACTGGAAATGGCTCCGTAAAGTGCTATCACTAGGAGAGCGATAAACGCAGACAATACTCGGCGATCTGACTGAGGAAGTCCATGGCTTAAGTAAGACGTGTGATGGGAATCAGCTGTGTGATCCGTGCAATCAGCTGTGTGTGTGTCATCAGTGCAATGGATGATGGGAATTGTAGTCCGGGATGACGTGCAACAGTTAGTGTAGTGCAAGAGTCAATGTGGTGAGCGAGTGACCGCTGGTGGTGAGGAACGGAAGTTCATAGACCGGATTCATGACAGTATGCTTATTATTAACATATTGGCTGTTTATTAAAGCACATATTCTGCATGACCATATTCAACATCTCTATTCCTTCCCAATACCTAAATGTAACAACTATCTTACTAAATACTAATAAGCAGCAAATTAGGAATTTATTGAGGCAGAAGTAGTTAATAGTTTGTTAAAGGTGCCATAGAGTGCATTGAAACAATATTTTAAATTGTTCTCTGATATCTACATAGAAGGTATGTAGCTTAGCTAAGGGCAAAAAATATCCAGAAATGGTTTTACATGCCAATTTACAACCCTAGAATTTGTCCCTAGAATGAAATGGTCTGTTATTACCTTATTTGGAAGGGTCATAAATAATAATGTTGAGCTCTGCTCTGATTGACTGTTTCACAGTGCGACTCAATGTTGAGCTCTGCTCTGATTGGCTGTTTCATAGCGCGGCTAATTTCAGTAGCTCACACATCAGAAAGGAAACACAGGGAAAATCTTTATTTCAATACCGGTACTTTCTCACGCAGTTATATCGTTGGGTAATTATACTGTAAATAAAATGCAGACATCAGGGAGCCGCTATTAATATGCTGGGCATTGAAACTGCTTTCGAATGCATGATTGCTTTTTAGTTTCACTTTTGAGATTCGCGATCACACGTAGTGCCGTGGGATTTTTAATGACCACAGAGAGTCAGGACCTCGGTTTAACATCTCATCCGAAAGACTGTGCTTTTTTTTGACAGTATAGTGTCCCCGTCACTATATCGGGGCGTTAGGACCCACACAGACCACAGGGTGAACACCCCCTGCTTGCCTCACTAACACCTCTTCCAACAGCAAACTAGTTTTCACCGGAGGTCTCCCATCCAGGTACTGACCAGGCTCAACCCTGCTTTGCTTTAGTGGGCAACCGGTCTTGGGCTGCAGGGTGATATGGCTGTGTTTCTTCACAATACCTGCAGAACTTCTGATGATTCGGCTGGCGGCTGGTCTAGAACATGGGCGGGCATATGCAAATGTTGGGGGAGTAACTATTAGTGATCCCAACTGTAACGTCACAGTCGGTGTTATGTTCTGATTTGCCTATTTTTCTGTGGTCTTTTGCATTCACAAGATTTACATAAGAAGAGGGAAACAATGGTGTTTGAGGCTCACGGTATGTCATTTCCATGTACATGGTCCATGTTATTATTCCATGTACATGTTCCATGTTATTATTCAACTATGCCATGGTAAATACAGTTTTCCATTCTATGGCACCTTTAATTGCAAGAATTGGACTTTAAAATAAAATGTGACCAAAATATCTTCTTTTTTTCCCACAGAAGGAATTCATACATGTTTGGAAGTATATGAGGATCAGTAAATATGACAGAATTTTCTATTAATATCATGATCGGAAATATTTAATCTGTAGTGAATGCTAATTTTTGATATTCTTGCTGGAAATGTTTTTTTTATAAGCTTTTTTCATGTAAATATGTTATTTTCTTCAGACAAAAACATACACTTCATGTTTCTTTTCTTCTGTGTGATTGAAAGTACAAGCTAACTTGAAAATAGCTAACAGTCAATGTGTTTTTTAAAACGAATCAAACAGCTTTTATGTGGTTACTTCCTTTCAGAGTAGTCTAAGATTGCTCTCTGTAGTGCTCTATGAGTCACTCACTACAATGAACGTGTGAGAAATTTGCAAATAAATGTCTGGCCCCCAATCAAATTCGAGCTCTATTTCATTAATTTTGTTAATTTTATTAGCTATCATTTACTGTACAGATTATTTACATTAATCATCTCATCCATAGCAGCATGTTTCAATTTTCTAGTAGTTAGCTAGTGCAGTAGAAGTAGTGGTAACACTTTAGTATAGGGACCAATTCTCACCATTAACTAGTTGCTTATTAGCATGCCAACTATTAACATATTTCCTGTTTATTAGCAATTATAAAGCACATTCTGCATGACCATATTCTACTTCCCAAATCCTATATAATACCTAAACTTATCAACTACCTTACTGTTAATCAGCAGCAAATTAGGAGCTTGTTGAGGCAAAAGTTGTAGTTAATGGTTTGTTAATAGCAAGAGTTAGACCTTGAAATAAAATGTGACCAGATTAGTGTATGCAAAAACTGTGTAAAATTAATCATCTTATCTTATCATCTAAATTGTCATTTGAAAGATTATTTTTGTTTGTTTGTTTTGTTTTTAGTTTTTCATTTAAACACAAAAGGAGACATTTAGCACAGTGCTTGAACTACTGCTTTGAATGAAATGAAAGCTCCCCTCGCAAAATGATAAATTTAGCATTGAGCGTCATCTGAAACAATATGCTCCTTTTTGCCAGCATAAAACTGGCTTTTCTCAGACTTTACCGGATATATTAATTTCCAGGATGAAATATTTTGTCCTTTATCCCTAGACCTTGGTGAAAGGAAAAGGCTGTTATCTGTCAGCAACACAAAACACGTACTTCCCTTGCAGAATCTCAGCCACGCAAAATAATCAGCCAAACAGGAGAGCTACTCCCGCTGGAAATCACGGTAATAAGCCCACCGTCCCCTTTCGAAATAACAGCTGGTTATGTTTTTCTAATGGAGAAGCGCCATCACAAGCCGTCGCTTCTTGTTCATCAGCAGCTGTTAGCTGTGACTGGAGGTGCTGAGAGAAATCGGCATAATATTCGTGTTCTGTGTGCAGAACCAGATCTTCTAGAAACGAGAGCTGTATAGAGTTAAGGTCGTGACCCTGAAGAAATGATGCTCCTGTCTCGTCACCCTCACACCTGGATTTTGAGAGGAGGGCAAGGGGTCTGGGTCGGCTTAATAGTGACAACTCTCATGCTGATGATTCTGAGGTGATACATGTGATACGCACCATCTGCCGAGGGGTCAGTCTGCCCTGACAGGGCCTGTTTGAAACATGAACATGTGTCTGCATGTGTCAGACCGAGCACTTGCATCCCTCAGGCTAATTTGGGACTGATGGAAGACAGACATATTCTCTTCTGTCATTTCTTCTCTATGCAGCTCAGACAATGTCGAATATATGTTGTTGTGTCGTTATTTTTGTCTTTAGCAGAGATGATTTTCTACATGTCACTGAATGTGTTCAAGGGATAGTTCACCAAAGAATGAAAATTCTGTCATAATTTACTCACCCTCATAGTGCCAAACATGGCTTTCTTTTATATGATATTTTGAAGAAACTTAGTATTCTGTCTTTTTGATCTTTGATCTTTGACTTTTTAATCTCACAATTCTGATTTTATACCTCACAATTCAGAATACTGAGTAAAAAAGTATAATTTAAGAGATATAAACTTAAAATTGTAGAACAAAAGTCAGATTTGTGAGATAAAGAGTCAGAGTTACCTTGATTATTTTTAATCCTGTGGAGGACACAAGCTTCCATACCACTGACTAGAGGTGGGCGATATGACCAAAATCTTATATCACGATACGAGTCAATTTATTTCACAGTAACCATATATATGACAATATAGTTATTGTTGCTTTAAATAAGGTCTTTATTATATCAAAAATATTGATGCAATAGAAATTTCATTATTCTTGTCACCAGGAATATTACACTGCTGTCACTTTAAGAGCTGCCCGGATCCAATATATGCAGCAGCACAACATAACAACATATGGATCTGCTTCCTCTCCATCAGCACAGCAACAAGCGAAATGAGTTGTCTTTTGCTCCTGATTGCATTTCAATGTCTTAAAATCACTTGTTTTAAACTGCAGTGCTTAAAAACGCAGGCAAATGATAAGTTTTCCTTACCATGTAGCACAGCAACGTCACGTGAGCATATAACCGTGATAGAGATGATAGTCCAAAATCTCTATTGGTTGACAAATTTTACCAGTTAATCGTATCTACCGGTATATTACCCTCCCATGCCATTGACAACTAATTTTTGACAAATCAGAAAATTGTAACTGGAAATGTTCTCAAAAATATTGACAGAATTGTTTCTTTATGAGCTTTTTTTTTTTTACAGCATTACAGTAGCTGCATACCAATATCATTTTCTGCAGAGTGTACAAGCCAGCTTGAAAGTAATAGCTAACAGTCTGCAATGAAGTTTGCTTTCCTCTTTGGGTAATTTGAGAAGCCGCAGGGTGTCTGTCTACACAATTAAAACTTGGACAAAAGTTAATAAGCTAATTTGTTTTAGTGTTTTATCGAAGGGGTGATTGTGAAGTCAAGCCAGAGCAGCGCCGCTCTCATAAATGATTACATTGTTTAGCATTTTGTAAGGTTTAATGTAATGCAACGCAAGCAGCCAAACGGTGCTCCTTCAACTCGCACGCAACTGTGTAGGCCTGCGCTTAAACAACCTCCATCCCACTATAGGCCAGTTTTAGCACAAATATCCTAACAAGAGCTTTGTCTGACCTCGTTCCCTTCCCCTGTTGTTTTGCAGCGAGTTTGACTCAGTTCTGCTGATGTCATCGAGTTTTCCTCAAACAATGAGGCACGGAGAAGACAGGAGAGAAAATAAGAAACAAAGAAATCCCACGTAGCGTCATGTCACTTTTCAAACCGATGAACCTTGCTCGCTGCCCTCTGCTTGGAAAGAGTCAGAGAAAGAGCAAGATTAATGCAGCTCATCTGTCATCACCTGGCAGCTGATCAAAAGATCTCATTGGCAGACAGCATTCGAAAATCCACTTTTTCTCACTTGGAGCTGTAGAGGCAGTTTCTCAGACACACATGCACTGGGTATTGGCTTTAGGCGTGTAGGGAGAAGGGAGAGAGGCGTGAAATGGCACTAGCATTCCTTGGAAAATTAAAAGCAAAAAGAGAGTGATGTTGAGACACACTTATGTTTTGAGACATCAGGGAGTATGGTTTGTGGCGTGCCGAATGTAGATCCCAGGGCAGGGGATTTGGAAAGAATTTGAGCGGGGTACAAGGGTAGGGAGAAGAAGGAGAGAAAATCGTATTCTTCAGAAGAGCGAGAGAGAGACTCTTGTTCTTTGTTGCGAGAGCTGCACCCCAAGGCTTTTTGCTGTGCTGATGGAGAGGAAGAAGGTCCCTGTGTTGTTGTGTTGTGCTGCTGCATTTTCATTCCTTTTTTTGTCTTGTTATGCATTTATTTTAAATTTTCTTCTCTTTTTTCACCTTGTGAAGAGAATTACCTAAGCATTTTTTCAGGTCACAATTAAAAGTCTGTTTCACAGTTCAGTGAATCTTTTGACAGGCAGGTATTTAACATAATTGCCAATTCAGTAATCAGCTCTGGCGTGCTTAAAGGTCCCATGGCATGAAAATTTCACTTTATGAGTGAACATTTTTAACATTAATATGAGTTCCCTTAGCCTGACTATGGTCCCCCAGTGGCTAGAAATGGCGATAGGTGTAAACCGAGCCCTGGGTATCCTGCTTCGCCTTTGAGAAAATAAAAGCTCAGATGGCCCAATCTGGAATCTTCCCTTTATGTCGTCATACGGGGAAAGGTTACCTCACCTTTCTCTGCTTTGCCCGCCCATGAGAAAATGAGCTACGACCGTGTGAGGCGAGCGAGAGACATCATGGCTTGCAAACGAGTGAAGCATTGCTTTTTGGCACTTCAGATCTGTTCTACTCTATGAACTGTCACATACTGTAATAAAGCTGAATGCCCAACAAAGCTGTTCACATTTACATATTTTCTGTTGTCATACATAAAACAAGTATAAATAGTAAACACGACCCATTAATAATACGTTTACCCTGAATCACTCTCACTATACTCCTTAAATCCTGATTTATAATCGCAACATCGTCTGATAAAATCAATATACATCTAACTTACACTAAAAAGCTATATGCAGTGGTTTTGTATACGTTACTGTTTTGCGTCTGAGTAATAAACTATGCGCATATTAACAGACAAATTATGTTCATATTTAAAAGTCCAAACAGTCAGTAAGCGACAAGTGCTTGTAAACGCTGTTTTGTAAATGATTTATTGATGAGTCTGCTGCTTTAAGGCAAACTGAAAGCGCTGCTTCTCTGCCGCTCGCTGCTCAGAACAGACGCCGAGAGAGGCAACACTGCGCCGGGAGAGAGACCTCTCACTCGTGGCGCAGAACTGGAGACATCTTCCAACTGAATCATAGCTAAGGTTTTTTTTTTTTTTTTTTAAGGCGCCAGGTTTGTTAGTATGTACCAGTTATGGGAAAAAAGCCGCCTAAAGGGTCTGAAAGTTACTAAATAATGTTCTAAAGTCGCGCTCGTGTGTGTGAGATGCGTGAGCTGATGGCAGCGGACGGTGGATATTGTTGCGGCCCGCCCAGGTTAAGTCTATGTGTGGGAAACACTGACCGTATCCAGACACAATATTTTAAACTAACCATTCGGAGAAGTCCTGCTTTAGCCGCTGAGTTGCAACTTCTTCTTCCGGTGCTTCTCCATCTGCATCAGATTCTGGGTCAAACTGAAAAGCTTGAATGACTGCGTGTCTACGAGCCATTGGGATACATCCACTGTCAACATTAGCGCATGGTACCGTGGCCAAGCTGCAGGCCACACACCCACCCTCCACCTTGCCCCGCCTCTCTCCTCCTCATTAGCATTTAAAGCTACAGACACAGAAATGGCACGTCCTAAGGAAAGCTCATTGTGGGACTGGCTCATAGTGGCTGAAATACTGCACCAAGGCTGAATTTCGGGAACAAGACTTCAGATACAGTACTAGGGACCACTTAGGCCTATATAAAAGCATCCAAAAAACAGCATGTCATGGGACCTTTAAATGTTTGGTTTTAAGAACTAATGCTATGCCACATATTCAAATATAGCAGCATTATTTATACAACTGCTACAGTAAACTTTCTGTTTGCATATGGCAAGAAATTCCCAGTAGGAATAGTTCCCCCAGAAATAATAATTCTGTCATTATGTTGTTCCAAACAAGAATGGAACACACAAAAAACCTTACCAGCAGCTCCAAAAAGGACCATAAAAATGTTCCATACAACTCTTGTTGTATTTCAAGACTTCTGAAGCCATATGAGAGCTTTGTGTGAGGAACCAAATTAAATTTAAGTCAGTATTCACTGAAAATGCCTAGGCTTTGACTCAGAATTCAAATTTTGCACAGCTTTGAGAATGTGACATTTGGTTATGAAAACCAAATGAAGTCAGTGATGTCCAACCTGCTGCACAGACAACAATTATTTTGAGAGGTGATTTTACGAGTGACTAATGACTTAAAATTTTACGTTCTTTGCTGTCGCAGCTGTCTTTTTGTGTGGCTGTTTATTACTTATTAAGCATATATATATGCCTTATTCCGCATGACCATATTTTAGATCCCTTAATCCAACCGTGCTAACTGTTAATAAGCAGCAACTTAGGAGTTTATTGAGGCAAAAGTCATAGTTAATAGTTATTTAATATTGAGAATTAGTCCCCAAACTAAAATGTGACCAGAAATATTGGAAAAAATCAATAAATAGAGCAATTTTTTATGAATAAATAGTACGGAATGACATGAGGGTTGGTAAATAATGTCAGAATTCATTTTTGGTTGAAATGCTTCTTTATCTCATTTTGGCAAAGTTAAAATATTTTCCCTTTCGTTTCTTTGGAGCGTGTTTGCTTAATGCGTTTATTCTACAAATCGAGCCATCTCAGAGGGAGTAATTTGGCCTAACCTTACACTGACATTCAAATCTGTATGCTGGAAAATGCAGACACCTGACCAGCGAGAGTGCCTCGTATGATGCGACTGTACCCCCTCTCACCTCTATCTGCAACAGTAATTATGGCAAACCACTGAGCGATGGCACACTGGATTGGCGAGAGGGATGCCAATAAAGGTCATGAAAATAAACACATTTCTCTTTTTATGGAGGAGAGGGTACAGTTTCCAGTGGAGTGCTGATGCTCAAGGCCAGGAATTCTCCTTTACCTCTCCGGTCCCCCAGCAGATGCTGCAAAACCCTAAATTCCCCTGAGATGAGACATGACATGAAGCGAGATACAGAGCTTCAGCGAGGATCATGGGGTGAGAGGAAGGTTGCTGAGACATTGTGGAAAGAGCATGGAAGCAAGTGAGAGGTGAGAAAGGGAGAGGTGAAAGTGTAAGAGAGACTGTGTGCATTTTTGTGTGTGTTAGAGGTGAAAAATAAAAAAAACTGTCAGGTTTTGTTGGGACAAAAGCTGTATGGGTATATGCAGCAATGAAACAGGTACCCCTACAAATTATAATAATGATTGTTTAATCAGAACAGTAATTTCATTTACATGAGTTAATATGGAGTTTCCTACTTTCGTTTTATTACTTGATTAAAGCTGTTTTTCTCAACCCCGGGGGTCCACAGACGCCTAGTGTTCTGTGGTGTAATTGCAAGGGGTCTGGCGAATAATTTTTTTTTAACTATCTGATACCATAAATGTCATGAAAGTATTAAAGGTGTCATCGGATGCAAAATTCACTTTACAAGTTGTTTGAACATAAATGTGTGTTGGAAGTGTGTGTACACATCCATCCTATAATGATAAAAATCCACCCAGTGTTTTTTTTTAAATCCCTATTTTAAAATCCCCTTTCTCAAATCAGGCTGTTCTGAGAGCCCTGTCAGAATGACGTAGTTCTGTACAGACCGCTCCCAAGATAGTTGATTGACACGTCCATCTTACCTTAGGCCCGCCCTGAGTGAGCTGCCATCAGTCCATCATTGTGTCATGCTGGGGAAGACAAGATGTCTCCGATTGAGCGATTGAAGTTGGATGTAATAATGAATATAGCAGTCGTCATTTACTCCCAACATCTTAGCCGCAGAGGAGTAAGGTTACTGTCATTTTGATTTTACTGTCATAAATGCATCTATGTCTATGCGCATACAGAAGAAGTGAGTATAAAAGTTTTTCTGAATCTTTGTAAATCGCCTTTCCAAATAATGTGCTAGTTAGCCAGTTTCGCGGCTGAAGTTTAGTATGCGCCATAGATATATATATCTAGATGTCTCATTATCGACTGTTTCTATGGGCCACGATACGTAAGCCATCCGCCATTTTTGGAATGGTCTGCGAATCTTTGAGCGCATTGATTGTGTGCGTCTATAACAGCATGTTATATGCTTGTATATCTTTGAATATTCATTGTTTATTATGGTGAATGCGAGATGGCTGACGCGTCGAATAGAGAATCTACACATATCTATGGTCTGCTCGTCACTCCATGGAAGAGAGGGGTAGAGTCAGAGCTCACGAGCATTTGGACTAGAACAGCATGCTGAAAACAGAGCTGATTTTGACAGGGTAAAGGTGTTTTTTACACTACCATTGAAAATTTTAACCAAAGTATGTTATAGACTTTTCATTAAGACCCTAAAAATCATATCATCTTGTGTAATATGGGCATCCGATGACCCCTTTAATATAGTAGTTCTCAACCTGGGGACCTCAGCAAACTTCCAATGGAGCTGCAAGATGACTTAAATATATTTTAATATAGACTAATGTAAATAATAACTTTTAATAATGCACAAAAAAAATCCCCAAAAACATGCACACCATGAACATTGACATCATATTTATTATTTTAATTTTCTCCCTTCAATAACTGTTGTTTTTAATGAAGAAAATAGGGTTACACTTTATTTTAAGGTGTCCTTGTTACAGTGTAATGGTACATTTAAGCACTGAGTAATATTATTAACTACATGCACTTACTATGTGGTTAGGGTTAGGATTAGGGTTTGGTTTAGGGTTACTTGCATGTAATTATGCATAATTTATTGTTATTATAATAGTAAGTACATGTAACGTGTAACAAGGACACCTTAAAATAAAGTGTTACCAAAAATAGTTATTGAAACATCTGGAATCATACAATGAATCACAGTTAAATGGTCCTAGTGGTTTGTGTTATAATTGCAAGGGGTCATTTAAATACTTTGATGGCATATATTAGATATCAGATTTTTAATTTTTTAATTTTTAAAATGACCCTGTGCATTTAAAATATTAGATTTACATTTATACATTAAGCAGATGGTTTTATGCAACATAATTTACAATAGAGGTCAGGAATTAATCATAAAATCAACAATATTCATAGAATATAATGCCATGTTTGATAGAAAGCTAGGAAAAAAGCTAGAGCAGAATGGAAATGCAAAAAAAGAGCCTTAGTTTTAGGTTGTGGAGTGGTTGGTAGTTTGCTTTTTGAAAGTTGTGATGGTCTCATTGGGAAGTTCATTCATCAGATCAGCAAGGGTGAAGGTTTTGGAAAGTGACTTGGTGCCTTATTGTGAAGGCCCAGCAAGGTGCCACTCATTCAGTGACCGCAACTGGAGGGAACATACATTTATAGAAGTGGATTGAGGTAAGGGGGTGCAGTTCCAGTGGCAGCTTTGAAAGCCAGTGTCAAAGCCTTAAATTTGATTTTGGCAGCGAGTGTGGAGTAAATCAAGATGTGTGACGTGGATCCTCTTTGACTGATTGAAGACCAGACATGTTGCTGTGTTCTGGATCATCTGCAGAGGCTTAGTCATGCTGACTGGAAGGCCGGCCAAAAGAGATCAGCATATATCAGATGTTTTTATATATATTTTAAGTTGACCGCTTGAGGTGTCCAAAAATGTCATATGTCATAATATTTTAATACTTTTATGGTGTATGTATGTAACGGTCCAGTGGTTGTAGACAAAAAGGCGCTTGACGAAAGTATAACAAAAGAGTAAGCTTTAATCAGTAGCATCAACACACATTTGACATTCAGTTAACTCAGGATCCGACAAACAAAGGCAGAACTGAGGACTTATAAAGGGAGAGGAACAAATGAGGAAACAAGATGATTAATCAAACACAGGTGATGGGGATCATTAATTAACAGAACTAGGACAGGAACTAAAACAGGAAGAACCAAATAAGGTAGAAACAGAACAAAACCAAAACTGACATGTTACAGTATCTCCCCCTCCCGGAAGGTGCGTCCCGCACCGTAACAGCAACATCGGGGAGGGGGGGGCGGGCGCCCTGGAGGCTGGAGCAGGCCAGGACAGGGAGGAGACAAGGGAAGCCTCCAGGGCGGATCTGGAGACTCGGGAGACCATGGCGGGATTGGAGACTCGGGAGGCCTTGGCGGGACTGGAGACTCGGGAGGCCATGGTGTATCAGGAGATTCGGCATGCCATGGCGGATCAGGAGACTCGGCATGCCATGGCGGATCGGGGTCCTTGGGCGGCCATGGCGGATCGGGGAGCTTTGTGGCCTTGGCCTTTGGCCTGGCCACACAGACTGAGGCTATATGGCCCCCCCAAAAAATTTATTTGGGGACTTTCCCCTCTGGCGGCCATACTGGAGGAGCAGGTTCATGGGAACGCTGAGGAGGAGCGGGCACTTGAGGGCGCTCTTGCAACGCGGACACTTGAGGAACGGGAACGGCACTCCTGGCCGTGACTGGAGAACAGGATTCACGGGGATCAGGATCGGCACTCCTGGCCGTGACTTGAGAACTGGATTCTCGGGATTCGGGATCGGCTCTCCTGGCCGTGACTAGAGAACTGGATTCTCGGGATTCGGGATCGGCACTCCTGGCCGTGGCTTGAGAACTGGATTCTCGGGATTCGGAATCGGCACTCCTGGCCGTGGCTTGAGAACTGGATTGTCGGGATTCGGGATCGGCACTCCTGGCCGTGGCTTGAGAACTGGATTCTCGGGATTCGGGATCGGCACTTCTGGCCGTGGCTTGAGAACTGGATTCTCGGGGATTGTCACTCCTGGCCGTGACTTGAGAACTGGATTCCCGGGATTCGGGATCGGCACTCCTGGCTGTGACTGGAGAACTGGATTCTCGGGATTCGGGATTGGCACTCCTGGCCGTTGCTTGAGAACTGAATTCTCGGGATACGGGATCGTCACTCCCGGCCGTGGCTTGAGAACTGGATTCTCGGGATACGGGATCGGCACTCCTGGCCGTGGCTTGAGAACTGGATTCTCGGGGATCGGGATCGGCACTCCAGGCCGTGACTTGAGAACTGGATTCTCGGGATACGGGATCGGCACTCCTGGCCGTGGCTTGAGAACTGGATTCTCGGGGATCGGGATCGGCACTCCAGGCCGTGACTTGAGAACTGGATTCTCGGGATTCGGGATCGGCACTCCTGGCCGTGACTGGAGAACTGGATTCTCGGGATTCGGGATCGGCACTCCTGCCGTGGCTTGAGAACTGGATTCTCAGGGATCGGGATCGGCACTCCTGGCCGTGGCCCAAGAACTAGATTCTCGGGGGCGCTCAGAAAGCGCGGATTCAGAGGGGCGCTCTCGTAGCGTGGAGCTGGACGGAACCAGCGGAGACGAAGGATAGCTGGGCGGAATCAGCGGGAACTCAGGTGGGCTGGACGGGATCAGCGGGAACTCAGGTGGGCTGGACGGGACCATCATCGCCTTCCTGGGCGGCGGGACCATCATCGCCGCAACATTCAACGCCGTGGGTAGGGCTCCGGCTCGGGGTAGGAGGCTCTCCAGACACCGGATGATTGCTTCCCTCCAGTCGAGGTCGGAGGTGTCTGGGAGCTCTCGCTGCTGGTGGAAATTGAGCCCGAGCCGGAGCAGCATCTTGATGGTTCCCCCTTCAAGAGAGCTGGCGAGGGCGAGAGGCGCAAAAGCCAACACAAAGCTTACTGGGTCCCGGTTGGCGTAAGCCAAATCAAAAAACTGCGCGAGCTCACCCATCTTCTGTTTAGCGGTTGGATCTTCTGTAACGGTCCAGTGGTTGTAGACAAAAAGGCGCTTGACGAAAGTATAACAAAAGAGTAAGCTTTAATCAGTAGCATCAACACACACATTTGACATTCAGTTAACTCAGGATCCGACAAACATAAAGGCAGAACTGAGGACTTATAAAGGGAGAGGAACAAACAAGGAAACATGATGATTAATCAAACACAGGTGATGGGATCATTAATTAACAGAACTAGGACAGGAACTAAAACAGGAAGAACCAAATAAGGTAGAAACAGAACAAAACCAAAACTGACATGTTACAATGTATTATGACATATGACAAAATACGGCATAATTGACCATGTAGCCAAATGTGTTATGCAAATATTGCGATATTTTGCATAGGTAGAATTGGATTTGATTAGCTTCAAATTGGCTTCATGACATTAATAAGCATATTCTGTTCTGCAGTGGGTTGATGGTAATTGAATGAATGAATGAAATATGCTGGGAGTACAGAATTTCCTTGAAAAATGTTAAGAATCATTTGATATAAGCACTCTTATACAGTGTATAATGACTAAATTTGTCTGTAGTACAAATGGCTTTGAATAATATCATGAACGTTGTATGGCCTTTATTAGACGAAAACTTTTCTTCGTTGTGTTGAGCATTTTTGAAGAGGATTCTGGTCTCGCTAGGCCACAGCACACAGTCACATTGAGTCTGTCTCTACTCTGACCTCTGGCATCTACTGGATGTTGACCTCCAGAGTGTGGGGATTGACCGGGCGGGCTGCCCAAAAACATCCGGCTGGCCCTTGCCCAAGGAGACTCGATCCAACGGATTATCCACCCAAGCTCCAGCGTTGGCCGGCTCTTCAGACGCACTGACTGAAAAAAAACAGCCTTTCTTGCTATGGGCCAGTCTTGGGGGATTGATTGTTTAAATGAAGTGCTCCCGGGGGTTGAGCCTTTGGAAAGTAGGGCTCATGGACCGATGGAAGACACAAATTTAGCCAACTGCTTAAGAACGGTTATTAACAACTGAATGTTCTGGAATACATCAGTCAAACTGTAGTTTTACAGTAACCAGTGATAGTTAACCCTAAAATGAAAATTCTGTCATTTTCTCACCTTCATTTGGTTTTAAACCTTTATGACTTTCTTTATTATGTGGAAAACAAAAGGAGATATTTTTATATGTCAGGTTTTTTTTTTGGACCCCTCTGACTTTCATTGCGATCAAAAACAGTTTAAATATTCTTCAAGATGTCTTTTATGTTCTGCAGAAGAAAGAAAGTCAAGCAGGTTTGGAACAAAATGAGGGTGAATAAGTGATGACAGTATATTAATTTTTGGGAAAATATTCCTTTAAAGATGCTATTTTGTGGGAATAAATAAATCCCAGTAATAGTTATGTCTAGATAGGTTTGCTGGTCAGGAGTGATGAGTTTATTCAGATTTGGAGGGACAATTGTATTTTAATTAGTTTTGAAGAAAATAGTCATATTTAATTTAGATTAAATGTACTTAGTTTTGCAGAAAGGTAAAAAAGGGCCCTCCAGAAAGTATTAGCTAGAGACTCCTTAGGGGTTTTTAATGAGCTACCCAGACCACATTAAACACGAAAGCCTATCAATCTATAAATTATAGCAATTACAGCCTCAAAATTTGCATTTCAAAATCTGTTTTCAATAGCACATTTAAAATCTTCCTCAGATGTGCAAAGCAGTTGATGTTAATAGATTCTGAAGTATATCTAATTAAGATAATGAGAGCTTTGATGTCCCATGTCAGAAAGTACAACTCCACAGCTGAGCAACTGTATACACAAAAAAGCGGCTGATCCATCTCCCCATGAAAACAAGTCCTTGTGCAGCTCATTTCCCCTACCGTCAACTAAGTTTCTTCAGGGAAAATGAGAAAGGTTTGTTTCAGAGAAAGAGGTCATGACTACAGCTCCTCTCCATATTCATCTGACCTCTCTTTCTTTAGATCCGACTAGAAGAGCTCTGGTACTGTACAATGAATATGCAATAGCCCTCTCTCACACGCTGCACTGTCCTTCATGGATGATAAACAGACTGCAGAAATTCATTTACATTTGTATTGACAAGAGATTTCTCCAATTTAATCACCTTATTTTCTCATTTGTAGCTTTCCTCAAAGTCAGCCTACTTTCAAGTACTTTTTTTTCTTCCAAGCTGCCCCATTTCCATTTAAATTGAATAGGACACACGTCTTAATGTGACAGATATTTTTTTAAATGGCAGTGATGGCTTGAACAAATCTCAGCAACTTTGGGAGTTCACAAGAAATGCTG
This sequence comes from Barbus barbus, assembly GCF_936440315.1. Classification (NCBI taxonomy): domain Eukaryota; kingdom Metazoa; phylum Chordata; class Actinopteri; order Cypriniformes; family Cyprinidae; genus Barbus; species Barbus barbus. The sequence continues at coordinate 21,848,720 of NC_136750.1, forward strand.
GTGCCACACTTTTTCTATTTGCTTTGTAATCCGGGCGGGTTCATGTGTTTTCAATGAGCTGAATTGGAATTTCTTGTCTATGTAATAACATATTTTACTGAAAGTGTCTTGGAACTCAAGTGTGACAGTTTTGACTGTCATGTGCATCATTACTGTTAAAGTGTGTAATTTCTGAATCATTAGCATAGCCAAATGACTGTTTTCAAGCAGGTTTCCCCTGAACACACCCCCTTCTTCCATTGGTCAAGCCAAACAGATAGCCCCGCCCCCAAAAGCCACTGTTGCTATGTTGCCTGTAGTGTTTTAATCTACAAATAGCTTATTTACAATTATCTGCAACTGAAATGGTAGATAGTATTGAAATGCTGGAAGAGACACTAACCCTGGACCACAAAACCAGTCATAAGGGTAATTTTTTTTGGAATTGAGGTATTTACATAATCTGAAAGCTGAATAAATAATCTTTCTATTGATGTATGATTTGTTACCACTATTTGAAAATCTGGAATCTGAGGGTGCAAAAAATCTGAATATTGAGAAAATCGCCTTTAAAGTTGTCCAAATGAACTCCTTGGCAATGCATATTATATTTACAGTAGGACCTTTACAAAATATCTTAAAATAACTATTTTTAATATATTTTAAAATGTAATTTATTCCTGTCATAGCAAAACTGAATTTTCAGCAGCCATTACTCCAGTCTTCAGTGTCAAATGATCCTTCAGAAATCGTTCTAATTTTTATATATATAAATTTGTATATATTAAAAATTAGAATGTTAATTTTTTAAAATCTCTTTTAAAATATACTGACGTGAAGCCATGACACCCTGTTCAAGATGTTCCAAGTGTACATCCACAAATAGTCAGCGTTTGCTAGACTGGACCTCCAAGTACGACCGAGACCATCCGCATGTGTTTTTGAGGGTGACGGAGCTTTTATCGTTCCTAAATGTGGCAAAATTAGTCAGAGGGAGAAAAAGGAAGCTGCCTAGCTTTTGAAGAATTAATAAGGCTGTCTCATTTAAATGTGCACAGCGTCTGAGACAGCCTCTGAAAGTCCCAGTTTTACATTTTCTTGACAGTGCCTTTGATGAGCGCTGATAACGTACAGCAGCTTCCAGGGAGCCCACATTTTATAATAAAGAGTTTGGCGGCAGAGACGAACTCCGCTGATCCAAGCTGTGCATTATTATGTGTCTTCCTAGCAGAAAAGCAGCTCCCATTTATGCCTACTACTATTTTTACACTGTTTTTATTGCTGCTTAACATTATCCGATTGTTCATATGCCAGCCTATAAGCACATACTGCTTTTGTTCTGTTTAAATGGTTTATGTGAGTGACAGTATTTAATGCCTGTTTGGTATCTGGCTTATACTTTTAAGATTCACCATATTAGCACCATCTTCTGTGCACCGTTTTAGAAAAACATCCTAAGCGCCTTTCCTAAAAGCGAGTGTTGAAAGATGAGCAAAATCACCTCTTTTAAGAGTAGCAGGTCAATAAAGATGAGTTTAAAGGGCTTTTCTGCCTTTCGTCATTGGCTTATCCTGCATCCTTTCCACTCAAATTGCAAACCAGCAAAAATTGATAACCAACCATATCAGATGGCTGCACATGGACTAGGTAGGCCTGTGACCCATTTTTGAAACACAGCCTCAGGCAACGCTATGCATAGATAACATGTATGTTCTCACCTAGGTTACTAAAAGCGTGACATTGATGAGGAGAGATAGTGAGAATAGAGCAAAATCCCAATGGCTGGTCATTCAAAGCCAGGGGGTCAGGAAGAACATAAAGGCTCGTCTCAGTTTTGCCAGAAAACATCTTGATAATCCCCAAGACGTTTGGGAAAATACTCTGTGGACTGACGAGACAAAAGTTGAACTTTTTGGAAGGTGTGTGTCATCTGGCGTAAAAGTAACACAGCATTTCAGAAAAAGAACATCATACCAACAGTAAAATATGATGGTGGTAGTGTGATGGTCTGGGGCTGTTTTGCTGCTTCAGGACCTGGAAGACTTGCTGTGATAAATGGAAATATGAATTCAGCTCTCTACCAAAAAATCCTGAAGGACAATGTCCAGCCATCTGTTCGTGACCTCAAGCTGAAGCGAACTTGGGTTCTGCAGCAGGACAATGATCCAAAACACACCAGCAAATCCACCTCTGAATGGCTGAAGAAAAACAAAATGAAGACTTTGGAGTGGCCTAGTCAAAGTCCTGACCTGAATCCTATTGAGATGCTGTGGCATGACCTTAAAAAGGCGGTTCATGCTCGAAAACCCTCCAATGTGGCTGAATTACAACAACTCTGCCAAGATGAGTGGGCCAAAATTCCTCCACAGCGCTGTAAGAGACTCAATACAAGTTATCGCAAACGCTTGATTGCAGTTGTTGCTGCTAAGGGTGGCCCAACCAGTTATTAGGTTTAGGGGGCAAGCACTTTTTCACACAGAGCCATGTGGGTTTGGAATTTGTTTTCCCTTCTTAATAAAAAAACTTCATTCAAAAACTGCATGTTGTGTTTACTTGTGTTATCTTTGATTAATATTTAAATTTGTTTGATGATCTGAAACATTAAAGTGTGACAAACATACAAAAAAAAATAAAAAATCAGCAAAGGGGCCAACACTTTTTCACACCACTGTATATATATATATATATATGCCAGTCCTCTGTCGTGTGTGTCATGTGTTCCCACCTCTTGTTTCCATATTTGGTTTGTTTCCTGTCCTCGTCTATTGTGATTATTAGTTCATTCTTGTCCAGCTGTGTTTGTCTCGTTATCTATGATTAACCTGTGTATTTATAATCCTGTCTGTTCAGTTTGATTTTGTCTGGTCTACTCGTTACTCCCCGGTCTGTGTCTGCCTTGCCTTGCCTTGCCTTGCCTTGCCTTGCCTTGCCTTGCCTTGCCTTGCCTTGCCTTGCCTTGCCTTGCCGTCTTCAGTAACGACTGTTATTTTGCGTTACATCCTCGTCTGCGTATTCTTTAATAAGGCTGTGCATTTCCCAGTTGCTTATAAGAATATTATCAGACATAATTATGTTTTAATTGGGTTTTGCTTCTGGATATTTAAACATTATTAAATACTGTTTCATTGTGTCTACGTTGTACCCCAACAATTCCTCTGTATATTTGTCTTTTCTAAATTTCCCATTCATTTCCTATGGCACTAATTTCTGACCACAAAGGTCTAAGATGTGAAAGATGTGACAATTTATTTAAGACCATTAAGCCTTTTCTAATCATGTCCATAATTATTTTTTGTGTTCATATAGCAGGTGCAAGTAGACCTCCACAGGGTAAAGTGAGTCATGTTGTTCTTGGTTGTGTATTTCTGATGATCATGCATCAGTAAACAACTGCCTTTGAGATGAATGAAAAATGTTAACTGATAGTTTTCTCTATGTATTTTTGACCTCCATGGTCACAGTGTCTTTTAAGGAGGCTGCAGCGTAAGCGATAGGGCAAGGAACGACTCGTAGCTCAGTCAGCAGAATGCAATCAAGTGTATAACAGCAAGCATCACGTTAAATGCGCAAACTGCCCATAGTGATCTTTGCTAAATTACCCTGGACATGAAGAAAAGCCTTCCTTTTTACAGAATCTCAACTATCAGGCTGAAGTATTAGGCTGTTTGGATTATTGGGATAGGATATTTGTCCTCAACACTGGCTGGGGTAAGTGGAGGTAAATGATAAACTAACTATATCAGTGTTGTACAGGGGTAAACATATTCAGAGAAATAGGTTTTCACCACTATTGGGGGTTGAAATGAATTTTCATTCAACGTTCTTATGCTTCCCAGGCAAAGAGCTAAAAATAAATGTGAGACTTTGTGGAGAGGGGGAGTTGGAAATGAATTTCAAATGCACCAGTAGTGGGAAATAGTGTATGTGTGTGTGAGTGTGTGTGTGGATCTCACATTTCTCTTTCAGACTGTGCTGTAGTCTATGAGCTTTGGATCCATCCACACAGTGTTCGGCTACAGACAGCTAGCATTTCAGACAGTCTGCAATTTCGGTCTTGCTAAGGTTGCTTCTTTCATTCGCCAACCTGTCTATTCACCTCCATTTCTTATCTATACCGTTGCCGGGTTATATTTCACTGATGTTGTTTTCCTCAAGTCCTTGACAAACATTGATGTATTTCCCAACAGATGCTGCAGTTCATATCCCTTCCCCTTGCCAAAGAATCATCATTTCTTCAACCTCCCTCCCAGGGCTTTTGAATTATAAAAACTGGCATATAAAGCAAAAAATCTCTTGGACTTCAGATATTGTACTGTACAGATGGGCATAACTCCAATTAGCATGCTAAATGCTTGCACAAACCAACAACTTCTCTCCACGCTAAGAGTGCCCAGTGTGGCATTCAATCTCCCCATGCAATCGTCACAACTGCTCTTTGATGTAGCTAAAGGGATCAACAGTGTGACGCAAGGCCTCTTTTTGAACCAGCACTTCCCTGGAGTGCTAATGAAACAGCAGGTCTGCTCCACCCCGCCGAACCCTCTGTGGGGTCTCCTTTTATACGGTTCTAGGGCTGTGGTGGAATCTAAACTGAAGTGACACTTATAGGCAAGGCCAAATGGAGAGATGGAGGAACAGGCTCTCACAGGGAGAGGAAACCTTTGAATAGGTAGATTGACAGGCAGTTAGCTTTGCGGAAATGGAAAGTGCGTGCACTTCTTTTGTGCTGGTGAGGGTCAGGAGTAGAGCGTTGCAGCGTCGGCAGAATGGCAGCGGTTAGAAGTGACACACTGTCAAGCGGTTCGCTACACCTCTGTGGCAAGAGCAAACACAGCTGGCACCTTGCGCAGGATGCTAATTCCTGCAAGCGCGGGACCTTTGTTCCCAATGTTTGTTTTTATTTGGATGGCATGTTTGACTTGAACACCAAATGGCAGGGTGGAATTGCAACCACTTTTACTACTGCATTCACAAACAGGCATTGCAGAATGGCTTCCTACATTAATTTTTATATAGTTTGTCTTTCCTGTTACGCAGTATCTTTTGAGCTCTGTAACTTTAAAAAAGACTTTGAAAATGCTTGTGTTTGTAGCTGAAGGGAGTTTTAATATAAAAGGGTATATAAGATTTAGGCACTTTTTAAATATTAAATCAATCTTTAAAATTACTAATAATTTCTTGTTATTTGTAGGCATATAAAATAACAGAAGTCTGTAAAATACAGCCCCGATGTACAATGTTAATATGAATACATTTTCTGTATTGGTTTTTCACATGTGTTTTAGTGAATTGCATATTGCAATTTTGTTGTGATGTGTATTTGAAATGTCTGTAAATGGAAAATGCACTGGTAAATTTCTGCAAGTATATTATCAGTTTTTCTACAGTGAGAACACAATTTCAATATGAGACAATTTTAGTACTGAACATCAGGATTTATGGCTACAACTTGAAAACAGGATTATTAGTTTAATTGTAATTTTGTTGTTAAGAGAAGAATAATATGATTTTCATCTTTAAAAATTGTGTATATTATATGACGACATAAGCTATATGATAAGAACATAAAGTACTGCATGTCAGGAATCACTCCTATAGATTATAGCTTTGCCTGAGGGAATGACTACAATTTTTAACTTGCATGTAATAAAAACATCATGCAGTTATTAATTTATCTAGGAAGCTTTATTTATCCGGGACCCCAGCCAAAGCCATTAGGAATCATGAAAGCGTTGTTTCTTTTCTTTCCTTTTTTTTTTTTCTTTTTTTTCTCCATTTCCACTCATTTAACATTTGGTTATTGATGCCCACAGAGCGGTGTTATACAAATCCATTGCTTTATGCCACATAATCAGTTCTCCTCTGAGATTAATTACTGTGGATGTCCTGATTAATTAAGCATGGAAGGGAAGAATTGTTGTTTGGAAGCAACAATTCAAGGTCAATTATTTGAAATAATTGTGCTGAGAATGACCCAGTGATCGTTAAAGAAACTGGGGGGTAAAAAAATGAGAGATATTGTTGGTACAACAACGATCCATGCGGATTTGTGTTCCTATAGCTCAACGTGTAAAGCATTATGGTGTCAAAGCCACAGTTAGTAGTTAAATTCCCAAAGAAGACAAAACTGAGACAAAATAGGTTTGGACATGTATACTGTTAGGCTAAAACACACATGCAAATATGATGCACAAAACACTGAATATCTTTTAAAGTAATAGGGTAATACTTCTGAATGGTGAAACTCACATCATATTTCTTGTTTATTCTTTTTTTGGCCATTTTTTTCCCCATATCAGTGGCCATTCCAGGACAGCGCAGTACTCAGAACTGAATTGTGAATGACTTTTAAATTCCTACTAAATTCTTGAATTTAAATTGAGGGAGCAAAAGGATGCAGAATTGCAATTCAAATTTAAAATGAATTTAAATTAAAATCAAACAATTGAAAAAAAAATGTTATTTGAATATCGGTCGAGACAGAATTTCAACGTTGACAAAGTTACCTAAGTAGAAAAACACTTTGTTTCCCCGAATGCCTCACTTGTATTGAATTTATTTGAATTGCAGTTCAGTAAATCCCTTTCCTGTCATTCCAATTCAACTTCCTGTCAGCATGGCCACTGTAATTCAAATTCACACTCATGAACCAAAAATGACGCTAGCTCAATTCTGAATTTTGCCCAAGTGTGGCTTATGCAATTTCCTCATCCCATTTTTGATGTGTTACACCCTAATGGCAGACGCAAATGCATTCATAAAATCCGGCACAGAAAGACAAGTCTGCCACAGTGAAGAATGAGTCATTTAGATTTACAAAGCATAGCTAAATACGATCACTGTTTGCAGCGAGCATGTGTACTCATGCGCATCTGTGTATTGTCCCTGTGTGACAGACTCTGTGTGAGAGGGCATGGACCTGTCAATGCTCAACACTGTTATCAGTCCAGCTGCCACCAAATAATATTTTCATTCAAATGACAAAATCCATTACCCGAACTCGGGGCTCTAGCGAGAACATTTAATGGCACAATTAAACTCCAACAGCCTAGTATCTATTGAGCAATTAACCTTTGATAAACCAATTAATGTTTAGTGTTTGATGACAGAAGTTGGGCCTGGAGGAGTCATATTGGAGTTTAATGGAACAACTCCCAGTCCGAGATTAGTTTAGTGCAGCTATAAAATTGTCAGAAGTCCTTGTTTTCTGCTATATTGATTCTTTTGTGCTGAGCCATCGTTCAGCTTTGCAGATGAAAAAGGGAAAATTACCAGAAAGCATATGGGAGAACAGAGGAGCTGTCAGTTATTATAAAGCCAAGTTCGATTAATTATTGATAGCAGTGTGAACAAGTCTCCAGACACTGCTTGATTATTTCCTACATGATGTGCAAATGCTAGTTTCCTTTGATGTTTGTTGCTTTATTGTATTTGGCAACTTCCTCTCAAAGATGCTACCTCTCAGGTCACTATGGAGACCGTCATCACACAAACATAGGCAGACCTGCTGAAATACTTTGCAGTTCCTTTTTAGTGTGTCGTGGTCCAGTAGCCTTATGGCTAGTTCTGAGACAGATGCAGCAAAAAGGTGGCAGAAATGTGTGGACACTGTGCTGGGCAACCTTACTAAAGATCAACTGAAATCTATTGAAAACAACAGTGGTGAGACCAATCACATACCCTAGTATTTATTATCACAGATTTTAAACCCTCCCTGTAACTTTCATTAATTTTTCCAGCTTGAAGACCTTGATCAGTGGGTTCATGTGTGTTTGATTTGAGCTGGAATTAGATAGGGTGCGCATTTTCTTTCTCTTTTTCAGTTGTTGTTCAGTGCATGCCCCATAGCTAGGTTTACCATGTAGATTATTTGCACACCTCAGTGCTGCCTGTCCTCACCTTGATGCCCAGTTTTCATGGAACAACGTGAAATATAATAAAATGTTATTTATTGGTGTGAGCTAAAATTGTGATATCCGAACATGTTTTCTGATTTACACAATCAAGACTGTGACAATGGAAATATGAGCAGTAAGGCAAGATCTTAAATTGCAAAAAAGGACAGGCATAATGAACACAATGAACAAAAACAGTTATTAGTTATTTGCTTTTTAATTCACAGTTAACCTCCAGACTTATTTTTGATCATTTATTTGTTTCTAAGGACAAAGGGTTATTTATACCACATCCACATGTCAGTCATGCTTGTAAGAACAGGTATTGAAAGTGTGACAGTGGGTCCTTATAATTACTTGTGAAAAGATTGCAAAAAATGTAGAATGCAGAAAGAGCAACGACTAGCTTCACAGCTGTTTTGTCTCATTCACATGCTTCTAGAAGTATGATAAGTATCGCTTTTTTTTTTTTTTTTTTTTTCATTTATGTTTACTATTTAAATGTTGTTGTATGCATTTGTCAATTTTATTTAATATCTGTATTTTCTTAAATGTGTATGTATAGAGTATTTACAGAGTGTTAACTTTTAGTTTTAGTTACTTTTTCTTATTTGTAAGTCGCTTTGGATAAAAGCGTCTGCTAAATGACTAAAAGTAAAGTAAAGTAAAAGTAAATACTGGCTCTCCAGCTGCCATCCTTTAATGTGGTTGTTGTGGCTATAAAATAAGTATAAACACGTCAAGAGGATTTACCACCTGTCTGGAGGGCTGGTTAATGTGCGTTTTCTGAGATCCCAGGGGATCTCGACAGAGAATAGAGGTCTGATATCTGTTCTTGCTATCATGCCGCGGTTGAACATTGTCACGTTGTCATCTCAGGCCCACCGCGGGTCATCGTCGGGCTGTCATTTATCATCAGTAATGCAACTCAGACGAACCGGACAGTGCCTGATCCCATTCGCCATTAGCAAAGCTCCACGCGTGAATTTATCTTCTCTTAGTCTCCAGCAATATCATTTTCCCCAGCTTGACAGCCCTCAAGCCTCCCGAATGCAATAATAAAGAATTGATTATATTCTTTATGGAGCGCAGAGGGCCCAAATGTGTTTTGTGTTCCTTCTCCTATCAGCTGTAATGAAAAAGGAAAAAAAGACGAAGGTGAGTTGATGAATGTTTGGATTGCGAATAGTTTGCGAAAGCTTTACATTTCCACCGAATACCATCAGTCTTCTTGCTGAAATATCCTCAGTGACAGACACCAAGACACTAGGCTTGCGGACAGTGGATTTTGTTACTTGTCGATAAAAACAGAATAGGAAAAACATATGGCAGTCTATGTTTTGCGATGTAGCATATAATGAATTGAGAGTCTGGCTGAAAATGTGTTATTGTGGAAGGCCTCTCACGTATTGATGTAGGTTTTAATTTCCTGCTCTCCCCACGTTTGCCATTAGCATCTGAGATGATACAAGCGTTTAATGAAAAACACCCCCCTCCCTCCTCCAGACTAAACTGTCACGGCAAAATAATGAAGCACACAAAGCACCAGGAAACTAATAAACCTCATATTTCTTTTGACATCAACATGAAATCATATGAAAATAATACTTGCGAAAAAAGACTCTCGCCATAACACCATCTCCGTGTTGTAATTCAGAGCGAGATGTGGAAAACGGAAACACCGATACGGTGAGGCAATCATGGGCCTGTATGATCCTTGAAATGAGCTTAATTTTACCCCGGTGTGGGACATTTTATCAGACCTAATGAACAAGGGCTGTCGTGTGCGTCAGCCACCTCAGTGCTTTAAGATGACATATCATCACTTAAATCATTAGGGGTGAGATTTGCGGAGGTGGTGTGAATTATGATATTTTGCCAGTTCGTCATAATCATCACACGCTAGAACATTTGTCATCAAAGCCCATCCCATGAAAATCCATGAACCGTTTTTATAATTCATGCCTGTTCATTTTTAATAATCCATCAGTTCTTGAGAACAAATTGAGAAACCTGATTTGGATTTAGTGAGGTGCGATAAATTCAAACGGACTGGGGGTTGATATATGTTTTGAGATCTTGTTAATTTGAAGGTAGTCCTTCATGCAGAGCAGACGTTGTGAAGAATCAATAATCGGTGTATGTCAAGTTGTTGAGTGATGTGCATTTGAATGAATTCGATTATGGAATGATTCAGAGAGACAACAATGCAGTTTCACGTTGTCATAGCAAATAAAATGAACGAGCTTTCAATGGACGTCACCATGGCACGTTCTGTCAAATGATTACCTCACATTTACGTAAATACGTCTAACGGTGCCAATTTGCATATTCAGTGTGAGAAAACCGTAAGAGGAGGAATTAAATCAGCTACTATAAAAAAAAAACATGAGTATAAGATGGATGTTGCTGTCAGCACTATCTGATATTTACACAATTAGATTATGTTTTTGTGACAAAATGCAAATTCCTGGTGTGCCAACATGCAATGGCTAAGAGCTCCCACTCAACATCTTTGCAAACTGGCAGGCTGTCCTGCTTAGGGAACGCTTTTCTGAGCTGTTTAAATCTTAAATGTCCTGTTTGGCCAGAAACTCATTATGGGCCACCATCTGCAAGTGATGAGCAAAATCCAGATTCTCATCTCCTGGCACCCTCCATTAGTCCTCTGGGATGGGGAAAGAGTTTAGGCAGACCAAGCTGTGTCTTTTCAATGTGGCTCAGTTCTTTTGTACCAAAGATATGGCATGTTTGCATTATGCATTCTGAAACCGGTAGCGGCTGACACCATAAATTACAAATTCTGCCCATGTAAGGTTTTTAAGAAGCTCTCGTGGAACAAGCTGGAAGCTGTGAAGTCGATACTGTTATGCATGCATCGTCATCTGCTTCATACTGTAACTTACTGAAGACTCAAATCCAAAGATCATTTCCAGAACATGTATTTTCATTGGTCAGTTTTGGCAACTGTGTGATATAACTGTATGCTTTTTGTCCCCTTGGATGGTTGCGCTTAGCTGGTGGAACTCGTGGGATTGGACCGCAGAGAGGGACTGGAGGGGAGGATTCCCCTCAGCAGATTAGCAGGATTTGTGTCTGGGAAACTGGAGATTGCAGGCCTGTCTCTCTGAGAATTACAACAACCACTCAATGCAACCCTTACTCAAACCTTTGTACGGATCTGAAGGACTTGCGGCGGTGACACATCCTAGAGCGGTTATCACAGGCATTGGCTTGGGTCAGCTGTGTTTTTCTTGTAGAAAGGACACAAGAGTCTATTTAGAATGTATAATTTAAATGGTTTAATTTTTAGCATTTATAATTTAAAAATATAATTTATTGAGAAATTCAGATAATAAATGATTTATCAACATGAAGTAGAACATCAAAAAACAGGCCTGAGTTCGGGTAAAATTCCATGGTTTAGAGACCTCTTAGGGTATTGCATTTTATGCACTAAATAGCAATGGCATATTCACAACTATGCTATGCTAGACAGACGTTATGCAGACAGTACTGTAAGTCACACGCATTTTGACTCTCTCTCTCTCTTTCTCTCTCTATGTATATATATATATATATATGCATATGTAAATGTGCGTGTGTGTGTGTGTGTGTTGATGTTTTTGATATTCTTTTTTCTCATATTTCAGAATTATTCTAAATAATTCAGCGATTTAATTATCGTCATGATGTGTCTTTTTGTATTTCGCCCTTGTTGACAAAATTATACAAAATTAAATAAACAAATAAACCCTTTGTCAACAGACATTTTCAGATGAGATTGCAACTGTTTGGAAACACACATGAATTGGCCACCGGTGCAATAGAGGGCCGGCATTCTCTTGATATCCTGTGAATGGAGTTTGCTGAGGGCCTTTTTTACATTGAGCAGAGTTGTCTTGAGGCAGAGAGGATGTGACAGGGTGCATTAACTTGATCTGTCTCTGTTCTGAAGGATTAAATGGCTATCCTTATACATTAGCCTTGAGCTAAATGGCCATCAACCCTCTCACATATTGTTCAGTCCTCACTGTCAGCGTCTCACGCGCACATGAACTCTACGCCCGGTGACCGTTCATGGTTTGTTTCTCGACAGATTAAAAAAGAAACAACTTTCCACACTGTAAATCGATCGCGCCGTGTGAGCGGTAAGACCCTCTCAGATGCTGAGGGGGTCGACCAGATCGATACCTCTCCCTCCGCTCGACGAAAACAGGGAGGCACAAATCTAAATTGAAGTCCCGGGTGATTTACAAAAGGGGGAAAGAAAATGAATCACTGCAGATGTCAGGGGGAACACAGAGATATAATTCAATTACCTAAGTGTGGAATGACATTTGATTTAATCTGAACGATTAATACCAGGGAGGTCAAGCCAAAAGAAAGGGCACTTGTCTAGTTAGTCGCAATTAGAGTGTAAATCTCAAATGTCTGTAAAGCGGGGGAAAATGTAATTTGCGGAATAACTGGCTAATAACGTGGTTCCCCTTACCTTTGAGTAACCAGGCGGCGCGGAGTGAATCTAAATCATGCAAGACTAACAGTAGAGTCAATCGAGAAATTTGTCTGCCGTTTGTCATGGTTGGATAAGAATTAGTGGGAGCACTCGTTGAGTCGGTACAGAGCGCCGAGCACCCACTAATCCTTGTGAACAAACACAGGGAATTAGGAATCTTGGCAAGAGCTTAGAGAGATGCTATATGCACATTGTCATGTCATTCCCTTTTCGCCTAATCATCCGTGTCACTTCAGGCATCTTAAAGTGGCAGATCGCTTATAACATCTCAGTTTAGATTAAGATTTATGTTCTGGATGATGCGCTGCAGCTAAATTACACCACCATAGGATCCTGCAAAATTCCAGAGGATGTTCGGATAACTATACATTAGATATGCGGTTCGATCGTTTATCTATTTCTGCAAAGCAGAACCCGTATTAGACGGCTTTTATCTGCAGGCATAAGGCTCCATCAGACACGCTTTTACTGCCACCTCAAAGGGGCCTCCATGCATGTTATTGTCTTCTATTTTAAGTGACTGCCCACTGGGTGGTGCAGAGAGTGAAATGAGAAGAAGTTTGGAGTCGTCAGGCTCCTGCAGCGCTGACAGTGCGGTTGTGACTGATATTGTGTATTATCTGTCTGTCCAGAAAAACTTTTCTCCCTCCTGCTCGCACACAAACACAGACTAACATACCCCCATCTGTCAGAAGTTATGGCAGTTCTCTCCACCGGAGTGAAATACCAAAGTAATCGTAACAACTTCTTTCATGTTAGTTAGTTATAATTGGCTGTAAATGAACATATCAGGGCTGTGTTTGCCTTATTTTTCTTAGCGCTTATTAATTTCATGAATTATGCATGATTATATTCTGGTTTTCTTTTTTTGTTAACAACTGTTTATTAAATTTTATTCTGTGGAACAGTAGTACAAAACAAAAAGCAGCTGTACAAATTTAGAACCCACCCCAACCCATCTCACCCCCTGGTAGACTTAAAAATAAAATATATAATAACAATAAAAATGTATTAATTAATATTAATAGATAAACAAATAACAATAAAATTATTTTTACAAATATTTTAGAAAAGAAGACAACATTAAAAGCTGAATGCCATGAATGAACAGTTTTCACGTTAGATCCATGTATACGAGAAGTAGAAAGTTCCATCAAGATAATGTCCAACAAATACACAGTCCAGGTTCGTCTGTCCATTGTGTGAGGAGGATTCCAACGGTTGACCAGCAATTTTTTTGCTGCTGTGAGAGCAGCTAACAGTAAAGATCTTTGTTGGATGGACAAGGTGAAGTCCCAAAAGTCATTCATGAAAAACTGGCGCGGAGTCAAACATATCTCAGTACCCAACAAATATGATAGGTCCAGTGAGAGCTGAGTCCAAAAAGGGGAGTGAGAGGGGCACTCCCAAAAAAAATGCAAAAACGTGCCTAAAACTCCTTGGGAACAGAGATTACACTTAGGAGAAGACGACAGATTCATATAAAAACGTTTCATTGGAGTCAAGTAAACCCTATGCAGCAATTTCCAATTAATCATTTGGTGATTAGGGTTTTTAGAAGACAATTTAAACATACCCCATACCTGATCGGAAAATAAAACATGCACATCCTCATTAAGATCCTTAGCCCAAACAGTTGTAATAGATAAAGGTTTGTATGAATGCTCAAGAAGAAAGAGATAGATGACTGAAGCAGAGGAGGAAGATTCCACAGAAGGAAGGATTAGTTTGCGCAAAGGGTGAACAGGCATTTGAGAGTTCCAAGGCCCGTAGGGCCGATCTAATATGCAAATACATAAAAAAGGAGGTGCCTGGCAGATTATATTGAGTTTTAAGATTCTGGAAGGATTTTAAACCACTATTATCATAGATATCTCCCAGAGTGTTTACTTTACTGTGAGTGCATTGCGGACAGTGAAATGGAGTACTGCCTGACAAAAGGTTATTATTGTGGAAAATAGGTGAATGCCTATGTCATTTTGTTGCTAGTTGTGAACGTCTTTCAACATCCCTCCATGTGGAGAGGAGGTGGGTTACAATGGGACCAAACCGAGATTTACACTGCCTAAGCGGAACTCCCGAAAAAACAAGATGCTTCAATTTATAAGGATAAACAATAGATTCCTCAATTCTCTCCAAGACACAGAAGCGTCAGGATCAAACCAAACTGCTAAAGGGCAGAGGGAAAAGGCTTGAGCATACAGTCTAAAATTAGGGAAAGAAAGACCTCCATGTAATCTGCATCGTTGTAAGGTAGTCAGTTTAATACGAGGACGTTTCCCATCCCATATATGCCGTGAAACACATGCATAGTTTATTCCAGTAGCCAACCGGTGGAGCGAGAGGAATCATGGAATAAAATAAATTGATATGTGGGAGAACATTCATTTTAATCACCGATATACAGGCCTGAAAAGAAGTAGGAAGACGAGACCAATTTTCCAAATCTGAGGATGCTTTGGCTAGAATACCATTATTGTTTTTTGAGACGATTTCCTGCATGGAATGAAAAACATCTATCCCCAAGTACTTAAAGTTTTGAACCAATGGAATAGATATAGAAAGAGACATGGAATCAATTTTAGAATTGAGAGGAAGTAAACATGACTTACTCCAATTAATTTTAAACCCAGAGAGAGATCCAAAATGGTCAAATAAATTCAGCACACGAGGAATAGAATGTGACGGCTTCTCCAAAAACAATAAGATATCATCAGCAAACAAAGAAATATGATGATGAGTATTCCGTATATTTATGGGAGAAATATTGTTTCAGATTGTCAAACCGCTTGAGTTAAGGGTTCCAAGGATAGGGCAAATAACAGAGGAGACAGTGGGCAACCCTGACGAGTACCTCGATGTATAAAGAATGGGTTAGAGCGAACAGCACCAGTGAGAACAGTGGCTGCTGGATTGGCATGCAGAACTTTTATCATATTTATGAAACTCGATCCTAGACCCAGATGCTGTAGAACCGCCCATAAATAGTTCCATTCTAGCTGGTCAAAAGCTTTCATCGCATCTTGAGATAATAGTGCACAAGGAGAGGACAAACTATTCTTTGAATTAATATTATGATATAACCTGCTTAAGTTATCCGAAGCTGAGCGAGATTTAATGAATCCTGTTTGGTCATGATGAACTAGCCTATTCATAAATTTCTCTAGGCGACGAGATAGTACTTTAGCATATAATTTAACATCAGTCCCTATCAAAGAAAGTGGCCGGTAACTAGAACAGGAAGTCAGATCTTTATCTTTTTTTTAAAAGAGAGAAATAACAGCTATATTAATGGATGGGTGAAATGAGCCTTGGGTAAATGAAAAAATGTATCATATCTAACATGAGGGGGCCTAAATCCGACCAAAAAGTAGTATTATACAATTCGATTGGAATGACATCTATTCCTGGGGATTTCCCCTTGTTCATATATAGAATTGCTGACTCCAGCTCCTGAAGAGAGATCGGTTCAGCCAGGTATTCCGAATCCAAATCTGACAGCCTAGGTAAATCAAGGTCGGACAGAAAAGATGCAAAAGAGTCAGGGTCATCATCAGCGGAAGAAGTATTGAGGTTAGAGTAAAAAGAGTGAAAGGCGATATTAATGTCTTTTGGGTCTGTCATAATGAAATTGTGTTATTCCTTATAAATCTGCATTCCAAAGTGTTCGAGGATCATCCACTGAACCTTGGTTAATTTCAATAAACTCAGCAAATTTATTTCTGAATTGACTGCAAAAGTTTTCATCCTGTAACAATTTAGGGTTAAATTGCCATCTAGTGGCACGAGATGGCTGAGGGATCAAAGATAATCTGCACAAATTTCCATCATTATCTGACAGAGATAAGGAACAGATAAAGAAGTAGACATGAAAATATAGTCAATTCGCGAATAGGATTTATGAGTAGCAAAAAAGAAAGTGAAAGACTTAGCAGAAGGGTTTCAAAAACGCCAACTGTCCACCAACGAGGATGAGGTTACACATTGCCGAAGTTTGTCAGAACACAAAGCTTGAGAATGTGATTCCTATCTAGGATATGCAACATTACAGAATTTGTATCTGCACCCAATACAATTTCAAAATCTGAAAACTTCAAGAGATAGGTTTGGACAAAAAAAACACAAGACCCCAATGTGTGTGTGTATGTGTGTACCTTATTTCGGGGGGAAAAGAAGTTAGTTAAATCTAACAAAATCTAAAAAAACCTTCTTTTGGAGATGTTCCCTTTGTAAAAAATTTTATAAAAATAAAGTAAATAAAGTTGTTGTTGTTGTTGTTTTTGTTAATGCAGAAAGTTTCCTCTTAGGGTTAAAGCTGGAATATGGTCAATGAGTTTTAAAATCTGAACAGATTTTAAAACATTAGGCATCATACACTTGCCAACTTTGTAAACAGATACATAAAAACTGGGAATCATACACTGAATGACTGAGGATCACACTAACAGACTTTTAAAGTCGTTCAGAACACAACAAATGACTGCAGAAACATGTGTTGCATTGCTAGGTGCCATGTGACAAATGAAAACAATGTGTTCTAAAATCAGCTCAAAATATCAAACGTTTGATATCATCCGACTTGATGAAATCCCAATTTAAAGCTAAAAAAAAATCTGTGAAATCTGTCTAGTTGGAGAATAACTGCAAACTGACTCTGACAATAATCTGGCAAAAGTGCCCAGTGTATTCCAGCTTTAAGGGTATAAACTAGGATTAAGTTATAGTCTTTATAACAAGCTATATATGAAAACAAAACATGTATCCATTAAGAGCTAAGTAAACGTGTGTGTGTGTGTGTGTGTGTGTGTGTGTGTGTGTGTGTGTGTGTGTGTGTGTGTGTGTGTGTGTGTGTGTGTGTGTGTGTCCCAATTTTTATATCAGTAATATCATAAAAAAAACAAAAAAAAACTAAGACATTAAATATTTTACAAAAACCTGCTGAAAGACAAAAAAGTTTTTTAAAATTTTGGGAACAAGCTACAAATTTAACAAGTACTAATATATTTTTTAATAAAGAAAATTTACTGTTCTTCTTGTTAGACTGTAATGTTCCAGTTAGGAAGGCAAACGAGGTCACTTTCTTTATTAAACAATTTATTAGTTCTTGTTTATAGTTCATGTTTTTGTTATTTATTTATTATTGATATTACTGGTATTTTTATCTTTCTATATTTGTCATGTTGGAATCCTTTCTCCAACCTCATGGTAAAAGATGTTGTTGCAGTGATTTTATGCTGGGGATAGACCTTAACATCAGTTTGATAAATACAGGAACCTCCTTGAAAGTAAATAAAAGCTAAATGTTATAAACATTACCTATAATGTGGTTTAAAAAACTGAAGTCAGATTATTGGTCATGCTTTATGCCTGATTAAAAGATAACAAGAGATTAGTTTAGGAATCAGTCCTCACTTAAGTACAGTGTTTGTTTTAAAATGTAACGTCATCGCTCTGTACATTGTCAATTTTTTAACCTATTTGAGACTATGTTGATGTAATTATTCTTTTTATATCTGCTCAGCCTAACGCCATTTGAATGTACGTGACCACAATCCATGATATTTGGAAGATAGAGAGGCCTATAGAAAATCCCCACAAAAATGGAACTGAAAATCTCCAGTATCTTTTCTTTGATGTTCCTCTCTGTAAATCCCATCATTAGGCATTGATTCATGCCATGAATCATAGTGACAATACCCAGCCACATCCACATCCACCCTCTCTTAAGGCTGGGAGGCGTTATGACAGTGCATACAAAGGGAGAGATGGAGGTCATTCTCACTCATCCTGAACACAGCACAATACTCGCTGATGCGTTCACAATCTATTCCAGAAATAAAGCAACAAGACAAACTGGAAGCCACTGTTATGTGCCCCCTGTGAGGGCAAGTAGCAAAGCTGTCAGTCAGTGAGGCGATTAGAGAATCAGCCTTATGTTTTCCACAGGGCTGAAAGGGGGCTTTATAGACAACACTGGGTAAGAGGCACCAGAAATTGTGAAAAGTGAAAAGCAATAGTACAATAACATCTGACACTAATACACAATTCAATGAACATTTTTTTAATCAATTACAGAAGTACAGACCCATAACTTGCACACATACTAATAAAATACCCATGTGCGTTTATTTTTATTTTTTTTGTTATTTAATGACAAACTCTATTCAGAATCATAATTCAAAAGTACAGACAAGTAATGTTTCACAATACATCTATGTATTTCTCTTATTATGATGTATGAGGGAAAAAAATGATAGTCTGCACTAATCATCCATAAACATGAATAAACATGATCTGATTTGCATTAATGAAGTGTGAAGCATGAGTGTACTGAAGAAATCGAAAATATAAATAACAACACATTGTTTAAAATTAATATTCAAGTAGTCATTTAGCCAAATTAAGTATGTGATAATAGATTACAATACTTCACTGCATTACTTAATATCATTTTTTATATTTTTTTAATTCACCATTTATTATGTATGCAGAAACAGATGGGACTTGTTTCATTTTGTTACCCCAAAATGAAAATCAATCAATGTCATTATTTACTCACCCTTAGAAGCAGTGACATTTGACGAGATGTGCTGAACAGCGCCATAGTTAATGTGAAAGCTAGTGAATAATGACTTATGAGCATTGAACATTGCCACTTTTAGCATTTTATGAAAAAAAAGGAGGTTCTACATAAAAATAACTGCAAATGGGTTTTGAAACGACATGAGATTGAATAAATAACGCCATAATTTTCTCTTTTTTTGGATGAACTATTCCTTTAATAGCACCAATCATAAATCAATACTTTCTATCAAAATCATTTTCCTCTCTATAAATGGAGGTTAAAGACTTCACTCCCAATGCATTCATGTTCATCAGTTTAAGCACGAGCGTTAAGCACTACATTGTATGGGTCATAAAGGAAATAGGCTGGACTGGGCTTCACTAATGACGAGAGTTGTTTAGTCCATCTGTTCTGAATTCCTCTGGGTGGCTGTTGATTGTAGGGTGAACAAGAGCGTTGAAGAAAATGTGATGAAATAATGCCATGAGTGACGGCCTGATTGACTGTAATCATTCCCAGGCTGAGCCCTCCACCTCCTGTTGTCGTCGCCTCATGATCTCCTGTAGTTCTGTATCCCCACGACCCCTCTGAGAAAAAGAAAGACATTAAAACCCACTTTTGGACAGTATTTGAATGGTTAAGCTGCACAAATTCAGTAATATAGCTCTGTGACAGACCTCTATTTGAGCTTTCTGCACAGTGATCTGACTGAACACACGGGAACCCTCATCTCCGCATGCGGCTTTCAGCTCATCCTTACTGAGCGAAAATAGTTGAGCCCCGTTCAGAATACCAAGACATTCCACCACCCTGGAACGAGGAGAGAATGAAACATCATATTCTACTTCTTTTTTTTAAAGGAGTCATTTCATGAGGAATAAAATTATATTTGATCGTCTAAGATGAAAATATGCTGTGGCAAATTCACTAAACAGGTGTGCAACTTTTTTGATACAGATTTTAGGCATTAAATGAGCTGAAATAATGGTGTGAATAGTCACTGTCATTGTATTCAGCACTAACACAAAGCATCCATTCTACATTGTAAAAAAAAGGAACTTTTCCTGTTTAAAAAACCTTTTGAGTCTCAAAAAAAACACAATTTTCTTGAAATAACATAAAACCCATGTAATACCTACAGAATTACCCCAAATGTTGTCCCAACTAATCAAACTATTCAGAAGTTCATACTGCTGAAATGTTAAGGATTTGAGTTCCCAGCATGCTTTGAAGCATGGCAGCATGCTGTTTGCTGACTTCAAATAAACTTTTGATGTTATTTTGTCATTTTTTATAATTATTTGTTGTGTTACGTTATAAAAAGCTCATTTCTTTTTACATTTGTTAATTGTGACCATTCACACCATTTGTTTGTTGAGGCCTACAGTATGTTCAACCCTTTAAAGGGGTCATGAACTGCCTTTGTTTTTTATATTGTACTGGTCCACTTATAATATTATCAAGATTTTTACATCAAAAAACATCATGATTTAGAAGTAATAGGCTATTGTGTGTCCTGTTTTGACCCCCTCATCAGCACGCTCTGTTTGAATATGCGTGGCAGATTGTAGACTCTGAAGTAAATGCCCACTGCTATGATTGGCTAACAGTTGTGTATGTTTGACAATATAGTCAGTCAAGCATTGTATTATAGTTTCAATCTTTCTGAAAATTCTGTTTTGAATTGTGCTTTGTTTATAAACTAATGTGTGGTAAAATGAAGTGAACAAAGAACCAAGTTATTACTGACGCAGCCTGGAACTTCATTAATAATAAAGATCATCAAATAAAGTTTATCATTTGGTTTCTGTGTAGACCTGCGTGGTGGGTGGGGCTAAACAGGCAGTGATGTAGAATCAGTGGGTGGGGCTAAACAGGCAGTAATGTAGAAGCAGCTGTTGATCTTCTTCTGCGAAGGCGGTGTTTAGGCGGAGTTAGACATTCCACAAGCTGTCGTTTTGGCAGATTGGCTCCAATATAAGCTGTTTTTTAGACTAACGAGAAAGATTTGAGTTTCAGAATGATTTTATAGCACAATGACCTCTTATATGTCAAAAGATCAAGGGAATTTTGATTTCTCAGTTCATGACGCCTTTAAAACTATAGATATCTTCGCTTTGTATGATGGTTGTTCCTTCACAAATGATAGCATATTGAGTGAAATTAATTTATTAAAATTAATTTCTAAAATTAATTTATTCTGTTACTAAATTAAAATTTGCTGAACAACAATTCTGCTGTTGTCTTGATGAATGTATTGGCTGAATTAGCACAAAATTTAAATGAACAAATCATAGTGGTGTTACTGAGTAGAATTATTATAGTGAGTGAAGTGACATACGGCCAAGTATGGTGACCCATACTCAGAATTTGTGCTCTGTAATTAACCCATCCAAAGTGCACACACACAGCAGTGAACACACACACACCGTGAACACACACCCGGAGCAGTGGGCAGGCATTTATGCTGCGGCGCCCAGGGAGCAGTTGGGGGTTCAGTGCCTTGCTCAAGGGCACCTCAGTCGTGGTATTGAGGGTGGAGAGAGTGCTGTACATTCACTCCCCCCACCTACAATTCCTGCCGGCCCGAGACTCGAACTCGCAACCTTTGGATTACGAGTCCAACTCTCTAACCATTAGGCCACAACTTATAGTTGAGATGCATCAAGTTGCCTTGGATTTACTACAGTATGTTTAAATTGGGCTCATTAGAGATAAGCACCATATTCATTTAATTATTTGCCAGCTGTAGTTTAGGTTAAAGCCAGTGGTAAGAGTTTATTTTTATTAAAAATAGATGCTTGCAAGATAATGTGACCCTTACAACATTTGTATACTGTACATATTATTATGTTTACAGTAAATCTTTATCATAGTCCCCCTGGAGAAACCTGGGGGTAAGTACCTTCCTCAAGGGTACATGGTTCATCGCCTGTGGGGTTTGAACTTGTAACCTCAGCTAATAGCAAATATGTTTAACCATTAGGTTACACCACCCATATATATCAGTTAAAGTGTCACATGTCACAGCTCACGTGTCACTCACGGTCTAGAGAATCCCTTTGCATTGAGCCAAGCGTGGACCTCAAAGGGCTGGGAATCAAATGTGATGGGCATGGATGTTGTTGAGCGCTCCACCCGAAAGTTTCGAGCTGGGGGCTGGGCTTTATTGTCGGTTATCCTCTTCAGCAGTTCATCATTTACCTCCTTCTGTTGGTCGCGGTCTAGAGAAATAGACAGAAGCGAAAGATAGAGAAGCAAGCACTGGGACAGAGACAGTGAATAAGATTGCCCAAGACAGGAGCAATGAGCTATGGTGGGAATCGGCAATCTATGTACATAAGAGTACTCTCACACCAAATTCATTTCGCACTTCTCTGCATTTTTTCGGCAGACTCTCCCCGCTCTCCATCTCACAGCAAATACAGCGAGCAGATAAGAGGTACGTACTATCTTTATCCCTGGAGGATTTATTAATCTCCAAAACCTCGGCGTGATTTACAGGGCCAGTGGAGGTACCTTTGTAAGGATTCACAGCCTGTAGAGATAGAACAAAAGCCAGGGAAAAACAGAAAGAGTCAATGCCTGCCATATAGAGTGGGAGAATAAATGTGTGCACTTTCCATGAATAGGGTACAAAATTCTTTTTTTACAAAAACTTTTTTTTTTATGAAGTATTTTCTCCTTTTCCACAAGTGGTTTGTGAAAGAAAGTGCTTAACCTTTACAAAATGGTCTGATATATTTTCATTTTCCTTGAGGTGTGCAATTTTTCTACCCTGTAAGCAATACTGGGACCTTTCTAAATATACACCTTAACATTTCTATGTAATTTTCTAGCACTAAACATGTAAAAACATAAAACTAAATAAATAAATAGAAA
This sequence comes from Barbus barbus, assembly GCF_936440315.1. NCBI lineage: Eukaryota > Metazoa > Chordata > Actinopteri > Cypriniformes > Cyprinidae > Barbus > Barbus barbus. The sequence goes on from NC_136750.1 coordinate 21,871,560, forward strand.
ATAACTGAATAAAATAGAAAAATAATAAATAATAAATAAATTGTAATAAAATAGAAAAAAAAGACATAAAAAAAAAGATTAGGCCAAAATCACCTGATGTCTATCTACTAGATTTTACAAATACATTGTATTTGTACCACTAATGCTAAACTAAATGAGCTGAAATAGTGTAGGGGAAATTTAAATGAAGTCGCTGTCCATCTTTTTAGCACAAACTTTTCCTTTCTATGTAAATTGGGATCAATACAGATTGCATGTAATTCATTGAACTATAGACCTTATTTAGGGTAGTGCCATATTTAATTTTTGACAGGAATGTAAATGCAAGTGTAAGGGATAGAAATACAGTGTATTAATGGAACTGTACTGTTGTTTAACAGCATATCAAAAAAATAATTTTCATAAAACAATTTTGAAAGTTGTAAGTTGTGAAAATGTCATGATATATACAGTAGGACCTTTATACAGTGTGTGCCATTGTAAAGACTGTAAACATAGCCCTCACAGCTTAATTTTCAGGTTAAATTCATGTTAAGCTTCATGCTAAGTTCAACATGGCATCTAACCTGACTAAACTCTATTTGCCAGTTGTAGTTTATGTTGAAGCCGGTGGTAAAATAAATTTAAAGTAAATTTTTGCCGGATCCTTATAGAATTCCCAATTACTCTTAATGGAACTTTGTTTTATAATGTTTATGTAATTTTCTAGCACGAAACATGTATTGCTTAAACTAGCAGTAATAAGACACTGAAGTGTACCATATTCATGAAATATGCCTTTTAGAATGCAAGTAATCAACCAGACTGTGTGATAAACAATGTTACTGTGAGGGTTTTTAGACTGCATGCTAACCTGGCTGTTGAAGAGAGCAGCACGGTTGTACTGCTGCTCTCCTGGTTTGACCTCTTCTAGCACATTACACGGCACATAGCCCGACTGACCGCTGCGGTTCCTTAGCAGCCGCCACTGTTTATTGTTTTCCAAGACCTAGAAGCACATGCGATTCATATCTACTATTAGTACTCTAAACTGCATGAGCGTGCATGGACCAGTATTTTTTTCTGGGACAAGTCTATTCTTGGGAATTTTCCTTGTTTATTCAACATGTTGTCTAATTTTAACTAAAAGGTTTGGTGCAGTGGTCATACTGTGTCCCAATGATGCATCCCACTATTGGGATCCTAGAATGAAATCCCAGTGATACCAGGCTCAGGCTGGGCATGTCTAGAAACACGATTATCCATGTTTCCAGATGGATTAGCCAATCGGGGGTAATCCCTCTTGATCACTTCAATAGTTCTCATGTAAATAGAGTGCCTCAGGGTTGGAGGCTGTTTTGAGAGAAATGGCAGACATCTGAAAGTGACAGGTTGAAAGGATGCCTTCCTAAATGCTTGACTGCAGCTTTCTGAATTGTTGTGGGTACTGTGAATTTGCAAGGGCTTACACTCTTAGACATAAAGGCTCTTTAATGGCATCTATGGTTCCATGAATAACAATGTCCGTGGAACCCTTCCATTCTACAAAAAGGTTCTTTACAGTGGAAAAAATGTTCTTCACACTAAGGGAAAATTTTGTGTTTTGTTTGTTTTTTAGGAATGTTCACTGAAAGGCTCTTGGGGGACCAAAAATGGTTCTTCTGTGGCATTGCTCTTTTTTTGGAACCTTTATTTTCACCCTAAATAGTTCACCCAAAAATGAAAATTTGCTTAAAATGTACTGACCGGTTTGAGTCATTCGTTCATGACCTATGCAGTGGCAGTCTGAGGGAAAAAGACTTAATAATAACCAACTCTTTAGTTTAATACCTTTGTTACCACATTCAGTGTTGTTGAAAAGAACCATCTTGACAGAAATTTACACATTTATAAACTGTAAGAAATAAAAAGCTACAATTTGAGACCAGAAACGCATCACGTAACTGTAAGAGTAAATAATAATAATAATAACTATGCAGCCATTTGTAAGGAAGGTTGTAAATGAACTAATTTCTCTATCCAATGCTGTCACGTCATGTGACAAAAGAACGAACGACTCGAAAGACTCGGGAGATGAACTAATCAATTCTCTTTCTGGCTCTGACTGCATTGGTTAAGTTTATGGGGTTGTAACGTGATGAACGAGCGACTCAAACCCGAAGACTTGTCAGATAAGAGGTGAGGTGAGCTAATCATAGACTAAAGACCCAGGTAAACAATGAATTCATTTTAGTTTCTTAGTTTCTTATTAGTTTCTTATACCATTACAGTTTTTTATTGTTTGTAGTGTGGTCAACGTTTGCATAAGTAGTAGATGTGTTAGGGAAGTAGCACGTAACATTTTAATTATATTTTGCTAAAATTAACGAAATGACTCGAAAAATGTTTCATTCATTTTGCTGAACGAGACTCAAAGGTCAATACAATGATCCGAAATTCCCATCACTAATTCAGACAAACATTAGCAATATTATGAATATAGGATGCATATTACAGCCGGAAACAAAAATTTGAAACTAAAAGCAACTTAATAATGGATTTGTTTCTTAATTGAAGGACTGGAGTCGAGTCAATTACTTTGTGATGTTTTTAGCAGCTCGAATTTTGATGGCACCCATTCACTGCAGAGGATCCATTGGTGAGCAAGTGATGAAATGATACATTTCTGCAAATCTGTTCCAGGGAAGAACAAACTAATCTCATCTATATCTTGGATTGGCTGAGGATGAGTAGCCTACATGTTCAGCAAATTTTCTTTTTTGGGTGAAATATTCCTTTAAGAGCATACTAGTGTTATGATAATGTTATCATTAAGGCATCAAAGTAGACATAACTAGATTTATGTATTTTTATCATCTAGATAAGTTGTGTTCAATCTAGTTTCCCTCAGGTGTCCCACAAACTTTTAACCGACAGAATTTTTAAAAATAATTTATGTTCAACCATCGGCCTACAGAGTCTTCTAGATCTTGAGCACTGCATGAGAGCTGTAGTCATGTTTTCTCTTCTTCTGCCTCCCACACGGTGTACCTCAGACCTGTTCTGCCCTGTTCCCCATCCTCCTCCACCTCCTCACTGAGGGTTATCCGTACCTCCAGCACCTCACCCGGCTGCACGGAGAGCTCATTGGCATTACGTGCCACGAAATGATAGCGAATCCTAACATGTTGGAGGCCGCTGTTAGACCTGTGTGATAGAAATAGCAACACAGCACAACACTTTGAAGTTCATTCATAGGTGAGGCTACAGCTGACTACAGTTACGTAGCCAACACTTGACACTATTTTTTAGAAGTTAGATGTAGTATTTTTAGCCTTGTGATCTCTGCACCTCATGCATATGGTCATATGCTTATAATATGTGCTTAAAAAGTACTAATAAAAGGCCAATATATTAATACTAGACATTAATAAGACTAGCATTAGTCATGCTAATAAGAAACTAGGTAATGGTGAGAAGTGGTCCCCACACTAAAGTGTTACCTCTGCATCTGGATAAAAAGTAGAGGTTTTATGCCAGAATGGAGCCAGGTTTGTGTTAGTTTGAAAAACAGTGCCTAAATAGCTACTTGGCTGTTGATTAGCATTATCCAATAGTAGTTTCAGGGGAAGATTTATTTCATTTTGAATTTATTTGGAAAACCGTGCACCAGTGAATTGTTCGAAATAAGACAAGACCAATGCAACAAAAAATTAAACAAGGTCACTTCTGATTTCATGTTGACTTTCGTGGAAATCCAGCAGACCAAACAACTTTGTCTAGAGGCCAGTCTATGAACAAACAACTCATTATAACTAACAAGCCGGGATAACAAGCTATTTTGAAAATCCTTGTTTTTCCTTTAAATCGGTTAGAAATAAACCAAACTTTCTGTTTTAATGATATGTTGACAAATCAGAATTCCTGCAACTTTTTAAAAAAGTTGCAAACTTTAAAGCAACATCTATATGGACAGAACATACATCATAATAAACACCTATCAACAGGGTGTTTTGCTGTGTATTGTTCCCTGCCTTGTAAATCTACTTTATGACACAAACAAGCTATAAAACACTAAATAACTCTACATGATAAACACAGGCATGCAGAACCGGTTTATTATAATGGACAACTTACGACTCAAGCATTCTTTTTCAGAAGAGCCTGCGGTTGCTTTGCTGCAAGCGCGCCGTGAGCCGCTGTACCATCCTCCAAGGTGGAAAGTAACTTGACGTGCTGTAGCCTGCACATGCGGTGTAGCTCATGCATATTTCAGCGGGCCTGCCCAGAGCATGGAGAACTTTAAACTGAATGTACTGGTCCCCATGCATCATTAATGTGCTGGCCTACCTCCCTCCTCCTCGCCCAGTCGTAGAGCATTGAGGATAACCGCAGTGGCCCAGTGTCCAGCCTGAGCCAAGACCTTCTGTCTTGAAGCCCATAAATAAGTAAACATGCTGAACGCTGGAAACTGGCACTCCACTACACAACAGGCAGATTTGTTTTCACCTGCAATCGCAGTTTGTTTTACACGCTCCAGATAACTGACCATATATTTTAACAGTCTCATAATTGTAGCCATTCAGCATGTCACTCTTAATAAATTGCCACAGTAAAAATGTAATTATCAACTTTATATATTTATATACTTATAAAACAACAGTATAATAAACTATTATCTCAATATAAATTATTAAAGGCAGAAAAATAATTATTCATGGCAGCTTAGATGTAACGTCACAGCCTGCATACTTAAAAATGGCTTTTAAAGTTTTGTCCATTCTAGTGAAAACCATCAGATGGTTAATGTGCCAATGAACTTGTATATTGTTTGAGCCGTGAAGCTGTTTAAATTATGATTTACAATTGTTGCATGTTTCAACAAAGTTGAAAATTAACCAGAAAAAGATATTTAGCATTTTGTCTTCATGCTAAAAAAAGTTAACGCTCATACTGTTATAGTGAAATATTGACTATTTTAACATTTATAAATTGGCCCCATTTACTTCCAATGTAAATGTCATGCTGTAACCCAGATGTTTGCTTTTTTAAAGAAAAGGAGGGACAAGTTGATTTTTTTTCTATAATCAACATTGTGCCACAAATGCTATCAACTGTCTGAAAGAATAATTCACCCAAAAATGAAAATGTGCTGAAAATGTACTGAAACTCATCTACATGTTAGATGGCCTGAAGGTGATTCTTTAACAGATTTGGAGGAATATAGCATAACATCATCAATGGATCAAGATCTTTTTAGCTTCAAACCTTTGCTTTGACTATAATATGAGACCTCCATTCATACTATTATATTATCCATAATATTATAACTTATCTACATCTTGAATGGCTCGTGAGTGAGTAAATGTTCAGCAAATTTTCATTTTGTGGGAGAACTATTCTTTTGACTGTACTGAATCCGGAATATTCTTTTACAACCTTCACACAGTACCTTTTGGCAATGCATGTTGACTGACAGCCTATCACCAAGACCTTATCAGTACATCGAGCATTCTGTAGCACAGAGCAATTCACATCACAGCCCGAAGAAACAGTAACCTTTCCGCAATCCTCAGTTGTCGACCCAGTCTGTGACCTGTAAAAGTATAATAACGTTGGAAGATGTTATCATCCCAAAGATGGTCGTGGGAGGACCCTGTTTTCACCTACAATTGGATAACACAATCATGATGACAACATGCTTCTAGAACATGGACTGGTGTTTCTATTGGTGATGTGTTTAGGTTTATTCCGAAGGCTCAGTGTAATCCTTTGTCAAAAGCGTCTACTTCCACAGTGCCATGTTCATATTGGTGTAAAACATAGCCTGAATGCCAAACATGTGAATCCAATTTCACGTTTAAAATGCATTTATATTTTTATTTACATTTATTTTTAGTTTTTCTGAATGCGTATCTCATCTGTTTGAGAGTGTTGTACAGTCAAAATTTGTTACTAGAAATTTGCCGCATTTTGTGTGGGTTTTAGCATGTTGCAGTACTTTTCTAGAGGGTTTATTTAATATAAAAGAGTGATTGGTTCTATTCCAATAAACACAATCTATTTACTTTTGCTCTTATGTCATCAAACAAATGAACAATGGTGTTTACACCTTTGCTAAACTGTCTTTCTTGTACAACATACGCAGTTATTAAAATGGCATCTAATTAGAGGCATTGAGCAGGCATTTTACATGAGATTAATTGCATTTTTGAGAGCATTTTTCTTCATTATTATTCTGCCATGCAAATGGATTCACTGCAACTGCAATGCATATTCATTTTCAGGAAGCTTGGAAATTGTGGGAAATTAGCCAAAGGTGGATCTGGGCTGCTGTGAGGGTACAAGCAGAATGTGTAATGCAGGAGCGCTGCTTTTGCTCCCTGAAGTCTGGGCCTCCTTAACTTCCATCCTGAACTATGGTGGGCTTTGCCTCAAGACAGAGCCTGTGCAGGTTGTTATTCTGGGATATTTAAAGGGGACACATCTTGAAAAAGAATATTTCCTTGCTCTTACAAAATAAAAGTTACAGTAGCATGTGATCATAATACAAAGGTTACATCTCTGTCTGAGTGTCTTCTCTGAGTATTTATGAAATATATCATTTTTGTCATCCTTAGGCCATCAAATAGATGTGGTTGTTTCTTCATTGGAACAGATTTGAAGAAATTCAATAATTTTTGCCCAAATACAAGTCCATAATCCATAACAAAGCCTCCTTTAAAAAATATTAAAAATCCATCCCTTGTTGTTTCATATCAAAATCCACCGTAAAATTTGTTTAGAATAGTTTTAGACTGTTTTCACTTGATCTCTGCATATTGCTCTCCTGATTCAGGGATAATATTACTGCAAGTAATATTAAGACTTGCATTTTAGCCAGAGGCAATAAATTAAATGTTTTAATGATGGATTTTTCTTACAAACATTTTCACTTCACAAGATGTTAATTGATGGACTGGAGTTGTGTGTTTTACTTGTGGGTTATTGTGATTCTTTGATAAGCTATTTGGACTCTCATTCTGACGGCACCCATTCACTGCAGTGTATCCACTGGTGAGCAAGAGGTGTAATGCTATTTATTCAAAACCGTTCTGATGAAGGATCAAATTTGTAATTTGGGTGGCTTGAGGATGAGTACATTTTCAGCAAATTTGTGAATGAACTATTCCTTTAATTCTAATAATCATGATTGGAAATGGTCAAATAAAAATAAACTATTTTGGCTACAAAGAATACTTGACTAACATGTGAATATGGCAGCTTGAACGATATGAACATTTATCTGTATACAAGGACGGTGAAATGAGAGCTAGAGATGAAGAATCAAAAAAAAAAAAAAAAAAGGGTATTGTGCGCATGAGTGTAACGGGGCGAACGAGACGTAAGACGTGCGGATCCATTTGCAAGCTTTATTCAAAGGCAAGGTCATCAAACAGACATGGGTCAATCAGGTATATAAATGGCAAAACAAAGAATAGTCCTAGGGCAAGCGTGGGTCTTCGATCGGCAAACAATATCCAACAGGGGCAAGGCAAGAGAGATAACCCAGGAAACACAGGCAGGTATCAAACACGAGAAAACTAACAAGGTAAAACTAAAACAACTGAGAGGGCTCTGTAGAGTAGCTATCGCTAGGATATATGCTAAACAATACTCGGCAGAGAGGAAGAGGAAGTCCATGGTTTATGTAGGGTGTGTGATCAGTGCAATCAGCTGTGTGTCGTCAGTGCAATGGATGATGGGAATTGTAGTCTGAGGTGGCGTGCAACAGTTAGTGTAGTGCAAGAGTCCCTGTGGGGAATGAGTGACCTCTGGTGGTGAGCGAATGGAAGTTCATGGCCAGGATTCGTGAGAGAAGCAGAAGACCACCAGAACCAAACTGAAGATCGCCACAGCAGAGCAGAAAACCACCATAGACGGCCTCCATAGCCGTGACAGGGAAAGACGAGAATTCATAAACGCCCTCCATAGCCGTGACAGGGCAAGACGAGGATTCATAGACGGCCTCCATAACCGTGGCAGGGCAGGACGAGGATTCATAGGTGGTTACCACTGACGCCTGAAGGTTCTGCAGCAGATGCCGCCACCTCTGGAGGTTCTACAATGGTAACATCAGGGAACAGGTTCATTAACAGGATAGGTACAGTGCTTATCTACAGTTCCTCAGACCGTGATATGATGGACTGGACATGAATTGCTGGGTGCCACCACAGTGCAAGGAACTGAAGAGAGTACCGCCGCTTGAGGTTCTGCAGCATCAGCTGCCACCTTAGGAGAGACTGCAGCAGGTACTTCGGGGAACACGGCAACGAGCGCCACTACCTCAGGAGGTTCTGCAGCATCAGCCGCCACTTCTGAAGACATAATAGTGGCCACCGTTACCTCTGGGAGTTCCATGGTGGTGTACGCGGCCCAAACACAACATAAAGCGATCCCCATCATGGAAAGCGCTTCGGACAGGGGAATTAGTGCAGGAACAGGAGGCGTAAAGTGAGCTGGTTTGGGGATACCAGATGCACGTGCAGACACCAGTGGTGCATCCCTCACACTGGACACCAGACTAGGATACAGAAAGACTGACCCTGAATATCAGCGGAGACACGGTGAGACTCTGGCAGATCAGCGGAGACGCTGTGAGACTCTGGCAGATTAGCGGAGACGCGGGGAGACTCTGGCAGATCAGCGGAGACGCGGGGAGACTCTGGCAGATCAGCGGAGACGCGGGGAGACTCTGGCAGATCAGCGGAGACGCGGGGAGACTCTGGCAGATCAGCGGAGACGCGGGGAGACTCTGGCAGATCAGCGGAGACGCGGGGAGACTCTGGCAGATCAGCGGAGACGCGGGGAGACTCTGGCAGATCAGCGGAGACGCGGTGAGACTCTGGCAGATCAGCGGAGACGCGGTGAGACTCTGGCAGATCAGCTGTGAGGTGGCTTGATTCATGACGATCACCGGTGACTTTACTTAGCTCTTAAAGATCAGCGGTGACCTTACTTGATTTATGTATGGCAGTAATGACGTGACCGGTGGTCATTTTGAGAGTGCGCTCTGATGCCGTCACCATTTCAGTCATAGATGCAGTGCCGCGATCCTCATCTGCGACACCCACCGTGAATAGTGAGCCAACAGTCAACAAAGCAAAATCCAAAAAAAACACTCAGTGACGAACGCGGATCCTCGCGTCTAAGCTGAGATTGCAATGGCTGATTAATGCCATCACAAAAAAATCTCAATCAAGACAATGTCAGGTAAATCAGAATAATGAGCGATGGCTAAAAACTCTTTAATATGGTTCTCCAGTGATCGTGGGCCTTGTTTAAGGGTAAACAATAGTCTTGTAGTGTCCATACCTGATAAATGTCCATCTGCAAAGTTGCTGGATCCTTGTGTGGCCGAGTATTCTGTTACAGGGCGAACAAGACGTGAGGATCCATTTGCAAGCTTTATTCAAAGGCAAGGTCATCAAACAGACATGGGTCAAACATTGGCAAACAGGTATAAAAATGGCAAGACAAAGTCTAGTCCTAGGGCAAGTGTGGGTCTTCGATCGGCGAACAATATCCAACAGGGGCAAGGCAAGAGAGATAACCCAGGTACACAGCAATCCAAACGAGGTGCAAACAAAGCCCGAACGGCAAGGCAAAGGGTTAATCCAGGAAACACAGGAAGGTATCAAGCATTAGAAAACTAACAAGGCAAAACTATAACAACTGAGAGGGCTCTGTAGAGTTGCTATCGCTAGGATATATGCTAAACAATACTCAGCAGAGAGGAAGAGGAAGTCCATGGTTTATGTAGGGTGTGTGATCAGTGCAATCAGCTGTGTGTGTCGAGAGTGCAATGGATGATGGGAATTGTGGTCTGATGTGGCGTGCAACAGTTAGTGTAGTGCAAGAGTCCCTGTGGCGAGAGAGTGACCTCTGGTGGTGAGCGAATGGAAGTTCATGGCCAGGATTCTTGACAATGAGAGTGTCTAAATACAACAAGGGGTTTATCTCCAATTTCTAAATCCTTTCTGTTGTCATCAATAATTAAAGAACCTTGGCTTTTACAACTATCTGATTCAATATTCTGTTGTGCTTGCAATAGAACAGGCCATTGTTCTTCTTTCCCACCATTAGTGTGGAAGAGCAGTTCTGAAAGGCTAGAAGACTATGCACAAAATTGATTCTTAGAGCAACCAGGGAACATGTGCTGCGTATGCTAAACATCAGATAGATGTCAAGTGTGAGCTCTTCCTGTGGTTTGAAACTCCGCTGAAAGTTTCCCTTTGTTAAGTAAGAAAAAAAGTTTGGCGTTTTATTTTACCTCAGGCTTGCTGGGAAACTTCAAAGCCGACAGAGACACTGGAAGCCAAAAGAAGAGGCAGCTGCAACAGCAGGTTTATTCTGAAATGTTTATTTATTCCTCTTTTTTTATTTTCCAAAAACTTGCAATGTGTTCCGATTCACAAGAGAATCACTGACAATACGATCACTTCAACTTCTCTGCAATATATGCATATCAAAAATTGATTTCAATCATTAGGAGGAGCAAATTTAAAGACAAAGCAGACAAAATCATTTCTAAGTTGTTTGGACTCTCATTCCGTTTACCAGAGAATCCATTGCTGAGCAAGAGGTGCAGTTTCTCCAAATTTTTTAAGGTATAGAAACTAAATTATCTAAATCTTGGATGACTTGAGTGTTATTAGATTTTCAGTTTTGGAAGAACTATTTCTTTATGATCAGACTAGCGATTATTGATTGTATTGGGTCGTAATGGCCGTGACTTTTCGTGTAAGGTTGTGATGCGACAGTGTTCATTTTAAAAGTGTGAATGGAGAATTTAATTGTAAATGGCTGAACTGTTGTGTGGAAGTCAGAAAGTTATTCCACACAACTACAAGCATAAATGTCAGTGAGCAGAGTTGTGCTCGTTAATTAAGGACTGATTGCGTTATAAATGGCTTAGAGCCTCATTTGACTCCATATGAACATCTCCCTAAGCAGGCATTACTGAAGGAGATAAGACTTATATTTCTACAGCAGTGGGAAAAAATTATATTGCCGATTGTTTCCCCCCAATTTTCCCAGTTAGTTTCGTTAAATGGCACAAATCAACAGTTTATGTCATACTGTATCATTTCTAATTACCTCATATTTCCATCACTCACACAGTTAAAATTAAATGAAATGACAAACATCAGTGTAGTTAATTTAAATAAGTAATAGAGAAAAATGTCATGTAAATAATGAAAAGTAATGTATTAGTATGAATAATTTTGGTAGGTCATAATTCAGGTTTGTGGAGAATGAATACTTAATGAATGCCCACTGTGATGTGAAGATGTTTTCATTGCCAGTTCAGTTGGTTCAACAGCTAAAAAAGCTTCCCAAGCTATTAAGAACTTTATATTTAAATAATAAAATAAATCTGGACCTATCGGTTTCTGTCCAGATTTATGCTAATTTCATTCTAATTAGGCACTTTATGCTAATGACTTCAGACTTCAGAAACTTCAGATTTTACTTGCAAGCAACATAATACATAATGGTGGTTATGCAATACAGAAAAAAACACCTTTTTATACTAGAATCCAACTGTGTTCTTTATTGATTTATGATTAGATGGATTGCATTCACACACAAAATTCAGTTATTTATGATAGTTTCGCATTTTAAAACAACAAAAATCCAGATAACTGATAAACTGCATTTTGTATTTCTGATAGCATACATGGATCATCTTGCATCTCAGTTATTGATTGTATAGAAAATCTCCTTTAATATTAATATGTCTATAATATTGTTATATTGCAGTGTTCATCTTGTTGCTAAGCCGATTGTTTGTACATTGTTAATAGACTATGTTTTTCTTAGTAGAAGATTTTTTTATGTACAAGTGCTGCAGCAATTATGACTGAAATCAGTATTTCTTGTCCACATATTTATTTGGTAACCTTGCTCTGCATCAGGGTTTATTTTGCAATAACTGTATATTAGCTGTACATTATTCAAAATACAATTCCGTTTGATGTTTACACAGTTTCATTTTTTTTACTCTGATGTTTATTGCATCTGTAAATGTCAGTTTTGTTTTCTTCACATTAATGTTTTTGTATGAGAATGTTGACTGCTTATTCAAGGCACATTTTTGCTGTTGACTTTTTATTGAAGGCTGTAAATTAACATTTTCAAGTGGGTCTGCTTAGACCTGCCCTTTTGCAAATAAATTGTGCCAAAGCAGAAACAGCATTGTTGAGCCCCTTTAGAGCATTTCTCTTGACTTTGATGTACAGTATATTTTGTAAGTAGATAAACAATGAACTGTCCATCATTTCAGAGAGAGAGAGAGACAGAGAGCAAGAAACAGTTTCTGTTGCGAATGCTATAGCATTGGATTTTCTTTCGCACAAAAATGTGCTGAGAGGAGATAGTGCTTTCTCATGTTATCTGCTACTGGACGCACACCCCACAGCCATTTTCCCATTTCTCACTTGTGACCCAGCGGTCACCTTGGCTTTTTACAGAGCTTTTAGGAAAGAGTGCTGTCCCACCATTCCTCTCTTATAAATGGAGAGGGAGGGAAGTTTTGCACAATGGTATGGCTTTCACAGTCATTCTCCCTATAGAGCCAAAGGATCAAGCACCCTGCGATGTTAAAATATATCTGCCTGGAAAAAAAGCTGAAAAGAAAGCATGTAATCACCCGAGGTTTGAATGATAACTTACATTGGAATTTATTTTTATTTACCACGACCATATCAAGATTGTTTTCTGAGGAGGCAATGAAGCAGTGGCTCCTCAAAAAAAAAAAATATATATATTATAATAAATAACAGTCCAAAAATAAAAAGTGTTTGTTATAGTTTTATTAATTAATTTGATAAATATTACAAAATATGAGATCATTAAATGTGTGAAATATTTTTCTAAAAGTAAATGTGCAGTCACATTTACTGTTATTTGGCAGGTTTTTCGGGTGAAATCCAGTCCATCTTCTGTGTGATCTGTGATTTATAAGTCTCTACATTGGTGGCAATAGTGAACCTTTTTTGTCTGGGAAATTTTGCTAATGTGGGCTCACCTGAATATTGTCCAAAAGTGACATAAGCAGATGATGTTTCAAAGAGAAACACCATCTATTGTGTGTCCCCTGTGTCCATTATGTTTTCACTGGAGTGCTAAAGTGTGGCACGGATGTAATGTGGGTACATTCATGCGACAAATCAGCCTGCATGGATCAAAAAGCAGGAAATGGATAAATATCGCCACTTTAGTTCACATCTGGATTGAAATGAACTTGAAATTACTTGAAATGATGATCTATGATTAAGCTGGTTTTTAGCAAGCACTCAGCTAAATTAAAGGTTTGTCTCTGTGTCTGCGGCCTTAATGGAACCTGTGGTGTTTCCTGAGGATTTGTTGTCTAATGGTCCAAAAGGAAGGTGACCTTTAATAATAATAGCCGTGCAAACATTGCACTGAAATTGTAACATGAATTTATACTGGACTAAAACAATAAAAAACTTCTCAATACCACACACATTCTCTTTTTAGTGGCCTGGATCTTTTATAGTTGACGGAAAGGAAAAACCATACATGGGCAGTTTTGTTTGAGTGTGCTTGAAGAAAATGGAAGCGAAGTGTGGAAAAGAAGACAAGGAAGAAAGTGGAAGCGAGTAAAAGAAAATGATAATATTGAACAAAAGAATGAGAAAGACTGTATGGTGTATTTGTGCTTTTTATAGTGGAAACAGGGGAAGTCATATCGCTGAGGTCCATCTCCAGAGCTCCCCTTTGAGGTTTGGGTTGGTGCTATAATCTGGGTCAAAGTGCTAACTGCTAAGAGGTGCCTGTGAGAGGCTCGCTCGCACATGAATCATTTCTCATGCCTCTCTTCCTCATTACACTCTCTGCTGATAGAATTTCAAAGGCCTCCGTGTCTCTGACTGACCTTAAAGGTAAAACTCTGCCTCACAGCAATGACAGAGACTCGCTCAACAGGCTAACCTTGTAAGATGCGTCACATAACTAAAGGCATAGAGAGGAAGAGATTTGAGTAAGCATTAGACACTCATATAAAATAAAAATGTGTGAATGTCAGACAACGTAGACCAGAACGGTTTGCACATATTGTGAGGTCAGTGGCTCAGTTCCAAAAACTACATCATCACAGATATGCTCACACGCAAAGGCTGTTTATTAAGCATAATTACGCTGCCATATTCACCTTATTTTTCAATGTGGAAGTAAGCTGTTTCCTGTGAATGTGCAAAAGTTATGAATCATTAGCCACTATAGGTGAATAGCTGTAATAATACATTAAAATAATATAGCAAATACACACAAAATTATCACCCTTGGGCCATCCAAGACGAGTTTGTTTCTTTATCAGAACAGATTTGGAGAAATTTAGCATTACATCACTTGCTCACCAATGGATCCTCTGCAGTAAATGGGTGCCGTCAGTTCAAAATGAGAGTTCAAACAACTGATAAAAGCATCACAATAATCTACAAGTAATCCACATGACTTTAGTCCATCAATTAATTTCTTGTTAAGTGAAATGCTGTGTATTTGTAAGTGATGTAATGCTATTTTTTTGCCAAATCTGTCGAAGAAAGAAACTCACTGACATCTTGAATGTCCTAAGAGTGAGTACATTTTCAAAAAATACAGTATGTTCAATTTTGGATACACTATTCTATACACTATACTAATTCTAAAAGGAATCAATATAAATGTATGATTTATGAATAAAAATGATGCATTATAATAATATAGTGATAATTGTGCTTAATTAATTTTTATGTTTGAGTGGTTTTGGAGTTAATAATAGAAGTTAAATCGGTAGCACTATAGGGACCAATTCTCACTATATAGTTGCTTATTAGCATGCCTATTATTAACATATTGGCTTTTAGTTCTTATAAAGCACATATTCTGCATGACCATATTCTATACCTATACCAATACCTAAACTTAACAACTACTTTAGTAACTTATAGCTTATAAGCATCAAATTAGGCGTTTATTGAGGCAAAAGTCATAGTTAATGGTGTTAATAGTGAGAATTGGACCTTAAAATAAAGTATGACCGTTAAATCTTTAGAAATTGATTGATTTATGGATTCATTCATACATTTATTTCTTGAAGAAGTTATTTTTATTCTTTGAGGACCAAAAAGCTTGGAATGAAATAGAAACTGAAAAATTAATCATGCAATCTTTCTTGCTCAGTAATGCAATTCTATTCAGTTCTTGCATGTTTGGGTCCTTTATTTAAGGAAACTGGCATGTGTAAACCATTATAGAATTTGCTTTGTATTCAGCATCAATCCAGCTCTTCACACAGCTTCCAAACTGAAGCTAAGCCACCTGTGCAGCTGGTGCCTGCAGCAGCCTGGACTGCGCCCAAATCCAAGCAGGGTGCTGGATTTATTCATACATCAAAACAGAGAGAAATTCGACAGATCCTCACAGTAAAGCACCACCATGGCTTCTGTGCAGGAGAGTCGCTAAAAATAGGCTGCCACCAAGACTTGGGATGGGGATATAGAGAAATATATTCTTTTATCTCACAGAAAGGTTTAAGTATGAATCTTCATGCAACACTGAGAGATGTCAGATGCTTTAGAGGAAAGTTTGAGACCTGGGTGTGAGGAAAGAGATCCTTCTTTGTGCTGCTATCAAGTTCTAGACAACAAGTTTATCGTGTGTTTACATATTGTCATTTGCACAGAAACAGAAATCCTACCTCAGCTCTCCCAGCCTGCTGCAAAGGAAAAAAAAAAATTATTTTGACTAAGCAGGGTTTAGCGAAAACTGTCTTGATATGTCTTGTCTACTTGAAAGAAAAGGGGGAAATGTGCATGTGGGTATGTGTGTGTTTGTGTGTTTTGTGTCTGACAGTGTCAGCAATAGTTGAACAATGTTTTTCATGTGTTTTAGTGAAGATTCTGCAGATACAAGCTTGCAAACTCTCCAGAGAACATCTTATGCCTTAAGAATGTGTTGATGAGCAAAACCGATGTCAGGAGGTGCCATTTCAGCAGACACGTACAAACGCTGGCATACGCACAGACATACGGCAGTCAGAGTATTGAGAAACGAAGATGTGCTGTGTTAATGCTACATAATAAAAGTATGCTGACATACTGCTAAATAAGATGGGAGTGTTTGTATATCAGCCATTTAGGTTTTGTTAATTAACAAAAAAAAATTTTTTTTATGTCTTTAACAGATGTTTTTCATTTCAAGCAAGCAGATTGCACTAAAGTTTACTAGGTTGCATTCAGAGTTTGGTTTAAACTGCTTACGTAAAATCAATTTGCTTTGTAATTGAAAACAGGATAAGATATTCAGAGTTTGGATTAAATTACTTGGAAGCAAGTTAGCTATATTCATGAGCAGAACTGTAAAATAGTGAGTATTAGTCAGTTTAAAATAGTTAAATGGGCAGAAAATAACTTTAAAGTATTTTTGTCATTGTCGTAATATAGCTGTTTCCATAACATTTATACATAATACATTTTATATAATATATTGTCATTATTAGATAAAATATATATTTTATATTATAATGATATAATGTAATATAATGATTTTTTAAATTATTATATAATTGTATTATATTTAATTATATTATTTACACAATATATTATTTACACAAATTATTTTTGTTCTAAATGGCACATGAGGAGAAAACAAACTAGATTAATCATATGTGACCATACAGTGCCCTCCAAAACTATTGGAACAGTAAAGACAAAATTGCTCTGTTGGCTGTGGAGTCAAGACATTTACAAATATGATTAAAAGATGAATATGAGACAAAACTACAGAATGTCACTGTAGTAGTGAGTGGGACGGGCCGAGAGCCGTGGGAGCGGAACGAGGCCGGTGGAGTGAATGATAATGACACCTGCACCACTCACCGATCTCGAGTCCCACGGAGGAGCTCTGGAAGGATAAAAGGAGGAGTGACGACAGTGGAAGACGAGAGAGGACCAGGCCTGGACTTTATTTTGTGTTTTGTGAGCGGCAGTCGTCCGTGAGGGGCTGCCGCTTTACTTTTGTGTTTGTTTATTTTGTTATTAAATTCTTGAATGTTTTCCGGTTACCGCCTCCTTCTTCCCGACCTACGAACTGTGTTACAGTCACATTTTATTATTGGGTGATTCAACACATAGATGTTTTACCAGCTAAGAAGTTCAGCACTTTTAGAGTTTCATCCCTCTATCTGATGTGAGCATAAGTATTGGAAAAGTTGCTTCACAGGTCTTTCTAAGTGATCAGCTGTATCCTGTTGCATTAATTCTTCAGATATTAAAAGCAGGGAATGTGTCGTATCAGTTATATCCATTACTTCTGCATTCTGAATCTTGCATTCGATGATGACACACACAAACCAGGATGAAGACGAGGGGCTGACTTTGAGAGAAAAGCAAGCAATTTGGATGCTAAAAGAAAAGAGGAAGTCAGTTACGCTATAGCAAAAACAAAGGGCATGGAGAAATCAAGAGTTTGGAAACCACCAGCGACACCAGCAACCAACAACGACCTGATCGGCTGAGAAAACAACAGTATTGATGAGACAAATCATAAAATCTGTGAAAATGAATCCTAAAAGACGTGACTCTAGAACAACTTCCAGAAAGCTGGGGTGATGCTCTGACAATTTACTGTCCTCAGGAGACTTTGACACAGAATTACAGATGCTACACAGCAAGATGCAAACCTCTGACCAGCACCAAAAATAGAAAGGCAAGATTAGAGTTTGCAACAAAGCACAAAGGTGAGCCAGAAGAGTTTTGGAACTGTGTTTACGGACCGATGAGACAAAGATTAACCTTTATCTAAGTGATGGGAAAGCAAAAATGTGGAGAAAAAAGGGAACTGCAATGATCCCAAGCATACAGCCTCATCTGTAAAGCATGGTGGAGGTGGTGTTGTGGCATGAGCATGCATGGCTGTCTCTGGAACAGCCCCTCTCAACTTTACTGATGACTTAATGTATGATGACAGTAGCAGAATGAATTTGGAAGTGTACAAAACCATCTTGCCTACCAATATTCAAGAAAATGCCTCCAGATTCATTGGGAAGTGCTTCATATTGCATCAGGACAATGACCCAAAACACCCTGCCAGTTCAGTCAAGGAATTTATAAGGGCAAAGAAATGGAAAGTCTTACATTGCCCACGTCAATCTCCAGATTTAAATCCGATTGAACATGAATTTCACCAGCTGGAGAGGAGAGTAAAGGCAGAAACTCCTCAAAACAAGCAACCATTGGAATTGGCTGCATTAAAGGCTTGGAAAAGCATTTCAAAGGATGAGAGCAAGAGTCTGGTGATGTCTATGAGTCACAGACTCACTGCTGTGATTGTGCGCAAGGGATCTGCAACTAAATAATAGCTTTTAATCTTTTATATTTGCCTTATGTTCAACTGTCCCAATACTTATGCTCACATCAATGAGTGGGATGAACTCTAAAAGTGCTGTTCTTTTTACTTGGTAAAACATATGGCAGCGGCTATTTGCACTCAGTGTAAATAGCGATATATGCTATTTACACTAATTGCAAATAGCAATAGATGCTATGTACACTTAGTGCAAATAGCGATAGATGCTATTTACACTAAGTGCAAATACATATATATAACATATATGTGTTGAGTTTTGTCTCATATTCATCTTTTAATAATATTTGCAAATGTCTTGACTCCACAGCCAACAATTTAGTCTTTACTGTTCCAATACTTATGTAGGGCACTGTATATAACCAAATCTTGGTCAGTTTATACATTTCTTAAAGTTGTATTTTGGGCTTGTAATACTACACTAGGCACTGGATTCATTTGTATGCAGTATTTAGTTATCTTTATTCTAATTTAGTAGTTTGTGGTAATAAGGGGTTAATAATAAGCTGTATAGAATCATAATTATAGCTTTTAATTGCACTTCTTTCTGATCATTTACAACTGCTAACAATTAATGGCATTGTTTAGTCAGTACCCTGGGCAGTTAAATGATTAATCAATGCATTCATATGAGCAGTTAATTACATTAGTCATAAATCATAACCTTTTATTTTCTACCACCACGAACATGATGAACCAGACATTTTTTTATTCTGAAGGGTTTTGATTGCACATTTTCCACAGAGATCTATGATCCTTCACATAATTGTATTTTATTTATTTATTTATTTAGTAAATAAGCCTAAGGGCAAATTTCAGTAAACAAGGCTGCAATGCACACAAATTGATTAACACAAAGAAATTATTTTAATTAACAAAAGTTCATTCACAGAACTGAGGCCCACAGTGTTCATCTAGAGGTGGTGTTTCTTATCGTCTGAAGCCGGTACTCTTTTTCTGCTTTTCAGCCCTTTTGTTGAAGAGAAAAATCTATTTAAGTGGCTGAAGCTCTGACACAAAGCAAGAGCAGAAAGCTGTAGAATCTGCTGGCTTAATTGATTATTTGCGCAGAGCTGTATATCAGCGAGGTGCAGCATACCCTTGGGAAATAATGTAAAACAGATAACAAGATCAAATGTGGAAGAATTGCTTTCTACTGCCAGCTTTATTAATCTGTTTCTCTCTTAGTCAAAATGGCTTTTTTTTCCCCTCTCCTCAGTGCAGGTTTTCACATTAAGGCAAGGTATGCCTCTGCGTCCCAAGTAGCATAAAAGCTACAGCTGAGGGAGATTTTATGAAGCTGTTTTGATTTGAAATAATATGGGTGGCTCATGATTTCAACATTAGCTTAGCATTTGAGCTGTGTGTGGCAGGGAAATTGAAAGGGTTTAGCTGCATTTTGGCTTGCTTAAGAATTAGAATTGGAATTATTCAGTGACATGCTTTAGAGACTTAATTTACTTTAAAACTGAGCTGTTAGGACATTAGCGGACTCAAACGTGCTTGTATTTTGGCCTTAAAGGATTAGGCTTGTGGAAAATACACAACACTCGCTTGCTTGCAGATTTACACCAGTGAAACAGCCACAGTACCCTCATGTACATGGCCTTGTAAGTTCACTCTTTATAGTCGAGATGCTGTGAGTGTTTGTATTAAATCCAAATCAAACCAAGTGCTCTCTAATTCCACATTCTCTCATAGTGCATTTACATAATAAAAATTGCATAGCAGTCTCACAATCTACTAGACATCCTTACTCAAACATCTCTCTAAGCCATTTCCAACTCTGTAAACTGATTTGTTTTTCTTATTCATGGGGTCTTGCGGCACATCAGACATGACTGTAATTGCCTTCCTCTCACCAGGGAGCTTCTTGTTTCTCATTCTGAAGTTTATTCTCTATTTCATGTCACCAAGGCAAAGCACCCTGGGAGAAATGACACTCCCTCCGTCACCAAAAGGAGAGTGAAAAGATAGGAACGGTGGATAAACATCTGCAGATGCGCAGCTCACAATGATGCCAGCACAATGCTCTCGCTTTAAAATGAATGGGTGTTTATAAGTACACTTCCTGTGAGTTTGGGAAAACTGTGGCAGTTCGCATTAGTGAACGCAGCGTAATGCACAAACAAGCTGATGTTAGTCAGAGGGACCATCTGGATTGCCTGTGTTTTTATGAAATCAACTCTTTGGATTACTCCACTCGTTCTCTAATTGAGCTGCTTCGTTTAGCACGCCGGTACCGCTCTAAATGGCCAGTTTATATTGACTGCTAAAAGGGCTGCTAGCCTCGGGAGGTGATGATCTACAGAGCGACAGGAAGTGGGAATGAACCTCAGGTTATTTACGTCAGCACTTCCTCAAATGAGACCTCTGCATAAGTGCGATCCTTGGCAGCTGTATGCAGCTCTGCGTCTGCCTGTAATTTCAACTCTTCCAGAATCAGACCCTGTCAGGTGTAATTACGCAACAGATGAAGGTACCAGGCTGGTGGTTTTCCCTTTTACAAACTAAATCTGTGGCTGTAGTCTGGGAGGAAATGCAATCATTATTAAATCTTTGTTTTTCTACCATTTTGAGGAGTTTTAGGTTACAGAGCTCAGAATTGATTTTTTTGTGTATGTCAACAAGCTCCGCTCTCTGCATCCATGAAAGGAGGAGGGATAATGTCAGCTCAGCTTAATACATTTCTAATGGATGTTTTATTTTCAGCCTGAGGGTGCGTCTGAAGTGTTTGGACGCTTGGAGATTTGAGGGGGTGGAAGAATACCTGGGAAATACAGCCAGTTTTGCAACAAGATATTTGGAAACATTTATAATGCCATTTTAACTGTCTGCTTGGTTCGAGAAAACATTTTCGTATGAGCTCACTTTTCTCGTCCTCCGAGGCTGTAAATGGTTGTGCAAGGTATGCTAATGAAATTAGGGAAAATTCACCAAACATGAAATTATTCTGTCATCATTTACTCTAATGTTGTTCTAAAATCTGTATGACTTTCTTTATTTTGTTGAACAGAGAAGAATATTTTGAATAAAGGCTGTTTTTTGTTGTTGTTTTTTTTTAATGAAAGTCAATGGGCTCTTCAGTTGTTCAGTAGACCCAATATTCTTCAAAATATCTCCATTTGTGTTCTGCATAAGAAAAATAAGACATGAGGGTGAGTAAATGAGGATTTTTTTAGGGTGGGGGGGTTGTCAACTATCATTATAATTCACCTCCTGCTACTATTAGTTATTAAGTGAAGTGAAGTGAAGTGAAGTGACATACGGCCAAGTATGGTGACCCATACTCGGAATTCGTGCTCTGCATTTAACCCATCCAAAGTGCACACACACAGCAGTGAACACACACACACCCGGAGCAGTGGGCAGCCATTTATGCTGCGGCGCCCGGGGAGCAGTTAGGGGTTCGGTGCCTTGCTCAAGGGCACCTCAGTCATGGTATTGAGGGTGGAGAGAGCGCTGGACATTCACTCCCCCACCTACAATCCCTGCTGGCCCGAGACTCGAACCCACAACCTTTGGATTACGAGTCCGACTCTCTAACCATTAGGCCACGACTTCCCACTTCCCACCTCCCATTAACTCAGCCTCACTGTGTTTTAGCATTCATATCACCATCCATAACAAAAAACTTTAATTAAAATCAGAAATTTTTCATATGATCATATCAGGTTGGTTTGCAAGGTAAAGTTTTAGAATTAGGTTCCATTTGATGTTATGCAAATCCATCAGTGGTCTGTTAGTGGGCTGCTCTGGTTCTCCTCACTTCACCGCCAGTGGAGGATGAAGCAGGTTTTCAGTCTGAATCAATCCAACATTGCTATTATGCTGCATTAACATTACATGAATCCACCTGCATGTATCAAAATGCAAAATGGTTTGAACTGGAAAATTTAAAAGCCAGCCACTTGTGTAATTAAATGCCCAAGAAAATGAAATGTGCAGTACAACTATCAGTTTGGCAACATGATTTTTCTGTCTACATTCTGTTGTTTTATAATCCATTGGTTTAAGAAGGGTTAAATGTTCTATTGGTATACATATGGTATTTGTACAAAAAATTCCAAGAATGCAGTGTGTTGTGTACGAATGCATAGCATTTTCTTGTGCCTTGATTAAAAGTTTCTGTCATTTTACATTTTTTTAAATGAAATGTTTATGAAAGAAGTCTCTTAAGCTCACCAAAGCTGCATTTATTTATTTGTCAAAATACAGTGAATTGTATATTGTTAAATATTATTACAATTTAAAATAACTGCTTCTATTGGAATATATTTTAAAATGTAATTTATCCCTGTGATACAAAGCTGAATTTTCAGCTGCGATTACTCCTCTCTTCAGTCTCACTTGATCCTTCAAATATAATTTTAATATGCTGATTTGCTGTTCAAGAAGAGAGTTTGTAGCATTTACTGTTTACTGTCTATTTAATGTCACTTTTGATAAATTTAATGCATTCTTGCTATATTTAAGTATTAATTTAATTAAAAAATACCCCAGAGCATTAATTGGTAGTGTATAAAACCACACATGTAGTCTCAATGTGTTCACTGCTTTTTAAGTACAAGCATGAGCTCACAGAATATTGGGTTGACAATCCCCAGTTGAAACAGGTCGGCGGTGGGCAGAATCAATACGCATCTGGTCATGGAATCGGCTGTAAAGTTATTTTGTATTCCATTAGTGGTCTAAGGTGCTTAGCAGGAGCCATCAAAAAGGCTGATACACGTAAGGCTTCCAAAACACTTGCGTCCTTCTTTCTATTCTTGGATTACTCTGTGTAATTTGAGGTCAGAAATAAAAGAACGCCTGGGGCCTATTTTATGCACATAGCTGAAACATTTTTTTTCTTCTGTTTCAAAGACAATCACTCCAACGATGCATCATCAGATGAAGATAGCTGTAATTGAAATGCCATTTTGCAGTATAGCTTCTTAAGAACCATTCAAGTACTTGACGCACAAACCTCAAAAAGAGCAACACAAAAGGACTTAAAGGCCCAGAGTACATACTTTGCTAATGCCTGGTGAGCAAGGTCGGGATATTAACCTCACAGCGTGTTCTTCTGCTGAAGTCTGTATTATACCTACATCGTAGTCGGGTTAATTACTGGGCTTAGAGGCACACAAGCCTGCTGCTTATTTTTAGAGTGACCTTATAGTGAATGCCCTGTCTTATATACAAAAAGAAGTGCTTCTCTGATTGCTGCACAACCAGAAATTGGTGGCAGTTCCTCCTGAATAATAAAGACATGATAATTTTAGTGAGCTGCATTTTAATTTTGACTGTAGAAATATTTTTATTTAAAAAGACTTATTTGATGTGGATTTAGCCAGGAAACTATACTTAAGAAATATACTTCTATCGGGTTTATGCAAATTCTGAATTAAAGAACTGTCTCATATTCAGTTGAATTTGAATTGGCCAAACACCACAGGAAGCTGGATTGGAATGACAGGAAGAGGAGTTTACTGAATTGCAAATCAGCAAAGCATTCTGAGAAATGCCTGGTCTACAAAAAAATTTATTAAATATGATAAGCTGTCAGTCATCCAATCTGTCTGTCTGTCTGTCTTCAAGGCTTTTTAAAATCTTTTAAAACTTTCACAATTTATCAAGCCTGTACTTTGCATTTCACTTTGTTTTTCTATTAAAACAAAACAAACTTTGTTATATGAATTACGTTGAATTAGTTTATTTTGATATTTTTTCCTTAAATTTAAATTTCATACTTGAATGTCCTCCTTCCTTCCTTCCTTCCTTCCTTCCTTCATTATATTCAAATTCAAAATTCATCCCTGAATTTCAGTTAATTTTAGTATTACTTAAATTCAAATTTGATCTTTTCATCATGTTTCATACCTTAGCTCAAATTCAATTCAAATTCAGGAATTTAACTGGAATTTCAAAAGCATTTTCAATTCAGTTTTGAATGGTGCACAGTCCTGATTTCACTATTTTTAACCCTTTGATTGCTTGATTGATTGATTGCTTGATTGATTGATTGATTGATTTATTGTCTTTTACTTTTTTCCTTTTGGTTTTGTTTTACTTTATATGAGACGATTATGACCGTCAAGCTCCAAAAAGCACAAGAAAATGACTATATGTTGTCTGTATTTCAGCTCTTGCCCTTTGTCTATCACGTTTCGCATATTATTGATACATCCTGATGTAGTATTTTCTCTTTGTTTTCTATCAGATCACACCGGCAGTGTTTCCATCATGAGACTGGTGTTGAAGTACCTGGACAAGATGAGGTGTTTCCGGAAACGTTCCACCATTCCTTTTCTGGTGGCTCTTATTACCTTCCTGCTCTTCATAAACCTCTACATCGAGGATGGCTATGTGCTGGTGAGTTTGTTTACCTGTTAAAATCCAGCAGGTCAATTTATTTACAACATCAGTGGAGCAGATAACAAGACAGTAGTGGGCTTCACAACAACTTGACTAGTGTTGTTGCATGTGATTTAGCATTAATTATCTCTGTGCTGAAAAGTTATTTTGTTTATATCCTTTAATTACCAAATGTTGCGTGTAAGACTGCCGGTGCTGTGTTGTGCATGTATAATTATCAGAGCTCACGCTGCAGCCTATTTAAAATTTCATGATGTAGAGGCAGTCCAAATGCAAGAGACACATTTATTATTCATGAGGCCAACTTTATGATCAAAACTTTGTGATCATAACATGTCGCGTGTGTTTGTCTGTTGAATTATTAAAAAGTTGTACCCATTTTGACTAAGTGACTATTCTAAATAGCCCCCATTTAATTGAAAAACAAACACCGTCACAGCCAGCAAAAAAAACTATTATAGTGCGAACAGTTCATGTGTGGTAAAAGACATTGAAATATAGCACTGATGCCATCATTTAATACAAGATAATTTATTTAAAAAGTTGAGTGAGTAATATTGTGTGTACAATTAATTATTCAAAGGCCATCATTTACATTTAATGAGATTATACAAGAGTGTGCAAGAATATTGCCAAATCTAAAAATAACGACCTGGCTGCAGTGCTTAAACTTAAAGATGCGAAAGGAGTCTTAGCATTTCATGTCCATATATTCTGGAGACTCTTTCTAGCTTTAGGAATGCTGTGACAAACTTTGACTTACTTTATACTTGTGACAAACTTTAGAATTGTCTGTCTTGGATGTCATGTGTTTCAGGAGGAAGACAAACATCAGTTACGAGAAACCTCAATGCATCCGCTGAACTCAGAGCGATATGTTCATACCTTTAAAGATATCACCAATTTCTCTGGAACGATCAATGTGACTTATCGGTACCTCGCTGGAACACCTTTACCTCGAAAGAGTAAGACTGCTGTCCTTTGTACACATTAGTATTAGCAGTACACACATGGTTTAACAAATTCTAAACAAATAAGTAAAAAAATAATGTTCAATATGCAAAACTGCACGACTCTATTATTTATGATCTAGCATTTCAAGTTGCGCATTAATGTATTTATTTGCCTTCTTCTGTATGTGTATGTATAGTCACACACACACACACACACACACACACACACACATATACCCCTATACATACAGAATGCAAAAAAAAGAATAAATGCACAATTCAAAATGCAAGATCATGGGCCTCATTTATAAAATGTTGCACAGAAACCATCCTAAATTTGATCTTACAGTCATCTCTCAAATATGCATATGTGTGATTCATAGAATAAACGTACGCACAGAAAACACACGTACGCCTCTCTTTCATATGTGAGATCTATGAATCACAAATTATACTGAAGTTGCACGCAACTGAATTGTTTCAGCTCTCTGCCTGGTAAACGACTCCAAATTTATGTCATTAACATAAAAGATCACCAGTCATCATCCAAATTCTTTCATTTAGAACAGCGAATTGCAAGAACAGCTCACATTTTCAAAAACCTGCAGTACTCTGACTAGAAAAAGTGTGTTCATCTGCTCAGACCCTGATGTGACGCTAAGCACTTTTCCATGTCAAAGGCAGTTTTTACAAATATGAGCATTGGCATGGATTTAAGTGCACACACACACTTTAAGATCAAATCTAAGAATAAGCACACTTTATAAATGAGGCCCCACATGTCTAGATCAAGTTTCATTAAAAATGCTTTTCTTAAGTGTCGAAAAAAATTTTAAAAGTAAAAAGTTCTGAACATCCATAAATTAAAATTAATACTTTTATTAAATTAGCAAATAGCTTGTTCTTGCTTTAAGGTCTAGTGAGATTTATGTATAAATATGAAAAAAAAATTGCCAATGAGTTAAGAACTTTATTTTATTTTATCCTAAAACAACTTTTTTTATTTTACGTCATTTTGGGTTACACTTTATTTTGATAGTCCACTTTGGACATTCTACTAACTATAAGTAACTTTGTAACTACATGTCAACTAATTCTCATTAATTTGCAACTACATATCTACTAACTCTCAGAGTAGACTGTTAGGTTAGGTTTAGGGTTAGTAGAATAAGTTGACATAGGCTACTTGTAAAGTTTCTCATAGTCAGTATATTGTGGACCCATCAAAATAAAGTGTTAGAAGATATTAAGCAGACAGTCTACTAATGCTCTAATGACTGCTAGTTGACATGTAGTTGAAAAGTTACTTACTGTTAGTAGAATGTCTAAAGTGGACTATCGAAATAAAGTGTTACCTAATTTTGCTTCAGTTATATGTCTCTTGTTTTTTTTTACACAGTCTATTCTATAGTATTCACCGTGTAGACAAGGTGTCAGATGAGTTCAAGGCATACATTCTCTTACTCCATGATTTTTCATGTTCTTTTGCAGAGTATCTCACCATTGGATTGTCATCTGTGAAAAGAAAACGAGGAAACTACCTGCTGGAAACCATCAAGTCCATTTTTGACCAATCAAGCTACGAGGAGCTCAAAGAGATTGTTGTGGTTGTCCACTTGGCAGACTTTGACCTGGCATGGTGCGAGAGCCTAGTTCAGGAAATCTCAAGGAAGTTTGGCCACCATATCATTGCAGGACGGCTGCTAGTTATCCATGCACCTGAGGAGTACTACCCATCCCTGGATGGGCTGAAGAGAAATTACAATGATCCAGAGGATAGAGTACGCTTCCGTTCCAAACAGAATGTAGATTACGCGTTCCTTCTCAACTTCTGCACCAACCTGTCAGACTTCTACATGATGTTGGAGGATGATGTGCGCTGTTCTCGAAACTTCCTCACCGCCCTGAAGAAAGTGGTGGCATCTAGGGAGGGATCGTATTGGGTGATGCTGGAATTTTCTAAACTGGGCTACATAGGGAAGCTGTACCATTCGCGAGACCTTCCCAGACTTGCCCATTTCCTGCTCATGTTCTATCAGGAGATGCCTTGCGATTGGCTTCTTATCCATTTCCGAGGTCTACTGGCCCAGAAGGATCCAATTCGCTTCAAGCCTTCCCTTTTCCAACACATGGGCTACTATTCCTCCTATAAGGGGGCAGAAAACAAACTTAAGGATGATGACTTTGAGGAAGACTCCCTTGATATCCCAGACAACCCACCTGCCAGTTTGTATACAAACATAAATGTATTTGAGAGCTATGATGCTGCCAAAGCTTACAGTAGCGTGGATGAGTACTTTTGGGGCAAGGCTCCGTCCACTGGGGACTTTTATGTAATAGTGTTCAACAAGGCAACAAAAATCAGCAAAATCAAGATCATCACAGGAACGGATGATCGGCAGAATGATATTTTGCATCACGGAGCTCTGGAAGTAGGGGAGAAATTAGTAGGAACCAAAAAGGGAAGGCAGTGCTCCTCCTATATAACTTTAGGGGAGTTTAAAAATGGAAACATTGAGGTTCATGATGTGGACCACAAGATAGCATTTGATATTGAGTGTGTTCGCATTGTGGTAACGGCAAGTCAGAAAGAATGGCTTATTATTAGAAGCATAAGCCTCTGGACTACACAAGGTCAATGAGAACTTTTTTGAAACGTAGCTAAAGGCACAAGTATCTGTTTATTTATCTATTTATTTATTTCTGCTATTTCTAAATAATTTATTCACCTGAGAAATCTTTATTTATTCAAATTTATTCATTTATTCAGACTAATGTAAAGGCAGTACAAGATTTCACACATGAGGCATTTCAGCTAATTCTGACCAACTATTCAGACAATAAAGATTTTTTTAATATATAAATACATTTAGAGTACATATTTGTCAAGTCAAGTCTGTATTTTATTTGTATAGCGCTTTTAACAATTCAAATTGTGTCATTAAATCATTTTTTTTTGTCCCTTATATTCAGCCCAGACCCATCTATGTGTGAAACTATATATATATATATATATATATATATACGTATATATATGCACACACACACACACACACACACAATTTTATTAAAAGTTTTTCTAGCTTGAAGCAGAGGTCTGGTTAGGTTTGTGTTTAAAAAAATATATTTGCCAGTTAAGAAAAATACACTTAAATCAAAAAGTTCCTGAAAATCAACTCTTAATATCTTGCATAATTTTGCTTTTAAGTAAATGTGTCCTGGTTTTAAAAATGTTTATATTTGTATTAAGAAAATATTATTCACAGTGTAGCTGTTTTCCATATTTCAACAGACAGACATATTCTATTATAGTCATTGAAAAAGTAGCTTGAAGCTGAATTGTAAACACTTCGGTTAAGTTATTTTGTTGGTTTGTTTACTTTTTTCTTCTATACCTCTAAAATATTTGCTTATCCTGCTCTCCTTTCCGCCAACACAGGGTCAATATTGCCTTGAATATACAATGTATTGTGGCATGAATCTACTCAGTAACATTTCATACTGTCTCCCCACTGAATGATAACAAAAAAAAATGTTATTCAATCAACCTGTGGCCAAAAGGGTTTCTTTAGTGTAGTTCTGTTTTTTTTTGTGCATTTCTTCAGAGGCATGGAACAATGTGGCTATTCGCCCATCTTCTGAAGTGTTGTGATTGGACAGTACAGTGACAAATGAGGTAAACCTCCTTCCCCTTTCCAGTATTTTCCTCCTATATTTTGCTCAGCGCAATTTTACCAGGGTAAATTGGATTTTGTTTGGCTCATTCCCCTATAAAATTACACCAGCAACAACCACCCTAGTGCAGACCATTCTCACAGCAAACCCCTGGCTGGAATTGTTGACCGCTCCATCTAAATGCAGTTTTGTGTCTTTGTGTGAGAGTATGCACTATAGACCATATCTGTCACTATTTGTTTACTCTTTGTTTACCCAAATGACTTTGTCACAAGATGTTTTGAGAGACATTAAAACTTGGTTTCGCAACCATCTAATTACTCCGTTAGACTGAAAATGTCACATGAAAAATGCAATAATAAGACAACTGTTTACATGACTCTGTAATGTTGCAGAATGTGTTTATCTCCTGTTTTTCTTTCTTTATTTCGAGAAAAGGCATTTTTCTTCCCCATTTTCTTTGGTCTTCTTCATGTTATTATCATACTGCAGTTTATACGTGTGTAGTAGTTCATATAGCATCATAAAAATAACCTGTACTTTGCATGATTTTTGCAGTTGTCTTTGCCAACACCCAAAATACATAATTGACGTTGCATTAAGAGGTACATTGCGCCAACATATGTCAAAAGTTAACTTTTTCCATAGTTATCAAGAACCCATTACTAGCACTATTTCTCAGGCTAGAAATGTGTTACATTGCTGTATACATTAATTTTCATCCCAGGTCAGAACTGCATTGTTTCCCTGTCAGGTTTTTATTTCAGTTTATTGGCAGTAAATACCTCTTGTCCAATTGTATTTGTGAATGGTCTTTTGGATGCATTTCAGACTTCTATGGCTGTTTAATGTCACAGTATGTTTTCGATAGTTTTGTAATGCTTTCTTGTGAGCAAAGCACAGGTCCTTTTTTTAAACAGCCAGCTAAATTTTAGGGCTGGGTGTGAAATGAAATGTTAAAAATTAAAATATTGGAAGGTTTTGTCTTCCTAATAAAACAACTGACTAAATAATTGTTCATGCATGAGCTAAGAAAGAATGCCGCAGTGTTAGTACGCCTGTCGGTTTTAGGCTTTATGACTTGTTTTCAAGTGTCTACTCTGAACTTGACTGGCATTGTACTGTACTTGATTTGTAATTTTACTGTACTAATACTACATTTACAGCATTGGACATCTCACGTATTGTGCTGCATAGGTGAAGAGAATGTGTTATGATGTAGAGTTCTGTTGTATTTCTCCCACACTGTTTGTCACATGGTACTGTAACTATATTGTAAAATGACATATATTTTTTTACATTTATCATTAGAACTGTTTGCCTTGTATATTGTACCTAAATATACATTGACTCAAGTGCTGAGTTGACAAAAATGAATGCCATTTCATCATTGGAAATCCAGAGATTGTAAAGTAAAACACTTTTGGGAAAACAAAATACTTTCTAAATACATTGTCTAAGTACATTTGTATGCAGATGCACACATTTCTCCTGCAGTAAACTGACTGGACGCACAGTATTAGCCAGCATGGATCCACTTGAATATTCCCTGCCTTATAAGTTTTTAGGCCTACTTTTGTGTGTATACAGGTGAAAACAAGTTCAAATAAGCAGCCCTATTCAGAAATTCTTCACTGCTGTGGAAATAAACATAAGCTTGTGTGATAAAGTATATAAAGTCATTTTAGAGTCTTGAAATGATCACAGATGTCAGTGGATTCTATAAAACTGTGGTCTAAAGCAGTAGCTGCCTCATGCATTATTTATTTGTTTATTCATATGCTTTGTGTCATGCTAATACATTCATAATGAATTTACAGTGCTTAGGCTATTTGGCTGGATTTTCTGTTTCTACTCCACAATATATTACTTCAGCTTAGAGTATTTAGAAACAAACAATATATGATTTTCTCTTAAAATGATTCTGGTTGTTGCACAAGTTAAAAAAGAAGGGCAAACATAATCATATATATAAATTATACACACGTTGCCACTGTATAACACATATTTCCTCAAGGCTGTGCAATTGCTGTGTTTTCCCTCAGAGTAAATCTTGAAGTGCTGCTCTTAGGATGAGTGTCAAGGATTTTGCAACACAGTTGCTGATAAATTTCTAATTGTGGTTGGCTGTGTTTTTGATTAAATCCTTAACTGGTGGATTGCAGAAATTGGTGTGCAGGTCTGTTTGGGGGACAGTGGAAAAAGCTATGATAAACATTTCTCAAATAATATAATGCAACTAATAATATAATTGTGCATGGATAACCTGGCACATCTTTTTAAAAGGGGGAAATATTTTTATATCTGCTTTTGGCATCAAAAGTTTGACAGATGCCAACATGTTCTAGTTGCTTGACATTTTCAAGAACCATGAAAAAACTACATAAGGTAGAAGAAAATACAGTACAGTTTGTGATATGAAAACTAACCATGTTTCTTGTATTCAAAACTCACTTGAAGAACACAGACAAATCAGATATTGTCCTAATTTTTTTATCTATGTATTGGCTTAAATCCTTTCTGTTTCACCAGTCAGAATGCTTGTCCATGTTTGTCTGTATAAATGAAAACAAAGCCACTTTAATATTATCTCTGAATTAAAACATTCTGCTACTCATATATTCCACTCGGAGTCAGAGGACCAATGTCCAAAAATGTCTTAATATCTATCTTCTTCGTTGGTTATGATGACAGCTCAAGAGCATCCTCTGGCTTTGTGGATTAATGGACCACACCATTTGAAAGTGTTTGACCAGATAGGCAAAACTTGTTAAGTATATATAAATGATAAGTAGTCCATTAACTCTTTAAGGTAAACAATTTGGAATAAAAGCCCTAATGGAGCTGGACAAATTCACCAGAGCTCGCATGACTGACAGGTATGTGCTGCTTTATTAGACTTCATTATAAAATGCCTCAGTCTTGTTTTGATTGTGCATGTTTTGATTTGCTTTCTCAACTTAATATATTACTGTCAGTGGAAAATTGTGCAGAAAGTACATTTAACCTGCTTTCTTACCCTATAATGATATATTTGTAAAAATGGATAGATTTTGACAGTTCAACATGCAGTAAAGTAAAATGATATGATATGATATGATATGATATGATATGATATGATATGATATTGTCATATTTATTGTCAGACAGGTCTGAAAATGTTCTTGCAGTATATGTTTACAACAATCAACATCCTTTAAACCATAACATGCACTTCATCCATACAAGAACAAAACACATTATACATTACACTCCCATAAACATTACATTATACCCTTCTACTACACTTACACAAATACACCTGTTCACAATACTCTTGATTTTTGATTAAGTTTCTTGCCTGATGCACAAAAGAGTGTTTCAGCCTAACTTTGTTAAATCTTGGGACTCTGTACCTCCAGTTTGATGGTAATAAATCAAACTCATTATGCAGGACATAATTAGGATCAGACACTATATTATTAGCCAATCTTAACAAATTATTATAATAAGCTGAGTCATATAGCTTCTCAAGGGGCTGACCTACAATCCTTGATCAAATTTTTAATTGATTGAACAACTTTGTTTTTAACATAAAAGACAAACTCCTATACCAAATGGAGTTGCAATATTGCAGTACACTCATTATCACAGACATAAAGAACAACAGAAGAATCTGCTTTCTTACTCCGAATGACCTAAGACAACGAAGAAAGTAGATTCTACCAATTTGATACAACTGTAAACATTTACATTTCTGACAGCTGAGACCATGATTGTGTTGAAAAACCAAAGTTGTGGTAAATTACACTTCTGGCATTGTTTATGTTTCTACAAAGTGAATTATGCAGTGAATTGTGCAGTTCATGGTAATACTGATTTCAGTATGTATCCTAGTTGTCCGCTGTTATGCCTTTATTGTTGTATTTATTGTTGTTCAGCCTGTCTGGTTCATGGTTATATTGATAAATTTGTTTTTGTGTGTGTGTTTTTAAATTGATTAATTGCTAAACTGATTGCATGACAGACCATTGTGATTTTGTATTGAGTCTTCATGTCCAATGTAAAGTTTGGTTGACAATCAGTTTAGTGTACTTCATAGATAATGGTAGAAACACATTCTACTGCAGTAATTTGTTCTCCAACCCCCCCTAAAAACCATTTGAAATAAATTGAAAGATCTCTGAAAAAGCGTAGGCTCTGTAAAATGCCAATCACTCTAATACATCTACTGTGAATCACACAAGCGAAGCCGACTCTCAGTAAGTAATGCACATTTCATAGAAATTTCACCAACGTTATTATTACTTTTTGCTCTCTCATTTTGAACAAGTACTACAATGTATTTTACACAAAGGTTTTTGAAAGAAAAACGAAAGCTAAACTGAAAATAGTTTTTACAGCACTTAGCAAATTCCTTGCTTGTATAATAAAATTAATTTTACCATGATAAATGATGGGTACAGTAGAAGAGACTGCAGGCAACTGTAACACACTTAACTTCTTCAATCACAAATAATTCAGAGTGATGAAACTTATTCAGCAGATGATTTGTAAAATTCTGTTTCTGCCTGAAAAGCAGTGTTTTGTTTTGTTTTGTTTTATGAGAATATCTGAGCAAAACATTGATGTATGAAAATATATTTTCTTAATTTTTTTCAGTGTCTGATATTTTTGGATGCTTGTGAATTGTAACTTTGATTTCTTGTAATACTTTTGAAGTTATGAGCAAATCCTTCCCTTTTTAAGCCTTTTGTACTGTTACAATTACCTTTGGAACATACCAATGTTTCTTATACCAAAGGATGGCAGGTAAATTTGCATCAATCTGTGCTTTATGAAGGATAATATTACAATTGTCTTCCTTATCATTCATCTTTCCATTCAGCAGAGCAAGAGTAATACTAAACCTTGCAATATTTCATACCGTGTATAGGCATTACAGTCGACGCATACTCATAGGTAACGTTAACAAGTACAGGAAGCACTCATAATAATTATGCATATCTCCCAACAACTGTTTCTCAAAAGATCATTACATTCATTAGGCAAACACACATATGCAGAGTGTACTAGAAAGACCTTTTTATTACAGACCCAGCAATTTCCGCATTTTCAGCACAGGTAGAGAAAAGCTGAGGCCACAACAACACTGCCCTTCAAAGTGGAGTGGAACTAATGCTGAGGTGAGTCCATATGGCAGGCGAGATATGTGGGAAACCATAGCTAATGTGCATTTTAAAAGGTGTCAGAATGGTCCAGAAAAACCAATATGCCATAATAACTCCTGGCCCCGCGCGGAGCATCACCCAATCGATTCAAGGTTTCCATGGCAGCCGGTCTGCGTAAATAAGGCAGCAAACCATACAATCAGATGATGTGAATCTGAGGCGGAGAGGCTTCTCTATCCTATTCCCAAATGATCCGCAGCGCTTAGGATCTCTCACGCCATCTGATTCCCAAGAAAAATCATTATGGATGTTAATACCTTCAGAGAGGCAGGCAGAAGATAATAGGCAGGGAGTGGGAACCAATCGATTGTTTTTTACTTAAAAAGTTCAGCTGAGTTTCATATGAAAGTAATTCCACTTCGATCTGTCTCAAACTGCAAGCTGATTAAGCCCCAGAGCACTACAGTGAAACTATAGATTTATCAGAACTTCAATATTACACCGTTAATGTGACAGCATGGGGGTTGAATTTGCAACGAAAGGCGTCTCTCCGACAGAACTTTAGCCTAAAAGATAAATATATCGCTTTAAGATAGAAATAATACCACATTTGCCTCAGGGACGTCAAAGTAGAAGAGCTAATAAAAGCTTTAAATAGTTGACCCCTTTAGGGATTATAAAAGCATGTACGTCACATCACCTAAACATTTGTGATTGAGCTATAAGGAGGACAGTAACTTTGCAAGGTTGTCGGACATGGATAACCAAAAGTTCCTGTGAAATAAATGCATGGAAACATTACACAAGCCCTAGTGTGTTACTGCAATTGCCTTAATACATGTTTGAGATGGTTTTATGTAATATGCTACAAAATAAAAACATGATTGGCAACAAAAAGAGTGTTAAACCGTTTTGCCGCACTGAAAGCATTTCCAAGTAAAATGCCTGCAGTCCTGGAGGTTTATTCTTGGTTGCCAGCCAAGAATTTTTCAAATATTACCCTTAGATGAAACTTTAAAAGTGTGGAGGAAAAACAATATGCTGAAACATGTGTGAATTATGTGTTTTTATTTAATTTTATTGAACCCAACACCTCACATCTCTCCAGTGGCTTGGATTACCACCAATCTGTGAATATTTTAAGATATTTACATATTAGAATGGCAGCTGGAGTGAATCAGAGCTTACATTACTAACAATTAAATGAACTCTATAATATCCTAAAAATTAAATGTGCTAGCCATAAAGTTTTATATAGCTTGTCTGTAAAATAATTATCCACTTAACAGCTATTCTGCCCCTACAAAAGCAATCAAGGCATGATTGTAATTGTATTTGATCTGTTTTGTGGTGCAACATATAAAAGCAACAAAGGAAGTTGCTGGCATGTATATGGGTTTTTGAATGGTTTAAGGGCCTAGTGATATGGATGTCAGAGAAAGATGTGATGAAGAGGATGGAAAAGAAAAGCATGAACAGATTGATGAGTAAACAAGGGGCCGTAAAAACTGTTCCCCAAGGAGCAGAGGAGCTCAAAACAGAGATGTGGGTGATGAATGGCTTGTAATAAGCCGGCGACTGTCTGACGGCCACTGATCTAAGGTCCCTTTGCGATTAGACGCTCTCACGCTCACGGGGAAGCTGTGATGACAAGGATGTGATCTGTGTGTTGATGTGTTTGGGGGCGGGTGTGTCATTGTGAAACAAACAGTCACTGAGGACCACGTCGCATCAAACCACCTCTGCACTCCTGTTTTAAAGAACAAACGTGCTACATAAACTTGAAGGAATGATAATAATATCTGGGTCTTTCAGAACAGTTAAACTCGGCATGAAATGAAAATACACAAATGCATGTTATAGATGTTATTGTGAACAATTCATCCATGCATTTGCTTAATTTAAACAAAAAAAAATTGGCCTTGTAATGTTTAATCAAAATTAGACCTGGTGACACATGCAGGACGTCTCCAAACATATATTCTGCTTGAACTTCACCCCTGCAAGTTAGCGTTCATCTTATTCCACTTTTGAGTGCAATGTTCAAATCTCAAAACCTTGGTTCTGCATAGAAGCCATTTCAAGTATTCTTTTTTTTATATATATATAATCCGTTACACTTGAATGCACTCCACAATAAGAAAATATATCCAACATCAGCTGCACAGTGACTTCTGAATTCTGGTGCAGAAAAACATCTCAAAGGTGTGGTATAATAACAGAAATGTTAAAGTAGTATAGTAGAATAGTAGTCTCATCTAGCCAGAACTTAAGACTGACAGCAGAAAGTTTGGACTCTATTGCAGCTTTCATTGGCCAAGGACCACCCAAGAGAATCAGAATCAGAATGAGCTTTATTGGCCAAGTATGTTTACACATACAAGGAATTTGTTGTAGTGACAGAAGCTCCACAGTACAACAGAAAGACAGCAACAGGACAGGACACAGATAATAAAAGAATAATATACAAATATACAAATAGGCAATGTACAAAGCAGCAAAAACACAATATATAATATAGACAACTATGTATGTACAGGTCAAGTATGTGCAAATTAGAAATGAGAAAATTAAAATAAAATAAGTGAGTGTGGTGAATGGATAATGTATTATAGTTGTGTGTTCCACGTTTATTGTTGAGTGTTCATGAGATGGATTGCCTAAGAGAAGAAACTGTTTCTGTGTCTGGTCATTCTGGTGCTCAGAGCTCTGTAGCGTCGACCAGACGGTAACAGTTCAAAGAGCTTGGTGCTGGATGTGAGGGGTCCAGAGTGATTTTACCAGCCCTTTTGCTCACTCTGGATAAGTACAGTTCTTGGAGAGTGGGGAGGGTTGTACCAATGATTCGCTCAGCAGTACGGACTACCCTCTGTAGTCTTCTGAGGTCAGATTTGGTAGCTGAGCTGAACCAGACAGTTATTGAAGTGCAGAGGATGGATTCAATGATGGCGGAGTAGAACTGTTTCAGCAGCTCCTGTGGCAGATTGAACAACCTCTGCTGGGCCTTTCTGACAATGGAGTCTATGTGAATATCCCACTTCAGGCCCTGAGAGATGGTGGTGCCCAGGAATCTGAATGACTCCACTGCAGTCACAGTGCTGTTCATGATGGTGAGTGGGGGGAGAGCAGGGGGGTTTCTCCTGAAGTCCATGATCATCTCCACAGTTTTGAGCGTATTAAGCTCCAGGTTGTTAAGACTGCATCAGACAGCCAGCTCTTTAACCTCCTGTCTGTAAGCAAACTCGTCACCGAGGCCATCTGACTGACCTTTAAAGCAGCCAATTATACTTCTTTCTTCTGTGGAACACAAAAACATTTTCCCCCCAA
The DNA here is from genome assembly GCF_936440315.1 of Barbus barbus. NCBI lineage: Eukaryota > Metazoa > Chordata > Actinopteri > Cypriniformes > Cyprinidae > Barbus > Barbus barbus. The sequence goes on from NC_136750.1 coordinate 21,909,394, forward strand.
AATACTGTATCTTCTTTTATGTTCCACGAAGACAGTTTGGATTGACATGAGGGTAAATGACAATTTTTTTGGGGGGTGAACTATCCCTTTAAGATGTAACTGCAGCATTACATTTTATATATCACTGACCAAGCCTTGCAACAGAGCTGTGTCATTTTTACAGACAATCCTGAGTCAATTACAGCATGGATACAAGTGGTTTAGATGAATCCGGCGGGGGGGGGGGGATAAACCTGGAGTAAAACAAGACCTGTAGTCCCTGTCCGATAAGAACAAAGGATCCGTCTCATGGCAATCATTAGCTGGTTAGCACACTCCTTACACCGATAAGCAGGTGTTTATCTGTGGGCCCAGAGATACAATGCCACAGGTGTTGGAATGGACCATTTCTGGCTATGCTTACTGTCCCCTGGGCCAAGGTGGTTTAATATCCCATCACTGCAATGCACCAAGGTAGAGACCCACATCTGGCTCTTTTCAGCTGCTGTCACATATCATGCTAGAGGCGCTGGAACCGGATCTACCCTCATCCAATAATTAGTCTCATTTATCCTGCTGGTCCCCTCGGAGTGTTGCTCTGGGCTCCTGCCTGCTCCTCTACGCAGCTTTCATCAGTAAACCATTAAAGTTTCATAAGTATTAACTACTGTCTGATGACACTCTCCCTCAATGGAGCAGCTTTATGAAACTGATGGTGCCCATCACTCTGTAGCAGTTGATAGATCCCTCTGCTGCCAGTGCCAAAGAGAAACACTCTTGACACGAGACGGAGTGAGAAGATACGTGATCGTTGAACTGATTGCATATGGGCACTTAAAAAAAAGGAAAACCTTGCATTCTTTGGTATCCATACATTGTATAACTAGTGTTTTATCTAAAATGCTACCATTGTAACATCGAAAACCTTGGTGAACCTTTGTTTAAATGTGTGGAGACATTTAAATGCATCTGTTTTAAAGGTCAATTAAGCTTTTAATGTCAAGTTTGGGAGTTAGAAGTGACTGTGAAGTATACTCATTTTGCTGATACTCAGTACTGTGGATGCCATTTAAAATTGCCACTATCACAGCTAACCTTGGATGGACGATTTGCGGTTTGATATTTTCATATTTAATAGTGAATGCATTAATGTAATGTAAATACTGAAAAATGTATATTTACCATAGATGTCATGAATACAATTGTTATATTAACCAGTAAATCATGCATTTTTTACAAAAGACTTGGATTGTCCATTTAGTGAATTTTATAGGAAAACTTTTATATGAATGTCTTTGAAGTAGAAACTTTGAGACTGCTTTTGTGTGGATATAAAGACAAATGACTTTAAAATGTATGTTGTTGCATCTGTTACTGAGTGGGCCCATTGGAGGAGCATAATTGAATAATGTTATGATGTGTTTTGGTCAAAGTATGAGGATGTATACATAATTGTTATTTAGAATTATTGGGTATTTTAGCTCTACTTAATGTTTCTAATGTTATTTTGCTTTTAAAATGCATGATTAATGTCACTAATGATAGTGTTTCTTTTGGTCATGTTTCTTCTTTTTTTTTGGTGTTTTCAGGTGTTTTGGTGTTTGGTTTCATGTTCATGTTTTCATGTCTTTTATTGGCAAACTGCTATTGGTTCCCTTTGTTCTATGTGTCATGTTCTGATAGGTTGTCCTAGTCGTGTGTCTTGTTTCCTCATTGGTTTGTTCATGTCATGTAGTAGTAGCAGTAGTAATATCTCTATTTGTCCCTTTACAGGGCAATTTAAGCAGCTTCAACCTCACAAACATACACATTTTATAAAACAAAAAACATCACAAACCCTGGGCATTTACAATAATTCTTCATATACTATTAAAATTCACGGTGCACCTTTATCTTTGTTTCAAATAAGTATTTACACTCATAACTGCATTTGAAACAAAAGACCTAGAAGCTTTAACAGTCCTCCACTTGGGCACTCTATATCGCCTGCCTGAGGGAAGCAGTTCAAATTCTAAATACAAAATGTGAGATGCATCATCCAAGATAGTCAAAGACTTCCTAAGAACATTCCTCTCACACAGAGCAGACAAACCCAGCTGTACAGAGCCTGTAATCTTTGACCCTAAATTAACGATGCTCTGCAGCTGGGATCTACTTTTAACATTTAATCCATAAAACCAACAGATCATAGCAAAGATCAAAACAGTTTCAATAAAAGATCTATAAAACATTATCAATATAGATTTATCCACATCAAAGGACTTAAGCTTCCTCAATAATTATAACCGTTTTTGTGCTTTCAATATAATAAAATTAATGTACCCAAATACTTGTATGAACTGACCTTCTCAACTTCTTCACCTGCAATAACTACTTTAGATGGAGTTTCAACAGAATTATACAATTCTATCGTCATATCTTTAGTTTTGGAGACATTAATTTGTAAATGAGAACTCTCACACCAATCCAAAAAATAATTCAAAATGGGCCCATGCTCTGTGTCACCTTGCTTTAACATACTTAGCGCCACTGTATCATCGGCATATTTAATAATATGTCTGTCTGGAAATTGACTTATACACCTATCTGTATATAAAATAAATAAAAAGGTGAAAGAATACAGCCTTGGGTACAGCCCACTGAAGAATAAAGTTCCCGAGAATGTTCTCCATTTACCTGTACTATTTGAGATGTTCTCGTCAGAAAATCTCAAATCCAGGCCACCAAACCCTTAGGAACGTCAAATTCAGAAAGCAAACGTTCAGCTAAAACAATTGGTTGAATAGTGTTGAACGCTGATGAAAAATCTACAAATAATAAACGAGCATGACGCTTACCAATATCCACATGTTTATATATAAAATTTAAGAGTGTTAGTGTGGCATCCTCCACACTCCTATTTCTCCTATAGGCAAATTGTACAAATTGTAATATAATTCAACTGACTAGTATGCTCTACAAGCCAAATTTTAATAATTTTCGCAAAACACTTCATTAATAATGATGTTAAAGAAATTGGTCTAAAATCGTTCATTTGTCTGGCGTTGGTCTTTTTAGGAATCGGTACAATAATGGATTTTTTCCACACTGAGGGTACTCTCTGTAATTTCAATGAGGTCTGAAAAATGAAATGACTGATATCGCAGAGCTGATAAGCACAACCCCTCAAAACTCTCCCACTCACTTTATCAGGCCCAGGGCTTTTATTTTGTTGGGTGGTTTGCAAAACCCTCAAAACAGAGGCTTTATCAATTTGCAGATATTCCTCTGTTTTCAAACTAAAATAAAAATCCCTACTCATTTCATTAAAATCGTGTGTATCAAATCGCCTAAAAAAATCATTAAATTCATTAGCTATCTCTCCCTTTTCTATCCAAGACTCGGTCAAAGTTATTCCAATTAATTCTTTATTTTTTGCACCAGCCATTGCTTTTATTCCTTTTAATGCTGACTGAATATTTCCCTTAATAAACTTCTCCTCCACTGATGACTTATATTTCATATTTCATTTTTGCCCTCCTAATTTCTTGTTTTACTTCCTTATTAACCTGCCTCTTTTCCAAATCTGTACCTTGATAAAAAAAAAAAATTTAAAAAAAACTTTCTTCTCATTTAAAACATGTTTCAATGATTTTGTCACCCAGGGCTTATTATTTAAATAGATTCTTACATTTTTCCTAGGTATCACAGACACTTCACAAAAGTGAATATAAGAACTCACAACATCAGCTAGCTCATCATTGTCTACACAAAAAGTTTAAATGAAAACAGTCTTGTAACTGTAAGGTGTTATCAACAGTCCATCTTTGAAATGACCTAATGACTGGCTTTGCTCTCTGCAACACTGGTTTATAACACGGTTGCAAAGAGACTGCATTATGGTCTGCACAACTAATTGGGGGTCTGGAAAAGGATCTATATGCATCTGGTATTGACCCATAACATAAATCAAGCATTTTTTGATGACGTGTTGGACAGTCAATATATTGCTCCAAAGAACATTTGTTAAAATCACCCATAATAAAATGGGGAAACCTTGTGACCCTCATTGTTTGATATAAGTAGCCCATTTGGTTCCATTGTCTCTGGTCGTGTATTAATGTTGTAACCCGCTGTTGGTGAGTGTAGTCTGTTCATGCCATGCCAAGCCTGTTTCATGCCAAGCCTGTCAAGTCGGTTCAAGTCAAGTCAAGTCTTCGATTATGTTTGGATATTGGATTTCACCTTTGTAAATAAACTGCACTTGGGTTCATCACTATGCTCGCCTTCAGTGGACTCTCGTTACAGAATAAACTGCCGTCACAATGAATCCAGCAGATTGTCTCGTTTGTCTTCATCAAGGAAACCGGCCCATAGAGGAATATGTGGATGACTTTTGTGGACTCTGTTACAAGGTAGACTTCAATGATACTTTTCTGAAACATTTTTTCTGGACATTTTTCGTTATGGTTTAAGTAAGGGCATATTTTGTTTAATGCCACGCAATACCCCACATTGGTCACTAGAAAAAAAATATAGACTTTTCATTACGGTTGAGTGGATCTGCTTTTACTATGGGTGTCATGGAGGAGGAACACGACACTTCCTCTAAGCCTGCTCACGTCATGCCTTCCAAGCCACAGCCTGCTCACGTCATGTCTGCTACACCAAAGCCTACTAAAGTCATGTCTGCTACGCTAAAGCCTGCTAACTTCATGTCTGCTACGCTAAAGCCTGCTAACTTCATGTCTGCTACGCCAAAGCCTGTTAACGTTATGCCTGCTACTCCAGCACCTACTCACATCATGCCAGTTAAGTCAAGATGGCTGCCACTCAAGAGTCTCTTCGCTAAATGGCCGCCGTTCTAGAGTCTCGTCGCGTCTCAGCTGATCTTCCAGAGTCTCATCACATCTCAACTGATCGTCCAGAGTCTCGTCACATCTCAGTTGATTGTACAGAGTCTCACCACAAGATGGCCACCATTCCTGAGCCCCTGGCCAAGATAGTAAATATAATGCAGATGCGGAGCTTGGGCCAAGACTGAAAAGACTGATTACTAGTGTGTTGGACCCACCACTGATGTCAGTGCGAGGGACTGACATTCCAGTGGTCTCTACGCTCTCAAGCCAGCAGGCATCCAACTGTCTGCTGCACTGCCTCTTCTGCCCTCGAGTCTGCCTCAGAGGCCTCTCCTGTCCATGAATCCACTCCAGTGCCTCCAGAAGTGGCAGCTTCCGCTGCAGAACCTCCAGAGGAGGCGGCGTCCACTGCATAATCACCAGAGGTGGCGGCTTCCGCTGCAGAAACTCCAGAGGTGGTGGCACCCACTCATGAACTCACAGTCTGCCCTGTCACAGCCACGGAGGCCGTTCATGAATTCATTGTCTGCCTTGTCACAGCCATGGAGGCCGCTCATGAACTCATTGTCTGTCCTGTCACGGCCAATGGAAGCCATTCACAAACTCTCTACCTGTTCTGTCAGTATCAAGTGGTCTGTCCATGTCTCTGCTCCACCAAGGATTCCTTCTCTGCTGGCACCACCATGTCTCCCTGCTCTGCCTGCGCCGCCATGGATTTCTGCTCCACCATGGCTCAATGCTCCTATGGGTCTGATCCATGGCCCAGGTCCTCCGTTAGTCCACTGTCTGCCACTGCTTCATGGGTGTGGCCCTCCATCCCACCCTCCCTCCTGGACTTTTTGTTGTTTTGTTTGGGGTGGGTGTTACGGTTGAGCATCAGGAGCTGCCCATGGGGGGGGGGTGGAAGTTTAGTCACAGTTCCTGTTTATTTCATGCTTCCCTTGCCCTCATGTCTTCATGCTATTGGTTCCCTTGTTCTATGTGTCTGATTGGTTGTCCTAGTCATGTGTCTTGTTTCCTCATTGGTTTGTTTATGTCATGTGTAGTTTGCTATAAGTAGCCCATTTGGTTCCATTGTCTCTGGTCGTGTATTAATGTTGTATCCCGCTGTCGGTGAGTCTAGTCTGTTCTTGCCATGCCAAGTCTGTTCAAATCAAGTCTCGGATTATGTTTGGATTTTAGATTTCACCTCTGTAAATAAACTGCACTTGGGTTCATCACTACACTCTGGACTCTTGTTACATCAGGCTTTAAAGTTAGTCCAGTACTTAACAAGTGTTGCATTTTGTTTTTAGAAATTAATGTGAGAAGCTTAACTTCCTGAGCCGAACATTTTGAGTTTTACATTCACTTAATTATTTGAATTCATTTGATGAGTTAAAGTAATGGGAAAACATAAGTTGCTATGAGATAAATATTTATTTATTTGTTTATTTATTTATTTTACAGAATACATAGTTTTGTTAACCAAACTTGTAATGCCAGCATGTTTGTTATTATGGAGTGTGAAAAAGTTAATTCAACAAATTTTCCCTTTGTTGAGTAAACTCTGTGCAGCGAGTTGCCTCATAATTTTACATTGAGGTATTTTTATTTTTACAGTGTGGCTTAAAATGTGAATTTGTTGTGTTGCATACAACTCTAAGCCAGGATAGAAAGTGTTAAGGATCAATTTGCATGCAATGAGCCATTAGGCTAGAAATTAATCCATGTTCTTCCCGTGAGGGTGTAAACAATACAGCATACAAAGATTGCTCCCACTATCGTGGAAATATTATACATCCATTACAGATACAACCTCATAATACATCAATATTTGGGAAAGTTCAATATACTGTATAACAGTAGTAGAATTATCCTGGTATTTGCTGAAATGGCACGGGTCCTCTTCAAAGTCTGTTAGATGATGAGAGGACGTGTTTTTGATGATGGTTGAATGAGCTCATACTAATGTACTCATGCGCTGTCTGTCTCCTGTTGTTATAGCGGACCCCTTTGCTCTCTCTCCCCTATTACTGCAGTGTCCCTCTCCATTGTAACAGCCTTAATTAAAGATTAATGGCAGGGTTTTCCCTGCATGTAGAGTGGAGATAACTCATTTCCCTAGGCTCTTCTTTAAAAGTACTGCACTGCTGGGAGCGTTAAAAACGGGAGATACTGCGGTGCAGCGGAGAACAAAGGCACTCTGGCCTATCCCCTCTCCCACTTTCCCATTGCAGGCCATGTAATAACCGAGCGGAGCCTGTGAAAATAGAGGTGTGACGTTGAGGGTAGTCATTTCAATTTTGGCAGCCAAAGAGATGCAATCAGCTCATTTAAAAGCCTGCGTAGTGGCTACCTTTCTTTCCTCCCGTGTGACAATTACTGCCGCCGTCTCCATCAGGCTCTTTAATGGCTCTGCTTGGAGCCTGTCGAAGACCATCAGGCTTCTTTCTTCCTTTTCTAGAGGGAGCTTTAAAAAGAGCCAGCACAGGAGAGCAACACATTGGATATGGTTGTTTTTTTGCTGTGGCAATGTTGCTTTTTCCTCTGCCATTCAGTGTCAATGGGCGTATTTAATGACATTTGTTTCTTTGCTTTTCAAGTGATTTGGCTTTTATATTTTTTTGTAGAATATGTCATTACTTTAAAGTAAGAACCATGTGAAAGTTCCAGCCATCCCACACACAATCCAAACTCTTGAAAATACTTTTTATTATCATAGCCAAGAACCACCTACTTAGTCAGAAAAAGACTGTATGACCAAAGAAACGTGTAGACTTTGTAATCAGACTTTATTTCCACTCAAAGGAAAAAAAATTGCCTATTATTTAATAGACGCATCACAAAAAGACCACAGAACATGCCATTTTATTTGCTACTGTACACTCTCAAAGCCAAAGGCTCTTGAGATTTGTGTTTCCATTAAGAACCTTTAAAATCGATGGAATCTTTCCATTGCACAAAAGGTTCTTTGTGGAAAAGGTTCTTCAGATTATTAAAATGTTCTTCTAAGAGCTGTTCACTGAAAGGTTGTTTGGGGAACCAAAAATGGATCTTCACGTAGGTCTAGGAACATAGGTTGTCTCAATCTCAATCTGTCCCTAGCTCCCGAATCAGTAGATCGTGTACGCGAATTCGGGCACTGGTAATCTCCCTGACTCACTGCACGTTGGGACAGTGATCACTCAAATTCCAGTGACATGATTACGTACAATGTCAACGAACAACATTGTAGAACGTCGTCACTAGAATTAACAGAATTACTTTCCGAGTAGGGTCTAAAATAGTTCTATATTTTGAATTGACGTGTGGCGATCCATACTCGGAATTTGTGCTCTGCATTTAAACCATCCAATGTGCACACGCACAGTAGTGAACACACACCTGGAGCAGTGGGCAGCCCAGTAGTTGGGGTGCCTTGCTCAAGGGTCTCACCTCAGTTGTGGTATTGAAGGTGGAGAGAGCGCTCGTTATTCACTCCCCCCACCAACAATTACTGCTGGACCTGAGACTTGAACCCACAACCTCAGGTTACAAGTCTGACGCTCTATCCATTAGGCCACAGGAACTACCAGTGACATAAGTGTATGCAGATTGGACAAATGCATATGAAACACCGGCTACGCAGCATTTTTAAAAAGCCATATAAACATATTTTCTCCTCAAACATGGAAAACAGCAATGACGGGGCATTAGGTGGTCTGTCAACTGCTACTACTCAACACCTAACGTAACACCTTATGAAATTTCTAGATATGACAACATGTAATGATCACATGCCCTGTGGTGCCAAATGTCCAGGTGTCCTGTGTTTTATTAGGCCACCAGTACATTAATTTGTAAGTAATAAGAGTAGCTCTGATGAGGATCTGTCTTTGCTTTGGGGGAGGTCACTTTAGTTCAGTTCATTGCAAGAAGACAGTAAGTTCGATTAGTTCAGTTTCTCTTGTTAGAGGCTGTCACTTCTGAGCTGGGTAATGCTGTCCATATGCAGGCCCTAATTATTTACTCTGCAGGCAGAGAGCAAGGTCATGCTTGTTATACCATCATCCAATTCACACAATCAGATTCAATCCACACAGTCAGATTTATCACAAAGAGAACTAATCTCGTTCTTTCACAAGCAATTATCTTGATGTAACCGGCTGGTAGGACATGCACCGCCCAGCCCAGATGAAGGCAATGACTTTCATTTTGCATTAGGCCCAGGATGTGGCAGAGATCCGTTGCTAAGTTAAACTGTCGATCTGTGCTTCTATTGGAAAATTTGAGCTAAATTAAAGAGAGCTCCAGCACTGGATTGTGGCCAAAACAATTAAGGAGCACTAGCATGGACACAACAGATGATGCTTAGGAGGACTGCATTTCCATTCACAATCCATGACCTTTTTCAAAGTGTTGTGACATTTTTTACATGAGTGAAGTCTTTGAGACAGTTTACTGAAATGGATAGCATGAGTTTTTGTATGTAGTTTCTTAAATAATATTTCAAAATATTACTGTATTTTAAATAATTTTTTAAATATATATAGAGTTAGAAAATTTATAGATATTTTATTCATCAATTTTATATTGATAAACATCACATTTTAATTTTTTTGAGGATATGAAGAAAGGCACAGCTGCCGCTTTGCTCAAATATCAAACACATTGCAGCATACCACCACAACCATCAAATAACAACCATCAAATAATCAGTGTTCGGTAAATACAGAGATATGTGGCTGTCTTCCTATCTGTATTGTGTGGGACCTTGTCGAAGGACATGGCTGTTTTTCCCTAGACTTCAACAGCAGGCAATAAAGTGAGTGACAAACAAGACAAGAAGCCATATGCGATCAATGCCTGCAGAAATAGTAAAAAAAAAAAAAAAAAAAAAAAAGAGAGAGAGAGAGAGAGAGAGAGAGAGAGAGAGAAAAGCACTCTCTAAACAGGACTGCACACATGTGCATCAATAAAAGCATGTCATGTGATGTCCTGTAACTGAAAATATTCACAGATGTCTTACTATTAATAATAATGTCAGTCATGTAATAGCATAAAGTAAGTAGTGCAAAGGTAACAAAACTTTTTCATTTATCACATTTAGACCATTTAAGTTGAAAGAGACAACTTTATTTACTTTTCACAGAATGATAAATTGTTATCCCTCTCTGTAAATGGCACATTCATCTAAGCGCATATTAGTGCTAACAGCTTCAACAACTGAAAGATTTTTATTATTTTTGAACTATACTGAATCGTAGAACTGATAGTTATGACTCCCAATGAATTACACAAGTTCACTGATATATAAAATATAACTAATGTTTTTTTGATATTAGAAATTTAATAGATGATGAAATAGTGAAAAATAATGTTTATCACTAGGAAGATAGCACTTGATGCCTTTTGAGGGCCAGTGTTGCATTAGACTGTACTGCCATCTGCTGGTGAATAGGCTCTGATTACTAACTGAATTATCTGTAAAATATTGCTGTTGTGTACATTTGTAATTTCTGTTGATAAATAACTAGTATACCATGAATTTGGGGTTTGAATTGATTGATAATTGTATCAGGATCATTACATGTGCAGCAGCCTACAGTCAGTGTCAAAAGGCCACAGAGAAATAATATATTTGGTCTATTTGAGTTGTTCAGCACTTTTCAAAGCGAATTACTTAGCTGCATTAGTATTTTTAATTAGCAGTGGCCAATTAGAGAAATGGAAACCAACAAGCTTTCTCTTTTCCATTTCATTAATGAAAGTGATGTGCATACAGCTAAGGGTTTGACAAATCATTGTGCATTCATCAGAGAGATCCTATTGTGTAACTCATTAAATAAGTCAAATGTTCTTTAGAGGAATTTTATTTTCTTAATGGAGAGTAATGAAATATATTTCCCTGTTATTTTTGTAATTGCTTTGACATCTCAGCTAGAGTCCAAAGCAGTTCTTAAACGGCATTTTACTATTGCAGACTACTTTTTAGACAATATTTCTATTCTTGGAAGGTAGATTCACCAAAATATAGTTATCATCTTAAGGATGTTGCTCTAGTATGGAATTGCAAATTATGTGTTTTTGGTCAACTCATATCAGTCTCAATCCAAATTTACCTGTAGGTGCTAAATAATTTCCTTAAACTGAAAGTCCAAGCACAGTTAATTTGCTTGTTTATGATTTTGGACAATCAGTGTAACCTTTGAGAGACTTGCCATCCATTTTATTTATTTTCTTAAGATCTGTTTATGTAGAAATAATTTGTTCTGTGACAAGAATTAGAATATTTTCCAAATGTTTTTGCAAGAAAAGGTTTTAGTTTTTGTACTTCAAAATTTCATGTTTAATTCAATTTTTTGTGAAAATTGTTTGTATACCATTATTTTTCTGAGTATATATATGTGTATATAAAAGTAACTCATTTCTGTATTTGAGTTAAATATTAAAAATATTTCACAAATGTTCTCATCATGGAAATGTGAAAAAAGGCTTCCTTCTGTGAAATAATAATATGTTTCATAAAGAGTTTTAATAAGTATGATTTAATTACATTGGAAGAAAAATAAATATACATTAAATAAATAAATATAATTAACTGCTGTTTTATTTACATCGTCCATCCCATAATGAAGAAGGGATTGACTTCTGAAGCACATAAAGTTTTAGCTAAAACAGAACATAAATTTACTATATTGCTACTGTAATACTACAACATTGAAAACAGACACATATTCACAAAATGTAAAAATGTCTTTCCGTCGGTGGGTCTTGGGCATCAGTAATACACACTTCTCTTCAGAATGTACGGCCGTCTTGATTTATTGGTGCGCAGTTGCCTTCTAAGTATATATGGAGATTTTCTCTTCAGTGGACTGTCGCTGTTTTGGTCCAGCTCCAGATATTCTTGGTCGTCTTGAAGCTGAAATGAAAGACAAAATGTTTGAGCTGTTCCCACCAATGCCACTCAGATTATTACAGGGCTGAAAATAACAGCAATTGGGTGGACAATGCTATCAATCAACTGCCATGTCGTGACTGATTCTTACTACGTCGCCCGGCTCTTTCTAATCATTGCTCCTCAGAGCTGCACTGAAGTGTGCTTGAATAAGATGTATAACTGATGGAGTCTACTTCTCAAAATGATAGGGCTGTACTTTAAAGGCAAGGGCAATTTTTGTGAATTTTAATGACCCGTGAGGTGACCCATGAACTGGAGATTTACCAAGATCCCCAGTTCATTTTGAAGAAGAGCAACTTTTTTACCTTACACTTATGTTACTTTTGCTAGAAAATGTTTCTCATTTTCATTCTGTTTAACTTGACGTACTAAAATAACAAAAATTTCATCGATAAAAAAAATGACTACTGACAGAAACAAACAATTACTAAAATGAAAATAGAAAAAAAGAAAATAGAAAAATAAAAACTGATTCAAATGAATAAAATCAACAATAGTATACTAAATAGATACTAAAATAACAAATTAGATCTGTAGTGCTATTGAATAAAAATCATCAGCTAAATGACAAGCAATAGAATTTTCATAAACCAGTTGGCCTCTTTATGTAATCAATCATTTTTGGTTTGTGTTGTAATCAGTTTGGCAGCATTTCTTTTGAATATGGTATTTCTTCCAAATGTTTAATTTCATGCTGTTTTTTTTACATAAATCTGCATTAATTATTTATGAACCACTCTATATATTTAAATATAAAAATCAGTCCTAATAAACTGTTAGGTGACTGAAGAATAAATATAAACTGACTGCTAAGCAACTATTGACTTAAGTGTTAGAGCATGTCAAGTGTTTATTGTCTCAATAACTATGTGTCATCTCTCACCTCTCTAGGCTGCAGGACCCTGCAGAGGTTCTGAAGGTCATGCATTTCCTCAAGCCTTTGGGCGAGGGAACCTGAAACCCTCTGGTCATAGTCAGCTTGAACCTCTGCGTCCTCCTGCTGCTGCTCGCTGCCCCAGGCCTCCTGCCAAGACTCCCCGAGACGGTTCATCATCTTGCACAAATCCTGAAGCGGCAGCTGCCACAGGGGGGCGATGTGCTCGCTCTGCTTTACCTGCACACATGGTGAGAGAGCAAAAATGATTACTTTCAATGTCTCACTCTCAGCATTATTTCTCCAGCCATTACTATATTCTCAGTCCACTTACAGGGTGCCAATACTAGATAAGCACATTTTGAGTTTTCTCTAGTGTTTTATTGGCCTTCACGGAATGAATCTAACTAGATCAAGGCCTGGTGTGATATCTGGAAATCTGTTTTTGACCTGATGGCTGAAAGTGTTTCTAAGTCTTATATTACACTGTTCTTAAAAAACACAATCACCTTTGAGTTCATATGTTTGATATAAAAAATAAGTGTAAATGAGTAATTCAAACATATCAAAATTAAAGATTTTTTTTATTAAATAACTGAGAAAAAAATGTCACCTACATAAGACTTGCGGCTGTCTGCCAATAAAGTAACTATTTCACTACATTTAATTAAACTTGTCCAGCTGACATTTTAAAAGCATTAGCCTTAAAGACATCATATTTAATGTCAGTATTTAAAGTCATAATTTTTAATTAACTCTGCAGTAGAGAGCATGTCTGTACGGAAAGTTACAAAAAACAAAAATTGTGGTCAGGGTTAAAAAAAATATATCTAAAGAAAATTACCAACACTGTGATGCTACACAATTCTCTATTGATAATGGATAACAGACAGATGTACTGATAATGGATGTTAATGCAGTGCAGAATATTGCTCAATGAATGAAGACAGCTGAGCGTCATTTCGGGCAATGACACATCATTTGGTCCACCAATCGAGTGTAAAAGCTTCATCCGTTTTGCTTTTTGAGTACACTGCTTCTGATTTGCTGCCTGATTGGAATTTTTTTTTTTTTTTTTTTCAAAAATGTGTAATTTCGTGTTACATTTAACATCATATAGCACCTACATTAGTGGACAGCTGTACACAATATGGACCGACAATAGAATTGGAGAATAGAATAGAAATTTTACTATAAATCCCTGTGCTATTCTGGTTTCACTGTGAAAGTGCCTCTCCATGTGCCTTAGTAAACAGATTTAATACTTGTGATGGTAAAGTTAGCTGGTAAATAATATTTTTATTTTGTTTAATAAATCTGTTTTTCCCCTCTACCATGCTATATTCTCAAAACCAGAAACCATGAAATAACCATGAGTTTCATTTAAAATTCAGCACCACTGCCCCACAGTCAAAGGGCATATCTATATTAAGGCCCCTTATAAGGCCAGTATTGCCTCTGTTGGCTTGCACTCAACAGGTGTTTTAAAAGCAAGAATGTACCTTTGAAGTGAGGAGACTTCTCAGTACCTCTTCCTCTATTGCCCTTTTTCCCTGGTCTATATCTATAAAGAGGGAGAAAACACACGATGTTGACATGTTTTAAGGGTAGGACTGAGCATATCAGAGTACAGAGAAACCAGACGAGTTTTAATTCAATCAGATCTAAAGAAAATGTGAAATGGGTCTGTATTTCATATTATTCATATATTCCAAGATGGGTAGAAACATTAGATACAAAACTTGCCCAGCATCGTGTTTATATGTATATGGTTAAAATATCTATAAGAGAGTGAATGTTGTGATCCTGCCATATACTGTATAAAAGCAGAAAACTGTTCTCCAGCAAATGTGACCAAAATCAGAGGACATCCATGAAATTTAAATTTTTAGATGTCATCAATTTAAGGTATTTTGAAGTTGTATCTTATTCAATTACTAATAAAATTATCTTGATATTTTACTTTTAGTTAGATCAAGATATAGCAGATCATTATAGTAAAACTAAGACCATAAAAGACATCATATGTGAATATAAGCTGTCAAAAATCATCATCATCATAAAATGTTTATCTTGCTAAAGATTGGTCATTTTGAATGGTAATTAAAATATTATTTTTTTAGAGAAGTAAAATCAGTCTGTATAAATTGATAAAAGTACCTGAACACAGTCCATTACACAATAAAAAAAGAAGGATAACGGAGGTCAGCTGCATCTGCATTTTCTTAGTAGTCCCACAGTTTCTGCACATTCAAGCTGGGCCCAAGTCCATAGGGTTAAAGGTCATAAAATAGTATGAAAATGGATGGAAGAATATGAGATATAAGTTGTAAGAGCGTTACAGAGAAAGAAATTCGCAGTGCGTCCTGCAGAAGTCACGATGCTGTCTTCTTGGTTTCTTATCCAACCTGTTCGCTGTGTCTTCTCTTGGCTTTCTCAGAAGTGAAGTGAGGAATGGCGGGCTCCATTCCACCCAGTATATAAGAGCCTCTATGATGTCAGAGGAGCGCACTATCGTACCCCTCCCATATCCATCTCCATATATCTCTCTCTCTCCATCTCTCCCTCCCTCTATGCCCCCTTGTCCTGTGTCACGATGACATCAGCAAACATCTCAGAAACCACTTTGATTGTTGACGTCAAAACTTCCATAAATGCTAATTTGATGTTCCTCTCTTCATTCTGGTGGAGGGAGGTGGAGTGAAGAAGTGAATTTGTGATTAAACTTGGAGAGGATGTGCAATGCCTTCATCTGAACTTATTGGCATTGACGGTCTTCAAGAATTGCACGTCAACCCAATAATAACTCTTATTGTCCGTCATACTTTCTATTGTTATAGGTTGCTCATACCGTGCTGAGATAAAATATAAACTGTTTTGAGAATACAGTGTGTGATGTTTAACCTTGAAAGATTCACTCGGTACAGTTTGTAATGAAATGATCTTTGCTTTTGATTGCTTCCAAAAACAAATATTCTATCCAGATACATGATAACGTCAAGGTTAAATTACTATGATGCATTAGAATTCATCATTATACAGTATTAAAGACCAGGGAGTTTTATAACCAATCACTATCTCACATGACCACCAACCTCCTGAGGTGTGTTAGATTCTGTGTAAAATTATGAAAGAATTACAGGAAAAATAGTATCCTGTTTGTAGAGTGTAAAAAAATATAGCATGAAATTTATTATTTTTTTAAATCAAATGTTTGAAATGAAAAGAGCGTGGTATTAATGGAGAATGGCATTGCCACAATAAAAAAATAGGCTAATAAAAATATGAAGACTATCCGAATTTTTGTAGAATATTTGCTGTGGGTGTTACAACCCATTAAAGTAGTGGGTTAGGTTGTAACATCAATGCTCTTTAACAGTTTGTAATTCATTTAAACAGTAATCTTATTTTTGACGTCTAACTGATTCAAATTGGTAAATATGTGAACATTATTAGAGAGACGCGTAGAAGAAAAGAAACACAAAGTGTAGCAACGCTCCCCGTTGTCGAAAACAGGGCAGAGATGCTATCACAATCATCAGCTTCACACAGTTTTCCGACAGGCGAGTTTTGTCGCCTCCCTCCGTGTGAAGTGGGACGGCCCTGCTTGAAACTCCTCTTACTTTGAAGTTCGCAAGTTGTTCAACTTTTTCCACTTGATTAGGTTTATGCGCTCAGTTCTGATACACGATGTCTTGGATCTGACCTGTGATCATACAGACGCGCGATGGCTCCTTTTGGAAAAAACTTTCTGAAGGCGCGTTTGAAGAACAGGTATGATTCACACCATCCATTTAATTTAAAGATTGCGCAGTCTTACCACAGACATTCCGTGGGATAAATAAACATATGTTTATTTGAAAGGTCGAAATACGCGTAAATAGGCTACATGTTTTCGTAATTAAACGCGTTCAGTTATTGTTATGGGCTGTAAACGCTTGTCACTGTAACAACAGCACTACTCTCACACAAGTGTTTCGCTGCATGGTCGCAGAGAGTCGAGTTACACTTAATGTTCTGCTTGCACTTGTGCATCTCTTGGATGCTGGTAGCTGGCGTTAAGTCACGCAAAATGAGTGTTTCATGAAAAAATGTATCTTTTTTTTCTAAATATTAATTCCCGCAGGAGGACGGAAGCGCGTGACGGTGCGTTCTGAGCTTGATTAAATGAGCTGAAAAGGCTTAATGTTGTTGTGTCGTATATTTGACCTGTTTATTTTCTTTAGGTTTTTATTTATTAGAGAATGTAATTTATAAGACTGATTGAATAAAGGCTAAAGAATTCTGTGTGTGAACTATAAGGAATACATTTGCTTATTAAGGCTTGAACGCCCCCCCCACACAAACGAGGTCTAAGAAAAAGTTAGAAGGTTTTAAAAGTCTGTTCTTTTTTATTGCAAGCATGTATTTCAGACAATAACATAACAGTCAGTAAAAAAGGGCTAAATGGGTAAACTAAACTCATTATTTAGGCTATCGCAATGTTCGAGGTGTGCACATAATAATAATAATTATGACGAAAAGCGTTCATTTTTGTTTAGACGATATTCACTATAGTTTACAAGTAGACTTAAGTGGTGTCAAAACTGACGGGTAGCTACACCATAGTGGCCTGAGAAAAAAAAATGGGTCGTTCATTTAAGCCTATAAATTACTGCCAAATTTATTTTTAAAAGTTCTCACTCTTTAAGGTTCATGTCATCAACAGCATAATTGACTTTGCAGTTTAAGTGCTTTGGTTTATTTTTGATGTCTCAGTGTTTCCATGTTGGCATATCTAAATGGTTAATTATTCAATAGTGTTTGTTGTGGGTTGATTAAAGAGGATTCTTTCTTGTATGGCTGTGCCACAGTAGTTTGCATCAGGGTTTACGTTATGTTTTTTCACCATTTTATCTATTTATGCATGTGCTATGCAGACAATTTATTGCACAGACAGACATTTTAGTTGTCTTTACCAGTCTTTTTAAGCTTGAGACTCTGAGGGGACATTATAGTTTTACGATGCTGTAAAATCACCTTTAAAGCATAAGCCAACTGTAATTATCTCAAATGTTCAGAGTGAAATCTAATCAAAGGTAATTTAACTCTATGTCTGCTTTATTTAATGTGGTCCATGCAGAATATTATTTTAACTGTTGATTTAAACATTCTAGGCATGCTTTTTGTGAACATATAAAGGTGTGTGTTCTAACAACGACAGTTTAAACTGGAGGTGGTTATTACACTCAGCTGAACTACCTCAGCTGCGGTAATTGTATGGATATTTTAGTGCACCAAACATAATGTCACTCAGTTGAGGCTTAAATAAGAACCTTCTAGAGCAGCATTACAATTTTTAAACTATACTTTGCTTTGCTCAAGCTATTGGGACAAACTGCTCCACCTAAACATGCAGTGGAGATGTTTTGTCTTCTCAGGGATGCATATCAAATAGAGTTCTTTCTGAAAATCAGTTTTTTTTCATCAAAAATATTTCATGCTTTTTAAATGGGGCTCAGGAAGTACATCACTGCCTCTATATTACTGTGGCTACACCAAAAAGTACAAAAGAAAAACTCAGAAACTGTTAGTAAATTCCACTATTAATTGCAAAGAAAAGTAACACATTGCACAAGTACATTTTTGAAGTAGAAAGACTGAATTAGTATTTTCTTTTTTACAGTATTGATAGTATGTTTCCTTTAAATTATAATATGAACATTTCACTCATGAATTCCAATCTTCACTTTTGCTTCTCTCCGGTTCACATGTGCTCACTAAAATATCTCAGATACCTGTTAATAAATCAGTTGATACTGGCAATACTCATGCAATATGATTTCTCATCGGCTCTTAATGGTCACAAATTTTACATCTGCTGCATAAATATTTATGATGTAATCAATATCTACAACTTTGAGTACATGTATTAATATAAAGATAACGAATAATAGTAATGAGATATAGCACTGAATGATCCGCACATATTTGTTAAATCAATGTTTAATTTCCCAAGCATCATTTTGTACAGCCTAATAAACCTTGATAGACTGAGTTCAGGAGATTATGTTCCAGTCACTGCTTTGAGTCTGTACAAGGATACAGCGTGTTCTCTGTAGTACAAGACCCAAGTCTGGTGGTCACACATGTGTTTGTGTTTGCTCTGTGAGTTGAGAAGCAGAGTGTTCTGTTCTTTTCACCTTCAGTGGTTCTTTGACTATGTCTTTGGTGTTGTAATTATTAGGGCACAACAGATACATCTAATCTACATTTCAAACCAGGCTTGTACATGTTTCTTACTCCATTCGTTTGCAATATATCCATGAAATGGAATTCAAAATGTTCCATTGCCTCATAATACATGAACTTGGTGGCAGGATGCATGTAACAGGATGCTGCTGGTCACCATTGATTTTCCCACAAGACAAACACAGGTGCTTCTATTCCCCCTCATTTGTTTCCTGTACTCATGACAATTTAATAAATAAAATAGACCATTTCATGAAAACAATATTGAATTCCCAGTGTAGACAACAAGCTCTTAAAATGGATCAAAACTGAAGACAGCACATTGTTAACCAGCTGAGTGTGAAGGCTTGTATTGTATTGTAGTATATTGTATCTGTTTCAGTGTAATGTGTCTGACATGTGTGGACACGCTACTGTATACTTTTACTTGCTTATTATGTAAGTGCTAGGGCTGTACACTTCTGTTATGATGTCATGTTGATGATGTCATGTGGAATTACTAGCACAGGTGTGAATGTAGGATTAACTGTTAAAAATAGCATTGTATACAGTAAGTTAGATACTACAAGATGGTGCCGCTGATGGCAGCTATTGTGCGTTGCTCTCCAGTGTTTGTACTGTTTTTGTTTGTTTTTCCTGTTTTTTGTTTTTCAAATACGATCAGTTTTACCAGGGATGACCTGCTGAACATTCGGCAGAACACAACACAAAATCTTTTACCGGATTTTGATTTTTCGAACGTTTTGCTGGACATTGAAGTTGGCGGAGCCGTAGCTCTGGTCAAACGCTACAGGAGGCGCAGGCGGGGGAAGCAAGAGTTAATTTTTCTAACTCTGCTGCTCTGTGTTTCACGGAAACCTGGCTAAATGACGACATACCAGACAGCGCGATTCATCTGCTTAATTTCACGCTGATCAGAGCAGATCGCGATGCAGAATCAACGGGAAAATCGCGCGACGGCGGGACGTGCTTTTACATCAATGAGAGGTGGTGTACAGATGTAACTGTGTTAAAGAAGATGTGCTGTTCAGATCTAGAAACGCTCTTCATTAACTGCAAGCCGTTCTATTCGCCGCAGGAGTTCTGCTCGTTCATTCTCGTGAGTATTTACATTCCAACGTAAGTGCACGTGAGCACAGCTTTACAGAAACTCGCTGATATGATCACAGAGAGTGAGCAACAACACCCGGACTCTGTTTTAATCATTCTCGGGGACTTTAATAAAGCAAATCTCTCCCGCGAACTGCCAAAATACAGACAGCACATCACATGTCCCACCAGAGACAGTAATATATTGGATCACTGTTACACAGCAATAAAGGATGCATATCACTCGTTTCCACGAGCAGCTTTAGGACTCTCTGATCACTGTTTGGTTCATCTTATTCCGACCTACAGGCAGAAACTTAAATTTGCTAAGCCTGTATTAAGATCTGTTAAAAAATGGACTAATGAAACAGAGCGGGACTTACAAGCCTGTTTCTCTCTCACTGATTGGTCTGTTTTTGAAGCCGCTGCCATCGATCTGGACGAGCTCACAGAGACTGTAACATCTTATATAAGTTTATGTGAGGATATGTGCATTCCTAACAGGACTCATCTAATCTACAACAATGACAAACCATGATTCACTGCAAAACTCAGACAGCTCCATAAGGCCAAAGAAGATGCTTACAGAAAGGGGGATAAAGTCTTGTGCAAACAGGCCAAATACACACTGGAAAAGGAGATCAGAGTGGCAAAGAGGAATTATTCTGACAAGCTAAGGAAAAAATTATCTTCCAGTGATCCTGCTTCAGTGTCACCAGTAACTGGATATCACCAGTTACAAGACACCATCCCCCAGCACTCTGGAGAATCAACAACTAGCAGACGACTTGAACGAGTTTTATTGTCGTTTTGAAAAAACACCCCACACCCGCCCTGAACACCTCTCCACACAACCATTAACACCTCCAGCAACCCTCCTCTCCCCCACACCTACAATTCAAATCAGCTAAGAAGATGTGTGCCAGGTCTTCAGAAAGAACAAAAGAAGGAAAGCACCAGGCCCAGACGGTGTGTCACCAGCCTGTCTGAAATCCTGTGCTGACCAGCTGGCCCCCATCTTCACACAGATCTTTAACAGATCACTGGAGCTGTGTGAAGTCCCCTCATGCTTCAAACGCTCCACCATCATCCCTGCCCCAAAGAAACCCAAAATTACTGGACTTAATGACTACAGACCTGTGGCTCTAACGTCTGTAGCCATGAAATCATTTGAAAGACTGATTTGGCTTATCTGAAGGACATCACTGGACCCCCTGCAGTTTGCCTACAGCGCAAACAGGTCTGTGGATGATGCAGTCATCATGGGACTGCACTTCATCCTGAAGCATCTGGACAGACCAGGGACTTATGTGAGGATCCTGTTTGTGGACTTCAGCTCCGCTTTTAACAGCATCATCACGGACACCCTTCAGAATAAACTAACCCAGCTCTCCGTCCCCACCTCTGTCTGTCAGTGGATCAACAGCTTCCTGACAGACAGACAGCAGTTAGTAAAGCTTGGTAAATTCCCATCCGGCACTCGTACCATCAGCACTGGAGCTCCTCAGGGCTGCGTACTCTCCCCTCTGCTCTTCTCCCTCTACACCAATGACTGCACCTCTAAAGTCCCCTCTGTCAAGCTCCTGAAGTTTGCAGACGACACCACACTGATCGGCCTCATCCAGGACTGTGACGAGTCTGCTTACAGACAGGAGGTTAAGGAGCTGGATGTCTTAACAACCTGGAGCTTAATACGCTCAAAACTGTGGAGATGATCATGGACTTCAGGAGAAACCCCCCTGCTCTCCCCCCACTCACCATCATGAACAGCACTGTGACTGCAGTGGAGTCATTCCTGGACACCACCATCTCTCAGGACCTGAAGTGGGATATTCACATAGACTCCATTGTCAGAAAGGCCCAGCAGAGGTTGTACTTCCTTCGCCAGCTGAGGAAGTTCAATCTGCCACAGGAGCTGCTGAAACAGTTCTACTCCGCCATCATTGAATCCATCCTCTGCACTTCAATAAATGTCTAGTTCAGCTCAGCTACCAAATCTGACCTCAGAAGACTACGGAGGGTAGTCCGGACTGCTGAGCAAATCATTGGTACAACCCTCCCCACTCTCCAAGAACTGTACTTATCCAGAGTGAGCAAACTCACTCTGGACCCCTCACATCCAGCACACTCCCTCTTTGAACGGTTACCGTCTGGTCGACGCTACAGAGCTCTGAGCACCAGAATGACCAGACACAGGAACAGTTTCTTCCCTCAGGCAATCCATCTCATGAACACTCAACAATAAACGTGGAACACACAACTATAATACATTATCCATTCACCACACTCACTTATTTTATTTGTATTTTCTCATTTCTAATTTGCACATACTTGACCTGTACATACATAGTTGTCTATATTATATATTGTGTTTTTGCTGCTTCGTACATTGCCTATTTGGATATTTGTATATTATTCTTTTATTATCTGTGTCCTGTCCTGTTGCTGTCTTTCTGTTGCACTGTGGAGCTTCTGTCACTACAACAAATTCCTTGTATGTGTAAACATACTTGGCCAATAAAGCTGATTCTGATTCTGAAAAGTTATGTCATGCAACATTTAACAAATATCAATCTTGCATTTAGTTTGTATACTTTTCAGTCTTAAGATAAAGGCCTGTCTCCCTACAGAATACAGTATATTCTGTATCTTCTTGTCCAGGCCCTTGTCGTTTCTAGACTGGACCACTGCAATGCTCTTCTGGCTGGTCTACCATCTGGTCTACCATCAAACACAATCCAACCTCTACAAATGATTCAGAATGCAGCGGCACGACTGATCTTCAACGAGCCCAAAAGAGCGCATGTTACACCTCTCTTCATCTCCTTGCACTGGCTACCAATGGCAGCTCGCATCAAGTTCAAGACACTGATGCTTGCAGACAGAACGACCACAGGCTCAGCACCCTCCTACTTCCACTCAATTTTACGAACCTACATCCCCTTCAGAAGTCTGAGATCTGCTAGCTAGTGAGCGGCGCCTTGTGGTACCATCACAGAGAGGCTCAAAATCACTCTCCAGAACATTCTCGTTCACCATTCCTGGCTGGTGGAATAATCTTCCCACCCCTATCCGAAATGCTGGATCCCTGTGAATCTTCAAGCAACAACTGAAAACTCATCTCTTTCGGCAGTACTTAACTTCATCCTAAACTCAAAAAAAAAAAAAAAAAAAAACTTACTCTTTCCCTCTATCTTTCTCTCCCTCCCTTACTAGCTTGTACTTATTTGAACAATGACTAAGACTTGGTGTTACGAGCACTTCCTCTGTCTGATTGCCTCTTCAAGATGAATCGCTTTTTGTATTCCCCAATTGTAAGTCGCTTTGGATAAAAGCGTCTGCCAAATGACTAAATGTAAATGTAAATGTATATTTAAGGATGGTTTGTCTTTTTATGTAACAGTGTATTGGGTGGTCAGCTATTTGAATAGCTCAACTATTTACTTTTTTGTAGAGTAGCAGCAGGGTCTTCTAAATATTAACTAACCACCTGCATTCTTGCATATTTATTGCATTCTTCTGAGGTCATTCATTAAGATAAAATACACCTCTTATATTTTTTGTCACCTTTTATGAAACATCAGCAATCAAACTATTTATTTATTTATTGCTGAGAAATAAACATTACCTCTATAAATTTTACATTTAAATTTGCTTTTCACTTTTAATAGTTTTTAATTAACCTCTACAGTTCTGAACTTAGGGAGATGATAATTAGTCATAACCTGATGTTATGACCTGAACAGAGTGAAAAAATATGAAACAATCATTTCAGATAATTGAGGCTATGATACACTTGTCATGAAGCCTTCTGCTCATCTGAATAATGTCTGCCATTTGGTGTGGCATTTAAAATCTGAGCTATGGATGTGAATCCGTCATCAGCAGTGCCAAGTACAGTTATAACTGTAAAATGACTCTTGAATCATATACAGTTTGTGAGCTTTATGTATTTCACCTCATTCCAGATTGTATGTAGTAATGAAGAAACAAGCCACTCCAGTCTGTCCATTACGTGGTTATAGTGTGTTTTTAGGCATGAGTGGAATCACTATATTCTTACACTCCAATGTTACAGTATTGCTTTTATACTAGCAACTGCCATATGATAAAGAAAAAAACTATGAATTCTTTATGAACAATTTGACTAGTTTATATAGTTTGTAACTGTTTTGTAATACCATATTGACCCGAATATAAGATGACCCTGATTATAAGACGACCCCCCTTTTTCCAGATGAACCTTTTGGAAAAAGATTTTTTGAAAACCAAATCTTGTGTTTTACTGGGAAAAGAAAAAAATAATTTCTTAAATTATTTTCATATTGCATAGTTTTCCTATTTTCATTTTTGATTTGAAAGTATGGTAAATACTGGTAAAATGTGCCAACAATTACATTTAAAAATATACACTTTTTGATATACCATAAAAATAACAAGGTTGCCCATCTGAATTATATAACATTTATCCATGTTAATCTATCCATCTCTTAGCAGCCTATACCAAAATTTTATTAACAGTAGAAGTGAAATGTTATTGTAGTCTTCAAATCTGAGTTCTGTCTTGATAAAGTTTGCTCCCATCAGGCTAACATGACAGTCACAACTCATGATTCTGTAAGCTTTTCTTTTTCTTTTTTCACTCGCGATCTTTACAACACACATTACTTTACGTATTGTGTGTTACACTGACTTGTCAAAGTCTAGAACCTGCTAATAATACGACCGTGTTTTTTCAGATGTATTTCCAAGAAAAAAGCAATGTCTTATATTCGGGTCAATATGGTACTTAATTATTTGCTGTTATTGTATAAAATTACCATATTAGTAGATATTTTAAGGGATATTAAACTTGTTATTGTTGTTGTTTATAATATACACTTATTATATTTCTTCATCAGGTCAAAGCCTGTTGAAGAAACACCAGGCAAGGAAATCCAGGTGCTTGTATGTCGAGAAGAAAAAGCAGTCTGTGGCGTTACCAAGCACACAACCTGCGCAGATGTAGTCAAGGCTTTATTGGAGGACCACCAGACTTTACCAGAGAGTAAGAGGCTACTACGTGGGGAACCTAAAGACTTCTGCATCCTGGAACGGTGGAAGGGCTTTGAGAGAGCACTGCCACCTCTCACTCGAATTCTTCGGCTATGGAATGCTTGGGGCGATGAGAGACCTTTCATACAGTTTGTCCTCGTGAAGATCAGTGATTTTGTGCCATCATCCAAAGGAGCCAAAAGAGGTTTGAAGTCTCGGGGAGCGAGGTCCAAAAGATGGGAGCAAGGACCTGCACAGTTCGCCAAGACTGTATCTGCGGAGAAGCAGAAGCGCATGGTGAAGGCGGCCTTCCGCAAATTGGAGAAGATCCAGAAAGCAGAGACATCAGAGGGATCAGAAGAGATCTGTAAGCTTGTGCAGTTGATCATCTCACAGGATCAGACCATCCGGCAGCAGATTCACCAAATGCGTGAGATAGACTTGGAGATTGAACATGCAGAGAAACAGCTGAGGAACAGTCCCACACCTCGCTCCAGCATCACAGAAAGTGATGGTGGCCAGTCATTGTCCCAATTTGACAACCAGCTTCAGGAGTACCTGTACACCAGTGATGGACTTGAGCAACTAGAACTACATGTTTGCAGGCATCAACAACTCATTGATCAGCTCTCTCAAGATATTGACCTGGAGCTGAGGAACTGGACTTCAGATTTAGAGGACTGGAAAGGAGCAGCAGCTGCAAGTCCAGAACTAAAGCTGGAAACTAACCTCTCACTGTCCTCCTCAGATCTCTCAGAGCTGGAAAGCTTACGCAGTGGACTCGAGTCAAGCATGAGAGCTGGGCTTTCCCTCCATGCCCAAACGCAGGAAACTGAGAAGGAACTACAGCGGAACAAAACAGCCATGCAGTCCCAGAGCCAAGAATACCAGCATCTGGTTGCCCAACTCAATGTACTTGAGCTGGGGGCCTGTCCGGACCAGCCTAGCCCTGTATCTCTGAAGACCCAGATCAGGGCCACTGTCTCTCAGCAGACAGCAGGAAAGGTCAGGCTGACATGCTCCCCTACAGATGTGACAGACACGGACTCAGACACTGGAATAAGCTCTACTCACAGTCAGGACTCGCTGTCTCCCTGTGTGGACAGGTCACCTCCACTGGACACTGACGTTTAAGTTCAGGATTAACCAATTGTGTTTTTAAGACATTGTATTTAATGACTCCAACAAGGAAGCACACAGTTGAAAGGGATATTCCACCCAAAAATTAAGATTCTGTCATCATTTACTCATGTCATTCCAAACAGAAGTTTGCCATTGATTTCCACTGTATGGACAAAAAACTCAATTTCTCAAAATTATCTTCTTTGAGGAAAGAAAGACATATGGTTTTGGAACAATATGAGGGGGAGTAAAAGATGGAATTTTTTTTTTTGTTTTGGCTGAAATATCCCTTTAAACAATTTTTTGCTGTTACAGCTATACTGTATAGATATTGATACATTAATGAACTGTGTGAATTCATGATTATCATGTTTTTTTCTCTTTATTAGAATTAATATGCATTAAAGTCTAAATTAATTATGTAAAATAACTTTTATAAAATATTGTCAATAAGCTGAAAAATATCTTTAAAATTACCCCTCTGATTTTGTTTATTTTAAATCCTGCTGATATTTATTAAGTCCGAATGTTTCACAATTTGAAAAATTTTTGTTCACCTAAATACAAAGTTTAGCTATATATATTGTCAATACTGTTTTTAAAGAAAAAAATATTTTAATTTAATCTGTAAATATCAATAGAACTAAAAATAAATTATAACTATATGAACAAGGTATGAAAGAACATAAAATTGTTTTATATTAAAACAAACTAGACTTTGTATATAAGCTTTACTTTTTAACCTGTTTCTGTTTTTTAAATGTACAGTATGAACAGGTGACTGCACAAATTGCAAAATACAGAGATAAAGTTATCACATATGCATAAATAATTTTTTTCTTTAAAATATTTTGAACTAAATTCAAATTCATTTGCAGCTTGGAGCCTTTTTAGCATAGCAATTTCCCATCCCATGCTTTTGCGATTTAAGATATGTTATCAAATATAGTTTGTAGACTGTGACTCATGTTCCCTTCACAGCTAAAGTGGGATGAGACAGCACTCGGTGAAAGTATCCATTCTGACACTAATACAAACACAAGTAAGGAATATTTGAATTCTAATGGGAAAACCTTTGTACATTTCCTCAGTCAGTGCCAGTAAAAAGAGATATTCGAGCCCTTTTGCTTCAAGTAATCAAGCCTCATCCTTTCTTTAAAACCAGCGAACAGCAGAGTCTTAGCAGTCCTATTAGACTGCGGTCTCATTACTTCATTGAATTAATGCAGGGTCTTTAATGCCAAGTTCCTGAAGGGTAACAACGTGTTACGCCGTTGTCATTCAGCGTGACTCATAACAAATGGGATTTTAAAGAAGGCTTCATTTTGTAATGCAAAACAAATGGGTTTTAAAAATTGCATTATGCAGCAGGCCTTGATATTCAGAGGGTGTTAATGAAGACTTGCTTCATTGGCTCCTTCAGAGTGCCGGCTTCGCACTGAGATAATAACCAAATTCCCCTTCATTGGCTCTGATCCCACACAGCACCCCCTGCAGGGTGTTGGCAATACAAAGTCTGAAGGCACTTTAATGTCTCCACTGTCAGCATTGTGACTTGTTTACCTCCACTGTCAGTTCAGGAGGATCCAGAGAGCTGCAAGGACTCTGTTGTGGCCGTAATTTCCTGTGTGAAAACAGCAATTACTGACTTTTATCTCTGCTGCGGTAGTATTTCCAGCACTAACAATTACACCGGCCAGTTCTTTTAAACAGTCCTTTAAGATTGTGTCAGAACAGCCTCCCCATGTTGAACTTTCAATTACGAAGACTTGTGCATCCTCACAGGCAGAAAATACAGAAGATACTATAAGTGAAGTTGTATAAAAAGGGATGAGGAATGGACTTTTGCATGGCAATTAATTTTACCCCCAAGGCCATCATGTAACAAGACTCTTGTATTTTCCTTCACTAGATCAAGAAACCTGTCCTGACTAACGTTTTACATTTCATAAACACATGATGGAGTTTTTGATCCAAAAAGTGATTGAATCGTCTCAAGACAAAATAATCCTGTCGCCTGCATGCTGCACTCTTCAAAAACAACAGTCACATTATCTTCTCAGTTTGCATTGAGTTTCCTGAATGAGCTTTACTTTAGCCAGTTATTTGTATGTTAATGTTTCTCTCATACATACCAATACGTTTTGAACTTGTACCAAAAGGCAAATAAACTAATTTTAGGATCTCTTTTAGACTGACTCGCTGTATTTTTTGGCATTGCTCAGAAGAAACTGCGTGGGTGAGGGTGTATGTTAATAGGATTACTGCAACCGCAGAATTGCTCGCTTGACAGCAACTCATCGTTCTTTTGTTTTTAATCTCATAATTACATGTTGAAAGCTGTAATATCATGTATTAAAGGGTACAATTTCAGAATATGCTGTACACAAACCCATCCTTATGTGAATGACTAGCTAATTTAAGTTGTTGTCTCAGTTCAAACAGAATGAAAATACTTTAAATGTGTCAAACAGAAACAAGTAGTGTTTTACGTGGCATGTTCAAGTTAACTTTGCAATCTTAACATTATGCAAACATGTTTTAAAGAGTTTTTCAGCCTCATGGCAAGAATGCTGTATCCTTGCATACGTTCAAAGTGTTCAGGCAAAACTGTGTGCACTTGCAGAATCGTGTCAGGGAACAGGTTCATCTTTTTTTTATGAATCTCATAAAAATAACTGCATCTGAAAAGAGCTCACTGTGTCTCCACCTCGTATAAAACTCGGCATGTCTGAACTTCTTCCCAAGTTGAAGGCAATTGGTTGGATAAAAGCAGT
This sequence comes from Barbus barbus, assembly GCF_936440315.1. Taxonomy (NCBI): domain Eukaryota; kingdom Metazoa; phylum Chordata; class Actinopteri; order Cypriniformes; family Cyprinidae; genus Barbus; species Barbus barbus. The sequence continues at coordinate 21,938,263 of NC_136750.1, forward strand.
TCAAAAAGGTGACACCATTTGACCGAACTCTTTGAATTAAAATAAAATTAGTTTAAAAAGTACTCATAGCTTGCTTCAGCTTTGTAAGGTATAATTTTTGATAGATTTATGTGCTGAATTTGTAAGCAGTACTTCTTGGCATAAATTTTGTGTCAACTCTCATTATTATTTTAGTTATTAATTAATAAAAAGACACTTAACGGGTGTAGTTTTAAGTTTTGTGTTGATCTATTTATTAAAACTGTAAATTGTGGTCGGATATATCAATAACAGTTTATCCCCTTTTTAATAGCCAATTTATAAATTTTGTACACTCTTAAAAATAAAGGTTCTTTATTGGCATCAATGGTTCTGTTCTATGAAGAAATATTTAGGAACTGTTCACAAAAAGGTTATTTTGGGAACCAAAATTTGTTCTTCTAGGGCATCACTGCAAAAACTCTCTTTTGGAACCTTTATTTTTAAGAGTGTATTCTTAATCATAATATATGTAAAATTATTTGGAATAGTCATTATTTGCAAGTGGAATTAGGTGGAGCGACGTTCTTATTGAGAGCAGTCAGTTGGCCATTAATCTGTAATGCAACACGTCAACAGTATTTTTTTGTCCATTTTCATTCAACAGAAAGTCTGTAACTTTTAAATCATATACTGTATTTCTGATAAAAGGCTTGTTTTGTCAACTTTCAGATGCATATTGATGGCTTCAGGCCAAATAGGCATGGACTAAAAGTCTTACTCAGTCTTGCTCCCCCCAAACATAGAAGCACAGCAGTATTTTTATTGCCATCCTGTAAATGAATTTATATGAAGGCTCAGAAAATGCTTGCAGAAGCCTCTGGTTTGAAACAATCATCAAACGCATACACACACACACTAGGACCTCTCTGGGGTGGTCTATTGTCTCCAGAGATCATTTCCAGAAGGTGATGGTGGGTCTGAAACACCTTTATGTCTATATTTTTCTCCGTCTTCCCTGGCTCAGACATTAATGTGCTCTTATTACGGCTGTTGTTTCTCAGAGCATTTGCTCTGCCACAGGTGTTCGCCAAGGCTCATCAGCAAACCTCTTATTATAGCGCCAAAGCTGAGAGAGAGGCAAGGGGGTTGAATGTTGAGATACAAAAGAGGAAGGAAATAGATTAGCACATTTACTAGATAGAAACAAGTGGCTCTGAGAGAACTTAACCTGACTTGGAAGAACAAGCGTTCTGACGTAAGTATTGAAAAATGCTGGGTAACTAGAAGGATTATTGTTGTTTGGATTGTTGCTGTGCGTTTATTAACAGGAATCTGAACTCTCTACTCTTTCCATGTTGGTTGGTAAGAAGGACTTGATGTTTTTACATGGGTTTGCATAAAGGGCATTTTCCTGTTCCCCCTCCTCCATTCCACCATGCAGCCCTCATAACCCTGGTGTTTCTCGCTGATTAGCTGCTTATATAAACAGCTTTTGCCACCTCACCCTCTCAGCTTGAATCCTCCTCGAAGCCTGGACCTCGTCTCCCAATCTTTTCCTCTGAGGCCCTCTGCGCGTGTATACGCTCTGATTGCCTACAGCATGGAGAGTTTACCCATTACAGCTAATCAGCTTAAAGCCATGACCCCATCTTGTTTCAGCTGATTCATATGGGGCGGAGGAAACATTGGTGGTGCTCATCTACAATTGAAAATTGTAATGAACTGAAAACAATTTTAAATAAAATCAACGCTTCTCATGAATATTATTTGTCAGAGTGAATATATTAACTTTCCTTCAGATTCCAGTTGAATTCATGCTAAATATTCTCATAATTGCTCGTTTTTCAGTCCCATTGGTTTTAAAAGCCTTGAAATCTCATCAAGGCGGTTTAATCAACCTCAATAGCAAATTCATATTATCCTCATCTTCCAGATTAGCACTTCTTCATTTGTTTTTAATCTTTTGATTCACCCGAGATCAAAACACAAGGGGATACGAGTGAACGCACAAACACAGATGCCGCTGCCTTTGTGACACCAGGTATATTCAGAAGTGTCTGTGATGAAGACTTTGAACTGAGGCCTTCACTCTCACCATCACAAGGGTTTGAAGTACTAATTACGGAGAACCCATCCTTGCCTGGTTGAGATCTTGCATGGCAGGCCTTTGATCACATGGATGCCCTGTTACGCTCTCTCCCGCTCCTCTTGGCTTCCTCTAGAATGTGCTGGGTACAGCACTAATCTTGATGAACTTCAGTCTTCTGTTCTCTCCTCCCCAGTTTGTTTATAACTTTAGAGAAGTTGATGTTCATTTCCTGAGAGCATGTCTGTAGCTCTCATCCTACAAGCTGAAACACACACTTTATAAATCACTATGGCAACTGAGTGCTTTGCCTTTGATAGTATACTACCAGGGCTTGACATGAACTTTTTTACTCACCAGCCACTGTGGCTAGTGGCTTTCCAAATTTACTAGCCACTCAGCATTTTCACTGTACACAATTTTGTTGTTGGGAAATTATGTTTTATATTACTTAATACTGCATACAAAAATGTACACTATTTAAATAGTGTTTAGTCCAGGTCATTTTTTGACCTATTTAAAGGGCATTTTTCCCTAACCTATCAAATGCATGCATCATCTTTCATATCAAATTCTTACATTTTATTAATAATTTAACTTAATATAATAAGATCATATAGGGCTGTTACCAGTCTTATGAAATCAGTATCTACAAAATCGATCTTTCCACTGCAGAAGAAACAGAAGTGACTGGAGCGACATTCAGATGCATTTACACAGACTGAAATATAGCACGAATGCATTTGCATACAAAATTATAACAGCATAAATAATGTTGTGAGCTCTGTGTTTTAAAATATATATATTTTTTAATATACAAATATGAAATGTTGGAAAAATGCAAGGATAAGCTATTATGAAAGTAAACCACCAGTAGGCAGCAGCAAGTGACTATCTTAATTAGTCATTGAAGAGTCATTGAAGCATGCCTTCAAACGATTTGTTCAGACAGATGATTCATTCAAGAATGAAGCAAGTGCCTGTCTTTGACCGTTTCTCAAACAGAAGTCTGCATCCTTCCGAGGTTGCATTTGCAGGCTACATACGTCATCAAGCCTGCTTTATTTCAGTTAACTGAGCATTATTACAACAATAACATAATTACAACAATTTACGCTTAACTAAGAATAATGGACAAATTTATAACTGTTAATATTCTAAAATGAGATCTTCTTTATGACGTATGCAGCCTACAAATCCCTACAAAAACCTCCGAAGGATGCAGCCTTCCTCTGAGAAAAGGCCTTTATGAATGGACCACTGAATCATTGACTCAAATGGTTCAAAATTAAAAAACGCGGATCATTCATTAACAAAACACCGCTGTGTGTTATTCAGACTTGCGCGACTGTTCTGCTGTGATCTTTGTTTGGAACTATTTCCATTAATCCATTAATCACAAATGGAGCAAAAACAGTCAACGTTGACAATATATCCTTTCAATAAATTCAAATTCAAATATTGAATTAAATGTATATTAACTACTCGTTTTAACTCTTGTATAAATGTCAAATGTACAGCCCAGGTAAGACGCTTTTGACGTTGTCTCTGGTTCAGAAGTGGCTTGATGCACTGACTCCAGCTTCAGTCCACTCCTTGTGAAACTCTCCCAAGTGTTTGAATCAGCTTTGCTTGACAGTATTCTCAAGCTTGCAGTCATCCCTGTTGCTTTTGCACCTTTTCCTACCCAATTTCTTCCTTCCAGTCAACTTTGCATTTAATATGCTTTGATACAGCACTCTGTAAACAGCCACCCCATTCAGTAATGACCCTCTGTGACTTACCCTCTTTGTGGAGGGCGTCAATGTTCATCTTCTTGATCATTGCCAAGTCAGCAGTCTTCCCCATTATTGTGGTTTCAAAGAACAAGAGATACCCGGAATCTATACTGTAGGGATGGTCCTTAATTGAAACTCAACTGTAAATAGTGTAATATTTTGAGATACTGATTTTTGACTTTCATGAGCTGTAAGCTCTAATGATCAAAATTAAAACAAAAAAACTTTTGAAATGTTTTACTTTACATGTAACGAATCTAAAATATATAAAAGTTTCACCTTTTGAAATAAGTTACAATACAAAATGAACTTTTTAACGATTTTTTTAGGTGTATAAAATTCAACCCCCAGAGTGTCTAGTGGGAGTGACTGTATTACCCGGCACTGCTGAAATCTACCCGCATTTGGCGGGTTGGCGGGTGTTAATGTCAAACCCTGTATACTATATGTTATACAATGCAAATGTACATTGCTAGCTTGGTGGACAGAATACTACAGTGGGGTGTCATATATTAATGATAATTAATGTTTTTTTAATGCCTTCGAAAATTAATTTGTGCTTACAAAGTCTGCATTTATTTAAAAAACAAAAAGTAATATTTTGAAATATTAGTATACTATTTAAATTCTAATATATATTTTTAAAATGTAATTTATTCATGTGATGATGATCAAGCTGAATTACTCCAATCTTCAGTGTCATATGATCCTTCAGAAATCATTATATTATACTGATTAGGTGCTCAAGAAACATCTCTTTTTATTGTCAATGTTGAATACAGTTAATATTTTGCTTAATATTTCTGTGGAAACTCTTTTACAAAGAAGACTTTGCACTGGGTTTGACAGAGAGCAACAAATCAAATTCAAACAGTTTTGTCATATTATAAGATCCATATGTCCCACGGTCTGTGAAGGCCTTCTTATCTCTGAGATATACTGATAATATAGTGACGTTTGTGGGTCTCTTTCCTCTTGCTTTTGTACACTGTATGGGAGTGGTTTCCTCTGGAGTCAATGGTCAACATTTCCTGTTGAAGTCCACAGTCAGAGCTTAGGGAAACATTTTGCTCAAAACTGAGCAGTTAAAAGTAAATTAAGTCCAGCATTTATTCAAATGTATTGCTCTTTTGCTAATTTGGTTTAAAATTAAAATCTAGGAGCTAATATTGCAAAACAACATGTTGCAAGATACATCTTTCTTCACTGGGTACAGTATAGGATAGATAGTGTACATTATACCTTATGTGAATGACACTCACAGTGTCTTAACAAACTGTTTTATTTAAATCCTGTGAAAAGCTATGTTGTTGATCCTGTAATGCTGTTTCTTTATAAGGCTATGTTATAATTTTGTTAATCATTTTTCTTTTTAAGAACAAGTGCAGAAATGCAGAAATATATAACAGACAAAATAAGAAACAGTATGAGTGCTCTTGGCAGGTTCTTGAGGAGTAATGCACTTCTTCAGCTGGTTTGCAGTACAGGAGTCTCTTCAACAGACAGCTTGAAATAAATCACATAGCCTACTGTAATGTAGTTTTGAAGAGGGACAGTAAAGCGTGAAATTTTGATTTGCTCTAAAGCTTCTATAAAGCAAATACATTTTTTGTCGAATCACATTTTTGTCATTTTAGTCTAATTTTAGTCCACCATGTTAGCCTTAAGCAAGCTAATGGTATTTCATTAGCATGACTGGTTTTGTGCTGTTGATTGTTCTTTTTGAATAGAGTGCCAATGCTGCTTTTTTTTAATAAACACTATATGGCCAAGCAGATGACACCAGAAGCCTTGCACACCCTTTCAAAAATTAACTGCGGTTTTAATAATAACCTAGCAAAAAACCTTGGTTCCCTATCTGTCGGTCACTACGAGTTATGTCGTGACGACATAGGGGATTTACTTGGAAGCCCCAATCATCTCTGACTTAAGAGAAAACGCCAATGAAATTGGCTAGTGGATTTTGCATACCTGAGCCACTCCCCGTGCATACGGGTATAAAAGGGCGACAGGTGCATCCACTCATCCGATTTTTGCTTCGGAGCCGAGTGGATGAACGTGTTGATCTCCACAAAGCCATTCATCATCTGTCTGGAAGCTGTTCTGGTTGGCGTTACGGTGCGAACAGCGGTGTCCTGTCTGCAGCGATTCCCCTGGGCACTTCAACTGAAAGAGCAAATTTCCTAAAAGAGCAAATCATGGTCGGTTCACGTCTTTTTAAAGACGCTGTTCCGGCCGTGTCCTCTTGGTTGCGGTCGTTTCCTGTCCTCCGTAAACAGCCACGATCGTTGTCTTCAGTGTCTGGGGCTCCAGCACGCTGAAGCTGCGTTCGTGGATGGTTTATGCGTTCATTGAGCGTGTAACCATAGCAGCGCTGCGATCGCGCCTCTCTCTCCTCACGGGGATGGGAGGGGCCCCCTCTGTCACTACCCGCGCTGGCTTCTCTGCCACGAGCAGAGAACCATCGGCTAGTGCTCTGGGCGATCTGAGGGTTACAGTGAGAGCCTTCCGCCGGGCCAGTCCCCACGGACCTTTCACTCCTCCTGCAGCAGCTGTTCTGTGCGGCTCCCCGGTGATTCTGCTGTGCCGTCTCACGGCGTGCCCAGCAGTTTCATTCGGCGCGCCGATAGAGGATTAGATGTCGATCGCGGCATCGGGGGATGGGCAATCGTCCTCTGAGGATGAAGGTTCGGCGCAGCTGCGGGGTTCGCGGCCGCCGCCGAATCGGACCCAGAGTTGACGGCCGTGCTTTCCCGGGCCGCCGCGAGATCGGGCTGGAGGCGTGCACACCTCTCAGTCCTGAGCCCTCGCGGTGAGATGATTGGCTCCTCGGCAGAGGCTGTGGCTCGCGACCACGCCCTGCCCTGGTTCCTTTCTTCCCGGAAGTGCACGAGGAGCTGATGAAGTCGTGGACGGCCCCTTTTTACGGCCAGAAGCGGCGCGTCTGCCTCCTCCATCCTCGCTACCCTCGATGGCGGGGCGGCTAAGGGTGACGCTGACATTCCCCAGGTGGAGAGAGCGGTCGCGGTGCACTTGTGCCCGCGAAACGCCGCCACTTAGGGGAGTCGTTCGCGCCTCCCGTCCAAAGCCTATAGGCTGATGGCCGTTCTCGGCCAAAGCTTATAGTGCTGCGGGCCAGGCCGCCCCTGCCCTGCATGCCACGGCTATCCTGCGAGTACACAGGCCAAGGCATTAAATGCACGAGGGTAGTACCAACCCGAGGTTGACGCAGGAGCTGCGCTCAGCGACTGGCCTTGCCCTACGGGCAACGGAAGTCACAGCGCAGTGCCTCGGGAAGGCGATGTGCACACACTTGTGGTCCAAGAGTGCCGTCTGTGGCTCAGCCTGTGGAGAGGGGCGAAGTCGACAAAGTACACTTTCTCGAACGCTCTTGTCTCCCAGGCTGGACTGTTCGGCGACACTGTCGAGGACTGTGCCCAGCAGTTCTCGGCAGTACTGCAGCAGACCGAGGCCGTCCAGCACATCTTGCCCCGGCGTGATGCACCGCTCCGCCACAGGGCAAGCCCCAGTCTGCTGGTCACCGTGGGCGCCCTCCTGTGTCCCTTTGAGCTGCTCCGCCTTGTGCTGGGGCGTCGAGCCTCTTGCAGGAGCGTGGCGCCCCCCCCCCCGTGTTCCAACTGGCCCCGATATCGTCCAAGGAGGCGATAAAACGGCCCTGACACGGGCAACCCGGAGGTGTGGGAAGCTGCTCTATCTCAGGAGATGGCGGGATCAGCGCCGCTCCTTCCCCCCGAAGGAGGGTTGGGGGGAGAATCATTCATTCTGTTCCGCCGCTGGCTCAAGAAAGCCAGCGGTACCCACTTTGTCAAAAGAAGAGCAATTTCCTTTTTCCCCGGGTTATCAGGTTCGCGGGTTGACAGTGCGCGACGCACTGCCTCCTCACTCTCGCCCGCGACCCATCTTGCCAGCGGCCAAGAGAGTGCGGTTCGGGGACGCGGTGCCTCCCCACGCACCTCTAGCCAGTCCCCTTTGGGACCTAGGGAGTTCGGTAAGGATGCTTCAGAACGCGCTGCCTTCTGTACTATCCAGCCCTACTCCTCTGCGCTGCACCACCGCAGGTACGTCGATTGTGCCGTTGGAGCCCCTTGCACGGCGTCTGGAAGCGTGGCTTGCGCTGCCCAGCCCGTCTCGGTGGCTCACGCGCACAATTCGACTCGGCTATGCGATTCAGTTCGCCAGGCGACCTCCCAAGTTCAGCTGCGTTCTCGAGACCTCAGTGGTAGCTCGGAACGTTCCTGTCTTGCGCGAGGAGATTGCTGTCCTCCTGGCAAAGGATGCAATCGAGCCGGTCCCTCCAGCCGAGATGAGGCAGGGGTTTACAGCCCTTACTTCATCGTACCCAAGAAAGGCGGTGGTCTTCGACCAATCCTGGGGTGCAATCCCCAGGATTGGTTTGCAGCGATTGACCTGAAGGATGCTTACTTTCATGTTTCGATCCTTCCGCGACACAGACCGTTCCTACGGTTTGCGTCCGAAGGTCGGGCATGGCAGTACAAGGTCCTCCCCTTCGGGCTCTCCCTGTCTCCCCGTGTCTTCACGAAGGGCGTTGAAGGCGCCCTTGCCCCGCTACGGGAAGTGGGCGTCAGGGTCCTCAACTACCTCGACGACTGGCTCATTCTGGCCCAGTCCCGAGAGCAGTTGTGCGATCACAGGGAGCTGGTGTTACGGCACCTCAGCCAGTTGGGGCTTCGGGTCAACTGGGAAAGGAGCAAGCTCTCCCCTGGGCAGAGAATCTCTTTTCTCGGTGTGGAGTTAGACTCGGTGAGTAGGACGGCGCGCCTCATGGACGAGCGCGCCCAATCAGTGCTGAACTGCCTGAGTTCCTTCAGAGGCAGGACTGTGGTGCCACTGAAACAGTTTCAGAGGCTCCTGGGGCATATGGCATCCGCAGCTGCGGTCACGCCGCTCGGATTGCTTCATATGAGACCACTTCAGCACTGGTTGCACTCCCGAGTCCTGAGGTGGGCATGGCGCCGCGGTTCACTTCGGGTGAGTATCACGCGCGAGTGTTGCCGCTCCTTCAGCCCCTGGACGGACCGTGCTTTTCTACGGGCCGGGGTGCCCTTAGAACAAGTGTCCTGGCATGTTGTTGTCACAACAGATGCCTCCAGTACGGGCTAGGGCGCTACATGCAACGGGCAGGCAGCCTCGGGGCTCTGGACAGGGCCTCGACTGCTTTGGCATATCAACTGCCTGGAGCTGTTGGCAGTGCATCTGGCCTTGCGGCAGTTTCGGCCACTGCTGCTGGGCAAGCATGTGTTGGTCCGCATGGACAACACTGCGGCTGTGTCGTACATCAACCGGCCGGGAGGTGTACGATCACGCCGCATGTCACAGCTCGCCCGCCATCTCCTCCTCTGGAGTCACACGCAGCTCAGGTCGCTGCGCGCTGTCCACATTCCGGGGGAGCTCAATCGTGCGGCCGATGCGCTCTCACGACAGCTCACTTTCTCGGAGAGTGGCGACTCCATCCCGAGACGATCCGGCTGATCTGGAGTCGATTCGGGGAAGCTCAGGTAGACCTGTTTGCTTCCCGCGAGTCCTCCCACTGCCAGCTATATTCTCCCTGACCGAGGGGCCCCGCGGCACGGACGCACTGGCACACAGCTGGCCTCGGGCTTTACGCAAGTATGCATTTCCCCCAGTGAGCCTACTCGCACAGACACTGTGCAAGGTCAGGGAGGACGAGGAGCAGGTCCTGCTGGTCGCGCCGTATTGGCCCACCCGGACCTGGTTTCCGGAACTCATTCTCCTCGCGACAGCCCCTCCCTGGCGTATCCCTCTGAGGAAGGAACTCCTTTCTCAGGGGCTCGGCACCATATGGCACCCGCGTCCAGATCTGTGGAACCTCCAGGTGTGGCTCCTGGACGGGACGCGGCAGACTTAAGTGGTCTACCACAGGCCGTGGTAGACACCATCACTCAGGCTAGAGCTCCTTCAACAAGGCAAGCCTATGCTCTGAAGTGGAGTCTGTTCGCGAACTGGTGTTCTTCTCGCCGGGAAGACCCCCGAAGATGCACGATTGGAGTAGTGCTTTCTTTCCTGCAAGAAAGGTTGGAGCGTAGGCTGTCACCCTCCACCTTGAAGGTGTATGTGGCTGCTATCGCGGCCCATCACGATGCAGTGGACGGCCGGTCCGTGGGAAAGCATGATCTCATCGTGAGGTTCCTGAGGGGTGCCAGGAGGTTGAATCCGCCTAGGCCACCCCTGATGCCCTCCTGGGACCTCTCTATCGTCCTGGCGGGACTTCAGAGGGGTCCCTTTGAGCCGCTGGACTCAGTCGAGCTGAAATTCCTGTCGGCTAAGACAGCGCTCCTGACCGCGCTCACTTCCATCAAGAGGGTCGGGGACCTCCAAGCATTTTCGGTGAGCGAAGAGTGCCTTGTGTTCGGGCCGGACTACTCTCACGTTGTCCTGAGACCCCGGCCGGGATACGTGCCCAAGGTTCCCACCACGCCCTTCCGTGATCAGGTGGTGAACCTGCAAGCACTGCCTTCGGAGGAGGCAGATCCAGTCTTGGCGTTGCTGTGTCCCGTAAGAGCATTGCGCATATACGTGGACCGCACCCGGAGCTTCAGAAGCTCTGAGCAGCTCTTTGTCTGCCACGGAGGTCAGCAGAAAGGGAAGGCTGTCTCCAAGCAGAGGTTGGCCCACTGGATAGTGGAGGCCATCGCCTTGGCGTACCAATCCCAAGGCGAGCCGTGCCCCCTTGGGGTGAGGGCTCACTCCACATGGAGTGTTGCCTCCTCCTATGCGTGGTCGCACGGCGCCTCTTTGGCAGACAGCTGTAGAGCTGCGGGCTGGGCGACACCGAACACCTTCGCGAGATTTTACAGTCTCCGCGTGGAGCCAGTCTCTTCCCGTGTGTTGGGTAACAGGTAAGTGGCGGGAAGAGTTGGCCGGTGTCACGCTTGCTGCGCCATTCCCCCTCACCCGGGGATACGAGCGCCTGTTTTCCTCCTCCAGTTCAGTTCCCCGGACGGCGAACCCTGGTGGAGACCTCCAGCACCCCCGGCAGTCAGACTGGGCGGAGCAGTCTGACGCCAGGCCCAGTACTGGTGCTAGCTCGCCCGGGTCTCCGGTCAGCCCCTGTACTCGGCTAGGTGTCCGTATGGCCTGATTCCCTTCGGGTAATCCCACACGTGTATTCATCCACGGTACGGTTTCCCTCACGGTAAACCCGTGTCTTCCCTTTGGCAGAGCTCTGTCAGGCCCTGCTGGCAGCCCTCCTCCCTACTCCTAGGTAGGATCTGCCCCAGGGTCCAGTCGTATGTAGTACTGCCCCAGGCCTGGGTCAGTCCATATCAGTGTCTCCACATGTTACCTCCCTTCGGGCAGGATGTGGCCTCCGTAGCGCCCTTCTCCGGAAGGCTCGCTTCCCCGTCGTTACCGCCAAGCTGTAACAACAAATAGGAAAGACTTGAAGCAGTCTTTCATAGAAGGTCGAAATCCCTTCCGATTTCTTGGGGAAAGGAACAGCGGCTTGGCTATCTCCAGCAGCAATGTACTCAGTGGTCCCTGCGGGCACCAAGGTTAGCGAATTTGCGCTGGGGCGATGGGAAGGTTGCGACCTTCGCATGGCATTTGTCTGTCACGCACTAGCTTGTCAACATTTGCATGCACAAGGTCGTGACGGGGTTCAGGTTGTGGCGCTTTCCATATGACCCCTATGTCGTCACGACATAACTCGTAGTGACCGACAGATAGGGAACGTCTCGGTTACGTACGTAACCCTCGTTCCCTGATGGAGGGAACGGAGACGTTATGTCCCCATGCCACAATCTTGAACCATCGCTGGTTGCCAGGGACACGTTCTCGGCTCCTCAGCGGGTAAAACCGGATGAGTGGATGCACCTGTCGCCCTTTTATACCCGTATGCACGGGGAGTGGCTCAGGTATGCAAAATCCACTAGCCAATTTCATTGGCGTTTTCTCTTAAGTCAGAGATGATTGGGGCTTCCAAGTAAATCCCCTATGTCGTCACGACATAACGTCTCCGTTCCCTCCATCAGGGAACGAGGGTTACGTACGTAACCGAGACGTTATATAGTTAAAGGTGCAATAGGTGATTGTCTTCAGAAACATTTTTTGCTATGCTGGTTGAAAGTCGCTTCACATCCCTATAGCAATCATTAAATGAAGTGGTCTAAATGTATTTATGTATCTATATTTATATATTCTGTGGAAGGCATAGGACCAAGAGATGTTCATCCAGTCATAACGCTCGGAACTTTCCTACCTGCCTGTCAACATATGTTTTTGCTACACTAACAATAGTTTAACCATGGTATTGGTAGTAAAACCGTGGTTATACAAATAGTAATCAATACGCCCAAAAAACATGGTTACTATTCATATACTAAAACCATGGTTAATTTTTGTAAGGGAATTCAAGTTACAAATGGCCAGTACCGCTCTTTAAAAGTAAGGTAGATACAAAAGTTAAGTAAACAATAATTATCCCTGAATAACATTTAATTTGTCTGTTTTTATCTATTTTTCATCATCATACAGTTCCAAACGAAGTTGAATCAGAGTCAAAACATCTGAGAAGCACACAGACACGTTTAATTCCTGCGTGAATCTGTGTTTTTGAACGAATCGATTCGGATGAGTGATTCAATAACACCTACAGACCAGCAGAGAGTCACTGAAACTCCTCACCAGTGTTGCTGTCTTGTATCAGTAGTCTGAAAAGTAGCTATATTGTACAGTATGTAGTGTCACAGGGAATGTGTAATGAAATTGGTGTCCTAGTGAATGGTTTCTGTAATTCTATTGCGCTCAGTATGTAGGAGGCAAGACATCTAGGCAGAAAAAAACACAAATCATCATTTGTCTCCCTGTGATTTTATCTCCGGCTATTACCGTAATTTTCACTTTTTACAAAACAACAAAGAAGATAAGTTGAAAACGCCCTAAAGACACTTAATTTTAAAATTGAAATATAATTTGCTAACCATAGAGTAATTTAATGCTTCCCACCCCTGACTGGCACAGTAAAAATGTTCCTGGAGGCGACCAGATCATACTTTATATGACTGAACAAGATTATGAACCATAATTTCCTTTAAACAATTGGACCACTATCAAGGAAATGAAACAACGCTTAATGACAATGTTCATGCACCATTTCCTGGGATATTGTGAGCAGGTCACAGGAGTAGACTGTCCCTAGAGTAAGATCAGGCTGGCCTCTGGAGCAGTGGCCCAGATTCCCCCTGTGAAAAGTGAATTGATGTAGCCCCGAGGTACTGTGAAGATAGGATATCATTGGGAATAGAATGGGATGTGTATTGTAAGCACGCTTGCAGAAGGGAAACATAACAAACTCTTAGGCTTAGACTGAGAGCATTAGTTGTGTTAACTGACATTTTGAAATGAAATGTTTTTTTGTTTTTTTATTGAAATATAATTTAGTAAAACTTAAATCCTATTTCATTAACTCTATTAAAAATACATTTATACTTTAATTACATATAGAGATATATAATAATTCAATGTAATTGTTTTTGTATAATTACATTTGTATATTATATTCTATTGTATTTGTATAGACTGTATATTATATTATATTATATTGTATTATATTGTATTATATTATATTATATAAAAATAGGATACTTACATATAAACTCCTTAAAACAAACCTAATTGCTATTCAGATTTGTGAAAATATAAATATAATTAAATATGAGCAAATATACTTAATTACATTTATAAATATATATTTAAATGTTATTATATTCATATAATTAAATTTGTATATTATATTATATTATTTAATTTTAATTAAATATAAATATGAACAAATATATTTAATTACATTTATAAATACATATTTAAATATAATATAATAATATCATTTAATATAAATAAATAGAAACTTCTAAAAATAAACCTAAATCTATTTAATTATACTAAAAATGAAATGTGTTCAGGAAGAAAAATATATAAATATATATTTAAATGTAATTATATTTATATAATCATATTTTATATTAATTATTATTAAGCATGTCTTTATTGAGAAAGCATATAAGACAACTGAAAAATCTTCAAAGAAGCCAGTTTTTTAACTATCTTCCTACCCTCAGCATCCACATGTTCAATACACAGGAAGAAAGAAAAAAGGGAAAATACATTTTTGCTGCACATTGGCTAAGACAGACAAATATTACCATATCAAATACAAGTATCACATTTACATCAATCACTGGATTGAGAGGAATCTAACTATTCTTGTATTGCTATTTTGTTATTTTCAAGGAATTGTATAAAAAGATCCCATACTTTATAGTAATCTTTCAGTTTACCCTTAGTACTGTATGTCAGTTTTTCCTAAACAATACAGTGTGATAAATCTTTTAACCAATGACCAATTGATGGACCTTCTATTTTCTTCCAATAAAATGCTATTGACCGTCTTGCAAGAACTAAACAGATGTCTATCATTTTAATTTGATGTCTTGATACTGATATACCAACAAGAACAAGACCTAACACACATTTCAGGAGTCACTGGAATTGGTTTTAAAATAATTGAAGATATTAATGTCATCACTTTTTGCCAGAATGTCCGAATAACATCACATTCCCAAACACAGTGAAAAAACGTTCCCTTATATTTTTGGCATTTAAAGCAAACATCTGGAATATTAGGGTTAAATTTGTTCAACTTCTCAGGTGTAATATAAGTGCGCATTACCCAATTGTATTGAAGCAGTTTAAATCTAGTATTGATTGACAAATTCTGGGCTCTGACACATATTTCACTCCATTCTGAATCTGAAAAATCGTACTGTAAATCGGTACCCCAAGCAACTCTCTTAGATTCAGATGATTCTTTAGAGCTATTAACAAATTTACAATAAAGCAACGTAATTTTGTTAGTTCCTCATTAAACATAACTTGCTCTAATTCTGTTAACAATGGTCTGGACATTTTTATATGATATTTATATGTGTTATATTATATCATTTCTATATCATATCATTCTATATTATGTCATTATATCATTTTATTTAAATACAATAATACCAAACCTAACTCCATTTAATAATATTCAAATATAAAACAAATATGATGTTTTGAAAACAAACCTAATTCCATGAATGGTAACAGTAGACATTGTGCGTCTAGTAAATTGGTTGCCCAAGGAGGATTGTAGTAGTTGAAGTATGTCCTGTAAAAAGTATTTTTGTATTCTGACCTTTCTTTCTCGTCCGTCTTTAGTTTTGCTTTCTTTGGCAGCGGATAGATTTGATGTGCCTTTGTGTTGTAGGGTGATGTCAGCTGGGTTATTGGGAACACCTGCTGAATTACGCACAATGCTGCTACAAGAGGGAACAAAGGTTGAGACCTGTCCTTTCTGTGAGTGCATCCAAATAGCATTGTGTGTGTTCACGTGTACACATGTGCAACCCTGGAAACAGACACCCGGCATGGGTTCCAGCTTATTGTCAAAGAGGCAGCGTGCTTCCTCTGCTTTCTAAACCCCCTCACCATCCTTGCTCCTCATTTCTCTTCCATCACCTTTAATGTCTCTAATCAGAGGGTTTGAACTAGAGAGTGAAAGCCTTCATTTTAATGAGGACAACACCCTTCATTGTGCCCTCCATGGCCTGAACTTTATTAGTCGTAATACTCACATGGTGATCAATCTTTGACTTAAAAGAAATAGTTCAGTCAAAAATGAAAATGTTGTTCCTGCATGACTTTCTTTCTTGGAACACAAAAGGATAAATGTTGATAAGTGTACCGGATACTCATTTCTAATGAAAGTAAATGGCGTTTCTTAGTTTTTCTCATATATTCAGTTTCTTTTGAAGCCATAGAATATCTTTGAATGCGAAACTTGAAGCCTTTATTTATCGAGAATCTTTTCCTTTACTGTGACAATTGATTTGAGAGGGTTTTTCTTTCATTTTGCACTTCAGCAGCCTTAATCCACATGTTCTTTCATTAAATGGAAAATAAACTCTGAACTAGAGTTTAATGGCCTACTTTTATTAAACTTATGGTGCGTTTTTGCTCATTTGACAGCTTGACAGCCTCACTTTCATGATATTTAAAAGAGTGGCCAGGATATTCAACATTTCTCTTTTAATGTTCTAATGAAGAATGGTTTGGAAAAAATCAAACAACCAAATCAAAATGCTTTGAAAACAAGCACGCTTTTTAATATTACCAGTCATTTACTATAGAAGCCTGTTTCCACCATAGAATAAAATAAAAATGATATTTATATTATAATAATATTAAAAATAATATAATATAAAAATAATGTAATTTATTATCAAATATAATAAAAAATTAACACAGTTAATTGATTTTGAGGCTTATTTATTTCTGAAAAGTCAGAATTGCGAGATATAAAGAACTGACATTTTTTCTTTGTTTATATCTTGTTTTGTTTAGTTTAGTTTTGTTTTGTTTTGTTTTTCCACCATGGAATAAGATAATAAAAAAAATGTGCATTTAAAAAAAGTAATTATTAATTTTTATCTCACAATTTTGACTTTTTTTCTCAGAGTTGTGCATTTGTATCTCATAATTCTGAGTTTATATTTCACGATTCTGAGATAAAAATCTCCAATTACCTTTTTTTCTTTTTAATCCAGTGGCAGAAACGGGCTTCCATAATTTACGGTTTTATTCAAAGACTGAATATTCAAACTTTTCCCCTTCATGCTTGCTTGCTAGACTTTTATTTATTTATTTATTTATTCATTCATTCATCTATCACAAGCAAATTGCACTGCATGATTAATTCACTAGTGTAAATATTTCTCAAGTGTAAATATTACTGTTTGTTTGGGTTTTAAAGAGTAATTTACTACCAGAATATACTCCTTCACTACATTACTATCTCCATTACCCTGCCCAGCTTGATCCAAAAACATGTTGGATGCAAAAAAAAATCCATAACACTAAAGAGAAAAACAAAACGATTCAATGAATAGTTATGTCTAGAGTATGTTCTAATTCCTCGGTCTCTTCAGACTGTATAGTCTCCCATGTAGCGTTCAAGGCGAGCAAGCCTGAGGGTGAAGTGGGAAGTCTTTGTTTTGACACTGTGGGAAAGCAAGCTTTGTTCTTACTTATCTTATTCCTCAGGGATGCACTGTGCTCTCTCTCACCACCCTGAGCGCAGAGCTGCAGACATGCATTCAAAAGTGAAGGCTTTCATGTGGCTGTATCAGCATACATGCACAGATCCCCCATCTCCAGCAAAGACTTGGAGCAATGGAGGCATTTTCAAAATAGTGTCTGGCTTTGTCTTAGTATAAATTAGGAAAGAATGTGGCATATGTTACGACTGCCCCACATACTGTATATAAAAATACCTGTGAGAATGGTTAACAGTAAACACCAAGAAGTACAGAAGTCCTTTTTCATACTAACACTAATACAATGTTTGTTTGTTTGTTTTTCATTTCCATTTTTATTTTTTTATTTTATTTTATTATTTATTTATTTATTTAAATTATTTTATTTTATTTATTTGTTTATTTTACTTTATTTTATTTTATTTTTATATAGGGGACACTAATTGTCATGCATTTTACTCCAGTAAACTACTTTTACCGAGTGAACTACTTTAATAAATTACTGAAACATTTTAAATGTTTCACAAAGAGATCTTTTTTGTGGTGTTGGGGCATGCTGACACAATGGAACCTGCTAATAAAATAGCCTATCATATGCTTTTCAGCTCAATTTTAAATAAAAAATTACTGTGTTTTAATGTAAATTTAGCTGACAAGAATTTTAGCTGAATTAATTTTTCATTGTGAAGACAAAATTCATGAAACAGAATAATGTAAATTATATATCAAGTCACTGTTTTGACCAACAAATATTGTAATTCTGAATATTATAAAGATATAATTTATATTAATGTGACAAAGTGAGACATATTTGGGTTTTACATATAGCTTGTAGTTAATATATATATTTAGTTTTGTGTATTTATATTTATATTTATTTTTATATTACATTTATATATTTTTATATATTTATTTTTATATTACATTCATATATTTATATAAATTATCGGTAACACTTTATTTTAGGGTCTCTTAACTAGTTGCTTATTAGCATGCATATTATTAGAATATTAGCCATTTATTAGTAGTAATTAAGCACATATTAATGCCTTATTCTACATGACCTCATTCTACATCCCTATACCCAATACCTAAACTTAACAACTACCCATTAATAAGCAGCAAATTAGGAATTTATTAAGGGAAAAGTCATAGTTAATAGTGAATAAGTGTTCCCTATTCTAAAGTGTTACCAAATTATCTTTATATATTTATATATTTATTGAGGCTATATATTCGATTTGTTATATATTTATGTTTATGCCTTATTCTTTACTTATTTGTCATTTCCTTGAGGTTGTTATTCCATGCATTTTGCCATGTGCATAAACACATATTGTGTTCTGTGTCTGAGTGTTCTGTCCTGAGGCAAAATATAAGTCCATATGTCCATAGCAAGAGAGAAAGCACTCCATAGGGAACATTGTGACAAGTAACCCAGACCGGTTTTCATCTATCCTATCGGATTTCTGAGAGAGGTGTGAAACATGAAGGGAGGGTAAAAAGAGGACAGTATAAGCTCAAGGCTCACATTCATAGGGTAATGCCATTTGCAAACCTCATGGCTTTGGTACATAAACGAACAACCCCATTAAATGTTTCCTCTCCACCCCAAACTGAATGAATATCAGTGATATTTGCCACAAAGACACACCCACAATCTGCCACTGGCATTAGATGTTTTTCATATTTTGAGAATCACATGATCAAATTTTTCCTGAACATTTACTAATGTGCACCAATGTCTCTTCACATTAAATGGGAAGGTGTGCCACAACCTCCCTTGGGGTGCATTTCCCAATTACTTTTGCTCCCCAAGCCAAGATCATTTGTTAACAAATATAGCATGCCCAACTGTAAAGTGCATAAACTTGATACGAAATTGTGTTTAAATGCATGACTGGAGTACTGAAATGGTTCCAGGGGCTTATTACTTACACCTTATTAGGAAAAAAAGCATTGAAGTTTTCAATGGGTAAAGTGATCTTGAGCGGAAAGATCAAGCTGCCTGCATTACAAGCAGCCAACAAAATGTTTCTTTGTTTCCTAAAGCAAAAAGATCATACATGATCTCTCTCTCTCTTCTCTCTTAAGTGTTCTTAAGAGCTGCAGATTTCATCCACCCAAAAAGAGATTAAGATATTTTGATGGATTACATTAAACGGAAAGGTTATGAGAAACATGTCTGTCTTTATTTCTGTGATGAATCATACTGTAGGATGACAGTCTCTTGTATAGTCTTTTGAATAAACTTTGTCCATTTGATTTTCTGTGAAAAATGCATGCATCTGTTTCTGTTATATGGTCTAAATGCTCAAGATGTTGGTGGTTGAAAAGTCTATGACAGCGTCGCTGTGTCTATTTATTTCCAGAGGATAGACATTATGCTAATGCACATAGGTTCCCAGTGCTCCTTGAGACGGCATTTCGGGAACACATCAATGATAGGTTATGTAAAAATTATACAGCCTGTTCTTTATATTCTAATTTACTTGAATTTATTAATTAATTTTTTCATTATTGTAAGGGGTAGGTTTAGGGTTGGGGTAGGTGTAGACGTTAAAAAAACAATCTTATAGGTAGAAAATGAATTTCATTGTTCATTTCCTGTCAGAGCTGTGTCCCTTCTAGCCACAACTCACCTAACCCTGTCCCTAAATTTAACCTCCACAGAAATCGTACAAGTGACGTCGTACGAATTTGTATGAATCAGCCACCTTGTAAAATACGGACAAATGTCCGTGAGATAGCGTTGAACATACTTTGGTTAAAATTCTTCAATGGTCGTGTAAAACAACACTCTTTTACCTTTAACCTAACACTCTTTACCCCTCACACAAATGGTACAACATCATACGAGTTAGGTCGTACGAATATGAATTAGCCAAAGCATAAAATAAGTACAAATGGGTCACGAGCTTGCGTTGATATATCTTATGATAAATGAGTACTTGAATTAACCACCAATTCACCAAAACATAAAATAAATAATAAATTTCTTTGTTTAAATTAAGATTGATAAAGCTGTGTTGAAGGCAGATTAAAGCAAGTAATCAAGCCAAATCTCAGATCTGTGCATTACATTAATTTCGCTGTGAGTCCCTCATTTGTACCCATATACTGTATCTGTTACGAATCCTGGCCATGCTCTCCCGGTTAACCCCCACTAGAGGTCACCCGTTCACCACAGTGACTATTTTCACTCACAAGCACATTGGACTCCATTTCCCACCATCCATTGCACTCCCTAATCACGCACAGCTGTTCTCAATTATCACACCCACACCTGATCACCATTTCACAATCACCACCACTCACTACTTAAGCCTGGGACTTGCTCTTGCACACCGCCGAGTATTGTTAGCCTGCTACCTTACAAAGCGTTCTTAGTTTTCATAGCCTTGCCTTGCCTTGCCTTGCCTTGCCTTGCCTTGCCTTGCCTTGCCTTGCCTTGCCTTGCCTTGCCTTGCCTTGCCTTGCCTTGCCTTGCCTTGCCTTGCCTTGCCTTGTTTTCCTTTCCGTGTCTGACCCTGCCCGTGTTTTCTGGTTTTACCCTTTGCCTCTGCCGTTTGGACTCTGTTCGCTCCCCGTTTGGATTATTGCTCTCGACTCTGGATTATCTCTCTGCCTTGCCCCTTTGGATACTGTTCGCTGATAGTTGACCCTCGCTTGCTCCACGGATTGCGCTGTCTTGCCTCCACCATACCTGTTTGCCAATCTCTGACCCTGCCTGTCTTGACCATGTTGTTTAATAAAGCTTTGCAAATGGATCCGCACGTCTCACGTCTCGTCAGCCCCGTAACAGAATCAATGGGAGATTTTGATTCTGTAAAATATTTCTGTTGGTTCCAGTATGGCTCGATATTGAAAGACTGACCTGTCACATTTGAAGATAAGCCTGTTTTTTATGCCCCAGACATACTAATGGTCCAGACAAGAGGATGTGACATTACAGAATATTTCCATTAATTATTGTAATGTTGCTCTGTTCAGACCTGTTATTTACAGAGGCTGATGAGCTGAACAAATGCATGTTTCTTTAATATGATAACTGGTGAGCATGTTTTAGATTCTTTAAAGGGAACAGATAGTTTAAAAGCATGTCATATAAGCAAACTGCCAAATATTAATCAAATATAAAACCTAAAGGACATAATGCGACTTCTAATAAGCATTTAGCCTATAGTCATGGGCTTATGTAAACCTCCTTGCAAAGATGGAGGATGTTTCTTCTTGGTTTCCTACCGACGAGTAAATAAACATTGGCCTTTATGAAATTGTGGACATCTCTGGACAAGTACAGTATTATTCCCCATAAAGTTCTGGCATATCCCTCAAAGCTGAAGTGATTTCAACACCTGTTTCTTTTTTCCTTCAGATCCTCCTCTAAGTATTTCCAGCCTGAAACCTGGCAATAAAAACGTTTACTTGCAAGACATTGTCCATTTTAAGCAGAGAGCAGTGTTAGGATTTTAATAGCAATTAGTGAGTGTGCGGCTGAGGAAATTATGTTAATTAAACAGCACAGCTGTGCGCTACGAGGGACATTTTAACTAACTAATGCTAATATTGTCAGCATACAAAAGCGTGCGAAATGAGGCACACAGCATGTTCACTGTAATTTTCTGGTAAAGTGAAGAAGAAAATGATTTTGAATAGCAATTTCGCAAATGCACAAAAGAGTCTTTTTATTGCTAAAGCAAACTGAAGAATGCGACCATTTATTATAGACATCCGTTGAGTTTCCTTTTTAGTAGATTCAGAGAAACCAGTGTATATCTGCTAGGGGGAGTTGTGTACAGTACTATAGAACCTTACAGTTTTTCAATTATGATTCTAGAAGCGACAATGCACTCTTAGAAGAAAAGGTTCTATATAGAACCTTAAAAGGTTCTATCAGGCGCTACATATTTGGAACCCCTAAAAGGTTCTATATAGAACCCTTTTTAAGGGTTCAATCAAAAGAACCCTTTAGGGTTCTTTGTAACCAGGAAAAAGGTTCTATATAGAACCCTTTAGGGGTTCCCATCATGGGATCATTCTTTGTATTTATTATTTTTTTTTGTTTTAATTCAATTTTAAGGCTTAAACAGCTCATATAACTAATTTATCACTAGAAAAACTGAAATATCCATATAAATATAAACCTATAAACCAAGTAGTCTGACTTTTTTTTTCTTCTTCTTCTTCTTTTTTGTATGCTGCAACTTTCCCCAATTCTGTAACCCATGAAAGATGGTGAACCACATGTTTCTGAAAAGGGAGCTAAAAGACTAACTATAGTATTGTTTTTTAAATTTATAGGAATTAAATATTAATTTTACATTCAGATAAGCATTTAAACAATAAAAACAAAGGACCCACGACAATTTCAGCACTGGTATTTCACCGCTGACTGAATTTAACTGAGTGATGGCTTTTGGATGCTCCATACTGAACAAAACGTAGACAGCAAACAGATTCTTCTGGCATCTCTGTGTTATTGGTCAGTGACACATCCATTTTGATGCTAACTCTCCTTGCGATGAGTAGACTTGACATCCTAAGATGGGGATACAAGTCAGAGAAACATTTATTAGACCTATGAGAGTATAGTACAACAGGAAAAAGAAAGGAATCTCTCACAATTAAATCAAATCTTAAAACTTACTTGAATTAGAGAGGAGTGTGGTGTTTTCATCTGTATGTTGATGAACAAACAAGTAATGCTGCGCTCCAGACCTGCAGTGACAGTGCAAAATATTTATTTATTTATCAATCAATCGTAAGAACCTGCATGACAAAACATGGAAAATAGAAAAAAAAACCATATCAGTAACTTCAGATTAGCTGATTGATGAGTTTCAGTTGGTACTGTGAGGAAAAAGAAATAATGTACCTTTTGTGTTACTGTTTTGCAGCAGGTTGCTCATGTTTCCTCTGACTTCCACTTTTCAACACTTTGATAAACTGGTGGTAAAACTTTAAAAGTGCTCTCTGATTTAGATGAACATCTACAACCACCAAATACAGCGTGTTTAGAATATTATACAATTACTTCAGCAAAACAAATAATTATATTTGACTATACTATAACTGCACACACCAAATACTCACAGTTATCCACAGAAAAATGGAAACATCTCCATCAGCTGCTTCTGTCTTTGTTCTTCTTGGTGTTAATTCATGTTTATAACAGCAGTCTGACGGTGATTTGACCGAGACTTTGTTTCATCTTTTCCTATAACGTTATGTATAGGTCCAATACAATCTACAGGGGAAAATTAAAATAAAAATTACGTTATACTATATCATGAACTATCGTCAGCATTATTAATCAATTCACAACAGTTTTTATCAAGATAACGTTACTTTAGGGATTCGTGTTTAAAATGACAAACCTCCCGGAGAATTGCGCAGGCCTGGACAAACTTTCTTCTTTTAGCTTCTTGAAATAAATGTGTAAGGTTAGGCTAACTAAAAATGTCAAGGGTTTAGTTAAAAGTAATTAAAATAAGCTCAAATGAATTAATTTTCTCACTTACCAATGTAACCGTCGTTCTCCTCAGAGCTGAGCGCACCGTGAACCGTTGAAGTTTACATTGTGGCGCTCGCGCGCTTTTAAGTGGTCACTCTCGTGAGAGGCGCGCGACTGAAATGATCCGCTGTGCAGACGGGACAAAACTGATAAACACACATAAACACACGTTCAAGCCGTTTATGTCAAAGATCAGTTTATGTATCTGTTTGGAGGGATGAGTTATAAGAAAAGCCTTTTAGAATCTAAATGAACTCTCACTGCTAGAACACATGCATTTCTACCAGATCAGTTTGTTGGTATAATAATAGGTTGATTCAGTGCCGATGTAAATTTTAAGTTTATTTTCTTTGGAATAAAGGTGTGTCAAAGTAAAATTGAAATAAAAGCACAAATATAATGTAGTATAATAATATTAAATAGCCTAATGTGGAAACATACATAAAGCATAGTTTAGCCCAAAGAACCCTTTTGTGGCAAAAAGGGTTATTTCTCCTTATATAGAACCTTTTTGGCATAAAGGGTTCTTTGGAGTTGAGTATAGAACCCTAGGGTATATAGAATCCCAAAGAACCTTTTTTTCTAAGAGTGATCCATTGTTCAGCATGTAAATGTATTTATGGACTATTTGTTTTGTTTGGCAGTTGGTTTGCATGTTTCTTCTAGTTTTTTTTTGTCCTCGTGCCTTTATTTCTGCATGGCTTTGAAAGGAAAATCAGTGTATGCAAGTGTGTGTTTGTGAGATTTGAAAATGCCATCACAATGTCTCAGTAATGAGGAAGGCCAGGAACGGTGCCAACAAAAAGAGCCGGCCTGTTTTGTATTTCCCTTCATTATCAGCCTCAATAAGACCTGAGTGATTTCTAACAGGCCCATAAAAACACTCTATAAATCTGTCCAACTTTACCTTCAGCCATTTCCCTCTGCCATTCTGGGGAGTTCATAAGCAATGCATTTCTCTTTGATGCGCCGATTCAAATCACTTGCATCAACCTCTGTTTATTGCTTGGCATTAAAGCTGTCGCGGGCAGATATGTTCTGCATGGGTGAATGAGGCATGGGTTTCGATAAAGGACATTAAAATGTGTCAAAATAAATGTGTTGGTCCCACACGAGGATATGACATTGTGTTAAAGTAACTTTGTATTAAGTGTATGTACAGTAGGGTCCAAAAGTCTGAAACCACCAGTGAAATTCCAGTAGTAATTTATGTCAGCATAAGAACTGAAGTTTTAATTTAAGTCTATTATATAAGTCTTATTATATTAGATCTAAGTACTCATCGAGACTTAGATCAGAAATAGATCATCTAGATCATCTATTTAATCAGAAATAACAATAATATAGTAAATATAGTAAATATAGTAAAAACAGTAATATTGTAAAATATTTTTTAAATATTTATTTTATTCTCTATTTTAATATCTTTTAATATGTAATTTTGAATTTCCAGCATTACTTCAGTCTTTGGTGTGTCACGTGATCCTTAAGAGTTCAAAACAAACCAAATATTGATTTAGTCCTCAGGAAACATTTTACTGATGATGATTATGATGATGATCATCATCATATAACATACCACAAGCTACCAAGCAAAGGAAGTAGACAGAATGGAAAAAATAAAGATAACGCATGGGAAATTGCACAAATGACAGCCAGCAACTCAATTCACCATCCTTGACTTCATTCCCTCCCCTCACACCACAAGTTCAAGTGGCTTTTACAACCTTGTCTTCTTCTAATTCAGCTGCTAGTAATTGGTAGCAATAATTATATAGGCACTCACATTGGTATATGAGGCAGGGTGTGCCCAGGGCAACAATAGGATCATCAACGCCTTCATTACCCATGGGAAACACTTACATCTCTCTCCAGCTAAGGAAAGCTCAGGCTAAGACAGCGGAAAAACAAAATAGCAGGCATGTAACAGACCGCAGATGCTCCATTTATGCTTCTCACTCCTTTTTGGGACCATTTCCAAATATTCTAAGAACAATCTTTAGGTTTTAGTTTATAACCATAAAGTAACATTCCACAAACTTTCTGGGAACCAAAAATTGTTTGCTGGATCTGCCCTGCTCCCCTAAAGGTAACTCTTTAAAGGCAGAGAACGAGAGAGCTCTTCTGAAGTAATTGCAACTTTAATAACGTGTGAAAACGCTAGTTTGGCTTGCCACCTTCTATGAAGCTTAAGGGAAAAAATGATAGTGTTAGAATGCACAATACAACACAACGACAGAGGTGACTGATGCAGTAGTCAGGAGTCCATTATATGCCTCACAGATAAGGTTAATGCCGTGACAGCGTATAGGGACAGACTAGAGCCATGAATCTCCTCAAAAGGTCAATCATATTCAGCACTGCTTTTCATATTTTATTTATATAGCTCATTGTTTGATGGCTGGGTGGTCATGTGGCACTTGCTGAATCTTTTAACTTATTTTTTAATGCTATTTAAGACTGCCTAAGAGCCAAAGCTGTTAAACCCGATCCAAGGATCAAGAAGACAAAGCTTTGAAATACAGACGGCAGACAATTCAATGACTCAGTGTGCAATACCCATTAAATCAACCAAGCTCAACATATATATCTCTGCGGGGAGATTCATAAGCTATTTTGAGCAAGAGCAATTATGTGAATAGCGTGCACTCTGACTCCCCTGTCTCACTGTTCTTAAATTGATTTGGTTCGTTATGGATTCTACGTAAACGTCCAGCATATTCCGATGAAACAGCCTGCTAACTGTTTAGTCACTCTTGGAGAGGTTATGTGGGGGATTTTTGGAGGGGGATGCTGAGTCATCCACAGGTAAATTGCAGTGGTATTGGACAGTTCAGATAGTAAAAAAAAAGTCAGTTCTTGTGAATTAAACATGAACAAACATCAGGCAAGAATTGCCTTTTTCTTCCTAATGCTCCATTTCTCTTTAAAACAGTAAACACCTAGCACCAATAAACGGTTAATCATTAGCGAAAAGGGCTATCATTTTGGAAGTTGAGTAAATACTATAGGCTTGAAAGGCTTCCTGGAATGTGAGGAATGTTCAAGTTCCTGTACACAAAGAATTAAAGTGTGGAATTACAGCCTCTGGAGTAAGCTATTATTGCATTGAAATAAAGCATTACACAAAAGTTAGATCCAAGCATCGATTATAATTGGCTGAGCAGCTTTCCAAAAGTATTGTTGTTGTTTTTTTAGTAGAGTTAATTGAGACTTTTTACTGTGGGTTTCACTCCGCTTGTCCATCAGTCTGTGCATCAGTTTAGACTCTTTATGAAGGTTACATCATCACGCCAGAAGGTGGCGACAAGGGACCGCCTTTATAAATGAGTCACTGAATCAACTCTTTCAATAACACTGCTTCATTCAGGAACTAGACTTTGTGGGCAATGACTCAAAAACAAAATACTGTTGTTTGGGGAGATATTGCCTTGGAACAAAATTCAACCAAGTTGCCTAACTGTGTCTATGTAAGTTAATTTAGCTCTTATTTATTAAACAGTTTAGTTTAAAAATAGCCTAACAGTCATACGTTTTTTTTTTTGTTTGTTTTTTATTGAGCCAAGCGACCAGCTTCTACCATTTATATACTGTAATTTTTTTTTTGATAGGTAAAAGTTTACTAAACTTGAACTTTGCTAAACCAAGAAACTTCCTCACACATATTCGCTCTCCAGTGTTCGTGTTTTACCGCTGGAATGGCTTAAA
This sequence comes from Barbus barbus, assembly GCF_936440315.1. Classification (NCBI taxonomy): domain Eukaryota; kingdom Metazoa; phylum Chordata; class Actinopteri; order Cypriniformes; family Cyprinidae; genus Barbus; species Barbus barbus. The sequence continues at coordinate 21,965,446 of NC_136750.1, forward strand.
GTGCCCCTAGTATGGATTTTTGAAAATGACCTTTCATGCGGAGTGTTACACAGCTCTTAAGTGATTGCAAACATCCTGCAAAGTTTTAAATCTGAAAGTGCACCTTTTATAAAGTTATTGTCTCTCAAAAGAAATAGTCGACTCTGAATCATTGAAACGAGTCGTTTTTAAAACGAATCCCAAGCCATTTCAAGTTGATGTCAAAATTAAACATTAGCATAATACCTGCCCATTTGTTGCGCTTTCACGTTTGTCTGAATGAAACTGCAAATTCATTCTTTGCCACTAGTACCACTTTTAAACGTTAAAAGCTCACAAACACTGTTTTAAATTAAATCGACCAATCACCACAGATTAGCGTCATGCAAAGGAGGGGTTTGGGAAAATTAATCGTTAAACGAATCGTTTGGGAGTCGTTGAGCAAATAAGGTAAAAAATAAATGCATATTATAAGAAAATCTAAGTATTTTTTGACCTTGCATGCATGTCAACCTGTTGTTGGGGACTCCCAAAACCAAAATATGAATCTTTCATAACCCATAATAGGGGCACTTTAAAAATCTGCGTCAAAGACGAAATAGTTTGTTTTAAAAAATATTGTAGGCTATAAATGGGTTACATCCCAAATTACTCATAAAAGCTGTTTTTAGTAGACTTAATACATGACCAATCAAATGTTTTGAGTCAACAAGAAATGTAGGCTATATTGTATTCAGCAAGGATTAGGCTACATTTCGAATTGTTTGAACTTTATGTTCATCATAGAATCCTGAAAAAAAAATGTATCATGGTTTCCACAAAATAATTAATTTTAATAAATGATTTTTAAAATTGGTAATTAAAAAAATTAATAAAAATAGAAAAGGTCGTAGTGCCAAACACTCGTCCAAAAGTCCAAAACTAATAATAATAAATATTACATGAGCTACAAATCATTATATTTCAAAGGATTCTAAAGGATCATGTGACAACGAAGACTTTATGACTGAAAATTCAGCTTTTCCATCACAGGAATACATTGCATATTAAAATTTAAAACACATAATGCAAATTGTAATAATATTTCACAGCATTACTGTTTTTACTGTATTTTTGACCAAATAAATGCACCCTAAGTGAGCATTAGAGCTTCTTTCAGATACATTATCTTAGACTTTTGAATAGTAGTATTTCTTCTTAATTATAATTAATATACTTAAATGTATTATATTTCAAGAAAAGGGATTTTAGGCTGAGGCATTGCCAGGGTTAAAATATACTAAACTAATGAATGCCTTGACAGATTAAGATTGTCAGTGAAACCACATACACTGAGCTGATTGACCAATATGGCGGATTGGCAGCTGAATACTGATGAACTGATATTTGAAAAACACAATCGCCCCTGGGACCCCCCTCTCCACGCAAAGCAGAAGAGGTTGGCAGAGACCACAGAGCGTGGCCTCTCATTTCCAATCACTAGGGAGGCTTTAATGAGAGACAAACACCAGGCACTCCCTCAGGACCATGAGGGATAAATTCATGCTCAGTGATTAAAATGGCAGACAGCACAGGTGCTGAGTTTGCTCAATGTCAGGGACATCACAACTTTCCTGTTCTGAGTTGAAGAGTTTAATATCGAGTTTAGTTTTAGGCTCTTTATGTCTTCAGGCTAAACATGTGCTAGACTGCCATCTGCTGGTAGAAGTGTAATCAAAACTGTCACAAATGAGAGTCAGTCTGTGCAAGAACTATAAATACTTCATCTTATTTTAGGTGTCTGTGTGCAGTGGTAGATATAAAAAGACAAGAAATGTTTGGGGATTTCAAAAACTTCTTAAAAATGACTAATCCTTTTGATCTTTTTGTCTGTTTAGTGAACTTTGTATGTTATTTTTTGCCAGGCGTTAATCAGAAGACTGCTCATTGAGGGAGAACGAACAGAAATGATGAATCACCGCATGATATGTATGTAACATAAAATTACACAGACAAACATCTTTGGGTAGATATTTTTAACTTTGAAGGATAAAACCCAGCATGCAACATGGGTTGTATATGCTTATATTTGAATACAAATCCACTATCATACCAAGCAGATAATAAGATATACACAAGTGTGAAACTGCAGTGTTGGTTTTAGCCAGTTTTCAAGTTAGCACCACACACACAAAAGCACTCGTGTGTTTTTTACATCCCATTGGTGATTCAATTCTCACACTGTTCTGCTCAGTGAGTGAGTCTTTTTCTATTATAGCCACTTATTTGAAGAGGAGTGCTTCTGATTCAGCCTCAGTTGTGCTATCACTGCATCTTGAAGAGAAACAGTAAAAGTACTTTGAACCTGGTTACCGTACAAGTGGGTGGTATTTCAAAGATTTCCAGTAGCTTTTCTAATCTAATTTCACCTTCCCTTCAAATATTAAATTGTTTTTCATTTACCACCTCAATTCCCCTGCCTCTAAGGGCCGCGTCTTACCCTCACTCTTGAGGCTGGATTTCGCAAAGGGTTTATTAAAATATATCATATGATATTTTGCTCAAGAAAGGCGTGACAAGTGGGTAAAAAAATATATAAATCCTCCTGCCACCCTCCATTCCCCTTCTTTTAGAGCTGCATATTTTGACCTAGATTCAAGGCTGTGTTGTTTGAAATTTAAAATAAAGAATATTTTGTAAAATTGTCCATTTTAGATAAGATGGGTTTTTTTTTTTATCGTTATATGCTCATTTTAATGTCACATGTATTTAGAATAAGGAATATTTAAAAATGCCAGTATCTCAATATATTAGAATATTTATATTTGAGTTTCATTAAACGACCATCTCTGCAGTATAAATTCAGGGTATCTCTTGTTCTTTGAAACCACAATAATGGGGAAGACTGCTGAATTGGCAATGATCCAGAAGACGAACATTGACGCCCTCCACAAAGAGGGTAAGTCACAGAGGGTCATTACTGAAAGGTGTGGCTGTTTACAGAGTGCTGTATCAAAGCATATTTAATGCAAAGTTGAATGGAAGGAAGAAATTGGGTAGGAAAATGTGCACAAGCAACAGGGATGACTGCAAGCTTGAGAATATTGTCAAGCAAAGCTGATTCAAACACTTGGGAGAGCTTCACAAGGAGTGGATTGAAGCTGGAGTCAGTGCATCAAGAGTCACCACGCTCAGACGTCTTCAGGAAAAGGGCTACCAAGCCACTTCTGAACCAGAGACAACGTCAGAAGCATCTTACCTGGGCTGTGGAGAAAAAGAACTGGTCGGTGGTCCAAAGTCCTCTTTTCAGATAAATTTACATTTTGCATTTCATTTGGAAATCAATGTCTGGAGTCTGGAGGAAGACTGGAGAGGCACAGATCCCAAGCTGCTTGAAGTCCAGTTTGAAGTTTCCACAGTCAGTGATGATTTGGGGTGCTGTGACGTCTGCTGGTGTTGGTCCGTTGTGTTTTATCAAGTCCAGAGTCAATGCAGCCGTCCACCAGGAGATTTTGGAGCACTTTATGCTTCCATCTGCTGACAAGCTTTATGGAGATGCTGATTTGCTTTTCCAGCAGGACTTTAGCACCTGTCCACACTGCCAAAACCACTTCCAAGTGTTTTGCTGACCATGACATTACTGTGCTTGATTGACCAACCAACATGCCTGACCCGAACCCCATATGGAATCTATGGGATATTTTCAAGAGAAAGATGAGAAACAGTCGATCCAACAATACAGACGAGCTGAAGGCTCAATAGTGCCTCAGCAGAGCCACAGGCTGATCGCTTCCATGCCATTCCTCACTGATGCTGGAGTTTGTGCTAAAGGAGCCCTGACAAAGTACTGAGTGCATAAATCAACATACTTTAAATAACTTGAACTTTTCTGCTTTGCAAATCCTTTTTTTTTTAACGAACTTAGGAAATATTCTTATATTTTGAGATACTGGATTTTGACTTTCATGAGCTGTAAGCTCTAATCATCAAAATTAAAACAAAAAAACTTTTGAAATGTCTTACTTTACATGTAATGAATCTAAAATATATATGAAAGTTTCACTTTTTGAAACAAGTTACAAAAAAATTTAGTTTTTCACGATATTCTAATTTTTTGAGATGTACCTGTAATTATAGTTAACTAAAACTGAAACAAAATTTAAAACAATTAAAAACATTTTTGCTACTTAAAATACAATAAATGTTAACTGAAATCACATAAGAAATTTAGTAATGGTGTACTAAACTAAACTGCTAAAATGTCAAAACACAGCAAAATTAAATGAAAATGAAAAAATAAAATATAGAAAAATAAAAACTCATTCAAAATATTATAAAAATTAGTACCCCAATTATACTATAATAACAATGATTCAAATGATATAATTTTTAAATTAGTTTTTTATATTATTTTAATGTCCTATGTGACCTTGGACCACAAAACCAGTCTTAAGTCGCTGGGGTATATTTGTAGCAATAGCCAAAAAAATACATTGTATGGGTCAAAATTATTGATATTTCTTTTATGCCAAAAATCATTAAGTAAAGATCATGTTCCATGAAGATATTTTGTAAATTTCCTACTGTAAATATATCAAAACTTAATTTTTGATTAGTAATATGCATTGCTAAGAACTTAATTTGGACAACTTTAAAGGTGATTTTCTCAATATTTAGATTTCTTTGCACCGTCAGAATCCAGATTGTCAAATAGATGTATCTCGGCCAAATATTGTCCTATCATAACAAACCATACATCGATGGAAAGCTTATTTATTCATGTATTCATTTCGAAAAATTTACCCTTATGACTGGTTTTGTGGTCCAGGGTCACATAGCTATGTGTTGTACTTATCAGGGAATAATATAATTAATCTTTTTCTTTTTTTTTTTTTTTGGCAGAACTTTTAGTCTGTGCAGTAAATTCCATTTAAATTCCATAAAAAATTTCAATTTCAACATCCTGCAGGTTGTGGCCAACTGAAACTCAATTCTTAAATGCAATTTCAGCATCCAAAGCTGATCAATCATATAAGGCTGTTCAGTCACAATATCAATTTGTAGGCTAACCAGGAAATCTAGTTATGCTGTAGGAAAAAAAAAGACTCTTCAAGTAATGTTAACTACAGACTTTATTTTACTCGTAAACCAAACACCACCATTCTAAAAACTCATAGGAAATTGACTCGAAGTTGACTTGAAAATACAAAATCTCTTCCATTTTTGAGGATTTTTCAGATTTAATGCTATGCATTACTAATTCTGTACCAGCAGGTGGCAGGAGTCAACTTTATTTTATTTTATTTTTTTTATTTTTTTTATCAGACCCAGATTTATTTTTTTCATTGGCTTTGCCTATTTTGTTCGATGAAATCCATCTGACAGAGCAGATAGCTACTGCTTTATTTTTGTTGAAAAGTATTTAGATAAAGTGCAACATGACCTTTAGTTTCCCAGAGAATAATCACAATAAAAACAGCACTACCACTAAATCCATCAGACTCTTGATTCTGTGCACCCCGTGGGGTGAAATCCCAAAGGGACTTCGGTGGGATTGGACTTTAGCTACTTAGCCCAACACCCTGGCCCAATAATTAGAGCCACAGGGGGGTGGTAAAGCTCTTTCCTCAGACCTGATTAAAAGAATTCATTGGTTATCAAAGAAGCAGAGCTGTGTTTACAGTACAGTTCTCCGGCAGGCTCTGTTACATAACCCCCTTCAGAGTAAATCTGTAAAATCAGCAGCGTCACCTGAGAGGGGTCTAGCTTGAGGCGAGAACAGTCGACAGTCAGTCGACAGGTGATTATGTTCTTCATTAGGGAACAAGGACTGTAAGGAGTTCTTATCACCTGCCACAGCAACCTTCACAAATAAACAACGGCATCATTTCCAAAACGTCCAGAAAGTTTTTAGACAGTCAAAAGCTTAGAATAAACCTCTGACATCTACAAAAAAACAATAAAAAACTATATTGTTGCCCAGCTCTTTATATAAAGTTGGATATAAATATGTCAAATTTTATCAATATACATACAGTATACTCATGTAGAGCTATATATATAACTAGAAATTGATATTATGGATAAAGGACATTTTAGAAGTTAAATATGCCTTGATTGATTTGTTTTTTTACAAACATGCAGCTTTTCACTTCACAAGACAACTTTTGGATGATTTTGTCGGCTGTTTGGACTCTCATTCTGATGGCACCCATTCACTGCAGAGGATCCATTGGTGAACAAGAGATGTTATGCTAAATTTCTCCTAATCTGTTCCGATGATCACAACAGACTCATTTATATCTTGAATGGTCTGAGGATGAAGTTGGGAGTCGCTGGAAGATAAATATGTGGTTTACAAAGTCTTTAGCCTAAGAATAATTTTACATGTACTGTACTTTATGAAGTCGTATCTTTAATATTTCAGCGTTAAATTTTGAGGTGACTTGGCCCTGAGATTTTCCAGCTTGGGGAGAATGAACTTCAAAGCCAGTAGGAGAAGAGAAGAGCCAAGTGGGAGGACTTGGCTTGACGTTGGAGATGTGGCTTCAGATGCCCACAGGGTCAGCAGATCACATCAATATACGTGATAAGAAACGAACATTTCTACCATTAGTTCATGAGATCGTGACAAGGTGATATGTCACTGTCTTCAATCTAGAGATTACTTTTGGAGGTGTTTGAGAGCCATGTGTTTTATCATCAAAGGATGACTTACTTTCTCTTTCTAGACACCACGTTTATCTTTAAACTAAAGTCTGACTTTAAGAAGAAAGCTTTTATATTTGGCTTCTGCTATTACTTTGAGGGACTGAGACGGATGTAGCCTGTATTCATAACATCACATGTAAAGTAATTTATTTGTAAGCTGCATTCAAACTCCCAATACCATGAACAACAGAAGTAAACAAGAAAGGTCATACAGAGGGATGTATAACTAACCCGCATATTTTCACTTCACTCACTATAGCTTCTTTTGCAGTGGTTCTTCAGATCTGATTGTTCCTAGGGTTTAATGTAGTGAAGCTGATGGAACAGTGCTTGTCTCAGTGAGAGTCCCACTCCAGTCACTGGAGAAGAGGCCACTTGTTTGTCATTTGATATGTGATTGTAGTTTTAGCATGATGTGGTTTCAGATCATTTGCTTTGCAGATCATTAACTAATTTGTGATGTGTGCGTGTAACAAACTAAAAACTAAAAAAAAAAAATGTATATATAAAATTGAAAACTAAAATTTAATAAAAAAATATAAATAAAATATATAAAAACAACAAAATTATTAAAACTTAAGGAAAATTCAAATTACAAAAAATTGCAAAATATAAAAAATCATATTCAAAAGATTAATAAAACATTGATAGTAGATCAATAATATTAAAATAACACTGCATGTGGCGGAATAATTTGAATGTTAGGTAAAACATAAAATTAGACTAAAACTATTAGCAAGTCAGGGCTGCGGACTGCCACAAATATAAAAATGTGTGACAGTAATGTAAAATCAGGAAAGCTTTGTATTCATCCCTATGCAGTTTCAGTATGTACTGTATTAACGCATGTGCTAACATAACATGAGCCGTGATGTTCGATTTGCATAAAATGACTCTTATGAACAAGTTCTTTTTAATAAGTCAGTCAAATAAGCAGACAGATAAATGCAAGTCATAGGTTTAGAACGACATGAGGGTGAATAAATGATGACTCAATTTTCATTTTTGGGTGAGCTCTGGAAGCATTTCTAAAAAAAATTTTTTTTGGAGCGATTCTATATTTTACCAACAAACTTAAAATTTGGCCCCCCTTGTCTTTTTTGGCTTTATATTAAGTGTGCATTTAATGTGTAAGAAATAGATTTTATCTAAAACGTTATGATTTCATTTAAAATTAAATATTGATGAATGCACTATTGTTTAATATACCAATGTAATTGAATGTTGAATACTCAAATCTAGACATCACAGGTAATTGGTCATGTATTGAGTTTGTTTGTCTCTGATGGTTAATTGCCCTGTTTATTGCCTCTGTTTTTCTTGGCATTAGTAAACATTGTTATCTCAGCGGGGTACCGCCACATCTGAATATTCATGAGCACGTTACACGTCAAACCTGACACTCTCATAATGACTCACCAGCCACAACAAATGAAGGTAAAGGCTTTCTGCCCACAGATTCAATGGACTAGCCTACCGTGCTGAACTTTTTTGTGTGCTCCTTACAAGACAAAATGACTACTATTTATAGCTTAATCTGGTGTTAGGGTTTCAAATAAAACTCAACACTTTAAATAATTCCAGTTGATATTTTTAGTAACGTTTCTCTCACCTGATCAGTCTTTCTGTCCTCTTTGTTTTTGGGTCTCAGGTACTAACATTACTATTTGTTAGCATTTACATCAATCATAGGCTTCTCCTTCTGATCTATATGACTTTATGTTGCTCTCTGAAACAGCCCAGCTCTGTGTGAAAATGTAATAAAAAAATCACTTCACACACAATAACTCACAGGGCTTCTTTTGCGCTGGAGACTCGGTTCGGGGAATGCTTTCATTAATCATGAAGCCCAGTATGGACTCTAGCACCGCTGCTCTTACTGAACATACATAACTGTCCTGGCAGAAAGAGCGATAGCTGGCCCCTCGCTCGGCATAGGCCTAAAAACATCACGACCCGCTGCATGCTGGGAGTTTTTGTGAATGATGGGACCCAGCTGAAATGTCCATCAGAGAATGTATGTGGCATTTGGATAGAAAGAAAACAAGAAATGTGACTTACTTAAGCAAAAAGCAGTGTATTCTTGTCTGGCTGGTCTTCAGTTCGTAGCACACGAGCCATAAGTGCCCCAAAGGTCCTTAAATGTTGCATTATCCAATATTTCACAACGGGCCATGTTTTATTTTGTGTCTTGTAATGATAAAATCCGAGAACATTCAGTATCATAAAGACAAGAGTTTTGCAGTGATCCATCCTTATGCTGTTGTTTGCTTTATGAGCTCATTGTTTGCATATTGTTTCTGACAATTGTTACCAGAGACAGGTCTATAGAGTTAATATATGTAAAATAATATTATAACGTCATATGCAGAGAATATGAAGAAAAATTGTCATCATCTAACAATATAACAGACAAATTCTAGACATTTATTTTCCCTTTTCTCTAACTAACCCACACACATTTTCTGTATTGTAATTACACTACTGTTTATAAGCTCACCAAGCCTGCATTTACTTGATCAAAAATACAGTAATATTGTGAAATATTTTTAAAATGTAAAATAACTTTACTATTTTAATATGCTTTAAAATGTAATTTATTCCTGTGATGGATAAGCTAAATTATCAGCAGCCATTACTCCAGTCTTCAGTGTCACATGATCCTTCAGAAGTCATTCTGATATGCAGATTTGGTGCATTATTTTGGGAAAGTTCAAAAGAACAGTATTTATTACACAATAAAACCACACTGGCATTCATTTTGGCAAAAGTCAGCTAAAATGTTCGCGTTCTCAAGTCCAGGGCAAGTTTGTTTGTGTGTTTTTATTTATTGTATTTTTTTACACAGTTTATCCAATTACAGTGTTTGTTGGTAGAAGCAATGATTTTGGACATTACCTTTCACATTTCTGCTTTTTCATTTATTGTTTTGTGTTGCATAGTTGTTTTAACATTAACAAATGTTTTTGTTGTTGTTGTTGTTGTTGTTTTTCCTTAACTGTATCTTCTTTTTGTCCTTTTAAAGTTTTTATTTCTTTAGTGAATTTGTCCACTTTCCAGTCTTTGTACTCTACTGGACATCAAGATTATTGCCCAGAGTGAGTGTAATGTAGTGTGGGTGAATGATTGCACAGGATTGCAGAATTTGACCTTGGAATGTAATTGCCCCTGATACCTTCAAATCAAATATACAAATAAAGAAAACTCAAGAATTACATTTACATATTACCTCTGACAGTGACGCGACATGTCTGACGTGTGCTGTTTCCTTTGGTACAGCACCAGTTGGACGTGTGGGTTGAGAGGACTGAATAAGCCTTCCACAAGAAATACATACTAAATGTGTTTACTTGCGTGCTGTAATTATAAAGACCACATTGTGCTTGAATGCAGAGTAGGGCCAAGAATGTCCATCAAGGAATCGTCTGGAGAACAGCCATTCATAATCAGGGCATAAATTGTCGGACAAGAGGCATCGCATCAGTCTCTACACAAAGTCCTGTGTGTTTTGTTTTTGTCGTTGCACTTGCCAGCTTAAATGTCCTTCACAAAATTCATGCCTGCTCTGTGTGCAAGCCAGATTGTTTTTATTCGTTATTTGTACTTTATGATGGTTAGTGAGATCCTTTTATTTTACTAAACTAGGGGTAGTCATGGCCTAATGGATAGAGAGTTGGACTTGTAACCTGAAGGTCATGGGTTCGAGTCTCGGGTCTGGCAGGGATGTAGGTGGGGGAGTGAATAACCAACACTCTCTCCACCCTCAATACCACGTGAGACCCTTGAGCAAGGTACTGAACCCCAAACTGCTCCCTGGGCACTGCAGCATAAATGGCTGCCCACTGCTCCGGGTGTATGTTCACTACTGTGTGTTAAAAGCAGAGCACAATTGGATGGGTTAAAAGCAAACACAAATTCTGAGCACAGTACCATCTAATCACAATCTGTTTGTATTTTATTGTAAAGAAAGATCAAGGAGGAAATATTAAATGCATAGGTAATTTTTTAGTGCTTTAAAATTAGATTTTTTTTCCTCCCAACTGCAGGTCTGGAGTGTTGGGCAGCAGAGAGATCTGTCTCTTTCACGTGTCTCACTCCCCCAAGCGTGTGAGGGTCTTTATTAATGAGCGTGGCTCACCCCAGAGGGTCAAACCCATTCACCCTGCTGATGGATCTCATCTGCAGCAGAGTGTGCTGGGATCTTCTGCCACACATGTGCTGCAACATCAGTCTTACAGTGAAGATGTGGATCCAGAAAAATGATGGACCAGGGACCGAGATACAGAGATTACAATGCAAGTATAAATACACAAATATTAACAAAGTTTCATATCACAACATTCAGTACAAAATACTAAGAATAAATAATACATAAGCTTATATCAAGTAGATCATAGAATAAAAAAAAAAAAACCAATGATTAGATGTTTTTAAACTCATTACATAAACATGTAAAATGATAAAATTTATTTTAGATTAAGATATTCTTCTATTCATTTTTAGAATATGCATCCCTGTGTTATTTTTAATGAATACTGGTATTTACTGGGTTTATACAAATTAAGAATTTACTGTTACTGCAGCAGTTGAGAAACTTGATAAAGTTGTGTTCATCTCAAAAGGAGAAATATGTAAGGTTAGTGTCAGCAGAGGAGTCAATATTAGGGTCAATACTAATTAAATCAGAATATTTTAAACACTCTTTATTTTTTCAGTTTACTCAAAAACTTATATAAGATCATAACTTCATTTAAATAATAATAATAATAATAATAAACTATTGCAAAGAACCTACACTACTGTTCAAAAGATTTTGTTTTGTTTTTTTTGGAAAGAAATATAACATTTTATATATATATATATATATATATATATATATATATAATTTTTTTCAAATAAATACTGTTCTTTTAAACTTCCTTTTCATCACAGTTTCAACAGAACTATTAAGCAACACAACTGTTTTTACCATTGAAAACAATAGGGAAAAAAACTAAATGTTTCTTGAGCATGAAATCAGCCAATTAGAATAATTTCTGAAAGATCATGTGACACTCAAGGCTGAATGGCTGCAAAATTCAGCTTTGCCATCACAGGAATAAATTACATTTTAAAATATTTCAAAACAAAGGAGCTAAGAGAATGAAACAATTAGAAACACATACAATAAACTGTCATTTTAATTAAGTTTATTACCATAAAATAAAAAATTGCTCCTTTGCATGTGGCACTACAGACTAGCCACAGCTAGAGAGCATTAAACAGCTTTGCTGCAAAGCACACAGACATAGTGTTAGTATGTCGGCCATAACATCTCTGTCAAAGTCATGAAAGTATAATACTGTCGAGTTCTGTGCCCTTCATATTCACAACAACAAGAGATGCTAACACAAAATAAGAACAACTACTGTTTAATCAAGAGGTTTCTTAATTAAATTCTATTTGAAAAGACAGAAAACGTTTCCAGAATTTTTGAACAGTCTATAATTACGGTTGATATATTTGTTGTTCCAATAAAATAATAACAAATTAATGAAAGTAGCTGGCTGTACAGTTATAGGTAAAAACTCTTCAGATCAGCACTATTAGAATAAGTTCTGAGTTCACATGGTCCAAGATATGTTGGCTGCATGTTCCTTCGCCTTCATCCGCAGCACAGCAATGCTGGAGGACCGCCGTTCAAACTCAGGTTTGGTCTCAAACGCGGCATGACTGTTCGGTGAAGGAGCCAGAAGTGAATCGGCGAAGAAGTTGTTGAGAGACATTCCAAACTGATTTTGCTGGTGATTGGGGAATCCCACGTAACCATGCTCACCGGCTCTCGGCGAGTGTGGGTAGGGAGACGTCACGCAGGGAGGGGAACCACGCGGGATCATGCAGGACGAGACTACAGAGCTGCCTGGAGTGGGACCTGTCCATAAGTTGTTGGAAATCTGTGTGGAAGGAGGAATAAAGTAAAAATCAAAATGCATTATAAAATCACAACACTTTAGGGCTTCTCACCCTATAATAGTTAACCCTGCACTCTCAGAAAAAAATATACCTTTGTACCTTATTAACCATTAAGGGTGAATATTAGAATATTAATACCTTAATGGTACATAGAAGTAGGCTACATAAGGTGTGCATATTAATAGGCCTACCTTATAGTAGGATACCTTTTGAAATGGTACTGCCCCAGTGACAGCTTTTGTACTTTTTTTTTACTTTTTTTTTTTACTGAGGGTGTAAGTCATTCTGAAACCCATGGAAACCTTATTTCCATGGGTTATCTTGCTTTAAGTTTCACACTGCTCATACTTTACCAAGGGCTAACAATTAAAACTGTTTGTTTGTAAACTGACGTTTCACGCTGTACATGTTTGGCATGGCAATATAGGGTTAACAGCGCAAAATCGGTGCTAACCCTGCTGCGTTGAAGGGTTTCATAACCTCGGGGTAAAAGCAGTGCTAACCAGCCTCTGTGTTACAAGTGTGAAACGTTCCTTTACCCGGGGTTAAATGTGAGGTCTAGAACGACCTGCGTGAAAAACCCTTTTAAGAAGCAAATAATGGAAAGACAATAACACTTTAGTAGGCTACATGTCTAGATTAAATTGGCGATGAAAAACAACAACAACAGGCTTGGGCTGGGGCAGGAAGTCATGAAGCAAAAAAATCCATAATCAAAATAAAGAAATCCAAATGTTTGGAAATTCATGGTACATAAATATAGATTGTGATTTGGAAAGTTAATTCAATTTTAAAATTTAAATCGATGCATTTTAGTATGCCTGGGAAAATGCTTCATGATAAACCGCGATGACATCATATCAGATACACCCTCAATCTACGTTAAAATACAGTGACAATTATGTCCAAGACTTTAAATAAATCCAGACCAGGCTTTTAAAAACAAACCCTGCAGCCCACAAAAATGCATTTGTGTTTACCACAAAAATCTGGGCATAAGACAAACACAAGGCTTAGCACCCTCCCACCTCTCCTTACAACATGCCCGGTGCAATATAGACCTGTCCTATAAAGGCACAGGCTTTTTTATGTGACTATGGAAAACACACGAGTGAGGAATCCACTCTGATGAAGGAAACTGAGGTCCCGTGGTGCCATCTAAATCTTCATCTCCTATCCTCTCAACAGCTTTTGTCAGTTAGCGTGAGACAGCTCTCTGCAGACTGACTGACTGCCCACATCCGTCAAAACGGTTTAAAGCTTGAAAGGCTATAAGGCCAGTTGTCGACAATTCATGCATGTGTTTGTGTCTGAAAGGACCATATGCTATTCGCTGAAATTTGGTCAAATGTTTTGTGACGTTACAGTCAAATTTTCTAATCAGATCAGTAAATACTTTGTCACCTTGAATAATTGTTTAACAAAATAGGTCATGAAACCTACTTACAATGTATGATAAATGTGATTATTTTTTAGACAAATAATATATATTTATATATATATGTGTGTGTGTGTGTGTCTGTGTGCGTGTGTATGTATATATATATATATAAATCACAATAACAATGATGGTAAGCCAGGGCAAGCATTCTTTTGTATTTGAGTAGTGGGGACCTATAGACAGCCATGCATTGGTTAATTTTATTTATTTTTAAATAAAACCATTGTACAGATAAATAAAGTGAATTACCTGTGAGTAGCTGTCTGTCCGGGGCAGCATTGATATGTCATAGGTTGCTGCAAAGTGGCTTTTGGCCTGCTGGATCTGCCCATATCTTTCTCGCTTTCTCCACTTGGCTCTTCTGTTCTGGAACCATACCTAAAAAAGAAAAAGAAAAGTTATTTTTCCATGATGTAAAATTAAAGATTAAATATTGAGTTAACATTTTATATAAGCACAAATTTACAGAATAAATTGCATTTATTTTTTTATTTTATCATCATGTCTTTGTTATGTAGCCTACGTTTGTTATTTTTTATTCAAATATGTTGGTGTAGTGTAAATGTGAAGCTATAATTAATTACAGGGCTGTGATATAGTTCATCAACTTTATCTGTTACAAACAAATACAGATCCATAACAAAATAAAGGTAATACATGTCAGGTGTAAACATTTCATCATTTATATGCATCTATTCTATTTATTACATCATTAAATTTTTATGAGCTTTATAGGGTTAACGACTTTGTTAATCGGTAATTACATTTTAAAAATCGGTAATTAAAGTAATTTTGGAAAAGCGCATTAAAGTGCAGGTTACACGGCATCTTTTAAGGCAAAAATATAAGTTGCTTTTTTCACGGTGAGGAATGCATGCATGAGGACTAAAAAGTGATTTGAATTTTAGTGTCAATAAGGCTTTTGAAAGCTCAAATGTAACGTTAAAGACATTATTCTCAGACAGGCCTAATTTTAGCAGTCTAAAAAGACACTTACAGGGAATTTCAGAGAATTGTCATAAATGAAAGTGAGCAGTTACCTGAACTCTGGCCTCCGTGAGCTCTGTTCTCATGGCCAGCTGTTCTCTGACATACACATCTGGGTAATGGGTTTTCTGGAAGACTTTCTCTAGTTCCTCTAGTTGAGCGCTCGTGAAGGTCGTGCGATGGCGTCTCTTCTTGCTGCTCGACACGTTGCTGTCGCATTTTTCGCCGATGTCGTCCAGGTCTGTTTTGTCTGGTCCAGCTGTAGCCGGTGAGACTCTGATGCTGCAGCAGTTCTCCATCGCGTGCAGGCTGCTGTCTTCAGTTTTAGGGGCGCAGTAACTCACGCCTGATCATTATTCAAATATGGATAGTTAACATGAAAGTACACAAACTTTAAGCATCACCCTATCTAAAACTACATCTAAAACTTTAAACCTTTTTTCCCAACACAGAATAATTCTCTCATAAAAACAACCCCATGGAGTAATTTTACAAAGTATGATCATTTCAAAACTGATGAAAACCTTAAGACCATATGCACATTTATATATAAAAATAAGAAAATGCTCATGGACATTTATCAACGGCCAGTGTAACTTTATAATGAAAGGAAAGTAGATTGAATAGCCTATATGTAGTCTTAATTGCCCATTTAGTCAACGTACAATGAGGAAAAAATTTGGTTTAGGCAATTTATTTGAATATTCATCTTCAAATGTAAATAACACTTATTTGCAGCTTTATTTTTTCGAATGATTTTTTTTTTTATGAAAAGTTACCAAATACTTAGCGGATATAAGATAGCAATGCTTCTAAAAGATTTTTTAAAAAAGAGAGAGAGCAAAGTTTATTTAAATTTATAGCGTTAGACAAAGGCCAAGTTCCGTGAAAATATGTTAAACTAATTTTCAGCTTTTCTCTTTTTTCTTTCTCAACTTTTGAAAAACGTAATCTTTTTTTAGTTGTTAGAAACAAATTGAGAAAGAAAAAAAACGAAAACAAAATATTGAAAATGTAAATGTTACATAGGCTATTGGTTAAATATGCTATATGCACGTTTTACATTTAATTCATACACGTTATTTCATCATAAACGTACTAAGTAAATATCAGCTAAAACATTTCTTGTCGGAAATGCAAAACTGGCAATAGCTTCTAAATGCAATGTAATTTGGTTTTCTTGTAATTTTGTTAAAAATAAAAGTTATTAAAATTACTTCTATAGATTGGTGCCAGAAGAACATTCTGCCTTCCACAGAGGACTTTTTATTTTTCACTTTAGAAAACCCCATATAGGGTACTTTTAAATAATCTAAACGACTCCAGTGCATTGACCTGAAGAAACTTTTAAGAACTTCATTAATATCTGGAGAAACATATAAAAAAAATTTAATGATCCAAGGTGTTGCAAAAACACCGAAGAATCTTTAAATATTATGCAACATGTTTTGTTACATCTAACAAAAACAAACAAAAAAAACTTTGCGAGTGTGTGTTTTTTGTTTTTTTAAAGTCAGACTTACTGTCTTGGTTGTCACACGGAGACGATCTGTCCATGGTGGTGTGTTGATCATTGCTCTGCATCGAGAAGGCCTGGACGCATTTAGGTGATATCTTGTTGTAGTACTGCACATTGTCTAAAGTCTCCATGACTTGGTCCATGTAGTAATCGCTGCCTTTAATCGCTTGATTTTTCAAGGAGAACTTGTCGCTCAAGTACTCCATCATGGTCCTCTGGCCTCGTCTCAAGCATGAAGCGCGTCAGTGGGCACCATAAATATTTTAGTGATGTCAAAAATGAAGCAATCCGGCCAATTATTTGTACAAGTCGTTAATTTGTCTTGTCTTAAAGAGACCGAGGGTCTCTCTTTATACGGCAAAGAGTGCGAGCTTCAAGCAGCCACCCAACTTCTGAATATGGAGAAGGTGAAACTCCACCCACGCGCATGCACAAGCACTAAATAAGATTTATGAAACTCTGAGATGACCCGAAATGAAACAATTACACTTGCTTTCGCTTTCATTTGGATATCCCTAATGATTATTTAACTGATAAATCCGACTAGTATTGCGCGCTATTTAAAGTGTTAGACCGTGTAAACAATACAAAACAAAACTGTTTCAAGAACAGCTATAGAGTATGTTCTTTATGAAGAACAGTACAGAGTAAACCTTTATAGGGTAAAACAGATTTTACTTTCATTTCTATAACTTAGCCTACTTGCAGTTATTTCATTTTAAGTTAAATGTAGCCTAATATCACGATAACTAGAAAAAAAAAACATCACAACATTCTACCAAGGGTAACGTTTGTAGAAAAAAAAGTATTTAGTATCATATTTAACTTGGAAAATAGCATCTTTGTTCCAATGCATAATTTAGTGTTATTTAGCTATTTTAACTACTTTTTTTTTCATAATGGGGAAATAACTTTAAACTACCCATTTTTATTTTTCCAGTTTATTTATTGTATTTTATTTAATTAATTATTTTAATTTACGGTACACAAAAAAGGTTAGCTGTGCTTTCTTCGAAAAGCATTACGGGACGCATTTGGGATGGTGACAAATATTTACTTTTCTGAAGGTAGGCTACATGTCATTAAATTACAAAATGTTTTTTAAATATTTTATTTGATCTATTATTAGAATGATTCGAATGATTATACATCAATCTATACCTTTTGCTTCAATAATCTTTAATATTGCCTTGTTAGCCTATACACATTCAATCATTTTTTTTAAGACGGCTACACAAATATAAGTTTTCAGTGAACCAGTAAACAGGTATTTACTACAGTATTTTTTACATCATTACATATTTTTTAACACATGTATTACATTTTAAACAATGTGTACTACCTAACAAACTATTAAACTTTTCTCACAATTTAAAAAATATTATAATATATCATATAAATATATCATTAGCCTATTTATAAAGATTATGTTTCATATTAAGTGGAATGAATAGGCTATGTATATTATTTCACCCAACATCCGGCACGACAAACCTGTGTTTGCAGGTCTCATGAAATGACAATATGAATCTTCCGACCAAGAAACGAATAATATCACGTTTCAGCCCACAGCACAGAAATCCTCTTACTATGACCTAAATAAAAATACAATAAAAAGTTATCACTTATATTTAAATGTGCGTTAAACATTTTCAAGTTATAGATTTTTTTCTAGAGGAAAATATAGAACCTGTAAGAAAAACGATGGCATGATCATACACGCGTAAAATTAAAAAGGGCCTTTTATATAGCGTAATTTATTCTGCTACTTTTATCAATAGTTTTGCTCAGTTGACACGCTTGGCTTTATATCGGCTTTAAAAAATTCCACTAATAAGCCAAACAACGCAGAGCTTTATACACTCCGACTGCAACAGTTAGACACAGAGTGAGCATGAGGCCGATTTCTGAATGCGAGATTATAAAGCTCGGCACCAAAATGATTTTGCGACCACCTGAACGTGTGTATTTCAAATAGGAAAGGCGTCATCCGATACCACCCCTCACTCTAAAGAGCTTGTAAGAGATCACACATAGAGAAGGCTTCTCCTTTCTGCCAGCAAAACCTTACCACCTGCCAGGCTAGCCATATCTAAGGGTCACTTACAATGCTTGGGGTATGATGGTGCCACTCCAAGAAAAAATGAAAATAAATAGGGGTGCTCTTAAGTAGCAGGGGGGTTTCTTATTAAGGCTCTGAAATGACCTTCTACTTGGACCCCTTGCTGAGGGGAAAATGTGAGAAATTCTCTGTGGTTCTTTGAAATTTTGTTTGCACATTAAAAATAAACCTCATCAAAGTGCAGAAGATGCTATGAGTTACAGCCTAATTTCACTCAGTTGAGTTCATGAGTACATCAAGAAATATTGCAAAATCAAATAAGTGAGCATTAAAGACATGAGATATTTGAAACATTTGATCTGCCATTTGTTCCTTTTAATAACAAAATAAAAATGGAAAAAAACTGTCACATTACAGAGTAAATATTCTCCCATTTAAGTCTTTTTTATAATTATTGTTTATTATTTTTGATTTTGCAGGCAGGCAGGCATTTGGACTGATGTTTTATATGTTTTAACAAACTGCAATTATTGATTAACATTTGCTAATGTCATATGTTTATATAACATAAAAAATATTCATACTGCCACCTATAAACTGAATGTGATGATGCTTGCATGATCCTTGAAATTATCAAAAATATACAGTAAGTATATATAACTCTGTGTGTGTGTGTGTGTGTTATATAATATATAACAATTAAATGACTCAAGAATCTCCTTATGAGCTTTGTCAAATTGGTACAGTGATATGTTAGTGTTTTTCTTGATTATGAAGGTACATTCTTAAATCATATTAATGGTTTTGTACTGGCCACATGAGACTTTCAGGCCACTGACATGTTTGCCATTGTTTATCGCCTCTCTCTGTTTTGTTCCCTCTCTCGCTCTCTTATAGACAGAATGAATCTCTAGTGAAAGTCAGAGGTCAGTACGAGTGTGTCAGCTGGGTTTGTGTGCATACGCCTTTGCAGTCACTTAAGTAATTAAAATGATAATAAACGGTTTGGCCACAGCCACTTCTTCCAGCTGCTGTGATTGAGCTGCTCAGGTCAGGCCAGATGCATTGAGCTTGCAAAGTCAAATTTGGTTTGAAAGGCCTCTTCACTTTAGTGTGAAGGATTATTCAATGAGTATTCATTTTCCCTATAATGTGTTCCCGGGCAGTTAAATACAATGTAGTCTATTAGAAACTCAAACAAACCAATAGGTTTTATATGACTGAAGGGTTTTACTAACCTTACTCAGATCTGCTCTTGCTGGCACTTGAAAAGATTATCTCTCATGGTTTGCCTATGTTTTCTGTGGGTAACAACTGGAATGAATTACTCGCTGGCATCAGTCTGCGGATTCAGTCTGTTATTCTGAGATTCAGCAAAGTGGAAACTTGGAAATGTACTGTCTTTGGAGTCCCACTATGACCTTTTTTTTGCAGTCATAGTCTGTCTATCTATGTACTTTATCTAGTCTATGCGCTCAGAAAAAAGGTACAAAACTGTCACTGGGGTGGTATCCTTTCGAACCTTATCCTTTTGTACCTTTTTTTCTGAGAGTGTAAGTGTATAATATATATACTGTATACATACACACACACTCGTAGTTGCAAAGTTACATATAGTCATGGTAGAATGGTAGAATATCTAAAGTGGACTATCAAAATAAAGTGTATATGTATATCTATTTACAGTATTAAATGTATGTGTCAGCCTGTGTCTCTGGATTAAGTACGAGACCTATGGGCCGCCTGCCCAAACAAAATGCCAAAACTCCCACTAATAAGGCATCCCTTTTCAAGATTTATTTGAGCATTTCTACAGGCATAAAAATGAGCCTTAAGCTGGTGCCAGAAAGTTCTTTTCCAACCACTGTTTGTGAACACTCAGCTTTTTGATATCCAAATTAAAATACACAAACAAGGATATCCTTATCTGACACTTACACTAAAGAAAACACTCTTAACTCTGATGTATGCATTTCTTTTTACTTATTTTTGGACTTGTTTGCCATAGATGCATTTTATGAGAGATTACAACATAAGTGTTTGAAGCAGAACTGTGTATAAAGCAAATAATTTATTGACAGTGATCTTTGATATATTACTTTCATTAAATGTGCATCCTCTTATTTTTATATTTAAGAACAACACAAATTCCCAGTATAAAGAAAAAAAAAACTACAGTAAATTAAAACAGGAACGAGCTGGTTTCTATTGACTGTCATTGTCTGCATATTAAGCATGTCATTTGTAAATGGTTTCCACCCAGTCCATGGCTCGCAGTGCTCATGTTAAATGGAGTGATACTTGAAAGCAATACGTATCCTGTGACCGCCTGCAGATATTTGGGCTATATCTCATCCATTTCTTCAAATTCATTTGCAGGAGAGGAAGCTGGATTTGAGTAAAAACAGCAGCTGCAAGGAATTTCAGCGGAGATCAAATGGGCATTGTAAGTCTTGTTAAGGGCTTACATCAACAAGACATCCATCTCACTCTGAATATATACACAGTCACAAATACGAAGGGTGAAAACAAAAGAACAAACTGAATAATATTATCTCAGTGCAACAAACACAAGCTGATGTAGTTATCTTTTTACTTGTTCAATTTTGCTCTCTTCTTTCCTCCACCCCAGCCTCCGCTGTGTCGCACTGGGATGTCCCGGAACGAGATGCGTTCATTTCGGATCGGAGCTGAATTGACTCTTGTGGGTGATGGCACTTCTGTTTCTGTGGAGACAAAGGTCATTTTTTATACAAAAATACTCCTTCAATAATGCTAATACACCTGATAAGACTTTGACTGACATTTATGGCGTTTCCAACAAGCACAGTTCTTTCAAACACATAGAACAATGCAAGCTTTTTATTTGTAGCTGATGCGTTCCACGGGTAGAACCCATGGCTGCACTCAGCAAGAAGTCATGCACGGTAAAATGAAACGGCAAGGAAAACTTCATCCATTCGGGAGGCTACCGTGCACCACTTATCTTCCTGCACATAATTCTAAAACACAATATGTTTCGGAATTTAAAAAATGATCAATTATTTTTATTTCAAAGATTCAAAGCCAAGTAACTCTTCTGATCCCTGGTTCTTAATAAATTTAATACATTGTACAAATGTAGTAATTGTTTACCTAACACAAAGTTTTGTTTTTACAACATTTGTCTTAATTTGTTCCCTGCCTTTGCCGATTAAAGTGGAAAAAAGTAGACATCTGCCCTCGACGGGTATTAATCGCACTTCAGACCCTGGACGTTTATATTCAAAGAGACACGTATTATTGCCCGTGTTCTGTGGGCTGATATTTAATAAAACGGCCACACACTCACTTAACCGCTGTGACCAAACAAATTGTTTTCAGCCATTTTGCTCCCATTACCTTTGAAAGAGGGCAAAAAATGAGGCACCAGGAGATTTCCTCTACACATAATGAAAACGTTTATGGCTCCCTAAACTGCTCTTTATGGCTCGGCCCCAGTAAGTAGAGAGTATCTTGTTGCATTAAACCCAAGTAGTATTTATAGAGTCCTTACTGTAATTGAACATCATACTAAGCATGTCAACTTTGTGCTCATGACTTAATGGCTCACAATGATTTAATTCAAATGACAAGAGGCCTATGAGGAGCTGGGAAAATTTGTTTTATGTTAGCTGATAAACAGACTAATTCACAATGGGAATAAAACATTATTTTCAGAAAATGAGTAGTGATATTTGTGGATTATAAAGGAATGGTTTTGCATGTAAACTGTAAAGTGAAATATCTATAAATAAATCTTTTCAATTCTCTTTGCTCTGTAGAATCAGCCCTCTCACCTGTAAATCACCTATAAATACCTCTATATGAAAGGCTTAATTCAGTTTGTCATTCAGACAGCCAGTCAGTCATTCAGTCAGTCAGGCTGTCAGCATCCTCGTGGATTTCATTTTCAAATCATCATCAGAATCCAATTTAGCTTCATTAGGACAGACAGTGAAAAGCCTTCACAGTGCGACATTACTGTGTTAAATGCGCTGAGACCTGCTTGTGTCAGTCTGTGGGATCTTTGTCAGGGTTAGTCCTCGCTGTCCGTTTCCTGCTGAAAGAGAGATTACCCCCGTCCCCTCATCGACCCCGGCATCTGTCTGCAAAGCTGACACGCGCGCACATAGGCAATTATACACATACATATTCTCAAACATGCTTGCATTTACCAGAAACATAAAAAAAATTTAAAACATGTTTATCATGCATTAACTTTTTAATAAGGTGGAACTAAATTATAAAGCTGCATATTTATATATATATAACAAAAGTGCTTGTTGATGTCAAGTGGCTTTCGACTGTGTGAAATCAGATTTGTGTGATGTTGTAATATCAAGTGAGCCAGATGATGTGTACAGTCATGTCAGTTTACATCGTGTGCTTCACGTCACACCCACTGCACTCTGTGTGCAGTATTTTATTTGGCACCTGACCCACATGATTTAACTTCACATCATTGTGTGAAGTCTGCAGTGTTTTAAAATTCTTCCTTAATTAATCCCATCCCTTAACATTTCAGAAATTATTTCTGGGATAAATCATACGGAGCTGATGCTCTGAGTAGATCCCGAAAGCTGGCGCCGAAAAAGAGATATAGTAAAAAAAAAAGAAAAGTATCCAATGGTGAGCTGTATGTATGAGAAGGGAGTTCGACTGCTTTCAAAAAACTTGCTCTTTTGCTTGTGTGATATTATCAACAATGCGGGAACAGATGTTTCTAATGTTAATGGGACATTTGCATACTTTATAACTTTTATTTAAACGGCAAAATATGGTCAAATGTTTGGAATAATTAAGATTTTTAATGTTAGTGAGAAAAGTCCCTTGTGCTAACCAAGGCTGCATTTATTTAATTAAAAATACAGTAAAAAATTATTACATTTTAAAACAAGCTTCAATGATAGCAAAGCTGAATTTTCAGCTGCTATTACTCCAGTGTCAAATTATTCTTCAGAAATAATTCAACATTAAAAAATATATATACAGTATATTCCAAACTATAAGACTGGTAGTATATAGAAGAAAAATCATGTTTTTTTATAGTTGTTATGCATTTTATGATGTTATTTTATTTTGATAGTATGCATTTTACGTAAAAGACTCACTTGTGTTTTCAGCTGAGTATCTTCGAGGCTGGGTGTGCTTTTTAAGAGGTGGAGAGACACTAGTGGAGCCAGTCCAAAATCTTGCTCCTGAATCTCCACCGTCTCTGTCCCCTATGGCCTAAGAAAATAACAGATACAAGTATAGGCATATTAACATATTAAAGTGCAGGCAACCACTCACATACACAAACATGCATAAATTTACTTTCCTATAAACAAATATTTACAGGGCTGAAAACAGCAGCAATTGTTAGTAAGCTTTCAAAGTATTTACTTTAAATTTAAATTCACAATTAATTAGCACAGAATCCAAAAGTACTTGTAAAAAAAAGTGAACAGTGGCATGTTAGTGTGCAGATTTAAGTATAATAAATGATAAAAATAATAGCTCTTACCACAAGCCGCACCCTCCCACCATTAAGAATATCCTGGCCAATATCAGGGAGGAAATGATCCCTAAAAAACTCAATGAATAGGTTACCTCTAACACAATTTACACCATGTGAGACCACTATAACTGATCACCATTATGAACTGTTAATAACATATCTTCCATCTGTGTATATTTCTCAGAAGAATATAGTTCAAAGCAGCGTGTCTCACCGTCCCGTGACTGCGGAGTCTGTATTGGGATGAACTGCTTGTGTGTGGAGCCACTGGTAAGTTCTCTCCTTATAAGATGTTTTTTCCTCTGCTTTCGGCAATTTGTGAACCTCATTCACTGCTTGGTGAACTGCATTTGACATGAAAACAAGAAGAAAAACATCCAAAACAGTTTTTTTTCTTTTTTTCTGACACATCCATTTAAATATTTACAGAAATAAACATTACATTTTGAAGGGGGGTTGTTTGCCAGACAACTCCTGATAAGCACCAAGTTAATCAAAAAAGCAATAGTTTTGGACTGTAACTAAGAAGCAGAAGAAACAAGTCTGCGTGGTGGATAGCAAATGCAAATAACAGTTGTTTCGGGAACTTCTGTGGTGTATATTTACACCAACTGAGCAAATAAGGAAAATTAAATGAGTACGTAGGAAGTAGGGAGATTTATGGACAGTGTCAATACGTGTCACCAAAAAGCCCTAATTCAAAATAAACATGTTCTTGGTGGAGACAAGCATGAATTGATAACGACTTCTGACGGCCAAGTGCTGGAACTAATGAGCCATTTATTTAAGTCATTTTCATGGTTTTGCCAAAAAGTAAAGCGCAGACAAGGTTTATGTGTTACAGTTGTCATGGGTTAATTGAAAATCCACTAAAAATGTCAAGTGATTAACTCCTCCCTAAGGGCTGAACAAGAAAACGGAAAAAAGACAATCCACATTTATTGCTGATGAAAAGTCCAGAAGTGAAACAGTTACTCAGCACTAACAGTATGTTTGCACTTTCAACACAGATTATTTTGAAGCTTTTTCATACACTTTAGTAAATGCAATAAACTAATTAAATTAATAGATTTAATACAACTATTTGGACCCAAAACATTTGGACACTTAAGTATGAACACATAAAATGTATGAATTATATTGCATTCTATAACAAAATGGGGAAGTCGTGGCCTAATGGTTAGAGAGTCGGACTCGTAATCAAGTTGCGGGTTCGAGTCTCGGGCCGGCAGGGATTGTAGGTGGGGGAGTGAATGTCCAGCGCTCTCTCCACCCTCAATACCACGACTGAGGTGCCCTTGAGCAAGGCACCGAACCCCCAACTGCTCCCCGGGCGCCGCAGCATAAATGGCTGCCCACTGCTCCGGGTGTGTGTTCACAGTGTGTGTGTGTTCACTGCTGTGTGTGTGCACGTTGGTTAAATGCAGAGCACGAATTCCGAGTATGGGTCACCATACGTGGCAGTATGTCACTTCACTTCACTTCACTTTAAAATATCCAACTAAAAGGACCCTGCAAACAAATCATGATGTTTGGTCATTTTTATTTGAACAGGGTGCTTGTGCTATTTTTTTTTTTTTTTATAAATGCAAACTAATTTGATTTTGTCAAATAAAATAATATTTATATATATTAAAGCATGACTGTGTCGAAATACCATTGGGGCCACTGTATGTAAAATAAGTATTAAAATAGAATAGAATAGAATATGTTCATATAACAAAAATATTAATAGTTCATTTATAGCATATATAGCACTTTATACGTTTAATATAATTCAGTGTCAACAATCATAAGACTATTACTTGAATTCATAAAAAGTGTGCATTAGGACAAGTTCGTGTTTCAGTAAGTATTATTATTTGCTGAAAAACTGCAAGAAAAACAGGGTTGAATTTGTGTGTATATACAGTGAACACAGATATTTAAGGGAAGGAACTCTAGAGTTAACCACAGATATTATACTGTATGATAGAAACACATGCAGCATCCAGTAGCTGTCAAACCCACTTCCCCCCATCTATCCCACCCTCAGGACATTAGGGGGCCCAGGAGTCACGGCTGTTAGAAGGGCTCTTAAGTACATTAGGCTGTGTGGTGCTGCTCTGGTGGTGACAGGAGTTAAGAGAATCAGCTCTTTCACGAGGGTCAGGATGACAGAACCGAACTGCTAGGGGTGAGCGGCTCAAAGTGATTTCCTTAAGGACACTGCAGGCATTTTCAGAAATCCTGCTCTCCCTTCATACCAATACTGTCAATATAGCCAATGACACAAGGTCAATCCTGATAAAACCAAGATAACAACTGCCCTTTCTCTCCTTTAAAAGAAGCATTTAAAATATAATAGATTAATAGACATAGATCATATTTTCATGCTTATATATATATATATATATATATATATATCCCATATCATGTTATGTCTATCAAAAAACCTTCCACAGATTTTCCAGTTATTTTGGGGTCTGACTTACTAAACTGGAATTTGGTCTCCAAAATGCCAAAATTGTTTCATTGCAATGAAGTCACTCCATGCACACACGCATAGGCTATGCATGAGACACACTGTGCATGTGGGGGATTCTTGAGTGTGTGTGTGTGTGTGTGTGTGTGTTTGTGTGACTATGAGACATACCCATGGGGTTTTGATTGTTTGGGAGTTCTCTGAGCAGACTCAAAGAGGGAGGTCAGGTCTTTTATCGTGAGGTTCTGTCTCCCACTTTCCTTTACCCTGGGTCAAACCTTCACCTCCAGAGAGCAGACCACAGGCGGTCAACCAGCGGTCAACACACACACACACACACACACACACACACACACCAACACATGCCAAAGTGTTTGTATGTATGCATGAAGCTTGTCAATCACATCATTCTGAAGCAATCAAAAAGTGCACCGAAATGGAGGCAATCTGATAAATTTTAATATGAGATTTTGAGAAACTGCAAATCCTTAGTTGCACTGGTCCAGAAAAGCAAAAAAACAAGGTTCATTTGAACTTTTTAAATTCAAGAACTGATGTTTTCAAAATCATCTCTCATCTTAATTTCCTTCAATACAGTGGGAAAAAAGGAATAATTAGTCATTTGTTGAGAAAATCTTTTTAATTTAAGAGCTGATGTTTTAAAAATCATCTGATTATTTTAATTTATTTACTAAAGTGCAAACACACACACACACACACACACACAAACAGTATCATTATTAATTTCTTGAGGAAATAGAAGGAATCAGATAACTCTTAAATCCTTGGTTGCACTGGTGCAAAAAATAAAAGGTTTATTTGAACTTTAATTTTAAGAACTGATGTTTTAAAAATCATCTCTGATCATTTTAATTTCCTTTAATAAAGTGGGAAAAAGGAATAATTCGTCATTTGTGAGATTTTGAGATCCTGTAAATCCTTGGTGGCATTAGGGCAGAAAAGCAAAAAAATGCTTTATTTGAACTCTTTTTAAATTTAAGAACTGATCATTTAAAGATTATTTTAAATATTTTTTTATTAATTGAATAATTAGTAATTTGTTGAGGAGATGGAAACAATCCGATGAAAAAATGAAAAATGAAAAAATTTCACTAAAGTGAAAAATTATATATATATATATATATATATATATATATATGACCTAAGTAAGACATTGTATTTCAGTTAATCTCTTTCAACTGATCTAAAGTATTATTTTACACAAAAATCTGACTCTCTTCTATGATTTCCTAGCAAAGGAATCCACCCAAACCAAAAGCATCATCTACTTGAGAAGTGATACAGTGCCAAGCCCAGCAGATACAGGAGACTGGAAATACATGACACATGGTGCAAATCAAACACAGGAGAGCAGCGAAAACCTGCAGGTTAATGCAAAGCAACTTTGCTGCATTTGACAAAAAAAAGTGTCAAATGATTGCATTTCTTATGATTAAAAATGCTGAAACCAACATAAGCAAGGCATCATGAAACTGTGTCCTGGCTTTGGGGTTGGGTAAGGCTACCTGCTCTTCCCCTCTGCTGACCTGCAGAAGGCACCAGCAATACAACCCCAACCCCATCAGGGACGGCCCCAAGCCTCAGGCTACAGGCTGGCCGCCGCTCCCCTGCTCTCCCCCAGCAGGGGCTTACATTTCAGCCGAGCGCTCCAAGCCCCCTTCTGGAGGTGATTAGCCCCCTGAAGCCGTGACAGATTCTTTCCGAGATATCCGCCTCACTAGTGTTTATTTTATCCGAGCTCTCTTTTGTGGATGTGCTGGACATGAAGTAACCCACTTGAAAATGGGTATCGGCTTACATACGCCATGGGACTGGCGGAGGAGTCGGAGCAACAACAAAAAAAGTAAAGAAAGAAAGCAACCGTTCGCATGTAAAGAGGATATCTTTCCATTTATTTACCCTGCTCTTTAACGTCACCCTTCATCTATGCCTTATCTCTTCCCCCCTCGGTAGCATTGCACTGAAAGCCCACCCCCCTCGGGTGGCACTAGGACTGCAGACGGCGCACTCTCTCTCTCAGTCTGGAACCCCTAAGTGCCCTACCTCCTCTGTACTTAACTCAATTTCACACTTCAGGTCCGCTACAAAGTCTCCTGAAATACAATCATCTTGTTTATTCTCCACCATCCCAAACAACCTAATAGCTAGCTATTTACGATCCCATCATGTGCATTCAATTTGATCGGGCGATGTGTATGTTTTCGTGTATTACACGCAAGGTAGATCCAAGCGTGTCCCAAATGACTGGATGGATCCAGCCCATGGGGAATAATGAAAATGGATCGGTTCTCTTAGAATTCAGGAAATTATACAAACTCCATCAATTGTTGACTTGTATATAATATGAAACAACTTATTTCCTAATGAATGTAATGATTTATATGGAGAATCACTTTATTTAAAAAGAGAATAAATGTATTTGTATGGTGAATTATTTGATTAGTACTGTGTACTATATTAAACTGATTCAAATGGTGAATCATTTTATTCATATAGTGAAACATTTATCCATATGGTGAATAAATTGATTCATACAGTGATTCAATTTATTCTTATGGTGAAAAATAGATTCATATTTGTAAAGTGAATCAATTGAGTCATATAATGATTCAATTTATTCATATAGTGAATCAATTACTTCATATTAAATATTAGTTGTGTCCCAACTTTCCACACTTCGTATTTCTGGTTAAATAAGTGGATCATCTGGGTGTTTAAAGTGCAGTTCTTAATGGAAGTTCTTGTGTGCATACACTAATCATGCAATTTATCCAACAAAATGGCATTTAATATTATGTAAATTGGGAAACATTCTTTTAATTTATATAGTGACTCATTTGAATAGTAAATCAATTGATTCATACAGTACAGAGATTCAATTTATTCATATGTTGCAACAACAGATTCATAGGTGAATAAACTGATTTGATTCATATAGTAAATAAATTTATATATATATATATATATATATATATTTTTTTTTTTTTTTAGATGTATAATTTGATTGATTTGTGGTGCATATATGCATGAATTCAGCCATACCTTTAAAGTTGTCCTTGAAAGTAGGGCGAGTTCGCCTTTTTGTTTCTGTGGAAACATACTGGTTACTGTGGCTCCTGAACAGGGCCAGACATGGATTTGGGTCTAGAACACATAACACAGACAGGAACACAGCCACAAATGAGCTCATACGAATGCAGGATTCATCGAGCAGACAAGCGCAAACAGAAAACTGACAGAAACCAAAGCTTAATTTTCCATTACGAGACCAAAGCTCCCATGGAGCAGTGGCTCTGAGAGCTTGACACAGGCCCTCATTTCATGGGGCCATGATTGGATTTGTGGCATTAGAGTCACGCACTCCTGACCTTGATCAAAGCCGGCTTCAGGCCAACCCTGGAGGATCAGCAACAAATGACCAGGGCCAGCACTACCATGTCTGGGATTCTTCTCAGACTCACGGCCCATTGAACTTACGAGCACTGATGTTTTCCTAGCTCCTAGTAATGAAGCTGGTTCTGGGCCCTTGGAGCTCAAAGCACGATGGAATATATGTAAGAATGTTTGCAGACGGGCCAATCGAACATGACAAGGCATGGAGCAGGGTGGAGCTGGTTGATGTTATGGCAGATTAAGCTTCTCATGGAATCACAAGCTCCATGCTAGTGTGGCATGACCAAAGACGAAGAGAGGGAAAAATTATAAAAAAAGGTCTTGAAGGCTGGCTAAAGTTAAGGAAATGGGCATTGTTTCATTAAATGGAAACTTCACCCAAAAAACAAAACACTGTACACTACAGTGTACAAACTGTTTTTTTTATTTTTGTTTTTTTAATAAATGTATTAAGAAACAGGATTTTTTTCTAAGAAGCCTCTTTGTGTCAGTACAGATTGACTAATTGATTGATAGCAGGTTTTTTGGGGGAAATGCTTTTAACTTGACTAAATATTATATAAGTATTATTCACTGTAGCTTTACTGACAGGAATGTACTTACACTGTCTTTCAGATGCTTATACAGTATATTGCATCACGGACAGTGGTTCTCAGCCTTTTTGACTCCAAGACCTCCACCGTTCACAACAATATTCAAAGGCCTTTTCCAGTTGTTTGTGATTTACTGGATAAGGATTAAGGATAACAGCTGTTGAGGGGGTGAAAAAAAAAAAAAATATATATATATATATATATATATCTATTGTATTCAGATGTTTTAGGTGATTTTAATGCTTGTTTTTTTATTTTCTTGCTTTGAATCATTTAAGTTATCTTGAGGGCCCCTAAGAAGTTTGCTGAGGCTCCTAGTGGGCCCTGGCCCCCTGATTG
The DNA here is from genome assembly GCF_936440315.1 of Barbus barbus. NCBI lineage: Eukaryota > Metazoa > Chordata > Actinopteri > Cypriniformes > Cyprinidae > Barbus > Barbus barbus. The sequence goes on from NC_136750.1 coordinate 21,996,407, forward strand.
AGATTCACTGATCTAGGAACTAATAAAGGATCTAGTGGATTAAAAGTTGAATGATTTAAAGTATAACTCATAAGATGGATAAATTGATAGATAAATCTGCTTACCAAATAACCTCTTCTGCTTCTGTTTCTTGCCCTTCATTTTGTTGGCTCTCTTCAGCATGAGAAGGGCAGTGGATTCATTAGTGATACCCCTGAAATAGAAGTTAACAAGAGTAACTCTGGTCTATAAACAGTTATTTATGTGGAATTTAAAATGATTTTCTAATAAATTTGATTAAAATTCTGGCCCTGAAGTGAAAGGACTGCATAAAGTAGCACAGAAACATACCATTCTTTGAGGATTTTTTCTGATTCCTCAGACAGGGTGTGGGTTTTGAGGATTGATCTGGAAATTTGTTTAGAAAACCATAGATATTGCAAGAAATAATTGGCAACATGAAATGTAAGTAATTATCAGCAAATGATTACCTGCTACTAAGGTGAGGTGTCAAGCTTTGCTCCGAACAGGCTGCACCTTCATTATCTGACCAGGCATGTTTCGGCTGCAGTGGAAAAACAGATAGAGTCTTTGGAGACCCTTGAATAGGAAGAGGGAGTGGAGACTAAGAAACACAAAGAAAGTCAAAGAAAAAATAGCATCAGTATGCAGTTTCTAACACAAAGACTTGCCTTTTTTATTTTTAAAGAAAGATAATATTCATGCTGCTTGGTTGTAGAACATCGAAGTGCATTCAACAATCTCTACATTTCCACAGCAGCAGCTGCATCACATCACAGTGCCGCTACCGTGATAGAAAGGGCCAGCTCTCTCTAAAGAAAAGAAACCGCAGGAGAAAAAGCACCGTGCTGAAAAATTACATCTGCTGACGAGAAGGAAGTTTGAGGCGGCCTAGAAAGTAATTGTGTTTTTGGAGGCAATAAATTCAGCACTTAATCACCCAGAGAGACTCTGATTGTGCCGGCCCACAGACAGAAGGAGGGTCCGTAGGGCTGTTACCTTTGGCAACGGGAGCTGTTCCGAAAATGGCATCATCCTGGCCAGTAAGGCATTGGAATCCAGGGTTATCCAGCCTTTATCCAGCACTTTCTATTCACAAGACACAAACAAAATCCAAGAGCTGAACATGGATTGCGCCTTTCCAAAATGGCATGTGATGGGATTTCTACAGCTGATAGAAGTGCATCTTGATGTTTTTATTATTCCTTCAAAGCAAGTAGCAGATCACATTAAGCTAAAAGCACTGAACTGGTTTCCTGTGTGTGACAAACACTTGAGAATGTATCCACTTCAAAACAGATTTTTTTTCCCCAAAGTCGTGACAGGCAGAAATGGGAGAGCCAACACGTGAAAAACTCCAGAATTTTTAGATGTAGACCAATAATACAGATCAATTTAACATGACATGTAATACACTAATAAGCTACACGGATGAGCTCACTTAGTGTAATGCATAGGTTAAGCCAATGTTAAGTTGAGTAAACGTGATGCAAACGGGCAGAAAATAGCAGGTGACATAAGAAAAAGAAACAACGTTTTCCTTCCCCTTTCCCGCTCATTGACTGCTCTTTTTCAATACCTAATCACTGCTGACAGTCGACCGCCTCATGGTTCTGAGCGCTAGTTTAAGGACTGTCAGCACAACGGCCCAGGCTATCTGTCTGCCGACTTCACCGTAATGGCAGGAGCACCAAGCATCTGCTCATACCTCATCAAAAATGAATTCGTCCATGTCCACCTCTTCTAAGTCCTCATCGCTTTCTGTGATCTGAGCAGCAGCTAGAGCACGGGCCAGCTTTTTCCGCAGAACGCAGCCCCTCCATGCAGCCTGCAGGGGCAACACACACAGCCATGAATCACATGCAAGCATAAATATTGTGTGTTATCCCATTAGGAAGATAAAACATGTTAACCTCTGTTTAATTGCCCCGCGGTTTGCAGTTTGAACTTTCGGTGACTTTGGCTTTGTAAGACAAATGTAACACCGGGATGCCTTTAAATCTGCGTATTCCCCGAGGGGAAAAAAAGACTTAACGAATCAGAACCCTAGCGCTCCCACTCCAGCGACACGTTGGAATCTGATTAATCATTTTTTCTTTCGGTTCGAGTCCTTGGGGACTCATTAAACACAAAGAGAGAGAGAAAATATCCCTTAGAAGTTTTTTTCAAAAGCACTACCTACCGACTCAAAACAAGCCTTTGGCAGTAATAGGTGTAATGAAGATGATTTAATTTTATTCAAGTTATTTATTGCATTCATAAAAGGCAGCATGGAAAACACCTTTTCGGAGATATATCAAACAATCCTTGATCAACACCACAGTGAACAGAGGATTTTTTAAAGAAAATAGCTAACAAATTAGTCTCACCTGAATAACAACAGCAGCACATTCCCTCTCAGGCCCCCCGATGCAGGTATCTTCCACCTTATGAAGATGTGATTTTGTGTTAGTTTTTTCAATTAAGCCTAGGAGGCCCTCACATCTCCTCAATACGCATCTCCTCCGCCAGCATCGCTGGATCGCCACAGCTGCCGCTCTGAGTAATAGCAAAGAAGACAATTTCATCTGATGACTCACCAAGGTCATGAGAGACTAAATGAATGTAACTGAACTCAAGCCTCGGCTGATTCATCTGCGTTAAAACATCTGGAGAGAGACCCAGCAGGGGTGTAATGTCATCCGAATGATTTAGAGATGAGCTTTATTTTGATTACCTTTAGCTAAAATTAAATGTACCTTCAAATCATGGAGGATATTTACTACAAACAGAAATTAAATGTAAAAGTAAGAAAATATTGTATGTGAGAGTCATACATTTTAAGGCTCAGAGCCTGAACAGGTTCCTTCTCACTTTGTGTCTGCATGCAGTCAGCAGATCGTAGCTTGAGAAAGTTGAGTCTTTTTGTGTTTCTGCCCATCTGCTGTATGCTGGAGTCGCATTTCTGGACTTTGTCCCCGTGATAAAGATGCTTCAGAATAACTACATGAACTACTGTAAGTAGCTGCCGCCAGTGTAGAATCCTCTGTGACACAGCTGTCGCCATATTCATGGGCATAACGCTGGTCCACCGCCAATCTGAACAGGTCCACTTGGTGGCCAATGGCAAGAAGCTGGGCGTCATGTTGTGAGGGTGCAGAACTGTGTAAAAAATGCAGGAAAAAGTAAAAAATGTCATATATTAGGAGCCGTTCAAACAGAATGCGTTTTTGCATTCCACTCCACTGCTTGTAAACTTTCTATATAAAAAATCTCTAGAGCTTGCATTTTCTTTTTCATTCCAATGACCTGGAATGAACACATTTTTTTAAATGTAAAATTGCATGTGTGAATGACTCAAGAGTCTTGGTAACACTTTACAAAAAGGTCTCATTATTATATAATACAATGATTAATGCATTAACTAACAATAAGGGATACATTTGTTACACTGTTTATTAATATTAGTATAAATTAATAAAAGTACTGTTCATTGGTAGTTCATGTTAGCTCGGTTCCATTAAATAATAACAGATTTTAATAATATATTAGTAAACCTTGTTGTAAAATCTTATTGATGAGGATTTCATCTAGCCTTTACCATAGAAATCAGAAATGTTCTTGCGAGATGTGAAACCGGCTTATAATGAAGTTTTTTAGGAAGTCTCTATAAAGGTGTCTCAATCCCACTCTAATTACTCTATTAGCCTTGAGCTCGTTTGCTGTCAACATCAGAAACCAGCTCTGTCACTATAGAGTCCCTGCTATTCTAATCCTCTGACACGGTTAAAGGTGCATCCGCACCCCTCCAACATCCACCTTGCCCAGAATAAAGTCATAAAAAGAGCCTTGCAAGAGTCAAATGTAATGTACATTTGTACTGGGAAACAAAACTACTGTCGAAACATGTTGAAATTCAGTGCAAGGACAAAGATGTATAACAAAATGGCTAATTTGATTACCTCATTAAAACAAATTAATGTCAAATTGCATATACAGTCAGCAATGAACATTCCGAAAGCCAAACATTATTACAAGCTGTAAAAATCAAGCCAAGGCAAATAAATACAATCCTAGACCTTACACAGTTCCCCTACTTACTGACATCTGAAATTACCTCAGAGAAAAACCAGGAAAGAGTTTCTTTTTTTACATAGCTTGAAGAACTAAAGCAGCTTTTGCAGTAACACAACATATTTATGATTTAGTGGCATAAATTCCATTTTATTGCCATGGTTTGATGACATTAAACGAATCCCTCTGTTCGCTCTGTCACTCTAATCAACACAAGCATTGGTTTACCATTGTATCGCAGTCAGACGGCAGAGTCTTCACCTTGCCAAAGCTGGGGACTGACACTGGGTCAGGTCAGATGTTAAACGGCTGCAGCGGTCCCCACGGGTGTGCAAAAGACCCTTTGTGCAAAACGCATGGCGAAAGGGTTAGGGAGGGATCTCTAAAGTCCTCTAAGCCATAAGAGACCTCAGTTTGAACCACAGGACACACAGACTTCTGCCAATCATGTTTCATGAAACATGGCGAGTGTTCTGCTTTATTTGCTGGTGGTCTGCAGCAGTGTCTGAGGGGGCTTTTGTATTGAAAGAAGTGAATATATAATATTTGTTTGATATTCAGCATGAATAGGCTCAAAGAAGTAATTATACATTTCTACATACCCCAAAATGTAAAAAATAATTAAACGCTCAGTTAAAATTTTCTCTGCCATACCACATATAAATGATTACAATTATTTATTAATTAAATATTTATATTTTTTTAGGCCTGGATTTTTCAGATTCTCTACAAAGACCCTCTGCATAAATTGTGATTTGTTTTCATTTATGTACTATTAAAATATGATTAAACTATGAGCTAAATATTACATGCAATTTGCATAATATACTACAGGATTTACATTTTCACCAATTGGATCTTTAGTAATACTTCTGAGAAAAACTGAAACTGCTTGTCTACCTGATGTCCATCTTTTGCTGCTGGAGAAGTGAATCTCGCTGCTCTTGCTGTGCTTGACAGAAGGCCTGGAAACTCCACTGCTGTTCTGGACATGTACGGGGCACTGCGGCGGCAGCAGTCTGCTCATTATTCAACTTAATCAAGCCAGGCACTGTCTCCAAAAGCAAGGACCTGAGGGAAAACAGGCATTTAAGAGATTTACCTGATGAAAATGTAAGGTGAAACGACCACACAATATGCTCAAAGCTCTTTGAAATGATTGCATTAATTGTTAGTGATTGTTTATTTTACAATGTATAACAAAGCTATAACAAAGTTTTAAAGCAAAGGATTATAATTGTAAAAAAGTTTTTTTTTCATTAAATTTGAGTTTTTGTATAAAATGAATCTAGATTAAATAATTTTTTTTAATAATTATACTTTAAATAGCTTCTTTTGCAAAACAATTAGCAGTTCAGAGCAATATGTAAGGTTACCGCATTGACTGTCCACTGCAATCATAAAAAAGTAATGGGTAAACTTTAGTTCCAGCCCCTCCCTCTCTCTGTCTCCATGGGCTTTCTATTGGAGAATATTTACATTGAGCAGATGAAATCACTTAGGAAATGGGGATAAAAACGTTTAATGAGTTTGACATTCTGGACCCAAGAGAATCAACAGAGCGCCTGTGCATCGACTAAGAGGTTTAGTCAGAGTCTGCCTTTCTCAATGATGACACTCGGCTTGGATTAGAAGTGAAAAAGGTTTGCTGGCCTCATTTCAGAGATGTGACAGCCATTCAAGTGAGCCCATGTTGTTGTTTTTTTGTCTGTTTTAATTTGCAAAAGCGTATGAGAAAACACAAGTGTAGCCTAGTCTTTGCTGAACCCTGCTGAGAGAAGTCAAATTTAAGAACCAAGGGTTGATTAATGAGTGATATATTCAGTAACATTTAAAGGGTTAGTTCACCTAAAAATGAAAATTCTGGCATTAATTACTCACCCTCATGTTGTTTCAAACCCGTGAGACGTTCATCTTCGGAACACAAATTAAGATATTTTTGATGGAATCTGAGAGCTCTCTGACCCTCCATAGACAGCAAGGCTCCTTACACGATCAAGGTCCAGAAACGTAGCAAGGAGATCGGTAAAATAATCCATGTGACATCAGGGCTTCAACTGTAATTTTACGAAGCTACAAGAATACTTTTTGTAAGCAAAGAAAACTAAAATAACGACTTTATTCAACAGCTCATCTCCTCTACGTCAGCGTAGTGCCATTTTAGAAAATATCTGCTAGACAGAAACTGCGTCCGCTCTTCTGTGTCAGCCACACCGCGCGGATACGTCTTCTATGTATATTTACGCTTTGATTTGAACGAAAACAGCGCATCGGGTATGCGGCTAACACAGAAGAGCGTACGCAGTTTCCGTCCAGTGGATATTCTCCACTGGTGCTAGGGTGCTAGGAGAAGACAAATTTGAATAAAGACGTTTTTTTTTTTCTTTTGCACACAAAAAGTATTCTCGTAGCTTCGTAAAATTACGGTTGAACCACTGATGTCACATGGATTATTTTACAGATCTCCTTGCTACATTTCTGGACCTTGATCGTGTAAGGACCCTTGCTGTCTATGGAGGGTCTGAGAGCTCTCAGATTTCATTAAAAATATCTTAATTTGTGTTCCGAAGATGAATGGAGGTCTTACAGGTTTGGAACAACATGAGGGTGAGTTTTAATTTTTGGGTGAACTATCCCTTTAAATTACTTAATAATTTTTGCAGTCACTAACTTTATTTAGTTCTTTTTTTTTAATCATTTATTATTCTTTTTTTAAATACATTTTTAGCTTTTTTATCTCTTTGTTTTTATTATCATAATGAATACTTTTACTGATATAAAATATTTAAGAAAAATATATAACTTTTTTACAAAATTTTCTTTGTAGTTAATTTTTACTTTAGTAGACAGTATTTGTTCAAAAAGTGTTTTTCAGTTGTGATATATTAAAAGATACACTTGATGGTAAAAAAAAAAAAAAAAGAAATGCTGGCAAATTCTATGAATTTTTGTTCTATTATATTACCATAATGAGGATCAAAGAGGTCATCTTTAAAAGCCAAAAACTGCTTCACATTTACAAAGCAGGCATGGTCATGTGATACACTACCAAATTGTCCTATTGCTACCAAAAAACTGACTCTCTTCATTACTCATGAAAACTTCCCTGTAAACAAAGAAACTTACAGGAGTTTGATTAATCTAGCTAAAGTCTACTCTCCCAGACTCTGAACGCTCGTGCGCTGTGTACTTCTTTGAAATATCCTTCGGTTCTTTAATTTAGGCTGTGTTATCACTGGACAGGGATGAAAGAGTCAGCGGAGAGCGAGAAAAACACTGGGTCTAATTCCGTTGTTGGCATTGAGGGTTAGACAAAGTTCAGCGGAATACTGAGCCTGACTCGAGTGAACTTCCTATCCGTCATTACAGAATAAAACAGATGTAAAGACAGCAGATATATTTCATCTCAAGACTTATTTTTGGAAGCCACATGCAAAATGTGGAAAAAAAATAAATAAAAATAACTATTAAAATAAACAGCTAAAAAATATCACAACACATTTAAATGTATAAAAAGTCAATTTAATAAGACGTTTCTGTCAGGAAAATGAATGTGTTGCCAGCATTAAACTTTTTAGGCCTTCTGAACTATAAACTCGTGACAGTCAACAAATCTCTTTGGTATGTATGATGTTATTTTTTTCCATTTTGGCTGAATGAACTGGATTGCTTCTTGAGAAATTATTTCCAACATGGTTTTGTATTTTCCTGATCCTCCTATTCTGTCTCTCACACATTTTTTCTAGCACATAAGAACATACAATTTGCTAATTAAAAACTCTCAGCTAACTGCTGGCACTTTAGGAGCACATTTGCTTAAAAAATATTCCCCCACTGAGCAAATATTTTCTGAATTACGAGCACTTAAATCCATATGCGTACAGATGTCACTGGGTAATCCAATAGCGGACACAGATACAACGGCTGGTGCAGTGATATGGGCCGGAAGCTCGGCGATAAAGAGGAATGTTTATTCTACTTTAAACGCCTGGTGCACTTCCAGCTAATGTCCCCTTTCACATTAGTTTCACATTCTCGGACAATTATGAAATGCTTAGTGATTTTTGCTGGAATGCACACATGACAGCTTCTGCCCATTCCAAGATAAATCTCTCCATTATAAAAGGAGGAACCACATTTCCTTTATATACTAATATTCACTCACAACAACAAAAATACTCCAGAATTTAGCTTAGTGCCAGTGAGAAACTGAGACATTGAGAAACTGAAAAATGAACTTAACTGTCAATATAAAAGGCCCTAAACTGGGTCCTTGGGTCACACCTACCTCCATTTGCTTTCCTGCTGTAGTGGGTTACAAGTCAGGTTAAGTTCTAGAAGACTGGTACATTCCTGAACATTCAGGCAAACGTTCTGCAAATCTATAAGGGAGTCAGAACAGAGATACTTAGAAACACTTTGCAGGCTTCTCTGCGAATGGTTATAATTCTAATGCTTTGGATGCAATCCAAATTTTAGCCATTCTGGGGTGTTCACTAAAAAATTAAAAGTATGTCATTATTGACTTATGTCATCCAAAACTTTTATATTTATAATTTATACTTTTATATTTTTTCAGTGGAACACAAAAATAGAATTTTGAAAAATATTTAAGATTCTTAAAAAATAACATGCAGAATCTTTGCAGCTCTGTTCCATATAACAACAACATATAGTGTCCATTTGTCTTGCACTTTAGTCATCTTCTGAGGTCATCTGAAGTTTAATAATAGTTATGTGTGATGGAAAAGAAAATTTGATTTGAAAATTTGAAAAACAGCATACATGTAATACAGGGGAGTAAATTACAAAAAAAAATATTTTGGGGTGAACTATCCCTTTAAGGATGAACGATATGAGATATGGAGATATGAGTGAGAATAAGGGGGAAAGGGAAGTGGTGTGTGGCCAAGTATGGTGACCCATACTCGGAATTTGTGCTCTGCATTTAACCCATCCAAGTGTACACACAGTAGTGAACATACACCCGGAGCAGTGGACCGCCAATGATGCGGCGCCCGGGGAGCAGTTGGGGGTTCGGTGCCTTGCTCAAGGGTCTCACCTCAGTCGTAGTATTGAGGGTGGAGAGAGTGTTGGTTATTCACTCCCCCCACCTACAATCCCTGCCGGACCTGAGACTCGAACCCACGACCTTGGGGTTACAAGTCCAACTCTCTATCCATTAGGCCACAACTGCCCTATAGAAGTCCTCTTTTAAAGAACTGTTCGTTTGTCACAACGATTATTCATCCATATTCAAGAATAAAGACCCTTTTAAGCTGCCGAAAACGAAAAAAGCATGGTGAAGTTGACCCACCCCACTTCATAAGCTCACCTGACAGACAGTTGTGACTGGCATCCAGCATCCTCAGAGACACCAGGTCCAAGAGTGGAATTAAATGAGTTACACTGAGGGGAAAGTGAACCCTCATTTTAAACAATAAATAAACTATCTTAGCACTGTATACTTGTAGGTTTTTATATTACATTTTACATAAGAACGTCCTGTATTTAAGCAACTTGGAAGACTTTACCCTTAAGTAGAATTTAACTGTAAGACAGTGTTAAGTTCAAAAAACAAATTGGAAGAGACTCAAAACATTGTGAGCTGCTAAACTAGACATCACCTGCAGTACGATGCCCAAGGTAGGGATCTCATTAGATTTTGGAGATAGCTATTCTCCATTGAGGCCTACCTGTTATGGGCCAAGGAGAAGTTTTGGAGCAAAGGCAGCCAATAGGATTCCAGATCATCAACAAAAGATATAAGATTGTCATCCAGGTACAAGTCCCTCAGAAGAACGTGGATCTGCAGGACAGGCAGCTATGACACAGGCCCGTAAAAAAAAAAATAATAATTCCCTCTTGACGAGGTGATCACACAGAAAGTCATTCCTTCTATTTCAACCATGAATGTCCCATGAGCTGAAATGGGTGGAAACTCATGCTTCATCATGAACATGACTAATATCCAAACGTTAAGCACAACAGATAGCGATAATTCAATTAAAGTGATGGCAGCCCAGGATTGCAGTCTAACAGATGAGCATTTTTTTTATTATTGGTATCATGTAATGAACACTGTCAAGTTTCGCATTTTCTGGAAACTGGGATGGAAATATGTTCCTAAATAAATAAAAAAAAGTGGTGAAAAATCTATGATTTCAGTCAGGCTAATTAGAATAAGAACATAAACAGTTCTCAAATACTGCCAAAACATCAAAGTAATGGAAAATTCTGATTATTCAATATGATCTTGAGATTACTGCTGAAGACATGATAAGTCATGATAAGTCATCTTTCAACTTGTTTGTTTCTTTGGTTGTGCAAGATTTACCTCAGTCAGACTGTTTCCTCTGAGGTCCAGTGTGTTAAGCAGAGCACAATTCTCCAAACCCTCAACGTGGCTTAGATGGTTGTATGAACAGTCCAGATGGAGAAGGGTATAAATTTCGTTCAAACCTCTCGTGCTGAGCAGCTGGTTATGGTCCACTGATAATCGCAGAAGCAAGTACCACCTAAGAAAGCAAAGATATATAATTTAGTCAATGCTGGTGTAGAAGGAGTGTATGAGGATAATTCTAGGCCATGGTGACAATATCTAATACCAGCCAAAGGATAATCTAATATAAAAAGGCAGCACTGGCAGGACATCATCTAACACTGACAGCAAATACCTTTAAACTGCATTTATCCTTTTCTTTATGATACATTTATTCATATTTATTCAATATGAGGCCATTTTCATAGAAATGAGACACATCAAGACATTTTAAGAGCAGAGTGAGGGCAAAAGGCCATTTGAAGACACCAAACTGGAACAATGGTGCCCTCTTCTGGATAATGACAAGGTTGAGCGTTTAGATACTAATTCTGTTTCACACATGAGATCCAGATATCTTAAACTGACCAACAATCAGCATGTCTTTCTTGAGTGATTTCAATGCAAAATACATAAAACAGAGTTAATAAACATTTCTAGTTAAAATGCTCACTTATGCGAGTGATGTTGTTGTGTGAGAGCTGAAGAATTTGCAGGTTTTCAGTTCCATCAAGACCATGGATGTTCATCAGTTGGTTCCTGCCCAGAAGGAGGGCCTGAAGATTGGCCAGACCTCCACAATCCACAAAGGTAATTGAGTTCTCCTTAATGTAAGAAACAATGGTACAGTTCAAACATTTGGGCTATGTAAGAATTTTCTTTAAGTAATTAATACTTTTATTTAACAAGGATACATTAAAATGTATCAAAAGTGCGGTACAGACTTTCATAATGATACAAATTATTTATATTTTAAATAAATACTGTACTTTTAAACCTTCTATTTATCAAAGAATCCTGAAAAACAAATTGTAGCAAAAACTGTTTTCAACATTTATATTAAGAAAAAATGTTTCTACAAAATCATTGTATGAGAATGATTTCTGAAGGATCATGTGACACTGAAGACTGGAATAATGGCTTCTGAAAATTCACCTTCACTGGAATATTTAATATTTAAAAATAAATAAAAATGTAAAACAGAAATTGCATTTGTAATAATATTTATAATTTGTGTAATAATTTCACAATATTACTAATTTTCTTTGTTTTTAATCAAATAAATGCAGCCTAGGTGAGTATAAGAGACCTCTTTAATGGTAGTGTATACTGTATAACATGCATAAGTGATCATCTTACTAGAAAGTTTGAAAATAATGCATATAATGCAGACTGCATTGGATAATTTGTTCTTTCTTACTTGTACATCGATATATCTGATCTGAGCGCACTTGTTCAATCCATCCAAGGAAGTGAGGCTGCAGCGTCTAAGGGTCAAGGTCTGCAGTTTGTTACACTCGGACAGTGTGGACAGGCTACATCCTGGTAGGTCTTCCAACGTCACTGTCGTAACCTGATTTGTTACAAGACAAGTATAATAAAGCCAGCATGAACATGTCACAGACCGAAAATGGGCTTTCAAGTTTAATTTCTACCTCTTTGAGAGAGCTCCAAGCTCCTGTTTTGAGAATAGTGAGAATAGACAGAGGGGGTAAACTGGGGACTCTTCTTTTTCTTGGGCTTCTTTTTTGGGACTGCTGCTGTGCAGAAGACCCCTTCCTTTTATTCTGCAATGATAGTTTGGACCAGGGAGTGCAGCTCATCATCCAGGTCAGTCGCTTCTGCTCAGTGCTGTCATGCAGACATATTGAAATTGATTCTTGGCTTTTTGGTTTATGGTCCTCAATTTCAAAAGCTGTGGTATTTTGATGCCCCCTTGTGTCCATCTCAGGTGCTACAACAGCCAAATCAGAAGCATGTACTGTCAAGTCTGTATTTCCTTTAACACTTAGATGATCTGCAACACTCAAGTAACCCACTGGACTAATACCAAGGTCACTGGAGAGACCTTCATGTACATTTATTTGTGACTCTGTAGTGGTTTTGGTAACTTTAAAGCTTTTTCTTGACTGTGAGAGATTTACCTGAGAGTCAAGCAGTGTTAATTTTGGCAGGCATTTTTGATTTAGTCTTAGTCTTTATCTTGAGACGAAAATGCTTAATAGTCTTAGTCACATTTTAGTCATTTGAGTCTATCATAGTTTTAGTCTAGTTTTAGTCATTTGAGTCTTTCATAGTTTTAGTCTAGTTTTAGTCGACGAAAAGTCATTGCATTTTTGTCAACTTTTAGCCAAACTACAGTTACCAACATTTATTTTGGTAGCTATTTTATATGTAGTATTTAAACAAAAACAGTCATCAATTCTTCTCTCTTTAGACCAAATCAATTAAGCTTAGTTATGAGAAATTTGAATCAAGGATCGAATTTGGAAAAACTGGAATAAATTTTCATTTTTTGGTAGAAATATAAATTAAACTCATTTTTCAGATACAGTAGGTTTACTTAACAAGTATACATTTATTTAACATCTTTTGGTGGTTAACATTTATGACAGATAATTAGGAATGCTGTCCATTTAAGACGGAAGGTATGTATGTAATAGCCTACTGACATACATTCAATTTTCACCCACCTGTTTAAGCTCACTTAAACCATAACGGACTGTATTTCCGTGAGATACTCTACATGAGAGACATGTGGACTGCTGTGTGTATTTGAGCGCTGAGAACTGATCACGCGCTGTATGAGAACTGAAGAAGTGGAGCGCGCGCGAGAGAGAGCACTTCTATCAGCGCGTTTCCGCCTATCGCACCTTCACTGACTTTAAGTTAATCGACAATGAATTGTGACTCCCGGGAAAACGGGACGTCTGGTCACCCACTCCCTAACCCTTCGGGTGCTGAGGCCATTGTTTCAGATCGCGAGTTCGCGTTTTGGTAGCCTTTCCGTCCACTGCGGCTGCCATACTGAGACTAGATATGCAAACGCACCTTATCCAATGACAGAGACGCACATTTTGAAAGACAAGACAGTTAAGTTAGCCTATAGGATGTATTTTGAATGTCCAGTAGTCCTCAAATAACATTTTAGTCCCGTCTCGTCTTGTTAACGAAGACGCGCATAAATTTCGTCATAGTTTTTATCATCAGATATTAGTTTTAGCTCGTCAACGTCTCGTCTTAGTCACAGAAAAAAGGTTCGTTGACGAATATTTTTCGTCGTCGTCTTAGTCAACGAAATTAACACTGGAGTCAAGCTCTCCACTGCTTTCAACAGTTTTTTCTTCTTCATGGTTCTTTATTCTGTCTTTTTCACTCTTTGTTTGTGGTCTTGTATCATCTAATCTTTCGGTGTATTCTGTGTTTATGCTTTTAGTTTTGTCCTGTTTTTTCATCATATTCCTGTCGTCATCCAATGCGTTTTCCATTTTCTTCTCATGCCGGATTCTTTCATTATTAGCTTCTATTTTTCTCACATTTACCTCAGTTTCTTTGTTCTCCTGGCCCCCTCTTTCCTCCTCTCTTTTACATTCATCCTTCACCTGACTACTTCTTTCCACTTTTGTTTTTTCCTTTTCTTTATTCTTCTTGTCTACATCCTCATCCTGTCTTCTGCAATCATCTTTTACACTTGTAATGTTGCTCTGCTTTTCCTTCTTCTGCATTTGCTTCCTTTTCTCATCTTCCTCCTCTTTCCTCTTCAGTTGTTCAAGTTTTTGCTCCTTCTCCAGACGATGGCGCTCTTGTTCTTTAGATCTTTCACAAATTGCTCTGCGTCTCTCCATCTCCTCCCTCTGAGCGCATTCTTCTTCCTCAATCCTCTTTCTCTCCTGTTCTTTCTCCTTCTTCACCTTCTCCCATTCCCTCTTCTCCTCCTCAAGTCTCCTCTGCTCTTCTTTCTTTCTCCTAAGCTCTGTTTTGCTCCAGCGGCGCACTAATGTTCCTCTGAGAGCAGCTTGAATCTTTGTTGCTGCCATGCAATGAAGCTTCTGGGTTCTCATTCTCTCCTCCTCCTGAGCCTTCTCAAAAGCCTGTTTTTCCTCCTCCATCTGCTCCTCAAGTTTCCTTATTAACATCTGAAATTATTTATGAAATAATTTTCATAAATTTTCTGAAGATATTTATGAGGAGATATATAGTATAAACTTATAAGAGAATAAGGTTCAAATCAAATCACGTTTTTTAAATTGTATTTTCTTGTAAATTGTACTCCAATAATTTTATTTTTTACATAATACTTTTTTACATAATACCCCAACTCTGCTCATTTCCAAATATTTATTTTTTATTTAGTCTTTATCTTTGTATGCTTGCACATCCTCAACAATATTAGGCATATTTAAAGTCACCTGCTGTTTATCCAGGTCCAACTGAAGATCTTCTGTGCGGTGAACTTCATTTTTCATTCCAACGTTCTGTTATGAATTTCGATTTTGTTATTCAATCATCTTTACTCCTAATTTTAAAATATATTTTTTTAAAGTGCTAAAGACAATCTTACCAGAGTGGCCTCCTCCATCTTTTTCAACTCCTCCTCAAACTTCATCAGTCCTCTTCTCCTCCTCTCTTTTTCTTCCCTTTCTGAGTTCAAATGCAGCTCTCTTTCTACCTCCCGTGCTGCTAATTTCTGCTCCTCTTCCTTTCTTAGTCTTTCCTCTAATTCTCTCCACTCAAGACTAATTTGCAGTTCACTCTCAGTGCATACATCATCTAAAAACAGAGAAAAGGTATAATTCTGTGAATATAAAGAGGCTAATTAGCAATCTATGCAAAACTATTGCAGAATTAGTTTTTATATGTTTTGCATATTCAATGGCAGCAATATGGTATTGTTTTAAATAATAAACTTAAAATGCAGGCCCATCTAACCACATCATTACAGAAAATTCTTCCATGCCTGACAAATTCTGAATCTCCTGCTGGGCATTCTGTGGCACAATGTCTTTTAGATGTCCAACTTGTTCTGCTAATTCAGAGATAACCTGACAAAAAAAAAAAATGCATTTTTATAATCATACACTAACTAAATGGGATCTATGCAATATGCCATCTGAGGAGTATGCTGCATGTCTCAGGGTAAATAGGGGTAATTTCCAGCCTTTAATTTAAGGGAGAATTTAAAGCCTAAATTCATATTGACTGAACAGTGATGGACAAACTGAATTAAAGGTTAAAAATGTAAAAGTTAAAAAGGTTAAAATAATAAAAGGACAAAACACAGACACTTCTCCTTTCCTCTGTTATGACTCAGATGCGATAATGACCCATTTCCATTTAACCGCAAACAAATAAACATGACTCACTCGCTCTTTCCACTTTATGGGGTCGTCTATGAAATCTGAAGCTGGCTCATTTGTAGGATTATCATTGTGATTAAGGTGAGACAGGGTCTGGCTTGAGAAGTCTATAATTAAACATAACAGGAGATAATATGCAATGCCTCTAATAAACGTTTTAGGTCATTTTAATTAAGACTTTCAATCAGTTCTATTTAAAAAATGTTTTCATACCCTTTTCTTCAACATCTTCAAGGATTAATTGTTCAAAGGCATCCATTCGATTTCTTGAAGCTTCAACATATGTGAGGACAGAGTCAGGCAGCTCATCTTCTGCATGCAGCTTTTGTGAAAACAAGTGATTGTTAATGCTGTACTGACAGGTATTAAGTAAACATACATATTTTTGGATGGACTACTTGAATTATAAGTCATAATGTCATAAAAGTGGTATAATTTTCAATTTGAATGATGTTATTTTTGTGTTAGCTCACAATACTTTTCTTCACCAGTAGGCTACACATTAATTATTTCAAGAAAACTTTGGTTTTACTAACTGTAACGTTACAAATAAAGCTTTTTATAATAAAGTGGGCTGAAATACAAACAGTGGGCTGAATTTAAAATAAGTAGTTGTTTAAGAAAGGAATGCCAAATAAATAAAGCCACTTACATTTTCATCCAAAAAAGTGAAATTGTCATCGTCTGACTCTGAATCATTTTGAGAAGGATGTAGGTTTAATTTGATCAGCTCCTCATCTATTGACTGTTCGATGTCTTCCATCATTATTAGTCCGGGATCAAGTCAACCAACTCCCTGGAAAAACGAAAGGGTTTTGAGAGCGAAGCAACGGTAGAGGTGCAAATTTGCAATTGAAGTAAACTATATCAATGTCATAGTAACGGTATAAAAATACTAATGATGAAGACACAAGTATTCGTCTTTCTTACTCTGCCTTTACCTGCTTCTCAGTTTACCTCATGTTTGTACTTTCGCGTAGTTGCTATGGAAACAAAGTGTACAGAGTGGCGTGAGGGACAAACTTCATAAAGACCCTTGCGCTGTGCCAGGTTAAATATTTGCGGGATGCACGTCTTTCAAATTTTTTAATCAATTTACGATTACATTTTGATATAGACAAGTAAGTAAATAAATAAATGTACAGAACTAAATGAAAAATCGTAAACAAACTTTCAAAATACACATTGTTTTTAGGAAACATTTGTTTGTTTGTTTTTACTGAACCACATTTGTTTGAGTTATTGACTGTACAGTTATTTCCAGCACATTATTTTTTATATTAGTCGCCCCCTAGTGGCAACACAGTTAAAAGAATTCACTATTGGCATTAGTAGGCTGCACACAAATAGAAACAAGACCAGTCATTAAATTGAAAAATAGTATTTTGTGGTTAACAAACTATCAGGCACAAACTGATTTCAAAAGGAGGCAGAGATGAATCATTTGATGCACTAGCATAATCATTTCTCATCTCTCAACAAAAACACAGTAAATATTCTGTCATTTATTTCAGGGCTAGACTAACGTTGATGTTTTGTCGTTTTATTTATAAAGTCTACTGAGTCTGATCAGCTTCTCACTGCAATAAGTCGTGATTGTGTTTTTTATTTACATTATTAATTTGGCATGCAGTCTTTTTTATTAAAAGCATTTGACTACATATTTTATTCCCTGAATATGGGACGATTTTTGATCGTCAGTTCCTCTGAGTGCCTGCTGGAGTCTGCTTTTGAAATCAAATCAACTGTCCGTGTTTCATCAGATCCCGAAGAAGCATTCACCAAGTTCAATTGCTCAAAAAGGCCCCATCAGCAAGCCTTGTCCGCTTCAATTAGTGGAGAGTGGCATCGACCCCTTTGTTAGTGGGCAAGGTGTCCGGAGCTTTTGTCTGAGAGCATGGAACCCAGACAGAGACTAGACAGGCAGTGGATGCAGATTAGAGCAGTCAAAACCTGCTCAGCTCTGAACAGAGCTCACGTTTAGATAGTGTCCCTGTGTTTATACTGTAAAGGGTTTTCTGTTACTGGTCTGTTGCTCTTCAAGCTGATTGTTTCCATTCATTCTTTCAGAGTGGGTGAGAGGGAGAGAAAGAACTTGTTGAATAAAAGGCAGCTTCGGATCTGGACTGCTATCTGTGATAGTGGATTCGTCCTTATGGGCTACTATTATAAACCACATAAAATTACCAGTGAAGAGTTAGACATGGAATTATTGATGAGCTCAACCCTATTTTTTACAGCAGGATCTTAAAAAAAGAGTAAAGTCCTTTTGTGCACATCACAGTAAAATGGCCAATAGCAGTAATATATCCCATTTGAATTCTTTGTCAGCCACCTGTAGGTATTCCCACCAAAGAATACATATTTTTCCTAAATATGTCTTTTAAACTCAAATGCAGTGACACATAAACTTGGCAGTATCATATTAGCACACAAAGTGTAGGGAAAATACCCGTAAGTTGTGTCAACCATGGTTAGCTAAAACTAAAACCTTGTTTTTACTTAAGATACTCTATATATCTTAAGTCTCTATAACTATTATTATTAATAATATTAATGGAATTTTCAAATTTTCATCTGATGTAAAATGTTTCCCACCTCCCTATACATACTGCATGTAAGTACTGGACAAACTAAAAAAAGAACGTTAAATGGAATTTACAAAAGTTTTAGGTTGTGGCTAAACTCAATTAATTCTGCTTAATCTAAAAAAAATTACATGTAATAAATGATTCACATTAACACCTAATTACTTTAAATTACTCATATTCATGTTTCTAGGAACTTCTAATTCTATGTTAACCAAAATTCCGTTTCATATGTGAATGTTCCAGTTTTCAAAGTTTGATATAAAATCTTTTTGTCTGTTGTATCTCTGTATTTCCTTCTCAATCATCTGATTATTCCATGACTAAATTGAACCCAAAGGCACAGGCCGATTTTTCTAAGAAACAAGACTTTAGGACCACACTGAAATTAATCCCCTCATTGTTAAACATCTCCAAGAGCTTGTGAAGGCACCGCTGTCCACTCCAATTCCCACATTAATTCAATTATCTTGGAACATGGACAGTTAAGATATGACAAAAAGGTACCGGACAGAGGGAGATAAAAAAAGGGAGATAGAAAAAACAGATGGGAAAAGAGTAGTATCCACCTTTTTCTTCAGAATAAAGGTAACTACCGCATGGGTGGGTTTCAGCAATGCTATGTGAAAAGTGTCAGACCACATTAAATACAGATTCACTCAAAGGTCTTGTGAAAAGCCTCCTATGTTCTTGTGATTGCTGGACACTCATTCAGTCCAGGACTAATTTTTTTATTTTTTATTATTATTATTCAGATGGACATTTAAAAATCTAGAGCTGAATACTATTAATTATGACAATGATACACAGATAATTAATTCGACTCTTCAACTCAAAATATTGTATTTTGAGTTCTCCACAAATAAGCCCACAAATTTACCATCTGGTATTTATGGGAAAAACAATAGAGCAAAACTTGTGACAGCAGCAAGGCATTGTGTTACCTAATTCATGGCGTAGGTATATAGCACATTAACTATTTAACAGTTAGGTAGAACAACCAGCCATCTGTGACTGACTAGCGTGTGTTTGTTATCATCACATAAAAACATTCTCAAAATAATGCCCCGGACAAGAGCCATTGGGAGATGTATAATGCATAATTCTGATGCAGTGATATTTCAATATTCTAGATTTAGTTCTACTAGTCCATTGAGATGTTTGTAGTAGCTTTATGTTTCATCTATTGATGTCATGGATTAAACCTCATCATCAATGGAAACTGCTCCTGTGGCTCATCGCAATGTGCTGAGTGCAATGCAACGTCACACTAAAGTTCCAGGAACATCTGACATTATGATCACCTCCAGCTATCAGCAGAGGAAAATCACATGTCACAAACAGCCATTAGCCTACTGAGAACAACAAAGCCCTGTATTACTTATAAATTATTTAAATGTTTTCCAATTAGCATACGTAGGCTATCAGAGTCACTTTCTGGAACTTTCACGCTCACTGTTCCTCAATGGTGGGAATAACTTAAAATCTTTAAGAAATGCACAATTTTCTGCAAGAACTTGATGGACCTGCAAACATATTTTCTTTCTTTTTTTTCATTCTTTTTTCCTTTTTATTCTATTATACAAGTTCATATAAACACATTTTAGGAACAAGCTCTTAAAATTAAAAAAGGGCATTTCCCACGAGGAAAAACTATAAAGACTGCTATTTTTTTCCTGATAAATACTTAAGTCATGCAAGTCATGGCAATCTATTTAATTTACAATGTAAATGTCACTCTTTTTGCTAAACAGCAACAAACCTTGCAGGCTTCCACAAGTTCTTGCTTTAAGTATACTGAGTTTTACATTTTTACTTTTTAAATTATAGTTTTACTCAAAAATAGTGTATGCATTCATTGGTCAACACGAGCCATGTTGATCTCAAACATGTTTTTGACTTCTAGATAATTTCACTGAGCTCAGGTACAATCCTTGGATTAGTCTGCAAAATGTGTTTTTCAAAAATTCCAAATTTATGACCGAAAATAAATGAGGGTATGTGGGTTTAGAACAAGAGCCAAGGAATGAAACACATAGGCTATTTCTATTACCAGTTGCCCATCAATTGTAACCAAGATGTCACAATTAAGTCTTATTTTCTTTATAGCGCCACCAATAGTGCAATATGCGCATTTGTTTCCTGAGTAGAGGCGCGCGTTTCAGACCTTTACTCCAAATTTTACATGTATACAATTTACAGGTTTATCTGTATACATCCAGTTAAGACAAAACAAAATGCATAAGATTCCAGACAAAACTGCAGCGTTCCCAGCACGTCGTTATTAGACACACATACGCCTGTGTCATTATCTGAGATTTCAGCCATTATTGTAAAGCTGATGTAAGATTGCATGCACGAGGTTACAATACCGGTACACCCCTAAAAACCAGCTTGTGGGCGCTATAGTGGGATGTACCACTCTGTTTAATTTAATGGGGGGGATTTAGATTTAAAATAATTTTACAAACATAACGAACGCAATTTAAAGCAAAATGCGATGTAATACTGTCATATTATTGGATGTGTTCAAATATATTATATTAATAGCTTACAAAAGACACGCCTAGTTCAGTTCTTCAGGGAACTCAAATCAGTTTCCTCTACAATCTCCTGTGGGTCGAACGACACGAACAGACGAGCATCTGCGCCTCCTGCATCATTTACATCAGATTGTGTATGAGCTGTACTTCTATGTGCAAACCATCGAATATAAACCGCATGCAAGTCGAAACAGCCAATTTTAAAAGCTAAGCTCATTTCCTCTTGATTCGTTATAAGGTAAGCTGATTTTTTTTTCCCCTATTCGATGGTGCTTATTTAACATACGGTGTGATGAGAGAACGGCTGCAGTGAATGATGAAACCTCGCACATGGGTGACAGTAAATTTGGGCGGGGGGGGGGGGGGGGGGGGGGGGGGGATAAGTTCTTTACAAATGTATATTATATTTATTTCGAAAAACAATAATTACCTTCCGCGTGAGCGTAATTGCCTATTTTAAGTCAGTATTATAAAACCGTCTAATAATTTTCCCAAATATAAACGGAGATATAACGTTAACTTACACATATAGACACAATGCTATTGACTTTAGCCTATATTCTTGACATCCTATGCGCATGCACGACCTTCTTTTAAAAATGCCTTTTATGAATGAGCGAATTTTAAAACATTTAATAGAATTTGTAGTTAAATTTAAGCGTAAATTCAATGACGAAAAGGCCAAAATGTGTTCTACTGGAGGCTGTATTAAAAAAGAGGTGCAGCCTTGAAAGAAGATGAGCTGCAGCATCATTCACATTTGTACACCCATGGTTCAGTATACCATGTACAAACCAGACCTTCTGAGCCACAAAGGATCGATTTAATAACGTTATTACTATAATATTATTTTTTGCTATCAATTTATTGCGAAACCGGCAACCTGCTATTCTGGGGCGCTGCGGCCACGTGATTGGAAGGCGCGCTCTTCTCTGTTTGGGTTCGTATGCAAATGATCCGACCTCGTGCTCCGAAGAGGGGCTAAATTATTTAGATGCGAAATATGATCGTGTTCCGAATGATCCAGTTGGCTTGAGTGACATTTCATGTCAAATCGAGTAAGCTGTGAATGGCTACTGACAACCTCCTGCCACGGAAAACACTATGCTGCGCCTTTGCGTTGACTACAATAAAGGTGAAATAAAAATAATTAGGGCCTACTTTATGCGGGGGGTTTTTTTTCCAATGTATAAATTGTCCCCACTTCCTGAGATATTCTGGGAATTACACTTGTCTCAGCCATATAGGATGCAGTCGAGGGAGAAGGCGCGCTTATTTAGCCAATTAAAAAAAATAAAAAAGCTGTGTCTGCCTGTCAGTCACTCTTAAGAGTTGGGTTTGACTGATAAGCCTTTAATGAATGAGTCTAATGAAAGTTATTTAAAAATCATGCAATTTAGTGACACATTGCATCATGTGAGGGGAATTAACCTGTCTAGTTTCTGTTGTTGTTTTTTATCTAACAGGAAACCTGTGTTATGAAAATGAGAAGATAAATATTTCATCAACCCACACTTTCCTATATCTATTTACTAAATCCCACTCTCTGATCTACTTTTGTACATTTGACCTCAACTTGCCCTGCCCAAACAGACTTTCTAGAATCTCTCCTTCCCCATTGCTAAAAAAAGACATTTTCAAATGCCCAAAAACAGCAAAACCGTCAAGAGAGAGATTGACGATGACGAAGTTACGGAATCTGTCAAAGATTTGCTCTCCAATGAAGATAACTGTGAGGACTCTTTCAAGAAGAGCTCTCTAATGGTAGGAGATGTTCCACAGAATAAGGAGCGGGATGTTGAGGAGGGCTCAGAGGAGGAGGAAGAGGAAGAAAGGCCTGCCTGGAGCAGCAAGCTCCAGTACATCCTTGCACAAGTGGGCTTCTCAGTGGGCCTGGGCAATGTCTGGAGGTTCCCATATTTGTGCCAGAAAAATGGTGGCGGTAGGTTATGATGAATGAATGATATTAATTCAAAATGATCAAGTTTGGATTATATTCAAATATACAGTAAGTAACTCACCTTGATGAGTAGATCTCTATCTATCTATCAAGATAACTAGATATATAAATAAAACTGAAACAACTCTCAAAATTTCACTCTCAAATATTCTCCATTCATAGATAGATAGATAGATAGATAGATAGACAGAGTGAAACTGGGCTGTTTCAGTTCACTGACAATGCTTAGACACAAAGGAAGTACATTTCTAGACTGACAACCTAAAGTCAGACATACGCCTGACACCTCATTTGCAAGTTCTCATTATGCATTTCCTCCTTCATTTCCTTCTTCAAGTCTAATCAGAGTATTTTCAGACCCAGAGGTCTTTCTTGAACTATTAAGAGTAATTATTGCCATTTTGGGGTATCATAATTCACATTTTAACTAAGCAATGCATTTTTATTCGACAAAGATACACCATAATGAAGTGATGGTTTAGCACTATACGTGGAAACTCCTCAGGCTGTAATTTCTTTTGAAACCACAGAAAGTCACTGGAGTAAGAATAGTACCAAAATGACGATCAATATATATATATCGATCAATAAAAACAAATTAGAATTAGTTGTGTGAGACAGAGATCTAAGTTGCATGGCATTGAAATGAATGGTTTTGCATGTGCAGGATAATCACAGGCTATATTACCCATCTCAGATTATACAAAGCTGTTTAATGTCAAGAGAAAGCAGATTACAGTTCCTTACCCTGATAGCAATGACATACATTAGATTTGATTACTCATATCTTTCTCTTTGTTCTCCTTATTTCATTTGCAAAAGACACTTTCAGAGTGAGTGAATGACTTCTGTATCAGAATGAAACACAGAAGAGAAGCAACCTATATAATAGCTATCATTTTATAAGGAATGCCACTGTCTTACATTTGGGTTTCACACAGTAACTATTGTGTTTGTATGCAGGGTTTAAATTGGGCCGGAGCTGAGCCCAGGCACATAGACTCCAGCTGGACATTAACGCTTTATTAATCAAAACGCCCAACACTAAGAAACTCAGTATACTGAGGCAAAAATTCAAAATGTAAAGTTTTTATATTTAAAATACAGTTAGGCTACATAACGTTTTCACCATTACGACTGTAATTCTATAAACAGTTCAAATAGCAAATACAATAATATTGGGTCACTTACATTTTTTGCGGAACCACAGCCATCCGATTCATTGCTGAATGATTCAGTGTTTTTAACGAATGGGTTGAGTCAAAATTTCATTAGCCCATGCATTAGCATCTGATGAATCTGCCGTTTGAACGAATCGTTAGAACGAACAACTCAGTGACTCACTCATTGAACGCTCACTACTGGCGCTTTAATTTCGTTGAAACGTATAATTTCCACCATTATTTCTTGTTTGAAAAATCTCATAATTTAATGTAGTTGTATTTTTCAGTGTAAATAATTTAATTTGATAACGTATAAAAACAATCACATTGTTATAATTGAATGTATAGATCAAAGGTAAGAATTTGAAATGAAAGTTAATGAGATTAGTGGGAAAATAACCTCTATAAAGGTTAAAAAAAAAATGCTCCCTTGCATAAAATATGAGAAAAAACATGCAGATTTATAGCCTATGTCACTGCTGATAGAAAACCGATGAGAATATTGCATTAGAATAAATCATATTTGCAAAAAAATAAAAACACACACATAATACATTTATACTTCCATTGTCCTCATTTGTAAGTTACTTTGGATAAAAGTGTCTGCTAAATTACTAAATGTAAATATATATATATATATATACACTCACCTAAAGGATTATTAGGAACACTTGTTCAATTTCTCATTAATGCAATTATCTAATCAACCAATCACATGGCAGTTGCTTCAATGCATTTAGGGGTGTGGTCCTGGTCAAGGCAATCTCCTGAACTCCAAACTGAATGTCAGAATGGGAAAGAAAGGTGATTTAAGCAATTTTGAGCGTGGCATGGTTGTTGGTGCCAGACGGGCCGGTCTGAGTATTTCACAATCTGCTCAGTTACTGGGATTTTCACGCACAACCATTTTTAGGGTTTATAAAGAATGGTGTGAAAAGGGAAAAACATCCAGTATGCGGCAGTCCTGTGGGCGAAAATGCCTTGTTGATGCTAGAGGTCAGAGGAGAATGGGCCGACTGATTCAAGCTGATAGAAGAGCAACTTTGACTGAAATAACCACTCGTTACAACCGAGGTATGCAGCAAAGCATTTGTGAAGCCACAGCACGCACAACCTTGAGGCGGATGGGCTACAACAGCAGAAGACCCCACCGGGTACCACTCATCTCCACTACAAATAGGAAAAAGAGGGTACAATTTGCACGAGCTCACCAAAATTGGACGATTGAAGACTGGAAAAATGTTGCCTGGTCTGATGAGTCTCGATTTCTGTTGAGACATTCAGATGGTAGAGTCAGAATTTCGCGTAAACAGAATGAGAACATGGATCCATCATGCCTTGTTACCACTGTGCAGACTGGTGGTGGTGGTGTAATGGTGTGGGGGATGTTTTCTTAGCACACTTTAGGCCCCTTAGTACCAATTGGGCATCGTTTAAATGCCACGGCCTACCTGAGCATTGTTTCTGACCATGTCCATCCCTTTATGACCACCATGTTCCCATCCTCTGATGGCTACTTCCAGCAGGATAATGCACCATGTCACAAAGCTCGAATCATTTCAAATTGGTTTCTTGAACATGACAATGAGTTCACTGTACTAAAATGGCCCCCACAGTCACCAGATCTCAACCCAATAGAGCATCTTTGGGATGTGGTGGAACGGGAGCTTCATGCCCTGGATGTGCATCCCACAAATCTCCATCAACTGCAAGATGCTATCCTATCAATATGGGCCAACATTTCTAAAGAATGCTTTCAGCACCTTGTTGAATCAATGCCACGTAGAATTAAGGCAGTTCTGAAGGCGAAAGGGGGTCAAACACAGTATTAGTATGGTGTTCCTAATAATCCTTTAGGTGAGTGTATATGCTCGATACTATAGAGCCCCCCCCCCCACATAACAAATCCCAATTTAACCCCTGTTTGTATATTGTATACAGTTGTATAGTAGTTTGTGTCAAAGGCCTGTTGAGTTTGACCACAACCCTGCCGTGTCTTACTTTCCAGGTTATAATAAGTGAGTGTGACCACCCTGCTGTGTCGATGAGTAATTAGATTAAATAGGTCACTGTGTGTGGGCCGTGTCTGTCTCTGTCTTTGCCAGGGCAGAGCAACCACATCACTGCACCATCTGCGTGCCATCAATGACAGCACGTTTTGTCCTTAAAGAAACACCCCTACAACGTTTTGCCGCCTCAGTCTGCCAGATGTCATCTCACGCACAACCTGTAGAGTCACCAATTCGTCAACCAGCATCCCACAGTGCCCCAATCTGACCTACATTACAAACCTTAAACAAAATGACAAAAAAACATTCTACTATTTGAAAGTTAATTGGGCACAAAATCTAAAGAACCATATTGCTGTCTACAATAAAGTTGCTAAATAGATGAACTGTTTTAAAATGGTGAAA
Organism: Barbus barbus; assembly: GCF_936440315.1. Classification (NCBI taxonomy): domain Eukaryota; kingdom Metazoa; phylum Chordata; class Actinopteri; order Cypriniformes; family Cyprinidae; genus Barbus; species Barbus barbus. The sequence continues at coordinate 22,022,807 of NC_136750.1, forward strand.
TCATTGATGAAGCTTACCTTCTTCGTTATGTAGCAAAGCCTGGGTTAGATGCAAGCTCCAGAAATTGGATTAAGCCTATATAACAGAGGAAATCAATGGTAAATGGCCTGAAATTGTTCATGACATTTCCCAAAGCCTGGACTATAAGGTTGGCACCCAATAAAAGAGTTATTATAGTTAACTAAAACAAAACAAATGTCCTTCAGTTTATGTTCCCAACTGGATGTCTCTAAATACAGTATTACAGATGGTGTCGTTTAAATTCATCACAATTGTCTGAATCTCAGTAAGTTTCTGTGTGTTAAAGCACATGACTTCAACATGTTGAAGGAGCAGCAGCCCTACTCTCAAAGCAATGCCATTGTATTGAAGTTGTTCCCCATAAGGCATTGGGAAGGAATGTTCTATCCTGTGCCACTGGCAATGCTTTAACAGTTTTGAAATGTCATCTCTGAAACGGAGTTTAATTCAAGAGAGAAAATATTTGCAAATAGATATAGTGGGTTACCTCATTCATTCATATTTTGTAATATACTCTAAGATTAGACCAGTGTTGTTATTGTTAACTAAAAATAATATAAAAAATGTGTGTCATTAATTGAAATATAAATATTAGATGAATAAAATGAATTACTCAAAAAAAATGTTGCCTTGACAATTTTGAAGTACTAAATAATTAAAAATTAAATTACAGTAAGTAAAGCTTACTTAAAATAAAATTAAATTTGGAAATATAAATATAATATTCAAAATATTAGTTTTTCTCAACTGATTTGACACATTTCTCCAAACTCACTGTTCTCAAAATAGTTAACACGGTGAGCTGAACACTTTGTAATTGTCCTAAACAGATTGTATTCGGTTAATTACACACATAACACAGGAAATGCAGTTTTCCTAAACGTTTACACATTTATCACAATTGCTTTAGAGAAATAATAAAAGGGAAAGTATACAAAGAGCAAGAATGAACTGGCGAGTTACTATGTCAAAACACATATAAAGTGTTGTATTATGATTGTTGACAGTACAGATTTTTAGCCCTCCTGAGACAACTTTTGTTATTTACTGTAAATGTCAAAACATTTTCCAGAATTTAAGTTTGAGAACATTCAGGTGGACAATCAAGATTATTTTGAATGGAACAGCAGCATTGTTGACATGGTGGTTCAGAACAACACCACCAGCCACAAATGAAGAGGTCTGTGGAGATGTTGAGACAGGAGCTTGTCAAGCATAGATTTAACCTTACATTTCTTTTCCTATGATGCAAGCACAGCTAATATGTAGTGTAGATAAAATGCAAATAAATTCTCTTCCAGATGTAAATGAAAAACAAGATCAATAATTCAGAATAATTAATGTATACAGCAAACACACGTGTGTGTGTGAATACAGTGGTGGCCAAAATGATTAGAACAATAGTATTTAGCTAAATTGCACCACTGTGCTGTAAAAGACTGATCTGTAGTTATCAGAAAGGTTTGTTTGCAGTTCTTGTTGCTAAAGGTGGCATAAACAGATTTTAAGTTTAAAGGGGCAATTCGTTTTTTCTCATGGGTGATAGCAGGTGTTGGATAACAATTTTTATTTTGTTTAGATATACACAATATATCAACTCCCTGTTGAAGAATTGCAATAAACATGTATTTCCATTAGCGTATTTGTGCATCTACAGCTGAATGTGTTTTATAATCATTAGAGAACACACCTGTTTGGTTAAGATAATTTTGTGTTTGGATGGCTGTGCTAATTGTTTTGAGAACAAGTACATTGGGTTGGAGAAAAGTGTCAAATCGACTAAGAAAAACTGTAATAAATACTATATAAATAATACATACTGTTACTTGTAGCATGAATATACTGTATCTGACATAATGTATATATCAAGTCCTGTGCATACCAGTTTGGAAGTTTGGTTCCTAAATAAACAGGGCCATAACCATAAATGCTCCTTTTGTAGGAGCGTATCTGGTTCCCTACCTCATTCTGCTAGTGGTGATAGGGATTCCCCTCTTCTTCCTGGAGCTAGCAGTGGGCCAGCGCATCCGAAGAGGAAGTATTGGGGTGTGGAACTACATCAGCCCACGTCTGGGTGGCATCGGCTTCGCCAGCTGTTTGGTAAAGATCAGTGCTTTTATAAGGACGTACCATACTTCAAGTGCACTATATAAAAATAGCAAAAGTCAGATACTGTCTTTGCTCAGGTGAAAGGCAACTAATGAAACCATTTAAAGAGTAGATGGTGTAGCCCATACATTTGACTGCATTCTCTGTTATTGCAGGTGTGCTTTTTTGTGGCTCTTTACTACAATGTCATCATCAGTTGGAGTCTCTTCTACTTCTCACAATCCTTCCAGCAGCCTCTTCCTTGGCACGAATGTCCCCTGGTCAAAAACAAAACTAATACATGTAAGAAAACTTAAAGAAGAACTGGAAATTACACTTTGAATTTTTTAAATCCATTTATTTAGACAGAAACTACACATTTTCATTTACTGAACAACTTTTCTGATCAAACTTATGATGCTGTACAAGATTGTAAGTTTCATGTTATTGTTTAGATGTCGAACCAGAGTGTGAGAAAAGTTCAGCCACTACATACTACTGGTATCGTGTGGCCTTAGACATCTCTGATTCCATCTCTGAGAGCGGAGGACTTAACTGGAGGATGACTTTGTGTCTGTTGGCTGCTTGGACCATGGTGTGTCTTGCTATGATGAAGGGTATCCAGTCTTCTGGAAAGGTAAGAAAAGTGTTTTGTATTTTGTTCTAAGAAAGTTTGCCTTTGGCCACACAGTAAATGTGAGCTAAGAGCTCAAGGGATGTCTTAAAAGCAACACAGAGAGAAACACTGACCTTCAGACTGATCCTTCCTATGTCAGTGAGAACCATTGGCCTCTCATGTGATCCATGCCTGCATGACGTTGTGAAACATGATGCAGCATCCATACGGATAAGACCACATGTGGCACTCTGGCATCTGTGTGCTTCTGACCCAGCTCACTTTAGACAGCTGATGGTTTTCTCAAATCATGCGAGTACTGAAACCTTCTTAAAGGAATAGTTCACACAAAAATGAAAATTTGCTTAAAATTTACACCCCCAGGCCATCTAAAATGTACGTAGATGAGTTTGTTTCTTCATCAGAACAGATTTAGAGAAATTTAGCATTACATCACTTGTTCACCAATGGATCCTCTGTAGTGAATGGGTGCCGTCAGAATGAGAGCCCAAACAGCTGATAAAAGCATCAAATTAATCAAAATGCGACCATTTTTTGAGACTGTGCGAGTAAAAATTTGACGTGGTCCCACTTGTGCGAGTGCATGGTCTGCGCTGCTCCAAAGCGTCTGACACAATGAAAACGAGCCACAACACAACAAAATTACCAGCGGAAAAACAAGCCGCAACAAAATAAAATTTGCACAACACAATGGAAACGAGCCACAACAAAACAAAATTAGCACAACACAACGGAAACAAGCCACAACACAACAAAATCAACACAACACAATGGAAACCAGCCACAACACAACAAAATCAACACAACACAATGGAAACCAGCCACAACACAACAAAATTACCAGCAGAAACAAGCCACAACGCAATAAAATTAGCACAACACAATGGAAACAAGCCGCAGCACAATAGAAACAATCCACAACACAACGAAACTGGTCCTATGCGTTGTGTTGTGGCAATTTCGTTGTCGTGAAGATTCACTTGTGTTGTGCGCTACTGGGCCACTGTACGTTTTACATATTTTTAAAATGTATATGTTAAAAGAAAACATAAAATGGTTCAGCAACTACACAAAAATTACTTTAAATAGTGCACTAAATTGATGTTTTCTCATGATAGATAATAAAGGTTTCTGATAAACATTTAATCTATTTCCTCCTAAAGGGATAGCAGATGGATTCCTACTGTTTAAGTGTGGCCCCTCAGTCAGTAAGGATATTATAGCATAGGATATAGTATACTATACTCTGCAGGGGATAAGGACAGTCTTTGAAGCTTAATCTGGGATTTACCTCACAAAGGAATACCTATTTCCTGAAAGAAAAACGCACAGTGCCAATCTATTTTCTTTTTTGTCATTTTGTGTGCACAAATAGAATGGCAATGCTGGTTGCCATGCTTTTATGTGCACCATCACCATTCACAGTTCTGTGGCACAACACCAAATAACCTTACTTAGCTACAATTATTGGTGATTGAGGATACTGTACTGTAGAATTAGAGCTGTGTCTGCAGGAAGAGGGGTTTATTGATTTTATGGATCTTCGTAAAACCTTCATGATGCTTCATTTTTGGGAAGCCACTGAGAATGTGTGTCTTTTAATCTTCGAAGCTGTGGGATAGTTAAACTTTAGGCTTTGTTCTTACTCTTTAAGACTGGTCCACCCTTGATGAATCAGAGATGAGTCAGTAGACTTTTCAGCATTATGGTCATACAGTAAAAGCAAGATCAAAGGAAGCCAATAAATAATGTCAATCACCTATGTAATTCTTTCAGTTTACTTTAAAAAGTGTTTTTCAACTTAAATTTGTTGAACCTATGTTAATATGTGAATGTCACATAACATGTCAGAGCATGATTCTAGCAATGCCAAAGTCATGGGTTCAATTACCAGGGAATGCATAAATACTGTGTCATCGTAAACATGGTCTGTCCATTCTTGTAGAAGTTTTCGTGATCAACTAAATTATGACTGCTTTAGTGCAAAAACTTTAGTAAGTGGATCTCAGAGAAAATACCCAATAAAAAAACTAATAATATGAACCCATTTAAAATGTGTCCATTAAATAATTTTTACATGGGCTTTAAGGATTAAGCTAGTTATTAAGTGCTGACATTATAATTCTTGTTAAGTAGAAAATTATGTTTGGGGTGTGACTGCATGACTTGAAAAGAGAAGCAACCGTTTCCAGTAGCGCTGGATTCTCAGTCACACCAGGTTTATTGTAGTATATTTATTTATTCATTTAGCTTTAATCCAAAGTGACTTTAGTATTAGTTTAGTATTATATATTTGTTATCTATATACTGTTATAGTATTTAATAATATTTTGAATGAGTTTTTATTTGTATATTTTCAGTTTTCATCTGAAATTTAGTTTTAGAAATGTTTGTCTTTAGTTTGTCTATTTTTGTTATCATTATTATTTTTATATTTCTAAAAAGCTTAAATTTTTTCGGTTTTAGTCATTTTTGTACTTAAACTTATTTACTTATTAAGTTATTATTATTCAGTTATTTACTTCAATTTTTAAGTTAAACAAATGTATCAAATATATTTATATCTTATTTTATTTTAGCTATATTTCAGTTTCTGAGAACTATTTTTAGTAGTTTTAGTAGTCTCAAATGATCTGGCAACAATGCAATAATTTAATAGCTCTATGTCTTTTCATGGACATGTTTAGAGAAAAAAAGCTTTCGGTTACAACATTCCTTAACAAACCTCAATCAGCATCATCATCTTCATTCTGTAGATGACTATCCTTGTATTGTCAAGATAAGCTCTAGACACTTAAGTCTAGGCTTTGTTCGGACATGCAGCAAAAATAATATATCTGACTTAAATGCATTTAGTTACACTCTGAAAAATAAAATATCACAAATTTATGCAATAGTTTTGGAAATATGTTTCAGTCCGATCGGACTGGCCAGATCAGATTTCAGAAGTATTTTTTTCAGTCATCTGGGATGCAACATGCATCATACACAAAGCACAGTGTCTGCAGCTGTTTCTCAATTCACTCATTTATAATCACGTGGCATTCAAGCTAGATAGTCAGCTAATAGATGCCTTAACTACACCATTTGCTCCAAAAAAGCATCTTTCTTCATTAAGAGTCATTCAAAATTAGCTGTATATTGTGATAAAATGCATTTTTTCACTACACTGTTTGAACAAACAGATCTGATTTCTTCTCATTCAAAATGATGGACTGTCAAGGTATGAAAAGGTAAGAAATGTAAAGGTTTGAAAAACAAATCACAATTGGATGCACAATTGGTCGACTCTCTCAGCAAAGTCAGCAAGTGAGGGCACTTTTCTGCCATCATTTTCTGTGTAGAAAATGATTTTAAAGTTTAAGAAACAGTAGCATAGAGAAAAACATGCAAATGACTGTTCATAACATAAGTCACTAGCCTTCTTTGTGATATTGCAGACATTTTTTGATAATCTGTTTGGTTATGTCTTATTGCAGGTGATGTACTTCAGCTCTCTGTTCCCGTATGCTGTGCTTATTTGTTTCCTGGCCCGTGCTTTCCTGCTCAAGGGTTCTGTTGATGGCATCATCCACATGTTTACACCAAAGGTAAGACCCTAAACAACATGATCTGTGTATGTGTGAGCAGATGACACATTACAACAATGGTTAGACCAATTTACTCTACATGCTCTGGTTCATACAGCAGCAATTAATCCACTTTATTGAGAATCATGGTAATCATCCATTACTAATTCCCATGTGTATCCGTCGTCTCAGTCCGGTGGAGACCAGTAGATGTATCTATGGAAACAATACCCCAGCCAGATTACCCAGCATGCATTTGTGATGTGACTCGACAGAAGTGAATTAACTCTTCCATCAGCACAGACTGAAACGCAGCAGACTGTCTTGTTGTGCCAGCTATTTTACACAAAACACATCCAACACACAGACACAAGTGGTCACATTTCTCCTCAGTGCAAGGGGATATCAATGTGTCCCTTGTTGAGCTATGTGTCACTTCAGAGTCTTATATCAGTGGGTGGTTTGTGTAGCACACAATTAAATGATAGTATGTAGCCTTCTACTGCTTTAGAATAGTACTGCTACTGCGTTAAAAACAATGATAATTCGAACAGAACCATTACAAAAGCTACACTGTAGCTGAAATGTGGGGAGAAAAGAGACCATAATAGACCATAATTTGTAAATGAAATGTTTTTAATTTTTCTTATTATATTAAATCCCATATTTAAGAAGATCGTAGCACTGATTTTACTTCTTTGCTATCAAGAATGCAACTCAGTATCTAAAAAAGCTGATTTAATAATAAGACATTTTAATATGTTCATTCATATTCATAAACAAATGTGGTGTAGCCCAATGTTTTAAGTAGCAATCAATCTATATATTGATCAGTATGATTGAAAAATTGTCCACTTTGAGATTACTATCTTACATTAATACATTTTCATATGTTTTCAGAAGTGAAAAGCATATTACTGCATCCAATTGAGCATGTGACACATGATTAACTACAGAATCTTCTTACAGCTGGAAATCATGCTGGAACCCAAAGTGTGGCGTGAAGCTGCCACACAGGTCTTTTTTGCTCTGGGTCTTGGTTTCGGTGGTGTTATCGCCTTCTCCAGCTACAACAAGCGAGACAACAACTGCCATTTCGACGCTGTGCTGGTCTCCTTCATTAACTTCTTTACCTCGGTGTTGGCCACTCTGGTCGTGTTCGCTGTACTGGGCTTCAAAGCTAACATCATGAATGCCAAATGTGTGGAAATGTAAGTTCAAAACAAATTAACCATGAGAAGCAGTTTAGTAGAATATATTCAGAATAATATTAAAATACACTTGCAGTTCATAAACTACATACAGACGAAATGACCTGTAGTTGACTTTCTTGTTTTAATGTATCTTAGGAACACAAAGAAGATCATTGGTTTCCTTGGAAAAGAAATCAATCCAAGCTTGATCCCACACCATATTAACTTCAGTAATGTTAGCCCTGAGGACTACCAGCAAATGACCAACATTATCCGGGGCGTGATGGAAAACGATTACCCACGCCTAGGTTTAGATAGCTGTGACATCAAAGAAGAGCTGAACAAGGTGAGGAGGAGCTTAAAGTGAACCGATACACCTCTGGGAAACCTAAGAGACAACTGATATACACAAACTTTCCATGGAATACAACCCTGGTAGCTACGCTCTCACTCCAGTCATTTGTTTTGAAAGTTAATACAACACAAAAGAGCACTATCCATCAAAATATGTTTTTTAAAACTCATAATCCATAGTGGCTTGAATTCATTTCTTTTATGAACTCAAATTATTTTTCAATTTGACAAAGGTTTTCAAATGTCAAAAGGAATAACCCCAAGAAAATATAAAATTAAGGATATTTGTAAAAAATAAAATAAATAAATTTGAAAATGATTTACACCACTGACCAGAAGTTTGGGGTCAGCACAATTAATACAAATTCATATTTTTATTAGGCAAGGATGCATTGAATTGATCACAGTAAGGTGACAGTAAAGACTTCTATTTCAAATTAATTAATGCTGTTCTTTTGAATACATAAAATAATACATAAAAATAAAAAAGAAAATAAATACAAATATTAAGCAGTACTACGGTTTTCAAAATTTATAATAAATGTTTTTTGAGCACAAAATCATCATATTAGAATGATTTTGAAGAATCATGTGACACTCAAGACTGGAGGTAAGGTGTATATACAGTATCTCACAGAAGTGAGTTGTAACAATTTATAAGCTCAAAAGGGAATTGTATATAAATAATATAACTATATATTTGTATATAGTTATAGTTTGAATTGTATATAACTAATTACTATATTATAGTTTCCTTGGCCACAGAAAATACTTTCCTATTAATGCATTAGAGCATGTAGCGAGTGCTGGAAATTAATGGTGGCCACACAAAATATTGACACTGGGCCCAATTTGGACATTTTCACAAGACATTTTTGTGGCCAGTGGTTTAGACATTAATGGCTGTGTGTTGTTATTTTGAGAGGACAGCAAATTTACACTGTTATACAAGCTGTACACGCACTACTTTACATTGTAGCAAAGTGTCATTTCTTTAGTGTTGTCACATGAAAAGATACAATAAAATATTTACAAAAATGTGAAGGGTGTACTCACTTCTGTGAGATACTATATATATAGATATATATATATATATTGACCACAATAAAGTAAACTGCAGAGGAAGTAGTTTAGTGGCCAATAATGAAGGAGGCACAGAGGTTTTCTGCTGTGCTGTTATGGAAAGAGGTGTGTGGGTGATGAAGAGACACCGCATGATGAAACAAATGGAAATAAATGCGGTAAATGCAGGCTGAGGCGATGCCATAATGAGATTAACCACATACACACTTACAAGAACCGTCACAGGCTGAGGCGCTTTCTTTACACAGTCACTTTACTCCTGCTGTTTTGATGTGTCTTCTTTTACTCAAATCTATTTTTTCAGTTCCTGCTAGTTTTGAGGTAAACCCTTACACTAAAACCTGTTGAATAATTGATGCAGCGTCATCAAGCAAAATACAGCATTTTACCAGTACAGAAACAACAGATGTATGTACATCATTGCTATAGCAGCAATCTTTTGGCATTTAAACATCACAATTTCAAAGACCTCAGCTATATGATAAGTAAATGTCACTTTTTCTGAATGAATGTGATGTTTGCCAGTGCAAAACAAGTAAAGTCTTGTCCTTGTATTCGTCCAGGTTTTTACTAATCAAATATTATCTTTGTATTCATATGTGCTTTTACATGTTTTTGAATGCATGCTAAAATCCTACCTTTATCTTTCTCCTCACAGGCTGTGCAGGGCACAGGCTTGGCCTTCATCGCCTTCACTGAAGCCATGACCCATTTCCCAGCCTCGCCCTTTTGGTCTGTCATGTTCTTCCTAATGTTGGTCAATCTGGGGCTGGGCAGCATGTTTGGCACGATCCAGGGCATCCTCACCCCCATTGTAGACACCTTCAAAGTACGAAAGGAATACCTCACAGGTCAGCCAAAGCCAAAAGGTCTTAAATCTGCTACATGGAGAAAAGGCAGCATCCTTTAGTTCATATTTGCTCACATTTCAGTATATAGATCTTTATTTGATTATCTCTGAAGCCTATTCTAGATTTGCATGAATATTATATTTTAGCCAAACTATTCCTCAGGTCGTGCTAGTGGTGGAAAGGTACTTTCAATGACCTGAGTCTATTCAAAAATGAATAATAGCAATCAAATACTAATATTATGTGTAAGTCAAGACAAGAACATTCTCAAAGAAAGATTCCAATATAAAAGACTGTTTGTACTACCATTCAAAAGTTTGACTCTTGGCTTCTAATAATCCTCTGTATCACAAACATTATTTTTCTTTGCTTTCTTTACAGTTGGTTGCTGTGTACTTGCCTTCTTCATTGGTTTAATATTTGTCCAGCGATCTGGGAACTACTTTGTAGCCATGTTTGATGACTATTCTGCTACTCTGCCTCTCCTCATCGTTGTTCTTCTGGAGAACATTGCTGTGGCCTGGGTTTATGGCACCGACAAGTAGGTTACGCACTCTACCTCTATTAGAGAGTTTACAGCGTCCTCTGGTGACATGAGCATCATATTGCTATGAAGATTATTTGTTTTCAACCGTAATTGAATTCAATTTATGATCACTTTCCTACCAAAGAAAAATGAAATTCTAATTAAATTATCATAAAAAAAAAGGAATTAAAAGAACCCTTTAGACTGATTTACAACAATTAATTGACACATCTCTGATTGAATCATCTTGATTGAAAAGTTTAATACATCTGGACAAAAAATATCTTAAGATATTTATATTTGGTATATATTTGAGCTAAAAATAGGGCATGCAGTTTTGTTTAGAGAGAGAAACTCATTCCATTCAGACATTATTTTGTAGATTATTTGTAGGTTTTTTGGTAAACTTAAAACTTGTTAAATTTTAAATGTTATTAAAACTTATAACGAAGATAAGTAAAACTAAAGTTAAAAAAACAGTCATTGATGCAAGACTTTTAAGATACTGAATAATGAACTAATGAAGTATTTGTTGTCAACTCACACACACATATAATCTTACATATATTGAAGTAATCAAAAAAATGAGTAATGACAAAAAGTTAATAGACTGCTTTTACAAGACAATTAAAAAATATATCTCAATTATTTACAAAAGCTTAATACAATTAACAAATCTTGAAACACTGAATTAAGCAGCAATCGAATTTGCAGTGATTGTGGCATTGATGCATCTCTGTCTCCTGTGGGTTCATTCAGGTTCTTCGAGGATCTAAAGGACATGCTTGGTTTCACTCCATACCGCTATTATTACTATATGTGGAAGTTTATCACACCAGTGCTGCTGCTGGGTCTTCTGGTCGCAAGCATCATTCAGCTGGGACTGTCGCCACCAAGCTACAGCGCATGGAACCAGCAACTGGTGGGTAATCTCGAATTAATCTCTGAGAAAAAAAGCCAATATGCAATTTAAAAGTTTAATACTTAAGACACAATATCCGAAAAACATGTTTTTAGCTCAAAATATGGCCATTATTTTCATGTTTTGCTCAGAGAGGAACAAACAGACTCCATTCAGCCTTTGTTTTGTAGATTATTTCACCTAGAGGTGTTCTATTTTTCGTATAATCCCATGCAACAGTTATTATAAAATGCTATTAAACATTTAAAAGTCACAATTTTTGGGCGAATTATTCCATTAAGTCTGGGTCAGTTCTAAGGCCTTCAATCCACAGTTTTACCACAGGATTAAAGTGGAATTATTCCTTTGCCAGAGTAATCCAATTGCACTGTCTGTTCTCAGGCTCAAGAACAGTCTCTCAGCTATCCGCCCTGGGGCCTGGCTGTCTGCATCTCATTGGTGATCACCGCCATCCTCCCTGTGCCTGTGGTTCTTGTTCTACGCTGTCTGAATATCATCGATGAGAACGCAGGAGGCCTGTCTACTGTCTCCTATAAAAAAGGCCGCATTATAAAAGACACTGCTTGTAGGAACAGAGATGACGAGGAAGACGACGCAAGTCTTCTCAATACGAAGACGGCGAGCGAAGCTCCGTCCCCCATGCCAGCCAATTACCGGAAGCAGAGCGGACCTGCTTCGGGCACAGACGTCATGCTCAACGGTAGCTGCAGCACTGGATACGTAATGCCGAATATTACAGACATTCCAGACATGCCCGAATCTGATTTGTGAGGACCGGTTCAGCCTCATCTGTAACTGTGCGGACCAGTATCATTTCATTTGCCCTGTAAGTATCTCTTCATCGAGCTCCAGACCTTCAAATGTCAATCACCTGAGTAACCAATCACGATTCATTGAGTGGGAATGGAAACAGACAGAATCTTCTAACAGCCATCTTCATTTCACACTAGTCCAGTACAAAAGTCTCAACATTTCTAATTGTATTATATGTGTAGCTAGCACTAACGCTCCTACCCCCCATCCCAACCCATTGCCCCAACTGTTGCACGCACTTATCTTCCTCTGTAGGGGCCTGTAGACCCCTGGTTTATGCTCTACTGTAGAATGGCTATTTGTACAAACAGATTATGTTGCAAGTCAGGGCAGTTACTGTCCACAAAAATCGAGATTAGAAGCAGTTTAGCAGCTTTGGAAAAGTCTAGAATGTAAATGTATGCGTAAAACATGGAAAACATGCAATACTTTTCTTTTGGATGTAGTTTAATAATCATTGTACATCGTTGTATGGAGTGCATTTAATACAACCCTAACTCATTGTTCGAAAATGTGTGCCTAATTCATTCTAAAAATGTTAATAGAATACAAGGCGTGAATGTTGTACATTTAAGGTATTCTGTAAATATATTATGAATAAATTTATTCAAATATAGTTTGGAATACAGATCATGTTTTTGGTAAGAAGTGCTTAAAAATCCAGTACGCTGACTTTTTTTGTTTGATTGTATGTTTGCTGATGTGCTATCATTGTAAGGAGTCTTGAGACTCCTCCCTCTTCCTGTAAATATTTTTTCATGAATTGCTCAATGACGCAGTATTTCCTCTCTCAATATTGAGATTAAAAGATCAAATGATTCAGACACGCTGTTTGGTTTTACTACTTTGTTGCGCTCCACAATAATGTGACATGAAATAAAATGAAAATTAAAAAAAATATGCACCAATATAATCACTGATATTAAAATTTTGTTAGAACTGGCTGACTTTAAAAATTCTAAAATTAAAATAACTTGTCTAAAATATTAAAAATAAAACCACACTACAAACAACTGCAGAAATGCTACAACAGAATTTAGGCATCACAACATTACAATGCATATAATGAATCATTTTGGAGAATTGCTAAAGAATATATGAAGTAATACGAATTTATTAGCACCTTTAAAGATTAATTTAAAGTGAGGGTTAGAGGATGGCCATTATTCATTCATTATCAAAAAACTATTAGAAAAAAAAAAATATATATATATATATCTCTATTACCTAATCATAACTAATAGAGTACCAATATATCATGCATCCCTTTAAAAAAAAATGGGTTTAACAACATAGTTGGGTTTAAAACCTTTATTGTCCATATTGTCAATTCTGATTTGTTCAATCATTGGCAGGTCATTTTCAACAATAAAAATCTTAAAACAGGTAGTGTCTAAAATCAATGACATGACAATTATAAAATAAATGTTAAAACCTTGTGCTACAATCACATATTCAAATAAGCCTCTGCTAAAAAGCAAATGAGTGTAACTTTTTCCCTGAATCATTTCATCTCCACATGCCTCTTTAAAACAAAAACATTTGAAAGCTAAAAGCAGTGCAAACAACAATCATACCACTATATTAAGTAGAGATGATGTTGACAGATTCCTAGATTTCTTATTACTCTCATGACACACATTAAGGTGTACAGTTGGGCTTATACTGACTTGGCAAAGCCCACTCGGTTATTCTCCCGATCAAACACAGTGTAGTACTGCCCAATGAACACATCACCAAGAATCCACAGGGGTCCAGCGGGGGGTGGGATATCCAGGCCCATGAATCCACTCAGACAGATCTCCTTTCCACCCTGGCTTTCCTGTAAACACATACAAACAAACAGAGAAAGATACCATCTTTAGAATGTTGTTGTGATAAGCAAAAATCCCTTCAGTGTTTTTCTTTCCAAATACTGGCTAGCTGCATGTGATTTACAAGAAAATAAAATTCCAGGTACATGTTTTTTTTTTTTTTATATATATTCTGACTCATGCATGACCTTTTAACAAACAACACCTCGATTTCACAGCTCTGCTGATGCTAAGTGCTGCATCAAAACAACAGCACAGACTAGGACTGACCTTAAGTATGTACTGTTCTCCAGTCAGTGAGTAAGTCTTTCCACCCAGGACGAATGAGATGGTGGGGAGTGTGGGCACTTTCTTACAGTCCACCATATACTACAGAGAAAACATGTTTAATTAGAGAACATTATCAAAATATTATACATTTCAATAAATAAGTTGCCATTAATAACAACACACCAAGAATGCATTCTGTTGACCAGTCTTGTAATAAATAAATAAATAAGAGTTCATTTTAAGGTCAGTAAAACAAAATAAATTATTTTATTCTGAAAGGTTGCATTACATTGAACAATGTGAGTAAATGCACATGTAAATGTAAATTTTACTAACAAAAGATTCTTTTGAACTTACTATTCATCAAAAAATGTATCACAGTAATGAAAAAAGGAAATAATTTCAGCACCAAATCAGCATTTGGTGATTTCTGAAGGATCACGTGACACTGAAAAGTAATGGCTGCTGAAATTTCAGCTGTCTCATCACAAGAATATTATAATAGAAAAGAGTTACTTTAAAATGTTATAATATTTCACAGTACTTCTGTCCTTACTATAATTTTGATCAAATAAATGCAGCCTTGGTAAGCATAAGTGGCTTAGAAACATTTAAAAAAGGAACTTCAAACTTTTAAATGGTAGTGTATATTTGTATTCAAGTTAAAGAAATTATATTTTATTGGAATTTCACATTAATAGATATCTATATTTAGGTCACAATGCTTCAGTGCATTGTATTTAGATATCTATATTTAGGTCACAAGCATTGTGACCTAAATTTAGATATCTATTAACCCATAATTATATAAAGATTTAAAGTTGCAGTACCTCTCCCTGGATCAGAGGGATTGCACCAATAGCCTTCTGCAGGGCTTTGATTTCAGCGGCAGGTCCGGTGATCAGAGACGTTCCAGTGTCCACGATGGCTTCACATCCTCCTTTACACAGAGTCAGATCACTGTCGATGCTCATGCTACACACAATCATAGAGCACTGTCAGCACTAGGGATCTTCTGCATTGGTGGTTCAGTGGTAAGATTCTTGCCTCTCACATGACAGACCAGCATATTTCATAATGCGTTACATATGCATGCATTCCATTTTTTTCAGATTAAATGAATAAAGTGTTTCAAAGGTATTGCAATTTTTGTGTGAAAACATTAATGTTGCTTTTACAAGCCATTATATCTGAAAAGTTAGCAAAAGATACAGCTTTTAATGTTTGATCTATTAACTAAAAATTTTAAACTGAAGAGAGCATCAAACATGACAAAACTGCATAAGTGACAAGTGTTTTTTTTTCCTTTTATTTATTTAAGTAAATTAGTATTGCATAATAGAAAGGCTGAAACAGTGGTTAATCATTTGAAATTAGATACTTTCTTGCCTAAAATTAACCTCGTTTCCTAGCCTTGATTTCTAAACATATTTGTATAAAAAAAAATGAGATGACCAATGCATTACACAGTACAAGGAAATAAAAATCTCTCACCCATCCATGTGAATCTGCCAATAGGCCTGTCTGCTGATGGCCACGTAGTTAAAGTCTCCAGTGTAATATTTAGGGTCTGTGCCTCCAAGGAGCAACTCACCACCAGGTTGGGTGTCAGGGTTTCTGTCAGACAAATAAAACCGGGTCATCCATCACAATCAGGCCTGAATGCTACAACTGTATGTTTGTGATAAACCGTCATGTAATTATTCATTTCATAAAATCCTGAGACAGATGAAGACGGCCTAAATAAATGTACCTGTTCAGATAGAAAGAGAAAATATTTTTCTCCACTTTCTTCTGGCTCATCATCATGTCAAAAACAGGAGGAACCCCATCCACGGAAATGCGAGGATAAGCCATGCCAAGAATACCATCAAACTTGGCTGCGATGAAGGCCACTCCTGGCTGTTTGATAGCTTCTCCAAATATCTGCTTCTCAACCACAATATCCCCAATCTAAAAGAGAAGTAACAGATCGGTTTCTTTCACCATTTGAGGTGACCAAAATAAAAATAAAAAATAGACTTAATACTTGTTACTTCCTACCGTGCATGTGTCCTGGCTGAGATAACCAGACAAGCTTCCGGAACCATACTGTATGGAAAATTCAGTCCCGTTCTTCACATAGGTGCTTGACTTGCCCCCATTGTACTTGTGATGAAGCACTACAGGGTTTAAAAAATAATAATAAAAAATTAATTAAAAGTATGCATCATGCTGATATAACTACTGTACGTAACATTCACAGAGACCAATTATTAACCTAATATTTAAATATAATATTTAAATCTAAATTTGTGTTTAAATGTTTTCAGTTATATATTAAGTTCAGGCACTGTTTTTTTGGGGGGGCGGGGGAGTGTTAGATAGAAAGTTTACATAGTACGTTACTATAAATTTGACTAAACACAAAAATAACCAATTATTTACACCAAGTAAAGCACTTAGATATTGTCACTGATGCAAGACTCTTTAACTGCAAGAGTTAAATGCACCTAACTAGTCTGAAAGGGTGAGATACGATCACTGACATGTTCTTGTTCACTACAAACAGGCCACAAACACAGTTGAGCAACATTTGACCTTTCTTCATCTTGTTTTATGAAGAATTCATTTTGAAGTATTTTCATGAAGTTAATCATGGTCTAGTGCCAATAAATTCTCAAAATGTGTTTTCGTATTTTTCATTATTTATTGGCACTAGACCATGATTAACTTCATATAAATACTTCAAAATTAAATGTGTGTGAGTGAGTGTGTATACAGTCAGTTAATAATTCAAAAGATCTTAAAATGCCTAGGCACCGAGAGGTGGACTTACAACAGGCAATGTCAGTAAGGGAACAGTGGACCGAGGGCACCCACAGGTTGGAGGACCCCGTGTCAAACACCACAGTGAAGGTCTGGACAGGAGTCCCAAGACCGATCTCTCCATAGTACTGAGCCTGTAAACAAAAACCCTCGAATCATTCAGAATTCAGCGCCACAACAGACTGTCTAAAACTTTCTCACAAGTTTAGAATTACTAGGTCTTCAGAAAAGATAAGAAAAAAAAATCTTGCGTCTATAAAATATTTTGGTTTGGATCTCAGAATTTGTTTTTTTTAAATGCAATAAAACAAGGTTAATTCCTAACTAAATATCCAATTTTTACAGTTACTGATATTCATTTATATTTAGTCATTTAGCAGACGCTTTTATCCAAAGCGACTTACAAATGAGGACAATGGAAGCATAAAATAGAATGGAAGCAACGGATATTCCAATTTATGATGGCCCTTAAGAAAACAAACAGCAACAAATGTAACATTAATTGACTTCAAAAGATTAAAAAAAGAAAATAGGATAAAAGACGAATCCTTTTCTTGAATCATAATGTAGCTATATCATGCAAAAATGTATGAGCTCTTTCAGCCCAAAGAACTTGCATGAATAACTTAAGCTTATTTACAAAACTACAACCGGTGATAATATCAGCTGCTTATTGCCAAATAGGATTGTGGTGGCTTGCTGTGGTAGAGGCATTGTTTCAGAAGCATGACAAACAATCTCATGACAGTCAAACACACCATCACGCTGTCCATTACAGCTTATGACAGGAAACGAACAAGCACCATTTTTTTGCTGAATAACGATTTCAAGTTCACTTTTTCCTACAGTCACATTTCAACTTGCCGACATAGTGGAATTTATTAATCATATGACATGATTAAGCAAAAGGATTGTTGGTTAAACTATTACAATTGCTTGTCCTCATTTTTGAAACTTCCTGGATGAACGGCTTTGTGTAACCTCAGCGGTCTATAAGAGCAGACATCCACGTGCCTCAGACAGCAAATTTATTTATTTAATACACTACCATGCTCAAATTAGAGATCTTCCGAGAAAAAACATTATCTGGCCAACCAGTGATGTTTGGTAAATGATGTAATTAATGTGGATTACAAACCATAAACCACTTACACAGGAAATGACATTTACAACCAATACTCACATCAAGGTAGTTCTTCAGGGTTTCTGGAGTAGGACCATTACTTGCTGGGAAGCCCAGGTTGTATTTGAAGGATGCAGAACTGGCCACAAGCTCCTCTACAGCTCTGCCAGAGTCACTCAGTGTGCGTCTGATGGAACGAAACTTCTGTAGAGGAATCCTGGAAAGAAAGAGACACAGAAACATTAACAAAGTGTGCACAGTTCAGCTATCTTGCAGGCATAACCAAGCCACCTGCATCAAACTACAAACATACAAAAATTCTCATTCTAAAAGGGAGTCAAAGTTCATTTCCACACACTTCATTATGACTAACTCAAGTTAGATTTTGTATTTATAGACAATGCGGTGTCATTTGAAATGTGTTGGGAAAAGGCTAAACAATGTAAGTTTGGTAAAAACTTTGCTCACTGTGCATATTTACAATTATACAGAGTTAAATAAGTTAATTAAATTAATTGCATTAATATGACAAGATGTGATGCAGTATCTGCCGTTTTGGACTTTGATAGGGCGGGATTCAAACTCAGTATGTGTGTCAACTTCGAGACAGACAAATCAGGTCAGTTTCAAGTGATTAATGACCTTGTGTAACTGATATATACACATTATCCACGTGTTTTATCAGCTTAAGTGCACTAAACTGGATTTCTATAGGTTGGATTTTAAAGGGCCCTTCATACTGATCTATAAACAGCTTTTAGTTTCTGCTGAGTCACAAACGATCAGTCTTTTTGTCTAGTGGGAGACCAACAACAACCTCTGGGTGCTTATAATCGTTCACAGAAGGGCTGTGTCTCAAACCTGCTAAACTGCCTAACGTTACCTAGACAGCGTTTTCATACGTTTAAAAATATATAACGCATTAAGTTTTACAAGACAACTATTGTTTGTTTAAATTGCTGGATAAAATAATATATAAACAGTCTAGACTACAATATATAACCCACGTGAAAGAACAATGCGTGGTTTAGCTGTAGTTCTCGGACTGTGTCGCCGTTGTTGTTGTTGTTGTTGTTGTTGTTATTGTTAACTTTGTTTGTTCGACCTTACCGTACAATCGCGTCGGACGTCCAGAAAAAGGCAGCAGCTAGCAGCAGACAGGCGATTCTCATGTTGGCGAGGTGTTAACGCATCTGAGGAGTAGGGTCGATGTGTTGATAGTTTTATTGTGTGAGCTGATATGTAGGACAAACGGCTGCAGTCAGCTGACGCGACTTTTGCTCCAGACATGTGATGTGCTTTGAAGAACGTCAAGGCTGCGCTGGATTCTGCGCAATCATATAGGTTCTGAAGAAATGTTAATTAGATTAAGGGAGTCAAAAGATTAAATTATTATAAATTAATCTAATTACTTTGTAATAAATGTAATTAAATCAAATTAATCACATTTTTTATTTAAAAGAAATGCGATATACGATAGCCTTAAATATAGGAGCAAATTAAATATCTCAGTATAGGCCTATATATATTAATACACATTGCTAAATACATCTAAAATATTTATATATCTATTAAAGACACTGGTCCTGATCATTTTAATTTACTTAACCTTTAATTTAGTTAGGCTATATAATTTACATAATGCATAGGTTAAAGCTATGGAGAACTAGAAGTGACAATTAAAATAAAAATTAAGGAATAAGTTATCAGTTTAGTCATTCAAACAAACACACAAACTAAAATAATAGACCAAACAAATTAATAGACCTTTATTTAATGTATTTTAATAGTTATTTAGTTTCTAAATGAAATTTAAAATGTACATCTTAAATTATTTATTATACTACTATTTGATTGTTTTATTTAACTGCATTTAAAAACATCAAACAGACAATTTTGAAGGTCAGTTTAAAATGTATTGTTTTATTTAACTATACATTTTATAACATGAATTATTAAATGTAAATGTCTATTAATTTGTCCTTTTAAAATGATTTATTCCTATTTAATATTTGTATTATTAAATTGATAAATAACAATAAATATTGAAATAAAATCCACATGCATTAACTTAGATGTTTTATATACGTTTACAGTTGAACGATCTATTGAAAAAAATATGTCTAACTATTAACAAATCATAGGATTGAGGAACGTTTGAGCAGTTCACTAAAATGCTAAACCGAGAAATACTTGTGTGATTTATCAAAGTTTCCCTTACAGTTACTTACTAAGGACAGCAAATTCCCTACATCTCATTCATTCATTCATTCATTCATTCATTCATTCATATTTGAAACTATAAGCTATAAATGAGATGTGACTTCGCCGTTTTAGCTCTAGATGTCAGTGTGATCTCGATAATGTTCTCACTGCAGTCTGAGAATGTGATGAGAGACTGTCCTGATAGCAGAATCTACAAATTTGCAAGAGTTTGTGTTCTTTAACTTGCTCAGCATAACTGAATGCTAAAATATAAAACCAAATGCCCCCTTATCACTTTTCACGTCCCCAACATGGGTTTCCTGAAGTAACTATGTAGCACTCTTTCCAGTTAATTGCTACCACTGGAATAACACTGTTTATCACAACCCAGTCTATTACATAAAACACACTTGTGTCAAATCAATAGCTAAATGTTTACATTAGCATTTAGTAGCTGAGTCCTTGCTGTTGGGTTAAACTGTTTATTTCCAACAAGCTATGATTTACAGACACTTACTTTATGAGCAATCATGCTTATCTTACAAATAAGCATTCAGAATAATATCCAGGGACTCATATCATGTGAATTGTGTTATCTTTGGTTGTTTTTACATTCCAATATTATGAATCTCATGTCAGCTGATTTTCAAACTTACTTATTTAACTAAAAAACACCAACATCAAAACATAAACAAACTCATTAAATGTATAAAAGGTTATTTTGTTGTTGTTTTTTGGCCTATCAAGTCTTAATTTTATTGACATTTTGATTGACAGTAAACAAATAATAAATCGCTACAGTTTAATTCATCACGGGATGCTTATAAATATTTATTGATTCAAATGTTATGGATGACTCCTTAGAAGTATTCATAGTAACTGTTTTTTTATTTTTCCTAGCTGCCTTGGTTAATTGTTCATTATGCATAAAATCTGTTTACATGTCAGCTGAAGATAAGTGGGTGTTTTTGGGCGGTTCACATTGAAAATGACACTAATGGACTGAGTGTCACATACGTACTTTGACCTGTACTGACATCTGAATGATTCCGTCAGTCTGTTTAAGTGTGTTACTGTTTACTGTATAACTATCATGTACATTTGGGTGCTGAAATGAATGAGGGGGGTGATAGCATTTTGTTCACATGAGCTTATGTTTATTTGACAACTGAGCTGCATAATTTCAAACAGCAAATGTGTAAAGCATTAAGGAAATGTGCAGTAGTCGCTCAGTTTATCCTTTAAAAAATCCATAGATTTCTTCTACAACATGAACATTAAACATACAGCATATTCACAAACTATATACATCCACATGCCACTTTTTAGGCAAATGACAGTTGAGGCAAAGACACTATAGGGCCTATGAAATGTGTTACAATGCAGAAATAAATGGCAGCTGGTACATCACTGTTCCTATGCATTCATAAACCCAGGTCAAAAAAATAAACATTCAATAAAACCTCCATGATCTCCTGATTGTTAAGATCTATCCAGTCTAAAAGGTCCGTTTACATGTTTATTCATGTCATGTTTTACAGTGCTCCACAACATTTGTACAATACACAGCATGACCGCATATAGCTTTTGAGGTCATGAATAGTGACAATATTTCAGAAAAGGCAAAACACATCTGATATAATCACATCTCTTTAAAGGTTTTACCTTACCTTACTTTTCAACAGCTGTCTCAGATTAAAATGAGCCAGCTCACACGTTTGAATATACCAGCTCAAGAGTATTATGATGTCATACATTTACAGATACATATATTCCAACACGTGCCTTGTATTTAAGAAGATTTCCTTAAGAAAAACATATCATAGTTTGAGTTCAAAGGGCATTGGCTTAAAAACGAAGAGTGAGGATTGTGTTATAGGAAACTGAGAAGGCAAGAAAAAGTGCACTTTACCTCTGGATTAAATAACTACTTTTATCAGAATATATACAGTACAAACTTTTATATCTACCAAAAGAACACAGATTACATTCAATATCAAAGTTTCATAAGGTGCTATTATACCTTGTACATTTTTGCTAGAGGTGACACAGGACAATGATGTCAGATTGTTGGCAAAGCACTCTCAGTGATGATTGACAGATGATTGTTCCTGCCATTCTGATCTGGAGTGTTGATTTCCTTCACAAGAGATTCAGACTAATTGTTTGGGAGAGGGAGAGAGAGACGGGGACTGCTGTAACATTACATCAGAGGGTTGTCGCTTACACCATTTGTCCAATTAAAATCGCTTGAAACATTTCGTCACCACCCCTACCAGAGGAGCATCTCTAAGAAATGAGTCCTGGCCCAAACACTACGGTATGTTGAGGTATGTAGGTAACTCTTTCAAGCGAAGAACTTTGAAAAGAGCAAAATACAACCGAAATCCAGTCGTACTTGAATAGAAAGTTATATATCTGACAAATACTGCAGCAGTCACACAGCCTGCTTGAGGTCAATATCAAACATTACATCCAAGAGTCCAATATGTGACTTCCAAATCTTTGAAAGGAACGTTCCGCTAGGATAAGCGCTGATCGTTAGCTTAAAGAAGGTTAATATGTACTGCGATAAACTAAGTTTCTTCATCAAAAATGAAAAAAGACAACTACACCAACGGAAAAAAGAACCCAGAGCAAAGTCTGAGATTTCACACATGTTCGGTCAATACTAATATGCCATTGGATGGCGAGACAAAAAAAAAAAAAGTTGCCGTCAATTGGGTTTTCATTGAAATATCTCAAGGAATCAGTGCAAAAGACACTGGCTGTTACAATGTCCCCCTTTCTCCCCTAAAAAAAAGATAAACCAATTTGTTTTGAAATTTTGAGTCCTCATAATAATGCTACAAAAAATAAAATAAAAATAAACGAACAGCCTTATTTGCTTGCAAATCCATAGAAACACTATAGTAAATACTCAATAAGACAATTAAATTAAGATCAACAGATAAATAGCAATTTTACAAGCAAACTAGTGTGCACTCAAAGGGCAAAAGATCAGCTTTATGTACCATCATTTTCATTTCTTTGGGGCTGATGAATGGCATCATTCTCTGAGCCATGATGATCCCCAGACACAGGAGAGGCCAGGTCGGCCTCATTGGACAGGTCCCCATCAGGAGATGGTGGCTCGTCGGCTTTTAAGGATGCTGCATTAAATCCGGAGGTTTTATCGGTGGGCGCATTGGGGAAAGCCATGGCAGCGGCGGCCACGGCTGCAGTGGAGGCATGCGTGGGAATCCCGGGGTAAAGCCACGGGAACGGGGTGGTCAGCGCCGCTGCTGCTGCTGCTGGATACACCAACTTCTCCAAGTGACTTTTATCAAACAAAGGCATGTACGATGCTGCTGCAGACGGGTTTATGAAGTAAAACGGCATGCAAAAGGGAGTCTGTTGTCCACCAACACCCGCCATTCCCATTAAAGAGTTCATTAACGCCACATCTGGCTGAGTATTGGTGGATTCTGACGCGCCGTTCACGGACCAGTTCATTTTGGCTTTTTTGGTGACACGTTCATCTCCGAACTCCTGCTTGATCTTAACTCCTCTGGCCGTGTCACATCCTTTCTCGCATTTGCCATCGCCTTTCTCTGCCTCTCCTCCGTATCCACTGTCGGTGTCCGTGTCGTTCTCGTTAAGCTCGAGGTTCTGAGTCCTCTGGATGACAGGGACGCAGTTGGCTTGAGTATCTCTTTGCGCGTCCCGCTGTGGAGCGTCGTCGCCTGGCAACGGCCGCTGCAGGATCCCTGCGCCCAGCTGGAACTGCGCGGAAACTTTGTGTAAGTGGTTGATGAGTCGCGTGCACATCTGCTCGCGCGCCGTCCAGTTCTCCACCTTGTTCAGATACTGCAGGACTTCTTTGGCACATGCATGAAAGCCTGAGTGGAATGCATCTAAGTCAGCCTGGAGGGAGGACTTCAACGACCGCTCCCCTGTCATAAAAGAGAGACAAAAGTCTTGTTATAAAAAAACTGAAAATTGACAGACAAATAGACAGACAGACAAATAGACAGACAGACAGATAGACAGATAGATAGATAGACAGACAGACAGACAGACAGACAGACAGACAGACAGACAGACAGACAGACAGATAGATAGATAGATAGATAGATACAGACAGACAGACATTAAAAATATATATAATCAACACACACACATACACATACATATATATATATATATAGTGTAGATTTTTTAGATAGGAATATATAGAAAATAAATATAAAAAATAAATAAAACCAAGATAGATAGATAAATAGATAGATAGATAGATAGATATTAATAATAATCATAATGAACATATGGTGTTAATTTTTTTAGACAGGAATGTATAGATAATGAATATTTACGGTAAATGATATCATTTATATCATAAAAATTATATCATAAAAAACAAGATAAATAGACAGACAGACAGACAGATAGACAGATAGATAGATAGATAGATAGATAGATAGATAGATAGATAGATAGATAGATATTAATACATGTAACAAAAAAGTGGTCTATAAAACACTTAACATAGATAAGCAAAATTGATATTAAAAAAAGTATATATATATAATAGCAGCTATTTTAGTAAGTGCTGTAATTCAAGCTCCATTTCCTGTTTTACTTGATGTGGTATTGATGTTTGTCTGATTGCATTGTGTGATGATATAATTTACCGTTCTGCAAAGCGATGATCTTCTGGTGCTGTTGCTCTGTGACAGCTGTCAAAGCGTTCAAATGCTTCAGCGTCAACTCGAGAACTACCGCTTTTTCCAAGTGTCCTAGAGTCTGAAAGACAATACGAACATTTATCGGATTTCTCTACTTTCTTGCTTTTCTTATGCGGATGAGGTAAAATTACAAAACACATTTTAACAAGACCGAACAAAATTCAGTTGACTTTAGTTACCGTAAGCTTCAGATGTTCCGGTAATAAATCTTTCAGCTGCCCAATACATTCATTTATTCGGTCCCTCCTCTTTTTCTCGATCAGTCTGTGTGGTAACTTATATGCGTCCTGCGAATAAAAAGTGTTAGCCATTGCCAAAAGTTGTTAAAGTAAGTAACTCGGATTATTAAAACACAAAGTGTAACGTGAACTTGACGGACATCACGGGTCCACTGTTTGCTTACCTTTCCTTCCTCTCTCTTCACTCCTCTTTTGGATTTGCACATGTAGAGAGACGAATATTCAACCCTAAAAAAAGAAAACCCCAATTTTAAAATGGATTTTTGTCATCAATCTCACATATATAAAAAAAAAACATAACATTAGTTGCGTTAATTAATAAAAAATAAAAGAAAACGAATATAAAAATTACCCCAAGAAATCCGCGTGATCCAGGAACTGTCTGCCCTGCATTCTCGGTATTCTTTCATCCATAACTTTGTCCCACTTTCTTGCGTGCTTCTTCTACAATCAGGTTTGTTAATCCAGTATCAGCGGAGCGGCGGCGCGTTGTGTCCGATCTCGTGCAGCACTCTGAATGATGATGTGTGTGCGCGCTCGCCTGAGCTGACACTCTCGCGCACTCACTCTGCGCGTGGCGACTACAGCGCAGGCGCGCCTTCACCAGGACTGACTCACGTGTAAACTGCACCAGCTCCAGAGTCTGGGAAAGTTGTCACTTTATTGCTGAAGAGACGCTGAAAAATAAAACCACAGCATATTGCTCAGACGCATCAAAATTGTTTTTTAGCTCTCAATGATAACATCTACACATCTAAATGTGAAATACCAGGATACTTATTATATTATTTACAAGTATTTAATCTAAATGAGGATAGGCTATATCTTAGACATTTATCACTTTTATATGAAACCATTATAAATTATTATAGTCTGAAGTAGGCTACCTATCTTTTTGGCATAAAACAATAAAAAAAATTTTTTTCCTTTCCAATTTAGGACATCTCTAAAGGTCTGCAAACTAACATTTAGAGACACATTGGCTAAATGCATTTTCAAAATAATGCTTTCATATTATTTATCATGTCGAGGTAATTAATATCTTTTGGGGAAAACCATTATGCTTGATGACAAAATTATTATATTGTAAATTAATATTTTATTATTAGATGCAATAATATTTTATTAGTAATCTCTATAAATATTTGATTGTACCTGCAAAGTATTTACATTTCCTCAATATATTTGACATATTTGCAAATAGACTGTCTGCTATATTTGAACTGAAATGAACTGTTTCAGTTTTTATATACGTTATCAACAAACTAAGAAAATATTAATGATAATTATTTTAATACAAATCATTTATTTGCAGCTTTATAATTTGAAATTTTCTGAAATTCTGTGCAGCATGTTTAGCTTGAACTAACATCTCGATACTGAGATTGCTTTGCCTGTACATGCCATCTGAAACGAGGTGTGACATAACATAAAGCACATAGAATAAGCTCTCAATATATTCTGGCTGAGAATAGACCACATTCCGTCAATATCCAGCCTTCAGAAGGCTTTAGCAGATGAATCCATTATAAGATTATAAATCAGAGTTTTTCAAGCATATGAAGAAATATAAATCGGGTTTTACAAAAGGTCTAGGAGAATACAGACATATTCATTATAAGAAACATGCCCTGCATGTAGTTAATGACTCTCCATAATTAACACAAAGTGAAATGAACACGTAGCATATCTGCACTCTCTCATAATATTCATAAGAGATTAACTGTAACCTGCTCACATGCCCGTGGGTCACGTAACTTCATCAAAATCATGTGACTGACTTCAGGGTGTTATGAATAGATTGCACAGTGTGTTGCAGGAGGCTGGCAGGACTCGAGCACTCGCCCACATGTTTGCCAGAGACAAGAATTGTTTCTGCTCTGTAAGATCCCTGTTTCCTGTTTAGTTTTCAGGGAGACTAGTAGCTGTCGTGTGTTGGAGTCCCCCTTTATGTCTTCCCTACTTTCCAACCCTCCCTCCTTTCCCTCTCCTCTTCTGTACTCTATATGTGGCTCTTGTGGAATCTGCTCCAAATGTTTTCCATATTAGTTCAGAGTCCTTTCTGATTCCGAAGAGCAGGGATCGCGTAGGGAGAGAAGCCTCCAGAAGGGAGGGGAAGGGCAGGGCAAAGGAACAGTCCAGCTAAAGAGAGCAAAAGAAACGCCAGGCGAGAAAGAAAAGAAACAGATAGAGGGCGAGTGCAAGAACGTCTAGTCGGCCTCAAAGGAAGATTAAGAATCTCAGCACGAGACGGGAGGAATTATGGGGTTGGGGACGAGTCCGATGGGGTCAGCTGGAGGAGGCAACGCAAACGCTGGCAAGGAGAAGAAGGGACAAGCAGAAACTGGAGGCCCAGTGCTGGAGGAAGCCCAAAAATGTTGTGGCTGCCGCTTTCCTTTGGTGGTCGCTCTGTTACAGCTTCTGCTGGGCGTCGCAGTAGCTGCTGTGGCCTTCCTCATGGTTGCCATTAGCTCCTCTCTGCTGGCCAGGGAGACGCCCCATTGGGCCGGCATCATTGTAAGCTTCCTTTTGCTTCTCCCTCAACTCCCAGCATGCCTTGTTTACTCTTTTGGGGCCATGCATGAGGCCGTCTCATATCAGATCCATTGGCCACACTGCCATACTGTACATAAGCATACATAAACAATGTTCCAGAGAGCATGCATGCATGTCTAAAAATAACATTTATAAAGAGACTCATGAGTTTTAATGCTTTTATGAGAATCATCACTGAGGGTGTCAAGTTGCAAATCTGGAAAATAATAGAAAATCTCAGTGGGTTTTGCTTGTTCAGTGGTGATTTACAAAGGATGTGTGCAAAGTATCTAGTTTCAGAAGCCTGTAGTGAAAAATAGATTTAAAGTTTAAAAACAACACAGGTTCCTTAGATGAAAATCCTACTAAAATGCTGTATGTTTGTTTGAGAATCACAGGGGAGTTAGATCAAACTGTACCTTTATAAATAGAAAATTAATCTTCAAAAGATTCAAATCCATCCCTCTGTGCAGACATGCATGTCCAGTCACGTAGGCTTTATGACAACAAAACAGGGCTGAAACATGGCATGCATCTGATTTTACACATTTCATTACTTAACGCTTGTTAATCCTAATTTGGCGTTGCCAGCCAAAAAATTACTTGTCTTTTACAAATTGTTTGTGAGTCTCTCATTATGCTATATTATCACCAAATGTTAGATTCAATCTTTTTTTCTCTCTCAAAGTGTACAGGTTTTATATTTCTATTTGGAACTGATTGTTCATAGTTCAAACTTTTCATTTTAATAACGCATAAGTAAATATTGAAATTAACTATTTTTAATGTTAGTTCATGGTAGCTAAACAATATAACCTTTTTTTTTACAGTGTTACAAAATTGGCTTTCTTTTTAACAATTACATTTGAATTTCTTTTCATTTTTAATACAGATTACAATTTTAAATCCTGTTTGCATTCAACACAATACGAAACAGTCTGTTCAATTCTAAATGCCACACAAACCCAACATAGAACTGTGTAAAACATTAGCTATCGTGGCAATAAAACATGGCAAAAAAGTTTTATGAGATTGCTATGTCAGATACACACATTTAGATTCATGGACGCACATATTGGAGCGATAAGGCAGACCAGACAACATCTCTGTGTGCTCTGGTATCTCAAGTTCAGGCCTCACGAGACCAGTGGTGCTGTTCCTGGAGAAAAACACTGAGGTCACCAAGACTTCACTGCCTCAGATCCTGGGAAAAACAATCAAATTAGATACCACACGTTAGTCACAAGACTCCAATCACGCTGAGAAAAAGAGCAGGGAAAACACAGAGAGAGACAGAGAAGAAAAGAGTGAGATAAATAGTGTGAAAGATAAAGATATCTTGGAGGGTGGAGGTTCAAGCTATTCGATTTGCAACGGCAGTCAATATATTATCAGATGACAACTCAATGCTGAGTTGCACAATGCTGATTACAATACGGGTTATGGTTGGCTCATAACAAGCCTGGCAGGCACAGAGAATTTAGGAGGTCTGCTGCACTGCAAATGAGATTAGAGCTACCCAGTACACTGGTATGTGTTTATGACAACAATGGCAACATTTTGCAACAACACACTCTGAGATGCACATGATCATGATCACCCTCCAAACGGCCTATTAAAGCTTGATTAGCATGTATGATTAGTTTATATATTGTACATTTAGTTGAAGCTGGTTGCCTTAAACTTAAGTTTGCTCAACTTTTTTTTTTTTTTACAGTGCTGAAAAAATCAAAAGTTGAGAGAACTTAAACGTTTAACCCTTAATCACTCCTCAAGTAGACTTTACACTTAAGTTCTTCGGGGTCATATAGACTCCAAACTTTTACAGAGCGATTGCATAAGGAAATATAAAAAAAAATTATATGATAAACTATATAATTTTTTTTATTTACTTCTCAACTATGCATTTATGTTGTGTTTTTGTGGATACTCAACTACGCCATAAATTGGCTTATGAAAAATAAATTTTTTATTAAAAAAAATACTTACACGATTACCTAAATTAAAGGGATACTCCATCCCAAAATGAAAATTTTGTCATTAATCACTTACCCCCATGTCGTTCCAAACCCGTAAAAGCTTCTTTCGTCTTCGGAACACAATTTAAGATATTTTGGATGAAAACCAGGAGGCCTGTGACTGTCCCATTGGCTGGATAGTAAATTACACTGTCAAGGTCCTTAAAAGTATGAAAGGCATCATCAAAATAGTCCATCTGCCATCAGTGGTTCAATCTGAATTTAATGAAGCTACAAGAACACTTTTTCTGCGCAAAGAAAACAACTTTTGGTTCCATAGTCCTGAAATAAACGTTTTTTAAAATGTTAAATGCCTGAGATAAGGTCAGTTCCTATAGAAAAAACAGAATATGCTGGTTAGGTATATGTTTTGAAGCATGGCAGCTGGATTGAGCTGGTTTAAACTGGGCATGTGCTGGTGCTAAACTGGTCCTAAGCAACTAGCTCCTAGACCAGCTTAAACCAGTTTATGACCAACTAAGGACCATCTTAAACCAGCTCATAACCAGCTTATAACCAACTAACAGCTCAAACCAGCTGCCATGCCAACAGGGATGGTTAATACAAGCTCAAGATATTTTCATGTTTTATTCTATGACATGTGATTTTTAAAGCTTTAATTTCTGAAAAAGGTGTTTGCTAACTCTTCAGAGAATATGTTTTTTAAATAAAGACTGAAAGAGTTGTACGAAGTTTAGAGATGGTGACAAAGTCATGTGATTGTGATGTAGTTTGTTTATAGCCAACATTTGGCTTTTTACTTTTTGCAATTGTATTTCGGCTTCAAACATTGTGTTCATTTGGGAAGGTTATCATGATGAACAGAACGTATGAGAATAATAAACGTTTGTCACAGAGCTCATTTTCTGCAATAATCCAAAAGCCAATGCACAAATCCTATTGGGTTTTTGTCGAGGGATCCAGGGTGATGCTAATTTCTGTGTTGGCCTACAAAAAAAAAGTCATCACTGCAGCACTCTATAAAAATACTCTATGTTGTGTTTTGCAGATGATTGTGGTGTCTCTGCTGGGATTCATCCTCTTCTGCATCACCAGAGTGCCTGATGAAAGAGCATCGGCTCAATTTATTGTAAAGGTAAAAAATAAATGCAGTTTTTGGATGAACTGAGATTTACAAATGCTCCTCATATGTAAATGCTTTTCAAATGCTTTTAAAACATGTAGAGGTGCAACTTGGCTCTGAGAGCATGGGGATGTAGTAGGTAGCAGCAACAGGCCTAGAATTATAAAATTCTTTTGCATTTTAAAGAAATGATTCATCCTGAAATCAAAATTATGTCGCCATATAATGATCATTTACTCAGGCGATATGATTTTATGTTGATTTAGATTCCAAATAAAATTTTCTGGACACGTTTACAATTTAAGCTGAATCATGACTTGAATCGAAAAAATGGCCAATTGGGACAGTTTAATTTAAGTATGGCTGTGTACGAAATCGCATGCTCTCTGAGTAAGTATACTTATTTTGAACGTAGCTACATTGTGACCGTAAAAAAAAACAAGCTCTGTAGGAATGAGCATGAATGTCTAGAGTAGGGTTCCTCAAATCTTTCCCTGGAGGCCAATCTGCTGCAGAGTTTAGCTCCAACCCTGATCAAACTCCCCTGTTTGGGATTTTCTAATGATCCTGAAGACATTGATTAGCATGCTCAGGTGTGTTTGATTAGGGTTACAGCTAAACTCTGCAGGAAAGTGGATCTCGTGGGCCAGATTTGAGGATCCCTGGTCTAGAGTATGAATGAAAATCTGAACATACTACATTTGTCATTTTGTCATTGTCGTGTGACCCACATTGTCTGTCTTTTTTGGAGCATTACATTTAAAATCACTATCATTGTTATTGTATGGTGAATGTTCTGGCTATATCTCCTATAGAGTGGTGGAACTATGATGTCACTTTGTAGGCAAAAACCCGAGAGCGAGATAGCATTTTAGCACTTCCAGTTCCATCGTCCCAGAGCCAATAGGTTTTTTGAATGGGATTTTGGTTAAATCCCTTAAATAAGGTCAGTGGTTCACACAGGCTCAAGATACTTTCACGTTTTATTCTACGACATAAAACACACCAGTTACACCACACTCTTGATTTTTTTAAGCTGTTACGTTTCTTAAAAAAGACTGTTGCTAACAAGTTGCTAAATGGGACTACAGGCGCTGTCGGAGACATTCAACGTCATCACGCCGAACAGTTGATCAATTTACAGTATTTCACAGTTGTAGTATAATTTGTAATACAATTAATTTTAGAATAACCAATGAATAGTTTCCCGCATTTTATATTGTTGTTCGACAATGTTTTTGTTTTTTTTGGCTTTGCCCCGAAATGCGACAAGTCTTCAGATAGAAGATACTCATTTTATCGCTTAATGTGACTGAAGCGGAGACTCTGGTTCACACTCTGGTTCGTGGTATTGAGGGTGGAGAGAGTGTTGGTTATTCACTCCCCCCACCTACAATCCCTGCCGGACCTGAGACTCCAACCCACAACCTTCAGGTTACAAGTCCAACTCTCTATCCATTAGGCCACGACTATGAGTTTGGCTCTAGTTTTGTATTTATTCCAGTGTATATGAAAAGGTTCATGTAGCGTGGATTCAAATTCCTATACAGAGTAAATACGTTTCACTGAACATGTTAAGAATCAGTTTGAATAAGTTGTCGGGAGCGCGGTGGTCGTGACGTTGAAGGCGAGCGACCGTGGTGCAGTAGTTTGTTTATAGCCTAAGTTTAGCTTTTCAGTTCTGGCGCTTTTATTTAGGCTTCAAAATTCGCCAAAGTTATATTATTTTGTGAAGATTATCTTGATAGGCAAAACGTGTAAGTTTCATGAACTATGATTGAACACAGAGCTTATTTTTTGTGATAATCCAAAAGCCTATGGGAAAATCCTATTGGCTTTTTGTCGAGGAACCAGTTTCATGCTAACAGCCGATCCGCCTACAAAGTGACGTCATAGTTCCACCACTCTATTGTGTTTCACATAAAGAAAGTAATACTAGGTCTGTATGGTGTGCTAATGACAAAATCAAAATGTTCATGTCATCCGTTTCTGTAATTAGGAATATTTTTAATATTTAATGGCCAATTGACATTGGCAGTAACATTCCGGAGTCATCAAGTCAGAACATTGAGCTGGTTTTAAAGGGATACTCCACCCCAAAATTAAAATTTTGTCATTAATCACTTACCCCCATATCGTTCCAAATTTGTTCGTCTTCGGAACACAATTTAAGATATTTTGGATGAAAACCGGGAGGCTTGTGACTGTCCCATTGACTGCATAGTAAATTGCACTGTCAAGGTCCATAAAAGTAAGAAAAGCATCGTCAAAATAGTCCACTGGACGCAAGCAGTGTGTCAGCCGCGCAACACGGATGTGCTGTTTTCATTCAATTCAAAGCATAAACAAATGTAGAAGATGTATCCTTGTGGTGTGGCTGACACAGAAGAACAGCGTACGCAGCTGGCGTCCAGTGGACATTGTCCAAAATGGCGCTACGCTGACACAGCGGAAACGAATTGTTGAATAAATTTTTTTTTTTTTTTTTTTTTCTTTGCACAGAAAAAGTGTTCTCGTCGCTTCATAACATTCAGATTGATCCACTGATGGCAGATGGACTATTCTGATGATACTTTTCATACTTTTATGGACCTTGACAGTGCAATTTACTATGCAGTCAATGGGACAGTCACAAGCCTCCCGGTTTTCATCCTAAATATCTTAAATTGTGTTCCGAAGACGAACAAAGCTTTTACGAGTTTGGAACGACATGGGAATAAGTGATTAATGAGAAAATTTTCATTTCGGGGTGGAGTATCCCTTTAAATGAACAAGACTAGGCTTTTCAGTCTATTTAAATCTGATTTCCAGCACCTTGCCTTAATCATTATAAATGTCTGTAACAGCTCTCTCACTTCTGCCCAGCTCCTGTACTTCTTCCTGTGCACGATGGGTCTAGTCATTTCCGCAGTGGTCATCGCCTTCCAGTGCTACCATTATGCCCTGACTAACACCTACAGCTGTAAGGAAATGGAAGAGTATTGTATGTGCACCCTGGACCCTGAGGATCCCATCGCCCGCACTTTCTCCTACAGCGGTGTGACAGACTGCAGTGCCATCGTAAGCACTCTACCCATGTATTACCTTCTGCAGATGGTGCTGAACCTGGCTCAGGCTATCGTCTGCCTGGTGGGGGCCTTCCTCATATGGAAGAACAGGTACCAGGTGTTTTTCGCTGGGCTACAGACAGGATCTCCTTCTGCCCAGAATTGGCAGAAAGTTTAGGGCACTGAGAGATTTCTCTGGAGAAGTAAACATGTGGAGTGTGGGAGTGTTTGTGTTTGTGCCTTTAGGGAAGAAACTGTTTGCTGCAATATCTGCCCCACTGGGAGTTTTATGCCATGTGACCTTTTATCAAAGCGGCTAAATGAGTCTGTGTTTGTAGTGCCATATTATAATATTTTGGAAAGTTTTATGCAATCTTTAGAGTTATTGTATTTTTCTACATTGGCTGTTAAGAAAATTTGGCTTGTTGAGGTTAACTGTTTATTTTTTACCACTGCCAAGGAGAGTATTTTTATCTATAAAACCAGTAAGGGATGCAAAACGAGACCTGATAGGAAAATGAGCGACACAATTTGTTGTTATGGTTGTTACTGTTGTGATAATGGCATGCCTAAAAATTCCTTTAATTGCCAGTATTAAATTTTTCTTAGTCAAAAAAGCCAAAACACTTTAAAATGCAATTATTCACACATTGACCTTTTTCTAACTTCAGGTGCATTTATTGTTTCTGAGACAAAATTCCAGGTTTTTCAATTACTGTTGGGATTATTAAAATATTTTTAAAATTATGCAAATTATAATGCATTAAAATAGATTTCATATTTTCATTTTTTATTATGTGAAACAATATATATTGTTGAATGTGTGTGTGTGTGTGTGTGTGTGCATGTTTATGTGGTTTTTGAGGACACAAATTTGTATAATGACATGGGCATGACAGAGGTATTACAATATGAAGGTGGTTTATGAGGACACTGCCTATGTCCCCGTAATTCAAAAGGCTTAAAAAAAACATACTAAATGGTGTTTCTTTGAAAATCAAAAAATGCACAAAGTCTCCTGTGAGGGCTAAGTTTAGGTGTAGGGTTGGTGTAGGGCAATAGCATACAGTTTGTTCAGTATAAAAACCATTACGCCTATGGAGAGTCACACAGCAGTCAGAAATAATATGTGTGTGTGCAGTGACCAGGCTGGATGGGCTTGTGGACTGAAGTCACAGTTCATACAGTCAGGGAGCAGCAGTCAGTCAGGGATTGGGGGGATTCAAAGGGGTACTCTGACAAACAGCAGGTCACTGCCTCCAGATTCATGTAATGCAAGGACAAATGGCCTTTAACCTTTTTTAAATTTTTACATAGGTCTATTACATATTTTAAATTTGAGGTGAGGTGAAAATTGAGCGAATGTAAAGTCTGACAATCAAACCAAAAAGCTCTGTTTGTCATCATTAAGTCCTTGTCAATGAAGGTCGTAAACCAAATTAAAACAACTGAATGATTTGAACACTGCCAACAGGAAGAGAGCTGCCTGAGGTGTTAAAAGAGTCTGTTGCTTTAAAGAGACCTTCAGTCTGGTGTTTGGAAGAGATGCAACATGATGCTTAAGCACAGAAAAAAACACCCATAAATGTAAGCTTTGTATGACTCATCTTTCCTTTGAGCTGATTTCTAATAAAAGGCAATTACATAACCCTCTCTCCTTCATCATTCAATTGCATGTCCTTTAATTTTTTTAACTGAATTTCATACTTATGTGTTTCTCTCATGTTGTCAACCAAACAGAAATATGCAATTTTTGGATCCATAATGATGTGAATGTGAATGTAATATAATAATAATATACTAATAATAATCTTATAATATATTAAATGTTTTTTTATTAAAAATAAAATAAATAAGGTTTGTTAATTTTTATAGTTTATTGTATGTGAACAATACTGTACAGTGCCGTTCAAAAGTTTGGATTTATCAAAAACACAGTAAAAACAGTAATATTGTTAAATATTAATACAATTTAAAATAACACTTCTCTATATATTTTAAAATTTAATTTATTCCTCTAAAGGCAAAGCTGGATTTTCAGCATCATTACTCCAGTCTTCAGTGTCACTTGATCCTTCAGAAATAATTATAATATGCTGATTTGGTCTTCTTATATTCAGTGTTATGCATATTTTTTCAGAATTCTTTGATTAATAAAATGTTCAGAAGAACAGCTTTTATTTGAAATCGAAATATTTTTAAATATTATCAAATCTTCGTCACTTTTGATCAATTTAATGCATCCCTGCTGAATAAAAGTATTAATTTCTTTAAAAAAAATATATAATAATAAAAAGAAAAAATTAACGGTAGTTTGGGAATCTGTAATGTGAATAGTGACCATGGGCTGAAGCCCAAAACAGGAAAAAAAATTTTTTTTTTTTTTAACTTGACAGATATGGTCACCATTTTCTTTCACTGTATGGAAAAGAGCAGCGTGAACATTTTGATAAACATCTTTTGCATTCCACGGAATAATGTCAAAGGGGTTTGGAATGACATCAGGATACATAAATGGCATAATCTAAATTTCTGGGAGAACTACTCCCATAACAGAGCCATATTCTTGCAGATCTCCTCGGTCTTTGCAGCAGAACTTCAGCGTAGGAACAGCGTATGAAAAATCCCCCTTGATTTGCAGTGCTTTTAGGAAAGAGTGCAGATAAGGGTTCATGTGACAGATCTCATCTGCTCTCCGACCAACCAGCATGACAACAACACGTACAATCACATGCAGACCCATCACATGCAAAAAGAAGGAAGGGAGGGTGGTATATTTTAGATTAATGAGTGTGTTTATGCAGGATGTTGTTCTGTCTTGCGTTAATAACTGCACTTGCATGACTGAACTGTGAGAAAGACTGTGCGTGTGAAGGAGGGATAAAATCTTATTAAAACCCATTCAAATATTTTTTAAAGATTTATTTTTGACATTTTTTGCGACAGAGCAGCTCGATGACAGGAAGCGACGTGGAAGGTAGAAAGTGGGTTGGGATCGGAAAAGGTCTGTGAGCTGGGACCAGTGTTGCCATGTCTGTAGTTTTCCCGTGGAATTGGGCTACTTTAACACTGTTGCCGCGGTTGTTTTTCATGTCAGCTGGTTTAAGCGACCCCAATAACGTGATATTTAGCCCCTAAAATGCGAATTGTACCAGGGAAACCCCACCAAGTCTGTGTATACCCCCACAATGCAATTCTTACTGGGGGACCTCCCTCGAAACGCCATTGGGGTTAGTTTTGAAAACCCCGAAAACCTGGCAACCCTGGCTAGGACTCGAACTAGGGATGCGCGAAAATCAGTTCAAATAGGAACATGCATGCTCAGGGAAAACTGAATTTATATGTAGAATAAATAACACGATAAATCATTGAATAACTGCTATTGACCATATTCCCCAGCGAAACAAGCACGTCACCATCTTTTGAATGTTGTCTGTGAACTTTGTGCGTAG
Organism: Barbus barbus; assembly: GCF_936440315.1. Taxonomy (NCBI): domain Eukaryota; kingdom Metazoa; phylum Chordata; class Actinopteri; order Cypriniformes; family Cyprinidae; genus Barbus; species Barbus barbus. Next base: position 22,060,186 of record NC_136750.1, read on the forward strand.
CTCTGTATATTCTATGGCATCGCTGTCTAAGAGTAGGCTAATTTAGCTGGTAAAGTGGATTTATGTATTAAGTTATCTTGAGCACTGTAAAGTTTAAAGCAAATGTCTTAACAAATGTCAGTGGACCAGTAAGATTTTAAAACGAGCGGTTCATTCATAAATACGTGAGATCACTGTGGAAATAGACTAGGCTACAAAGGGAAGACAGAAGACAACAAACACAGAGCTAAAAAGGGGCGGGGCTACATAAGGTCAATATCCATGACATTTTTTTCTATTTAATTGTTCCTGTTTCATGTTAGAAAGATGTGCCTGCCGACAGATGAGCGATCAGTTAGTGGAGAGTGGCAGTTATCCAACTAACTATCTTCTCCTGCCTGATGGAGCATTCCAGACATGCTGGACTTTCCCCTGCTTAGTGACAGCTGTGGGCTATAATGGAGCCGTCAGGGGCTAATTTTAACTCGTGCCAGAGTGAAGGCACGAGCAGACATGAGTCTTTGCACTCTCAAGTAACTAGGCAGAATTCTGTACCCGAAAAACACCAGAGTACCATAGGTTAAAGAAACAGTTCACCCAAAATAAAATTTGCTAAAAAATTAGACACCCTCACGCCATTCAAGATGTAGATGAGTTTGTTTCTTAATCAGAATAGATTTGGAGAAATTTAGCATTACATCACTTGCCGACCAATGGATCCTCTGCAGTAAATGTGTGCCATCAGAATGAGAGTCCCAACAGCTGATAAAAACACGACTTCAGTCCATCAATTAACATCTTGTGAAGTGTTGGTCATCTCCTCTGAATCAGTTTAAATGCCTTAATGATGGTGAGCAAGTGATGTCATGCTAAATTTGAAATGTATCTAAAACTTGGATGGCCTCAGGGTGAGTACATTTTCATTTTTGGGTGAACTATTCCAGATATTTTATTTGATAGAAATAATTATCAACATCATACACATTAGACTTGACTTCTTCAAACATTTCAGTTAAACTCTCTTTGATTTATAAGCGTATACATTTAGAATATAGTTGTAGAATTACAATACAAATATTCTAATAATATTACAAGGAAAAATAAGGTATGATTTTATCATCTTCTATTGTAGATTTAATTGTGCCAATTGAAAGCTACAAATTAAAGAAAAATCATTGATATAGGCCTATTCATTTTAAAAAATAAAAGAAGGAACTAGTCTAAAAATACTGTCACACACTCAAGTTCAGGTTACTCTCCTGAACAGTGGTCTTCCACTGGTGGGTCACAACTCATAAATAGGTCATAGGTCTGTTGGATGGGCTCAGAGATATCATTATAATATTAGAAAAATTATATTTTAAATAATTGCCGTTTGTTTCTACAAAATTGTTAAGTAGCACAACTGTTTTCAACATTGATAACATATTTTCTTGAGCACCAACTCAGCATATTAGAATAATTTCTGAAGGATCGGGTCACAATTCTGTAGTAGTTTCAATCAATATTACATTATAATGCTGGATGTCTGATTTAAGTGCTTTTTTGTTAACTTTATGTGCTAAACTGTTTTAGTGCAGTGTCAAGTTGACATGACCATTAAAATAGCATTTGAGATCCGCTGCTTGTGTGTAAATCTGAACTCTGTACACAGATCTGATAACAGGTGCCTCGTATCAGCAATCAGTGCGGACACAATTGCATATTCATCATTTATAAAATGATCAGATATTCTCAATCCTTGCATAGATGCCTAAATATCCCAAAATGGATTGCTTCTATTGTTTCACATAGTTTAACTCTCTAAACCTTAGTTTCTAAACGGTTTAAAGAATAGAGAGTCACGGTAACCATTGTAATACCAAATATAAATTCTTTATTATTTTCTGTACTTTATATAAGGCAAGCACAAATATACTAGACACACCTTCAACATAAAATACAAAATAAAAATGATCATCATTTAAGAGTTAAGACTAGCGTTTAGGTCTTTGTAGAAGGTGACACAAACAGATTCCAACAGTCACATGATTGTCTGATTATGAGATGATAGTATTTCCAAGTCTTATTTCTTTCATTAAAGTAATCGTGAAATTGAATTATAAAAAACTATTAAATTGTTTGAAGGCACTTTATCTCTCCAGTTATTCCAGCACAGACTAAAGTCCACATTGAAACAGCAATACTCCAGTTATGGACAGGACAATTAAAATGTGAGGGAATTAATACTTGACGCTTTAAAAAAAACAAACAAAAACAAAGAAAACATTCAGACAGCCCTTTCAAAGACGGTCCGAGTCATCTGATGTGAGCCCTCATACGCACAGGGTTCATGATTTTCCAAACAAACACACTTTGTATATTTCCAAACGTCCTCCGTCTCAAGATCTAAATGGGAAAACACTTACAAAAATGACAATCTGTAGGATCTAACAGGATAACTGTAATGTCATGATGTAAAGTGTGATATCACCATGAGTGTAGTGTTGTTCATGGTGTGAACATCAGCATCTGTGTGTGTGAGTGTGTTTGGAGAGGTATGATGAGTAGTCCTCAGTGTGCAGTGGGCACTTGATGGTGTATCTGTGGTGGTGCCAGGAAGCCCAGTCTCTGTTTATTCTTCCTTTGCTCTGTCATCTGTACATGTGCAGAAAAACACACAAAAAGTTGCATCAAATTACAGCATATATAAAATTATCCCACACGGCTATCAGTTCCAAAAAAGAAAAAAAGAATAATATATAAAAGTACTCCGTAAAAAGTAATGAATTAAGTTTACTAAATTGCATTGTGCAAACACGTTGCCTTAATTCAATTAAGTAATCCTAACTTAATTGAATTAAGTATAATTTAAGTTTTATTTACTAATATATTAAAAGTATTTCTTACTTATTTTAAGTCCTATTTACTTAAGCCATTTAAGTTTAGTTAACTTCATTGAATCTGTGATCTGAGGAACACTGTAAAGCGATACCTAGTTTAAAAAAAACACAGCTCTCCATTCACATTTCAAAACATTTATTTTTCAAAATGCAGAAAAATAATGTAAATCAACATGTTAATTTGTAATAGTTGTTCATTAACAATGCTTGAATCAGAAAAAAATCCCAAATTAAATGTTAAGAGTTGCACATTTAGTCATTTAACAGACAATTTTATCCAAAGTGACTTACAAATGAGGACAATAGAAGCAATCAAAACAGCATTTGAGAAGAACAATATTCCCTGAGCACGTAAAAACAATAAAAAGAATGCACACTCGATATACTTTAACTTACATAGTAACAAAAACATTTGCTCATACTAACGCATCTGACATGTATTCCAATGTCAACTTGTGTCGTCGAGTAAACTCAATAACTGAATCAAGAGAAAACACGTTGTGAAAACAACAAGTGTTGTACCCAAGAAGGACAGGAATGCCATGGAGAACTGCAGTGTGTTGAAGAGTAACCTCAGTTTCCTAAAAAAGAGGGAAGAGTATATAAAATGAGATTCCATGTTATTCTGTATGTGTAAAGAATGTTTTATTTATTGTTTTTAATTTGCTGACAATCCATTTAATTTAATGAGGTAGTTCTTCTAAAAAATAAAATTAAAAATCTTATTTCTCACCCTCATGCTAACCTCCATGCATATTACTTTATTCTGATAAATACAACAATTTTTAGAAAAATAATCTCTGTGAGTCCATATTTGATGCTTTAAAAACAAACAAACAAAAAAACAGCAATTGTGACAGTAATTCATATGAGCCCAGTGGAGGAATAAATATCTACTAAAAGACATCTTCACAACATCTCTCTCGCTTTTGAAGCATTCACTTTAAAGGTCTCTTCCTCTAGCATTATATGGTCTCACATAGATGGATTATTTTTCTAAAAATCTTTAGATAGTGTTATACATCTGGGACAGTATAAGAATGAATAAATAAGATCATTTAGATTTTTGGGAAGAGTATCCCTTTAAAACATCCTTTTCTGCCAAGCAAAGTCATCACATACCTTCTCCAAATTGTCTATTTGTCCTGCCAGGATTTAAGAGATTTAGAGAAAAAGAACTGTGATTAGTTGTAGAACAACAAAAAACACATTAATGATTAATATCTTTAGCATAATTTTCACTCATGCACTTTGTATTATATTAAAGAAACTAACCTCATATGTATTGCTTTGGAATCACCTTTCGTATCTCCTCAAATGCATATTAATCCAGCAGGCACGGGTCTGTAATATGATGATGCAGATAAAAACAACTCAGTTAAACTCATGAACAACAGCAGATAAAACCATAAACTGACCATAAATATATACCTTAAAGACTGTAAGAACTTACTTTTGGGATGTGACAACATCTCCAAACTGCTGTGCAACGTTGTCACAAAAGTCTCTTTCCTAAAAAAAGACAAGGATAGCAATTATTAACTGGACTGAAGGAAAACAAAAGCATAGATAAATAAATAAAACATTAAAATGACACACACACATATACATACATATATATATTCCATTAAAGAATACTCCATAAATTAGAGTCTTTTCAAGCTACAACAGCTATTTAGTAAAGGACAGTTATTTATTAGAGTTATTTTCTCTTTATCTTTTGTTTGATTAACATTAATAATATTCCACAGCAGGTTTATTTAGGCTGCTGTCACTTTAAGAAGAAAGAATCTGAAGAATAAAAAGACAGGCATCAGCACGCGCGCAGAGATCCATCGCACGAGCTCAGTTTTCTTCCCGCGCACTTTTACCCCCAGGTTTCACAGACAAGGCTTAAACCTAGTCCCAGACTAAAGTGTAAATCTGAGCTGTTTTAACTGAAAGAAACTTGCACTGACTGATCTTAAAACATATCAGTGCCTTTGTTTTGTCTGAAGATGCACACCAGTAATGTTTTTTCTAATGCATGTTAATAACAAGGGCCTAATCCTGGTTTAGTCTAAGCCCTGTCTGTGAAACCGGGTCTTAAAGTATCAACCAAGCACGTCCCGTTCTTTAATCTCCATTCATCTGTGCTTCATCACTCTAGTCTAACGTGTCAGTAATTCAAACACTTAATACTACGCGGATATATTTACCAAACGCGACATAGATGACGACATAAAATATATATTGACACTTTATATTCGACAAAACACGTGCATTAATCCATTAACTTTGACTTTAATATCATATAATCAAGTTCCTTAACATTAAACTCAAATTTATATGTATAAATACTCACCAGTTTTATTGTTCATCAGCCGAGGTCTTCCACAAAACAAGATGGCCGTTGATCAGAAAATTCTCAATCCAAACCCTGATGACAGCTTGCACAGCACTCAAACAAATCATGTAACATTAACCAGGGACATTTGAGTAACTAGGACTTTTAACACAAATAGTAAGATTTAATAGATCTACATCAGTAAGGTAAACAAACAATAGCACTATGTAAAATGCTGCTAACTGGCAGAACTGTTAATTGGTTAACGGCATATTTACCTTTATATGAGTGAAAAAGTTTAACAGATCTAATGATGTTTCATATAATTTTACATTTTACAAGATTTAAAATTGTCTTAAAAATAATAATTTAATGAGCTGTATACAATAATTTAACAATATTATTTTTCCAAACCAAAATTAAAAAATAATTAAATGATTAAGATAATTATATACACACTCATCCAATTTGATATTTAAAAAAAAATTCTAATATTTTCCCAGGAGAATCAAAAAATTATCATTAATGTAATTTCTGAGTAAAAAAATAGATTGATTGAATCATGTGGCTTTCTCTCCACCACCTGTTTGTAAGGTGGTTATCATTATAGTTTAAATGTTTTAACTGTAAATTTAGGATTTTAACAGTAAATTAACTAATTCAATCTGTAAATGCTACTTTTTTTACAGTAAAATTCTAGTAACTAAAGCTGCCAATTTTACTGTAAATTACACAGATCTTCTAATAGTGTACTTTCTGAAGATGCATTTACATTTATGGTTGTGCAGTGAAATTATGTGGGCAATATCTAGTCAGTTTGAAAAAGTTTCTCATGCAAATTTAATTAATGTTCCAAGTTATTTTCAAGAAATTGCTGTATTGACCAACAGAAAGCTGCTTGGTTCGAAAGTGACTTCTGAGCTACTCTGACAATAGAAAATTGACTTTTTTTCACAGTGAAATTTTACTAATGTGACAGCACAGACACAATTATTCTGTTTCAAAACTCATCAAGTTGCTTCCATAATCACCATTTTAGAGTGTCATTTCTACACTTCCAATGTGAAGTCTGTTTAAAAGGATAGACAAACTGTTTCGTAACCAACAATCTTCAAAATATCTTATGTTCCATAGATGAAAAAAGTTTGGAACAACATGACAATGACAATTTTAATTTTTGCCTGAATTATTCCTATACAACATAGTCATTTGCACCAATATCAAAACGATCTCTTACTCCATGGGTCACTTTTTTACTTTCCAAAACACACTGGGTTTGAACCAACATGTATCTTTTTGACCTCATGGCCGTTCCAGACAAAGAGAGAGAACTTGCAAGTAAACAGCCCTTGCAAGAAAATGGAGGTGGAACACACTGTGCTACACTGAATCAGAGAGAGCCTGTTTGTCTGAACACATGACAAGTTCGGATTTCGCCTACCGCATCTGAGCTGGATCTCAGCCTGGCTCGAGATCTGTTTAATTAGGCCTGGCTGTCGGAGAAGAAATCACTTTAATGAGTTATTTAACATCCAGCGCTGCCAGGAGAATTACAGTAAGCCCGCTCCTCGTGACCACCAGAAATCAGAATGACCGCTGGAGGATGTGAGCGGCACCACAGCGTGGTTAACAGTTCTGGTTCCACTGTTTCAGGCTCACTGGTTTGGATCAGTGCTGATTCCCAATGACTGTGCAGTTTCTGTGTGTTTATGTGCGAGTACAGTTCAAATCTGAAGTCTAAGGTCAAACAAACATGCAGACCTTAGTGAGAAACTTTTATATATAAAAAAAAAGAGCCATGGGGCAGCAATTTCTTTCCAACGCCATCCCATTAGAACCCAAAGCTCTCCCTCTCCCTGTGTCATGTGAATCGGTTAAACTGTTTGTGTGGAATCACATGTGGGCCAGGCAGGTGATGGCAGTGATCCGACACAGCGGAGCACAGCCGGAACATCCATATGGCCCCGGGGCACCGCCCCACCCCTGCTCTGACGCACTTCCACAGCAGGGCCTCAGAGGCCCCGTGAGGCAAAACACTGCTTTGCTCTGTGAAACCGGGCTGTTCCATTAGACGGTGTGCTGTATGTTACCTGTTCTTTAAGCTCAGACAGCTGGGAAGACAGCTGAACCACGAGACCAACGGTGGTGTCCAGCCTCTCCTGCAGCGATCGGATCTCGCTCTGTTCGCTCTCTCCCTCAGAGCTTACCAAAGACATGGCCCTCATCCGTGGAAACCAGTCCAGATTCTTCTCCTGAAAGAAAGAGGGAGATGTGAACGTTACTTGGAAAACTTCCCAAACATCTTATAAATGAAATAGCATCTATTAGGCTTGCTGCGATAGACGGTGTTGGCGGTGATTAAGCCGCAACACCGGTTATGTCACTTGCCCACTGCAGCACCGTCTCTCACAGTCATTTTGATTTTTTTAATAGTAATAAAATTAATTTAGTTCAGTTAGAGAACAGACACTACAATTAAAACTGACTAATGGATAGAGAGTTGCACTTGTAACCCCAAGGTCGTGGGTTCGAGTCTCAGGTCCGGCAGGGTTTGTAGGTGGGGGGAGTGAATAACCAACACTCTCTCCACCCTCAATACCACGACTGAGGTGAGACCCTTGAGCAAGGCACCGAACCCCCAACTGCTCCCCGGGCGTCGCAGCATTGGCTGCCCACTGCTCCGGGTGTATGTTCACTACTGTGTGTACACTTGGATGGGTTAAATGCAGAGCACAAATTCCGAGTATAGGTCACCATACTTGGCCACACACCACTTCCCTCCCTCCCTCAATGCAGCACGCAGAACAAACGAGTCACGCATCACAGATCAGATTTCATTTATCACGTGAGGAGAGTGAGTCGAGCTGACTGACAAGAAAAGTGAGGTGAGACAGACAAGACGATGGCAGAAGAGTTTCAAAATGAAATATAAAAGTGCCTGTTTTAAAAATATTCGCGTAGCCAGACCTTCAAACTGATGGCTGAAGGTCTGTAATCTATGGTAGCTTTCATTGGCCAAGGCCCACCCAAGAGGCCATTTGACCGACATGTCAAACAACCAATCACAGTTCGTTTCATTCAGCATCACGTTTTGGCACGTGGAAATGTCGCCACAATAACAGACCGGTGTGTAAAACTCTCGGACGTATTTTAAAGATACTATGCCGCAAACTTTAAATATTTCACATACTTTTGAAAATCCAGCGTTTATTTGATCCTGATAAGCTTTTGTCGTCACAGTTGTAAACACGACTTTCTTCTTTCGTAAGGCGGTTTGGCATCACAGCATTTTTGTTTCCAGGCAGAACGTTAAAACGCAACACACATGTCTCCCGGAAATACTGTATAATTCAACCATTCCGACGACGACTTCAAAACTCCTGAAGTGTTTCCACTTTTGTGTGCCATATGTATCAAACGCTTAGCCAATGTTCCGTGGGTGTGGCGTCTGAGGCTGAGACTAATAGATTAGTATTAGGCTTCTTTGCCCATCACCTATTATAGATCAACTAACAGTCTATAAAGGTGCAGAATGCATTTACTTAAACACATTTGAGAATCGAGATATTTCATGATATATTTTGGGGATATATAGAAAAAAGAAGACACAATTACAAAATTAGTAACAGTTTTACTTGTTATAATGGGACTTGTATTGGTTTTACTGGAAACTGCAATGGACCCTGTTGGTCTCTACTGGTAATTGGTTGCCTTCTATTGGTGGCTTGTTAAAACCAATAAATCCTAATGGAATATGTCCCAAAACACACTACAAAAAACATTTTTAATGGTTAAAAGTTGATGGTTTGTAATGTTTGTAATGGTTTTTGTAATGGAAACCATTAAAATTTTCTGTGATGGTTTTTTTTTGTGGTATTTTGGCTGCTGTGTGTCACATGACAAGCATGAGAGCCTCCCCCCTTCACTCGTGCCCCCTCAAAAATAATGAGTGCATGATGCCCCTGATACTACAATACAAAATAATTTGTCAAATAAATGAAACATGATGAAACATTAATTTTAGTTGAAATTGTTATAGTTTACTTCTAGAGATTGCAGTGATACATGACATGGTGAAAAATGACAGTGAATAATACTTAAAGTAGGTTAAGCTGAATTTTAAAATTGTGCCCCCTAAAAGCACAATTGGCCCCTGTCTGGCCTCCCAGTTACTGTAGTCTAGAACCGTTTACAGGTCACCTGCCGTATGTAAAATTCACTTGATCATTATTTAAATGTACTATAACCTCCAAGAAACACCTCATACGTGGCTGCTCTCAAGTATAAAGCACTTTCCTTGCCATTAATGTTTGGATAACCCCTTATTTACACTGCGTTATGGCTTTGATACAGCTACCGGCCACTCTAGTCAATGCTTGTGTTAATACCAGCTGCGCTGCGGCATGTTTCAGAAGCGTCCCAGAAACGGCCCTCCGCTTTGCTTCACTATAGATACACGCCTACGTCTCCCTTAATTAAAAATAATAGCTAGTGCGGTGGCTGCAATATACATAAACCTACGAACATCCATCACCACGACTTATCACCAGAGGAAAAAATTACTTTTAGTCACTTAACATTGGTTAAATGGAAATTATAGGTTTTTAAATCAACATTTATAGAATATCGCTAAAGTTTTGCACAGATCTATAATGGAAACCCAGCTAATAAAGACTGGAGTAATGACTCCTGAATATTCAGCTTTAAAAAATAAAAAAAATTAATAGAATTTTTTTTTTTTCAGAACCAATAATGCTGAAAAAGTGAAATTTTTTCGTGATATATGGAATAATGGGTTAAGTGCAGCTCTTAACAGACATATTCAACAAATTATTACGCTAAAAAACTACAAAACCATAACAGTTCTCACAAAAAACTCGCAGATTATAATAACAGGAACACCGCTCACAGCAGGTGATTTGAAGTAGAAGGGTAATTGTCTTCAAAATCATTTCTGAATGTGATGAATGAGTTACAAAAGTGTAATGGCTCTAGGATTTAACGACACTACCTACTGGAGGATGTTTTACCCTGTTGACAGTCTCTCACTCTACAGTGCAAATGAAGCAGAAGAGTTTTGGTGCATAACAGTTGCCGTTAAAGGCCTCAAAGACTGTAGCACACTAAAGCACAGCATGTTGCCACCAAGAATTGGTAGGCCTCAAAAATGGGTTACAAATCTGTTTTGATCAGGTTGTGGATAGAAGCTTCACAGAAAGTTTACATTGCTGTTGAAGCTTAGGGTGTAAAAAGATTATGTTTTTGAAAGAAGTCTCTCATGCTCATCAAGGATGCATTTAATAAAAAAATAATAAAAAAAAAACAGTAAAAAAGCAACATTGTCAAATATTATTCCAATTTAATATAACAGTTTTATTTTAACTCCAATTCATTCCTTTGATTGAAAAGCTGAATCTATCCAAATTAGACAGATGTCAACATGGACAGGATATTTGACATCACAAAGTAAAAGAAAATGAGACTACATTAAAATTACATTACTACATTAAATGGCTTTGTGCTGCGAATTACCGCTTGACTAGACTAGGGCATGGACAACAAAGTTGATCATCATGACCCATATCTACTTGCAAAAGCAAGCTCATGAACATGAGCCAGTGTTCTGAAACTCCCTCAAGCTTTTCCTTCAAAAACTAAAGCATATAGAGGTAAATCTGGACACTTTAAACCCCTGGATGCAAAGATGGCGCTAGAAACAGGAAGTAGTCATGCAAATGAACCGCAGTCAGTTTTTTTTGTGTGTTTTAGATAATAACAGTGAGTCATTCTGTTTGTAAAGTGTATGCCCACACAGTAGCTCACGTACAAAATATTTGTTTGCATTCTACAATTTGCTGTGTGTGAGCGTGTGTGATTAGTGTATATGAGTTTATCTAGTCTGGGGTGTGTGAGATAAGGAGGGGGTAACAGAGCAGTGTCTCATCACAGCAGTTATGTAAGGTGCTTTTCACAGTCAGCCTGACAGGAGCGCTGCAAGGTGCACAGAGAGTTCCAGGATATGTTTAGAGGTGGGAAAAGACTGCCTTCTCTTACACAATCATGAAACTCACGCTCACGAGGTGACACACCCAGGCACGCGCATCTTCTGATTCGAACACAGTGCTTTTCTCTGCTATACAATAGGGAATGAGGCTTTCCAAGAAAAACACACTAGATAAACACGCTGCTCTTCTAAGAAACAGACGCATGAACAAAGTCAAGCACACTTTCACATCAAATTGTGGCACAGCGACTATTTCACTGGAAAAGAGCAGTCCGGTTTTGCTGAAGGTTTCAATGGGATCTTAAATAGGAAGAAAGGGAAAATTAGAATTAGGAATAAATTTCTGCTAATTGGTTACAGGGAATGGTGCATTATGAATCTATGAAAAACAGGGAAAACATAGGTGAAGTGAGGACGGATGAACAGAGACTAGATTGTGGGGGGCTGAGTCTTATGAACCACCCCATTTTTCACTAAGGATACAAAGAGGGCTAAACAAACAAAACAAGAATACGCCACTGTTATGACCAGCCAGCAGGGAAAATAAAAATATAAAGCCAAACTGAGGACATGAAACCTGGACACCACTGAGCGAGTTTAGTCAGGGTCAACTGATCATAACTTATCATAAAATTATACATGACTAATAAACACTGAACATTCAGTGATAAGGGTTTTTCCTGTTGCCACATAAGCTCAAGGCAAGACAAATATTAACAGGCTCATATATTGAATATGTACTACTGTTGAAAAGTTTGGGGTGAGAAAGATTTCTGGTAACATTTTACTTTAGTTAAACTAACAATGAACAATACTTCTACTACATTTATTAATTTTACTTAATGTCAGTCTCAACATTTATTAATACTAGTGCTATCAAACGATTAATCGCATCCAAAATAAAAGTTTTTGTTTACATAATATATGAGTGTACTGTGTATATTAATTATGTATATATAAATACTGTATGTATGAATATATTTAAGAAAAATATGGTATGTCTATATATTAAATATTTATATAGAATATAAAATATAATTATATAAATCTATAAATGTATATGCAAATATATTCAAAATATATACTGTGTATATATATATATATATATATATATATATATATATATATATATATATATATATATACACACACATATACATATATATACACATACATATATATATACATATATATACATATACATATATATATACACATATGCACACACAAATAAACGCAGTATACATATTTGTAAACAAGAAAAATGTCTGGATGCGATTAATCGCGATTAATCGTTTGACAGCACTAATTAGTACATTTTTAAGATCATAATTTGTATCTGTTCACATTAGTTAATGCCCTGTGAACTAACATTAAAATGAGCAACTAACATTAACAAAGGTTAAAGAGCCCCTATTATGCCTTTTCGAATATTACCTTTCATGCAGTGTGTCATGTAGCAGTATGTGCAATTTTTCACAATATTACAATTTTTACAGTATTTTTTATCAAATAAATGCAGCCTTGGTGAGCATAAGAGACTTCTTTCAAAGACATTTAGAAAATCTCACCAACCCCCAACATTTGAACAGTAGTGTATGCAAACAGCCAAATTAGCCTGCAACTAAGATAGACAAAAATATTTTAACGTCAAAGAAATTACACTAATCACAAATAGCACCTTATAACGTAGCAGCGAACACCTCACACACATATACGCTTCAGCACATTAACGCTGCTGCAGACTAGTGTGTGGGAAAGGTGTTTGAGCTGTCATTAAAGTGCCATTAAACTTCTTTTCCCATCTGACAGACAGCATAATCGTTCGATCACGTGTCCTCGGCTCTCATCACCATAAAGATGCTGTTTTATAATGGAAGAGTGCTGCCATCAAACCGGCTCTGGAAATAGCAGCATGATTGCAATAATCAGTTTGATTAGCATGGCTGGTCGCTGCACACGCACTCTTGCAGTCATTCGTTCACATACACACATCCTGAGACGCCCAGCTGGGAGAAGCGGATCCAACAGTGAATGTGTGACCTTTGAACTCGCATTGATCGCAAGTCTAGAGGCTGGAGGAGTTTTTTTTATTCTTGTTCCTGCCGACAGTGCATGACGATGGTGTTGCCAAGGAGATGCCTGACTCACTGTGTGATAATGAGCGGCGTAGCAGGTGTGTGTGTGTGGGACAGGAAAGCACGTGTGAGGATAGGCTGAGCTAATAGCAGGCCACTTGAGATGGGTTACATAATGCTGTGACTGCTGCAGTACCTGCTCACACTCTCTTCCCAGCAGCCTGTGAGTGATAATCACACACACACACACCTGCTTTAATGTAAACTTGCAGTTGAAACTCTGTGCTGCACTCTTCTCTTTGAATATGAGCAGAGAAGCTAGGGTGAGCTGGTTTGCAGAGATTTGCATTAGTTGTGTTTTCACGTGACTGGAGTCTACAAACAAACACACACACACACGCACACACACACACACAAACACACTTCATTTAAAAGCCAGACTGTAGTATTTTGCATTCAGTTACTGTTTCCTGCTGCCTGCTATACTACTAAAGCTGAAGATCCTTATATGAGACCGAACAAAAGCGGTGTTATTAAGTGTTATTTATGCGTCGCCCATGCCTCATCTCTCCCATCTCCGCTTAATGAGGGCCCTTGTGTTTGCAGCAACTCACAGTAATTAGTTAATATAATACTAATAGAACTCTATGTGTTGTCAGTAGAGCTTCATGGAATCTGGGCCTGCAGAATCCTGCAGAAAGCTCTGCAGATTTCCACAGAATACAAACACCTGTCTACTAACATGCCGTTTAATTTGCCAGGCTGATAAAATGGGCAACCTTTGGCCCTTTTCAGCTTATCAGCATCTACCACTAACAGTGCACTTAGAGTTTTGTTTTCTTATTTTACATTTATATTTTTATTCAGCAAGGATGCTATAAACTGAACAAAAGTGACAGTAAAGACATGTATAACGTTATAAAGATTTTTAGATTGAAAAAATCCTGAAAATCCTGAAAAAAATATGCATCATGGTTTTTATTACAATATTAAGCAGTACAACTGTTTTCAACATTGATAATAATGTTTCTTGAGCACCAAATCAACAAATTAGAATGATTTCTGAAGGGTCACGTGACATTAATTTTAGATATAGAACATTAGCCCCACTTGGCCCATTATCATAGAGAGGAAGCACTCTTAACAAGGGTTCTAATTACTACACTACTTTCAGTATGCTCTGTGAGATACCAGCAGAAAACAGAAGGTCACACACATATATAAACAAACAAATGAGTGTGTGCGCGCACACACAAACACAGAAACTTTAGGAACTCCATCAAGGGAGTATTTCTCTTATTTTAAGGAAGTTCACCGTCTCTTTTTGCCGGTGCCCACTGAAGACAGTATGCTCAGAGTCAGCGACAGAGATATAAATACACACACACACACACTTTCCCAGCAAGTCCTTGGTTTGCCACTGCTAACAATGTCAAAAATGGCAATGCAAACAAGAATGCAGCTATATTATATTCATTGTACCATTAAATGTTTTAATATTTATATACATATTATTCATGAATTACTGACATATAGTTGACACCTTGTTAATTAATTACTCATGAATTATAATTTGAGTAAAACAAGACAGTAAAATGTCAGACAAATTGGCACGGACATAACTGACTGAGACACAACAAACAACATTCCTGAAAAGTCGTCAGCTGATTAGCAAAAAAGTATTTGGACATTTGAAACGTCTGAATTTCACTGCATATAAGAAAATTATTTAATTAAAATTATGCTTTTCTTATAACTAAATATTTTTTGCATCTATGTACTATATGAAAGATTTTTTTTCCACTACAGAATAAAAAATATAAAAGGCAATTGCAGCTTTTTATCTCACAATTCTGATTTTGTTTCAAAACTACAAATGTATAAAATCACAATGAAAAGTTACAAACTTTGAGTTTACGTCTCACAAATCTGACTTTCTGACTACATCTCACAACAATTGAGAGTTTAAGCTGAATTTACATTCCAAAATAAAATCTCACAATTTTTGACTATTCTCGCAATCAAATTGCAGTTTTTCCTAATTAGGACTTCTCCAAATTGCAAATTTATCTCAGATTTGCGGTTCTAAATTTCTCACACAAATCGTAGAATTGTACGAAAAAAGAATTCTGAGAGAAAAAAAAGAAAAAGATAAAAAGTCCAGATTATCTTTTTTATTTTTTAGCATTTTTTCTCACATTTACGTATTTACTCCCCTATTTACGTTTAACCAACTGGTGTGGTAAGTAATAGTTGATGTGTGAAAACAGGCTCACACCATCATAGTAAATACACATCAAATTAACTATGAACATAATAATCAGAACGTGTCCAAATACATTTTAGGGGTCAATGTATCATGGCACCAAATGTGGCGATGAACTAACCTTAATCATTTGGGCTACGTAGCTCTCGGGGCCCGTGTATTCGGTGGGGTCCTTTACCTTCACCAAGACCAGGAAGTACAAATAGTGCCACATGTTGTGCTCTGACTTGATGTGCTCCTCAAACGACACGGTCTTGTTATCAAACTTGTCTCTCTCAAGGCCTAAAGATAAGCAGATAATAAAAATTAAAGGTTCTTCAAAGAAAGAGCCAACTCTGTCTATCAAAATCAATCGTTTTATTCATGGTATTCCACTGTTTGTATTCACTAGAAAACTTTCTCCCTCATCAGTTATACTCTAACATAGACTTTATGTCCTCCTTAGTGGAGTAAATGTCACCATGATCATAGTTGAATCCTTCAAATAAAAAGCCCTGTCACAGTCCTCATACACAAATTCAAAGGCAGTCAGAGTAACAGAATGTGACAGGGCATGACATCTGCTTAGAGCCCCACACTGGCTAGTTCCAAGCCATTCTAAGATGTTTCCCGCTGTGCAGATGTTGAAAAGAGCTGTTTTAAAAGGGCTATATTCTACACTTTTGTACAATTTTTTTTCTTGCATTAAAAAAAACAATTTAGTTTTATTGGACAACTTTCTGCCCACACTTTCTCCCTTATGAATACGAGTTTTTGCTTCTGTAACTTTAAAATAACTTTTGCATGTGGAATAGACTGAAATCTTACACTTCATCATAAGTGTAAGATGATGAAAAGTAATTCCCAAAATGTTTGACCAATTTAACTTTTCAAATTGATATTACAGTCATTTGTAATAACAGGCTAATGATTTTTTTTTAAATACTTTGATTCATACCAATTTCCTAAAGAATCATACCAATTTAGGATTAAAAGATTTACTGATTCAGTGGAAAGATTCACTGAAAAAAAAATTATCTTTTGATGATTTCAACGATCACGAACCTACTACTCATTTTGATTTATGCAGAAAAGAGCAGCTTAGACATTCTGATAAATATATTTGTGTTTCACAGCAAGGACCACTGTTATGATCGGCTAACCTCTGTTAACTAATCCTGTTTCTCAAAATATGTTCTCTTAAAACAAGACATACCACAAATGAAGCAGGTGGTCTTCAGAATTTCTTCCTTTCTCTGTTTCTCACTCCTCAGGTCAGCAAAAGTGTCAATGATCACACCAAAGATGAGGTTCAACACAATGATGATGACAATGAAGAAGAACAAGAGGTCAAACACGACACGTGCCGGGAACATGGGCTCCTGAGGAACAACAGTAAGGGAGTTATGAATTAAGATATATACATACATGCATATATACATAAATTACAAAAAAAAATACAGTTATCATCTATTATTGATCCGCAGTTTTCAATCATCCCTAAAATAGACTTTGAAGCTGGCGTGACTGATTTTGCAACGCTTCAAAGCGTAACGACAGATGCTCAGAGAGAGTATTACCGAATTCAGCAGTTCTGTAAAAGCATGATGTACAGATGCCTGCAGATTCCACAGTTTTAAACATGGATTATACTGACAGTATTAGTGACGCTGGAAAGGATTTATTGGTGTATCTCATGTCTGAGTGTGCTGCGTTGATGATATTCCGTTCACTTCACCTCTTTGGAGAGCTTGCGCAGAACATCTGCGATTCCTCCTCCGTTCCTCAGCCCATGGTTCAGAACCGTAATGATGCACATCAGCAGGGTGTCACACACACGCTCTCTACCATCTTCGTTCTCCTCTTCCACTGGGATGAACATACAAAAAAATATACAGGCACTGATAAAATAACAGTTTCAAATATTTGTGACTATCTATTATACACACACACACACACACACAAACGTTGGTTTTTGTGGTTTATGGGGACTCTCCATAGGCGTAATGGTTTTTATACTGAACAAACTGTGTGTGCTATTGCCCTACACCAACCCTACACCTAAACTTAGCCCTCACAGGAGACTTTGTGCATTTTTAGATTTTCAAAAAAACACCATTTAGTATGTTTTTTAAGCCTTTTGAATTACGGGGACATAGGCAGTGTCCTCATAAACCACCTTCATATTGTAATACCTCTGTCATACCCATGTCATTATACAAATTTGTGTCCTCAAACCACATAAACATGCACACGCACACAGGATTTTTAGTATTTATTTAAATATGTATTTAATTTATAATGAACTACATAATTATGATTTTTACTATATATAATTAACAATTTTACAATTATTTACATATTTAGTCTATTTATAGTCTATTCAGAACTATAACTATATATTCAGTATATTTAAACATGTTCAATATATTTAGATGTATAATTATCTAGTCATTATATATTAAGAATTTTTACTTATACATTTATTTTGTAAATATTTACGCATTTTAGATTTGTCTCTAAATTTATAAATACATATTCACAATAATCTATTCAGATCTAACACTATACATATATAATTTATATTTTATTCATATTTAAACATACATTAAGATTTGATACATTTGTTTGAGTCAATCGATCAATTCATCAATCATTCCATCCCTCTATTTCTATTAAATCCAAATTAGAGATTTTCACTAGTGGACTCCACTGTATTTGCAAGTTGTGTGTGTGCGTGCGTGCATATATATATATATATATATACACACACATACACACACACATATACAGTATATACAGTATCTCACAGAAGTAAAGGAGTGTGTGTACAGCTTGTATAACAGTGTAAATTTGCTGTCCCCTCAAAATAACTCAACACACAGCCATTAATGTCTAAACCACTGGCCACAAAAGTGAGTACACCCCTAAGTGAAAATGTCCAAATTGGACCCAATTAGCCATTTTCTCTCCCTGGTGTCATGTGACTCAGTGTTACAAGGTCTCAGGTGTGAATGGGGAGCAGGTATGTTAAATTTAACACAAATTAAATTTGGTGTTATCGCTCTAGTCTAAACTATCTCATACTGGTCACTGGAAGTTCAACTTGGCACCTCATGGCAAAGAACTCTCTGAGGATCTGAAAAAAATAATTGTTGCTCTACATAAAGATGGCTATAAGAAGATTGCCAAGACCCTGAAACTGAGCTGCAGCACCGTGGCAAAGACCATACAGCGGTTTAACAGGACAGGTTCCACTCAGAACAGGCCTCGCCATGGTCGACCATGGTGGTGGGAGTGTCATGGTCGGGGGCTGCATGAGTGCTGCCGGCACTGGGGAGCTACAGTTCACTGAGGGAACCATGAATGCCAACACGTACTGTGACATACTGAAGCAGAGACTGGGCCGCAGGGCAGTGTTGGATTACAAATTTATAAAATGATAAATCTAGGTTCCAATGTAATAGTATAACTATTTATATAACTATATATAAACTGAAACAGTGTGTTTTACATTTTGAGGTAAAGATGATGACATTCTAAGATGAAGTCAGGCAGCCCAGGTGTCTGAGACATTAACCTTTTGTCTTTAGGCACTTCCTGACCATTTGGGTGATACTGTCAGGCTGATTGGATTAGCACCTATGCATTTGAATCATACTGTTATGCTGATGATGTCAGGGCTAGGGAAATTCTGGTAATGGGCCGATTCCTGTACTGTATTTGCATGCTTTGTTTAGATTGTCTCCACCTCTGTATCCCTCCCCCTCGAAATGTATATAAACTACAATGTATACTGTTTGAGTCAGACTTGGATGACTACAGCGACTACAGCGAGTTCTCAATAAAGAGTAACTTATCCCAAAGTCTCCTGGTCTCTGCTTTGACGAAGGAAAAAGTTTCCAACAGCAGTATTCCAACATGATAACGACCCCAAACACACCTCCAAGACGACCACTGCCTTGCTAAAGAAGCTGAGGGTAAAGGTGATGGACTGGCCAAGCAGGTCTCCAGACCTAAACCCTATTGAGCATCTGTGGGGCATCCTCAAATGGAAGGTGGAGGAGCACAAGGTCTCTAACATCCACCAGCTCCGTGATGTCGTCATGGAGTGGAAGAGGACTCCAGTGGCAACCTGTGAAGCTCTGGTGAACTCCATGCCCAAGAGGGCTAACACAACATATTGACACTTTGGGCTCAATTTGGACATTTTCACTAAGAGGTGTACTCACTTTTGTGGCCAGTGGTTTAGACATTAATGGTTGTGTGTTGAGTTATTTTGAGAGGACAGCAAATTTACACTGTTATACAAGCTGTACACTCACTACTTTACATTGTAGCAAAGTGTCATTTCTTCAGTATTTCTTCAATATAAAATATTTACAAAAATGTGAGGGGTGTACTCACATCTGTGAGATACTAATATATATATATATATATATATATATATAGTTTAAAAGTATAAGGTTTATATACACTATAATACATATAAAGAAAAAACAGAGACTAAGAAAAGACACAAAGCAAGAAAGACAGGGAGATCAAAGGAATAAGCTTGGAAAGGTAAGAAAGGAATAAGTGAAGGACATAGAG
Organism: Barbus barbus; assembly: GCF_936440315.1. Lineage (NCBI taxonomy): Eukaryota > Metazoa > Chordata > Actinopteri > Cypriniformes > Cyprinidae > Barbus > Barbus barbus. The sequence goes on from NC_136750.1 coordinate 22,080,293, forward strand.
AGAGACTGCAGAGGTCAAAAGAAAGAAAGAGGGTAAGAGTGTGAGAGAGAAAGAGCGCACGTGTTGATATCTAGAAGAACAGGTGATATTTAAAGACAGGGCAAAGCAGAACATAGAAGCACATGAGTCATCTCCTCAACACACATACACGCTCTCACGGGTCATCTCAGCACTTTAACCTCTATAACAAATACTCAGGTCCAGCCCTTTACAAACAAACACTTAGAAAAACCATAAACACACATGCACACGCAAATCACACGACATGCCACCACTATTGCAGATTATGCAAGAACATGGGTGAGCTGAAGCTGTGGGTGAGACAGAGGTGAAATCAAAAGAGAAACTGCAGTGCTACACAGTAAATACTGAATTATCCTTGATGTCCTTCACAATATGACACTTAAATCAATTAAAACATGGTTTTAATTGATTAACCCTAACCCTAACCAGTTAAAGTACAAGATTTTACAGCCTAATGATAAACAAGCACATCTGTATGGAAATCACACTGCAGACATCATGTTTCTCAAAACATTTCATGATTTGGTTTATGGATCTACATGGTAAACTGTGGCCCTAAATTGTATCACTTAAGTAACACCTAAATCACCAAAACATTAAGCAAAAATATATTAAACCAAGTGGCAACTGTGTAAAAAAAAAATAACAATACAATAAAATAAATAAAATTCTCCTCAGAAAGTTGAAAACCATTGGGTGTCCAAATAAAGTTTAATTTTAATCATTATTGTAAATTTAATTAAAAAGCTTTTATAAGATTCTTTTCGTGACATGTTTTGCTTGAAAAGTTTGCTATATTTCATTTTTATTGTCTATTTCAAGGACATACATTTTATGTGTGGCCTAAGTGTCCAGAAATTGTTTAGGGCCACTCTAAAAACTGTGACTTACCGTGGTGAGAACTAAAAGGGGAGTTAGAACAGGGCTCATTCAGGCATCTCATAGACTCCTTCACATTCGTCTTCTCTAAGAGACAAACCAAACAAATATACATGAGTTATATACAGTTTTTTTTTTTTTTGGTACAAAATGTCAAAATCTACATTCATAGCATGTGCTTAATTCAGAAGTCAAACGTTTTGTATTGCCACAACTGAAATGCTTTATTAAACTTTGTTGTATTCCAATGCACGCGTGTATGTGTGTGCCCTTTCTGTCCCCAGTGCTTGTACAGTGATGCATTGCACAGAGGAAGTGATTACATAAGGGAGTGTGGCCACTGCTGGGTTATGCAACAGGTGCCATGTGCTAGCAGGTCCTCCCTCACCTCAACACAGCTACATGGCCATGCATGTTCATATAAAAACATACACACAAACACAAATATTCACTCTCACATGTACATACTGACAGATGTGGTAATCTCTCTAAAAGTGTAATTTTAATGATACTCATACTAAGTTGTTTACACATACGATATGCAGGGATGTATATTTGCACATGATATTGACTTCATTCATGCAGAACATTTGGGAAATATGAAACGAAAGACCAAAACCACACGTTCTAGATAATATGCAGCTGAAAAGATAGGAGGCCACCACAGCAAAGAGCGTGACGGGGACACCATGTACACTTAATGCTTACTTAAAGTAGGGAGGTGGTCGACTTCCATGAGGAAGTCATCTTTAAAGAAGAGGAAGCCCACAATGGAGAAGAGGTAGACCAAGATGATAGCCAGAACAGCTGTGAGGAAGATGGAGCGGCCGTTTTTTGTCACGCTTCTCATCACGTTTAGGAGCGTCTCCTCTCTTCGCACAAGATCAAACAACTAGAGGGAATAGAAGAGAGAAAGATGAAGATATTATAAAGACATGTTGATTATGAAATTAAATAACTATAAATAATGTAGCATTAAAATGATCAAAAGTGACAGAAAAGACTTATACATTGCTACAAAATTTTTATTTCAAATAAATACTGTTCTTTTGAACTTTCCATTCCTCAAAGAATTCTGAAAAAATGTATAACATTTTCCACAAAAATATTAATCAGAACAACTGTTTTCAACATTAGTAACAATACGGAATCTAAACATTCAACTCTGCCATCACAGGACTGAATTACATTTTAAATTATATTCAAATTAGTGCTGTCAAACAATTAATTGCGATTAAACGCATCCAAAATAAAAGTTTTTGTTCACATAGTATGTGTGTGTGTACTGTTTATTTATTATGTATATATAAATGCACAACCACAGTATAGATTTAAGAAAAATATGTTACGTTTATATATGAAATATTTATATATGAATAAAAATATATGTAAATATTTTGAAAATATATACTGTATGTATGTGTATTTATATATACAAATATACAGAGTACACACAGATATATCATGTTAAAAAAATACTGGAAAAGGTGTGAAGTCGTACCAGGATACTATAGAAGAACTCGTGTACGAACAGACCCAGCATGCAAACGATGACGTAACTGACATGCAGAAGGAAGAAGACGTCCATGATAACTGCTTTGTACCCTCGTGTGAACGTGCCCTGGTTCCCCACAAAACTAACCAGGAACACAATTTTATTCAGCAGCTGTGAAAACACATTAGAAGACAATGCTATAGCATTAGCATCCTTACAATCACATTAAAATGTTCAACAGCCTTCCATTAAAACACTCTTCCATGGAAGCCCTTTAGGTCTTTTTGTAAAGGTAATTACGACTTTATATCTCACATTTCTGACTTATTTTCTCTGAATTCACATCTCACAATTCTGTTTTCTTTGTTTCCACTAAGTTACAGAAAATATTTGATTTGTGAGAAAAAAGTTGAGAAAAAGGCTACAATACTTTTCAGTCATATGTGACACAGGACCACAAAACCAGTCATAAGGGTACATTTTTTTAAATTGAGATTTATACATAATCTGAAACCTGAATGAATTAGGCGAGATACAACTATTTGGATATTTGGAATCCGAGGATGCAAAAAAAAAAAAAAATCTAATATTGAGAAATTCGCCTTTAAAGTTGTCCAAATGAAGTTCTTAGCAATGCATGTTACTAATAAAAAATTAAGTTTTGATATATTTATGGTAGGAAATTTACAAAAATATCTTCAAGAATCAATAATTTTTACCCATACAATATATTGTTGGCTATTGATATAAATATACTCGTGCGACTTATCACTGGTTTTGTGGTCCAGGGTCACACATAGCAATTAAAAAAAAAAAAAAGATAGCTGCACCTAATCATATAAAGCATTCATAGTTGGGAAAATAAATAAGGTTATAAATAAATAACTTCTAAATGAAAGAGAAAATGTTTCCATATCCTTTTTGGCTGACATTAAAAGTAAGTGTGTCTTGGTAGAAGCTAGCCAGATTAGGCAGACACCAACATGGCCAACATTGTGTGACATGCCCTCATCCTCAATACCATGAGCAAGCTGAAAGAAAATATATACAAGTTCACTCGCAGTGAGGATAAACAGTTTGTGGTGACCATTAGAAGACGTGGCGAGTGGCGTGTAGTATAACAGATCCCAGACTCCTAGAATCTGTTTCAGCACATGTCTCTGTTGGTTCTTCATGTGGTGCCATAATGGCTGAGGAGATGCCAGCTTGAGCAGACGCAAACAGACTGACACAACAGAGGGACGTGTCAGCAGTTTGAAGGCTGAAGCTCCAGTTGGCTGGGAGAGAGGCATGAAATCGCTCTCGTTTTTTTATCTGATCGCACATCAGCCGCTTCTGTCATTGTAACTGACATTGATGCAAAATGGCAACACTAGTTCCTCTTCTGCCATCCTTCATATTTAGCCAGATATCGAGCGGCTTCTCGTAATTAGCGATTAATCAGCGAGCATGAGGTGTTAGCAGTTGGTCTTTTCTAACAGGAGTTCAGTTGGTTTATACATTCAAAATACACTTTGACATTTAATCAATTCATGGACGCAGAGTGCTGACGAGCTAAATGAAGCATGAATGGTTGATAATGAATTTGCCTTACGTTGGCGGCCCCCAGAAGCAGCAGTGTGGGTCCTAAGCCCAGCGTGTAAATAGAACGGAAGATGACAGTGATCAGGAATGCCAGAATACCTCCACGCGGAGGAAGAACAAACAACGTGAAGGTGCTCACGACCACTGCCACCCACAGCAAGATGGACAAGAATGGTGGTAAGACACCTGAAAGACAGAAGAAAGAACTGCATGAAAATTTTGGGGTGAACTACCCCTTTAAATAATGCTATTATGTAGGGCCCTATGAATTCAGTTTTATTTTTTCTCAAATTTTGTGTTTTCAGTTTAAGTTGCTGTGAATTCAGTTTTAATTGTTTAAATTTTATTAATAAAAAAAAGGATATCTAATCAAATTAATACATAAAACGTTAACAAAATAATTTATTATATATTTTTTAATTATATTGCCCAATGAAATGAGTTTAATTTTTTTGTGAGATTCTGTATTGTCTGTTTTAATTTTTATGGATTCTGTTATCTGATTTAATACAAATTTATTATAAAAAATGTGGTAATCAAATAAAACTTAAATATAACAAAACATAAAACTTAAACCATTTAATTAACCTGTAATTCTGTCCGCATTTTCCAGTGTGGAAACAAAAGGGTCATAATTACAAAAAAAATTTATATATCAAAAATCAAAGCCATACCTTCATCTCCATCATCTCCAAATGGGTAGAAAAGAGCGACAGCCAAGTTGATTAGCACAGCCAAGTTAAAGGAGATACTACCCCATAGAGATATATGTTTTGACACCCAGAAAAGTGGTACATTATCTGCAAACACACAGGAATACATCAGCATAATGACTCTGACACAGACTCGAACTGGTGATAAATCGTTACATTGTTTTTTGCACAAAGCAAAACAACCCACTTCTTATTTTCTTCTGCCACCGCATCTCATTGTAGAGGTCATCAAACTGCTGGAAGAAGTCATTGACCTTGCTGCCCTGGTCGTCTCGCTCTGTTGTAGTGAATACCCGCACTTTTGATTCTTCTGTTAAGTACTCGCAGATGTTCGGTACAGGAAACACAATCTGCTCCATTGTGCGGTCATGGCGGACGATCTGAAATTTAAAAAAAAAAAAAAATGGGAAAATGGCAATCATTCATGTTTAACTGATAAATGTTGACTTATATTGTCTGATAAAGGCAGCAATAAGTAAATGAGACTTCAAATTTGTCATATTAAAGCTATAGAAAAGCCAATAAAAGGTGCAAATTAAATTAATGAAGGGAAACAAAGTTATCTTCATAAGCTCTTAAACTGCCATACCTCTATCTGAGCGGTGTGGTTGTCATAGTATAGGAGTGCTGCTTCCCCTTCAATGGTAGGATCTGGGCCAGGTTTCAAACTCTGCTGGAGGTTTTTTCTGTGGCGTGCCAACTGATCATCAAAAACACTTCAGTCAACATGACAGATTCAGAAACAGCAGCTCAGGCACTTTTGGCCCTGTGGACTCTCACTAGTTGATTTGTCTATTAAATGTCCATCAGCGGACATGTATGCATTACAGGAAAATTCTGTAATTTTTGCTCAAAACCATGACCATTTGCTTCACACTAACATTTTCACCATCTCAAATGACGTATTGCATTTAATAAGATTGTGTGATTGAAATGAAGGAGGTGGAAATTACATTTCTGGAATAAAATGGCCTATTATTTAGTCTTGTTAAGTTTCATAGCTAGCATTTTATGCATGTTAAATACACAATTAAGTAAAAGCAACACTGACAGGAATAGTGGAAATACATCTGACAGACAAAACTCACCCAAAAAATTTAATAAAAAAAACTACCCCTATAAATAATGTCATTATCCAAATAAATAAGATAAATTATAAAAAAAAAAAAAAAAAAAAAGTGTGATTAAAAAAATCTTAATTCAAACTGAATAAAAAAAAAAAAGAAGATATTTTTAAAAATGTCTGACTAAAAATGCATGATAAAAATTTAACAAAACTGGAAATCGTCATCATCAAGATCATCATAGCTTCTAACATGCAATAACAAAACTTTATAATGGATTTTATAGTTCAATACTTAAAATATGGCTCTGGGACCATTTTACAACACTAAAATAAACATCTTTACATTTGAAAAGTAGCAAAAATAAATGGAGGCATGAAAAAGTTAATGTTAGCTTCATATACTTTATAAAGAAAAACCTATAAATTACAACCCGAATTCCGGAAATGTTGGGACGTTTTTTAAATTTGTATAAAATGAAAACTAAAAGACTTTCAAATCACATGAGCCAACATTTTATTCACAATAGAACAGAGAACATACAGTAACAAATGTTTAAACTGAGAAATTTTACACTTTTATCCACTAAATGAGCTCATTTCCAGTTTGATGCCTGCTACAGGACTCAAAAAAGTTGGCACAGGGGCAACAAAGGGCTGAAAAAGCAATACATTTTTGAAAAGATTCAGCTGGGAGAACATCTAGCAACTAATTAAGTTAATTGACATCAGGACTGTAACATGATTAGCTATAAAAAGGGATGTCTTAGAGAAGCAGAGTCTCTCAGAAGTAAAGATGGGCAGAGGCTCTCCAATCTGTGAAAGAGTGTATAAAAAGATTCTAAGTCCAAATTTGACATTCTTGTTGGAAATCACAGAAGCCATGTCCTACGGGAGGGAGACCTTCCACCATGTTATCACCGTTCAGTTCAAAAGTCAGCATCTCTGATGGTATGGGGGTGCATAAGTAGATACGGTATGGGCAGCTTGCATGTTTTGGAAGGCACTATGAATGCTGAAAGGTATATGAAAGTTTTAGAGCAACATATGCACCCCTTCAGACGAAGTATATTTCAGCAGGACAACGCAAAACCACATACTGCAGCTATTAAAACAGAATGGTTTCGTAGTACAGTCGTGGTCAGAATTATTGGCACCCTTGGTAAATATGATCAAAGGTGGCTGTGAAAATTAATCTGCATTGTTAATCCTTTTGATCTTTTATTGAAAAAATTCTAAAATCTAACCTTGGCCAAAATTAATGGCCCCCTTTTATTCAATATTTTTTTAAACCTCCATTTGCCAGTTTAACAGTTTTAAATTTTCTCCTATAATGCCTGATGATATTAGAGAACACCTGACAGAGACCATTCCTTCATCCAGAATCCCTCCAGATCCTTCAGATTCACAGCTCCATGACGGTGCTTCTTCTCTTCAGTTCACCTCACCTCAATTTCTACAGGATTCAGGTCAGAGGACTGGAATGGCAATAGCAGAAGCTTGATTTTGTGCCCAGTGACCCGTTTGTGTGTTGTTTTTGAGGTGTGTTAGAAGATCCAAACATGGCCCATTCTAAGATTTCTAACAGAGTCAGTCACTTGTTGATTTTTTATCTGTTGGTATTTGATAGAATCAGTGATGCCATGTGTCTAAAACAAGATGTCCAGGACCTCTAGCAGAAATATAGGCCCACAACATTAAAAATACAGCAGTATATTTCATTGTACACATGGGGTAATATTTTTATCCCCGTGTGCACGAAACCCATCTAGAGTGTTTGCTGCTAAAAAGCAAATTTTTTAGTTTCATCTGACCATAGAAGCCAGTCCCATTTGAAGTTCCAGTCGTGTCTGACAACTGAATATGCTGGAGATTTTTGGTTTTTGGATTTGAGGTTTTTGGATGAGTGAGGAGAATTTTTCTTGAAACCCTCCCGAACAACATGTGATGTAGGGGCTGTTTGACAATTTTTTTTTTTTTGTTTTTTTTAAGTTTTCTGACCCCGAAACTCTACCTCTCTCTACAATTCTCCAGCTGTGGTCCTTGAAGAGTCTTTGGTCACTCAAATTCTCCTCCTCACTGTGCATTAGGACGATATAGACAGGCAGATTCACAACATTTTCTGTTAATTATTGCCCTGATGGTGGAAATGGGAATTTTCACTGCTCTAGCTCTTTTCTTAACGCCACTTCACTAATTTGTGAAGCTCAGTTATCTTTTGCTGCACATCAGAAATATATTCTTTGATTTTTCTCATTGTGATAGATGATTAAGGGAATTTGGACTTTGTTTTCCCACCTATTTATATTTCTGTGAAACAGGAAGCCATGGCTGGATAATTTCATGTTCATAATCCCCCTGGAGTGCTCAAAATTGTAAATATGAACGGGAACATACTTCAGAGATATTTTACTCATAAGAATTTCTAGGGGTACCGATAATTGTGTCCAACATGAATTTGAGAAAAATATTTATTTCATAATGAGATTTTCCCCCATTTTCAATTGTTTTAATTCAATGAAATGTTAGATTTTTGTGATTTTTTTTAAATAAAAGATCAAAAGGATTAATAAAACGGGTTTATTTTCAGAGCCTTCTTTGATCATATTTACCAAGGGTGCCAATAATTCTGACCACGACTGTAGAAGAGTCTATGTGCTGAATTGGCCTGCCTGCAGTCCAGATCTTTCACCTATAGAGAACATTTGGCACATCATTAAACGAAAAATACGTCAAAGATGACCACGAACTCTTCAGCAGCTGGAAACCTATATCAGGCAAGAATGGGATTAAATTCCAACACCAAAACTCCAGAAACTCATAACCTCAATGCCCAGACATCTTCAAACTGTTTTGAAAAGAATAGGAGATGCTACAACATGTCCCCTTTCCAACTATTTTGAGACAGGCATCAAATTTGAAATGAGCTCATTTTGTGCATAAAATTGGCCAATTTCTCAGTTTAAACATGTGTTATGTTATCTGTTCTATTGTGAATACAATATTGGCTCATGTGATTTGAAATTCTTTTAGTTTTCATTTTATAAAAAAAAAAAAAAAAAAAAAAAGTCCCAACATTTCTGGAAATCGGGTTGTAATAAATAGCTAAAAGTCAACCTCTGAGACTTTAAAGTGTTTTAAGTTGCAGGAACACACATTAATCTATTAGTGACACATTGGTGACTTGGCTAACTCAAACCACATTAGCAATTTAGCAGTTTCATAATGCCAATGCAACCCCTGGATGAGTCAATTCATAAGAGGTCAGGACTGATCAATCTGATATCTTCAAAATCAAAACATTTTAAGAGCTGCCCACGCAGAGGAACTCTGATGTTTATTTCAATGACTGAATACCCACAGCGATGTGGCCAAGATGCATTAGTGAGACAACAGCATCCAGAGACAACCTAATCAAAAACAGCGCTCTGGAAATAATTTCCAACAGATGACGGATCAAAGGGCAACGAACGATCAATGACGCTCTGCAAGAGCCAAGCAATTCATTTAAGTAAAGAACCATCTCGCATTTGATACATACAGAAGGCTGCTTAGTCTATTGAATCAAACTAGTTACCGTTCTATTAAGCAACAAGTTTGAAAAGAAGGCGCACACTCTTTAACCTCCAAAAAGGCTGCGTCCTTGAGGCAAACAAGTAATCATTCCACACCCTCAATGTCCCTATTATCACATAATGGCCTTAATGTAGTAAACGGGAGCAAAGGATTTACATGCTTGTTTTATCACAGGCTGAAGGAGCACAAAAGATGTGCGCCACTTGAGACACCAAGAAGGTGAAATCACTTTGTCTCCTTATTGACGTCTAAGTCATCTGAGCTCCAAAAATGTTCACAGTGTCCTTTTCATTTCAGATCAAAGCTAACATCAAGAATCTGTTTATAAGAGCTGGAAGAGAGCAAGGCACGCAATAGAGAGCTAAACTGACACCAACTAATGTCATTTACTTTGTCATGTACCAAGTAAACAAAGGAATATCTTGTATTTGGCAGCTGTTTTTTTTTAGTACTGGAGCTAACACAGTCTAAAGCAACCATGTCAACAGTGCTGAGCAAATAAAAATAAATTAAAACCACAAAGGAGAAAAAGGATATGGGAATGTTCTTTGTGAAACCTGTTACGGTATCATCATTGAGTTTAACTTTCTGAGAGCCAAAGTAAACTTACATTTCCAAAGGACAATCAAAGAATGTTTACGGAGCTTTCTTGCAAAAACTCAAAATATGACTGGTTTTGGTGTTACAGGGGAGTATTCTGGGTGGTTGCTTACTGAAATTCAGCAAATTCTAAGTAGGAACAATTGCAATAGTGACATTCCCAAACACTATTAATTAAAAATAAATGATAATAATTACTAATAACTGTTCAATCAGTGTTTAAGCATTTCTTAAATTAATTTCTGTTTATTTCTTCCTCACTGTCAGCAAAGACAAGAAGATAAGGACTTATTCTTTGGACTCCCTCTCCTTCTCTCTCTGTATGACTCTTATGTCCTCAGGCCCTACTTGTTTTCTACAAGTGAGAAACTACACAGCAAAGTGAGACTGACAAAAATTGTACAGATGGTCCAAATGATGCAAAACCTCCCCAAACAGATCATATAGCCATAGGCCAAAGTTTCTCAAAACATAAAATAGCCAGAGTGTCTGATAAAAGTCTTGAATTTTGAACAAAAATCTCACCGAAAACTATGGTAAGAGTTTGCCATGAGATGCATTATTCCAGGAAAGCTAACAGCAAGAGAACTACTGTATGAACACTTGCACTTTCAGTCATCTGTGTGAGTGTGTTTGGAAAAACACCGATAGACGAACACCTGAAGTTATGTCATGATGAAAGCAGCCAGTTAGACAAAAATAAACTGTCTAGCAGATGGCTGAGCCTGTCAAGAAATCGTGTGGAAGTGAAAGTGAAGACTGAAACTGAGAAATGCACAACTGGCTTGAGGATATCCTCACAAGAGTCCTTAACCCTTCCTACAGAAGAATTTTTAAATTTTTTAAAAATTAATTGAATTAATATTATACTTATTATCAATATCATATTACACTGGATTGTCATTATTCTTATTATTAAAGGCCTTTTTAAACAAAAATAGACACAGTTGAAGGAAAAAGCCTCACAATGTAACATACTCTGCTACGAGTGTAAAACCTGCATACATTTCAAACATACATTCATACATTATTTTGTTCTCTTTCCTTAAAAGGAATCGGAAACATTCATGTGATTAACAAGGATTAGTTTTTATAATCTATTATTTTTTCATCTTAATAGACTTAATCTCATACTACAAGATATTTGATTTTGGAATATCATATATCATTGTTATTACTAAAGATACTTTAATAACAACGACACTTTTCACGAAGTAACACATATTCTGCTATAGCTGTATTCGGATGGTAACTGTTTCTCATGGGGACATAAGCTATTCTCAGCATTTACAGGAGTTTATCAGTAATTTTTCTCTCCCCAACTGTGCAAAAAACCCCAGCCGAATTACCTACTGTTTTTTGTGTGGTAATTGAACTCCACATCTCTGAGTTTACAAGAAGAAATCAATTCAAAATGTCCACTGCCAAACACCATACGGTAACTGTAGCACTACACTGTAGTTTGTATGCATATTTATTACTGAAATGCTACAAGAACAGTATTTCATAACTGCTCCACTACAGCGAAGAACAAAAAGAAGAAAAAGAACAGCATGTAAACATTTGAAATGGGTCACTATTTTGGCAGAGACAGATATGCAATACAATTTTAAAATCTGTATTATGTAGGCCTACAATTACATACGTAAAAATTAGGGGTGTAACGGTTCACAAAATTCACAGTTCGGTTCGATACGACAGTGGTGTCACGGTTCGGTATGTTTTCGATACGGGGGGCAGGGTAATTGGTTACGTTGCAATGTTGGAAATATTTCTGTTTTAAACCATGAATGTAAGCCAATGGATATCACACAAGCAGCGTTTGCACACGTGCAAACTTTGCACAATAGTTATGCCGGTGAACATTTTAAATCTCAGTCAATTCACTATAAGCAGAAACTAAATGAAAGTAAAAACGGAATGATGGAGAAATGATGAAGTAATGACGGAGCTTTCGGCATCTGACGCCACTTATTCTCTCAGAGACGAATCTACTTTAACATAAGCTGATATAGGCTATAGCCATTTTCATTTATTCCCTTAATATTTATCTTGTGGCCCGTACATAGTGAAAAAAATGAGAAGAAACGTATTTTGTGTTAAACAGGTTGATTTTGAAAGTCGGTGCTTGAAATAAAAGCTTTTTATTTCATTGATTTTTATTGATGACTGCCATGTTAATATTTTAATTATAGGACTATAATTTATTGTATAGCCTAATAGACCTGTTTCAAATTCTATTCCTATTCTATTTCTAATCCTATTCTTATCCTCGCAGCACATCAGTTATGTGGTAATTATTGCGGGACAAATTAACTGTAATATTAATTTAATAATAAAAGTAACTTGAGGGCTTCCGGTTTGTACGCGCATGGAGTAGACGTGTATTTCTTGGCTACGCTTAAATATTTAAAAAATGTCCTAAATAAGGCAAACTAAAACTGTGCTTTGTAGCTGAATATATTAAGATCTACACCGCAACATGACGAAGCCAAATAAAGTTAAGAAATCGGAAAAAGGAGCGGAAGAGGGTAAAAAAAAAGTTGCCGAGGCAATCGCGGGTGAAGCTGAGGCTAAATCTACGCTGACTACAAATGAGGATCTTATGTCTGCAATCAGTGCTTTGAATAAGACAGTGGATCAAAGACTGGGCGAACTATCTTCTACACTTTCTAATGTGTCATCGGCGCTGACTGACATGACTGCTCGAGTTGAAGAAACAGAGGAGGCTGTGCAGGCTCACGAAGGCCGTATTGAATCCCTCGAGAGGCTAAATGCAAAGATGGCTACTGAGACGGCTCTCATACAGGCAAAGCTGGAGGATCTGGAATCGCGTTCTCGCAGGCACAATATCCGCATAATGGGAATTAAAAAGAAGTTGGAAAATGGCAAGCCCCCTGAGTTCGTCAGCTCGTTACTTCCAGAGTTGCTTGGGCAAGATAACTTTGATAAACCGATCCAAATCGACATGGCTCACAGAAGCGCGAGGCCAGCCGCCGGCAATAGACCGCGAGCTATCATTGCTAGACTGCACTATCTCCAAGTGAAAGAGCTCGTACTACGCCTAGCAAGACAGAAGGCTCCTCTGCGTTTTAAAGGTGACAGTGTTCAGATCTACCCAGATTTAACGTCGGGAACGATGAAGTGGCAGGACGGGTTCAGCATCGAATTTTACAAAAGATTTAGTAAGGTTATTTTGCCATTGTTGGTACGCATGTATAGGCATTCACAGGTAGCTGGCCGTTTTCCTGCATCTATGTATGATGCAAATATTGCTCTTATACCTAAACCGGGTTGTGATCGGCTACTAGTGTCATCATACAGACCAATTTCTTTACTACCCACTGAAACCAAAATAATTGGGAAAATCATTGCAAATAGGTTGAAGAAGCATATCTGTGATATTATACATCCAGATCAAACAGGCTTCATGCCAAGCAGACATATGTATTTTAATCTGCGTCGTCTGTGCAATGTTTTATATATAAAACATTGCACAGACGATATACATTTATATATTTAAATATATATTTATATATACTTTCTTTTTTTATTTATTTATTTTATTTTTTTATTTATCCATTTATTAATTTTTTTCTTCACACCCTGCTGATGTTATCACTGTGATCTGTTTGGAAACCCTTTATTTTGAACATTAGAGGAATTTATTTGCAACTAGTATACCGTACTATCGCTTTCCTTTTGGACCTTTGTTCTGGAAAAGCAAATGTCATATTAAAACTGAATAAAAAAAAATAAGGATGTAACAGGCCTACATTAACTGGAAATGCCAAATACTCTTAATATTGCCGATAACTGATGTTTTTGACAATATCTCTGGCTATCTTCGATACAAGATCATCGTCTTTCGACACACCCCAGCAAGGGGGGTTATCGCAGGGCAGACAGCACGTTGCCTGTTATGTCATTTGGGCTGCCTTGTTGAGCGCAGTGGCACTGAGAACATTATATTTCACACACTTTAAGCTCTTTAATTTTCCAAACATAATAGGATTAGTCCAACGAATCGTTCGGTTTGTAATGCGTACCAAACCGAAAGCCTCGTACCGAACGGTTCAATACGAATACGCGTATCGTTACACCCCTAGTAAAAATATAAACCAAGCAGCTTTATGTTTACCTTGCATTATTTACAGTGGACAATCATGTAACTGCCCATGTGAGCAACACGTTCCCAGGTTCGTAGGATCACAGAACTCACTTCTCTGTGAACAAATCGCCATCTAAATTCATGAGTTTCATCACTGAGGTGCCATGCACATTTATTTTTTTTACAGACGTCCAAATGAAAAACAATTACCGTCCGAATAGGGCTTATGAGTGTCACGTACAGAAAAAATATAAACCCCACACACATTGCAAACATGATTTCATTTACTTTCCTTAAAAAATAAACTGAAAATTCATGATGAATCACAATTACCAAATTGTCTACCAAATATTAAATAAAGGTTTAACAAAGTGTATGTATATGTACATACACATACAGACCGAGGTGGAAATCACTAGTGAAGCACAGTGTTTTGCAGAGAGTGTTTAAATCTTACCTGATGGGCCAGGATGTAAATATTGTGGCCAACATCTTTAGGTCTGATCTGATCTGATGTCTCTTGATCAATCAAACTATCTTCTCCTTGAACGTAAGCCTCCTTGATCACGTCAACCTATTGGTGTGACACCAGATCATCACTTTACTTTAATTATGGCAAAGAACAGGCATGTTTTGGCTGATAAGAGAAACTATATTCATTAACTATATACATAACAGCAGTACTATTGTATAATACCGATTATCTCACCAGTTCATTTGGTCTCATCTTGTAAAGAATCTTCTCTGCATTCTCACTGTCATGACGGCTTTCCATGATGGCCAGAAGTAGTTTAGATGCATTGTTCTGATTTTTCATGGTAAAGAAAAGCACATTTTGTTAATTAAATGACTGTGAAGTAAATAATATTCACATATTTTCCTCCTGGAGATAAATGTGCAGATGCTTTTACATGCCAAATCACAAATTTGCAATGCTTCAAAACATTGTGTTATTTGTAAAATTGCATTATAGATCACTTGCTTTATTATTCAAACTACGTGAGTGACTGCAACAAACAAGTACCTTCAGCTCCAGCACAAGTTCAAGTCGGTCCTTCCCCAGCGGATCAATTGGATTCACAATGAGAGCAATGATGATGTCAATGCCGTTTGACTCATGTCTGGCTATGCATGACTGCGGAAGATGAAATACACAAACTATGATCCCAAACAAAGTAGATATATAGAAGACACTTATTTTTGCATAACCATTAATAAAGCTAGAAATACGTTCAGATATGATACCAAATCTAAAACTTTTTCCATGTGGATGTTTGATGTTTCAATACCTGGTTACCATGGCTTAGTTATAAATTATTATATATATTATAGTATTTTTTTAAATATATTGAACAGCTTTTATTTTTATATTTTCATTTTAAGTTAGTTCAGTTTTAGCAATTATTTATCTGCTTGTGTCATTTTTTTAATATATTCATTTTTAGTTTTAATTCATATTTATATTTGTTTTAGTAATTTTAGTACTACAGTTTAAACTAATGTTATTCCAGTTAGTTGCCAGGGCAAATTTTCTCATTTTAATTTTTATTTCTTTTTAAGTTTTTCATCAAATATTTATATTTTATTTCACTTTTATTTCTACAATTTTCAATAGTCTCAAACAAAATAACAGCACTGTATGGCATTATACTATTAGATTAAAATGACTTATTACATAGTCATTTAAAATAAGTATGATGATAAGTTAAAGCATATACTAATCAAAAACTAAAATTAGCTATGACATAATATGAATTTATGTGAGAATAATGACCAGCTTGACTACATGTTTGTAAGTTAATGTATTAATTAACACTTTGGGGTAAGTTTTCACATGAATTCATATGACTCATGCCACAGATAAGGTTCTTGATTAGTACATGCCTTAACTCATCATTACCTCATACTTAATTCAGGTATTAGTACATGATTACTCATGTACTGTTACTGTAAATTGTTACCCTTGGATTCAGTTTTTCATGTGATTTTCAGATTTTTGTCCCCATTTTCCAAAAATAATGCCATTTCAGTACCTGGTTTTCATGGCAAGGACCCTGGCAGTACTCTGTGATGGTCTCTAGTGTCTGTATGACCAGGTCCACATTCCTCTCATTAATGTAGAGCCCCAGCAGCCCCAGTCCTCCCGTCGTACTGCCACAGATACAGTCAAGAAACTGCAGCGTCTCACACACCAGGTTATAATTGGTTTTGTTGTTCTGATCTCGCAGAAAGTTCTGTATACAAGAGAACAGAAAGATTTGGACTAAGAAGTCCTGAGTGGCAGTAATTGGTATCTCTATTCAGACAGACTCGTCCATACTAGGTCAGGGGTCCCTTCAGATTTTGATCTGCACAGCAAAAAATGTTTACTTTTCAAACATCAAGGTGCTTTTTCTTCTCACAATGGAGAAAACACTTATTTAAAGCTCTCTGATTTGCTGACACAGTGAAGGCAGCGTCACTGGATTTGACATCTAAGCACACCATGTACCAATTCACATTGCGGTGTTTAACACAAGTAATACGTTAAAATGATTCAAAGCCAAATCAAACTACATCTGAACAAAACCGGACCAATAAAAATTATTTGCATCACCTGCAAGTCCCTGTTATGATTCTCACAGAGCAGCTGAAGGAAGCGTAGGATGGGTTTCATGATGGTGATGGCCTGGCTCATCTGAGTCTCCTCCGCCACCTCTTCCATCCCGTCCACTCCCGATCCCATCATCTCCATCTCAGGGTACACATCCCGGCGAATGGTGCTATAGGCTTTGGAGGTGACCGAGGAGGCGTCTTTAAGCTGACCCCGAATGTCTTCTCTGAGGTACAAAGTGTCTCGAACTTCATAAGAGAAGAGGTTAGTATATTGTTATTTATAGTTCTTACAGGACCAGTGTTATTTTAATATTATTTACATACTATAATAATATTTATCAACATTTGGAATTAGCTTTTATATTTTTTTAAAAGTTTGTTTACATAATATATGCGTGTGTACTGTGAATATTTATAATGTTTATAAAAATACACATGTATATATTAAAAAATTTTTACATGTATATATTTATATTCACACAATTTATATTATATCTAAATATATTTTATATATAAACATACAATATTTTTCTTAAATATATACACATGCATGTGTGTGTATTTATCTATACATCATAAACATACACAATATATTCACATATATTATGTAAACAAAAACTTTTATTTTGGATGCGATTAATCACAATTAATTGTTTGACAGCACAACATTTTTTATGATCTTTTTTTATACCTCTCTATTTAGCTTTAATGCGGTTTTTTCAGTTTTAGTTATCTTAGTACTAATATTTATGAAAGTTTGCCGACCATACATTATTCAAAATTCAACAAATTCTCAGTATGTTATCCATACTAGTTACTTTAGGTACTACTGATGAAATACATTTAGGTAATATCACACAATTAAGAGCAGTGATTCAGTCATAAATATAATATTGATATTGCTTTTATACAATAGTCCAATAAACATGAGGTTAATATTTAATCACTTACTCTTTAGACACAACATTGCAAAGATGACAACAGGAGCCACAGGAGAATTAAATGTGGCAGGTCTCAAATCAATACACAGAAACAATGTTCCTGAATGAATCAGTGTAATTGATCGAGTTGTTTTGTTAAATGATTCACTATGGTTTGTTGCTGAACAATCAGTATCTTCGAATGAATCAGTTGAGCAAATGATTCACCAGGTGTGTTCCAGAATCACTGTTAAATCACTCAAATGAATCGGTTGAGGGAATCAATCAATGATTCACTCAAAGACAGTCACTTGTTGCCACTGAAAGCCCCATACTGATCGACTAACATCCTGAATATTTAAAGAACGTGCTCCCCTCAATGTTTATGAAGCTTATTCAAAACTCAGCTGTCAACAATATTTCTTTCTCAAACTATCATGTCTCGTGCACTACACCGCTTGACACGAGGCAAACTTGAAATCTTTTCTCTTTTGATAAAAAGTGTTAAAAAGAACACTGCTTTTTAACAGCAGGCCTTTGATAAGTTCCAGCGACCTCTCACATGACACACAAGTTGAAATAGGGACAGACACTATTCATATGCCTCAGTCTCTTCATTTACACTGCCTCAAGCCAGAACTACATTTACATGAATAGCTGTGCATTAAGGCACACTTGTTTCTGATAAACAAGCTATTCAGGGGACCAATGACAAATTTCTAGTTCAGACGCAGCATGTCATTAGAGAGTCTAGGTCGTTTTTTTAGGATTAAGCATGATAAAGCAGAACATTGCAATTAGGACACGTCTCTATTTTCAGCGAGAGACTGAAAGAGTGATTTCTAAAGGTTTATTTTTAGACTTAAAGACATCACACCTGGTTTGTGGTCTTTTGGGGCCATCCTTTGTTAGAGATACATTTCCAAAAAGCACCAAAATAGCTTTTCCCCCCCACCTATTTCACTTGTAGCCCAAAAAGATCATGATGTGCAAATGCAGCATCTTAATGGGTACATATAAAGCCTGTCCATAGTCCACACTGTAGTTGCCAGATTTATTATTATTATACTTACAGTTCAGATTATACCAAATATGTTTCCATGGTAACTTCACAATCAATCTTTTCATTCAGATCATTTATCAACCTTGTGTTCAAACACAAAAAAATCAGGTTTAAGTCACATTATTTTAATATGAAGGTGAACTTAAAAAAAAAAAAAAAAAAAAAAGAAAAAAAAAAAAAAAGTCTGGAGAAACATTTCCAGGTGAATTTCACCAAGGTCAAATTCCAAAATGAAAATGGGGAAAAAAATAAAAATAATTATACTGTGCAAAAATAAGCAATGGCATTTTTTGTGGACCATGAGTTTTCCATTTTCATTACTAAAATAGAACAAAAAAGAGAAAAAGAGAAAATGTTAAATTATAATAAAAATAAAAAATGTAATGAATTTTATATATTAATTTATTGTTTGATTGATTGATATTTATTTATTTATGCATTATTTAGAAGACATAAAATATACACACATATATAGTCTGCTAAATAAGTGCATAAATAAAATCAATAAATATATTAATAAATCAACAAAAAGGCAGGCTAGATTTCCTTAAAGGCACAATATGTAAGTTTTTGCTGCTAGAGGTCACATGTTCAAAACAATAAAGGCAAAGTTTGATGATGCTATGAAGGAGAGTGGAACGATGGGAGATGTTTTCATGATCATGGAATTCACGTTCACGGATGAGGTAATTCATTTATTTATTACCTGTATGTTTCACAGTTATTCAAACAGCGAAGAAATTATACAAAAGCGAGCAAAGAACATTTACATTGTCAAAGAACATTATAACTGACTACAGTCCAGCGTGAGTTTAAGCACTCTCAAAAAAACTCCCCTTATAATCAGTAAAGCCGTCTCTACACTGTTTGATGAATGAATCTTACTTACTTCATAAGTACTCTGTTGTTTATGATGAGAGAGAGAATTCACGAGAGGATATTTCAGTCAGCGCACACGCACACTGAACAAAAACTCAGGCATTTCAACGATGACTCATCTGAATGCCTCTGATTGGCCATTGCATTCATAAGATCAACAGACTTGTGTGTGATTGGTTATAATGCGCAACACAGTAAAAATGCATAAAAAGAATCACAACGCAACATTTGGCAGATCTAAATTTAATTCTGCAGTCATCACTTCATTTCAGCCATAATGGATTTAGTTTACCTGTGCAGCTGCATTTTTGTCCAAGTGGAAACCGAGGATAGTGCGAATATTATGTAACTGATAAGCAACAATGACCAAGGACATGCCATTATTTAAATTCGGAATTTCTCTGTATTTACAAATACTTGTGAACTTTTGGGATAAGGCAAGTACAGAACTCCATGAAATATATCACACTGTGCAAGTGGTTTTTGAATATTTTATCATGTTTAGACTGAAACAACCTGAGAGAAAGCGGACGCATACCTTTTTTTTGTCTGATTCCAGAGGCCTTGCTCTCCTCCTCTCTCGTCCTGCAGCTGAGATCAAACATGTTGACTGACACACTGGAGCGGATCTCTTTCTGCGCCAGCTCCATTCGATCATAGAAGACCTTGAAGAACTTCTCAGACTTCTTCTGCTTGTGTAGCTGACTGTAGAAAGAGTTCTGCAGAGAGACATATAGAAAATGACATCACCTGAATCTTATAGATGTCCCGTTGTGAATGTGAGTCCTGTTTATACCTGAATCTGTGTATTTCCTCCTCTCAGGAGTGCAATGCCCAATAAAATGCTCTCCTCAAAGATACGGTCATTCTTAGTGCTGACGATGAGGTCGATGACCAGCTCGGACGCTCCAACGTTGTCCAGCGCACATTGGATGTCTACTAAGCTAGTGCCTGGCTTATCAGTGTCCTGTCCTGGAGAACCACCTATGTACACACACAGAACACTGTTGAGTCAGGTATGAGAGGAGCAGAAGTTAGGCGAGAGGATGTACAGTATATGGTGAGCCAACAGTGCTTCTGCTGATAGTCATTTATAAGATGTACCTCCAGAGGAAGAGCTGTTCCCGCCACTGTACTCCAGGGCTTTGGCGTGGGGCCGATGGTTGCCAAAGTAGTGTGTAATGAGACTCTTCCTCAGTGTGTTACCCTGAGGAAACCAGAGAGAAATGCAGTTGGGTCATCCTATAAATATGGAGTGTATCAGGTCTTTTGATGTTTCACCGATGAAAATGTTTTCTAATATTCAAGAAACCTCATACAGAAAAGCATCATTCTATAACTTAACACATAATTGAAAAATTTTAAATGGTTTGAAACTACAGTATGTTTTGCACACTAAAAAACAACTTGCAGCTGCCTATATAAAATGTCTTGATAAAAAAATACCAGTTTTGAAAAAGCATTGATAATACAGGAATAAATTACATTTTAAATATATTTTATATAATTTTAGATAGTATATTTTGTTATTTTAAATTTAATTTAAAAAAAATTCACAACACTACTGTTTTTACTGTATTTTTGATCAAATAAATGTAGCCTTGGTGAGCATAAGAGATTTCTTTCAATAATATTTTCAAAATCTAAAAAATGATTTGACATGCTATTGAGACCATCTTATAAAATTTGAACTTTTATGAATTTATCACTGGCATTTTAACCCTAGTTTCACTTGTAAAAATAATAAGAGGGAATCTGAGGAAGCAGAAAACTACCACAGAAAATAATAATCTTAAATAATTATAATAAAATATAGCGCAGCCTGTACTGAACCCATAAAACTCCTTAAATTATAATTTTTTAATTAAAAATACCCTTTTTGACAATATAGTGCAGTGGTCTTTACTATTTTTTTCATGAGCGCCGCACTGATGGGAAAAAGTCATTAGGAGAGCCACTTTCGCAAAGTATCAAAAGTTACATCCAGTCATAAATGGCATGTCTGCTCATCAATCTGCCATCCCTGAACATACAATATGCAATGCAAAAAGGGGGGGGGGCATTCTTCATCATTCACCAGTCAAATTTGTAACTGAGACAAGACGATTTTCCTTAATGAAATATAACAGGATTATCTTAATGCTGGGAAGACCGTAAGACTGAAAAATCTGTATTGATTGCACGATCATGTCATATAATTGTATTAACTGCCATGCGAGCTACAAATTAAAGCTTGGCAAAAATTAATAGCGGACTGTTTGAAGTGGGGAGTACTTCATTTCCTGTCTGTTTTGATTCTGTTCACACTTTTGAGTGTCTTCCACCCAACCGTGTTGGATAAAAACACACACTCACATGGGAGAACTTTTACATAACTAGTATAAACTGTAGTAATTGCTGTAATTATGCCAGAAGTGTAGCGAAACCTCGGGGAGGCAGAGGGTGAGACGGCGAGTGCTGAAGGTAGAGAGCAGACGGCTGCCTTGAAAATCTGTTTCCCAGTGGGAGAGAAACTGAACGTGTGAAAAAGACAGAGGGTGGGGGGAGAGTGGCTGGCATAGAGACCGAGAACGAGCGAGAGAGATAGATTAACACAGAGAGAGAGCGAGAGTTATGTAACACCTGGTGGCAGCTTGCTGAGAGATCACGAAGAAGACACGGTAGAGGGAGCGGGACGGTTCTAATCGTCTCTCCCTTTTTCTGTCTCCTGGTCGAATGTTTTGTTTTCTTTGCATCCTTCCCATTTTCTTGCTTTTATACATCTGGCTAGGGATAGTTCCAGCTATTTTTGTGACTGAGAGAGAAAGACTGCATTCACGCAGTCAGTGTTTGGGATTGACAAACATATTTACCAACAGGTGTGACTCTCCATTTGTCCTGTTCATTCGACAGCTAGCAAGTGAATGAATAGCGAAGTCGAGCACCTCTTGCAATGGTTGTTAAAGTGACAGTCATTAAAAGAAATACCAAAGACGGCCACTTTCATTACACCAGAAAGTCTTCACAACTGACATGACATTTCATGAATCTAAATCAACAATAAAATAAATTAGGGACATAAAAATTTTAAATAAAAAGGAATAAAGTAAAAACCATAAGATATCAAATGGTTCAAATAAAATAAATAAATTCATAAACAATAAAACAATAAAATAAAAAAATTATAAAAATGAACAACTGATAATAATATTAATAATTCAAATAATAATAAAATATTAACTAAAAACAATATTTTATTTTATTATGGACAAACATTAAAAATAAAAAAAAACAATCAAATAAATTTAATTCATAACATAAAATAAAATAAACAAAATAATAAAGGAAAAGGTCAAATTTAAATAAAATAAGTGTGACAAAAATAAATAAAAACAAAAAGGAATATAAAATAAAAACCATAAGAAATAAAATGGTTCAAATAAAAAATAAAATAAATTAATACAATAAAAAAAGAAAATAATAAAAAACAAATTTAGATAAATAACTGAAATATTAGTTTTATTTTATTATTGAAAAACATTAAAAATAAATAAAAAAACGATTAAATAAAAAATATAAAAATTAAAACAATCTGAAATAAAATACAACAAAATACTAAACTATTTTTTTTTATTTAAAATATAAAATAGAATAGTGACAAGATAAGAGATAGATTAAATAAAAACTAAAAAGGAATAACATAAAAATCATAAGAAATAAGTTCAAATAAAAAATAACTTAAAAACAATAAAAATAAAATACAAAAAACATTTCATTATTAAAACAAATCTTTAAAAATAAAAATGAAATTAACAATTAAAAATAATTAACAATTAAAAAATTTGATAAAATATTGAGGTTGTCAAAATGTTAGTTTACTTCTAACTATTAACTTACATTATTTCACTTCTACAAAAAATAGATTAAAATATTAACAACTCAAACTGCACAATACATTCTACCAATTTTGTCCATTCAAATGCCAGAATGACAATGTCCCTCCTGCTAACAACACCTGCAACCAACTATTAAATAGCAAATAACTGTTCATGAATACCCTGTGGATAGCCAGGAAAGGTGTAAGGTGGTGGACAGACCATGACATTTTACTGACTTCACCCTTCCACACTGTGTCACCCAGGAGGATAATGAAACCCAGGGTGGTCGTGTGGCCATGCATGCGCCAACACAAGAGTGACAAACTGCCTCAGAGAGAACACACTTTTCTCTCTCACTCTGACAAGCACGTGTTGTTGCTGTTCCCACTCTCTCAGTAAACACTCATCAGCAGTCAGCACAGACTGTGTCTGCTTCCACTGTCTGGACAAGCCATCACACACACACACACACACAAAGCAGGTGAACATTCTCTATTAAAGAAATAGCTCATCCAAAAATGAAAATCCTGTCATCATTTACTCACCCTCATGCTGGTTTCAAACCTGTATGACTTACTTTCTTCTGCAGAACATGAAATATTATATTTTGAAGAATGCTGGTAAACAAACCATTTTGGTGACCATCGACTTCCACTGTAGTATATGGAAGAAAATAAATACGGAGACATTTTTCAAAATATCATCTTGTGTGTTCCACAGAAGAAAGCAAGTCACTCAGGTTTGGAATGACATGAGCGTGACTAAATAATTTTTAATTTTTTAAATGAACCCCCCTGAATCCCTTTAAGATTCAGAAAGCATCATAATTAACCATATTTGCCCATATTCAGGGCATCTTCATATCATTTTCTGCTCCTGTTCACTGTAATTGGACATGCTTTCCTAGAAGCTGCTCTCTTTCCTACAAAACCAGCTGTAATGGGGGAGTTTAGTGTCTCCTGATGCTGCAGTCTTTCTTGCACTTCTGCGGAGGACTTGATGGGAAGACCGAGGAGGAAAGTGAGAGATGAAGGTAGCAGTGCCAGTCTGACTCATCCGTCTGCTGCTGCATGGCAGAGAAAAAAAAAAAAAAAAACCTGCGCAGGTGACGTGAGGACAAAAGAGAGAGAGACAGAGAGAGCAAAAAAAAAAGACAGATAGGAGATAGAGAGCGAGAGAGAGAGAGAGAAGGGGGGGGTGAGGGAAAGATGGAGGGATAGATAGAGCAGTGGGGAGGAAAAAACAGACAGGCTGACTTTTTTTAAAAATGTGCACGGGCACGCCACACTGCGGCTGGCCTGGCTAAGCCTGCGATGCTCCAGCAAGCTTCAAAAAAAGCCCTCCACTGCTGTATGCAGGTACCTGAGAACTCAGGATGGAGGGATCTAGAGAAAGAGAGAGACACAGCAAAAGGGAGTGGTGCTCTGCGCTGCTGGACTCATCAAGTCAGGTTCTGTCTTAGGCCTCAAGGCACACCCCTGGGTCATATCGCCTCCAGTTACAACACATGGGGCTCCACTCTAAGGTTACAGCTGCCAGGCTTTCTTCTCCAACTTTTGGAGGGAACAAATTGAAAAAACTAAATAAAAGTATAAAAAAAGTATTAATTTATATTATATACATATAAACTCCTAATTTGCTGCTTATTAATAGTAAGGTAGTTGTTAAATTTAGGTATTGGATAGGATTAGGGATGTAGAATATGGTCATGCAGAATATGTGCTTTATGTCGGCGCCAATAGCCTCATGGTTAGTGTGCCGACATGCAGCGCAACTGCGCTCACACTGACCCGAGTTCGATTCCCGTCTTGCGGTCCATTGCCGATCCTGCCCCCCTCTCTCTCCACCCAATGCTTTCCTGTTACCTCTCTAACTCTCCTGCCCCAATAAAGGCAGAAATCGCCCATAAATATAACTTAAAAAAAGAATATGTGCTTTATAAGTGCTAATAAAACAGCCAATATGTTAATAATTGGCTTGCTAATAAACAACTAGTTAAGAGTGAGAATTGGTCCCTATACTAAAGTTTTACAAATATATATATATATATATATATATATATATATATATATATATATATATATATATATATATATATATATATATATATATATATATATATATATATATATATATATATATTAATTAATTAAATTTATCAAAGGTGACCGTAAACACTTTTAAAGTACATCGTAACAAAATTTTATTTTACATAAATGCTGTTCTTTTGAAATTTTTATTGATCAAAGAATCCTGAAAAAAATGTATAATGATTTCCATAAAAATATTAAACGGCACAACAGTTTTAAATATTAATAATAATTTTAAAAAAGTATTTCTTGAATGCCAATTCAGCATATTAAAATGATTTCTAAAGGATCATGTGACACTGAAGACTGGAGCAACTGCTGCTGAAAACTCAACTTTGCAATCACAGGAATAAATTATGTTTTAAAATATATTGAAATATTATATAATAACTGAAGCAGTTTAAATTTTAATAATATTTCACACTATTACTGTTTTTAGTGTATTTTGATAAAACAAATGCAAGCCTTGTTGAGCAAAAGAAACTTAATTTAAAAACATTAAAAATCTTACAAGCCCAATTTTTTGAATGCTAATGTAGCCTACCTTCAGTCCTTAAATATTTAAATAACTAATATATATTATACACTAATATACAAAACATATATAATGAATATAAAATGAACATATAAATACTTAAAATAAATGCTGCCTTGGTGAGTATAAGAGTTGTTCAAAATATTTTCAAATTTCTGACCCAAAAAAACATTTTCAGTATAATAATATATGTTCAGAGGGTGATAAAATTATATTATTAAAGTCTGTGAAAGGTGAGGGGTATGACAACCAAACATTCCCTGCTGATTTAAGCCAGATAACTAATTTTACATGCTTTGTCCATTGAAGCGGTTGTGTAAACATCTCACAGCACAAAAGGCCTTCAAAACAACTTCAATGGCACTTTAAAATTAATGTACTGAAACTTTTCTACGATGCACTCCCATTTTTAAGAGCAGAGAGAGGAGTATGACTTTGGGTGGAACAGATTTATGGAAGAGAAAGTGTGAGAGAAAAATCAATACACCTAAAATCTCGTCAGGCAGTCTAGACACGAACACCATGACCAAATCTTCTCAGAGTCGAGATCTTGCATAACATAAACCAGGGAAGATAGCAGAAAAAGAATGAGAGAAAGATACTAGTTAATTTATTAAAGGATAGCTCACTCAGAAATGATGAAAAGTTCATCATTTCTGATGTTTTTGAAGCTTAAAAGCATTCCAGGATGCAAAACCACAATGAAAATCTATTAAAACTTACATATAAAGCTGTTGCATAAATGTAAATGAAATAAAAATGAATTAAAAGTGTTTATTATTTAGATCTGCTCACTTTGCATCAGAGTGGAGCATTATAACCACCAATCACACATTTCTGTTGAGTTTATGAATGTAATGGCCAATCAGGGGAGTTTAGATTAGTCATTGCTGAAAATGCAGTTTTGTTCAGTGTACATGCTCACTGACTGAAATGTGAATCTGCACTCTTACAAGTTTTCTCATTATAAACAACAAAGTGCAGATACGAGTGCAAGTAAGAGATTCATTTTGCAGTGTGCTTAAGCGATTGTTTGCAGAACTTGTGCTAGACTGAAATTAAGGGAGCACTTCAGTGACGGGGAACATTCCTGCTTGTTTTCTGCAATGCATTTAAATTATTCCCAGTTTGTTTGTTTCTACTAAAATAACCTGGCTTGCTGCAGGCTATAGTTTTGTAAACTGATTGAAGTAATTGTGTTTTATTTTTTATAAAATACTTAAATTCAACCAAGGTAGTAATTATAAAAATGTCCTTACAAAGCTTAAAAATGCCCCTGGAAGTCAATTAAGAGGGGCAAATATTGCCTCTTAATGTAAAAGTAAATTTTCCGATCCTGTATGAAAGTAATTTGCACTTTATACCAAGTCTTCTGAAGCCAAAATGTAAGTTATTATTCACTTAATAGCTCTCACTATTCATGTGAGTGGACGTATCATTCTTTTGAGTTGGATCATTTCATTAAAGGGGTCATCGGATGCCCATTTTACACAAGTTGATATGATTCTTTAGGGTCTTAATGAAAAGTCTATAACGTACTTTGGTTAAAATTTCTCAATGGTAGTGTAAAAACACCTTTACCCTGTCAAAATCAGCTCTGTTTTCAGCATGCTGTTCTAGTCCAAATACTTGTGAGCTCTGCTGACTCGTCCCCTCTCTTCCGTGGAGTGACGAGCAGACCATAGATTTGTGTAGATTCCCTATTCGACTGCTCCAGATACATTGGCGCGTCAGCCATCTCGCATTCACCATAATAATCAATAAATATTGAAAGATATACAAGCCTATAACTTTCTGTTGTAGACGCACACAGTCAATGCGCTCAAAGATTTCCAGATCATTACAAAAATGGCGGATGGCTTATATATCGCGGCCCATAGACACAGTCTATAATAAGGAATCTAGGTATATATATCTATGGAGCATACTAAACTTCAGCCGCGTAACTGGCTAACTAGCACATTATTAGAAAAGGCGATTTGCAAAGATTCAGAAAAACCCTTATACTCACTTCTTCTGTAGATAAAGTTGGATCACGAATGATTCGGGCGAACATAGACGCATGTGTGTAGATTGGGGATCGGCGCATTCACTTCAAAGCGAAAGTAACGAATCCTCAGCATCTTCAGTTGCTCAGATGTCGGGAGTAAATGACGACTGATATATTCATTATTACATCCAACAACTAAACACTTCAATCGCTTAATCGGATACACCTCGTCTTCCCCTGCACAGGAGGCGGACAACTCACAGCTCACTCAGGGCGGGTCTAATGTAAGACAGTCTTGTCAATCAACTATCGTGAGAGGAGCCTGTACAGAACTACGCCATTCTGACAGGGCTCTCAGAACAGCCTGATTTAAGAAAGGGGATTTTAAAATAGGGATTTAAAAAAAAAAAAAATACACTAGGTGGATTTTTATCATTATAGGATGGATGTGTACACACACTTCCAACACACATTTATGTTCAAACAACTTGTAAAGTGAATTTTGCATATGATGACCCCTTTAAATCTGGTTTACAAAACTGATCTGAATGACTCATTCACATGAATTTCCTTATGCAATTCTAAACAGTCTTCAGAATATATTGTTTCACTTTAAGAAGATGTCAAGATCTTAATCATAAGCAACATTTGCATTGGTTCTGGCCTTGATACCTAACACTACTCTCCAATATAAATCTCCCCTAGCATTTATCTTCTCATAGTCAGGAGGACAAAGTCCGGGTTCCTGTAAGCATCCGCCCAGTCCAGTGGCCTGACCTCTGTGCGATTGGTCCAGAGGTCCCTTGTGACCTGCTCTCAGAGGTAGCATAAACAGTGCCACAAGCAGGAAAACAAATTAGCCTTGCATGTGAGAGCAATTGGAGAGATTGTTGATTTGCAGGCAGGGCCAAGACAAACAGCAGCAAGGATGTAAACAACCATTCCTGAAGATGACTGACCCTGGTGTCGTTCGGAAGTGGGGCATGTGATCGCCTAACATCCTTAGGGGCAAAAGACGTGTTTGTGAGATTCACTGTCTGCCGTCAGCGGCCTGACCAGTGGATGCTTGGGCCTTGATTTCGGATGGACCTGAACACTCGGAGCCCACTGAAGTGAGCATTTACACACAAATAACACGACACATTACACAAACAGTACTTGGCATGCATTCACAGATGCTGAGTCTCATGCACAATTAGTCTTCATTATGAATGCACTTAAATCTATCAAATATACACGCAAAGGGCTGATAAACAGCCAACATTAATAACATCTGTTCCACAGCCTTCCATTGAGGCAGTTATAAAAGAATGTAGGAAAGAGATATCAATTCTCTATCCTTGTATGTATGGAGAGATTGTTGATTTGCAGGCAAGGCCAAGACTTTCTCTCTTTAATGATCTCACATTCTAAATACACAGACATTAACATGCAGTTGGTCCCCTCTTCATGGCTATAACAGCTTCCACTCATCTGAAAAGGCTTTCCACAAGATTTTGGAGTGTTTCTGTGGGAAATTTTTTAACATTTGTGAGGTCAGGCACTGATGTTGGACAAGAAGGCCTGGCTCGCAATCTCTGCACCAGTTCATCCCAAACATGTTTGATGGGGTTGAGGTCAGGGCTCTGTGCAGGCCAGTCAAGTTGTTCCACACCAAACTCATCCAATCATATCTTTATGGACCTTGCTTTGTTTACTGGGGCACAGCGAGCTGGAATAGAAAAGGGCCTTCCCCAAACTGTTCTCACAAAGTTGGAACCATAACATTGTCCAAAATGTCTTGGCAATCCCTGAAAAATAGCCCTACAAAAGTAACAGTTTGCACAATGCAGTCAGGCAGGTAACACTCTCCTGGCATCTGCCAAACCCAGACTCGACCATCAGGCTGTAAAAAAGTGTGACTTGTCACTCCAACATATTTCCACTGCTCAGGAATTCAGCGGCAGCAAGCTTTACACCACTCCATCTGACACTTGGAATTGTACTTCACTAAGCTATTCAGACTGACCCATTGCTTCCCAAATTTCACAAATAGACTGCATGTCTAGATTTTTTAAAATATTTTAGAGAAGACATTGCTCACACTCAACAAGGCTGTATTTTATTAATGTGAACTATTGTTACAATTTTATATATATATATATATATATATATATATATATATATATATATATATATATATATATATATATATATATATATATATATATATATATATATATATATATATATATATATATAGTGCCCTCCTTTATTTTTGCTGTAGACTGAAAACATTTGGGTTTGAAATCAAAAGATGAATACGAGATGAGAGATTAACATTTCAGCTTTTATTTACAGGTATTTTCATCTGGATCCGATACGCAACTTAGAAGATGGCACCTTTTGTTTGAACCCACCCATGTTTCATGTTACCAAAAGTATTGGAACAGATAGAATTAACATAGATTAAAGTGAAAAAGACTTCATATTGAGTTGCAAATCCTTCGCTTTCAATAACTGCACCGAGCCTGTGACCCATTGACATCACCAAACTTTTGCATTCTTCTTTTGTGATGCTTTTCCAGGCTTTCACTGCAGCTTCTTTCAGTTTTGGGGGGTTACTCCCTTCAGTCTCTTCTTTAGCAGGTAAAATCCATACGCTACAGGGTTTAAGTGTGGAGATTGACTTGGCCAGTCTAAAACCTTTCACTTCTTGCCCCTGATGAACTCCTTTGTTGTTTTGGCACTATGTTTTGGGTCATTAACTTGCTGCATGATGAAGGATCTACCAATCAGTTTGGTTGCATCTTTCTGTAAATTGTCAGACAAAATATTTCTGTAGACTTCTGAGTTAATTTTGCTGCTGTCATCATGCGTTACATCATTAATGAAGATTAATGAGCCTGTCCCAGAAGAAGCGATGAAAGCCCAAGCCATTACATTACTTGTGTAATGTGTACTATAATGTACACCTGTGTACACTGTGTTTCAGATGAGCTTGTATGTTTGGGATCATGAGCAGATAATTTCTTTCTCCAAATTTGAGCTTTTCCATCACTTTGGTCCATAAAATCAGTCCATAAAACCTTGTCCCAGAATTTTTGAGGCTCGTCTCCTATTCTTCTTGCTAATGAGTGGTTTGCATCTTCAGGTGTAGCCTCTGTACTTCTGTTCATGAAGTCTTCTGCGAACAGTAGATTGTGATACCTTCAGTCCTGCCCTCTGGAGGTTGTTGCTGATGTCACTAACAGTTGTTTCAGGGTCTTTCTTTACAGCTGTCACAATGTTTGTGTCATCAACTGTAGATGTTTTCCTTGATCTACCCGTTTGAGGTGTGTTACTTAGTACACCAGTGGTTTCTTTCTTCCTCAGGAGATTCCAAATGTTTGTACTTGCTATTGCCAGTGTTTGTGCAATGGTTTGATTGATTTTTCCATCTTCACAATTGCGCGCTTTTCACAGACACCTCTCTGGTTTTCATGTTGGTTACACGTCTAACTAACTATAAATGCAGTCTGCACGGATCTGAAACTGAGCGCAGACATTCAGTGCCATTTATTAATTGAATAATCAATTAATAAGACACACCAGGGCAACAAAACACACCGGTCAGTCACATGTTCCAATACTTTTGATAACATGAAAAATGGGTGGGTTCAAACAAAAGGTGCTATCTCCTAAGTTGTGTATCAGATCCAGATGAAAATACCTGTAAATAAAAGCTGAAATGTCAAATCTCTCATCTCATATTAATCTTTTGATGTCAAACCAAAATGTTTACGGTCTACAGCAAAAATAAAGGAATTGGCCTTACTGTTCCAATACTTTTGGAGGGCACCGTGTATGCATGTATGTATATGTATATATAATTACATAGTGTGTAATTACATAATTACACAATGGAGTGTCTTTAAAATCCTCTTTTGTGCAGAACTACTTCTTTCCACCATGGATTCAAATCTCAGGTTAACAGCGGAGTCCAAGCCTCCGTTTTAGAACTAGTAATGAAGGAACATTTTCAGTTGCTTCACTGAAAGCTTATTGTATTATATAATATTTAATATGCAACAAAAACAACAGCCATCATAAAAGTTTCTAGGCAATTCAGTCAAAAGTACAAAAGGCAGCGCTCTCAGTAAAAAAAATTTGGTTTGGAACAAATAACAGAAAAATGCATGGGGCCAAAGACTGCCCGTTAGATTTACCCATAAGGAATTTTATCTCATGTTTAAACACTACAGAGACATCAGAAATAGCAGCAAATTCCAGAAGATCTGGCCGAGGTAAGGTTGCTCTCGGCGGGATCATGAGAGCTCACATCTCCAAAAACATTGAAGAAAATTTTCAAATAGGCATTATCTTTATTAACAAACTGCATATTTGAAATCTAAACAAGTACAAGTAACATTCTCACCTAAAAATAATAACTCAAAACTACATTCCATTACACAAACAGTATTATTTATAAAATTATAATGGATTTGGGCATCCGCCATGACACCCGCTGTGAGAAACAGTTGGAATGTCGATATCACTAGAAAACTATTTTTTTTTTTTTTTACAATATTTCTGTTTTCACCATTTGATCACAAAATGCAGCCTATATATTTAGTAAAGCTGTAATACTTTAGTAATGCCCTGTAAATAATAATGTGACAAATTCAGACACTGTCATAAGCAAATTCCACTGGCCCTGCTTGGATTTTCCATTTATTCTTTGAAGATTATATTCTAAAACTATCCCTATGAAGTAACTATGGTGCTTTCCAATGGCGTGTATGCAGGACAAGCTGACCAGGATGAATATCAACAGAGAACATGATCTAAGCTGTTGAGAACATGCTGCTCCTAAAGTTAGTCTTCTCACTAAAGCCTACTCCTGCTGTGTACTCTGGACCTCCTGTGGATCATCTACAGGTGTGTTTTTCTGACTCTTAAAGGAAAAAGGAGCAGTGCAGCATGTTCTGGGCTCATTTCCATGGAGACTACACACTTCTTGCACCATGCTTGATTACTTATTTAAACAATGAGGGTGGGATGGGGAACACAACACCCTTACAAATACACAAACACACAGCTACAAAGAGAAGGAAGAATTTTCGACAGTGTAAGACAATGCAGTAAAGATGTAATACAAAACTCTGGGCCCTCTATCAACACCTGTGGCTAAAACATGAAATTGCAAGTGATATAGAGTTGAATGGAAGGACAGCTTTAAATAAATATATATATATATATATATATATATATATATATATATATATATATATATATAAACGTTGCTTTCATAAATTTTATCCTAACTACTTCAAAACACTCCAATGAAATGGAACAAAGTCCCGTAGCCATTTATAATTTTATATATATATATATATATATTTTTTTTTTTTTTTTACAGTGGGGAAATAGTAAGCATTTTATTTTTCTAATTTTTTTAAATCAGATTTGAGTCCAAAGTTGAACAGAAAAACTTAACATGAATTTCAGCAATGCAAAATTCAAGCAGTTTAAAAAAAACTGTAGAATTAAAGTGTAGTTTAATTTTTTTTTTTTCTCATTTCATTTGTTTTTTTTTTTTTTTTTTAAGCAGCAAAATATAAATTGTGTATTTATATCAAAAAGAAAAAAAGAATAAGATTTAAGATTAAGACTTAACATTTCTTACTCATTTTATTTTAAGGTTTCTTTATTTAACATTTTTCAAAATCCTAAAATTTAGCTTTTATCCAAATTTTGAATCCCAGATGTTCAACGTGGTCTCAAACCTGTTTGTCCCCCACTGTACAGTAATTAAATGCATTGCGAATGTGTTTTGTGTAGATTTCAAATGCTCAATGTAGCAGCAGGGACGCCACCTTTCGCTTTATTTCATTGCAGCAGTCATGAACAGGTATGTTGGCATGTGGCATTGGCGAGGGTTATATGTGTGTGTGTGTGTGTTCATGTAGGCTTTGGTCTAAGAGCTCTGGCGGGATTTGTGTGTGGGCTGAAACGGTCGTATTCCACCGCAGTCATCGGGGAGACCTGCTCGCACAGAACTGTTGTATGTGAGTGAATTTTAGAGAGTGTACATGTCCCGTTCCCACCCCCGGCCCAGCATTGTGTGTGCAGTGATGTGTGTGTATCTGCATGTGTGTGAGGAGCTTAACCGTTTGAGGTTGGTAATCTGGAAAGCTGCTTTGCCTTCGGGCGGTAGTGTGAAACTTGGCTGGAGAGAAATACAGGCAGGATGAGAGCGAGAGAGAGGCATAGGCTGTTATGTAACAGGGTTTTTCTTTCCTTTGTCAACAAACAGGAGAGGCCTGTTTACACACACACAAAACTAGTCACCAAACACTAGTATGAGAGAGTTTACTTCAAGGGTACGCCCAACTCGTGAGACGCGAGGTATTACTCTAAATAAACACACTCCAGAACAGGCCGTGGTTAATGTTTTGTAACAAGAGCTGGACGCAATGAACATCTTGGAAATGAGAGAAAGTACACAAGGACCAGAAGTGATCCTTCTGAATAATAATTAAAATAGAAAGCAGTAATTTTGAATTGCAATAACGTTTCACAATTTTTAATATTTAAATATTAATATTTTTTATAATATTAATATAATAATAAAAATATTTATATTATTATTAAATAAACACAGCCTTGATGAGCATATCTGATTTCTTTAGAAAAAGTTAAAAAAACAAAACAAAAAACTTTCAAAATTGAGACCGATAAATAAAGCGACTACACAGTAGTTAGCAAGGAATGTGGTCCCAATACTATTAGAAATAAAAAAAAACAATTAGAAATTATAGAAAACTTTATTCTTATGACAATATGTCATGAAAACATTTAAATTATTGCAAGGGTTAGAGGAAGTTAGTGTTTTTGATTAAAGATTATGAGGGAACACAATTTAAAAAGGTTGCATGAATAAATAATTTAAGCCAATAAATCAATTAAAATTAGAGCAGTCAAAACCACACCCTCCCTGGAACCACAAGTCAAATGTTCCTAAACACAACTACACACACTTCTTCTATAATGTCAAAAACTGAATAAACACAGGAAAATACACGGATACTCTCGCCACTTTGAAGCTTTGAGCTCAGCTTTCTCTGCATTGACTGTTTGCCATTACCACATATCTAAAATTACAGTGGAACAACAGCACACGCTTGACATTTTAAACATTTTGTACATCGTGTGCAGTCACACGCTCACGTTCAGCTCACCATGCTGACACAAGTGATCATTCGAGAGAGAGAGAGAGAGAGAGAGAGAGAGAGAGAGAGAGAGAGAGAGAGAGAGAGAGAGAGGCCAATTATATTTGCTCATGAGTCATGACCTGCTGTTCAGCAACCAAATCACCAAGTCATTGGCGAGAGATAGAAAGAAAAAAAACAGAATGGCTTCAAGCTAGTACGAGAGAAATTCAACCCAAAAACAAAGATTTAGAGAAAAAGCACTGAGATAAACAAGTGCTAAATGAAGGTAGAGACCGAGCGAGTGAGCGAGAGCGAGAACATGATGAGCCACGTGAGGTTGGCTCAGACACTGCAGGCCGGTTACGTAAACACCCCCCGCTCCGTCGCCTCATGGACTCAGCAGACACCGCGCCTCTCCAATCCCTCCGCCTGCTGCTGTGCCACGCTTTTTTCTCTTCCCTCACATGGCTTCTCACATGCTCGCTCCCTCCCTCCTTCTTTCTTTCCCTCGCTCGCCCTCCTACTCTCTCACACCCCGGGGAGCCGGTGGTCTGTGCCAAGCAGGCCTGCATGAAACCGCAGCACCACTCTCAGGGCGGGAAGAACACGGCAAAAAAGCCAAACCCTGTGGAGAACGAGCGCTCCAAAATAAACAAACACATACGGACACGGAATTACGCAAACTAGCTTTTTTGTGGTGGAGGAATGGAACAAATCTGAGTCACTTTTTCACTTAAAAATACATTTAAGACATTCCGCCACTCACAGCGATGTCATAATGACCATGATGCAAATACATGGCAAACAGTCAAACCCAGTGGAGAACAAACGCTCCTAAATAAACAAGCACATACAGATGTGGAATTGTGCAAACCTGGGTTTTTTTTATTGGTGGAGAGATGAAACAAATCCCCTTTAAGGTGTGGCCACATTTACCGTTGCTCGGCAAAATTCTGAGGGTGAATTCCAACCATTCTAAAAGGCATCTGTGAGATTGGAAGTTTCACGCAAGGAGCAAAAAAAAAAAAATTATTTAAATCTTTTTTTTTTTTATTTAATTATTTGCTTTTCATTAAAAACTCACAAACCCCCTGCAGTTCCTTTACACACCACAGTTTGGGAAACCTTGATAATATAATGTTTAATGCACTTCATGTTGTCAATAACAACGAATGGAATATATTTTCTTCTTCTTTGCATTTTTATATCAATATTGTACAAGATTATCCTACTTAAATCAATGTAATAAACAAGTTAGGTCAAAAGTAATTTAAAAATAATCAAATAGTAGTCTGATTATATTACCGAAAATGTGTAATGTAATGGATTACGTTACTAACTAGAGTTTTTGTCATGTCATTTCGAATCAGTTACAAATTACAATTTGTAAGTAATCTACCCAGCTCTGGATGCCATAAACTTTATCATGAAAATGACACGGGAAACATAAACACAGCCAAACCCTGGGGAGAATGAACGCTCCAAAATAAACACCTACAGATGTAAAAATTATGCAAACTATAATTTATTTGGTGGGGAGACAGCACAAGTCTGACTCGCTTTGAATGTTCGCTTACATCTACCATTGCTTGGCAAAATTTCACAAGCAAATTTCTGATTCAACAAATGCAGATTCAACAAGTTCAACAAGCGAAAATAAGTTCCAACATTCCGCCCCTCACTGTGATTTCATAAACTATGACTATGATTTCATAATTTTTATAATACAATGACACAAACCCTGTGGTGAACAAACGCTCCAAAACAAACATTTAGATGTGGAAAAAAATTATTTTCGTGGTAGAGAGGTGTAACAACTTATAAGGTTCAGAAACATCTACTAATCCAGGGGCTCAAAAATAAAAATCCAGGGGCTCAAAAGTAATCCAGGGGCTCAAAAGTAAAATAGGGGCAATGTAAAAAAAAAAAAAAAAAAAAAAAAAATTATAGGTCAAAAGTTTGGATACATTACTATTTTATATTTTTGCAAGAAGTCACATATGGTAGTCAAGCCTGCAATTATTTGATCGAAGTTTTTATATATTTTAAATTTTATGCAATTCTGATTTATCATCAATGTTGGAAACCTGTGATACTTTTTCAGGATTCTTTGATTAATAAAAAGTTTAAAAAGCACAGCATTTATTTAAAATATAACTTTTGTTACAAGAAATTAGGTTTTCATTCAGCAAAGATTTGCTAAATTGATAGAAACAGTGATAGTAAAGATTGATATTGTTAGAAAACATCTCTATTTTGAATAAACACTGTTCTTTTCATTTTTTATTTATCAATGAACCCCCCAAAAAATTGATCACAGGTTCCAAAAAAACAACTAATAATAATAATAATAATAATAATAATAAACAAATGAAAAAATAAAAATCATCAGCACAACTGTTTCCAATACTGATAATAAATCAGCATAATAGAATGATTTCTGAAGGATCATGTACTGAAGACTGGAGTAATGATGCTGAAAATTCCACTTTGAATCACAGAAATAAATTATATTTTAAAGTAAATTAAAATAGATAAACATTCTTTTAAATTGTAATAATATTTCACAATATTATAGTTTTTCTGCATTTTTGATCAAATAAATGCAGGCTTGATGAGCATAAGACTCTTTCATAACGCTGCATAATTATCAAAATGGTAATATAATAAAGTCCTTTCATGTCACCATTTCGCCAGCCTACACTTCACATAATAGGCCACTTTGGCATCATTAACTATGATAGTTTCATGAAATAATAAACGGTGTATCATACATAAAAGTAAGTGAATTGAATACTGACTACCATTATTGCGACTTTTGGCGCTGCACAGTTTTGTGCCGTGCTTTTGTAGTCATTTAGCATCCATTTTCTCAGCTTTGTAATTTGATTTACAAAATGAGACAAACCGCAGATCCACATCGCTCCACAAATAAGCTCGTCTGTCTCATGCAATTTTCAACCGATTTATGAATAAGAACAGAAAATGACCGCTCCACTTCACTATATTTGTGCAATGAAATTTGAACTTGTGCCAGATAATGATTGGTTGGTGTATTATACATGACAAACGGGCATTGATGAATTATGTAATATTCTAAAATATATAATACATGGATTTGTAATTAAATCGAGACACTAGATTTGATTGATTAATTTTTTTTTTAAATATTGTTAGGTTTATTTTTTTCCTTCCGTGTCCCACTCACTGAAATAACTATATTTGAGAGCCTAGGTTTCCGAGCAAACTGTGGAATATCAGTCAGTCAAGCAAAACGCATCCCATAGCAACACCTCAGACTGACATATGTAAAAAATAAACAGGAATTTTCAGACTTTTGAGCGATTAGTTACCGTTTTATACACGCCATGTTAATTATAATTCAAATGCATTTTGTTTTATTGACTACAATATCTTTGCTATTTGTCTGAGAAGGGCACTTTTGAATAATTTTGAAAAAGAGCAGGGACTTGAGCCTCCAAAGCCCCCCTTCTGCACGTGCCTGCTCTGTCTCTCTCTCTCTCCATGTGTAAGGCCATAGTCAGCTCTCTGCAGTATTGATTTGTGGTGCTGGGTGGTTTGGCTACTTGCTCAAACACTATGAGCGTGTCCTCATGTGCCTTTGCTTATGTAACAGTGCGGGACTCTTTCTCAGCTGAATGCTGATTAATTGTCTGGAGCTTTAGGACTCCCAGCATTCACCCCGCTACAGATGCCAACGACACTGCAGAGGCACAGGAGCTGCGCTTCACTTCGCACTCCCGCATACACATAAGCACTCTGGGCTTTACGGCTTGAGGGGAGGGGTCATCAGGTTCAAAGTCCTTAGTTTTTGCACTATCACCCTCTTCTGGTGGTTACTGGCATGGCAACAACATTCCCTAAAGGCATTATGAAATCACAGATGGCAGGTGCATTTTTGATGTTCACTATAAAACCTGAGCTAATCTGCTATTCTTTACTGCTCGTTAGTGGCAGGTTGTTTTCTACACACTCTCATAATTACAGACTATGATAATATATTCACAAAGTGTGAACAAAAAAGGCCAGAATAAGGTTACGGAAAGTTCCCACCACACTTACCTTATCCTCGAATATTTCTTTCCTATCCAGCATCTCTCGCAGGGTCTGCAGGATCTTAATGCACAGCTTCTCCTCTTTCTCCATCAGTTTCTTGGTGTGTTTGATGAGCCTGAGAGAAAATATTGTATCCCATTTCACATTAAATATGTAACAATTTAAGGATATCAACTTGGCCACTCGACCAGTCACATCAACTACAAATGTTTTGCAACTATGCATTTAACTATTATCAATACATACAATTACTGATGTATCAAAATACATGGTTATCTAATTGTTTTTCCTAAAATACTTAGAATATAATTATTTGTGTTTAGTGGAGTAACGCTGGCTGAGATTGAAATCCTTAAAAACAATAGATTATGCAGGTAACAGTCCCATTTACAGGCTAGACATGACAAAACTGGATTTTATATAACAGTCATATATATATGATGTTAAAATAAAAGTACACTACTGTTGAAATGTTTGAGGCCAGTAGAGACCCTTCATAAATCATTCTAATATGTTGATTTGGTGCTTAAGAAACATTTCTTATCAATGTTAAAAACAGTTGTGCTACTTACCATTTTTTGTGAAAACGTTAAATTTTTTTCAGGATACCTTTGTAACAATGCAAAAGTCTTCACTGTTGATTTTTCTCAATTTAATGCATCCTTGCTGTACAAAACTATTAATTTCTTTCAAAAATTAAATAAAAACTTACTGACCCAAAATGTTTGAACAGTAGTCTACATGGTAAATAATCCATATATTTGATATCTGTAACTAAAATCAATTGATTTGCAAGCCGGATTTGAAGAAAAAACTAAAAGAAAAAAGTCCAGCTACATATGACAATATCACATACTATGGCGTTGGCAGTTTGAGACCGTTTTCAATTCAATAGGTATTTGAATTGTTTTTGCAACAATTTTCCATTAAGTCATGTTATTTTAATAAATGGAATGTCCAAAAATGTTATGACAAAGAAAAAACAGGAAATCTGTTTTATGTCCTAGTCGTGCAGACTTATATAAATCACACGCAGACGGTCTGTGATTTTAGAGGTATATCTTGCTGAGACTCAGATAATTGCTTATATAAGGCACTCAGAACCCCAGGCACACACACAACAAACATTTTATAGCTCATATATGATGCTGCTGGTATATGAATCACAGCACAACCAGCTCCAACACATGCATACAAAAATAAACATTTTCAAATTCAATTCAAATTGGCATTTACATGTTTTAAACCCATTTTTACATACAAACATACAACAAACAATCAGTTAAGGGTGTTGCTGACGTAAATGTTTGGAGCTATAGCAGAAATGGATTTATAATGTCATACCTATACCTATGGCTATTTTTAACACTACCACTGGACTTGTTTAATATATTCATTGCGTATGACGCACGGTTTTAATTAGTTTGATGTGGGTGCGTGTCTCACTTAGACATGAAGGCTCCGTCCTCACTGCGGAGCTGTGTAGACTCAGGAAACAGCATCTCTGGGCTTTGCAGTACGTCTACTAATACAGAAAACTCTGCATGCACCTGCGGACTAAACTGCTCCTCCAGAAACACAACGACTCCCTGAAACACATAACATCCAATCAAAAGCAGTAGTCAGTATCATAGACAAAAGACATTTAACATGCACAAATACTATTCCTGTTATCTAATTAGCATAAGGTAATGATCAGATCAGTAATGATGGGCAATGTGGTATACTATAATTATTATTACTTTTTTTTTTAAAAAGCTTTCTGCAAGGCCATATTTCCTGGAAAATAAGCTGCACAGGGTCAAAATTGAATTGTGCTGATGTTAGTTTTTTGTATATCATGAAAATCTTGAATAAATACACCTTGACATAAAAAAGTTATTACATTAAGAAATAAACGTGAAGTTTACACTTTACAATTTACATGTATAACACAATAAACATGTATTTCAGTTCCCCTCACTTACATCTTGTACATTTAATAGTACTATCCAGAATAGAACAGGAATTAAAAATGCAAGTATAAAACAAAAATATAGTGGCATTCATTACAAACAACATTAATTATAAATGGCAAACTTAAATTAATTTACTTAAATTGACACTGAAAGTAAATGGTTGCAGCACACTTCAGATGATGCATGAAATTTATGTTCCAGAAAATATGGTACTTGATACTGATTGGTCAGTTGCCTTTATAAAACTGTGAGATTGTATAACAGTGAGAGTTTTAGATTTGAAGGTGACGTTACCTGTAGTTTCTCAATGATCCTGTAATCATGGGCCCCAAAAGGCTCCTTACGGGGTCGGCCGCGGGTTGACAGCTTCCAGTCTTTCACTGCCCGCTGCACCATGCTGGTGTGTGTCTTTAGCGCCAGGGTATTGACCTGACCGTCCAGGTCCACTGGAATGGGGATTGCCCGGCTCTTAGCTGGACAGAGTTAGATGGAGATGCCTTCATAACCTTTATGCATTTTCTTACATGTAGCTTGTTAAGCGTTAAACATTAATATTCTCAAACACTAATGGCAAACACATGTAATCTCCTTCTATATTCTGGGGACATTTTTATAGTATTCTTCAGTTTAAGGCAAGAGTAAACTTTTGTGACAGTTTCCACAGATATAACATGTATTATTCAAACATAATAATATTTTTTTTTACAGGTTGCATAATTTTTGTGTGCAGTACAACTTGAATTAAATGTCAACAATTTCATAAATACTGTATATAAATAAGAATGTTAAATACACCCCATATGAAATCCCGAGACCCGTCTATCCAGAATTAACAACTAACTGAACAGAATTAAAACATGGAACTAGAGACACACAAAAAAAAAAAAAAAAAATTATATATATATATATATATATATATATATATATATATATATATATATATATATATATATATATATATATATATATATATATATATATATATATATATATATATATATATATATATATATATATATAAGAATGAAGCTACCATGTTTTACTATTCATTAAAAAAACCAAAATCCACAAGCCAAATCCCTCTTTCACATGGAGGCGTTATATTTGGGTTAAGACACATCACTGCCAGATGTGAAACTTACCCACGTCAGCAAGGGTTTTGATGCAACCCTCAATGTTAGTCTTCTCCAGGGACTTGAGCCAGGTGCAGTTGCAGAGTCTGAAGGCGGACTGCAGTAGCTTAATGAAAATTGCTTGATGGGCCTGATAAAGAGGTAGAAATATCTCAATGCCAACCAGCATAAGTAAAGCAACATTAATATGCCTGATTCATAGAGCACAGGGAAATACGTCTCCTCTTCACATCAGACTGAGATGAGATGAGGTGAGGAACTTGTGAATTGAACTTTCTCGCTCTACCTGCAGGTTCGAGTTGCTGACAGAGAACTGCGAGCCAAAGAAGCCCTTGACGATGGCCATGATGGTATCAGTGACGTATTTTTCGAGGCATGTATCAGCATGCTTCCTGTCTGTGGGGCCGTTAGACACCTACAACAACAACATCATCAGTTCAGGATTCTTAGCACCCACATAGCAAGCACAAATCAGTCACAGATGATCTAAACAGCTCTTTAAGCCTGTATATTATGCCTCACAAATTGCGAGGGAGGGAAACCGAGAGAGAAATAGTTAGTTGGTGTCAATTAACTCACCCTAGCCATGTCTACAAGGAAATTGTCAAAGAGTTTCCAAATGTGATTGCTGGTGTAGATCTCCTTCATCTCCACCTCTGTGTCCACATAGCAGTGGTTCACAAAATTTACGTATGCTATTTTTACCTGCAAAATGTATAAAAACAACAATCAAAAAGGCTTGCTGATGTCACTTACAAAACTGTCTACAGTTTTAATAGTTTTTTTGGACATGGCACAACCATGTTTTGTTTTTTTTTGCAATGCATTGAAGTATCTTAGAGTACCAGGTACTTTGTGATCATTCAGTACTTTGGTATACTGTGGCCTTAAAAAAAAAAATATATATATATATTTAAAATTTAAAAACGTTAGTTTTTTCTTCAAACCTAATTTTTGAAAATTATTACAATCAAATGTTTTAAATGTGTAGCCAAAAATATATATATTCACTAACGTTCAAATGTTTTTAAAAGAGGTTTCTTATTCTCACAAAGGCTGCATTTTTTTAAATACAAAATATAGGAAAAATAGTAATATTGTTAAAAGATAAAAATTATAATAACAATAATGGTTTTCTACTTTATTATATTTGAAAAAAAAAATTCTTTGTCACATTCAGAAATAATTCTAATATGCTGATTTTGTGCTCAAGAAAAATTTCTTATTATCAATGTTAAAAATGGTGATATTTTGTGTGAACTGTAATACGTTTTTTCAGGATTCTTTGATGAACAAAAGAAAGTTCAAAAGAACAGAATTAATTTGAGATCGAAATCTTTTGTTATATTCTTAAAGTCTTTACTGTCAATTAT
Source organism: Barbus barbus (assembly GCF_936440315.1). Classification (NCBI taxonomy): domain Eukaryota; kingdom Metazoa; phylum Chordata; class Actinopteri; order Cypriniformes; family Cyprinidae; genus Barbus; species Barbus barbus. The sequence goes on from NC_136750.1 coordinate 22,123,983, forward strand.
GACCAATTTAACGCATCCTAGCTGAACAAAAGCATTAATTTCTTTAAAAAATTACTGACTCCAAACTTATGAATAGTAGGGCATTTTGTCTACGGATTATCAAAGCACTGTGGTATTTCCATCTGTTGTCCATCCATGGATCAATACTGTACATGTTCTTGAGAGTTTTAACTTTTAACTTGTGATGCACTGTAATAGCATGAGTAAACATTTTGTTCTCCATTATTAGACTAATGCAATTAGATAACTTATAAAAGCATCATTACAACATAATCAACAGCTCTAGCACTTTTCAAATATGCCATGGTGAGCTTTTCAAGAGAACATTGAAGTAGGGTTAATGTTCCATCACCTCTGGAATGCAGCCATCGTACGTGACCACTTTGACAATATCATCAAGCGGCAGAAGCGAGTTGCACTTGAGCTCTGTATCAACGTTCTTGCCCTCGGTGCAGGCTGCCAGCAGCTCCACCAGGGTGATGTGGTACGCCAGAGCATCATTCTCCTCACGCGGAGACGACATCATATTTTGCAGCACCGGGAAAGAGGCACGGTCATTGTAGAAAACCAACACGTCTTCTCCTCCATTCATCAGCTACGGCCCAAAACAAACACGAAGTCTGATTTAGCTCTACAAATAATAGCTCTATAAATTCACTTTTATCTGAAGGGAAGTCTATATGTACAATTAGTGGAGAGTGATGCAAAAATGAGTATTTTCACATTTACTGATAACCATTATAAATGTATTACATAAATATAAAAAAATATTTTTGATTTTCAAAATATATTATTAATTATAAGTACTTCAAAATATGTGCAAAAATATTATTTTAATATTTTGAGTTTTATAAACATGATACATATGTACATATCTCCATCACACATTAAATTCAAAGTCCTTCTCACCTCATTCATGACTTTGCATTGACATTCCTTCACGTATTTGCCATCGGCTTTCACAATGGTTTGGAGGAAGCACAGGTACTGCACGTGACGGCCGTGGGTCTCGATGCAGTGCACAAAGTGATGCACCACGCGGTCGCTGATCTCACTGCACAGGCGGTAGTTGTTCCTGAAGATGTAGCACATGGTTTTTGCCTCCAGAAGCTGAGAGAAGCAAAGAGAGAATCAAATGAAATGTCATCAGAATTCCCTTTTAACACCAAATAATCTATAATTAATAGAAAGGACGTGTAATGCTCAATAACAGTGTCCTCAGCTGAAATCAACTCAGTGGTGAAACAAACCCCAGGGGTGAGGAAGAGGTTGTGGTGTTTGTGCAGCAGCGCCTGGTTCTGAGGATTATCTCTGCAGAAGTACTGAAGGAAAGTGTGGGCTAGAGACATGATCTCGTCCATCTTTTCGTCCCCCTGAAGACAGAGCAGCAAGAGTTTGGCAGCATAAGGATCTCAATATGACAATCTCCAGGTCTAGATTTATTTTACAACACCATATGATAATGCTATGATATATTACGGTTAAACCCCTTCTGAATTAATGAACAACATTAACTAGTGTCTGGTTGGGGAAATCTATAAAATATTGAACTGATCATATAAGCACTGAAGGAACATCCACTCACCTTCTCATATGGGATCTGAAGGAGGTCTAGCACCACAGTGTGAGCCCCCATGTTCTTCAACAGCCTCTGCTGCTGCACACGAATCTTCTTACCAGGAGAGCAGAGTTTACTGAGACTCAGCAGGATCTACATCAGAAGTACATCACAAGTTTTAAGTTTTACAAGTTTTAAAGTATTTGAGTTCTTCAGTCTCGAAACTTTGAGGAACACTGTATGAAAAAGTTCCCACCTCTTTGACGATTTTGTAGTTGTTGGCTTTGTTGCTGTCTATTTGAGGTTTATTGTTCCCATCCTGCACTGGGCTCAAGATACCTGCTTCCTATAAACCAGAAATTAAGAAATTAAGTGTCTCATAACAGATATCCATTTAACATTTAATTTTATTTCTGCTTCAGTATTATTTTAGAATTTTTTTTTATATATATATATATATATATATATATATAGCTTTTTTTTTTTAGTAGTGGTTTAGTAGTTAAACTTGAATTATTAAAGGTTTTGCCTTTGCAACTAATTTAAATAAAATAAGTTTGTTTTTTAAAACGTTGTTTATATACAGTATTTATATTTAATTGTCAGCTTAATTTCAATTAATAAAATTATTAAAAATGATTACTAAACTAAAAGGATAAAACTTAATGTGAATTATGCTTATTTTATTGCTAATATCAGTAATATAAGTTTATCATAATTTACTAAATATAATGTTGGTCAATCTCTAATTATTAGGACAAAATTATTAGTGAACTAATCTTGTGAGGGTCACAAAATTAATCCATATCAAACATTAACTACTGTATCAAAGTCTTACAAAATAAGATGGTAAATGTATTCTCTTTGCTGTATTCGCAATGCACTGCAAAGAGGAAGCAAATAAGCTGCATTATAATATATATGCTTGCAGTGTTTCTCCAGTAAGTGCGCACCTCCAAATTCTGCTCTTTGTTTTGATTCTCAGCACTGTCTTCATTGCCGTAACCTCCACTCTTTTCAACCCAGAGCTCAGACTTCTCCACTGTCAGCCGCAGCTGGTCCAGACTTGCCTTAATCTTCTTATAATTCTCCACATCCTCCTCAGAAACCAGCAACTGGACCTGCAAAACAAACACCACCATTAATTGGCCATTAGCACCATTAAAACATGTGGTTCTTTCATTAAAACAGAATATTTAAAACCTCTGGTAGTCTCCATACACTGATAAGAAGAACTGATAAGAAGTATGAGTGAGACCTGTTTGAAGGCCTGCAGAACTTCGGCTCTCTGGCTGAAGTGTTTGAAGATGAGCTGAAGAGAGCCGGAGACCAGCGGAGGGTAGTCCTGCATGATGAGGTGAATAAGCACCCGCAGAAACGTCTGACCGCCTTCATCATCGAGGTCCACCGAGTTCCTCTCCTTAGCACTGTGAACACAACAACACAAGATCTGAATCAGTAATGAAGCCAATCCTAACATCAAGTGTTCACATAGAAGTCAAAGACACAGCAGCAAAAAATGGCTAGTTTAATTGTAGGGTCTGAGAGGATTGGAAAAAATGCTCCTGAATGACAGCTATTTAAAATGTGGGCTGGTAAATGACTGAAATATCATTTAGTACAGAGTTTATCGTGTTATATCTTGGGCATTGTTTACAGCTACTTAATGGTGATTTGGTTTATATTTAAGTCATGTTTGTTCATATTGTTGTTTTTAATTCATTCAATCAGAGTAGCACACAGCACAATGCTTCTTTTTATTTTCAGAAAAACTAATTCCAAAAAGTTTAAAATGCCTCTTAAAATATTTTTTTTTAAAAAGGGGGGAAAAGTTTATTTACACTACCGATCAAAATTTAAGGTCCGTAATATTTTGGTTTGCTTAAAAGAAAAAACGTTTATTAAGCAAAAATGCATTAAATTGATCAAAGGTGAATTGATCAAAAGGTATATATTCTTATATTCTTATACAAGAATAGAAATATAGAAATGTATATACATGTAAATATTTTCAAAATATATATGGTATGTGAGTGTATTTATATATACATAATACATATACACAGTACACATACATATATTATGTAAACAAAAACTTATTTTGGATGTGATTAATCGTGATTAATAATTTGACAGCACTAATTAAAACAAAACAATTATTCCAAATTTTAACAATATTTCACAGTATTACTGTATCGACAGTCTGACTTATATTCAATCCATTTTAAAAAAGGCAGTATCGGTGCTGATAGTGATTCAGGTATCAAAATTCAATCATATTTTATACACCAAACAGAAAAAAAAAAAAAAACAACCTTGCAAGAAATCATTCCCTCACCTTCCCGAAAACATATTCTCTGCTTTCTCTGCAATCTCTTCAATGTTTGGTTCTGGAACATACCACAGTAATATTAAAACATACACATACATACCCCTGAAACCAAAAATAAACTAATGAACTGCATGGTGTGGCTGGAAATTAATTTGTATTACTGTATGCCATGAAACTCTCACCAGCCATGACAGGAACTTCTGCCACTGAAGCAGAAGTGTCCAAAGTCTGGTCGCCAAACTCTTTTTTATAGATAGACAGCAGATAGGTGATGCGGTAATCGAGACGCACATTCAGAATGAACTATAAATAGAAAACATTTAATTAAAAAGGATGCCAACATTTAACAGAACCTTCTAAACTTTCTTCAACATGAACTTGAGTTTTGTGATGCATAACTGATAAATTTAGTTCACTGAAATGCAACAGTCTACAAGGGCATCACCTGCAGAATCTCAATAATCCTGAGCTTGGTGTCCATCACCATGACGTTCTCGTTGTCAGGGAGACAGATTTGCTTTCCGTGGATTGGCTGAGCATCATGGAGACAGTGGGGCATCATCAGGCCTCTGCTCAGAACCATCTGAGTCACCATCTCACCCACACCGTGGATGGTACGCATGACATTATTACCTACACAAACACAGCCTGAAGTGTTACACGGCTTCAAGGACAAGCAGCAATTATCTTGCAAAACAAACACTGAAGCAGCAAACACTGAAGACAGCTTTAAAATGGTCTCTCTCACCTCCCTCAGGGCTCTTGTTGAGTTTGAACATAAATGTGGAAGTGGGTTGGATAATGTCCAGGATGGCCAGCAGGGTGCGCGTGAGGCAAAGCAGCTCATTAAAGCTGTAGAAGCCAAAGTAGACCAGGTTACGTGCCAGGTGGACCACCTGTTTGAATGACAGAAAGAGGAAAAGCCATTAAAATTGTTACACATAAAAGTGTTAGAGACTGAATCATTAGTATTCTGGTAGAGCTAATGCAGTCAATCTGCTCTCCTCTGTCCTCTGGACACATCACATAATACGCTCCAAAAAAAACAAAACATCAAACTTGGCACACAAATACAAAAAAATACAAAAAACAGACACACGAGCATGAAGCACAACATTAATGAGTTTCAAGCTCCATGTGACTGATTCACTAAAAAGAACTGGCTCATAAGGACTACACTATTTGCACGTTATGTTTTTGATGCACTACAAAGAACCGATTCAATTGTTTGGAATCAGTTTGACTTTCGGAATAGATTGGTGTGCTGTATTTTTTTTAATTCACTAAAAGAATCATTCACTCAGGAATCGGTTGGACTATACCAGTCAGGCTGTATGGATGAATTTGATTCACTACAATACATTTCACTAAATAGAACCAAACCTTTAGAGTCATTCAATCAGGAATTGGTTGGACTACACTAGTCACGGTTAAAAGATGGATATGATTCATTAAAAAGCAGCTAATCGTGGTGATTAGTTCAAGAATTGGACTATATTTTTGGCACTGCATGGTTTTGATTCACTACAAAAGAACCAACTAATTTGAGTCAATTGTTCAGGAATTGTTGTACAACACTGTTTGCACAGTATGAATAGATTTGATTTACTAAAAAAAAAACAGCTTATAAGGGATATTAATTTGGTAATTGAACTACACTGGTTGTTCTGTATGTTTTTGATTCACTAAGTAAACCATTCATTCAGGAATCAACTGGAGTACAGCAGTCACATTGTATGGATGGATTTGATTCCCTACAATACATTTTATGGTGCGAGAATCAGACAACATTTGTCGTGCTGTGTTTTTGATTCACTAAATAGAACCAAATCTTTAGAGCCATTTACTCAGGAATTGGTTGGGCTGCACCAGTCACGCTTAAAGGATGGACATGATTAATTAAAAAGCAGCTAATCATGGTGATTAGTTCAAAAAAATTTATTCACTACAAAGAACCAACTCATTTGAGCCAATTGTTCAGGTATTGGATGTACTACACTGTATAAACTGTATGAATAGATTTGATTAACTAAAAAAAAAACAGATTATAAGGGTCATTAATTCAGGAATTGGACAACACTGGTTGTTCTGTATGTTTTTAATGCACCAAGTAGAACCGTTTGTTCAGAAATCAACTGGAGTACAACAGTCACATTGTATGGATGGATTTGATTTGTTAAAAAACAGATTATACTCTAAGAATCATAGGTTTGGAAACTGAACTACACTGTTTGCTCTGTATGATTCTGATTCTCTACAAAGAACCAACTCTTTTGCTTGGGAAACAGTTGGACCATATGCTGTATGGATAGATTTGAATAATCAAATTTATTTGGCAATCAGACTACACTGGTTGTGCTGTGATTTGAGTCATTAAATAGAACCTACTCCATTGTATCAATGGATTTGATTCACTAAAAAAGCAGCTTATAAGAGTCATTAGTTCAGGAGCTAGACTACACAGTTTGCGCTGTAAGGATAAATTTGATTTACAAAAAAAAACAAAAAAAACATCTCTTTAATGTCATTATATGAATATATAAAATAACTTAAAAATATATATTTCAGGGTATTTAAGGTGCTCTGTTCACATTGATGGAAGATTGCATGTGTGAAGCGTTAATGGACCCAAACATCGTCTCACCTCAAGGGTCATTTCATTCTTCTCTCTGTCTCCAAAGGGATCAGGCTGACTGACCACATCTTTGAGATATTCATCCACAAAATGCATAGTAGGGGCAAACTTTCTCTTCATATCCTCTCTGGATGTGTCTCTGAATTCATAGTCATACCTGTGCACCAAATTTACATTCAGACAAGCCAAACAACACAAAGCAGTCAAAATAAAGCCATATAATACTAGAAGCACCAGTGGAAAAGAGTGGTTCCCATCTTACTCATTGACAGAGATCTTGGAGGGTATCTCAGTCCAGAGACGCGCATAGCGAACAGGAACCACGGCCTCCTGCGGGTCGCGGTCCACATGCATGTGCAACATTAGACGACAAAATGAGGCACGCAGGTTGTAAGGTAAGCAGTCATCAAACATGCAGCGGAGGATTAGATCTATTGGCAGCTGATTAGAAATCTGATTGATGGCTAGATACTGCCGGTCCAGGCACATTTTAGCGAAAAGATTGAGTTGACACCTGAGAATGGATAGACAATCGTATGTACAACAATTTAAAATAATCAAAGACCCTGCTTAGAAGATAAAATAATAGAATAAAAAAAATAATAAAATAAAAAAACTAAATAAAATGTCTTCCAAAGATGTGATTGAACTCTCACCTGTAGTAGGTAATGATGTCAACGTCCGATTTTTGTCTATCCTTGGCATCCTGAGCCAGGTGGCGGATGGACTTTCCATGAGGCTCTTTGTGGTTATCAATCCAGTATAGCCATACCTCTTCATCATCACCATCCTCCAGGAGTAAAGATGACTCCAGAGAGGTCTCTGTGTGTGGTATCAGTCTAAGAAAAGACAAACCCAGTCAAACAGTATATCTTAACATAAATGCAAAATTACCTTGTCACTAATAGAGTTATTAGAGTTTCATCCCATAATTTTGTGTCATTGTCATATAGCTAATCTCAGCAGGCAGCACAGAGCAGATCTCACTTGGTCTGGATGAGGATGTCTGCGTTGGTGGGGTTCAGCATGAATTTGCAGATCAGCTCCTGAGTGACAGGAATGGCTGTTTTGTTGGAGACGCACAGGTCAGACAAATAATCCAGAAACCTAGGGAAAAATGCACAATAATATATGTAATTTATTTTGAGACCACCTCTAACCAATGTGAAAACAGCACTTGTATCAAATGCAAGAATCACAACTGAACGTACACTACTGTTCAAAAGTATCAGATTTCTCTTTTTTTAAATAAATGAATATTTTTATTCAGCAAGGATGCATTACATTTATCAAGACTTTCACAATGTTACAAAAGATTTAAGATTTTCTTTTAACTATCTATTCAATCACAGAATCCTGAGAATAAATGTATCACTGTTTCCCAAAAAATATTTTGCAGCACAACAGTTTTCAACACCAATAATAAAAATGTTTCTTGAGCAGCAAATCAGCATATTAGAATGATTTCTGAAGGATTGTGTGACACTGAAGACTGGAGTAATGATGCTGAAAATTCAGCTCTGCCATCACAGGAATTAATTATATTTTAAAACATAAAAACAAAAATGTTATTTTAAATTGTAATATTTCATAACATAACTAATTGTGAATCTAAATGGTATTAATATGACAAATAAGAATCTCATTAGGAAAAAAATTGTTTAAAGATCACTTGTTTGATCCCAATAAATTGGTTCCAAATTACAAAATCCATTCATTCTCCTTAAATGTTTCATTAGTTCCTCTAGCATTTTCTGCCGGTACTGGTTAGTGCCAAACATTTGAATGGGTGTCTAAATCTCTGGGTCAGACCTGGGCTCTCGGTTCCTGCGCAGAAGTTTGACAAAGGTCTCAATCTCACGTGCAGTGATGTGTTTCTCTAACAGCTTGCGGTTGTTGTGCAGAAGAGCAGTGATTGTATCTTCGGCCAGGATCTCATAGCCGATTTGAGCCTGCATGACAGAAAAATTCTTGGCTATGTACTCCTGTGGGAAAGAGGACATGCGCATTAGTCTAATGAACAACCCCAATAATTCAAACTGATAATTGAAGATGTTCCTTGCCTGATTCTTGCGGTAATCTTGTTGGGAATGGCGCAGAATTCTGTAACACAGTTGTAGCATGTACTTAAACTGAGCATTGCGCTGCTCCCCCATATCCTCCAGCTTCGGCATGGATGAGTCTTTAGCCTCAGAAAATGGGGCTTTAAGAATTCCAAAGATCTGCAAACATAAAAATTACAGTCAGAAATTTGCTGTGCAATCTACGATTCTTAAAGAATCAACTTCAGATTACTGGTCGAGCAAACCTGTGCTAGGATGTTTTGCTCTCTCATGAGTTTCTGCCTCTCTCTGTTGGGGTTCGAGGTGACCACAGACAGCACGTCCTGTCCGTTGTTCGGCACATCGCACACAAAGATGATCAAATCCTCCAAAAGCTTAATAGTAAACCTAAACGTAAAAACGCAAGAGTACGTATGTTTTTAAAACTATAAATGCATATTAGTGATCTAATTTTACTTCCTTGGCTTGAAAGTGACTTCTGTGTGAGCTGTGCTTCATACATTTCTATGCTATTGACAATGGACAATGCTAGTGTGCAAAAAATAAAAAAATAAAATAATAAAAAATAAAATAGGTCCATTGTGACCACACCTTAAGAAATTCAAAGGTCTGCAGAAAGTGTGACGTATACCTGCGTTCATTTGCTATTGCGAAGTTGCTGAACCTCAAAAAATGCACAAACGACTCCAAGACCTTGTTGGCATCATTGGCAAAGTCCAAATCTCTGACTTCTGACATGGGGACAGAATTAATGGAGAACGCCTCCTTGTCCTCCTTCATGTGGCAGGTGCCGATCTGTTCAAATAAACAGAGAAATTACATAAGCTTTCACTTGCAGGACAAATTTTTCTTCAAATAAAAATAAAGGAAATAGAAATACCCTGAGCATAACAGGTCGTTCCTCCTCAACATCAATGGGAATGTTAGTACTGGTCACCCAAGTGTTTGTGCACAAGTTCCTGAGCCTCACATACGAGTTCCTTAAAAAAGGAAGGTACATATTTTCAAGGAATCAAGTTCAAGTTGAGCTTTATTGTCATTCCGCTACATGTGGGGACATACAGTGGAACGAAATGTCGTGCCTCGCAGGACCACGGTGCTACATAAATACAACAAAGTATTTACCCTATACAAACTAAAAAATAGAATATAAAAAATACAAACTATACGAATGCTTCACAAATACTGTACATGTGCAAAGAGAAACATTTTGAGTCAAGCAGCTGGTTGGGGAACAGAGCAGGATGATTTGTAGTGCCTGAGCATGTAAACATACATATATTGCTGAGTCTTTTGTGGGATTGTGTACACGCAGCAGTGTGTGTAAAGTGTCTAGTGCACATAGAGGAGAGTGTGTTACTACAGGTGGTTTGTACAGGCCCACTCACCTGTGTGTAGCACACTTTGAATTGCACAAAAAAAAAAAAGTTTTTTCTTTGGTGTGGTAAGGTTGGGGGGGGGGGTCCATGTTTCAGCAGGTAGGGGTTTGCATGGGGTTTCAGAGGGGGGCGGGGTGGTTTGAGTTCAGGGCTCTCACAGCCTGGGGGAAAAAGCTGTCAACTAACCTCTAAAAGCACTTCATCATGATTGGAGTCAGTGCTATGGGACGGTAGTCATTTAGACAGGTCACAGGTGATTTCTTTGGTACCGGTATGATTGTTGTGGATTTGAAACACGTGGGGACGACTGCCTGGCTCAGCGAGGTGTTGAAGATATCTGTTAGGACATCTGTCAGCTGTGCAGCACAGTCTCTCAGAACACGGCCAGGTATGTTGTCAGGACCCGCAGCCTTGCGTGGGTTAATCCTAGACAGGGTCTTCCTTACGTCGGCTGGAGACAGACAGAGCGCCCGGTCGTTGGGAGGTGTGGGCAGTTTGTGCAGGGGTGTCATTCTGCATTTCAAACCGTGAATAAAAGTGGTTGAGTGCATCGGGGAGGGATGTGTCCTCATCACAGGCCTGTGGCGGGGGCTTGTAGTCAGTGATGGTCTGAATGGCTTGCCACAGGCTCCGTGTGTCTCTGCTGTCTGTGAAGTGATTGTTGATTTTTTGAGCATATGACCGTTTTGCATTTTTAATGCCACAGGACAGACTGGCTCTTGCTGTTTTGAGGGCTGCTTTATCTCCTGATCTGAATGCTTCATCTCTGGTCTTTAGCAGCCCACAAACCTCTGCTGTCAAATCAAACCCATGACCTTGCGATTGTTGGCATCATACTGAATTTTCAGCTACAGGAAATACCCAACAGTACATTTGGCATAGTGTGGACTCCTATCCCATCGACAGCACTTAATGGGGACTTGAATAAAAACTAATCTGGACAAATGGTTTCATAAGTATATTTTAAAATCTAAATGGTTGCTCTAAAAAGGCTTCGTGAGCACTTGAATACATTGGAAGCACTTGTTCTACAATCATTACTCTGATTCAAACCCTTACTGCTGCGTTTTCACACCTACATCTCTTAGCTTGCACTTCTAGCCAATTTTGGTGCTAATTTGGAGCTTGTCTCTTTAGGGTGGATTGCTTGTACCGTTCCCCTGGGTTTGTTAACCACATAAGTGTTTTTCATTGTAATTTCATGTTTTCATGATTGAAAGTCATTTTAGTGTACAGGAACTAACCTGGGTACTAGGCAGTCTGCCCTCTGTAAGGTGGTGGCGTCCAGTTCAAATAGAGAGGCAATGTCATTGCTGAGGGGCACTGCAAGAAGGCTGTAGGGGATCTTTTCAGCCAGCCACTTCTTTTTATAGTACACAGTTTCTGCGTTGGTCTGAGGTTTGCACAGAGAGACAAGGGAAGGTCACATTGGTGTATAAAAAACCCACATGACAACGCAAGTAACACCAAGTCTACATGTACTGTAACATTATTACTAGTTTTAAATACCAGTTTGCACTTATGGGTTACTGTATGTAACATGTTCCTGAATTTTTCTATTTTCTTTCATTATTTGAAAAATTAAATGATATTGAGAAATATTCATGGTGAAACCACAAACCAAGGTTATTATTGTATTATATTAACTAAAATTTGAAAGTAAAGTAAAACATTGTTTTTTACATCAATATTGATGCTATTAAAATAGGAAAAATCTTAAATGTATTATATTTTAGCCAGTTGACAAGGAACTGTTTTTCATTTTCATTGATGTACTAAAATAAACTAAAACTTAAATATTTTTTTTTATAAAACAACAGACATTAAAAACAAAAACTAACAGAAATGACAAACACAACAAAATGACTGAATGGAATTAAAATGGAAAACAAAAATAAACTAATTTAAATGACTAATAAAAACTAAAATAGTATCTCAATAATAGTAAATACAAACTGTCACCACTCAATAATAAAATAAAATATTTATAGTAGTGCAGTTCCAATGGAGGTCTATGGAGCAGAGCATTTAAAAGCAGAAATAGGCAACTTTTATTTTTGTTAAACCTCTTTGCTGGCAATGGCATTACAAAGTCATAACAGGATTCAAAGGCTGCATACGACAAAACAAGATTGCAAACAATTTGACCACACTAATCTCATGTTGAAACTTACAATGTTCATGTCACACCATAAAAGAGTGTGTTTAAACATTGGTTGTGCACTACTGTAAAAATATTTTTGCTTGTTTTTAAAAACCTGGAAACTTTTCATCGACAGTATTGAACCTGCAATTCCTACAATGGCCACAGCCCAAAAAAATCCAGAGAAAAACGCAGAGGTCATCTACAGTGAGGATATTATGCAGGACTGCATCTGTGGCACAGACTGTTTTCACTGGAGCTTTTTGATGGAGGGCTATTTGGAGAGCAGCATTATAAATTCTCCTCTGCTCTGACTCTCTGCAGCTCCTCTGACTCACTCCTCCACTGAAGCAGACGGCACGTCTGCCTGACTCTCACGGGGCACCCCCAGATTCAGACATTATGTAAGGAGCCCCCTCTGCGAGTGTGCGTGCGTGAGTGTGTTTGTCTGTGAGGCTGCTGAAGCAGAATGCTAATACAGCGGAAAGGTGCAGTGAGAGATACAGGCGGAAGAAAAAAAATCTCTGGAGAGTAGGAGGACGGTAGTTGTGCGAGTCTGTCTGTTGCAGCGTGAAGGAGGGGAGAGAAGCAGATTACGTAATAGCGAAGTTGTGCAGGAGAGTTGGGCTGAGCCGCAATGCTGTGTAGACGAGACAGAACGGGTTCTGTTTACTTCAGTAGAGCGAGTCAGACACAAAACGTAAAATACAGTTCAACACAATCAGCAAATGTTGTTCAAACTTCTGTCACATTGTGTGGTGACTGTGGGGGGAAAGGGTGTGTGTATTCTGAAGATAATAATAATCTTCTGTGGAACTCTCGGAGTCTGACTTACCTCGTTTTTGGTGCCGATACTGTCGGTACGATCTTTGAAATCAGGATTCACCTGAAACAGAAGCAGAAGTGTTCATGAAGGGCTTATGGAATACACACAGACACAAAGAGGGGTTGTTTAATAATTTTGATCTTGGACAATAACCCCTCTGTCTGCCTTGTGCACAGTGGATGGCTGAGACTGATTCTGCACCACTGTGACAATAACATTGAGAAGGCTGCCACCTGCAGCCCATCTTCTGCACTTTTAAAAGTATAACAAAATAATGATACACTTCTCCAAAAGAACATTTTACTGTTCAGAGGTAAATCTTAGTTTAGAATACTTAATAATAATGTTACATTTTATATAGCGCTTTTCTGGGTACTCAAAGCACTTTACATGGAAGGGGGGAATCTCCTCATCCACCACCAATGTGCAGCATCCACCTGAATGATGCGACAGCAGCACGCCCACCACACACACCAGCTTACTGGTGGAGAGGAGACAGAGTGATGCAGCCAATCAGTGTATGGGGATGATTAGGAGGCCATGATGGTTAGAGGCCAATGGGCAAATTTGGCCAGGATGCTTGACTATAAAAATTACATGTATTCTACTATTCAAAAGTTTGGGATTGTTAAGATTGTTTTGGAAAAAAAGGGGCATTTATTTGATCAGGAATACAGTAAAAACAGCAGTATTGTAAATATTATTATAAATAAAATATTAAAATAAAAATGGTAATTTATCCTAAAACAAAATCTATTCCTTTGATGGTAAAGCTGCATTTTCGACAGCCATTACTCCAGATTTCAGTGTCACATCATTTTAATGCAGATTGGTGTTCATTAATGCATAATGATGGTAATAAAGCAGCTGTGCTACTTAATATTTGTGTCATAACTCTGATGCATTTAAAATTACAAATTCTTTGTAACAGTGTAAAAGTACGGTCCCTTTCGATCAATTTAATGTTTTTGCTGAATTAAAGTAACAAAAAAAAAAAAAAGTATTGACCTTAAATGTGGCAAACACTACTGTTTAAGTTTAAGTATTCATTTCGTCTCAGATGTTTCTCCAAAATTGAGACTACTGTTGACATTCAGTACAAATACAGAGCTCTGGACCCTTTTCACAGTCTGTGATGACACATTTCCACTTAACATTGCAAATCTACCAAAGCATTTTTATTTTTTTTATTACTGTACATTTATAACCCTATACTTTGTGTTTTCTTACCTTGGCATTATATTACAAAAAACGTGTTAAAGGTTTAGTTCACCCAAAAATGGTGAACTAAACTTCACTTAAATTAAAATTCTTTCATTAATTACTCACCCCCATGTCGTTTCAAACCCATAAAACCTCCGTTCATCTTTGGAACACAAATTAAGATATTTTTTATGGAATCTGGGAGCTGTCTGACCCTCCCATAGACAGCAAAACAACTGAAATGGTAACATCAGGGGTTCGACCGTAATTTTACGAAGCTGCGAGAATACTTTTATTGCCCAAAAGAAAAAAAAAAAAAAAAAGACGACTTTATTCAACAATTCATCTCCTCCACGTCACCCTAGTGCCATTTTGGATAGTATCCGCTGGACGGAAATATATGTACGCTACTCTGTGTCAGCTCAGCTGTGTCAAGCGGATACGTTGTTTTCGTTCAGATCAAATCACAACAACGTAGGAAACATATCCGGCGTGACGCAGCTAACACAGAACAGCATTCTCTGTTTACGTCCAGCGGATACTCTCCAAAATGGCGCTAGGGTGACGCGGAGGAGTCGAATTGTTGAATAAAGTCGTTATTTTCTTTCTTTCGCGCTATAAAAGTATTCTCGTAGCTTCATAAAATTACGGTTGAACCCCTGTTGTCAAATGGAGTATTTTATTATTCTGGACTTGGGAACATTTCAGTTGTTTTGTTGTCTATGGGAGGGTCAGACAGCTCTCAGATTCCATCAAAAGTATCTTAATTTGTGTTCTGAAAATGAACGAAGGTCTTACAAGTTTGGAATGACATGAGGGTGAGTGATTAATGACAGAATTTTCATTTTTGGGTGAACTAACCCTTTAACACTGCTGCTTGAGTGTTTCTAAAACAATGGCTGAGGAAGTGATGGCAAATCTGAATTCTTTTTCTCTTCTGAGCAACATAATCTCTCAATTGTTTTTTCCTCTTTTGGAAAGTCGTAGAAATGCTATTGTGGATTTTTTTCATATTTGTTGGGATGACTTCCACTTCTGGGAACCCTGGAAATGGGAAGAGTGTCCATAAAATTATTTGGAATATTAAAGTTCAGATAATTTGGTGTTGGGAGAGTTTGATGAGAAATGTTTGAGTTGATATTAAGATCTCCTTAGACTCCTTGCCATCTACAAGAAACAATAGAGATTTCAGAAAGAAGTGCTAATGCATTCTGACATTCTTCTGATATCAGCATTCAGATAATATGTTATTGGCACACTGGTGTGTTTACTTCTCTAGGAAAAGCTTCATGCATGCAGCATGCAAATAGATGTAAACCACAGGCATTCACACAAACCACAACATGTCAAACCATATAGTAAACAGCTCTTTAACCATGACTAAATAATGCAAAACAGGCAGAGGGAAAAACTGGATGAGTTTCAGGGAAGGACTAAACAATGTAGACATGGAATGCACACCTCAGCTGCAAGGTAGTGTCCTGTGGCAAGGTGTTTGAAGCGAAACAGGCTGTTCCAATGGGCAGCTCCTCCTCTGCAGGGATCATAGTGGACAACCTGAAGCACACAGGACAGGATAAGAGACTCCAGATTAATTCTGTACTGCATGGTATTGTTCTAACTTCTGAATAAGAACATATAAACCATAAAATGTTATGATTACACTAAGTTTGTGAACAAGAAAAACATACATACCTCCACTTCCCATAGTGCTTTTGAACTGGTGGCGGAGGTTGCTGATTGGCGGAGAGTGGTTCTTAAGAAGACATACTGCTGCTTTTTGTACTCATCACAAGTAAGAAACTTTTCTTGCTCGGCATGAAACAACCTCACCACATCCCCCTGAGTGAAAGAGACAAATGATTAGAGAGATATTATAAACCACATTCAACACAAAACTAACCTAAATCTATACATCACTCTCCACATATGTAATAAACCACAACATAAGACTCACCCCTTTTAATACGTCATCTCTGTATTCACTGAATTTCATGAACAGAGTGACCTTCCAACTGGTGTTGCAGTTCAAAGCGTTAACCTGACAGACCGGAAATACAAAACACACATCTTTATTTCCATTACTTTTTCATGACCTTTCTTTTTATTTCCATTTATTTGTGACGGATTCATTGAAAAGAACCAACACAAATCTCACAAATGAAACATTTCCACAGCTTTGTTATAGAAACTTATTGACTTATGACTTATTGATTTAGAACATTTGATCAACTTTCATGATTTTTCCAAGCCTGGAATCCAAAATTTCCCGCACATTTCCAGGTTTTCCACCACCATGGGAACCAGGTAATTAATAAAGTGCATCAGAAGCTGTGATTCATCATATGATCTCATTAACAGTGCTGTTGAGAACACATCTGGTGTCTGACCTCTTTGCAGCCGCGATTATCCAAGAGTTCGATGTTGCTGGCATGGAGAGGCTGCCCTGCGTTTACAGGCATTAGAACCACTTTATCTCCAACCACCACCTACAAACACATACACATATATAACACTGCATTCAACCTCAGAGGTTTCTGTTGTTTCTCCATTTCAACAATAAAAGAAACCAAATGACATCACATCCTGTGACATGCATAGTTTGGAAACTGGTGTTTTAGACACATTTATACCTGACCCCATGAAATCTGTAAGCATGCCTTTTTTTATGCTAGCATATTAAGTAAGGAGGAGTCAACTGTGTTAAAAGTGAATAAAAACAATGCCACGGATCATAAATTCAATAGAATCAATTATTTAATTCCATTAATTTTATAATAATTGATTAAATAAGCATTTGTACGTTAATAAAGTCGTTCATATGTAAATTATTTACATTTTAGATGCTGTCAATACGTCAATATCGCATGTTTTCATGACGTGCATGCTAATGAAAGTAAATTCACATGTGGTAGAACCACACTTTAAAAAAAGAAAATACTGAAATAACATTAAAATACTTTAGCTAGGGTTAGGTTTAGGATATGAAGGATAAAAAAATAACTTAATTGAGTTAACCGAGCAATGAAAATTTGTAAATTACAGTGACAATGAATGAAGAACAAACTATTTGTACATCAGCTATTAATGTATTACCAATGCAGAGACTACTGTTTATACTATGAATTAACTATGGATTGATTTATACATACTTTATTACTGTGTTCACATAATAATGGTGCCAACAAAATAAAGGCCATGGGATATTAAGAAAAGTATATTGTCAAAGGGGAAAGAAAACTGCACTTGTCAAGCCATTTCATGGGGTCGTTAAATAGCAGATACTAATGACAGAGAAAAATAACAGAACTTGTTTATACTCACACATATATAATATCCATTGCATGCTTAAAGAACTAGTGTAAATGCACAGTTTGTGAGTGAAGTGTTTCTCTATACATAACAGCACACACAACTAATTTCACTCAGAACTCAAGCCACTGACGTCAACAGTGAATCTGAACCTGTATGGATGCCATTTAATAATTCTATTCTGATCTGGAAACTATTTGCATACTAGAGCTGATTGTATTGGAATTTATTTTAATAGTTCAGGCCTGAAAGAAAAAAACCAAGACTGTAACAGGCAGTTAGGGTTGCATGTCACATGCATGTTAGCATGCTGCATACTTCTCTGTGTAAACACACACACACACACACACACACTGCATGCGCCAAATATATTATATACCTTGACGATTCAGTTGCTGAGATGAAAACAAGAGGAGAGACCAGATGAGTTAACAAAACAAAATGTTAATATAATGATGAGAGGTTATTAGCTTTTTTTAAATGGGTAAATGACCCATTACCAATGCTGCAGTCATTTCTTCACTGCATGTTTAAAAAAAGAAAAATATGATAAAAGTCAGAACCTAAACACAGTGATTGTTTCTGAAGTGTTTGTTGTGTTAGTGGAGTGAAGCCTACATTGTCTCCTTCGCTGCGTAGCTTCCAAAAAGGCTGGATGTAGAACCAGGAGCCCTCATTTCCTGAAGGGTCCAGAGATACACGCATGGCATTCTTCTCTAGCAGGGCCGGAAGACGCTTATTCACTGTCAGGTACTTATTACTCTTAATATGGAGAAGCTGAAAATATAAGGACAGCTTACTGTATTAAATATACTGTACCACATATACATTATCATTCAAAAAATTTGGGGTCTATAGGATTTTTTTAATGTATTAAACTGATCAAAAGTGACAGCAAAGACATTTATATATTACCAAAAAATCTATTTTAAATTAATGCTGTTCTTTTGAAATTTCTATTCATTCAATAATCCTGAAAAAAATTTCACTGTTTCCACAAAAATATTAATATTACACATTTCTTTAGCACCAAATCAGCATATTAGAATGATTAAAATTAAAATAAGATGCAAACATGGACCAGTCATAATTAAAAAGTGAACAGTCTGGCTCTGTGAGACTATAATCTGACACTAAACTGAAACTTTCAGTTTATTATCAGATGCTAGACATACATAGCAAGACATGTTTGAATTTCGAAACATGTCTTTGGAAGTAAAACAAGGCCACACACACACACACACACGAATTTCAGTCAAGTCAGTAGCCTTGAAAGCAACTGCAAAACTCAAACGAAGAGGCCTGTGTTGGGTCTAATATGTTTGGCAAAATGTCGGCAACCATGGTTTTTGTATAAGCCCATAGAAACACTTAAATTAAAGTGACCAATCAAACAGGCATTTCTTTCTATCGGTTCTGGAGCCGTATATCACCCACGCTGTCAAACGCCTCTTTGGCCCTTGAGTGGGGCACTGGCAGCCTTGGCAACAGTGTGAAAACAAACAGAATGTTCTTGATGTCCAACCAAAAGTATAAAAAAAACATTTGTTGATAAGAAGAGGGAAGCTTGACTGTACCTGTATAACCCGACTATATTTGACAACCTCTCCCAGCAATTTCTTGTTCTCAGTGTCATTTTGTTTCTGCTCCAGTTCCGCTGCATGCTGCAAAACATAGTAGAAAATACAGAAAACTATAATTAGCAACCCCAAAATGTCTAGTAGTAGAATTCTATTGCATAATCAGTGATGTTAAAGAACTAAGAAGCATATACTGTCAGCATGCAGTGTTATAAGGGCACCTGTAATTTCTTGAAGAGATCTCCCTGTGTGTTGTTCCCATGTTTACCCTGTTTCGCCTTCCAGAACTGTCTCTGTGCAGAGTACCTATTCATAGGACACACCTTGAAGAGACAATCTAGACAACAAAAAGAAAAACAATTCTATTAGGTGCTTTATATAAATATTTCTTAACTTATTTCTATATAATATTATTTGTGTGCATATACATTTCTAATTATATTATATTATATATTAACAATACATATTTTTAAAAATATATAATATAAATAAAAGGCATTGTAAGCGACTGTAACATTTTGAAATTTGACAGACTGTGTCTGAGTTAAATAAAAGGACAGCACTGACAAACACAAGTCTGTCATTTTTACTCGCAAACCAAACAGATCCAGGATTTCTCCTTGATGTGAATGTACTGTGCACAAACAAAATAGTTTGAAGACGACAAACTCAAATACACTTCCTCAAAAGTCCATTTTGGCAAAGTGACAACTGAGCAAATCCAACAGAGTCAGAGTTTATTTGCTAACCGAGCAAAGAACATATATTACATTTAGAAAGACCTTCAGGGAACCACTAAAATGTGTCTACACCAGTGTAAAGGTCTGATTAAAAAAGATTTAAGAACATTTCATATAGAATAAGATCTCTAACTTGGACTATATACATAATTACTGACATTCAGATTACATGAGTTACTGCATAAAGGTAGTCACATTTACCATTATTCAGAATTTTTTTGCAGGCTACATCCAGTCAAAGGATTCCAAGTGATTGGGAATTTCACATTAAGGTGAAACATGTTCCCACAGATTTCAAAACGTGATTTGACGTGTTGACCAACAGAAAGATGCTTGGTTTGAAAGTGACTTGTGCGCTTTATATATTGCTACACTACTGACAACAGACAATGCTAATTTTAACCTGCAAAATTGTGTTTATTATTTTATTTTACCATTATATTAATTTTTCAGTGAACTTTTACTTCAAAAAAAATCACAAGAGTACACAAAAAGCACAAGTTATCACATGGGCGTAGTGTTCAAAAGCGCAGGAAGCTTGTATTGACTTGTAGTGAACATCCCTTTGGAACTAGTGTTTCAACAAAGCCCTCCAACACAAGAGGAAGATAAGAGTTTACAGTTGGTGCTATTTCGGATTGTCCAAATTGCACTTGAGGAACAACACTGTTTATCCACCTCAGCTTACAATTCTAGTCATTAGGCAACAGCCAGGCACCCTACTGAGATCTCATTATAAAGCTGAAGACGTGGCGCTCTGACAGACTGCGTGGCCTTGGCAAGAGCAAAAATTCAGTGTGTAGGAGGCTGTTACTGCTCAAGGGCCGAGTAATTAATCAGTGGCTGAGCAGGTGTTAAGAAACACACACACAGAGAAAACTACAGCTACATATTTACGTTGCCGGTGTTGGGACTTCTTTTGCCTGACACTTTTTGTTGGAACTACAATGCTGGGAAGTAACTAAGCAAAAGTAGCGGTGCTAACTTAACTACATTTGTCTTTAGCTTGTAGCTCAAGTTTTTAAAACAGCGTAACAAGCTTCTTTTTCCACCGACTAGTGTAGTAGCTTGTAGCATACAGTAGCTATAGCTTGACTGTAGTTTAACTACATTAAATTATGAGTATGTTGTAGCTTCATAAGCTGATTTCAAATTAGCTCCCAACACTGTTATATCCATTACAACAGTCCATTGGCTAATAATAGAGCTAATATGTTAGCATTGGGCCATTTAGTGTGATGAATCTTGTCGGACTGACTCACCTCGGAATTTTTTCGGTGGGTTTGTAAGATCCCCAGCCTCTGGATGCACAACACATCGGTCATCCACCAACCTGAAGGGACAAAATATATCTTATGTGAATTTATACATTGAAGGATTTAGTACAGTGTCAAAGACATTCTCAAAAACATGAGAATTTTCATTCAATTAGACTTAGACTTTGTTCAGACAAACAGCAAACTTCAGATATCTTAATATATATAAATTTAATTTGTGACCTTACAGAGGACAAGTGGTTTGGAAAATGGATAGAAATATAATAAATGTTTCATGAACACCAAATCTGCATATTACAATGATTTTTCTGAATGTTACACTAAAGACCAAAACAAATCAGCTTAACTATCACAGGAATAAATTAAACTTTATAGTTTTTTTTTTTTTTTTTTTTTTTAAATAGAATTTGTGTTTTAAAAATTTAACAAAAAAAAAATAGAAAAGTTATTTTACATTGTAATAAACGCCACAATTGTTCTGTTTTTATTGTATATCAATGGCATGCAGCCTTGGTAAGCATAAGAGTCTTTTCAAAAACATTTAAAAAATCTTACCCCAAACTTTTAAATGGTTGCTCGCCGTGAAAAACGAGTATTATGCAAATCCTGCACGCCTTAGTGGAATTTGACTGGTCGACACAATGCTGTTACAATGTTTGGGGAAATAATATTGTCTAAAGCTGTGTTCAAATACACAGATTTTTGCTCACTTTTTGCTTGTATAACTAACCATGGGATATTCAGTATGTTTGTATTTATTATACATACACACAATATGCATTTATTAGAAAAAGTTTTAGTCAGTTATATTCTCAAAATTCTCATCAGACATTGAGCAAATGGATCAGATTATATTTCTTGCAGACAGCCAGTCTTAAAGATCAGATTTGAAACCAAATCAAATTTGCATTTAATCAGTGTGAACAAATTCAAAAATCAGTTTCCAAGCATGGCCTCTATTCAGTGTTGGATGTAAAGCAGCAAATTAATCCAACATCATTGACTGAAGTCCCACTGTGGACACTGACTGGTCTAAAAGAGTATTTCAAAAATGTTTCAGTGCTTATTAGTGCCACTGCCATGCATCAAATCAAAGAGTGGAAGCTTGTTAGACACTCAGTGGATTCACAAGAATAAAGTGAACAGAAAGAACAGCATAGAAACAAAACGAGCAACTTGAGCATTTAAAAGACAGACGGAATAGTCTTCTGATATTGATATAAAAAGCCAAAATGCTTCAGGTTTTATTATGAAAAAGTCTTTCAAGACACAAGAAAAGAGACTTAGCAGGCTCAACGGCGTATTTCAAAGCAAACAGAGTTTCCTCTCATGAAGGACTCAAATGAAAATGCTTGTAATCCTAAATCAACAAACTATTCAACTCTCTTTAAATGCAGAGCATATTTGCCCACTCTATGGTCAATGCAAAACCACACAGTTAAATTTAATTACACACTATCCTTATTCGCTGTGACCACAGACTCTCTAACAAAGTAAAGCTACAGAAATCATTTTGAAACCTTTCAGAACACAATTTTCTTTAGTTTAAAGCAATAGTTGACCCAAAAATTAACATCATCTTACCCTCAGTCCATCCAAGATGTAGTTTGTTTCTTCATCAGAACAGATTTGGGGAAATTTAGCATTGAATTACTTGATTGCCAGTGAATGGGTGCCGTCAGAATGAGAATCCAAACAGCTGATAAAAACATCACAATCCACATGATGCCAGTCCATCAAATAATGTGAAAAGCTGCATGTTTGTAATAAACAGTAAATCAATCATTTACATTTTTTTAAATGTAAACAACTGCTTCTGACCAAAATGTGTCCAAAAAGTCCCTGTTGTCCTCTTACAGACTCACACACAGCTTTTTGCTTCACAAAATGTCAATCAACGGACTGGAGTCATGTGGATTAATGTAATTTTTTTTAAAAATTGTTTTAATTCCCATTCTGACGGCACCCATTCACTGCAGAGGATCTATTGGTGAGCGAGTGATGTAATGCAAAATTTCTCCAAAACTCATCTACATCTTGGATGGCCTGAGGGTGAGTAAATTTCAAGCAAATTTAAATTTAGTTAGTAATTTTAAAGTTATTTCTTCAATATTAATCAATCAACCAGAGATTTAAGAGCCAATTTAACTGAAGTGCCTCTCTTTAAACATAAAGAGGCTTTTTGTGAAAGCCTGAACAAAGTTTAGATAAAGATGGTGCTCTTTGTAGGCCTGATAAACAAACCAACATCCAGGCTTTCCCCACTGCTGTAGTTCAAACTAAAAATAGGCAATTACTTATCAAGGGCAGCACATGGTTTTCTTAATGATAGCACTTGTTTCAGCTTGGCTATCTTGTGAACACAGTTGTCTGTAAATAAATACTTCAGCAATAAAATATAGAAGTTCACACCGCTCCGCTGAACTGACCGGAGGAATGTGGGTGTGCATAGTCTCTTAAAGGTCGCCTACATGTTGACAGTAAAATAGAGTTGTTTTACTTACATTATTTGTTTAAACTGAATTCATGAATAATTCTTTCATAATGGAAATCAAACAACCACTCAATGTGTAGTATGGCATCAAGCTAATCTTCGTTCAATTATAGAAGACACAAAAAAAGGAATGAATGGTGTAAGTTCACACTACCACATTTAAAGGAAGTGCCACACAGCATATGACAGAAAGGCTGTTCTCTAAGCAGTAGCATTACTTTTTACCTGTTACCCAAGAGTTGGGCGGCAGCCCAAGAGTTTGTGTAGCCCTTTGTACCTCAAATACCCTTTTGCCAACAACAAATAAGAAATTTAAAATTTAAATGCTAAAAACATAAAATATGAAGTGAAACCCATCATTTATGTAAATTAAATGACTATATGTGGCAGCCCAGCATATTTGTAAAATATCGTTACATAAGACCATAAAGTGTGGGGAAAACTGTTCAATTTTTGATGCAATTCGACAAACTATTATTAGTTATATGCTTTGAGACACTGGACAGGACAAATAGTTTCAAAGCACAGAATAAATAGCACTGAACATTATACATTAGAATTTTGAAAAAGAAAGAAGTGCGAGTAAGGTGGGTAAAGACTGCTGCTTTCTGAAATCTAATTCTGTCTTGTGCGGTTATAATCTATTGATGGCCATAATATGTTAAAGTCACAAATACTGCTTTTTGGTTTAACAAAGCAATATTTTAAAATACCTTAGGTGGTGTGCATAGACTTTTTTTAGGTTATCATGTGTAAGCTATGGAATTCTGAGGATGAACCATTCAACTTTTTCCTTGCAGTAAAAAGTCATTTCTCTTGAATATAGACGTAGTTGCAAAGACCTGCCTTTCAGTTCTACAACAACAAGTAACAGCAAGTTTCCCTGTGATGTGTGTTTCTCCCAGCGTATTGCTTGGCACAGTCTTCATGGTCACTGAAATGAAGATTATGATAGCCCTCAAGGGAAGTATGGGACATTGTTTGCCATTTATCTTGAATGCTTCATTAAAGTCTGTCTATCCTCATATGAGTTGTCAGGCATGTCTGCATACTGCGTTTAATAAGGCCAAAGAATGAACAAATTATCAGTTAAAATCCAAACAAATGTCAAAACCTTTAAAAAAATTTTTTAAATCAACAACCAGAGAGCTACCAAACCACCACAAAAAGACCCGCTCTACCGAACGATGACTAAGCCAAGTAAGTGCTGCAAATGGATATTTTCATAGTGACAAATTGTTTTATTGCTTTAATTGACTATGCCAGCACACTTCCTCATCTTCCTGTGTATCTGTACAGGCGTATTAAACAAAGACATTAAGTACATTAATAGGATGCGTTTTAGAAAAGGGAGTAGAAAGCAGGAAAGGTGCCAACAGCCCAGTTTTACACACTCATAAATGAGTAACAGTGTGCTTCTTGATCGTTTAAACTCTTTGAAAGCCAGCAATCTTCAGAGACACAATGAGGTACACCAAGTTAAACATGAACCAAATGCAAGCCTGGTCGGCAGTGTTCAAACATACTAATTATAGCTCCATTACTTGATGGCATGAGGTGAAGAATTAGACCTTGTTTAAAGCAAAATAATCGCCCCTAACTTGCTACAAGTTAAGCATCTTATAACAAATCCTTTTCTTTCACTTAAACAAGATGTCATTTTGTATTTGATGTAAGAAACTGGGAATAAGCCTTCCCAGCCATGAACTGAGGCCTATAATATAGAATGAATTGGGACCACCTATATATATTATTGTCCTTTTAACCAATCTACTCTCAAATTATGGCCATAAATGTTTATTATGTTGAATTGCAACCAATCAAGCTTCTTATCAGTCTTTATCCTCTACTAGGGTTATGCAGTACAACAAGTCCATGGTACCTAAACAAAGAAAACCCCATTCCTCCTCCATTATATCTCTCTACAAACCCATGACAGCCTCTGGGAAATAATCCAAGAATGCCTTGTTTAGGATCAGAAGAAAAGCTCTGGCAATGTTCGGTATGGAGTGCAAGCATACTACTAAATACTGCACATTGACAGTATACACTGCATACTGCCTACTAAGTTTGCAAAATATTAAGAAATAGGCAATGTACAGTGCAACCATAAAAAAAAAAAACTGTAGTTTGATTCATATGTGAAACATGTTTTTTGGCAATGTGATCATTTCATTCATTAACTGGAAATAGAAAGTTGAGTCAAGCACATTGCATTGTGGGAAGCAGTCCTCTCATAGAATGCAACAGTGCCCACACACTTTTTCAACAGCCTTGATTTCGGTAGTATTTTTTTTTTTTATAGGGATTTAGAAAAAGGACTTTGTTAAAGAATTATGAGCTATGAGGTGAATCGCAAGCAACATTACAAACTTTGATTTGAAGCTTCTTTTGGGCTCAGCAGAAGAAAACTCATACAGGTTTGAAACATCTTGAGGGTGAGTAAATTATGACAATTTTCATTTTTGCGTGAACTATGCCGTTAATGGTTTTTAAGTTATAAATCCGTTCTTCTATGGAGAAAATAATTGGAATTTTAACTTCTGAACCTGAATGTTGTAATACATTGCAGTGTTCTTCAATGTACATTTCAGCAGATCCAGTTGGTCTATGCATAAAAACCTACTGTGCACACACTCTCAAAGAAAGGTATAAAGCTGTCACGGGGTCTGAAAGATACAGATATGTACCATTAAGGTATCAATGTGTCCACTTTAGGAAGTAATTTGTACCTTAAAGGTACTTACATACACACTTTTGGGAAATTTGTACCTTTTGAAAGGGTACCGCTTAAATGCAGTGTAAACAGGTACTCTGCAGAGACAGTAAGTGTAGTACATTAATAATATCCTATAATCAGCATACTCTGCCTGTCTGTCTCTACATATGCACAATATATCTGGATAAACATACTGCAAGTGTAACAAAAGACTTAAAAAAAAAATGGAACGTCCACTAATGCACTACAACACTGCGACATGCAGCCTGACAGCTCCCTTTAACAAAGTCTGCTCAAACAGAACACCACAATTTCCAATGCAAGTGCACATTACTACAAATGTGTAAATTAGCCTGCATTATTCTCCAAACAAAACCTCAGCGCTTACGTTTGAATCATAGTAAGAAAGTGAAAAACCACACATTAAGCTTTACAAATGCTGAAACTCCAAAACTACTAAACAGCTGTGTCATGAATTGTGAAAAGTGACATAGAAATTACCACAGCTGCAATCCTTTTGATGCAATTCCACACAAAAAACTTTTAAAGATAAGACATTTAAGCAAAGAGATGTTGTACATATTGTGACCGCAGCATTCTGAATGCCACGGTGCACTGGAGCATCATTTGTTCTGCACCTTAATTGCTTGATGAGTCATTGCACAACAATGCAAAAGTGATTCAACGCGACCTGAAATGGAGATGGGCGTTTCACCTCCATGTGGTTAGATTCATAATCTTTCATAAGACTCTTAAGCAGATGTGTTCAAAACGCTTCTGTTAGACAGTGCAATATCAGAAACTGTAAAATTTAATTATATTTGACTTAAAAGATATAGTTCACCCAAAAATGAAAATTTGCTGAAAAATATATTCACCCACAGACCATCAAAGAGAGTAGATGAGTTTGTTTCTTCATCAGAACAGATTTGGAAAAATTTGTATTACATCTCTTGCACACCAATGGATGTTTTGCAGTGAATGGGTGCCGTCAGATAGAGAGTTCAAACAGGAGTTTCTTACAAACACACAGCTTTCACATGACTCTAACTGACTGACTGAAAGCATGGTTTACTTGTGGATTATTATGATGTTTTTATTCTCATTCTGACGGCAACCATTCACTGCAGAGGATCCATTGGTGAGCAAGTAATGTAATGCTAAATTTCTCCAAATCTCTTCCAATAAAGAAATGATCTCATCTACATCTTGGATGGCCTGAGGGTGACTACATCTTCAACTATTTTTTGAGTATTGCTTGAACAATGAAAGGTGCACTCAGTAAATTTTTATCTTATCTAATTTAGTTTAGC
This sequence comes from Barbus barbus, assembly GCF_936440315.1. Lineage (NCBI taxonomy): Eukaryota > Metazoa > Chordata > Actinopteri > Cypriniformes > Cyprinidae > Barbus > Barbus barbus. The sequence goes on from NC_136750.1 coordinate 22,151,557, forward strand.
TGGATCTTACTCATTCCAAAAGTACCACTTACACTTATTCTGTTTCGATGGGTGACCTGCAGACACCCTGAACCATACTATAGTTACCGCTTATCCACAGGGGCTGGTACCGGAGCTGGTGCTCGGCCAAGAATGGCACTCGTTCAGAACCGGCTCACATTTCCATTTTCAAACTGCAGTCAGAGGTTCCCTTGCTCGAGACCAGCAAGGTTTCGGGGCCCGTTCGGAACCAAGATCTGCGATCCAAGACTATTTATATCCAGCCCCAGTGGAAAAGTGGTAAATGTTGACTAAGACTCCATGCCTGCAGCATGTATAATGTGTTTGTTGTTATAATGTATTGTGTGCTATACTTTGTAATGACCCATGGCTGAAAGAGCTCTATAAAATAAACATTATTCTTGCTATGATTATTAGTAGTTAATCAACCATTTGCATGACACATCAAGGTCACATGATATTAAAAATGGTGCCATCCATGAGGCAGTGACCCCCTCCATGTAGATTAAATCAGCTTGTTGTTTCAGAAGACTAACATATCTGGAGTTTTTATTTCATTTGATGTAAATAACTGCAATGATATTTCTCTCAAATGTGCTGTTAATTTTTTCACGTGTAAAGCTTCTTAATTAGCAAATACTACTACATGCACCTTTAAATTGAGCCTACATTGTTATATGAGCGTTACTGTGTAAACTAACAGAAAACTTTGCATTCCTGTTCAATGATTTGCATGCTTCTGAAGCAATGCTGTCACACTACACCTCTGGCCTGCAGTATGTGCTCAAATCACTTCCTACTTCCACTCAACAAACAACTTCTGACATGAGGAGGACAAAATATACATTATTGCATGTTTAATATTGTAATATTGCATTTTGGGCAACATATTAACATCAAGCCTATCTGAAAGAAATGTCTAAATGTTTACTTACGTTTAAGACTAATCTAATGAGCAATGGGAGGCAACTTACCCTAAAGTGCTGATAAATCCATTGACAGTTCCCTCCGCATACAGAGACACGATATCCCCAATGTGAAGGAAACAGGACCTTTGTTGCGACATTTCTGCAAATGTTTCAGTAGTTTTTCTGATACTTTAACCCCACTGATCCAGCGCAATGTGTTCAGTCGACTCAGTGTCTCAAGCCACTTGTTTCTTCGCTTTGGCAGTAACACATTGTAATCCAGTCGTCCGGAGAAGAGATGTGCTGAGCCTGTGACTTTTGAGTTGTGATTCCTCTAACTGTCGCGTTTCTTCATGTTTCAACTTCTTCCTGTGAGACAAACGAGGCCTTTTCTCACCAATATGCCACTCGAGTGGGAGGAGACTCGCTCTCTGTCCTGTAAAATCAAGGAAGTGATGCCGTCTGTCTTTAATGCTGTGGTATGCAACTCAAAAAGTGAGAATGCGACTTGTGTGTTTGCGCATTTGCGCAGTCGTGCTTGCACTTGCGTCGGTCGTGCACAATTATTCCGGAAGTTTGTCGTCAAGCTTTTTTTTACATTTTCTTTTAGTTAAACAATACTGTTAATTTTTTGTATGATGTAAAACCAGTATTTAATATTATTATGTAATATAATATCTGCACTTCAGTGAAGAGTCATCCAGCTATTGGTTTGTTTGTTTAGGTTTTTTAATTTTATATGTCCAATTCTATATGCAGCAAAATTAATAAATAAATAAAAACTTTAGAGACCATTCTGCTTTCGCCATTATATGAATTGCTTCAGTTCTCCGTATTTAATATAGCCTAAACAGCATAGTCATAAACGTTTGTGATTATTGAATATATCAGCCTATATTTTAAAAATGTACCCTTTGTGTTTGTTTGTCTGGTTGATGTTCATTTAATGCATTTTTTGTGCTTTTTGAATCTGATAAAGCAAAAAAAAAAAGTTGCTAACATCCTTTAAATATTTTAAATGAGATAGCTATATAAAAGAGTCACTTGAAGGTCATATAACTTGTCAAAGTGGTCTTTGAATAATCTATAGAGCACCTTTACAGAATCACAGAAACAAGTTTGCTTATCAGACATGAGCAAAGTCTTGTAACTTCTCGTGTAGGCTAACAATTATGACAGAATGACTGATTAATGGTAGGCTATAATAATATTACTGATTAGGCTAATGGATCTATTTAATATTTATTCAGGGGTAATTTGTTGAAGAAGTATAATTAATAGCACTGTCTAATTTTGACCACTTTGCTATTTTCACTTTATAATTTAGCTATATGTATTAGATGTAATAGCTTCACATGCACATAGTATCCTCTCTTTCTTAATCTCGCCTGCACTGCCATCTAGTGTCATGAGAATTAAATCATCAAAATAAAATCACATGGTCACATGTTTGGTTTTGTTTCTCGATTACGGAAATTTGGTTTCATAATGTAACAAATCCAACTTCACAGTTTATTAGTTTACAAAGAAAACCTATTGTTAAAATAAATATAGAAATATTCCTATATATTACTCATTTCACCATTCCATTTTATTACACATAACTTGATTTCTGAACTTATTTGTTTTGTTTTCTTTGTATGTATGGATTACCTGGGTTGTTACCGACATCTGGTGAAAATTTCATGTCAACAGCACCTTTAGAAATATATCTACTGAGAAAAATGGTGATGTGTTCAATACTTATTTTACCCGCTGTATATGAAGGGGAGTATGGTGTGGTTGGTTTGTCCAGGTATAGCTATAAAGAAAATAGACATAAAAAATACAAATAAATATAATAATAATGAATTGCTTTACACATAGTGTTTAATTAGTTTGATTATCGAGCATATACTTTTTCCCTTTCTATTTTTTCTTCATTGGATTTGTGGATTCTTAAATTCAGTGACTGCAATGTGCAGGTTTAGAGAAATGCACAAGATGGTTCTAATCAAGCATTTCATGGAAACATGCAAATGTCCTGATTATCAATACATTCTGCCCCATGTTTATTTTGTGCATATCATAGCCTATACACTCACCTAAAGGATTATTAGGAACACCTGTTCAATTTCTCATTAATGCAATTATCTAATCAACCAATCACATGGCAGTTGCTTCAATGCATTTAGGGGTGTGGTCCTGGACAATAAAGACAATCTCTTGAACTCCAAACTGAATGTCGGAATGGGAAAGAAAGGTGATTTAAGCAATTTTGAGCGTGGCATGGTTGTTGGTGCCAGACGGGCCAGTCTGAGTATTTCACAATCTGCTCAGTTACTGGGATTTTCACGCACAACCATTTCTAGGGTTTATAAAGAATGGTGTGAAAAGGGAAAAACATCCAGTATGCAGCAGTCCTGTGGGCGAAAATGCCTTGTTGATGCTGGAGGTCAGAGGAGAATGGGCCGACTGATTCAAGCTGATAGAAGAGCAACTTTGACTGAAATAACCACTCGTTACAACCGAGGTATGCAGCAAAGCATTTGTGAAGCCACAACACGCACAACCTTGAGGCGGATGGGCTACAACAGCAGAAGACCCCACCGGGTACCACTCATCTCCACTACAAATAGGAAAAAGAGGCTACAATTTGCACGAGCTCACCAAAATTGGACGGTTGAAGACTGGAAAAATGTTGCCTGGTCTGATGAGTCTCGATTTCTGTTGAGACATTCAGATGGTAGAGTCAGAATTTGGCGTAAACAGAATGAGAACATGGATCCATCATGCCTTGTTACCACTGTGCAGGCTGGTGGTGGTGGTGTAATGGTGTGGGGGATGTTTTCTTGGCACACTTTAGGCCCCTTAGTGCCAATTGGGCATCGTTTAAATGCCACGGCCTACCTGAGCATTGTTTCTGACCATGTCCATCCCTTTATGACCACCATGTACCCATAAGTGAAGTGACATTCAGCCAAGTATGGTGACCCATACTCGGAATTCGTGCTCTGCATTTAACCCATCCAACATGCACACACACAGCAGTGAACACACACACACCGTGAACATACACCCGGAGCAGTGGGCAGCCATTTTATGCTGCAGCGCCCGGGGAGCAGTTGGGGGTTCGGTGCCTTGCTCAAGGGCACCTCAGTCGTGGTATCGAGGGTGGAGAGAGCGCTGTACATTCACTCCCCCCACCTACAATTCCTGCCGGCCGGAGACTCGAACCCGCAACCTTTGGATCACGAGTCCAACTCTCTAACCATTAGGCCACGACTTCCATGTCCATCCTCTGATGGCTACTTCCAGCAGGATAATGCACCATGTCACAAAGCTCGAATCATTTCAAATTGGTTTCTCGAACATGACAATGAGTTCACTGTACTAAAATGGCCCCCACAGTCACCAGATCTCAACCCAATAGAGCATCTTTGGGATGTGGTGGAACGGGAGCTTCGTGCCCTGGATGTGCATCCCACAAATCTCCATCAACTGCAAGATGCTATCCTATCAATATGGGCCAACATTTCTAAAGAATGCTTTCAGCACCTTGTTGAATCAATGCCATGTAGAATTAAGGCAGTTCTGAAGGCGAAAGGGGGTCAAACACAGTATTAGTATGGTGTTCCTAATAATCCTTTAGGTGAGTGTATGTACATATGTGTATATTTATTGCTAGAAAATATTTTAATTCAAATTTATCTTAAATACATGTGGCAAGCACTTCTTAATTTTTATTTTTAAAAATTTAAAAATACAGATTTAAATCTACAGATGTAGGTTTGTATGACTGGTACACCTATCACGGTTGGGATTTAGCAAATATCATCAACTTCATAGAAAAACCACTGTCTATGAGTGTTCCCCACTTACAGATCTAAAGTTTGTGTGTGTATACCTATTCCCTACGGCAGGGCCGTCGCTAGTGGGGTGAAAGGTGGTGACGATTATAGGGTCCCACGGCGATCTCAACTGACTGGCTGAGGCCAGCCTAAAAAGATGCTCAGGACAGTTGACGGGCTACTGCAGCACGTCGTCACGAAAGCTAATCATTTTTAACAATAATTAATCCACAGTCAAACCAAAAATTATTCAGACACCATATATATATATATATATTTTTTTTTTTTTTTTTACTAGTGGGTGCAGGACACTAGTTCATTTATGTAAGTGAGTATAGCAAAATAAATTGTGCAATTGCTAATTGTGTAACAAAACAGATGAATACAAAGAGTCAACATTAATGTTATAACATCAAATAAATAGATTCAACATCCCCAAAGCAATAGCAAAGCCATTTTAATAGCACAGAACACATCTCAGTCAACGTATACACAAACAGAATATCTGAAATTTTAGCTAAGACAATTAATAAAGCAAGAGAGTCATTGAACATCAGTACCTCAGCACTGTGCAAAAATAAGCATTTAAGATAAAAAAAAAAAAAGTTAATCAGTTAAACAATCCTTATTTATTTCAGTGTTCGACCCTGGCTCTGCACAAAGGGTACACATCTTTGAAGTACAGCGGTAGAGAGGAATACGAGTAGCAATCACCTTAAGTTTCTCTCTCAACTCATTTTGATTGTTTTGATCCTGATTCCAGATGTTTTTGAAAGCAAAAGCTTTAATTCCCTTGTATGCTTTTAATTTATTAAGCCCTCCTATAATGTTGTACTTGCCACTGAGACAGGTATTCATACAGGGAGAGTTTAAGGTGTAGAAGACCACACAACCATCCTTTTTCTTATTCAACAAGTATGTCAAGGGTGAATCATTTGGAGGGTCCATCAGTAGAAACTCTGAATGAGCAGGTTTTGGTGTCTTCTGTACTCCTGCAGCAATGAGCTCTTGGCCTTTGAAAACTGGTTTTTCATCAGCACTTATGATATTTTTCACATTTTTGCTTATGTCGTTTTTCAGGAATGTTGATGGATTGAAACCATTCTTACACTGGTCCTTTGGGACATTGACAGCTACTGCATACTGCCCTATTTCATAACTTAAAAAACAAAACAAAAAAAACATACATTTTCACCAATTACATATTAAAAACTGAGGTACTAGTCAAACATGCATGCTGTAAAAGTCTGAATGAGTGCAAATAGATGTATTATCTCTTCTTGTATTTAGTCTAAAAATAATAAATAACATGTAAAATTCAAAATGTATTCAGAAAGCGCTAAAAATGTTTAAACTAAGCTTTACTTCAGTAAAATGAAAACTTACTTCTGATGAAAAAAATTTAGTTATTTTGGCCAGAGTATCAATGTCCACAGGCTCACCCTCCACATGTTGAGAATAAAGATGAAGCAGAGAGAGCAGGAGAAGGGCTCTTGACAGCACAATGAAAATCTAAAGTGATCAAAAAGGCCAAATCATCAACAGTTCTATTTCATCTGTATAGTATATTACTGTGTGAACTGTACAGCAAACATCTCCAGTTTTATGATCAGGTTAAACTTTTGTTCACAAGAGGACATTGATAAATGAAAGGTTAAAATGGACTAACTGAATATAAAATATAGTATGGTTGCTTACCATGATGTCCGTTGTGGATTATCTAGCAGATTCTTTATTGTGCTCCAAAAATGATGTGAAATCTCTTGTGAGCGCGATGATGATAAGGAGGAAATGAATTTATTTAGATTCTAGACCAGCCCTTTTAAAACCCAAAACGGGATAAAAATAGAAACGGTTTTAAACTGCCATTAATGGTATTAAAAGGGAAGTTTATTTGACGGCTTTTTGATAAAGATGTTGACTCTATTAACACTCATCTATAGTGAGACGCTTGTGTTACATGTAAACCACAGCAACTTTCCACCCTCACATCTCAACTATTCTCTAAAAAGAACACAAGTATAGTGGATTTTGTGGAGTAAGCTGCTCTGTAACATGTTTAATAACATTTAGTGTTTATGTGGGTCTTATTAATAGACATAGACATGAACACATTCTGTAAGTACACTAATAAAACAAATCAAACTTTTGTAAATTACATTGTTATGTAAAATTAACTTTGCCAGTTAGAGTTTGAGTAATTTCTGTCTACTCATTTGAAGTTTATTCTGCAGTACTCAAGTACATTTGTGACCCTGAACCACAAAACCAGTCATAAGGGTCAATTTTTAGATTTATACATCATCTGAAAGCTGAATAATAAGCTTTCCATTGTATGGTTTGTTAGGATAGGACAATATTTGGCCGAGATACAACTATTTGAAAATCTGGAATCTGAGTGTGCAATGTATATTACTAATCAAAAATTAAGTTTTGATATATTTACAGTAGGAAATTTACTAAATATATTCATGGAACATGATCTTTACTTAATATCCTAATGATTTTTGGCATAAAAGAAAATCAATAATTTTGACCCATACAATGTATTTTTGGCTATTGCTACAAATATACCCCAGCGACTTAAGACTGGTTTTATGGTCCAGGGTCACATTTTAATCTTGGTAAATTATGCCATGCTTTCAAAGTGCATGACTTAGAAACATACAAGTAAACAACACAGTATAGCTAGTTAAATGATGGGAACACCAGTAAAAATGTGAGTAGGTTTTACTTAATTTTTGAGTAAAGTTTAATAGGTTTTACTTAATTGGCTGTTACCCCAGAGGTTTCATATTAGAAATAAGGTTAAAGAAATATCATCTAAACATAAATTATACTTTTGATAATTTTTTTTTTTTTCTGTAGTATTTACTTCACCACAGAATAATTTTAATCTGTTATTGATAGCCAACAAGTGATTTGTAGACCCAATACTACACCATCAAATTGGAAAGATTAGACTACCGACACATTTGGGGCCTATAATGAAACTTCTTTATTAATCAATTAACTACCATAAAGACTCAAATATCTTTAAGTATTTCTGATTTATCATGTTCAAAAAGGCTTTCTTGGCATCATAAGCAATGTGTCACTCTAAACTTCACACCAGCAATTTTAGCTCATGAGTCAGAGACACTAATGCTACCATCAAACCAAGTTCATGCAGACACAAACACTAGACACAGCTGATAACAAACAGTTGGCAGTTCACACCAGACACAAACTGTGAAAACTTCCTTTACCATCAGGTGTCATTTAAATGAACATGGCAGTGTGATATCTGAATAGCAGTCAGAGTAAAATGGTAGAAAGGCAGAGAGAAGAATAGAGAATGGTTGTCATTTACACCAACATTATTTTGTTCTGTGAAAACACCGTTCTTCCTATTTATGAATAAACTTACTCATAAATACAGTATACGTGCCCTTCTAAACTTCATACCAGCAATTTTAGCTTATGAGTTCTAGGTTCATGCTGGCTATGATAAGTTTCTATATACAAGTAACATTTCCACATGTTTGTGTTTTAGTGTAATAAAAATGCACCGAACCTAGAGGACGCAGTGTCTCGTTCCCTACTCTCAGGGAACCACAGTTACATACATAACCTGAGACGTTCCCTTTCGAGGGAACTTCGAACTGCGTGCTCTAGGGGTCGCTATGGGGAACGGAATACCCATGCCACCATGCTGAGGAGGCGAGCACTAAGTACCAACTCTACCCGGCTAAGGGAGTTGCCCCTGGGACCGTACGACGGCTGTCATTGACATTATCCCCTTCGGCCAAAGGTCTGAGCTGCATACCCCAGAACTTACCTGTTAGGGGCCGGGCCTCCTGGACCCAGGGTAGAACTCAAAGGCTTGGAATCAGAAGAAGAGATTCCTTTAAGGGGATACGACCAAGCATCTAGGATAGTAACTAAGTCTTGGCCTGTCACCCAGGGGATACTGCTTGCTTTGCAAGAGCTCGCTGAAGGAACTGTCTCAACAGATCCTTGGTAGCAACACCCTGTTCAAGTAGTATCACTGGGGATACATAGGTAGAGTGGGGCCAAAGGTGAAACCGGGGCCTGACCGACTCAAAGAATGGGCACGAAGCCGCAGCGCGTAACCCATGCCATACAGGATGACCGCAAAAACCCTTGGTGTGTGCAATCTTACCACAACGTGGCTTTCAGACAGTGCACAGAGACTAGCGTGCGCACTTACCATATCATGGATTTGTAAACATTCTTGGGAGGGAGCAGCATGCTCATAGGTGACCCTCTATGCTGAGGGGAGCAAAGCTAGCTCTACCAACAAGGAGAGCAACTTAACAAGGAGGCAGAGAGAGGCCTAACAACGTGAAGTAGCTGACTCACAAAGCTGAATTCTTTCAGATGCCCGGGAGGGAGCAGCATGCTCATAGGTGACCCTCAAAGTGAGGGGAGCAATGCTAGCTCTACCATGGCAGAGCTCTGGAGAGCGGAGAACTTAACTTTCAATATGAGAGGGAACTCAGCACATACATAGGTAGAGTGGGGCCCAAGATGAGACCGGGGTCTGACTGACTCAAAGAATGAGTACGAAGCCGCACCGCGTAACCCATACCGTACAGGATTTTAGAAAGACCGCAAAACACTTGCTGTGCGATCTTACCACAGCGTGGCTTTCAGAAAGTGCACAGAGACTAGCGTGCGCACTTACCATAACATGGATTTGTAAACACCGTTCAGATGCTCTGGAGGGAGCAGCATGCTCATAGGTGACCTTCTATAGTGAGGAGAGCAATGCTATATCTACCAAGGCAGAGCTCTGGAGAGCAGAGAACTTAACTCTCAGCATGAGAGGGAACTCAGATGCTCAGAAGGGAGCGGCATGCTCATAGGTGACCCTCTAAGGTGATGGGAGCAATGCCAGCTCGACCAACAAGGAGAGCTCGGAAGGGAGCAGCATGCTCATAGGTGACCCTCTATAGTGAGGAGAGCAATGCTATATCTACCAAGACAGAGCTCTGGAGAGCGGAGAACTTAACTCTCAGCATGAGAGGGAACTCAGATGCTCAGAAGGGAGCGGCATGCTCATAGGTGACCCTCTAAGGTGAGGGGAGCAATGCCAGCTCGACCAACAAGGAGAGCTCGGAAGGGAGCAGCATGCTCATAGGCGACCCTCTATAGTGAGGGGAGCAATTCCAGCTCGACCACCCAGGAGAGCATAGGGTGCAGAAAGGGAGCAGTATGCTCGTTGGTGACCCTCTATGGTAAGGGGAGCAATGCTAGCTCGACCAATAAGGAGAGCACTTCAGATGCCCAGAAGGGAGCGGCATGCTCATAGGTGACCCTCTATAGTGAGGGGAGCAATGCCAGGTCGACCAGCTACTTACACCCCAGCACTTTTTTTTTTTTTGGCTCAAGGAGATTGCTACTTAAAAACCCCCGGAAGGGGAGCAGTCCCTGAGATAGCACATAGATATCCTCAGATAGCCATGCACCTTTCTATTCAAAGGAGGCATCCCTATGCCAAGAACTGATGTAAAAAGACCCACAGGTCCTAGGCATTGTAGTGCTGGAGACCTGATGACCAAGGAGGCTCTTTCCACAGAAACCTACGACTGGGCCACACGATCCAGGGGTATGAGGCCGGAAACAGGGCTCTCATCCTAGCCTGGATCTAGTATCGACGAGTGAGGTTATCACTGCACTGTGTCGAAGGCAAGAGGTGAAACACACACACAACAGGTCCCAGAAACTGCAAAGAATGGCTTAACAATACCAGTGATTCTTAAAACTGGATCGTACTCACCCATCCATGGTTCCTGCGCATGAGATCAGTCCCGGAGGCGAAGTCCGAAGAGTCGAGTCCGGACCATCAGTAAGGCAGTTTCTATGAAACATAGAATTTAACCAAAACATCATAAGTCCAGCACAGAGACTGCAATGTTCTTAAAACAGGTTCCTTGGCTCCCACCTACACTCGGTCAGGTGGAATTGACAGTGGTTGCAGGGGAATTAGAGAGGAGAAGATGAGGGCAGATGTACAGGCCCCCTGAGGGAAGGGAGTAGATGTTTAAGAGTTACTCTGTTTCTGGACGAGAGCGTTGAGAATGCCTCGTCTTGATCATCTCCCTCAGGTCTTGTGTATCTTGTCAGTGTCTGCGCTTGCTTGGCCATTTGTTGTGGAAAAATAAGGAAAGTGTGTCCAGCTAAGTTCAATTAGTATTTTGTTAGATGGGTATAAAAAAAGCTTAGTTTACCTCCGCAGTTGTCGTGTGAAGGCCTCCTCATGTGATGACCGAAGAGTGTAAAGACCATCGACCTTACCGTGCGACACAGGCAAAGGATAAAAGTATCGCTTTTTATTTTTCCTCTTTTCTACTACTTGTTTCACTTCTTTTTCAGTTTTATAACCATTTCTTACTACGTGTAAGTAAGTTGTTGTTTTTAGCATGTGTGTTTGGCAGTGTTATTTCTTAGGATTACTGATAAACTATACTGTCGTGATTTGTATTTATATATTTTTATTTTAGTTAAATAATGTCTGAATTTATTATGTCTGTATAGGTCTTTTATTAAGTTTTAGTTTTAATATGAGTTATTTTAATACTTCAACAAACTAAATGGAAATGATATATATATATATATATATATATATATATATATATATATATATATATATATATATATATATAATATATATATTGAATTTATAAATGTGTATGTATATATATATGTATGTGTGTGTGGTTGTATATGTATATACATATATATTTTGGTGTTTGGCTTAGTGTTCTGTTAGAATCATTATTATACTCCTACCTTTTGTTCTTTAATATTTCGAATTGTTTATCTTTATTTTTTTGTTTTTCATTTAAATGTTAAGTTTTGAAATTTTGTTGTATGCATTTGTAATTTTTATTTAATTTCTTTATTTTTAAAATGTGTATAGGTATTATATAAAGTTTTAGCTTTTAGTTTTGGATCTGTTTTTAGTTGTTTTACTACAATTGATTGCTTCTGTTGTCCTCGTTTGTAAGTCCCTTTGGATAAAAGCGTCTGCTAAATGACTAAATAATAATAATAATATCAACACAATACAGCTATGCTCCACCTCCATTGCCTAGGCGACAAGGCAGCAGACCTCCCTCACTCACACAATACCTGCTGAGCCACACAGCCCGAGCATGCTTAATGTTTATCACACTTTAAACGGAGCTGGATTCTGTTGTTGCGTGCGATATTTTGCGGATAAACATACTGTGTGAAACTATAGCAGAGACATTGTACATTTGGTCCAGCTGTTTTCCCTCCAGCAGCCCGATTCTCAGATCACCCGGGAACGACTAGGCGGTAAGTGGCATAGTCTTATAGGATCGAGACTTGCATTCAGAAATAACTGGCTTGTCTGAAAACATCTGCGACTTGATAAATGTTTGTGATCGCGCGATTTTGCTTAATAGAAACAAAGTAAGCTAAGGTATTTTACAGCATGCTTTATTACAACAACATGGCTTTGACTTGGTAAATAAAGTGGATTTTAAAAAAATGATCTTCACCGTAAGCCTACACTAGTTGCCCATGTCTTAGAGCAGGATCAGGTGCCTTTGTTTCCCACGCTGCCCTGTCACAGTGATGGTGCGAGTCAAAGTTTCTTTATAATGCACAACAATGAAGCATGCGGTAATCAAATACAGGCTAATGCTGAAAATGTACTGTAGTTGGGTCATTCCTTATAAAAGGTGCCCTTGGCGTTTCCCATGAAAATGTGTAAACAATGACAAAACATGTCTTTTTCTATGTTATTAAAGGCACATTATTCTTGTCTTTTTGTATGAAGGATATGTTTTGCTTAATTAAAAAATATAGTATTTATATTGATTCATATAGAGCGATTTAGATTTAGCACTCTAGATATTACCTGACCTTAAAATGTTAACCGTGTTACCATAAGCTGTAAACACAAATGATTATTGTAAATTTGATATTCCTAAAATGATTACTGCAAACTTCTATTTTTAATTCTTTTAGGTTGATCTTATATAGTCAACTCTTAAATCATGATTTTATACCATAAACAAATATCGAAAACTAGATTTTTGTATAAATATCAGCATTCAATTTCCTTTCTAATAAATACCTTGTAGAGACATGACCTTCAGCACCAGGATTGTAGTTACTAAATTAACTGTAAAACTATTTTTAATGTAGCTTATGGTACAAACTATTTAGTAATAAGTCATTATTTTCTGATATAATGTATATATAAATTAAATATGCTTTTAAAAATCACATTTTTTAATGGAAATGGCACCCAGTTTCATGTAATGACCCAGTTTCTGCAGGCTCCACAGAAGAAAATAGACAGGCTAATAGTTCAAAGTTAGAAACTGAACATACAGTATATAAACACACATAAGTACATACTAATGATATAATAAGTATATGAACTCAAGAATATCACTTAAGAATGCTGAATGATAAACTACAAACTGCCTATTGAGAATGTGATAAAAAATAATCCTCCTGAATTGCTGAAAATTGCATAACGTTTATTGGGGCTTTCAATGTCTGGGTGCTTAACGTCATAAGTATTGGTTAATGCAGATTAACCCATTTAATCCAATTTGTGTACAAAATGTATGTTGGAATTTTAAGGGCCTTAAAAGTGTTGTTGCGTTATACACAGTTATCAACTACTGATGAAAGTGCAGGTTTTCTGTAATTTACATAATTTTATTCCCTTTTTCACCACAACTAATTAATTGAGAAAATTATATTTTGTTACTTTATTGTTTGCAATTGTCCATTGGGTCTTAAGTAACTTTCTGTAGATGCAAAGGGTTTAAAATGGTCATACTGTGCATGGCTAGTTCTACAAGAATTGACATAAACGTAGTGGGTGGCTTTTCTAATCCTTTCTTGCTTTTCAGAAACTCCAGAGACATGGATTTTGGGATTTGACACATTTTTGTGAGAATGACTCAAGCCAAACTTGCATCTGATTCTTAATCAGTCTTCTGTTGTTGGATATATAATGCCGGATTACTCAAGATGACGGAGTTGAATTATGCTTTCATAAGTGAAAACGGGAAGGAAGTGGATAAAACTTTGGACTGGAGTTACATAGACTGGCATGAAAAGAAAACGGTCAGAGGGACAGATGCACAGACCCAAACCCAATGCGTGCAACGTGAGGACAAAGACACACAAACTGCTAGTCCTTTCATAATGCGCATAGATTTAGGAAGGATGCCCTCCAGACTGAGGTACGGTTCCCTTATGGAGTCTGACCACATGCCTCCACACTTATTTCAGTTTGACAGACAAGCCCCGGCTCGCATCTCCACATCTCCCACTCTGAGGAGGATGAGGAGTATGAGAATCTCCTACCGAGATCCAAGCAAGTCGGACAGTCCTTTAGGAGAGGAGTCTCCCACTCCCACGAGTCCCCTTTCTCTATTATTCCGGCAGAAGTCTCCACTGGCGGTTCAGACGGATGGAGAGAATGGGAGCTATGAATCTTCATTGATTCATGGGACAATTAGATCACACAGATCAAAGACCCTTGACAATGGCGTCATTTGCAAAAGCAAAGAGTCTCGTGATTCAAAAGAGCCAGTTTCTGATGATAATGAGAGCGCAACTGATGACAATGACCAGGTATACAATGAGTTCAAGATGTCTTAAAAAATAATAATTAAAATGTGCTTTAAAAAAAGTTTCAAAATTAAAAATGTCTTTTCTAATATAGCTTTTGCATTCCTAACCCTTAATAAATCTGAACCGTAATTATGATACTTCACTGAAACTTATTACACAGCGCTCAGGATACTTGGTTCTGATTGGTCAGTTGCACTATATAGCGATCTGATATTTTTTTAATATTCCATGCTGTCCATGGCAAATGCAACTGGCACCTTCCTCGGTATTACGGTATTATCGTTTTTATTTAAGCAGAAGGTATAAGGTAATATACAAGTAAAATAATGAATTAAAAACTTGTGCAAACTTATCTCCACTTATGTAGTTATTATATTTATGTAGTAGTTGTATAAAATTTGCTTTTTTTTTTTTAAATAGTTTAGTTTTCATTTTAATATTTTGTTTGCTTTTGGCATTTTTAAAAATATTATTATTATTATTTCAGTTATTTTTAATTCAGTTTTAGTTATAATTCAGATTTAGTTTTTATTTATTGCCATTTAGTAGTTTTAGGGCTTCAGCTTTCCAATTTTTTTTTTTTTTTTCATATAATATTCATATTTTATTTTATTTTATTTGAGATTTATTTCAATTAACAATCATGTTTTTTTAATAGTTTTAGTTTGTTAACAATATTAACCTGATCATCTGCTGGCTTATTATTATCCATTTCTAAGTTGATGATAATCAGTTTCCTTTGTTATGATACAATCTTTTTTTCAAATGGCAAGAATCTTTTCCGCTCTTAGCAAAGAAAGCCTCTCTCATTCTTCTTCGAACTCTCCAAGTAGTAGTTCACAAAAGCTTTTGACAGCAACTGAATCCGTCGCTTCATGCACTGACAGCTTCGAGCAAGCCCTCAGATGAGACTCCTTTCACCACAGTCAGCAATCACCAAATAATGGAAGGGTCAGTGAAGGATCAAAAGTATAAAAGAGAAGCTCCATTCACTCCTTTCACTCATTGATCCAAGCCTTGCCACAATAGAGTGAGATATCAGTAGAAGTGAGAACTTTAGGGGTCTTTAACTCACACATTGTATGATGATATCCTCTGAAATTGATATTTTGCATCTGATGACCAGTGTTTTTCCCTCATCGAGTACTTCGCTCATGTTTTGCTGTATCTTCTTTTGATTACAGGTCAAGGATCCCTGTCATAAAAGGTATGTGATCTGTCTCTATCTTATGTTTTGCATGTCCCCATGTTTGCATGTGAACCGTAATTCTGCCCTCAATGTCCTAGTCACTTTGTTCTGTGTCAAACCAGCATTTCCTTGTTCACTTAAAATATTTGTCCTGTACTTGTTGCTCGACATCTCTAATTTGTAGTGTTGTTTCATTAATCCAGGAATTTGTTTGTGTGGAAACACACTGTTTGTGGTAATGAGGCCAAAGCAGGACACTTTTTCAGTAGAGCGCCACCATGCTGATGCAGGGAGAGCTGGGGTAGAGGGAGGTTCATTGTTCATTGTATTGCTGCTTTGTTAGCTGCGCATGAACTTTTAAGAGAGAGCTATTAGAGTCCCATCGTTCAGCCCAGACAAACTCTCATTAGTGCTGCTTTTCCCCCCGTCGGGCCCACTGTGCTTGGACCATGGTCGTCTTTTCAGCGGTGGATAATTAGGCAGCTATTGTGGCCTTAATTACAGTATGGCACCGTCTGATTGCAGTGCTCATCCCTGGACAGCGATTGGACAGGACAGTTATTCATTATTCTGTGGAGGTGCGAGGACAAAGCTCCCTTCTTTGTGGCTATGCTGTGGTTGGGATAGTCAGGATAGAGGGCTGCTTCATTCTAGGACTGCATTGTGGATGTACCTCTAGATAACAAGCCATTAGCAGTGACCTGTTTTTAATGTCGGTAAAAAGGAGATGTGCTGAGTGACTTTTACTTGTAGGGTTTCAAAGCCTAATGTACTGGCATCTGTTTTTCTGTTTGCACTTGCAAAAGAGAAGTTGGAAGTGTAAATAGCGAAACGCATGAGGCTTTTTATTAGCCTGTGTATCTCTGAAAAGGTCCAAAAGGATGCAAATTATAAAGTAAAATGTTAATAAGGAAGTATTTGATGGGTTCATTGTGCCAGCCAGGTGCTGTGGGAATGGGTGTTCACCTTATAATGCTGAAGAATTTATATCTCGTAGCAACTGTATATGACTCAAGTGTTTATTGGTATATGATCCCATATTTACTGTGATGAACAGACAGACTGATAATAGTATCTGCAGTTGTTGTTATATTTAGTTCTTCAGTTAGTGAACTTATGTTGGCTTGACAAACTCGAGCTGTGTACACCAATGTAGTCACAGACTTCAGCCTTATCCATCCGTCCGTCCATCCATCCATCCATGATGCATTTAATTATTATTTACCAAAAACTAAATTAAAGTTTTAATTTAGCCTAAAACCCAAGCCAAAAACCGTTTAATCAATTAGTATGTCTATCTATGACACTATTTATCAGTCCTATACTGTATATGACTTTTAAAATTTTTGGCTTATTAATTTTCAGATTTGTCAAGTCAACATTTGTTTCGATCAACTTCTAGTTGTAGCAAAAACAGAGTTGTATACGATTAACTTACTTCCAAGCTCTTATTGCTCTCCTATACCTGCATCTGAAGAAGAAAACCCCTGTAAAATGTTTGACCCATCACATAGTGGCACATCATTGAGTCTCTGTACAGCTGGATGGGCACAAAGCTGAGAGTAACTCAAATAAAAACCAGACTGTCCAGTTGTCTGTGAAAACAATCATAGCCTAAAAGCCCTTAGGATTTTATGTCAAAATGTAACAGAGGAACTGAAGTAGAACAGAACAGAACACAAAATCACTATATGGAACTATAATCTTGTTTAGTCTGATGTATTGGTGATGAGCTATAATGACAAGGAACTGCACAAGAGCACAAAACCAAAATGCTGATTTTCTATATTGTTTCCAATCCATGAGTGAGCTCATGATTATAATCTTGACATTTACATTACATGCAAACCATTTTAATTTTAATACCAGTTTGGTTTAAATTTGAGTTCATTATACATTTTCAGAATTATTGGAACCTATATTTTTATTTTAGTCACTGTTTTAGTTTTGCATTTACTTTGCAGTTTTTTTTTTTATTTATTTTTTTTTTTTTTATTCATTTAGCTGACGCTTTTATCCAAAGCGACTTACAATTGCTATATATGTCAGAGGTCGCACGCCTCTGGAGCAACTAGGGGTTAAGTGTCTTGCTCAGGGACACATTGGTGTCTCACAGTGGATTCGAACCCGGGTCTCTCACACCAAAGGCATGTGTCTTATCCACTGCGCCATCATCACCCCAGTTAACGGAAATGTTTTAAACAAATATTATTTGTCATAGTTTTAGCTTTCCTGTGTATTTAACCCTGGTTAATACACAAAAGCACAAAAAAAAAACAAAAAAACATTTGACTTGATTAACAATGACTTTACTCCTATGGCTGCAGGCAAAAAAATCAGGATGCTTTTCCACCCCTGCTGCTCTTTGTTCTTAACCAGTGGATATATTAAAATTTCAATCTTTCAATATATCCCAACTGTTCAGGTATCAGTTGACAGGCCTGTAGATCCACTGTGCAATGGTGTGCGTGTACAGCTGATACATGATATGGTTTTGTTTATCAACTTTGCAAACGCAGTGCCGGCCACCTAATACTAACAAGGCATTAGAACGTTAGAAATGTGAACATGGAATTCTTTGATTTCCTGCTAAAGCAAATCTGCCTTGAATTTTCAAGTTTAGCATGGCTTGGCTCTGAATAAAGAGATTACAACAGCACATTGACCTGGGTTTATCAAAACTTCTGATTCATTTAGTGGAATAATTGTTTTCTGTGGTCTAAAGAGCAATTGCGTTGACTGGAGTAAAGGTAGAAATAATTTTGCAGAATTGCAATTAACATGCAGCTCTACCCTCTAAACTTGTCTGGCTTGTGGCGAACTTGTAGAAAGTGTCGTTATACAAATACGAAGCAAATAAATCTTAAATATGATGCTCTGTGGTTAACCAATATTATTTCAGTGACCATCCATCATGCATAACTTTGAACGGCTGGCTGCCTCAGGGGCCAGAATGTTCTCCGAACTCACCTGCTCTCTTCTGGTTTGCTTTTTCTCAGGCTGCAGGAGAGGAGGCGGAGCTCCGTGGTTGTGAGTCTTCCTGGATTGGATGTTTCCCCTGGAGATTTGTTCGTGTCCAATGGCGTTGCTGATATTTTAAATAAATCAGCCTATTCAGGTTAGTCATGCCTCAATGTCATGACTCTGGGTTTAATATGATTTTCTAACATATACTACTGTGTACCTGTAGAATTAAATAATGAAAGAACAAAAGTATATAAATCGATTTTATAGCCCAGCTCCAACTAGCAATACTTAATAAAATGCATGACTTTATGCAGAACATTTCGTTTTATTGCACTCTTTTACAGACACTAAGAAATCAAAGTGGCCTTTCTCAAGGCGTAACACAGTAAGTGCAAATATTCGCATATTTTAACATTTCAATACCATCACGCATCGTAACATTTTGATCTTGTGCCAGTTCTATGGTTGTTGTCATCTACAGATACTCGTAATTTTTTTAGATGCTTTTATTATATCTAGCACATAGTGTTCACCGACCCACTTTGAGCTAAATCAGATTTGAATGCACGCACCCCCCCCCCCCCCCAATCAATTCCATTAACAGTAAACAACAACAAAACGGGCACATCTAATAAAGCTAAAAACATGTCGTGCTATGCAATCTGCTCCACAGTTTGTGCTCAAACACAAAGAGACCTGTTGAGAGCAGGGCGCTGTGATGTTGAATAAATGTGAGTGGTGTTTTTCAGCAGACAAAAGGGAAGACTTGCAGCGTAGCTGACATTGACAAGTGTCTGGCTGGCATTCAGATCCAGGAATGGCGAGACACAGACTTTCAGACATATAAGGTAAGTGTTCAAAACTGATGCCTCAAAACTGCCATGAGCTGAAAACTCCCTGAGGTGAGCACATGTTTTTATGCATGGCCATGGCCACACCCCAGGTTACTTGGTAAAAAAAAAAAAAAAAAAAGGTATTACCATACTTCCTTGATTGGTTGATTACATTAAGTTTTGTAAACTTTTTTGTATTACACTTTTTCTGTAACGTCATGTTTAAATGTGCAAAAGAGGCTTTATCTAATTAACTATGCACCAATAAACACATTTCCATAACAGAAGTCTAAACATTGAATAAAGCCAGGTTCAATTTGTTTAAATGTTAGGGTTTTTTTTACAGAGGGGCTTTTGGATTTTTATATAATATGTTGTCTCATGTATGAATTGTAATTGAAATCCACAGATGCAAATAAACACTTTAAAGTGTATTTTATGTTTCCACTAGTCTGAAATCTATGTTTTGCCTGTAATGTCTTGTCTAAAGAAGTCAGTTTTCTATCATTTTTCAGGATATGTCTTTGGAGGACTTTTTGAGAGGTCACTCTGAACTGGGAGCAGCGGAGAATCCAAAAGCCTACCGTAAACAGGAAGCCATTTGGGAGCTTTTCACCAGTGAATGTGTCTACTTGCTTGATCAGCTCATGGTTTTAAAAGAGGTATGAACAGGATGCCTTCAGAATTATGGAATGACATGTCCTCCAGTGAAAGAGACAAACTGTCAAAAATAGAGTTTTAGCTACTGTATGTCACATGGTTACAGTAGCTGTAATTTAGTAGCGAACTATTAGCTAGCACAAATGTTCTGGGGCCAACAGACCATTTAATCACTTTGTAAGAATAGAACTTACATGTGTTTGCTTTTGTTCTGCATGTAGGTGTTTTTGACCACACTAACAGACCTTCAGATGAGAGAGTGTCTTCAGGATATTGACTCCTGGAGGCTCTTTGCAAATCTCAATGAGCTCTGTCTGGTAAGACTTCAATGAATTCGGTGGAAATATGTGACTGGAAATTAACTGCTTGTTTAAACTTCGTAGGATGCAGTTTTTTGTCAGTGTTCCATTTTATAATATGAAATGTTATAATGTCTCAATTTGTTTATTACTGTATTGCAGGTTAGCTTTGGCTTCCTTACTAGTCTCTTGCGTGTCATTAAGGAGATGTGGACAAATCCAGACAGCTATAGTACTCAATCTCTTCTTGAACTCCTAAAAAAGGTAAGATACTATAGGTTGATATTTTTATTTATAGCGTATAAACATGATCCTTCAGAAATCGTTCTAGTGCTTTTATAATATTATCAATGTTGAAGAAAAATGATCATAGAAATGGAAAGTCATGGTCAGTGACCTTTTAACATAATGTATAACTGCCCAAATGTAGACTATTATATTAGGCAGTTAGCAAATGATTGTTCTAGAAAAAAAAAACTAAACACCATTAAACATTTGTTCCTTATTTGCTAAAAGATAACAATGTTTTCTCTAATCCCTATTGTTCTCTTCTGATTACTCTCCTATATTGACTGTTTGCTTTGCAGGCGTTTGGTGACAGTATTTGCCATTGTCTACAGAAATACTGCCTGAATTACAGTACGGCCATCCTTTATCTGGACAGCCTGAAGCTCAGGGAGGACTTTGGCTCTTTCGTGAAGGTAACCGTGGCAAGCGTGATTTGACACGGTAAATCAGGGCTTGGTCTCAATACTGACAAGATCTAGGGAACAGGGCAAACATTACCACACAGATTCATGCCACTGTTGGGTGCTTGTCAGGAACCGTTGTTTTTCACGCAGGAACATGGTGACCAGCTCGCTGGTGAAAGAGTGTTGACTCAGCTACTTTCCCTTTCTTACAACATCAGCTCTCGCCGAGTATTGTTCCCTGTTGTATTCTTAAGCTGTCTCCACATCAATTTTGGCCTGTCACTTCTAGCTTTTGCACTCTGTTGCACACAAGGGATTTTGTTTGTCAGCTGACTTTTTATTCAAGACAAAATCAGTACAGTCTCATTATACACTTAACATTCCAAATCTCCTCCTATCCTTGACTCTTTCTCTCATCCAGTGGTGTGAACGAAACGAGCAGTGCCGCAGGCTGCAGTTGAAGGATTTGCTGGTCGTTCCTCTGCAGAGGTTTACACGGTACCCGCTGCTGTTGAAGAACATGGGGAAAAAGAGCTGCTTGGAGGACGAGGAGAACACCATACAGAGCATCGTGGATCTCGTTGACAGAGCCATATGTAAGTTGGTGGCATTTTTGTAACAAATGAAAGTACAGGTGCACTGACATAATTCTAGCCATACCGATAAGCAGATAATTAATTTCCTGTTATTATAGCTGATAACTTTGAAGGTTGTTTCCGCCACAGGATAAAAAAAATTAAAAAGTGCTTTTTATCCCACAATTCAAGCCTTTTTTATTCGCAATTCTTAGAGAAATAGACTCAGAATTGCATGATATAAACTCACAGTTCTGAAAAAAGTCTGAATTGTGAGAATTTCTTTTTATTCCGTGGTGGGAAAAAACCAACATAAATTGCAAGATGAAAACTCACAATTATGATTATTTAAAGTCAGACTTGTGCGATAAAGTTACCTTATTTTTTTATTTTGTGGTAGAAACGGCTTCCATAGATAACTGGGCAATATTAAAATTATATGCTGCTGTTTCTAAATAAATTTAAAAATAGGTCCATAAAAATCAATCTTTTAAATGCTACAAGTGAATTTAGAGATCAAAACGTTATATGTAAAGTATGAAAATTTATTTTCATTTTGAGATGACATTTAACAGTGTTATTAAATGATTAACATTTTTATAGACCAACTTTTAGTGAGCATTATATGATAGCAAGGGTAGACTAATTGTAAAAATGAGGTAAATAAAAATCCAGTGTTGGCCAGTATACTGCATGTTCAGTTGGCTCCATATTGAAATTTAACAAATAAAAAAAAAAATCTCTATTATCAGATTCGAGTATTTTTTACAATAGTTGGGAAAATTGGTTTTCACTTTCTACAGTTCTGACTCGTAAGCTTTGTTTCTCAGGTGAAGACACTTTGATCTCGTTTGGGTAAAACACTTGCGTCAAACCAGGTGACAGGTGACTTTTCCTGTTCTCTGACTGCCATCATAGGGAAGCTGTTTGTGAGGCGTGTAGTGACAGCCACTGTGAGAAACGACATGCAGTGACTCTGTGAAAGACAGCTATTTTTGCCTCAGAGATGTGAACCAAAACAGCTCAAAGAACGCCATGTTTTAGTAAGCTATGAAAACGTGACATTTGAATTTACATGTTCAAGCCCAGTTATCTTTTTATGAAGCATTACATAACTTGTCATAAATCTATTGTGTGTTTATCAAGTACCCTGTTTTGATAAGGAAGTGAGATTAATATACTGTTGTTTCATCATTCCCATTAGCCCTTTCAACTGTTGAAATATTTTTGTTTACAATATTTTTTATATACATTAATTAAAATTTGTTGTTTAAGTTATAAAATAGTTTTATTAAAATTTATAATTTACTATGAAAAAATAGTAATTGAAAATGCCCCATGATGGTAATGACGGTGTATGTTGTGAAATTTTTATATTGTAAATAAAAAAAAATTATTATAGTTTTTATAAAATAGTTTAATTGGATCGTTTTTACAAGAATTTAAAAGAAAACGCTCCATGATGGTAGTGACTGTGTATGTTGTGGTAGTGATACAAGATTTTGCTGATGACACCAAACAGCAGAATATTTGTAGTAATATTAAAGGGCAAAATATTTTTGCATTATTTTACAACAAATATCCTAACAACTGATTCTTTGTGATGGTAATGACATTTTTTATTTATTTATTTTTATAGCAAGCTAGCTGGCATTCATTTAACTTTTAACCAAAAATACACTGAAATTGGCTGTTATGAATTCAATAATATTCTCTACAGTGCTCGAGGTGATGGTAATGATCGCACTTGTCGTCCTGTCTTGACTTTTTGACTTGCTCTAGGACTGATTTATGGCTAGACGGGCTTGAAATGATTAATAGGTTAATCTTCTATACAAAAGCTTTTTTTTATTTATTCAAAACATTCCAGGATGGCAGCAGCTCATTTCAACACACTTTATGACACCATCCATTCCTATAACCAATATAAGGGTGTGTGCACAACTCTACTTGGTGACTTTCATGCAATTAAAAAAGAATATGAAGAGTCGTCAGATGGGTGTGGGGTTCAAACAACACGATTGTGTCATTGTTGATGAAAAAGCCAGTACTTGGAACGCAGTAGGAAGAATCTATAATTAAAATACAGTTGATTGTCTCTAACTGAACAACAAAAAACAGGATCTGTGGTTTTACAAAAGCAGTAATGTTTGTTTGGGGAGGTGTGGATGAACACGCTGACCTTTCGTAGCCAACCGCCTTTGTGTAGGCTGATGATACAATAGAGTTACCACCCAAATCTCTCTCTCTTTCTCTCTATGTCTCTGTACAGATGATCTTGAAGGAAAAGTGAAGTGGTTGGACAACTATCAGAAAGTGAAGCAGCTGAAGGAAGCTCTGGTGTGGCTTCCTGTTTGGGAGCGAGACAAGAGGGCGCATGTTCCTGAGGTTTATGTCAAAATCTGTATCTTCAAGCATGCTATGTTCATTTTAATTTGCTTTGAACTGCATTCATAGAGATTTTAAGGCTGTGTGTGTTTGATCCTTTACAGAACCTGAAGCACTTGCTAAAAGCTGTAACCCTTGAGAACCTGGTGTCTCATCGTAGTCTTCTGCACGATGGGAAGCTCGTTCTCATAGGTCAGATAAATAAATCCATTTTTCTTATTGGTCCATTTATGCTTTTAGGATGGTCGTGTTGTGTTTGTTTACATTATTTTCTTTTGCACACAGAAAATGCGAAGATGCATGAGGTCTACCTGTTTCTATTTGACGAATTTCTTCTAATTACGAAGATCAAGCGAAGCAAAAAGGTGCGGTTATTGATCAGTATTAAGTACATATATAAAGATTCAAGGAAAGTGACAATTGTTTGGTGTTATTACTGTGAAAGGCTTAGCAGCCCTGTCTCTGTTGACAAATCAAAGCATGGGCGATGCATCAGAGTTTGTGGCGGTGATGTGAAAATAGATTTGTTGATTCTGTCTGGGAGTGGTTATTGATTCAAGCCATTACGCCCCTTTTACACGCTAAGGTTGAATAGAGATCAGTGGATTGTGTCAGATGATAGTACTGTACTGACTACTGTAAATGGAGGTTAAAAGTTAAATATATTTAAATGAATATTTTATCTTATATATATGAGATGCTGTTAAATTCACAATAAATTTAAGTTTGCAAGATAATAATGCTGAAAAGTAAACATGAACAAAGACCCCACACTGTAAAAAATCAAATTAACTAAATTTTGGAAGGGCAAAAATATTTAAGTTGAGCTAATTTTATTGCTTGGCCTTTGTTGAGAGGACATGTTATATTAAGTCTACACAAATATAATTGAAAAACATTGAATAAATGGTTATTTTCAAATCCAGTCAACAATTAGCTATGCTAATGTTGATTAAACCAATAAAAACACGTGCACGTGCACAGTAAAACTTCAGTAGGTTGAGCCAACTAAAAAAGAACAATTCAAGCAACACTTTGAAGTCAGAAATTCACTGAACATACAATTTCTGTGGAACTAGTTACTAAATAAAAAGTATATGCACTGTAAAAAATTTCAAGTGGTTTCAACTAATAATGAAGTACACTACTATTCTAAAGTTTGGGGTCAGTCAGTAATTTTTATTTTTTTTATTAAAAAAAAAATTAATACATTTATTCAGCAAGGAAACAATAAATTCATCAAAAATGATAGTAACCATGTTTATATATATATATATTAGATTAACTTTCTATTCAGGTATCCTGGAAAAATGGTCTCCACAAAAATATTAAGCAGCACGAATGTTTTCAACATTGATAATAAGAAATAATTAATGAGTGCCAAATCAGCATATTACAATTATTTCTGAAGGATGATTTGACGTTGGAAACTAGAGCCATTGCTTCTGAAAATTCAGCTTTGCCGTCACAGGACAAATTACATTTTAAAATAGGAAACTGTTATTTTAAATTGTAATATTTCACAATATTGGTGTTTTTATTTTTCCTAAGTAAGTGCAGCCTTCATGAATATAAGAGGCTTCTTTTAAAACCATAAAAAATCTGACCACTTTAAATGGTTATGTATAGAGTTTTTCAAAATGTCTTTTAATAAAAAGTTTAATATAAACTAAAAAATAAATCATACATGTAATATAACTTTTGGCCTCATCAAACATAAAAATATTGTTTGATTTTAATTTAACATTAGTTAACATTTAATGTATATTTAAATAATGTAGCATTCAGTTCTAGAGTGGAAGGGCCACTTTTCACAATACAATTAATTCTTGGGAATTATGAATGAAAAAGTAGATGAATACAAGTCCAATCTCATCCTATATTTATCATACTTAAATATTTTCACTTGGAAATACATCTCAATACATCAGTAAAATAGGTTTCAAATGCTTACTTTACGCATAATTTTGGCAAAACTTTTAAACCTCTCAAATCACAGACTTGTGTTTATGTATTGTAGAGGTCTGGCGTGGTGGAGTCGAACCCCCTGCGTTCGGCTGCAGGCCAAGAGCTTGATCTATTATTACAGGACGGCTGTAGTTTCATTGTCCTGGACCAGCCCATCTCTTTGGACCGCCTGCAGTTAAAAAACATTGACCAGCTCAACGCAACAGGTGCCGACAGCATGCACAGATATACCATGACGCATTCTTTGAATTACGATCATGTTGCAGTTATGTAATTTAGTAATCCAGACATTTCCATTGAGGATGGACCAGCCCATGTGTGATCAGCACTGATAATGATGTAGATACATACACTGATGGACTGACATTTTGTCTCCTGAATGTTTCAGCATCCGGTCTGCCCAATTCTTTCATAATAATGCACCCAAATCGTTACCAGCAGTGCATCGGTGTCTTCATTCTGCAAGCCCAGACTGAATCTGTGAAGGTGAATATTTGATCCTGCTAATGTTTTCTCAAAGGCGTTGATTTCCATCCAACACCCATAATTCACAAACTTAACCAGTGCTGACATGTCAGACATCATCAGATTATTCAATATTAACGTCAATTCGGCATTACATTACTTTGTATGTTAATGGCAGATGCTTTCTCTTTCTATTCATTCTGGAAAAAAATTATGGTTTCGACAAAAATATTTCAACATTGATAAAAAATAAGAAATGTTTCTTGAGCACCAAATCAGCATATTAGAATGATTTCTGAAGGAACGTGACACTGAAGACTGGAGTAATGATGCTGAAAATTCAGCTTTGCCATCACAGGAATATATAAAAATATATTAAAACAGAAAACAGTT
Source organism: Barbus barbus (assembly GCF_936440315.1). Lineage (NCBI taxonomy): Eukaryota > Metazoa > Chordata > Actinopteri > Cypriniformes > Cyprinidae > Barbus > Barbus barbus. The sequence goes on from NC_136750.1 coordinate 22,178,363, forward strand.
ATTTTAAATTGTAATAATATTTCTGTATTTTTGCTCAAATAAATGCAGTCTTGTTAAGCATTAGAGACTATTTGAATGGTAGTGTACTTGAATGGAGAAAAAAAAAATGAAATCTTAAGGTTACATATAAAAATTGGCAATATAATCTAACAGTGGTATTATAAACGTTGCTTTTAGCTCAAATCACAAAATCAAAAAAAATCTTATCAGGCTGTATGTTGTGTATGTTTCAGAAAGCGTGGATGTCGGAGATCGAGGATGCCATCAATTCTCTGCTGAAGCAAGACTGTCAGCAGCCACGGGTCAAGAACTCTTTTCTGGAGTCTTCACAGATCTAATTTATACAGAGACTTTCTAGAGAACTTCCCCAAGAGTGCCAATGAACCACAGCAGTGCACAAAGTTCACCCAAAAATGAAAATTGTGTCCTTTACTCCCCTTCATGTTATTCCAAACATGACAGGCTTTTACGAGAATGTCTGTTCTTTTCACAGTAGCTGTCAAGCTCTTAAAAGGACAGAAATCACCATGAAAGTCTTCATGTCTTCTATATGATGAATTGTGCAAAACGTCTCTTTTTATGTCCTAGAAAGAAAACCATAAGGGTTTGAAACTTTTTTTTTTGCTAAACATGGAAATACATCACCACTGTAAGAGTAGCAACACGAGCAGTTTAAAGTTCCACAAAAGGAACCGCTTTTCAATTCCCTTTTTTCATTTTTGGAGAACAGAATGTTGCACGTTCCTAACGCAAACAAAAAATGATGAATTTGTGTGTCACATAGAGTGACATTGTGTGTTGTGGGGAGAGTTAAATGCTTATAAGACGCAGTAAAGAACCTACTGTATATGTTGTAATACAGTGTGCAAGTTAGCAAAATTCTAATTTGTATAAATTAAAATTCTTTTAAACAATGTTATGCATTACATTGTTTTGTGAATAATTTACTTGTTTGACCATGAAAAATAAAATAAGTTTTTATACATAATGAAGTATTTCATTTATAAGTATAAACAGGACATCATTAAAACTAATAATAGTTTTTGATCATTTGAAATGAAGCTTAAATAATAAAAACATGTAAAAAAAAAAGTACACAACAAAATGACTAAAACGTCAAATAAAATTAATCCTGATAATATTAAAAATAAAAACAAATTAAAAACCTTAAATATTATAGTAGTATATAAACAACACTGCGGGACACTGAACGAAAATGGAAACGGCTAGTTTATTTACTTTTAAACATGATGAAAAATTTGAAAACATAATACCATTGAACATTTTTTTTTTCCTCAACAGAAAAACTTGGGTGGTGTAGTAGTTCAGCTGTTAGAGTCAGGACCTTCAGGCAAACAAACCAGTTAAGCTGAAATCACCTTCAGTATGTGATATTTTACACTCTTTATTTTTTAACTCCTTTAATATATTCTGATTTTTTTCATCCATTTCCGATACTGCTTTCACAACACAAATATGTAGGAACCTACTAAACAAATGAACATGTATCTGATGGGTTTTGCCTGTTAAGACGTGTCTGCGTTCAAAAATGCACCAATGTGACGGAAACAAACCTTGATATAAGGCACACAAACACATTACCACAACATGAATGTGAACACCCTGCTATTCAGCACATCAAAAAATATGAAAATTAATCAATAATAATAATGCTTGACAACTATATAACAGATACTGTTAGTGAGTAGTGCTGGTCCAAATGCCTACAAGTGATGCACTTTGCATATCTTGGTCACAAATTAGCTTTATTTGCAAGCTGCACAACCCGTTTTTCTTCAAACACTTTGCTAATAATTACAGCATTGTTAATGGTTAGAGAAAACAGGAAGTGATGTCAGATGGAGGGTTTTGACCAGTTATATGGCACTGAATGGCTTCTATCATACTGTTGTTGACTGCAGCACATATTTCATCCAAAATCAAGTTAAAGGGCTGTTATTCATATATTACATTTTCTGAAATCCCGTCACATGACTTAAGCTGGTGATGAGCGCAAAACATCCTGAGACACTTTTGATTCATCCTGGGATACATATGAATCACTATGCATTATGCTCCTGAATCCATCTGCTGACACAAACAGCAAGTAATCAATACCTCAGAATCACACTGACAGCAAACAGTGCCATCGACGCTGCAAGCCGCATACAATCTATTAAGCAGAGCGAAAAACATCAGAACGTGGCTATTGCATAAACCGCATACAATGAAGCATACTTTACAGCAGTTAGTTGCAGTGCACTCGCTCACATTTAGTTCCACGCTAAGCGCTTACAATGACGCTCGCCACACTTTTAGCTTCTAATAAAGGAATAGTTCATTCTGTCATTTACTCACCCTCATGTCATTTTAAACCTCCATGATGGGGAGATATTTTGAAAAATGTCAGTTTTTTGTCTATACAATGGAAGTCAATTTTTGTCCAAACAGTGAATATCAGTGGGGTCCAAAAGAGATTTCTATTGACTAATTGTATGGACAAAAATACACTGTCACTGTTTAGTTCTCAACATTCTTCAAAATATCTACTTTTATATTCTGCAGAAGAAAGAGTCATACAGGTTTGGATTAACTTTTTTTTTTTTTAGATGAACTACCCCTTTTAGTCTAAAGTGTTGCCTTGCAACGTTGCATTCGCTCAATTGCGTAGATATCATGAATGAGAGAAACCGCTCAAGTTGAAGAGAAATGTAGCAGCTGATATTTCAAACACAATCAGCGGTCTGTCATTCATTTTCAATATACTATCACACAAACAATCACACCCAATGCACAGTTATTGCTTAAAAGCAGGGCACGTACATCCAACATGTACAAATTGATAAAAGAAAACAAAAAAAGACATTTGTGTGCATAAATCTTTAAAAGAATCACCAACTTCTACTGGTGAGATTATGAATGCAAAACAAACATCAAGTGTTTCATTTCAACAGACATAAGAGCAGCAAAGCAAGCATGTACGTTACACCCACATACCTTGTTAACATGCCTACATTGAATGAACAATGATACAGTCTCCATAGAGTGACAGTTATATCTCAATTATTCACATGTGCCTCTTTTGTCTGTACATTTACTTACAAATCTGATATATCAAATAAAGACCCTGCGAACAGCTTTGGTTCGACTCAGATTCGCTCCGACCCACATCTCTTACACTTAAATCTTTTAAAAGACGATATCAACGTAAAACTCAATCCTGAGTGCCAAAGCTGCTGTACTTTAGCACAAAACTTCTGTAAGGAACTGGTTTTTATATTACAAATTATACACCTGATTAAGCTGTCCCTCCCTTTTGATTCCTCTGGGTCTGAAAGTGGCCCCATAAGTGGCAAAGGCACTGGACAGATGAGGACAGCCGTTCTGGCCGGTTTAATTTAGTGTTCCCTCTATCTGATTGGCAGCATCGAGTGACCACCGTGACATGCTGTTCCCTCAGCTTCTGCGTCTGCCCTCGGCTGGCCTCTCCTGGTTGCTCATGTTTCCTGGGAAGAGGTCAGGGCGAGTGGGGCGCAGAGGGCTGCAGGGGACAGGCTTGGGAGGGAGGGAGATCAGCCCTGGAGATCCTCATAGCAATTGTCACACACTCGGACAGCCTTCTTGGAAGAGGGTGTCATGGCGCTGCGGGCGGAGCACTCCGCACAGAAGATGTTGCCGCAGTGTCTACAGTGGTGCTAAGGGAAAAGAGAGACACGGGGGTCATGATTCAAGTCAGGTGGGTAAGTTAGGTTAATGTGATATTGATTAAAAACTGAATGGATGTGACAAAGTGAGATGCTGGGATTGTTAGGGCTGGGTATTGGCACGGATTCGATTATAAAGATTTGATTCACACTTCCATTTGATTCATTTGGAGAAATTCTGGTTATTCAGATATTTCTAGCTCAAACAATGGTGTTTTGATGCACATTTTGGAAACTTTATTTATTCATCTTAAGTGTTTCCATCTATGTATTTTTATGTAAATGCCAAAATGTGTATTATTAAATACATCAATAATAATAATAATAATAATAATAATTTCAATGATAATTATTATTATTATTATTATCATCATCATCATCAAGCACTATTGTTAGTGCCTTAACAATAATATAATAATATATAAATAATAATATTGGTATAATTATTAAACAACAACAACAACAATAAAAAAATTCAGATTAGGCATTTATTTAAATAAATAATAATTATTAATAATCAAATTATTATTATTGCTGTTGTTGTTGTATAATAATGATATCAATATTATTATTATTATTATTATATTATCATAAAGTATTATTTGCAGTGTGCCTTCCACCCTGCAGGTCAGCCATTTATGTGAATAAAAAAAAAAATATTATATGCTTATATGCATTCATTGTAAAAAGGCATAGACTAAAATACTGATGTTTTAGGAATTAATATCAGATCATTCAAATGAAGATTACTCAAAAAAAATAAAAAAAATAACTTAATGTTACACTGAGAATCCTTGTTTTTTTGGCTAATATAAATATGACAGAGCCTGATGTGGATGCAAGAATGATTCATTTCCAATGACTTCCTGAGAACATCAGACGCATTTGTTGGTGGAACGTGCTTTGATGCACCATGTCATGTGATCACAGTCCTTTGAACGCAGGAGCGCGGATCAATAGGCTAGATCATTAACACTGTATTGATCTCATACTTTGATCCATTTGATCGGCTGCTTCATCAAATAAGAATGTGAGCGTGTGTGTGTGTGTGGATGATGCAGACCTTTCTGACAGTGACAGAGAAGCCTTTCCCACAAGCCATACAGTTCTGCACCTCGTGATCTTCCGCCCACTTTCGCGTGACAGACTGCGACTGTTTTATCTGGAACAGGAAAAAGGAGCCACATTTGACTAAAAACTGAAGTTTCCTTAGCCAGAGATGCAAAACAACACCAAAACAATTGTACGGTCAGTAATTTCAGTCTGGGGTTGGCGTCAGTCTGACCTGCAAGGACTGGTTCTCCCGGCCAAGCTCCTGCATGGCGGCTGTAGTGTCATCCAACTTCCTGCGCATCTCCAACAACTTAGCCTGAAGCTTTTCAATCTCTCCCTCACCCTGGACACACCTGGAATATTATAAAATTGATAGTTACCATTTCTTTATCTCTGTTTTTTTAGGCCCAAAAAGTATCTAGAGCAGTCAAACCTCTCCAGCAGTGCACGTCTCTCGTCCTGGTTGTTCTGGACGGTGGCCTCCAACACGGCAATCTCCCCTCTCAGCTCATCCGTCTGTTTCTCCAGCTCACCCACCCGCTTCTGGGTGCTCTGCCACTCTCGCTTCAGCGTCGCCACGTTCTCGTTCAGTGCCGCTACCTGCAAAGACATCTTCACCTCCACCTCTTCCCTCTGCTTCTCCACCTCCTCTTTAGCCTTCACTTCTGATGCCTGACAAAGGAAGAGAATTTTAACTTTTCTGTGGAAAATTTTGAAAGCATTTTTGCTAAATAAGTCAGCAATATAAGTTACTTGCTAATTGTTAAGCAATATCGCAAAATAAATAAATACATTTGATATTATAAGTACCAGTTGCTGTTGTAGTTTGTCCGTCTCAGTTTTGAGCTGCTGTTGTTTTTGTTTGATGGAGTCTCTGGTCTTCTGATGCTCTCTTTGTTCCTGCTCCAGAGATGCTTGAGCTGCTTCCACCTTACCCTGCAGCTCCACCTTCTGCTGGATCAACAGCTGCTTCGCTGCCTGAAGCTCCTTCAGCTCCTGCAAGAGACACATAAACAATTCTGTCAGTTGTAAACATAATTGGATTTGAACCTGTAACACTTTGGGTACAAGCCCAGATCATCAAACTATGCTCCACAATTCAAGGGAATCCAAAAGTCATCAAAATACTTAAGGTAGTGGACAATGAAAAACATTTAATGATATACCATTTAAAGGTGCTCCAAAGTTTTTTGTTCATGCATCAGAGTTTTCACAAATATATTAAGCGGCACGTTTTTAGCATTGATAATAATATGCATTTTTTTCTTGAGAACCAAATCTGCATTTCAGAATGATTTCTGAAGGATCACGTGACATGAAGACAGGAGTAATGGCTGCTGAAAAGTAGCTTTGCCACGTGAATAAATTTGATTTTAAAATAAGTATATCATAATTAATGAAATACTGTAAATTGTAATACTATTTTGCAATGTTACAGATTTTTCTTTTGATCAAATAAATGGAGCCTTGGACCCCAAACTTTTGAACAGTAGTGTAGAGTCTCATACGAAAGCAAAATCTTTCAGTTACGAGATGCCATTACAAAATATTAGTCTGTCATAACTAATTTAACTGAAAATGTATAAAAATAGGTTAGTAAAATTAATAAGTCTCATTATAGGGGTCCCTATGATGAGGAAACTGACTCCGCTTAGAATAAAGCAGCTGTTTTTAGGACACTGATGGGATTCATTCAAAGTACCAACATTTTGCGGAAAAAACAGCAATTAGGAGGGCAGTCGTGGCCTAATGGATAGAGAGTTGAGACTTGTAACCTCAGGTCCGGCAGGGATTGTAGGTGGGGGGAGTGAATAACCAACACTCTCCACCCTCAATACCACGACTGAGGTGAGACCCTTGAGCAAGGCACCGAACCCCCAACTGCTCCCCGGGCGCCGCATCATTGGCTGCCCACTGCTCCGGGTGTATGTTCACTACTGTGTGTACACTTGGATGGGTTAAATGCAGAGCACAAATTCCAAGTATGGATCACCATACTTGGCCACACACCCCTTCCCTTCCCTCCCCTCCCTTAATTAATAATAGTAGATATTTTACAGTGAAACAGCATATAATGCACCTTTAAGTAACAGATTTTAAGGCTGCTATGATTCATAAAAGTGATTTGGGGTCAGAGGTGATCAGTCTGACCTTCTCATTCTTCTCGACCAGAGCTTTAAGATCAGCAGACAGTTTGTTTTTGTCCTTCTCCAGAGCGCTCTGGTACTCTTTGAGCTCCTCGCATTGAGCCTTCTCCTTCTTCAGCTGCTCCTCAGTTTGTTCCTTAAACAAAAGACACAGTCAGCTGAATAACTCCATTCTCCATGTCTGTGTTGGTAAGCAAATTAAAGTTATAACAATTCCTGCTTACAACAGAAGGCTGTATTGTAGTCTCACTGTGTCTGGAACAGACTCTTTATTTATCGCCACACAATCGAGCTCAGTGGCATTTGTTTCTGTAACCTTCACACCACAGGAAAATCTGTGGTTCAAAGGCTTGCTTGAGTGCACAACGGTGATATCTCTAAAATTTGCAGCATATTTTGTTACCTGTTGTTTCTGGAGCATCTGTAGACCCTCCACCTGCTGTTTGATCTTCTCATCTCTCTTGCTGAGGTCTTTCTCCAGCTCCGTGCGGGCCGTCTTTAGCTCCTGTATCTGGGTTTCGTGAGCACTAAGCTGGTTTCTGTTGGCCACCAACTCCTCCTGAGCAAGTACCACCTTCTCCTCACACACCTAAATGACAAATAATAAGATAATAATCAGATACTGCACGTAATCATTTATTAAGATTTGCTCGTACTTTATAAAACAGACCTTAAAGTCCTGGCGTACAGCAGAGAGCTCAGACTCTTTGCCGTAGTAATCAGACCGAAGGGCGGCAAAACTTTCTTTGGTGCTGTCACTGGTCTTCTGCAGCTCTGCACAGCGATTCTTCTCAGACTTGAGATCTTTAGACAATGTCGTCACCTGCTCCTTCAGCTTTGCCTCCTCTTCAGTCTGAAACACAATTTGATTCACACATAAAGTTCAGTCACAATGTCCAACAACATGGCAGGGACTTATCCTTATCCTCCTTCTAAATCTGTATGACTTTCTTCTGTAGAACACAAAAAATATATTTTGAAGAATGTTGGTTCTCATTGACTTCTCATTGAAAAACAAGTGGGGACCAAAACTGTTTGGTTATCAACTATTCTTCAAAATATCTTCTTTTATGTTCCAGTGTGTATAAAATACAATGGAACTCAATGGAGATCAAAACCATTTGGTTACCAACATTCTTTAAATTATCTTCGATTATGTTTCACACAACAAAGAAAAGCATACAGATTTGAAACAACATACGGGAGAGTAAATAATGACAGAATGTTCATTTTTGGGTGGACTATCCCTTTAAGAACAGAAAATAAATGAGTCAATTTGGGTATGCTATGAGTACATTTAAGTGCATTTTATGACACATAATTGTGTAAGGAAAATCTACTTGCCTTTTTATTGAGGGAAGTCTGCAGCTCGGACACTTGCGCCTTAAATTTCTGTACTTCCAGGCTTAAGGACCCCTGTGTGGTCTTCAGCTCTGCCTTTAGCTGCTGTACACTATTTTCTTTCTCTTTCAGCGTATCTTGAGTCTGTTTCAGTTGAGTGTTCATTGTGGTCAGCTGAGACTGAAGCTCCTTTTCTGCCTAAAAGTGTCAGTGTAATTGCAAAATATCATGATTCCTTTAACATGGGTTTACATAAAGGTCATAATCGATGCTTTCTTGAAATATAAATGGAGTTATAATTCACAATCTTACCTCTATCGATTTCTCCAGCTGACCTTTGACATGGCTGAGCTCTTTAGAAGCCGCCTCTGTGTTTTTCTGAAGCTCGTGCAGTGTTTTCTGATAAAACTTCTCCTACAAATTAGAGAAAGCTTGGTATTTAAATTTCTATGAAAAGATTTACAAATTATTTGATCATTTTTTTATGTCGTACTATGAATAAATTTTTTTTGTACATACACAAGTATCCAAATATTTTTTGGGGCCAAACTTCTCACCTTCTCCACCAAAGTGGCCTTGCTGCTCTTCTTCTCTGCCTCCAATTGAGTCTGGTTCTCTTTGAGAGCTTTAGAAGCTTTGCTCAGAGCCTCTTTCACCATCACCATTTCTTTAGTCAGAGCTTCCTTCTCCTCCTGAGCTTTCTTAAGATCTACACTCAGACCCTGAACTTTCTTGTCCAGCTCTGCTTGCCGCTTCTGACCCTCCTGAGACAGTTTATCCAGGCTGGCCTGCAGGGTTACACGCTCCTGCTCTGCCTTCTCCAGCTGTTGTTTTGTTTCGGAGAGAGCTGACATTTTCTTCTTCAACTCCTCTTGCTGGGTGGCAGCACTGAGACAGAAAGGAAAGGGAAGATTGACAAGTCACGCCTGTGATCTATACTCATTAGATTCGAAGTCTGGGGTTTGTTACATTTTTTATGTTTTTGAAAGTCACCAAGCTCACCAAGGCTAAATTTATTTTATCAAACATACATTAAAAATCCTTTTGTGAAATGTTACTACAACTTTAAATCATGGGTTTTCATTTTAAAATATTTTACAATTTTAATATATTTTAAAATAAGCTCAATTTTATTCCAGTGTTCAGCGTCACATGATTCTTCAGAAATCATTTTAATATGCTGATTTGGTGATCAAGAAACATTTATTTTTATTATCAGTGTTGAAAACGGTTGTGCTGCTGATTATCTTTGTGAAAAACATTATTTAATTTTTCAGGATCCTTTGATGAATCAAAAGAAAAGCATTTTGTTGAATTTGTTTTTGTATTGTGTCATTAGTTGAGATTTTTTTTGTATTATGTGTCTTTACGGTCACTTTTGATCAATTTAATGCAACCTGTATAAAAACTATTTATTAATAAAAAATAAAAAAAACTGACCTCAAACTGTTATATTAGTATAATCTTAAAATTAAGCATGTACACATATAATATGTACAATCTTTTTCTTCAGAGAAATGAATAAACTAAGATGTATTTTACTTAAAATAAGATCAAGGAAATAAGCCAAGATTGGAAAGAAATTTGCTCATTAAACATTTCTGTCTTCAACATTGTACATTTTCCCATAGGAGGTACCTACCCTTGTTTCTCAGAGTCTAAAAGATGGTTCAGCTCCTTTGTCTTCGTCTCCAGCTCACTGATTTGATTCTTCAGCATCAGCTGCTCCTTCTGAGCCTGTTCCCTTCCAGAGCGGAATTCAGTTAACTCTACCTCTACTTTCTATATAAGACAAAAACACACACAGAAAAAAGATCTGATCACAGAAATTTCAATGCATAATGCAATGCATATTGAAAGATTAAATTAATACAATGGCATGAAGTTTTCAAGTATTTCTCAATCAAATAAACATTGCAATTATTTCCACGTAATTAGTTAAATAGTCGATAACAAACAGCAAAGAAATAATTCAAGACCACTTTCTTATCAATATAGTCGTTTGATATCTGTAACAATCACAACAGGCTTGTAACATTTTCAAAATGAAGTCACGATGACGAAGCAGAAATGTGCTGCAGTGACGCTGACCTTGGTCTGGGTCTCCAGTGTCTCTATCCTCTGCTCTGCAGTCAGCAGTTTGTCTCTGCTGTCCTTCAGACTGGTCTCCAGCTGAGAGCACTGCTCCTGCTTCTCATGCAGCCTGCAGCCCTGCTCCTCCAGCTGACCCTGCACTTTACTCAACTCCTGCAGAAACACGCACATAAAAAAACAAAATGACAATCTTGTATTGGACTGATATTAAAATACACTAGGTTCAAATGGTGTCAAAGCAATAGTACATACTTGTTGCTTATCTTGCAATGCATTCTGGGCAGTCTCTAGGTGGTTCTCCAAGTCGGCTCTCTGGGCATTTTTTGCTGCTTCAGCAGACAACAGCATCTCAGTCTTGGCTTTTAGCTAAAAGACAAAAAAGTTATATAAACTTTACTGGTATTTTTTAATACTTAATTTGGTGAGAATAATTAATAATTAATAATAATTGTTAACAAAGGCTTCTGTACCAAATATTAAAAATTTTTGACTCAAGTGATCAAATACTTATTTGACACAGTAAATCACAAATAAATTGTTAAAAAAATCATACAATGTGATTTCCGGATTTTTATTTTTAGATTCTGTCTCTCACAGTGGAAATGCACCTATGCTGAAAATTGTAGACCCCTCCATGATCTACATACATACATATATATATATACACACACACACATAAATATTTGCTAACTTTTATTTTGGATGAGATTAATCAATTTGACAGCACTAATATACTATTATATTGCTTATTAATATTTTGAATAGTCTTTTAATTCTATATTATCTTTTTCCATTTTAATTTTGTTGAAGTTTTAGTCAATTTGTTCTGTGCTTTTGTCATTGTTAGTTTTAGTATTAGTATTATAGATTACGTTTTTCATCTCTTATTAAGATTACTTAATTTCATCTTTATTACAAAATTAAAACTATTCTTAATTGCTTTTGTTTTAGTAAACAATAACAACTGGACAGAAATGGACATCATTTTCATGTTTTCATTAATTATTATTTGAAATAATAATGAACAATCACAGCACAAGTACCTGTGTGTCTAGCTGGGCAATCTTCTCTTTGCTCTCTGTGAGCTGTGTGGTAAGCTCAGAGATGGTGGTCTCTAGGCTCTGGTAGCGGTCTTGCGCTAAGCGCAGGTGGGTCTTCTGCTCTTGCACCTGCTCGTGAAGGTTGTCCTGAGCCTGCTTGTGGCTCTCAGACTGGTTCTTGAGCTTGTCGGTAAAATGCGTAATCTGAATTAACACATGGGTGGAAAACTAGAATGAGCATCTGCCCCGTTCAAAGAGTAGGATTGTGAAGTCACACTAGTGCAGTGTCCAGTACCTGCTCCTGTAGTGAGTGATTTTTCTCTTTTAGTTGGTTCAGCACAGCTGCCTCTCCTTCACCGGCCTGGATCTTTGCACACAGATCCTCTCTCTCTGCCTCCAGCTGGGTCACGCTGTCCTTGCTCTTCTGCAGCAGAGCTTCAAGATTCTGGATCTTCTGGTCCTTGTCCCCGATCTGACGCAACACCTGCTCCAGGTCGTTCTGCATAGGTCAAAGGAACACAAGTTTTCACAAAAATATTAAGCAGCACATTTATTAAGCATTTTAAACACTGAAAATAATGCTAAATAATTATTGAAAACCAAATCAGCATATTAGAATGATTTCTGAAGGATCATGTGACACTGAAGACTGGAGTAAAGGCTGCTGAAAATACAGCTGTGCAATCACAGGAATAAATTACATTTTAAACTATATTAAAATAGAAAACTGTTACTTTAAATTGTAATCATATTTTACAATATTATTGTTTTTACTATATTTGTTTTCCTGTATGGTAAAGCAAATATTGCTTTTTATAGAAACATCCACTTATAGAACTCTTAACGAGATGTTATGTTTACCTGTGCTTCTCTAAGTTTGCCATTAGTGCTCTGTTGAAGTGTTTGTAGTTCTTGGTGCTGCTGTTTGGATTTGTCCAGCTGATGCTGCAGGTCAGTAGACTTGGTAGAGCTCTCCTTTAACTACGCACACACATAATCAGTTATGCCGGCACAGAGAGAAAGAGAGACGAGTGCAGTGGTTAAAAGTGAAAACAAGACACTCAAGCCCACCACTGTAATAATTATTTGGTCTGAGTTTTGCATGTAAACACACATTATCAATTAACACGCTGACTACTGCAGTAATTATTCTTAGGGTGCTTTACTGCATTCACGTGATCCAAGTCTTCCAGCTTGTATGTGAAGTGCTGTAAAAATGTGTACTTAATCAGCTGTTTTTTTGTCTTTACCTGTTCCTCCAAGCGAGAGAGTTTAAGCTGCAGGTCTGCCACCTGCTGCTCCCGATCTTTGAGTTTCTCTCCTGACAGCTGTCGCTGCTCTTTCAGCCGGCCCTGCAGCTCCCCCAACTGACGCTCGGTTTCCAGCAGCTTCGCATGCAGCTAGAGAGGATGGAAGTATGAGAGCCTGATTACAGTACAAGTACAAATGTGTAATGGATAAATAGGTTTGATTCAGGATGGGTGGATCTGATTCTGAATTAAAGGGTGTATGGATTTGATTTGATCCTAATTGGATTAATTTTATTTTGAACAGATGGGTGGATGGATTTAATTCTGAACTAAAGGACCAATAGATTTGATTCTGATTTTAACTTGATGAAATTGATTCTAAACACATTTGAATCTGATGTTAACTTGATTCATTTGATTCTGAATTTAAAGAATGGTCAGATTTGATTCTGATTCTAACTTGATGAAATTGATTCTGAAGTAAAGGATGGTCAGATTTGATTCTGATTCTAACTTGATGAAATTGATTCTGAACTAAAGGATGGTCAGATTTGATTCTGACTTGATGAAATTGATTCTGAACTAAAGGATGGTCAGATTTGATTCTGATTCTAACTACATGAAATTGATTCTGAACTAAAGGATGGTCAGATTTGATTCGGATTCTAACTTGAAATTGATTCTGAAGTAAAGGATGGTCAGATTTGATTCTGATTCTAACCTGATGAAATTGATTCTGAACTAAAGGATGGTCAGATTTGATTCGGATTCTAACTTGATGAAATTGATTCTGAACTAAAGGATGGTCAGATTTGATTCTGATTCTAACCTGATGAAATTGATTCTGAACTAAAGGATGGTCAGATTTGATTCGGATTCTAACTTGATGAAATTGATTCTGAAGTAAAGGATGGTCAGATTTGATTCGGATTCTAACTTGAAATTGATTCTGAAGTAAAGGATGGTCAGATTTGATTCGGATTCTAACTTGATGAAATTGATTCTGAAGTAAAGGATGGTCAGATTTGATTCTGAACCAAAAGATGGATAAATTTGATTCTGATTCTAGCTGGATGGATGGTTGTTATAATACTGTCCAGTTATTTACAAACCTGGCTGATCTCACTTTGCTGCTGCAGGCCCTGGTTTTCTTTATCTTCTCTCTGCTGTTGAAGTTGTTTCCTTTCTGCCTTCAACTCCTGGTGGTTCTTCTCCAGCTCACAGAGATCCCGTCTTAGTCGTGCAGCCTCCTCCCCACGTTCAGTCAATTCAGCCTGGGCCCGACTCAGAGCTCCCTCTCCTGATGACACCCGGGCTTGGCTCTCCTGGAGCTCGAGGTCTTTCTGGTGCAGACTAGCCTGAAGACTCTTCTTAGAGGCCTGCTCCTGACTCAGATGCTCCTCGAGTTCCTGACTCTCCTTCTCCTTACGAGATAACTTCTCTGACAAAAGCTGAGGAGCGAGTGGCAGAATAATTAGACCAACTCACTCATACAAAACTTACTGTCTTATTATAACAATTAATTAAAATGCATTCTTCAGACCAGCTTATGCACACTGTGCAGAGCACCAATATCCAATAAGATGCTAAATAACAGTATTGTGGCATGCTGACAAATATCTGGGAATTCTGGGATAGCTTAGGGATCTCTCTTATGAGGGCAGAGTTTTATGAGGACAGGGCAATTGTGTTGGGACCTTTGCCTGTGACAGCTATTAAAAAAGGGCTAGGTAGATAAGGTCACATTTGGTCATGTGTTGCTGTTAACAGTGTCCCATTTTCTGTGTGGTCCTTCAAGTGTAAGAAAGAGTCTTAAAGGGATAGTTCCCCCAAAACTGAAAATGTCAACATTAACAAGCTGATCTAAAGCTGTATGACTTTTTTTTCTAGTCACCCTGCTTCAAGTATTTTAGTGCAGTGGTTCTCAACCAAAACCTACTTGAGGTAACTTGCAAGGGGACTGCAAAATGTCTTGATTATTAAAAATAAAGAATGTTAGATAATTTAACAATAAAAATACCTACTTACATATTTATATAAAGAAAAAAAATGTTGTAATGATCATAATGAATACATAAATAATAAATATAGAAATATGTAAAGCTGCTAAAATGCATAAAAATATAAATATCATGAACTAATAATGAACAACACTTTTACAACATTTGTCAATCTAGATTAATATTAATATCTACATACACTAATATATTTTTAACATTTTAGTTGTATAAATTAACATACATTTTTGTATTATGAAACAATAGGAATTAACAAAGAATAGCATACGCTAGTTGAGACAAGATCACGGTCAAGTTTTAATTTTCCCCTTTTTCTTATTCCTGTCCTTGCATGCATCTTCTTTTTGAACTTGAAATTATTGTTTATATTTAACCCGCAGGACACTTCACAGGGATGGTTCTATTAACGACCCCTTAATCGCTCCTATTTCACTTCCCATCAGTACCATGGTCCACATTTTTTCAGAAGCCAGCCCGCCTTTGGAGTCTGATCTTCTAATCCCGTCATGACAACTCGAACAATGGACTAGAGAGTTGTGGGTCATTACCTGTGGCTCTATTTCGCTCTGACTGCTACAACAGGCACGAGACGAATCACTCCCTGCTACTTTAATTACACAGCATCTGTGATGTGTCTGTCAACACTCTTTAACGGCCAATCAAAACACACGGTGTGCTGACAGGTCAATGGGGCGACTTTGGACTGGACACACAAGGCCAGCAGCCCGAGAAGCTTCCTATGAAATGTGTTGGGCCATTTCCTGAAAGCCAGCTGGTGGCGCTTGTAAACGGCGGTACAGTAAACTTATATTTGGAAGTGGGTCTTAACATAGCTGGCACTGGCGTGTGTTCTGTGCAGCTGTAAAGTAAGCCATTAAAATATACAGCTGGATTTGCTGTGAGCATACAGCACATGCCTTGTTGCTTAGGGTGGTCCAGTAACTCTAGACACAACATATCTCCATCTGTTTGTATATGTGAGTGTTACCTGGGTCTGCTGATGGTAGTTGTTGAGGCTGCTCTGTAATTGGTGGATTTGTTGGGTGTAGACCGCTGCCTCCTGAGGACCCTTCTCCAGTTCTGCCTTCAACTGAGCAATCGTTGTCTACAAACAAGCATGCAAATGTGAGATCGCCAAAGCAAGCAAGTCTAGTCAAAGTATAGCCCGTAATGTTTTTGAAGAAAACAGAAGCTGTGAGGGACAGAGGTACAGTCATGTTGGCCTAGTATTGTTGTTCATTTTACTGTAAATTTTACTCAAAAATGCTACTGACATGTTCATATTGTAGAGCCCTGGATGGTCTTTCAAATTCTGTGAAAACGTTCTCCTGTTTTGTGGGCACAGAAACTGTTGTTGTTCTGGAAATGACCTAGGACTTAAAGACTATATTTTCATCCTTCACCGTGTCATTTATGTCCACATTAATTTTAATATGCCACCTACTCTGTCCAAAGTATGACATTTTTGCACATGGCAAAACAAGAGAGCAAGAAATGCATTTCATTGCACACTACAGTTTTCATTGGATGAAAATGAAAATAATATTACATTATGGTAGTAAAAAATTCTAAAGCTGATGACACAAAGAACATAAAGCACCGACATTAGGAAAGACTACTTCACACTTGCACAACATCTAGTAACTTAAATTTCTAAAGATATAAAGGGCATTCAGGCAGAATTATGAAAAACAACTGACACTGAGGAATTCAAGAGGAGAAATTGTTACCTCCAGTTTACGAATCTCCAAGAGCAAGCAAAGCAGGTGCAGAGTTAAGTGAAGGGTGAACGTGGGAGAAGGACACACAAACACAGACCAGTGAGGTGAGACAGTACACACGGTACAGAGACAGAGGTGCCAATACACTGCGTCTACAGGTTATGACAAGTACTTTTGGGCAAAACACTAGCTGTGTTTCAAACCCTGCTGAGCTGCCTATCTAGAAGGCACTTTTAGGCTTGCTTCTAATGATAAAAATAGTAAATCTACACTGTTCAAAAGTCTGGGTAAGTATTTTTAGTTTTTAAGAAATTAATACTTTTCTTCAGTAAGGACACATTAAATTGATTAAAAGTAATAGTAAAGATTTTAGCATTGTTACGCTGTAATCAGCATATCAGGATTATTTCTGAGGGATCATGTGACACTGTAGAGTGGAGTAATGGCTGCTAAAAATTCAGTTTTATCATCACAGGAATAAATTACATTTTAAACCCTCTGTTTCACAGACAAGGCTTAAGCCTAGTCCCAGACTAAAATGTAATTCTGAGCTGTTTCAACTGAAAGAAAATTACATTGGCTGATCTTAAAATATATCAGTGCCTTTGTTTTGTCTCAAGATGCACACTAGTAATGTTTTTTCTAAGGCATGTTAATAAAAATTACTTAAAGCTGCAGTCTGTAAGTTTTGCCTCTTTGTTGCCATCTCTGTTTGAAAACCTGGAATTGCAGCTCTGTGCGGAATTATCTTACGTGCGTGGAGTTGTGCTCCGGCACAAACTATGCTCCCTTCGAGCTGATTGTCTTTAAAATACAAATCTTGTGTAATCCCAGGCTATCTGTAATCAGAAGCACATTTAAAACTGGAATATAATTTAATTTCATTCACATGTGTTTCATAAACACATAATCCTTTCTGGACTACAATCTGCCATCAAAATGATACATTTAATTATTCTGGTTGCTGTGAGAAAAGGCTATAAACGATTTGCCACCTGCAGGATCCTCACATGCCATAGCCTACTAGCCGGGAAAACTTCTTTATGTTTACAGATGTGACGAAATGACGCAGCAGCATGCTCAAATTTCCCACGAAAACCTACCTGTACCACTCAGATTAGAAAACATTATAAACTAACCGTTGTGAATCGGGCTAAAGTAAGGTGATAATTTTGAACACTGGCTGGTTATATACTTGCTCAAATATTGATTTTGGATCATTTTTAACCCAAAAAAATTACGGACTGCAGCTTTAAATGTCCTAATTGAACTATGGCCTAATCCTGGTTTAGTCTAAACCCTGTCTGTGAAACCAGGCCAAAATTTATTAAAGTTTTTTATTGTAATAATATTTCACAATATTAATGTTTTACTGTATTTTTGATCAAATTAATGAATCATTGGTGAGCACAGGAGACTTTTGAAAAGTAGTGTGACTATTTTATCTAGTACTAAAAAGTATCAAAAGAAAATGTCTAGCTCAGAATATAAAGAAGTAGTTCACACACTCAGGAACAACTCCATTATTAGGCTGCAGATTATTGCTTAACTAGACAGCTCTCTAGGGCCTAAAACAGACACACTATAAACTAATGGATCTATGGAGGCATATTAAACTAAAGAATGATGTCAGCAACTTTAACATTTCATTGTACCGTCACTAGATGGCAGCCTTTGTATTAGGTACACCAACTAATGTCAAACCGAAATATCTGAAAATAGTACACTC
Organism: Barbus barbus; assembly: GCF_936440315.1. Taxonomy (NCBI): domain Eukaryota; kingdom Metazoa; phylum Chordata; class Actinopteri; order Cypriniformes; family Cyprinidae; genus Barbus; species Barbus barbus. The sequence continues at coordinate 22,196,460 of NC_136750.1, forward strand.
GAGTGACCTGTTTGTAATGATCTATGAACCAGAATTATTCTGCGTTTGTGGGACCTTATATAATGAAAAGCAATTTTTAGGTCAGAAGTGTAGGCGATTACAGGCATGTTTACAGGAAACACTCAGAGGTGGGAGGCCTGCCAGTGAGTTAATGGTTAACCTCAGGAATCTGTTTGAGAGGACAGTCAGTGTGACCCTTAGATGCTTAGCAAACACGTTCGGATACGACATTACGATTGGAACTTACAGTATGAAATAGCTTGCGAGTTTTAAAGGCTTCACAGTTTTTGGGTAAATCACCAAGCCGGCCATTTGCAGTCGTTCATAATCTCGGTTTACTTCAATGGGCAAAGTGACGTCACTGTTGCACCCATTCAAAGGTCAGCTGCTTGTCGCGGTCTCTAAATGACCTTTCATTATCTCTGCCTTCACGAGCTATTGATTCTGGCATGAGTCTCCATATTTGTCCGCTTTTATCAATACTTACATTTTCCGAAATAAACAGAGATCGACTGTTTGTAAAGCAAAGCATCATGGTAACTCTGTCCTCATGTTAGTTATACAGTGCAGACGAGGTCACAGCAGGTTTGAGCTCACCTCTGAGGTAGTGAAGTTGGCCTGCAGCTGTTCGTATTGGCTCTTGAGGCGCTCGGACTCCTCCTCCCTCTCACGGGTCATGTTGTCCATGAGCGTCTGCACCTGCACCAGCTCTTTCTTCAACACCTCCACGTCTTCCACTCCAGGCCTCTGTAGCTGGAGGAGAGCCAGTGACAGACAGGATTAAGCCGGGAGAGATTGATGTGGTAAGATGTTGATGAGGTATGGGCAGCAGCAGCTGAGAGGATGCAAACTCACTAATTATCATGAGACAATAAATGTGACATTACCAGTTCTGTCGCCAGTTTCTCCTTCTCCTGTTTCTCTTTCTGCAGGTTTTGCTTTAAATTGGCCAGCCTTTGCTCCAAAGCTTCTCTCATGCTTTTCTCCTCATCATAACGAGATTTGATATCTGGGATATGAAACACACGCTCATTTAAAGCTACTTTTTTATTTTAGAACTGGCTTTAATCAGATCTTTTTTTATAATATTTTTATAATCATTTTAACACTCTAAAGCTCACATAAATATAAAATGCCGGAACTATCCTGCAAAACTTACCTACTATCTCAGTTGCAAGCTGAGCAGCTTTCTGTTCAAACAAGTCTTTCATCTGCTTGACGTTGAATTTCTCAGTCTCAGATTCGTTAAGCCTCCTCTCGAGCTCTGAGAAGAAAGAAATACTGACTGCAACATCACAAAATGAACGATTATGTTTTAAAACAAAACATTCAAACGTATGTACAGGAGTCAATACAAGATACACTGTTGACAGCATTTGCATTGCAAACTATTTTTTTATGAATTTAAATGCTGTTACAGTATATACATTTAAAAGCTGCAATATCCTGTGCTAATTTGGCAATCAATGTAACGACACTGAGCTATTGATTGAGCTTAACTTGTATTGAACTCAGTACATTCCTTAGTTTAAAGAATGAAATGAACACTACTCAACTAACCTGATTCTTCACTAGCACCATCACTCTGTGGGCCCTAAAATCAAAACACATCCAGCAATTCAATTAGAGAACACAGCAAACATTCCTTCAGTAATCAATAGACATCATGAAAAAATGCTAACTTTTTTTATTCATCTTTGATCTCTGTTTGAACAACCAACCATGCATTTCAAAGGATTTACTTTGTTAGTTGCTAGATGTCCTTGTACTTTGTCTAATTCTTTTTTCAATTCCTCAGAAAACCAGCGTTCCTCCTGAAAACACACACCGATATTACACATCAGCAATTTTAAACACAATACACATATCCAGTGGAACTGACATTATTGAGGAATGGTGCTATGAGTAAAGCTGATAAGATAAAAAAAAAAAAAAAAAGGGTGGGAGTCAAAGGCAGAATACCTTCAGTGAAGCCTGTAAATCTTGGACTTCCTGTCGAAGAAGGCCTAGATCCTCCCTTAACAAGAAAAGCACAAGCCTTTATTATATATATTAATGACTAATAATATGACCATTTCATTCTTTCTGTATTGCTTAAGTCTTAGTGTAGTTCGCTTTAAGATTAAATAGATTGCTAGATTATCTGGCTGAGTGACTGAGTTTCTCTGACAGGAAAGGGAGCAAGAAGGGTTTAATATTACAGAAGCCCACCTGCCAGGGCTGAAGGGGGACGGCTGGTCTCCTGGCTCATGAAACACCTCATAATGTTTGAAGAGCTCCTCAGCAGAGTTATGTGACTTCATACACTGGGGACAAATGAAGCCCTGTTGACAAACAAATTAACACCACAATGAAATCAAGCGAAGTTACAAAACAGCAAAGAACACGTAACTTAACATCATCGCAGATCAGTCACTAAAAAGAGAGATATAGGGAGAGTTCATCCAAAAATTAATATATTTTGATTATTTATTTACCCTCATTTTATTCCAAGCTCATTTCTTCTGTCGAACACAAAAGATGTTTATGCTACTCTTTACTATATTAAGGAGACATTCTCAAGAATGCATTTTTGCATTTTAAAACGGAAGAAACATGTTGTTTTTTTTAAGTTGAAATACTTGTGTATCTCATTTTTAGAAAGTTGCATCATGTGCAAGATACTGGAAAATATGTTGGCCTAGCATGTTTATACAGAATAATGAGGGAAAAAATGCTTTCTTTGTGGACGGTCCCAAAGAACGTAAATGGTGCCCACAAATGGGGAATAAAATACCAAAGATATCTTAATGGATAGTTCACCCAAAAATGAACACTCATCATTTCCTAATGTTGTTCCAAATCCATAAAACTTTGCTTAGTCTTTAAAAATGAATAGATATTTTTAATGAAACCTGAAAGGTTTTTGCCCATCCACTGAAAGTTCAGGTAACCAAAGCTTTAAAGATTCAAAACATTATAAATTAATTGAAGTAAAAAGCTAAGTAAAAAGGCACTGTAAAACAATGAATCAAGTGGTTTAGTCCAAGTCTTAATTTAGTCTTTCATTTACATACCGTATAAACACGCACACAGCGAATCATATTTGGTAAACAACAAAGCCTGTTCGTTTACCTGGACTTTCACTGGAGGGACAGAAACCCCTCTCAGCTTTCATTTAAATTTCTTAATTTGTGTTTCAAAGATTAACCTCTTATGTGTTTGGGACAACATGAGAATGAGTAAATGATGACAGTTTTCATTTTTGGGTGAACTATCTTTTTAAATTCGTACAATTTGAATATGCGCATATTCAAATTTGGCACGCTGTGGTTGATTACTAGACATGCGATAACCACTAACATTTAGCATCTGATAAAAACCTATATAGACACACATGAATGAGATTTGACGTGCAATGGCGACAACAACTTAAATTTCAGTCTGTTCCTCACACAAAGGACTTCACATGACTCGACTCATATAGACTAAATAAGGTGTTTTTTTTGTCATTTCTAAAGCTTGATGGCATCTGGTCACCATTCACTTTCATTTTATTGAAAAAGAGCAGCATGAACATTTTGATAAACGTCTCATTTTAATAGCAAATCTACAGTTTTAGAAAAAAAAATTAAAGTGAGTAAATGATGACAGAACTTTCATTTCTGGGTGAACTATCCTTAAAACGGGCTTGAATCATTTCAGCAAATGAAAGAAAAAGACTTAAAGGCAAGGAGGCATTTAGCCAGTAATATGGTAGGGCTATAAATTTAATTCGGCTTACCTCTGAGGACTCATTATTCATATCAGCAGACGGCTGCTCGGACTCCGAGCTCTGGGAGCCTCCTTTCCCAGGAGTCTATTTCCAAAGATACAGACAGAGAAAGGAAGAATTTGAGTCAGCGTCAGCTGCGATAAAATTCATCTCATTATATCACACTATTCAGGTCTGGCTCAGCTGATCAGGTATCTGGGAAGCCGATCATGACTGAGTCCTAGTTTGGCCTACTCACTGCATGTTATTCACAAGGTGTAAAAGCAAAGATCGCTTTGTTCACTTCTTGGGATGTGCTCGGCACTGCTGTCATTCATACGACGACGTGCATCGGCTGAAACAAAATACTCAGCAAGAGGGGCGTTTAGCGTTTCCCTCGGTCTTGGCAACGAGAGCGGTGTGATGTCAAACAATGCTGTTTTGTAACATTGATATGCCCTTGACATTTCATAGGTGTCTACTGTCAGATCACAAGATGTCACAGTGGTTGGAAACTGCTCTTTAATCACTATTAGATCTCACTCTCAGCTTCCCTGTCACTTGTGAAAGAGAATAACTTTGACACCTCACAACATAACATTGACCTGTTTCAAAAAATCAGTCTTCTATGATAAAATGTTCTGTCTATGTCCAAATATGCAGCCTTTCTTATGCAAAAAGAAAGCAGTATAATAAGCAGGATGTTTAAATGCTCAAAACTTGACTTGGTATTAGAGAAGGGAGTTGAGTGAGTCTCACGAAAACTTGCCAAGAAACATTGATGTCACACCTCAAAACCATAATATAAAAAGATAATTTATTTTGCATAATTTTATTTTGATATAACCAACTATTAGGAACCAACTATTGGGCTGTTTTATTATTTTCAGGATAATTAGTAACATTTCATTCCCAATTCTCATTACTGTAATACAATCTCTCTATCTTTGTTTTTTTGTTGTTGTTGTTTTTTAAACTTTATTACAGAACAAATACCATTTCACGATGATTTAAAATTAATTACATTTTTAATAAAGACAGTGCAGCAAATGCTACCGAAACCTTGGATGTTAAAATAATTATATAAAAAAACATACATATTTAGTTTATTTAACTATTGATTTCATTTGTTACAATAAAGATAAAATACACTATCGTTCTAAAGTTTGTGTTAAAAGACAGTTTTAAAGAAATTAATACTTTTCTTAAATTAATCTAAAGTGACATTAAAGACAGTTATACTGATACAAGCGATCTAATAACTCTAATATGATTCTAATAACTGCCTTTCTTTTGAATTTTCTAATCATCAAAAAATCCTAAAATAAATGACTGTTTCAAGAAAAATATTAAGCAACAACTTTTTACAACATTGATGATGATAATAATAATAAGATTTTTTTTTTTGAGGATCAAATCAGAATATTCAAATGATTACTGAAGGATAATGTGACACTGAAGACTTGAGTAATGGCTGCTGAAAATTCAGCTCTGACATCACAAGAATAAATAACATTTTAAAATATATTAAAATAGAAAACAGTTATTTAAAATTACATTTAGTCATTTAGCAGACGCTTTTATCCAAAGCGACTTACAAATGAGGACAGTGGAAGCAATCAAAATCAACAAAAGAGCTAATAATTTGAATAATAACAAATAATAATAATACATTCTAATGATATATTACGGTATTTTAAACCAAATAAATGCAGCAAAAGAGACCTTTTTCAAAAAACATTAAAAAACTGTAGTGTATACACACCACATGTGGTACAATGCTTGTTAATGGTATGCCAAAGCATTCTTAAAAAGTCACGTGTTATTATCATCGTATGTCCAAATAAATAAATAACAGTTATATTACTATGGTGGATCCCACAAACTGTTACGTTGCCTGGTTCTGGACCAAAAACCTATTGTAGATCTTTTAGGTAATGTTAAATGACATAATAAACACGTTTTTCTTGTTATGGTTGAACAAGAAGATAAATATTCAATGATTCGATGAACTGCTGAATGCTGCCATCACAAACTGCACATCATCTCCCATGCATGACAACTGACAATCATTAAGATCAGAGCTTACAGGAATATTAAGCAAAAATCAAGGATTCCTGGGCTGTCAGCTGCTGCTTTAAAAAGGGAAGGCTGTATATAGCAAGAGGATCACTTAATGGAGATATCATATAGTGTAAGTCACAGATCACTACAAAATACATACACACCAGCTATTTCATCAGAACACATCTTTTGGACAAAATTAACAAAGCTGTCGTTAATCATAAAACGACTTATTAATAAGTAATTGTGCAAAGCTATGTAGCCTGCTAACAAGCTAACAGCTCAGTCTCCATGTCAACATTTACGCAGAATGACATTATAAGGATATTTACTGTTCCTCAAGAACAAAACAGGTCTTCTTCATTCGTAATTTGAGGCTGTCCTCAAGAAACCACAAGCGAAAAGTCATGTTTAATCAAACTCGCACAAGGCCATCATTCAGTGTCAGGCCCGACGAGCTACAAATCACATGCAACTGAATGAGTGTCTGTGAGGATTTCACTCACCATCTGTAATATTCTTCTTAACATGTTGGTCCTTTCTCTGGCTAGAACTATGAAAAACTATTAAAAGTTTTGCGCTAATGAGGGTGTGTTTTAATATTTTGTTGTTGACACCTGCAGACGCACTCTGCTGCTTCTGTACAAACTCACCCGTTTTCAGATAAGTCCCGCCCTTCACCGAATCATTGTTTGCGATGATTGGACGGCTTGCGGAGAGTCTGTAAGGAGCATCCACCAATCATTGGAAAGAGAGATTAGGTCAGAGGCGGGACTTGTCCGAATGGAGCGCAACAGTGACCGCCCACTTTTTCATTCCGGAAATATTTTCCCATTCATTTTTTTTATTCACTCAAGATTTAAAAAAAAAAATCCACTGTAAAATGTTCAATGTCATAAACACAGCCATTCAGCTCAGAGATTGATCACAACATTACAAATATTATTTAGAAGCAAATCCGGAGAACCCGAATTTAACTTGAATTACGCATCCCATGAAGCATTTCGAAAGTCGTAATATAACGTTTTTAAAGAATTTAGGTGCAGAGATTTCGAAATTCCCCCAATCAGGGAAGATCAGCTAAGAACAAACCATCTTAGTCTGGTTTAATGTTTTTTTTTCTCTCTCTCTCCAGCAGAATTATAGTAAGGATAAAGATGTTTACATTTGGATAACAGAAAATAGAGAAATAGCCAGTGGCTTTTGAATAGAACACAAACATACTTGCATGTTTTTGCAGCCTCGTAAACTATATGCCTCCAGGAGAGGACTTCATACCTTTTCTTTGGAATGTTTTTACAGATGTTTTCTGATTATAGGTTATCCTATGCTGCCGAATCACTCTTTCAAACATGTTTACATTTAACAACCCATCGGATAGTTACCTCAGGGAGTTGAGCTATCATTCCACTTTGTAACAACACCATTTACAGATCATTCCAACTTTTAACACAGAGATGAGTTTATTTAGATTAAAAGTTGTCAGGGTGTTTCTGATTTTCCGAAGACAAGCAAAACACATTTAGTCATTTCTGTTAAATCACATAGGGGACATTTTAACACCGTAATCTTTTACATATTAAACAGTGTTCAATTAGCCTCACTGATAAACAAGAGCTGAGGTGCCTGTGTTTAGCAATGCAATTCTTTAATCCGGTCTAAAACAAACTGGGACTAAATAAACTACTTGGGCAGAAGCTGACAATTTTAATATTAAAACATATTTACAACCTAACATGCAATCTTCCCTCTGGGGAAAGAGAAGTCTGCTTGTTTAACCATTTACAATCTTAATAAAACAGTTTGGCAACATATTCCATTCAGTGAATTCCACATAAAGATTGCATAGGCCCCAGTTGAACAAAGTAGTATGCAAATGCAAAATTAAATTAAAATCCTCCTTTGAGTTATTGATGTGAGAATTGTTAATATAATGACAATACACATATATTGGATTTCTGTGGCCTTTAGAAAACACTGGTTTGACAAGATTAGGGTTAACATTGGGCATTTTGCCTTCTCTTTTTCTGAAATATTCAGAATATCACTTCAGGCAATATAGACCTCATAAACATTCCATAGTCTTTCATGGACCAATGACACCAGGAGCATATTTATTATTTGTTCACATTTTACCAAATGCCATCTTGTTGTAAAGACAGTGGCTCAAAAGTAGTTCTTCAGCCTTACAGGAGATGGAAAATTAAACCTTTATGTGCAAAGAGAAAGGGTGATCAGATTGCACCATTTAATGTGGCAAATTCACATTTAAGACCAAACTTTGAAAATACCTTAAACTTCACAGCATGTTAAACCTATATTACAGGTAGATATCTGTGATGAAGGCATCTAATATAATCAAAAGCAGCCCAAATCTTCTTTTAGACTATTTACATATTCTATAATTCATGATTTGACATGTTTTTTTTTCTTATTTGGTTCTTTATCGAGAATTTTTATATACCCAACGCCTAACAGATATGCCTAGTTATCTATTAGATACAACTAGACAGCATTTCAAAAGTCCAGCCTAGTTATCCGTTCTAAAAAACAATCAAACCTTGGCACATTCCTCTGTGTTCCTCCACCTAAAGCCATCTGTAGAATAATATTTCCAAAATGTCCATCATTGCAAGCATCTCCCTTAATCTGTGCTTAATACTTAACAACACGATCTTCAAATAACTTCACCTTGTTCATTTTGACCCAGAAACTTGCAGGCATTTCACAACAAGCCTTTGGTTTCTACACTTAAAAAAAGAGGTTCAAACAGTAAACATTGAAATTATACATGCAAAACTGTCTTTTCCAGTCCAAGGATAGTTTCCCTTGCATGGCAGTTCTATCTGTGAAAACGGGGCAGTCCACAGTCATGTGAGGCTGTCTGGCGGAGGGGAGCGTTGTCATTCGTGTTCACCGGCTCCTGAGCGTTGCCGTTTGTGGGGCCGCAGCGAGGAGTGAGTTTGCGGAGGTACTCTGCATGGACAGGTTTGTGGCATTGTAGCACCCGGATCGCCTCATCGATCATGAACCATTTCCGCTTCCGACCTGCAAAACATGTTATATTTTTAATAGCATCTTGTAACACTGAAAACCAATACAAAACAATTGCATTAACAATAGTACACTTTAAAAAACAAAGGGTCCTTATTTGCTTATTGGTTCCATGAAGAACTCTTAACATTTCACAATGGATCCTCTGCAGTGAATGGGTGCCGTCAGAATGAGAGTTCAAACAGCTGATAAAAACAACACAAACCACAAGTAATCCATATAACTCAGTCCATCTATCAACACTTTGTGAGATAAAAAAAATCCATCAAGACATTTTAACCTCAAACCGTTGCTTCCTGCTTCTGTCATCTGTCAATAATATTGCTTTCTCCAGTGAAAAAGTCATCTTGTCTGAATAAGAAGAGAAATATGCACAGATCAAGTCAAGTGTATTTTGATGTAACCCTCCTCCTTTTTACTGGAGGTCCTGGTGCATGTATAATGCGTAGATTCTTGATGAATTCCTTTGGGAGTGAAAGCTTCGTCATTCCAGCCATGGGTTGATTAGTCCGAAGTGAATCGACAAAGTTACTGGACTTAAAACTGCCAGAAACTCAGACTCCCCCCGAAAGGGGATTAGCGAGATTTCCAAGGTGATGTGTGTGTCTCCAGGGCACCAAAAGTAAAGAGAAGACCTCACCTTTTGGGTGTGGGAGAAGTTTTATCTGGTTTCCCTGTAACACCCAAAAGGTGAGGTCTTCTCTTTACTTTCGGTACCCTGGAGACACACATATCACCGAAAGTAAAGAGAAGACCTCACCTTTTGGGTGTCGGAGAAGTTTAATCTGGTTTCCCTGTAACACCCATTTTGGTTAGTTTGACCAATAACAAGGCACATGGTTTCAGCGGGAAAGTGTTTCTTTGTCCCACTTGACACCTCATTTGCATGTTTTATGACCGGTCTGGAGAATCGGTGTAATTTTTCCCACAGTCCAGTAAAAATAGTATGATGCATTTCACAATTACATTATCATTGTTTGTTATCACAATATCATTGTTATCACAATATCATTGTTTGAGGAATAAAGAGCAGATCAATTCAAGAGACATCTAAAAGATATTAAACCAGAGATACATTCATACACCTGAATATGAGTGTTTAGAGTTTACTAATATGAATAACGAGTGGTAACTAGGCTAATATAATAAGGAAACATACAAACAACCAGGGCTCTGAACCGGTTCAAGGAACGAAAACGAAATTTTGACTGGAACAGAACCGGAAACAGAAACGAAATCAAATTTTATAGTTCCGAACAGAATCGAAAATTTGAAATGGCCATTAACCGGTTAATAACGTTATTTTATCGTTCCATTTAATATTTGAAATTTGCTGTCAACCAATCAGGAATTCAAGTAGTACAGACTATGCAAATGTGATGCTGACGCATCCAACGAGTGAAATGCTCGCCCGCGCTCAGCTGTGAACTCTTGGTAAATCACATAAGGCACCGGCATTAGAGTTAATCCGAGGATAGTATAAGATGGATTCAACAGATCTTACGCACCTGCAACGCTTCTGTGAACAGAGAAAACACAATAAAACTATAGGCTTACATAAAAAGGAATATATATATGCTTATACACTAAATATATTTCACAGATTAACAAAACGAAAGAAAACAAATATGCTGAGCTAGGCTTATGGTTTATTGTGACGCATTCCAATGTTCTCGGAAAGGAAAAAGAGACGGCAGTAGTTTTCTTTATTTTGCAAAAGCTTGACAGTTTTGAATTATGTATTGCATCTGTATAACCAACCAGCGTTGGTATGGCCATAATCGCGCTGGCGCCTCACGCGCACAAAGACATATTTTTTCGACATTGCAGTCAGTTCATTAAGGAACGAATAAAACGTTTTATACAAGTAGCGGTTTTTTAACAATGCAGCAAACATTTTTAAATATCTTTAAAAAAAAATACTTTAATGTCTTTAAAGCATTAATAGATTTTTTCTTTTGTTTAGTAGCCTACATTTAGAAATTTAAAAATCTAGAAAAGATGATGCTGTATTGGCTGTGACTAAGTGCAGCGGGTTTAGATACCATCTCTTTCAGTTTTTTTTTTTCCCCTTTTTGTGTAAAAAAACCCACTGTACTTTTATTATTATTATTATTATTATAGGCAAAGACAATTTAAAAAAATAACGTAATTAATTAACTGTTATTTTTTCTACTCGAACCGGTTTCGGAACGGTAATAATACAGAGGAATGCAGGAACGGAAACATTAAAATAACGATTCTGCTCGGAGTGAATCGATTTACTTTTTTTTTCGTTTTCAATCCCTGCATTTGTAACCGATTAATTATGGTATAAATAAAGAAAATGTCTCTGTGTGTGTGTGTTATGTGTCTTGTAATCGTGGGGGTAGTCCACTGGTCAGCCAGGCCTGGCACCGAGGGTCATTTAGTTCTCTTTGAAATGTGTTTGAAGTCAGATGGAGAGAACAGATAGTCGATCTGTTTAGCATCTTTTTGACAGTGTGGGGGGGGGGGGGCAACCATTGACAATTTAGCACCCATATAAAGGTAGAATGTGGGGCCAGGTCTGTGAATTACATGCAAATGTTAAAAGGCTAAAAGGGGTCTCTTAAGACATAAAGTCCCAACGACCATCAAGGATCATAAGCAGATGTTACATTCTGACGGCACCCATTGACTTGATGATCGAGTAACGTAATGCTACATTTCTCCAAATCTGTTCTGATGAATAAACTCATGTACATCTTGGATGGCCTGAGGGTGAGTACACTTTCAACAAATTAAAATTGTGTGAACTATTCCTTTAAGAAAGATTGATTCTTGCATGCAGAGGGATAAATCGCTGGCAAAAGTCGCGTGCCAGCACTGACAAGAAGTTTATGAGCTTCTGAATGTTACTTTTTGTACAGAGTGATCTCCGATCTCTGTATGTGGTGAGTGGTGTGTGTGTGCAGCGCATTAATATAGCATGATTAAACTGCACGGTTTTAATGCATTGGCCTTGTCACACACACACATACAGTGGTGTTCAGTATGGTCACACTGTATATCTGTTATTCAAGAAACTTTTTCAAAGTTTAAAAAACAATTCATGATAAAATCTTAAACTATTTGCATGAAAATCAAATATTGTTTTTTATCGTATCATTTAAAAATGTTTATGAACTGTATAAATACAGAATGCATATTGTCGACCCCTGTTCTATTGCATTGCCACAAATCCCCCTTTTGGAACCTTTATTTTGAAGAGTGTAATTACATTTTGTCCATTGCCTGAGGTGACTGAAAATTAATTTTGTTCCAACGAGAGTTTCATTTACTTCTAACATACTGTTATTAACTACACTTGCTGCTTGGGTTTAAAAATGTATAGCTTTATTTTCAATATGGTACAAAAGGTCAACTTCACTGTGAACTTGTCAGACGTTTGGCTGCCCAACTATCTGGCTGACAAACATTCCACTGTATTTATAGTCCTGAAAACCGTCTCTCACAAAGTGCTGAAAACTTAAACATTCACCTTAAGCACTTTTAAACATGTCATATATGCAGGAAGGTTAAAGGTCTTTACTTCTGACAATCAGACTATTGACCTTTTTTGCATTTGCTGCTCAGCTCTGTGTCGAGTAAACCCGTTTCCTCTCTGTGTATTGAGGTTATGATGCCCTATTTGGCAGCTGAAACTATGGTACAGGCAGAGCGAGGCCAGTGATAGGGGAGTGTAATGACGCTAACTGGAAAACAACTGTGCCCCTGCTAACAGCACGCCTCCCTGTGAACAAACTTCGGTCTATTTATACGGCTGCTAGGAGTGAAGAATTACCTGTTTTTTTCTTTCCTCGCCGTCTACAAATAGTGCAAGTTTTGAATTGCGCTGTCTGTGGACAAATGTTATTATTGTGTATCCTTCCTAACAACAAAAATTCAGTTAGTAATTTTAAGTGGCTAATCCACATGCCAGCTCTTTATCCGTAATAGCTTAGTAAAATAGTTATATAAATTCCCATATTTGCAGCTGCTTACAGATCAGCAGTTGTGTCTTAGCAAAAGAAATGAGCTGGTTATGATAAGCTTGTCTAAAACAATTTAAATTCTGTCCTGTTAGCAGACTAAGCTGTTTGCACACAAAAAAAGTCCCCCATTGATTTACTGCAGACATGGGAAGAGGTCACTTTGGTAAAGTTACAAGTGAGCTTCTCTGGAGGACTCAATTACCATAAAGTAGTCAATGGCTGAGATCCCACAACTTAATTAGTAAAAAATGGCTGTCAAACATGTCACACTGCTGTCATACCTTCATAAAAAAATAAATAAAAATCTTCTGAGTATTTAAACTGAATATACAGCGTGAAACACAGCACAATCAGTGAAGTCTGCTTCTGAGTGAATGACTTTGAGTCGTTTCTTTTTAGTGAATCATATAGTGCAACCAGTGCAATCTGATTCACAAGCAAATGACTCTTTCAGTCTGGTTCTTTTTAGTGAATCTGAATCACTTTAAGGAGTTACTAAACCCAACTGACTGACTGAACCGTTTACACACATAACATCAACTCACCAATATTGACCGAGTCCTCCCAGTCTTCCAGTGTCTCTGTAACAGTAAGCACGTACACATAGGTCCGATGCTTGCTGTCCTGGTTCTGCTGTACAGAATGAGAAATTTAAAGTTATCACGAGGCTACATAATGTGTGAAACAGTAAAACATGCATTGAGAAGGTGTGAAGTTCAGATATTTATAAATGTTTATGAATTAAATTCTTGTTTATTGAAGCATCAGTGACGTGCTAAGAGGGGCTGAGTAACGTCTTACTTTATATAAGGCAGTTTGGCAGTCTTACCTCAAACACCCCCAGTAGCCTGCCAAGGGTGCCCCTCACACCAGCCTGTTTAAGCAGAAACAGACACAGAAAGCGCATTAGTGAGACCTTTTCGGTTTTAAATATGGCCTCAAACTATAAATCATACAGAAACATTATGAAGATAAACAAAAACACTCAAATTCTGTTTCTTCTACCAGGCCACACAGACATCAAAATATATACATGATGCTCATTGGGTTAAGGCACTTTAAAAAGGAAATGACTTTGGCTATGACATAAGCTGCAGCATGAGTCTATCAGTGTTAACAGCAGCTTAACAAGAAGATGAACACACCGAATTTCTGGAACCGTACCAGTCGATGCTGACACATCAGGCCAGAACATTAGCCCCGGCTCACTGATCCGGGAGACCTGAGCTGCATGTTTCCATAACACAGGAGATTCCCGGACAACATAATGCTCACAAGGGAACATCATGTCTTCATTCAGACACTGCAAAATGCCCCAATCAGCCCGAGCTTACCCCGCAAATTGGGTTGATACGACTGCTCACAATCAGAACTGACAAACAACAGGGGGCGATTTCAGAGACTATCAGAGATTTTGTCTATTTAAAACACCCGAAGCGTGTTTCTGTCATCTCTATGTATCCTCATCTGACACGGTCACATGACATGTGCATGGCCCTAGACAAACCCTAAAAACGAACAGCAACTTTCATTCTGTCAGCCGGAAAAGAACCAAATTTAAACGTTTCATGATGAGGTCAAATGTCATTTTTATGGTCAGTCTACATTAGTTTAACATGACAAGTAACCATTTTTTTTTTAGGTAATCCTTAAAACAAACATAAAAATTGCAGGGTTCTTTCTCACAAGCTGCCCATTTAAAAAAAACAACAAAAAAAACGCCAAGATCTTTGGGACACCCCACCCCTGGCAAAGCCCTTAGGGGTAGTAGTTTGCGTCCCATGAGTGTTGCCATAGCCAGAAGCATGCCGTAATTCACAGACAGGTTTATGGTCTCCTCCAGGGTCTCCCTAACACTCAAATGTCTTGAGTTACACCTTTTAAACCATTATGTAACAAATAAATCCCTTGAAGTAAAAAAAAAAAAATAGTCTTGTGCATGAAGGATAAAATGGAAAAAATGGGCCAAATATGGCTTAGATGTGTAGTTTTATTATAGTGTTATGCCATTATGCAACTGAAATTTAAACCTGGACCATTCGATTCGAAATGATTGAATAGAATTCAACATTATTAAAAGAAACCTCACAGCCTGGCTGATCTATTTTATTATACAGTCAGATACAGTACAGTTCTACTGTAAGTGTCACTATTGGTCTGGCGTACCATAATTAATTTCACTTAAAATAAAAAACTGACTGCAGTAATTAAGCTGCATTCAAATTGGGCAACCACAAGCGTCCAAACACCGTGACTCTTGAACCCCTGGGACATGTACATTTCAGACGGACGAGGCCAACGGTAACAGGACACGGTTTCTAAATGTCGCTGCAATGCTTCACAGCTGTCAACAAATTACCCTTTGGCAACCTCTACGACGGCCCTTCAATGTCATGACACAGCCCGTCCTTGAAACGAACAACATAACCATTAGCAGAGATAGACATGAAAAGATTCATTTAGTGAAGCCGCTTAAACTGAAGATGACAGAAAACGGGCTCATGCGCATATTGTGAATGGCGATTGAGGAATCTATAGGGTGGTGGTATCACATGACCATAGTTCTCATACCAGCATCTGTAACAGTTGAGTCAAAGTTGTTGGCAAAACTGAATGGAATGCAGTGTGGATGACAGGATTTAATGGCCTTTTTATGGATAATTTAATTGCATAAAACACATTTAAAAGATAAACATAAGTGAGCTTACTCGTTAGTTTTTAATATTAAATAGATAGTTCACCCAAATATTAAAAACCAACTATTTTTGTCCATAAATTTGTCCAAAACCACATTAGACCCCATTGATTTTCATTGCATGGACCAAAAAATATATATTTTTAAAATATCTTCCTTTATATTCCACATAAGAAAGAAAGCCATACAGGTTTGGAACAGCATTAGGAATTTGAAAGAATTTTTGGGTCAAATATCCCTGTAATATTTATTTATTTAGTCATTTAGCAGACGCTTTTATCCAAAGCGACTTACAAATGAGGACATAAGAAGCAATCAAAACCAGCAAAAGAGCGACAACGTGCAAGTGCTATTACAAGTCTTGGTTAGCCTAACGCAGTACAGATAATTACTATTATTATTTTTTCAAATAAAAAGGCAAAGTGCTAGAGTTAGAGGGTCAAGTAAAGATGGAACAGATGAGTTTTTAGCCGTTTCTTGAAGATGGGTAAGGATTCAGCTGCTCTGATTGAGTTGGGCAGGTCATTCCACCAGATAGGAACAGTTAATGAAAAAGTCCGTGAAAGTGTTTTTGTGCGTCTTCGGGATGGCACAATAATGCGTCGTTCACTTGAAGAATGCAAGCTTCTAGAGGGGACACAAGTAATGAATTTAGGTAAAGGGGTGCAGAGCCAGTGGTGGTTCTGTAGGCAAACATTAATGCCTTGAATTTAATGCGAGCAGCTATTGGTAACCAGTGCAAATCGATGAACAGAGGCATGACGTGCGTTTTTTTCGGCTCATTAAAGATTAATCTTGCAGCGGCATTTTGGATTAATTGTAGATGTTTAATAGAATTGGCTGGAAGACCTGCCAAGAGAGCATTGCAATAGTCAAGTCTGGACAGAACAAGAGCCTGAACAAGGAGTTGTGTTGCATGTTCCGAGAGAAAGGGCCTGATCTTCTTAATACTGTATAATGCAAATCTGCAGGACCGGGCAGTTTTAGCAATGTGGTCTGAGAAATTCAGCTTATCCATCAATCACAACTCCAAGGTTTCTGGCTGGTTTTGAAGGAGTTATGGTAGATTTCCTAACTGGAAGATTATATTAATAATATTGATTTAATTATATTAATAATAAATAACTATTATATTAATAATATTGATGTAATATTCCTAACTGGAATATTACATCATATTTTTCTTTTCTAAGTTTTATACATTTCTCCACCTCTGAATTGAAAATTGGCTTACCGAGTTTGCAGCTTGCTATACAGTGTCACATATTACTTTTTTAAAAATAGTACACAGCATATAGTATATACTACCAAGTATGCAATAAGCAATATGCATGGTCCTGGTGACAAGATATGGGACAGCTGCAACCCATAACTCACTTAAACATGAGCAAGGTCGACAGCCCCTCAAAAGACAGAGGAACCACCAACAGACCACCTGATGATGCAACCCCCCTCCCTCCCTCCATGTATTATTGTATTTACTCTAATACATGGCGATAAACCTCTTGTAATTACTATGTTTTAATTAAACGTGACTCCAGAGAAATATCTAAAATCATCATTCTTATATTAATGAATGTTGTTCTCATATTAGATTACACATTATTACTTGCTAATGTTTTAAAATATACGTTACCATTCAAGAGTTGAGACGGTAAGAGTTTTTAATGTTTTCAGTGTCACATCATGATCCTTCAGAAATCATTCTAATATGGTGATTTGGTTTTCAAGAAACATTTCTTATTATTATAGATGTTGTTGCAACAGTGTTGAGGTCTTCGAGGTTCATTCAAACTTTTTTCTGAGGAACAGGTAGAAGCGAAAAAAAAAAAAAAAAAAAAAAAAAACCTCCTCACCTCCTCATAGACCTCTCGAACCGCAGCTCCTCCAGGTTCCTCTTCCGGCTCCATTCCTCCTCCTGGAACGATCCACTGATCTGGATGTCGACTGCTGCTAACAAGCAAAACCTGCCACACACATATTCACGAACAGAGCTTAGTCAGATAGACCAAATCCAAATGCTCATCAACACTTTGTCAGAGCATCTTGATTACATAACGGAGTCTAACCTGATACTGCTCACATTACATCAGTCTGCAAAAATACCATCCATCTGATAAACTTTCCTGGCACTCTAGGAGAAATGTTGAGCTCATTTAATTTAAAGTGATAGTCCAACCAAAACTATTTCTGACATCATTTACTGTACGATTTTATTTCTGTGGAACACAAAAAAAAGGAAATTAATTTGAATCGTTTCTGTTCATACGATGAAAGTCAATGGGATCCAAAACCATTAAAAGAGATAGTTATGTCGGCGCCTATAGCCTCGTGGTTAGTGCGTCGACATATAGTGCAACTGCGCTCACAGCGACCAGAGTTCGATTCCCACCTCGAGGTCCTTTGATGATCTCTCTCTCAGTCTCCACCCAATACTTTCCTGTCATCTCTCCACTGTCCTCTCAAATTAAAAAAGGCACAAAAAAACCCCATAAATAACAAAAAAAGAGATAGTTATTAGGTGCTTT
The DNA here is from genome assembly GCF_936440315.1 of Barbus barbus. Lineage (NCBI taxonomy): Eukaryota > Metazoa > Chordata > Actinopteri > Cypriniformes > Cyprinidae > Barbus > Barbus barbus. Next base: position 22,214,529 of record NC_136750.1, read on the forward strand.
ATTATAACTGTGTATATGGTACATCATTGCGTGATTATGTAAATAAACTGGTGTATCAATTATTTGAACCAGTTCACTGAAACGAACTGTCCAAAAGAACCAGTTTGCTGAAAAGAATCAGACCTCTCCGTTTGTCTAAGGCTATAGTTTTTGGGAAATAATGCTGTAAACAATGTTCAGTTTCTTGCACCAAGGTTATTATAGTTTTGAATTTTTAAATTCGTTTTATTTTAATATCGTTTTCGAATTTGCTATAAAATTCAGTTTTCATTTTTGGGTTAGCGATTCCTTTAAGGGGCTAAAAAGTTGCTAGGGTTTTCTAGACGGTTGTTAGTTGGTTGTTCTGACAGATCAACAAGCTTGATCACTTACAAAAATGTTAACAGAGCAAATGCAATATTTTTACTGAATTGCGACTGCATTTCTGCTTCCATAATGAGCTACTGCTATTCCATTGCATTACTCTCACTGAATGCCTCACTCTCCACTACTCTTCTAAAAGGTAATCGTATATTTGTGGAATCACTTCTTATAAATAAACTACCAGCAACAGCTGCCTCAGCCATAGTGACAGATTCTGTCTGCTAAGAGTCAAGCTCTGCTTTGGGGTATGAGTTGTGGGAGCAAAAACAGCTGCGGCCGGACCAGGTGACCATGAGAGATGTGGAGAAATCTCACAGGTTCAGCCTTCACAGTGCTCAGCCTTAATTTGGGAAAACCTAAGAATCAATATGCCTACTAATGCAGGTTCAGTGAGTTGTTAAAGAATACAAACATGAAAATACAGCATCATAATATAGAAAGCAGGATGCAATTAGCATTAAGGTTGCTCACCTTTATTTTTTAGCAATTTAGTGCACTTTCATTCCAGTAAGCAGTCAATATTTGGCTATGTGATATGGCAAGCATAATTCCCCACCCACTGATAACAATAAAAGTTATTTCGATAACTTTTGATAAAGCTGTCCTTGGAACTGATAAATTAATAAAACTAAGCAACAAGGATAACAAACCTTCTGGCAGTACTACTGTTTCAAAGTGTTATCTATACATTATAGCATGTGTGGCTGTAAAATTAAATAAAGTTCAGTGACATCAAATTTTGAATATTACATTGGGTACTTTAGAGCATTCTGGGAAATTTCTTCCACCATATCCATAACATAAGTTAAGGTATTAAAGATAAATTCATAAAATATAACATTTTAAAGAAAATGTATATAAATTAAAATTATTAATAAATTAAATGCCACAGCTGGCACTTTAAATATAAATATAGGTATAAATATTTAATGAAAAAAATTTTTTTATGACAACATTTATGGGTAAAAAATGAAATGAAACGTTTTAATGTTAAATTTTGCATTCCATTCTAAATCAAATTTAAATTACAAGTACCATTTTTGTTACCTTTAAAATAATTTCGAACTATTTTAGTATCACTGAGATATTATAGTTTTCATTATTATATTTAGTTATACTATATTTGTATTACGTTTTAGTAATTTTGTTTGTCATTTAGATTGTGTTTTACAAAAAGGTCTATATACTTTAATGAATTTTTATGTCAGTTTTAGTCGTTTTAGTTTAAGTTTAACTGAAATAAAACACTTAAAACAACTAAAACATTTTTTAGTGTTTTTCATAAAATCTTTTAGTTTTATTAAACTTTAATATTCCTAATTTACATTTAACCTGAATTCAAAAGCATTTTTAATCCTGTTCTAAATGGTACCCAACCCTACTGTTTATAGATCAATCTAGCAGCCAATGACGTTCAAAATCAAGGATAAAGAAAACGTTCTAAATCAAGGACTGTCTGAAAGCCAAAACAAATGGATAACAGTTTCAATGACTTGTACCATAAAAAAACAGCACATTCTTCTGAATAACATTACCTAAACAACTGTCTAATAAATTAATCAATCTTTTTCTCCATTATACAAGGATTAATTAGCTTTATTACTCCAATCTTTCACAGTCCTGGGCATCTGCTGACACACTGACCCAGTTCAGAGCCCCACTGACACTCAAGATGAAGTGCATGTTAAATCCCAGCATGCACGTGTGGCCCCATCGTCATAAACACGACCGAAGAGTGCGCAAATCTTTTCGTCCCAGCAAACAGTGGCTGTATTCCAGTCACGCTAGGCATCAGGGTCAGGGTTGTTTTTGAGGTTCCAGGAGAGTCTGTGAAACTATTTATGGACTAGTTCATAAAAAGTATTACAAGATTCAAAAATATTGTGAAACTTCTTCCTGAGAATTGAACCCATGACCTTCCAGTTGCTAGTGTACCAGAGTTTGTGAGGTTTCAGGAGAGTATTTGAAACTATGTGGACTAGTTTATAAAAAGTATTGCAAGATTCACAAATACTGTAAAACTGTGTCACGTGTGTTCCTGGGAATCAAACCCATGACCTTCCAGTTGCTAGTGTACCAGAGAAGCTACTGCCGTGATAAAATATCTAATGTGCATAACAGCACTTAAACACATAATCTGCCAACCAAGACGTTCAAGCTTTCAAACCTTTCATTTCATTTTAAAATCTGAAAGGTAAAGCTCACAAGCCAAAAGAGGAAACGCTTACAGCTTAAAATCAGTCACGTACCCCACGCAACTGAGTGCTGTTTCATTCTGGTTTGTTTTAAGGGTCATTGTTCAGGTTCAGTCCACTGTATCATGTTCGCATTTAACAGAATAATTGTTGCTATGACTACTCCAGCACTACTGTTGGCATTGTTATGGAAACAGCTTGACAATTCAACAACTGCAATAAAGTCCCTGAGGCGAATGTGGTCCTTTTGGTAGACCTGAAATTACAGCTTATCGCTAACATACATTTTTGTACACTTAAACAATAGCTAGAGTTATAAAATCTACTTTTGTTTAGAAAGACTAAAACAAGCAAAGCCACCACATTCAATACAAGTCATAAGTGGGCGAGAGAATGACAGTGGCTCAAACCAAAAGCACACAAACACATTTTTCAGAAGCACCGTCTCAGCAGTATTCTGATTGTAAACACACATATATAAACAACACTCAAGAGAACCACATTGAAAAGTCAAGCAGTCATGTTTACGTAACAGTTTCACTGATAAGTTAGATATGATAGATTTATCATAGGCTACGTTCGAAATAGTGTACTACTTATTGCTGCAGCACACTATGCAATTTTTTGCATACATGGAGCACAACAGAATGCACAGTGTGGAATACTGTATCCCACAATTCAGTGCGCTCAACTTTTGACTTTTCCAGTGTGTATATATACATAATTTTTAATAAACTTTTTTAAAGTCATCATTTAATCAAACTGCCAAGTATTTTTTGGACACTGAGAATTGTTTCAAGTTTGTATATACATAATTTTTAATAAACTTTTTTAAAGTCATTATTTAATCAAACTGCCAAGTATTTTTTGGACACTGAAAATTGTTTCAAGTTTGTTTAATGAATAAAAAGTTCAAAAGAACAGAATTTATTTACAAATGAAATTTCTGGTAACAACATAAAAGCCTTTACTGCCACTTGATCAGTCATAAGTAGCACGGGTATATTTGCAGCAATAGCCAAAAATACATTGTATGGATCAAAATTATCGATTTTCTTTTATGCCAAAAATCATTAGGATATTATGTAAAGATCATGTTCCATGAAGATATCTTGTAAATTTCCTACCGTAAATGTGTCAAAACTTCAATGGAAAGCTTATTTATTTAGCTTCCAGATGATATATCTGAATTGGTATAAATGGTATAAATCTCAATTTCAAAAAATTGACCCTTATGGTTTTGTGGACCAGGGTCACATATAATACATACACACACATATATATACATATATATGTACACACATTCTTATTCTGCAGATACTGATTCGCAAATCAATTAAAACACATTAGCAAATGCATAACACTGCCCTCACAGCCACCCAAAACACCAACCAGACCATTATAGCGGTGAGCTTTAAACAAGCAAAGTGCCTTTTTCACTTTCTTAGAAAAATGTGAAGATTCAGCTATTATTATTATGGGTCTTTGTGAGGTCTTGCTGTAGGCCAGGAGCACAAACAGCAGACGAGCTGACGGACTGCTTAGTGCACTTCTCGAGGATGTGCAATGTTGTTGCCTGTACTCGGCTAACTGTCACTATGACAGGAATGTACTGACGTCCACAGTAGACCGAGTTCCTATATTCAACTATTAAAATGATCAGGAGTCAGTAGAAATACACAAAAAAGTACAATTCTCCCCAAACAGGAGGATAAAAAAAACTGCAACCGACTGAATCAATTAGACAGAAAAAGACTGATAAAAAGTGGGAAAAGGAGTCCGTCAGTGGACAGTAGGTGCTGTCATTCTGGTTCTATAAATTGCTGCTGATAGGTCACTTGGAGCCTCAGAACATAGTGTAACTTATCTCCTCTCCTCCCCCCTCTCAGTGCTAATCACATGGAGGAGAGACCTGGGAGACCAGGTCCTGTTGCAATGCGGAATATTCAGGGTCCGAAGCACCCATGCCTCAACATGTCTTATGTAATCAAACTTCAACAGCTCTAGCGGTACTTCTTAATTAAAAATACACTGACTTGGTAGTTTGAACAAGTTCGAGTTCATTTAAGGAAAAGAAGACATCTATGGGGGAGTGTTTGTGTATACAACAGCATTTTCCTGTAATTTCTGAGTGCACTACCCACATCAGGTCAAGCCCTCGTCTCAGAAGTCAAGAACACCTCGACTGTGACTGACACGTTTCATAATAGACAGTATTTTTAGTCTAAGCCGAACCTACTTTCAAGGAGGTCGCAAAATGTCACGGGTGATAAATTTCATAGTAACTGCTCTTTAAGAATTTTCAGTGAGAGACTTTAAATTAGGTTTTGTGTTCCATTCTAAAGTCATGGTTTAGAAATACAGGAGGGCGAGTAAATTATATAAGTGATTAATTTTCGGGAAATCAGTTTCTCTCATTTGTAACTATCCATTTGACATTTTGAACATCCAATGCATGAAGTTGCATAAATTGTCTGTACGTGTCAAACAATCATAAAACCCTTAATTAGTATGCACTAAATAGAGCTTCTATTAAACTACATATAGTTAAACTGAATCTATGATTTTAATAAATACTTACCAAACCCGTGGCAGACCAATCAAACTAGCTCTATGAAAATTAAATCTCATTCTAGCATTGGCTGATGCGGTACATTTAAAAAGATTAGGCAACAACCCTGCTGCATTGTGTCCCCTTATTCTCTCTCTCATATAGACTACAAAAGGGGAAAGGGAAGTGGTGTGTGGCCAAGTATGGTGACCCATACTCGGAATTTGTGCTCTGCATTTAACCCATCCAAGTGTACACACAGTAGTGAACATACACCCGGAGCAGTGGGCAGCCATTTATGCTGCGGTGCCCAGGGAGCAGTTGGGGGTTCGGTGCCTTGCTCAAGGGTCTCACCTCAGTCGTGGTATTGAGGGTGGAGAGAGTGTTGGTTATTCACTCCCCCACCTACAATCCCTACTCGAACCCACAACCTTCAGGTTACAAGTCCAACTCTCTATCCATTAGGCCACAACTGCCCTAAAACAGTATACAAATACCTTAAACCACAAAAACATAAAAACTTAGATAATGGGTAACAGCTGTGAGATATGATCTGGATGAGAAATCATGTCTTGAGAAGAAGGTCAGTTGCTACCTGTTGTGGACAGCTGTCATTACTCAGGAGTAAAGCTCATTGCTGGCTTTTAGTGAGCTGATCTCATTGATTGCATTAATAACACCTGCCATCAGTCCTCCATGCAGAGTCATATATTTCTAGACATGAATCATGAATTAGTGGTCGTGAGAACCACCCATAAGAGTCTTATCATTGTGATTTCACTTGGGTGTAGTACAGTGCGTATTTACTTTAGGGAGTTAAAAAGGGAGTAAAAATATGACGACCCATTTTAACATCCTGTCCTTAAAATGAACTAGTATCTATGTTTATGTTACCATTACTTATTTAGGTATACTTACACACTTTACAAGAAGTTCCCATTAGTTAAGGTTAGTTAATGATAGCTCTTGTCAGCTCAATTCAAGTAAATATTAGCAGATACAACTTTTGATTTTGAAAACTGTATTAGTAAGTCTCGAAATTAAAACTAACCTTGTTTTTAATATTATTAGTTACTACATACTCCGCTTTTAATAGCACTACCAGCATGTATTCATTTTTTCATCTTACTAGTACAATTTTTAATTGTATTATGCATGAACAGCTAACTAGTAAAATAGGAAATGTTACAAGTTAGAGCTGGGATAGATACTAGTCACTAGCATAAGTACAACTAGTAAAACTGGAATGATACTATTGGAATATATTAGTAACTAAAAAAATAAATAGCAGCAACTATTGAATAGTTACTAAACTGGATTAGGTCAGAAAATGGTTTATATCTGAACCACAGATACATATTCAATGGCAATGTCGCAATGGAATAGTTAAGTGACTACTAACTAATTGAGTTGATTATTGTTAGTTCACTAACGTTAACAAGTAAGTTATTAAAGTGTTGCCAAATAAGCATCCAAGGCCTCGAGTCATTATTGGTTGGCTTACATTAATTAAATGAAGTCATTGTATTGTAAAATATATAGTTAGGAATACAATTGAAAAACGGCTTGTAATATCTATTTCTGGCGTCTCTGAAGGAGACAGTAGTAGTAGCCTACATGTAAACCACCAACCACATCTGCACTTTTCTCAGCTTTACCTCGTCCTCCCGGTCGTTCTTGAAACACAGACACGCTGCTCGCTTTTTGAAGCCCTCTCCATCATATGTCCTTGTCTGATTGGGCTTAAATTTCATCATGTGGGGTTTTCTCCGAACAAAACAAGAATACAAGTGTTCTCGGTTGCCTAGTTTTTGGATCCTACGCGCAACGCAGCTGCCCTTCAGGCCAAGAGCTGAAAGTCGTCCCAGATTTTCCAGGCTGATCATACAGTTTGCATTCACAAGAAGCGCCTCACGTTGAAGACTTCATATAATAATTCCTCTCTTGACAGCGGAGTTTGTGAGTTGAGGTGTTCTCGTCTTGTGCATGGTGGCTGGTTGCTGCTGTGTGAACACTCCTCTGCTGCGGCTCTGCGCAGTCGCTTTAAATCAGCTGCAATAGGATCTGCGTTACAAACCCAAGATGCCATCAACAGATAGGCGGTTCCCTTTTTGAAAATATGAATGAGACATCATCCCAGCCGCCAAACAAAAGAGGAAACTGATTCACGAGCGTTAGAAGAGGGTAGAATTAAACAATGCAGCATCGCTATAATTTATATGCAAATGTCAGCAGTTCCTGATTCAAAGGAACACTACAGACAAAAGCCACGCTGCAGTGTTATATTATACATGTTGCACTGGCGCCATCTGCTGGTAGCCGTGAATAAATACAATCATTTGATTGTGCAAAAACACTCATTTCAAGAATAATTCATTATTTTAACTCTTTGATGCCGACCGATTGAACAGCAAAGCAACTTTTTCTGACAGGTTCGACTAAGAGTCAATCGACGATTTGCCTGAAGCTGGTGAAAAATATACGTTAATAGTCGAAGAGCGGAAATGATACAAATAAAACGTATAATTTGATTGTGCAATAATTTAACAACACAAAACGTGTTTTAACTAGTCAAAGAACCGATACACGAAAACATTTCTTAAATATTGTTGGACAAACAGTATGGGAAACAATATTAAATATTAAAAGTTGATAGTTTAATGATGCAGACATCACCTATATAGGCACAACAGCAATCTTCAAAACTTAAAAGGGTACTTGTGAAATAAATCTATAAGTGACCACAGGTTATTTTGGAGTAATGATAAACATCATGCTGTGACTAATATTTTCTCCAGTGTATGAAAGAAAGCCTTCTGAAAGGCAGGAAAACAGCAGACATGGAAAAACAAATGAGCACGTGTTAGTCATTCTTGGAAATGTAATAAAACCACCACCACAAATATTTCTTATTAATCAACATTTTATTTACAGAAAGAACAGAAATGTGTGTGTGCACTGTTGTCATCACATTTTAAAAAGCAGGATCTTTTTCCCCTTTCTATCGAAAGCAGGAACTTACAAACACGGTTGAATTGATGTTTTAACCAAAGACCAATCATGGAAATTGAGACAAAGCCTTTATTGATCTTTTGCAATGTTTCTGCAAACATTCCCACCCCTCACCCCTTTACTAAAATCTCACAACTCATCATTCGTCTCCAGCCCCCCCCTGCAACCATGGGGTTTCAAAATAAATGCTTAAGGGAAGAAACAGACAAATGAATCTCGATGCACTGGACTGTGATGGACACAAAAAAAAATAAAAAGCACGCAATGATGGAGTTTCAAGAGTGCAATTAGTACAGCGATGGCAAGATAGATAAAACAAAACACTAAAACCGGATGCATTAACAGAATTGTTATATTAAAAGAAATATTACGCAAAATCTCCCTTCACGCTAGCTCTACCTTGCCCGTAGTCCAAAACATAATCAAGTCTACATCCTTAACAGTTTCTGTGATGGTGGAACGACTTTCCAGTTGAACCATTTCCCAGGTGAAATTACTGTTTGCATGTGGTTTAAATCTGGCGTCTCTTTTCCGTTTTTAGTGAACTTACACTTTTTTGCTAGGTTTTCTATCAGGGTAAGTTTGACCGAAAGGGTGCTCTAAACAGGGGGCTAGTCTGCTGCTCCTCATTAATAAAAAGAGAGCAATGAGAAGAAAATAGGTTAAAAGAAATATAAAAAGTTACCCCCCTCCCACAAAAAAAACAAACAAAAGGGACAGACAAATGACAGTCAGTTTTAATGCACGCTTCATAGCAGAAGACTGCGGCTACCTCCTCAACCACTGTAAAAGAAAGCCGTATGAGTAGATCATCTGCCCATGCATCTCAACAGCAGTGAATCAGGACAAAGACATTTTTTGTACTAATGTGCATTTAAATCACAAATTGTCTGAAGTTTTCTTTTTTACTTGTGTTAATATATTCTTTACAGTTTACCATAATTTTTTGTTTCCTAAAACTGTGTCCTTTACATGAAAATGAATAGGTCTTGGCAGAACATGGAGTTGTTTTCACTCTTGACTTCCTTTTTTTTTTTTTCCTCTTTTTGTCTCCCCACATACATTTCTAGACTTCAATATTGTTTCCGGCATAAAGCCTGGTCCATGTTCGGGCTGAAAAAGACAAACAAATGCAGAGTTAATACACCTGGAAGTGTTTTCTCTCATTCTTAAATGCATGTAGAGCACAAAGCTGACTTCAACTCCAGCTGTGTGAACAAAAAGGGTGAGGATTTTTCCAATACATTATGACTAACTGTAAAAAGCAATTAGCAAAAGCAAAACAATGTCCTTCGAAGGCAGCTACATGAGATAAGAACTATTTCGCAAGAGCATCATTATGGATTAAGGCCTCTGAGACACACAGACTATCACTGGCCTCTTAAAGCTTATTGAACACCCAGAGAAAAAACTCTGATTTAAGTGAATTTAAAACAGACAAATAAATATTAGCAATATCTATTACTCATTCAGAGATGGATTCTTCATGCCATTCTAAACCTTTATGATTTTCTTCTGTTGAACACAATAAAAAATATTTTGAAGACCGTTTTTGTCAAAAGCAATTTACTGTCATTATATGGGAAAAAATATTTAAAATATTTTGCGTTCTGCAGAAGTCATTAAGGTTTAGAACGTATGGATGCCTGTTTCTGCCATGGAATTAAAAAAAAAAAATAAAAAGGTAATTGCGACTTTTTAATCTCACAATTCTGACTTTCCTCACAATGTTAAAACCTTTTTTTTTTTATATAAACTCCGAATTACAAAATATAAACTCAGAATAGTTAGATAGTTAACTAAAAGTTCAGATTTTTGAGATGTTAAGAATTCTAATACAATAATATATATATATATATATGTGACCCTGGACCACAAAACCAGTCTTAAGTGTCAATTTTTCAAAATTGATGTATCTTGCAATTATAACTTATAACTCATCATTGACTTTTCTCACAGTTTTCAGTTTCTCATTACACAAGTTTTTCTCAGAATTGCGGCTTTATAATTTGCAATATTGTCTCAGAACTGAGAGAAGGCTGAATCATATTTTTTCATCAGAATATTAAAGTATTTTCTTTTTAAGAATCAGCTATCCCTTTAAAAGCATTTAACCAGCACCCACCTGTCTCTATGGCTTGAGCTTCGTTACTCTTCCACTGCTCTGCGACGTCATTTGCTAGAGGATCATCAGGGTTGGGAGCGCTTAGTAATGCCTGGATTGATAGCAGCACTGTGCGGATCTGCAAGGCTGGAGACCACTTATCTGTGAGACATCATAGCATGTAGAGAGATAAACAAGAGAAAGAGCATTAGCAGAAAAGTAGCTGCTAGCTTCCATATGTGCCAAATCCAGCCCTGGACAGTTGAGCAGAGAGATCATTCTCTGTGGGGTCAAAAGTGTGATCGGAGATCCTCAATCTTCCAAAAGGGATTAAATGGGCAATCTTTCACACAATGTGCATGTTAGGTAAGTGATCTATAAAATTTAATAGACTTAAATTGTCAATCCTCTGAGATAAAGATAAAATGAGTCTTTTCCAGAAATCATAACTCGTATTCATTTTTCTCCCACAGACTACTCAAGGGACAAAATCCTAATTTCCCCATTTTATCAGCACATTTTATTGCCTAATTCAACCAAGAGTAAGGGGAAAAATGAGTTATCTATCATTTTTACTGTCTACTGTTTTGTTAGTACTGTGACAGGCTACAGAAAGGAAAAAAAAATTATGATAAAATTTAATGTAGCAAGGAATTATTTTGGATAAAAATGTTAAATATGCTTAAAGTATGCGTTTTTGCTTTGGAAAACGTTTGCTTCTCCCATTTTCTGTTTTCTCTCAATATGAGCAAACACTTTCAGATACAAACACAGACAATTCTATAATTACTGTAAATATTTACAGTGAAGCATTCACAATGATGAATGAACTGAGAACAAAGGTTGTTCCAAGCTCATTTTTAGCTTTATCTATTGAATTTTCACCATTATACAGAAACTCACATGACAAAATCCTATCTTGCATATCACACATGTATTAAATGATGTAACCATTTAGTTTAATTGTGAGTACACACTAGGGCTGGGCGGTATATCGAGTTTGTACGATATAGATATATTCTTTAGAAGCGATACGATATAAGGCAAACAGTAGTTTGAAACGAGCACATCTGAAAATATATCGGAGGACATAGACTGCGTAATACATTTTGTTCTAAACATGTGACAAACTTTATATGAAGGGCTTAAAAAATGTTTTTTTTAAATATAGAAGCCTATGGTTTAGTTTCAGTTTAAAACGGCTCTGACAGAGAGGCTGCGTGTGCCGCTGACAGAGACTCGTTCTGTTTAATGTGTTTGAGATGTGCGGTTTTCCAAAATGCATAACTTACATTTCACAGGTATATTCTCCATCTGTAAATGTTAGAAAGCCATGGAAATATTTCCATTTTGCTGTCCGAAGTGCATGAGCCTTCTGCTTTGAGATTCTCCGCTAAACTTCACAGACTTCATTGAACGAGCGCCGTTCTGCTTTAAAAGCATTATTTTTGTTTTTAGTTTGCAATGTTACAATGTAATGTGATTTTAACATAACATACGCCTATGGTTAAATTCACTTTATTTGTTTAATCCAAATACAAAAGCGTATAAATACCGAGATATATATCGTAGACCGCAAATCAGCCAAAAAATACCAAGATATGAATTTTTGCTCATATCGCCCAGCTCTAGTAGACACACACACACACCACTGTTCAAAAGTTTGGGGTCAATAAGTCTCTTATTTTCACCAAGGCTGCATTTATTTGATCAAATACAGTAAAATCAGTAATATTATAAAATTTTATTTAAATTACAAATTTAAATTTTAAAATGTAATTTATTCCTGTGAATCTGCAAAGCAGATTTTTAGCAGTCATTGCTCCACTCTGCAGTGTCACATGATCTTTTAGAAATTATTTGAAATTCTAATTTGGTGATCAAGAAATATCTCTTCTTATTAATGTTGAAAACAGTTGTGCTTCTTAATAATTTTGTGAAAGCTGTTATACATTTTTTTCAGGATTCTTTGATGAATAAATAGTTCAAAAGAGCAGCATTTATAACATTTTACATCATAAAATATCTTTACAGTTACTATTTGCCAATTTATTGCATCCTAGCAGAATAAAAGTAGTAATTAATATATTTCTAAATAAAATAAGTCTTGCTAACCTCAAACATTTAAACCGTAATGTTTGTAAAAATGCATGATGTGTTTGAAGTCACAGCAGGTGAAATATAGAAACTGGCCCTTCAGGATGTGACATCTGAATAATGAAACATCTAATGATCATCTGTGATCTTCAACTTCAAAAGAGAAATGTTGCCATTTTTAAAGGGGTCATATGACATTGCTAAAAAGAACATTATTTTGTGTATCTGGTGTAATGTAATGTGTTTGTGGTTTTAGGTAAAAAAACACATTATTTTCCACATACTGTACATTATTGTTGCTCCTCTATGCTCTGCCTTTCTGAAACGCGTACATTTTTACAAAGCTCATCGTTCTGAGAAGCGGTGTGTGCTCTGATTGGCCAGCTACCCAGTGCGTTGTGATTGGCCGAATACCTCAAGTGTGTGACGGAAATGTTACGCCCTTTACCGTATTGTAATGGCGTGTCCTGGCGCGACGAGACAAAAACAATAAAACCCATTATAACCGAGGCATTTGTCACATCCAGTGGGGACATAATAACTGATTATAATGACTTAAGTGTCTTTTTACGCATCACATCGCGCCGCGTAAACATTACCATGTCTGCATTTGTGATCGGAGAAACAACAAACAACAAGTGCTACTCTACACTGCTCAAAACTCCTGTTTGAATCGTCAGTGGAAAATTCTTTAAATATGAAAACATACTTACAGGCTTGTGAGTCAGAAGCACCAGACTGTCCTTGCAAAGTTGGAATTGCCCCACTTTATAGAAACAGCCTTTGAGCATAGCTGGCAGGCTACTCCCAGGTTCAGGAAATAGTCCTCTGTAAAATGCGCTGCACACACTCTAATATTTGGGTTGAACTGTTCTGGAACAGTGTTGTAAATACAACTTAACCACTGATTTCTAGTTGTGTCCTCTTTTGGAAGCCCAAACAAAGTAGTTTTGCTTTCACAACGAAACACAGCGTCTTCCAGGACATGGCGCCAGCGGCAGCAACAATACAACAGCGAGAATAAAAATCAAGCCTTCTTTCTTTGCGTATACATTGGGCGGTGTTATGCAAATCTTCCCACACAGTGACATAGACATGTGGGGGGCGTGTTTAAATGAGGTGTTTTAGGAGGGCGTGAAGAATATCTATTTGGGTTTGAGACTTTAGTCTTTTCAACTTTAAGGATCTTATCTATGCATGAACAGCTTGTAACACTCCAAAGAGAAAGGAAAACTTGAAATTGCATCATATGACCCCTTTAAGACTAATGGCAGATAAAATGATGAATCACGTTTTGTTCCATGTCTCAAGAAAATGTGTGTTCCATTAAAGCAGAATTAAAGCATTAAGTACTAATGACATTCGTGTTTAGGTCAAGATGACTAAAATCAGCATGATCTGCTATTTAGAAAGTTTTAGAACAGGGGTAGGCAACGTTGGTCCTGGAGTGCCGCTGTCCTGTAGAGTTTAGCTCCAACCTTAATCAAACACACCTGAACAAGTTAATCAAGGTCTTCAGAATTACTAGGGCTACAGGCAGGTGAGGTTTTTTTCAGGGTTGGAGCTAAACTCTGCAGGACATCGGCACTCCAGGACCGACGTTGCCTAGCCCTGTTTTAGAAGATGAAATAAAACAGTCTCTCACCTTTCAAAATATCTAGACATATTCTTCCCAGCTTGTCTACATTGGGGTGATATATTTTGGTCATGAAGCGTACTTTCGGAGCTGCCATGGGATATTCTTCAGGAAGAAAGAGTTCAAGTTTAAAAGTTCCTCCCTCAAAGGGGGAGTCTTGAGGTCCGGCGATGACCACATGGAAGTAGCGAGCGTTCCCCTCATCCGGCTCTGCCTTTATACCTGGCACCGGCTCTGCCAACAAACGCTGTGTTTCCTACACACACACACACACACACACACACACACACGGGAACAGGATCAATTAGGCTGGAACATCAAGAATCTACACACTCAGTTAATTAGCAATTAGCCAAAGCACTGGTATTGAGATAGTCGGGTACACAGGAGTAAACAAATCAGACAACATGATTTGAAAGAGACAGCATGTAACGTGCACAGTGACAACAGTTTTGTGTATTGCTTCACCTTGTAATCTTCCACAATGGTCATGTAATGAAGACTAACTGTCATGCATCAACACAGCACATCCAATAGCAAACAAACATGTATGGCTAGGTGATACAAGGACTGACAGGCCATTAATAATGTTAGATTCTGGGATTTCTAAAGTAAATACGACCAAGCCTAGACAGACTTTCCGCACAGATCTTAGGATGAAGATTGCGGAATTAATTTAAACATGGTAAAATGTGTTACTTGGAGATGAGAGTCCTGCATTCTTATCGGTAGACAAAAGTGTTTACCAAATGAACAAACTTTGTGAACACTTGTTCCATCCCTGTGAAAATCTGCTGCAGGTTATTATTATTTATTAATTTATTTATTTATTTTTTTTTTTAAAGCAAGTTTATACATTATTATCCAAAAGTTGGGATCAGCAAAATATTAATTTTTTGCAAGAAATTAATACTTCTATTCAGTAAAGTTGCATTAATGATGAAGAGTGACAGTAAAGGCTACTTTTGCTAATGTTACAAAAGATTTAATTTGAAAATAAATGCTGTTCTTTTGATCTTTCTATTAATAAAAAAAATATACATCACTGTTTTTACAAAAATGAAACATTTCGAGCAACAAATCAGCATATTAGAATCATGTGACACTGAAGACTGGAGTAAAGGATGCTAAAAATTTTGCTTTGGCATCACAGAAATTAATTCCTTTTTAAAATAAATTAAATTAGAAAAAGTTTTTTTTTTTTTTACTTTTAAACTTTAGTAATATTTCTGCATTTTGCTGTATTTTAATCAAATAAATTCAGCCATGGTATGCATAAGACTTCTTTCAAAAACTTACTAGCCCCAGAGTTTTGAATGCTACTGTAGGCACAAATAATTGAACCGTGAAGGCTTTCCTGAAAATGTATGCATCTCAAATAAGAAGTGTTTTAGTGTAAATATCAACTAAGTCACAAACTTTGTTTAAATATAGTTACTAACGTCAGAACTACAATATTTACATATAATACAGTACCCTTGACCTTCAGTGAGGTAGAGGATGATCTTAAATCACCACAAACACTGCTGGTTAGGCATTCACAATGTTTTCAGTAAACACTCTCTTTGCACGACACTAGAAAAGACAGTACCTTGCAATTTCAATATCAAATCAGAGTTCTTATTACATGGTCAGCCTTTACGCTGTCCTGTAGCTTGCACTGCTCAATGACATTTAGCATAGTATTATCATGGTATTATCTCTCAAAGGTGTGCATTACTCATGAATTTAACTCAAGTAATGCCAGGTAATTCCGATTTGCCAAGTCGCCGGATCTCTGTTCCTTTCACACTATAAAACTATTTTTGGGTATCATGAAGCAGCTGTGGTTTGCACATTACATGAGAGATCACCAACTAGGGGTCACACATTACATATTTCACTAGGAAACAACCCGACAACTTGGTCTCCTTCATAAAACGCATACGCAAAAAGAGATGCATAGAATGGCGCAAGATCAAGTGTGAGTGGAATCTAGCGCAAGACTGGAATTCCTTCAGACTGCATTTATTTGCCCAAAAGCGCTGTAATAGTGGAAATATTATTAAAATTTAAAAGAACTATTTTCTCTTTCAATATAAGTTAAAATGTAATTCATTTCTGTGTTGGCAAAGCTGAAAAATTATTTGATAATTGATACTTTTACAGATTTTGGGCTTTTATGGTGACCTCAAGAAAACTGTCAGCATGTGAAAATCAGACCTAAAATAATGTAGTTAGTGTATATACCCGGCATTAGAGCAATGTTTCATCTGAAGCTAAAACTGAATCAAGACACTTTGCGTCCTGAGAAAGAGACGCAGGGCTGAACCTTAAAGCCCTTTGGAAACTCACACCCATATGACTAATGAGAATCTGATATCACCTGTGGAATGCTTGAGTCTGGAGAAGTTGTTCATCTGAGAACTGCTGTACTCTACACCTGAAAGATTGTCTATTTGGAATCTGAGAACTTGTGCCAAAAAGTGGATATTACAATCTCAGTGTCACAAACCTATTCGCAAAAGCTACCACACCTGTCCTGTAACCTATAGTTCAAAGGGATCTATAACTATGTAATGATGAACCTGTAAAACAAGAATCTTCTACAAGACTTTCCAGGTTTTTAACTGGACAAAACTAGCATGAGATATTTTTATAATCCTGATTTACTTAAAAAAAAAAAACTAAAACAAAATCCACTATACATATAATATACACTACCGTTTGAGGTGGCACAACTACTTTACTTTTTTTTTTTTTTTTTGAATTTAAAATAACTATTCTATCTTAAATATATTTTAAAATCTAAATTTATTCCTGTGTCAGCAAAGCTGAATAAAGCATTTCTTATTATCAATAGATTTTTTTTCCAGAAATCTGTGATTAATAGGAAGTTCCAAAAACATCTGAATTCCATATATATATATATATATATATATATATATATATATATATATATATATATATATATATATAGAGATAGAGAGAGAGAGAGAGAAATATTATAAATCTTCACTGTAACTTTTGATCAGTTTAATGTGTCTGTGCTGAATAAAAATTATTAAATTCTAACCCCAAATATGGCCATATATGGTTTGATATTCCTATGTTTTTACTGTTATTTCAGTTAATGAAATTCCTCACATTTTTTCAGATAACCCACAGTCAAAACCATGCAGAGCAAACACAGACAAGAGAGGGGCTCCCTGTCATGGTCTCATGCTTGGGGGACATTAAGGATGCATTCCCAGCCCTCCAACTCACATTAATCAGTTAATTTCCCAGCCAACCTGAGGAAGTATACATTTATAGATGCAATAAATTCATTTAACAGTATCCTCCCTGAGACCAAAAAATGTATAGGTGCAAATTATGTTATCAGAAGTACCCACATATACCCAAAAAATACAGATGCAGAGAGGATGCACTAGGGCCCACTCTAATGTATCCAATATCTATGATAAATATGCAGAAACATGCAATCAGAGTTTAGATATTATCAGGAGGAAGCAGCTTGTGTCATTTCATTTCATTTCACTAGTCCGTTTGGTGCTGGCTGTGCATTATGACTCTCCACATGATTTTTTTCGCTATTATTATTATTAAAGTAAGGTTGTATTTTCTATTTGCTCTCCTTTGCATTAATGTGATGGAGTAAATGTACGTTGTAATGTGCCCTGGGAAATACATATTAAACAAGAGATGACTCGGATTCATGACTTTGTTCCTATTCTATTGGGATTACGTTGTTGTGTTGAGTTTAATATGCTTCAAATGGACTGAGAATTGTTTAATGTATTCTTGGGAAAATGTGCATCTGGTCATAAATGTTGTCATTTTGAAGTAATTTATCATGATGTGGTGATTTGAGGGAAATGACTGAGTAAATTGAGATAATACGCTCAAATGTACCAGAGATCAAAAAAGGGACTTTGCCGAGATGGAGAATTAACTCACGAGTCAGCGGTCTGAGTGGCCATATAAGTTACAAACAAGTAAAATGTTATTTCTTTATAGATTATATAACAACAATTTGGAAAACAGACAAAAGAGAAAAGGTAAGGAGGATTATTTGAGAAAAGGGCACATTGATATAATAGGCGCACACCTGTAACGGAACTAACTTTTACCCTGCGACATAATTTCAGATTCTTGTGAAAAAGGCTGATTGTTGTTCCAAAAAAATCGTCACATTCTTTTGTGGAACACAGGAGACAATTAGGAACACCAGACACTGACAGCTCAAGTCCCCATTTACATTCACTGCATTTTTTCTATAAAATGAAAGTGAATGGAGACTGAGACTTTCATTTTGTCTAATATTTCCTTCTGTGTTCCAGACTGACACACAACTTTTGTTTTTGGTTTGGAAATGCACAAGGGTTAATAAACGATGACGATTTAAATCTGATTTTTTTTGTGAACTGTCCCTTTAATTCAGCGTTACACGTTTAATATTTCTGAGAGAATAAACAACAGTTCTCACTGAGGATGTTCTGTTCTTCAATTGATGTCTTATTTAATTATCTCTTCTTGTATTTTATTTGACATTTCAGCTGTTTGGGGCCTGCAGTCATTAGCTCATTTAGCAGCAGAAGCACCGCAACAGCTTCCCTAGCCTACAGGAAACGGGCGAGCCGAATTGTTTTGCTTATAATCGTATCCTTAGTGGCCAGATAATCATCCTGCACGCAGGAAAACAGATATATGGCTGTCTAGAAGTGAAATCGTTGCGGAAATAATTGTGTGACTGCTTAAATTCGACCATTTTACGCCTAGCTAGCGTCTCCGGAGCGGTTAGCTCGCGAGCTCACACACAACAGCTCGAGCGCAAGAAATGAATGACCGCGAGCCATTTACACTTCAGTTAGTGTGGGGACGTTTGTCATTTCTTAATGCTTTTGATTCTGGGTTGCAAATTGTAATGAATAAGACACAGGCCCTTCGCCGTCTTCCACAGCGGTGGATGTATTTTTAACCCACCCATATTCGGGAGACGAGTGAATGCACCGAAACGGAAGTGGCTAACAAACGCTAATCCAGCTGTCGCTTCTCTTTGGCTGATAGTTTCAATAATATTTGAGGACTTCGTCGTATTCTGATTAAAATAGAATGACTAAAAATGTGTAGTGTGTCTCACTTCACGGTTACCTTAATGATCCTGCGGGGCAACCCTGCCATCTTGTCTTGAATGCGGATTTTAGCTTTGACTCTCGGTGCCTCTTACTTCGTTCGCATTGACGGCGGAGACGCAGTGCACACACGCCTTCCGGCGCGCTGCGTCAAGACGCACGCGGAAACGTACGAATTTCATGACGCACTGGAAGTTGTAGTTTGTATTTAATGAAAATACAAAAATCTGCTTTGTTGCTTTCACGCGTCCCGAGAAAACACATGATTAAAGTGTTTTATGTCATTCTTTCTGTGCAGTACTTTTTTTTTTTTTTTTACTGAGGACGTACTGTATTTGACGTGAAGATTTAGAAATGAGCACTTCTGATAAATATGCACATGTATGAACACTACATTTCCACATTTGCAGTCTTTAAACCTACTATATAGCATTGTCAGGACTGCTGGTATTGATGGAAATATTCTGACATAAACTTTATAAAACTATAAAATTAATCAAATCATGAACTGCACCGATAAAGTGTATTCGTGAAGCCCCTCCCCTCTCTCTCTCTCTCTCTCTCTCTCCCCTAATACCTCTTTTATTTGAACATGGGGACTCAAGTTTTTGGAGTAGATGCCACACAGAAATAACATTTGGACCTCTTCACAGCGGTGTGCAAACTGAGTCTTTCAAAGGCTTACAGACAGAGGAGCAGGTCATCACAGAAATGAAGTCTATTCAGATACTAAGACCAGGTATGAAAACTTTTTTTCTGCTTAAAGACAACAATTCTTATTGTTTTTAATCAGTATGGTTTATCCTAAAAGATTGTGTCATATTTGTAGACAATATAACTTGTAAAAATCTTTATCATTTAAAAAAAAAAAAAAAAAAAAAAAAGTATACTATATTAAGCATTTATGTTCATATATTTATACAGGCATTTGCACATCACAGTAGGCATATTCAAAAGTAATGATGGATGAATAGATCTTAAAATTAAAATAGTGAAGACTGAGAGTCTTTTAATATTTTGATGTATCAAACTAATACTAATGTTATACACACATACACATATGTAAGTTAATTATGTTACATGAGTACACACTAAAACATTTAAGTAACATATTAAACAGTTATATAATTATGAATAATATGTTATAAGTACAAGCAAGTATAAATATTAAAAGTAGTAGGCCTAATAAAAAGTAGGTAGAGAGAAACATCACATGATGATAATAAGGTAGTTGTTGGAATTCTTGTTAAACTTTTCCTGATTGTCACCCTAAATTATTTCAGTAAGTCAAAACGAGAGGAAATACTACCAGTGACCTCTTGTTCACTAATTGACCCTTGATGTGTCTTATTATGGTCTTCAATGTGCTTTTCATCTGCTAAATAACTGACTGTGTCTTCACTTGACCATGAAGTCTCCCATGGATCTGCACCCCTGACATGTTTCAATCCTCCCTCCCAAATATGCCTTTGTTCCAGCACATAGCAGCAGATGAACCAGTGTCTAATTTATTGCCTTTTCCCGGTGCACACTGTGAACAGACAATGCCAGCTGAATTAGAGGGACTACTGCTTCCACTGAGCACTTGATATGAATGGCAGGATCCATTCTGACAGGACTAAACCTAACTTCCTAGCATGGTTATATGGCAATTTAATCAGTTCATTACACATTTCCATATGCCAGAAGGGCAGGTCTTTGAAGTTGTTTTTTGAGTGATTAAAATTGAAAAAAAGAAGAAGAAAAAAACTCACTTACGGGTCATTTGTTATCCAAAACAGACTGAAGTGTAATTATCTATCTATCTATCTATCTATCTATCTATCTATCTATCTATCTATCTATCTATCTATCTATCTATCGTATATATATATATATGAAGAGTTCAGATGCAACATTAGACTATAATCACCTCTAAACTGCGCACCATTTATTTATGTGTAAAATAATTCAAAAATATTTTTTTTCTTTCTTTTTTTATTAATATTGTTTAAATTAAAAATAGAGTAAATATTTATTTAAAATACAGTGCAAAGCCATCTGGGGCAGAAATAAAGAAAAATTTAATGCCAATGGATTTATATTTATACATTATCAAAGATTACTTTATTATAGCTGATTTGTAGATTGTAACCCAGAAAATTGCTCTGTATTTTTATATTTCTCATTTCCTGTGGTGGTCATTTCTGTCCATGAAGATCACCGATGTGACTATTTAGCCTTTTCTAATCATGTCCACATTTTTATTTGTGTGTTCATATAGAAGTGCCACAAAAACCACCAAGTTTGGTCTTCATCAGTACTATTCTGATGTAAAAAGTAACAACATAACATATTTCAGTCTAAAATCACCAAAGACCACCAGAGGGTTAAAACATTAATGATCATTAATCTCATGATTAAAATAATTCATAGACCATGCTTGTTTTTATAGTTTTACACAGAAATAAAAGTGATTCATGTTGTATGTGTGGTGCAGAATATAAAATTACAGTCTGATACATTTTTGAATTATTAGTTGAGTTTTTTGAGAACTATCATGCCAAAAAGTGACATGAAACACCTCTGATGACGATAATGTCTTTTTACTACAGCTTGTGTGGCATTATGGAGACCAAACAGATGTGTTTCCTGTCTATTTGGGCTGATCATCTATCTGGGTTGTGCGGCATCTTTCAACATCAGCCCAATGACAACAGGCCTGCACTCTGCCTTTTCTGCCACACGTAGCAGCAGCATATTGGGTGGCACTCAGCGAGCTGTGACCTTTGACCGCCTTTTAGTCAACATTGGAGAAGACTTCAATCCAGAGACGGGCACTTTCCGTTGCCGCCTGCTTGGCGCATACTACTTCTCATTCACAGTGGGAAAGTTCCCGAAAAAGATGCTGTCGGTCATGCTGGTGAAGAACAGGATGGAGGTGCAGGCCATGGCATACGATGGATACCAGAACCAGGGGCGCAAGGTTCAAAGCCAGAGCGTGATGGTCAGTCTAAAACCTATGGATATAGTCTACCTACTGCTTCAGGAGAATCCCCACTACGCCATCTACAGCAATGTCGGACCGTACATCACATTTAGTGGTTATCTCGTCTACCCAGACTCTACATCTTCTGTTGGATATCTCAATAACCACCTATCTCCTCCAGGCCTCCATCTTCCAGGTTGTCCTCCCCCTGTAGATACCTATTATGATTGGAGAAGAAGAACAACCATTGAGGAACCACGTTCTGCATTTTCAGTGGCAAGAACTAGATCAGCGCTGGGAGAAAGCAGAGGGCGTCGTGAAAGAGAAGCTCTCACTTTTGACGTAGAGTATGTGAACATTGGTGGCCATTTTAACAAAACATCTGGACATTTTACCTGCTACTTCCCCGGTGCGTATTACTTTGCATTTACCGTGGGAAAGCACCCTCGTCGTGCGGTTTCAGTGAAGCTGATGACGGGCAGAGGGGAGGTGCGGGCCATGGTGTTCGACGAGGACATGTCGCGGCGGAGAGAGATGCAAAGTCAGAGTTTGCTGTTGTCACTGAAAAGAGGGGACAGTGTCTGGCTGTACAGTCAGCAGGATGACGGATATGCCGTTTACAGCAACCAGGGAAGATATACGACCTTCTCTGGTTTCCTGGTCTACCCTGACGGCGAATCCATGAACATAGACAGATCTTTCCCTTGAGAACCAAATCCAGCTACAGTACTGATTAATTCATAGTTATGCCTTCAACCTTTTGTTTTTGTACAAAATTTGTTTGTTTTTTGCACCTCTTAACATAGTACTATGGTTATGTGCTTCTACACATTACAATCATAATGTAAATAAATACTGTATCATTTTTTTTTGGGGGGGGGGCTTCATTAATGACTTAACATTGGGTCTTTTCACACTTGAAATAGTCATTTCTAAATTGAACCCTGGGGATAAAGCGGCTAACCCCGCCTCTAAATTACAAGTGTGAAATGTACACCTTCACTTTAGTTCAGTTTAATTTAGAATAGAGTTTAGAACAATGTGTAAAGCCCTTATGGTTAGCAGATCTTTAGTTATTGCATGTTAAATTGGAACTTTAATTAATAAATATTCATATTTAAATGTAAATGAACTACTGATCTGTAAAGCATTAGCCTATATATCACTTTTGTTAGTGAACGTTACTATAAAGTTACTATTTCTTGTAAGCTATAATTGTTTAGCATTTTATATTATTGTAACCGTCTCATATGGTTAAAAGAAAAATTGACAGATTTTGTTGTTCCGTTGTGATTACTGTTGTTAACATGTAGCCTAGTACTTTAACAAATATTAAAAGTGTCCAAGATCTTTCTCATGGTTTATTCTTATTTTTTTATTTTAGCACAAAACCGACATCTATAAGTGTTTTGTTTCATAGTATTCATGTTTATGTTTATCCTCTTTTTAAAATGTATTTTACATCATGTAAAACAATAAAATAATTATTTCTAGCATTTAAAAAAACAACCAATAGGTGGAGCTCAGTCTGTCTACTCAGAAAGAGAAGCAAGTACATAAGTATTCTCACAAAACTTGTTCAAAACCATGAAAATTTCCAGAGTCACAATAAGAGACCATTTCAAAAGAGCAGATATCTTAATATATTTCATATATTTACATTCTACAGTAAATAAATAGATTTAAATTGCTAAATTTAACGTTAATTTAGTGCAAAAAATAAATAAAGAAATATAATTGTATGGTATATGGAATGGAAATAATAAACTAAACAAATAATATTTTGACTAGTAAACAATACATAATTAACTTCAAAGGCCATTTATTGTAATGTCTATAATATTCAATACTATGTGATTGATTGTGATTAATTTGATAATTACTTGGCATATCATGTAATTAATTCAATACAAATGCATTAATTGTCAGACCTGATGTTTTACACTACAACAGAGCATTCAGGTTTAAACACTAAATAAATATTCAGAACATTCTATTTGCATTATGTTATTATCCACTGGACTATAAACATTCATTATTACATAAAAACATTATACTTAAGTTATAACCTCTGGAGAAGGGTTCTGAAAACATAAAGCTGAGTCTGGCCCATACGTCTCAGGCTGGTGGCTTGAGTCCAGGATCTGTGCAACATGGTGGACATGGTTCATTAAAAAATAAATAACATTTAAAATGTAATTTTGTGTGCGATCCAGTGGCTCACCTGATGTGACTGCTTTCTATAAGATTTAATTTCTGTGTCAGCATATGCCACAAAATGGATTAATGTGTAGATTCTGAAACAAAAGAACATAATTACTTATATACTGTATAAAAATAGGATTAAAACAGGATGATTCATTACCTTATTTCGAAGTTCTCTCAAATCATCAGCAATTTTTTCCTGTTGTTCTTTATTCTCTTTAAGAGGTAACATTTAAAATGAAAAAGAGGCATTAAACATATCAGTGGAAATTATTTAATGCTAATATCTAATCAGCAATTCAATGCATAAAAGCAAGACATTGTAATAAAATACAGTTGTTGTAATTTAGTGTATTGAAATGGTAGTTTAGTGTGGTCAAATTGTAAATTTAAAGTATTAATATTCAACTGACGTATAAGCTATTTAGCATGCCCCCCAAAAAAGATGAGAAACGTAGCTATTATGGCACAATAATACAAGACTACTTTTGAATAATACAATAAAAAATAACAACTAAATAACAAACAAATAATATTTAAATGATAATATAATATAATATTAATCACTCATATTTCGTTTTAACCAGTTAGACTTACCAAAGCGAGTGCAGATTCTTCCAAGGGAAATTCGTAAGTTTTCATCTGCAGATGTTCAATCCAAGCTTTTGGAATTAAACATATTAGTTTTAATGGTGGTCAAATTCAATACATCTACCTAGAATATTATAATATTAAAGGGATAGTTCACCTAAAAATGAAAATTCAGTCATCAATTACTCACCCTTAAGCTGTTCTAAACGTCTATGAATTTCTTACGGAACACAAAAGAAGATATTTTGAATACTGAGGCTAATCAGTTAGTTTTTGGTTGACTTCCACAGTATTTTTTTCTTCTTCATTCTACTTTTATGTCCAACAAAAGAAATAAACTAATACAGGTTTGGAACAACTTGAGGGTGATTAAATGATCACATAATTTTCATTTTTGGGTGAGCTATCCCTTTAAGTATGGAAGTCATACTTACTTTGATGAGGAATAAGCTGGAACTCACATTCCCTACATTGTAGGAATACAGTATTAGTTTTAGTAGTAGTAGTAGTTAAAAAACAAGCCTAAATATAAAAATAGTTACAAATTAAAATGCTACAGATGGATTGAAGTGCCAGTGTAAAATTGTCCTAATGTGTGGACATGTCTTCACCTTTGTGTTATTTCTTCTGCTGGTACAACCACTGGGTTGGCTGGTAATATCTTCTCACTCAGATCTTCAGATTCCAAGCATGGACATTTGCAGCATGTGGCATTCATGAACTTCTTCTTGATGGTATCGACTGCTGTAGTTTTAGCCTGGCTGCCGGTTTCACGAGTGGGGGTCAGAAAAGTCTTTTGCTTCACTAAATCACCATGTACGGAAGTTCTAAGCGGCCATGCATTATTATAATTTTTCTGTCTTGTTTTCTCGTGATCACGACTTAATTTTGTCGTGATCTCGACATAACGAAAGTTTCATACTATTCAAGGGTTCATAGAATAATGTTTATTTTTTCTCTTTTTTTATTTGTTTTAAAATCACATAAAACAATACAATAATTATTTCTAGCATATAGAAGCAAGTATACAAGTATTCACACAAACTGATCTTCTGTTCAATAACATTAAAACTTCCACAATGAGAGACAATTTCAAAAGAGCATATATCACTTTAATTTATTTAAATGCACTCTACAGTAAATGTGTTCAAAGAAATAGATTTCAAATATGTTTATATAACGTTAAATTAGTGTGGTTAATTTTTAAAAAGAAAGAAGGAAAGAAAGAAATATAGTATTATGGTATATGGAATGGAAATAATCAAGTAGAAATAAATAATATATTGGCTAACAAACTACACAATTGGCCATTTCTTGTAATGTCCATAACTATGTAATTGATTGTGATTATTTTAATTATTAATTTGCATATAATGTAATTAATTCATTAACTGTCAGGCCCAATGTTTTACACTACAACAGAGCATTCAGGTTTAAACACTAAATAAATATTCAGAACATTCTATTTGCACTATGTTATTATCCACTGCACTATGAACATTCATTATTAAATGCAAAACATTATACTAAAGATATAGCCCTAGCAGATGTGTTCTTAAAACATAAAGCTGAGTCTGGCCCATACGTCTCAGACTGGTGGTTTGAGTCCAGGACCTGTGCAACATGATCGACATGGTTCATTAAAAAAAAAAAAATTAATAACATTTAAAATGTCATCATTTTGTGTGTGATCCACTGGCTCACCTGATGTGACTGCTTTCTATAAGATTTAATTTCTGTGTCAGCATATGCCACAAAATGGATTAATGTGTAGATTCTGAAACAAAAGAACATAATCCATTAAAAATACAGCTCTTTATCAGTAATTGTGATTTGATTCTTGTGTGCATGTTTAGTTACCTGTGGTAAAGCATTCCAACAAACTGCATTAACAGCAGTACTGCGAAGCTCAGTAGAAACATCAGTGCGATTGGATCTAAGGAAAACACTTCTATTGGGTCATAAGTCCCATTGGGATATATTTTTGGGATCTTTATGGAGATTGAGTCACCAATCGCCTGAAGGAAGAAAGTTGCCACCAGCCAAAGTGCATTGCAGAAGAAAAAGGCAAATGTAACCTGTAAGGAAAAGAAAAGCAAAACAGCATGGAAACAAATCTTTACTTTTCCAGAGCAAATACTTTAGGGAAGACCACATACTTTATTTATTTTGCGTACCTTATTTCGAAGTTCTCTCAGATCATCAGCAATTTTTTCCTGTTGTTCTTTATTCTCTTTAAGAGGTTCCAGATATTTCTTCTGCAGTTCTCTCCAGAAAACAATTTCATCCTGCAACATGTGGAAAAAAATTAGGAATTAAAACATAATATTGAATAACTAATATCTAATCAGCAACTCATAAAACGCATGACATGGTCAAAAACATTTAAAGAATACAGTTGACATATCTGCAGCGACAAAAGGCTCAAGTTAGAATGACCAAAAATTACTGTGAATAAAAAAAAAAACATGTATTATGACACAAAAATACATGGCTGCTTTTGAATAATACAATAAAAAAACTAAATAATAAACAAATAATATTTAAAAAATATATATTAATTTCAAATATTTTGTTAGTTAGACTTACCAAAGGCAGTGCAGATTCAACCAAAGGAAATTCGTAAGATTTAATCTGCAAATGTTCAATCCAAGCTTTTGGATTAAACATATATTAGTTTTAATGGTAGTCAAATTCAATAAGTCTACCTAGAATATTATGATATTATTTATGGAAGTTAAACTTACTTTGATGAGGACTAAGCTGGAACTCATGATCCCTACATTGTAGAAATACAGTATTATTTTTAATTGTAGTATTAAAAACAAGCCTATATGTAAGAATAGTTACTAAATAAAATGCTACACAGATGGACTGAAGTGTCAGTGTATTGTCCTATTGTGTGGACATGTTTTTACCTTTGTGTTTCCAAGGGAATATGTGGCTTTTCAGTTTTTGTTATTTCTTCTGCTGGTAATATCTTCTCACTCAGATCTTCAGATTCTAAGCATGGACATTTGCAGCATGTGGCATTCATGAACTTCTTCTTGATGGTATCGACTGCTGTAGTTTTAGCCTGGCTGCCGGTTTCACGAGTGCCCCATGTGACATTGTTCATGTTGACTATGGAGTAAATAGCTAGGAGTAGATACCCACTGGGAATGCAGAGGAAGTATAACAATCCATAGATGACCAGTGAGAACTCCTGAGGGTGTAAAGCTGCCGTGATGATGTACAAAACCACCATGCCGATGAGGAACAGACCACTGGGGGTCAGAAAAGTCTTTTGCTTCACTAAATCACCTATGAGAGTTGACAAGAGAAGAGCAAGTATTATAGGTTAGATCGTATTGCTATCTTTTAGAAAAAAAATGTGGTCTAAAAATATTGATGGACTAAAGTATACACTACTGTACTTTCAAAAGGTTGGCAATGGTAAGATTTTCTAATGCAAGTCTAATGTACACTACCATTCATAAGTTTTAGTAAGAGTGAGTGAGTAGTGAGTGCACAGCTTGTATAACAGTGTAAATTTGCTGTCCCCTCAAAATAACTCAACACACAGCCATTAATGTCTAAACCACTGGCCACAAAAGTGAGTACACCCCTAAGTGAAAATGTCTAAATTGGGCCCAATTAGCCATTTTCTCTTCCTGGTGTCATGTGACTCGTTAGTGTTACAAGGTCTCAGGTGTGAATGGGGAGCAGGTATGTTAAATTTGGTGTTATCGCTCTAAACTCTCTCATACTGGTCACTGGAAGTTCAACATGGCACCTCATGGCAAAAAACTCTGAGGATCTGAAAAAAATAATTGTTGCTCTACATAAAGATGGCTATAAGAAGATTGCCAAGATCCTGAAACTGAGCTGCAGCACAGTGGCCAAGACCATACAACGGTTTAACAGGACAGGTTCCACTCAGAACAGGCCTCGCCATGGTCGACCAAAGAAGCTGAGTGCACGTGCTCAGCGTCATATCCAGAGGTTGTGTTTGGGAAATTGACGTATGAGTGCTGCCAGCATTGCTGCAGAGGTTGAAGGGGTGGAGGGTCAGCCTGTCAGTGCTCAGGCCAAATTGGCCAAATTGGTCTGCATGGATGTAGTCCCAGAAGGAAGCCTCTTCTAAAGATGATGCACAAGAAAGCCCACAAACAGTTTGCTGAAGACAAGCAGACTAAGGACATGGATTACTGGAACCATGACCTGTGGTCTGATGAGACCAAGATAAACTTATTTGGTTCAGATGGTGTCAAGCGTGTGTGGCGGCAACCAGGTGGGGAGTACAAAGACAAGTAATAATGCATTTTTTTTATGAAGTGTGTACAAGTATGTCTTGCCTACAGTCAAGCATGGTGGTAAGAGTGTCATGGTCTGGGGCTGCATGAGTGCTGCCGGCACTGGGGAGCTACAGTTCATTGAGGGAACCATGAATGCCAACATGTACTGTGGCATACTGAAGCAGAGCATGATCCCCTCCCTTCGGAGACTGGGCCGCAGGGCAGTATTCCAACATGATAACGACCTCAAACACACCTCCAATATGACCACTGCCTTGCTAAAGAAGCTGAGGGTAAAGGTGATGGACTGGCCAAGCATGTCTCCAGACCTTAACCCTATTGAACATCTGTGGGGCATCCTCAAACGGAAGGTGGAGGAGCACAAGATCTCTAACATCCACCAGCTCCGTGATGTGGTCATGGAGGAGTGGAAGAGGACTCCAGTGGCAACCTGTGAAGCTCTGGTGAACTCCATGCCCAAGAGGGTTAAGGCAGTGCTGGAAAATAATGGTGGCCACACAACATATTGACACTTTGGGCCCAATTTAGACATTTTCACTTAGAGGTGTACTCACTTTTGTGGCCAGCGGTTTAGACATTAATGGCTATGTGTTGTTATTTTGAGGGGACAGCAAATTTACACTGTTATACAAGCTGTGCACTCACTACTTTACATTGTAGTAAAGTGTAATTTCTTCAGTGTTGTCACATGAAACGATATAATAAAATATTTACAAAAATGTGAGGGGTGTACTCACGTCTGTGAGATACTATATACATTTAATTCTCTTATGCTCAGCAAGGCTGCATTTATTTGTTCAAAAATATATTAAAAACTGTAATATTTTGAGATATTATTACAATTTAAAAGAACTGTCTTCTTATGTCTTTTAATGATTTCAAATACAATTTACTCCAGCGATTATTTTTTGTAATAATGTCAAGTTTTTACTGTCACTTTTTATCAGTTTAATGCATCCTTGCAAAAGAAAAGTATTAATTTATTTTCATAAACTCTTACTGTGCCAACTGGAAAAGAAAATGACACTGAAAAGAAAACTGATGATCAAACTAAAAGATACTTAAAGACAAAAAAAAGTTACCTATGATTGAGAGAATTGTTCCTGCCATGAGAAATGCATAGAGTACACTCATGATTGCTGCAATTTTTATCTGTGTGTCAGATTTCAGTTTGAAGCATAGGATGAGGTAGACAGTAGGGGGCACTATGGCCAAAGCTAGGGCTATATTTTCATCCATATTCAAGATGAACACAAAACTTCCTGCAAGATAAACAAAGCACTTTAATATATATTTTGGACAAATGTAACTGTAAAAACATATCTTCCTTATGCCATACTGCTGAAACAGAATAATAAATCCAATATAAATATTTCTAAACTGCTAACTTTACCTGATATCATGAGACAGATAGTGGCAGGGCCCAAGATGGAAGCTGCCATGCTGATAATCTGGTACAAGATGTAAAGTTTTGAGATAGAGCTGTTCCTCTGAGAGGTCAGTTCTCCTGAACCCAAGAGGTCGATGGTGTTGGCCATGGTAGATGGTCCCCAGCGTCTGCGCTGGTTGTAGAACTCCTTAAAATCCTGTGGAGCGTTGGTGTAGGCATCAGATGCTGCGTTATACTCCACCCTCCAGCCCTGCTGCAGCAGCAGAGTGCACAACCAGCGGTCCTCACCTGACATTACACCAAACAGAGGGTGAATTACTTTAGTCTTAGCTGAATCGATATAATTTGTCAGTGGTTAACTTCAAGCAGACCTTGATCATACTGGACATAGTGGCTGGCTTCACTGGCTTTGGTCGTGTATCTCTTCATGACGTTGTCGTCCATGAGTGCAGCTCCTCTGAAAAGACTGAAACATCCAGGGCTGCACAGTACACAGCCAAACACGTGCTCTGCAGTCTTTTGGAGCCAGTGGCCTACCGCATATTCAAACTTCTGATACCACACCATGGGCCCTTCAAGCATAAGAAATTATCTAATTAGTCAATTCATCCCCCTTAAAATCTATACATAAGTAGTCTCTAGTGCAGGGGTCACCACACCAATTTAGTGCAACTTGCCTCAACACACCTGCCTTGAAGTTTCAAGTATACCAAGCAAGACCTTGATTAGCTGGTTCAGGTGGGTTTGATTAGGGTTGGAGCTAAACTCTGGAGGACACCCGCCCTCCAGGACCAAGTTTGTTGACCCCTGCTCTAGTGAATTTTTAGGATACTTCTTTTGTCTGCTTCTCTTCTAAGAGTGGGTATCAGATTTTACAATGAACATCTAGCAGCGAATTTATAAATGTTGTATCATAATGTTGTCAGCAGCTTTGTTTTATTCACAATAAAGCACTGTGACCACTTAACCCAAAAGTTCTGTGTGTCATTGCGCAACAATCAATTTGGAGTTATAACTATTCCATTTATTATGTACAGGTGCATCTCAATAAATTAGAATGCCGTGAAAAAGTTAATTTTTTCTTGTAAGTTATTTCAAAAAGTGAAACTTTCATATATTTTAGATTCATTGCAAGTAAAGTAAAACATTTCAAAAGTTTTTTTGTTTTAATTTTGATGATTACAGCTTACAGCTCATGAAAGTCAAAAATCAGTATCTCAAAATATTAGAATATTTACATTTGAGTTTCAATTAATGACCATCCCTACAGTATAAATTCCAGGTATCTCTTGTTCTTTGAAACCACAATAATGGGGAAGACTGCTGACTTGGCAATGATCCAGAAGACGAACATTGAACATTGTCATTACTGAATGGTGTGGCTGTTTACAGAGTGCTGTATCAAAGCATATTAAATGCAAAGTTGACTGGAAGGAAGAATTTGGGTAGGAAAAGGGACACAAGCAACAGGGATGACTGCAAACTTGAGAATACTGTCAAGCAAAGCTGATTCAAACACTTGCGAGAGCTTCACAAGGAGTGGACTGAAGCTGGAGTCAGTGCATCAAGAGTCACCACGCTCAGACGTCTTCAGGAAAAGGGCTACCAAGCCACTTCTGAACCAGAGACAACGTCAGAAGCATCTTACCTGGGCTGTGGAGAAAAAGAACTGGACTGTTGCTCAGTGGTCCAAAGTCCTCTTTTCAGATGAAAGTAAATTTTGCATTTAATTTGGAAATCAAGGTCCCAGAGTCTCGAGGAAGACTGGAGAGGCACAGAATCCATGTTGCTTGAAGTCCAGTGTGAAGTTTCCACAGTCAGTGATGATTTGGGCTGCCATGTCATCTGCTGGTGTTGGTCCACTGTGTTTTCTGAAGTCCACAGTCAACGCAGCCATCTACCAGGAAGTTTTAGAGCACTTCATGCTTCCTTCTGCTGACAAGCTTTATGGAGATGCTGATTTCATTTTCCAGCAGGACTTGGCACCTGCCCACACTGCCAAAGGTACCAAAAGCTTCAATGACCATGGTGTTACTGTGCTTGATTGGCCAGCAAACTCACCTGACCTGAACCCCATAGAGAATCTATGGGGTATTGTCAAGAGGAAGATGAGAGACACCAGACCCAACAATGCAGATGACCTGAAGGCCAATATCAAAGCAACCTGGACTTCCATACCACCTCAGCAGTGCCACAAACTGATCACCTCCATGCCACACCGAATTGAGGCAGTAATTAAAGCAATAGGAGCACCTACCAAGTATTGAGTACATATACAGTAAATGAACATACTTTCCAGAAGACCAACAATTCACTAAAGAATTTTTTTTTTTATTGGTCTTATGAAGTATTCTAATTTGTTGAGATAGTGAATTGGTGGGTTTTTGTTAAATGTGAGCCTAAATCATCACAATTAAAAGAACCAAAGACTTAAACTACTTCAATCTGTGGGCATTGAATTTATTTAATACACGAGTTTCACAATTTGAGTTGAATTACTGAAATAAATTTTCCACGACATTCTAATTTTATTGAGATGCACCTGTATTTCAGCAAAACTGACTGTTTATTTGTGTAATGAATAAACAGTGACCCCTGCTGACATTATGTTTCGTGATTCTCTTTAATTCTGAGGCCACGCCCTTCCGCTCAGCTACGCCGTAGCCAGACGTGCAGCTCTCCAAAAATGTCACAGCGAGTCAAATCTATGCGTACTGCAAGCGCTGTGATTGGTCTACTAGTACCCCTCCCTCTATATGTTTTTGAGTTTTGTGTGTGTTTTTTGCACTTTAATATATTTTAATGTTACACCTTCTTATTTAAAGAAAACAAAGCAAATAACAAGTGTCATATAATTTATTATAAAACGTAGCATTATACATCACTTTGTTGTACGCGACAAACAGTTGTTCTGCCATGGTACAAGTCCTTGTGGAGATTGAAAGAATAAGTGAAAATAGCCCGTCTTGTTGGCATTGGCAAAGGCTATTTACACTAACTCTGCCCACTAACATGTGATTGGATTAGTCAACACTAAAAAAGATGCAAATTCAGCAACGTTTTCAGTGGTGTAGATGGTAAAGCGCACGCTTTTTGATTCGATCGACCAAAGTTCGAGTCCTCCTTTTGCCAAACTTTTTTTCTCCCTTTTCAAATCTCATATTGCATCAGAAAGGCATTTATTTTAAATAAAACTGAACGAAATAATCAAAAAGTTGAAAATAAAGTATCGGGTAGGGTTAGGGTAGGTGTAGGGAGGGCTTTATTGTCCCAATGAGGTGGCATCCATTTAATAATTTGAATTAAAACTATAATTTACACTCAATATGCTATTATTGTGTACTGTTTTATAATGTACTATACAATACTGAGGTGCAGATAATTGCCACTATTTGCACTCAGTGTAAATAGCATTTATCGCTAAATAATGAGATGAGTGGTTTGCATGTGTACTGTACGTCGACCCGGACAACGACGCAGAAGTATAAATGAAAACCAACGCCCAGCTTACGGCGTATGTTCGACCCAGAAGTATAAATAGGCCTCAAGTCCGCGGTTTTCTTGACATGGTCCGCACTGCAGAACACAAGATCCAGGGGGTGTGGTTGGATCTAGATCCAACTCCTCCCACCTTACATTTACCTAAACCTACCCGTCTCCACCCCCTGATCCCTAAAACCACCCACCCCCACACATAAACCTACCCGTCTCCACCCCCTAGATGTAGATCCAACGCTGCCCCCTGGATCTTTGTTCTGCAGTGAGGGGCTACTGGTTTTCCTGTGGAGTTGGGCTACTTTAACAATCTTTCCACAGGATGTTTTTCATAAGCTGGTTTGCCAACCGCCATAAAACATCTAAAGAAGAAAAAGAAGATGATGTTTTTCATGTCCGCGGGTTGAAGTGACCCCAATAACATGATATTTAACCTCTGGAATGTGACTTTTATCAAGGGAGCCCGCCAAAAAACATGTATTTTACAAGAGCCAATCATGAATGAGAGCCAATCATGATTTTTGTCTGAGCTATGAATATATATATTTTTTTATTATAATTATTTTTAATAATTAAATAATTATTTAAAAAATATACTTTTTTATTGCAACTCCATTCTAATTATTATTATTTATTTATTTTTTGGTTTAAATAATTCTTCTCGTGAATTATTAAAAAAGAAAATGTTATTAATGAGAAAGTGAAAAATAATCCATCTTTCAAACCATTTCTTTACTCAGGAACACTTTGATATAATAATGATATATTCTAGAGCTGTTGGATGTCATTCGCCCATGTGTGTAATGTCATATCTGTATTTTTACTACTTTAATCAGTGCTTGAAGTGGGCCGGTACACACTCTCGACCGATCATGTGAATGAAGGCAAGCAGAGTCGGTCTGCTTCATTGTGTGGTGCGCGAGAGCATGTCAGGGGAGGCGCGCGGAGTAGAACAATAATTAATTATTGATTACTAATTTGAATCAGTACTTTATAGCGAAAATCATATCTTAAAATTGTTCAGATGTGGCAAGAACTTTGTAAGGATTCAAAAGTAACCCAGAAATGTTTTTTTCTTGCTTTACAGGTAAGATATTTAATTGAAATGATAAATAGTCATTCAGCTCTCTAGCATCAGCGTAAGTTCATTGTAACGTTTGACCTTATCAGACTAGCAGTCTTAACGTCCAGTGTCAATGACTTGTAATGTAAAAGTTTGTTACATCATTTAGTGATTTCTTAAGGGAAATTTGTTTTGGCCAATACATATTGACCACGTAAAAAGATACCTGCATTAAGACCAATCATGCGCTTATGTCTTTCACATTTGAGTTTAAAAATCTTGTGGCCAAAGGAATACAATTCTTATAGCAGTTGTATCTGAACCTTGGAAAGTGGTAACGCCAACCTAAGTGGTTCGCATTCTGCATAGAGCACATGCGAAGGGTCCATCAATTGGTCCATCAACAATCACTGAAGTTTGATTTAAAAACATCAATGTTTCCAGTAAATCAAAACACAATGGCACCTGCTTAGATGACATCTTTTAGTGTACTCCGTTGCCACGAACGACCACATTTATTCGAGCAAAGCCAACGTACAACCAAAACAATGTTATTCCGCAAGATGAATGCAGTTTTAATTTTAACTGCTTCAGGACCAAAAGTCACATGATGTAGCTATAATATATCCAACCTGTGCCCGTGGGATGAATCCTGCCACAGGCAGCTCCAACCTCTGGGTAGAGTTTAAGTCTGTCGATTAACAGCATGACTGCTGACGGCTGGAAATCAGTATCTCCATCCAGGGCCAAGATGTAGGTGTTCTCCCTGTCTTTCTAAGGAGCATTGAAAAAAAAACATGCTGTAGTCAAATATTCTAGCTGATATTGTATTAATCGGTAGAAAGTCTAATAATAAGCTACTAACCTTCAGTTTCTCCTTAAGGTAATCCAGTTCTTCACCTGCCTTAAGATTTTCGAAGTACTGTCTGTTAAGTCTCCAGCCAAGAATGTAATACAAGTACATTATCTGCTAACACAGATGAATAGTGAAGTTGTGGGTATAAAAAAATCTGTATCTGTGTTTTAACTGGATCTTTCATGAATCTTACCTGTGACCATCTTTTTTTGTGACGGATAAGTGTCTTGTCTTTGAGGTGAACCATCATCAAATTGCCTTTAGGGAGGGTGTATTCCAGCCGACCACCATAAGGGGTGTCTATGATCTTCTGGCATGGTAGTGCAGCCTTCTGCTTGAAAATACATGGATCCTCTTCGCTGAAAATGCTAATGTATGTGAAGTATTAGTAGATTAGTCTTGCACATAAGTTCTCAGAACACCTAAACAGATACTAAGGAGGATTCTTACATGTAAACTTCTTTAATTACATCAACAATAATTTCAGCATATTCATTTGCATGCCTTCCATTATCGACATCCGTAAAAGCATCATCAAAATAAATATGGAATTCAAACTCGACATCAAGCTGTTCCTTGGTCTTGGGCCTGTATTTATCAAGCCTGGAAGTAAAAGAATATTGCAATTAAATTCAATAAAAAATTTTAGAAGTTGAGTAAATGTTGTCTATGTTTACCTGAACATAGAGATGATTATCTTCATCATTTCATCGTAGTTCTCGTGCCACATTGTTGCACACAGAAACACTCTGATGGTTTCTTTTGCACTGAGGAGTACATTAAATATTTATGTCATTAAGTCATTTCATGTAAAAAAAAACAAAAAAAAAACAAGTTTGGTCTTTCATAGTTTAACAAACTTGAAGTTCTCAGATATTGTTTTTGGAAGAATCTGATGAGATCCTTTTGAAACGGATTTATTGCAGACTTATTTTATTTGCAGGTATTTTGGTAAATGTGAGCACAGTTTTAGATGTTGAATGCTTTTACAAAAAAATATGACTCATAGCAATAACAACAGTTAGAGCTAATAACCAACTAGTAATATTATTATTAGTGTTTAAAAGAGTGTTTAAAGATAGACTTTAAGTGAGATTTAGATGATGACAAAGAAATATAGATGGTAATAAATGGTTATTTTACATTTAGCTTTATACATTTTATATATGTAAATTATATAATATATAAAATAAAAATATAAATGTAAAACAATTGCCATTCAACATTACATATTCAATTGTTTTATTAATTCATAAAAAAATCTTTAATATCGGCTGATATATTAATGATATATGCAACCATACTTAAAATGTAAAAACACTTACGACTTTTTCTCCTTGATTCTCTTTCTGATTTCAAAACGGGTGTTTAGCAACATGGACTGTTCTAGAAACGCTCCTTCATACATGCGTCGCACAAACAGATCTTGGGTTCTTTCTATTCGATGGAGCTTCAGGTACCAGATGTAAACTGTACTGAGCATGAGTCCCAGCCACCAGCTCAGAACAGAGCAGACCAAACAGGCCAGTCCTCCTGTCTTCTTGTGTACCATAATGTCCCTGGTGTTCAGAGTTCTTATAGCATCATTCAACATCAAATGCAACCATTTGTCACTGTATTTTGGCTGAAAATTCTCAAAACAGGTAGAAGTTTGATTTGAGTCTTGGAACCTGACTGCAGTTGGAAGCAAAAACACTGCCAAAACTGTGATCGAGGCCAGGTACATGGGCAGGACGAAGCTGCGGTGCAGGGCGTGCATCTTACAAGCCACAACCACAAACCAGCGGCAAAAGGCAGAGGATGCAATCT
The DNA here is from genome assembly GCF_936440315.1 of Barbus barbus. Taxonomy (NCBI): domain Eukaryota; kingdom Metazoa; phylum Chordata; class Actinopteri; order Cypriniformes; family Cyprinidae; genus Barbus; species Barbus barbus. The sequence continues at coordinate 22,252,276 of NC_136750.1, forward strand.
GGATCGCCGCCAATGAAACGACGATTGTTTTGAAGACGAGATTGACCGATTTCCATTGTTGACCTGACAGAGGAACATAAGCTCCAACCACAGCCGATGTAACCAGGATTCTCATCAAACTAGAGATGATGCAAACCACGTTACGGGACTGAGCGATGTCTCTGGAAATGTCCTCTAGAAAGGATACAGCAAAGAGCGTGCTGTAGTTCTCCCACCAGTTCACAGAAACACAGATGGTCCCAACAATCGCAAGGCCAACTGATATATTTATCTTTAAGGAACTTTCGAATAACAAATAATTGATTGCAAAGAGCACATAACCTGTGACGATTAAGAAGATGGAGCATATGGGGAGCATTATAAGCCGCTTTCTCTCTTTGGCAAGGCACTCGGCGACCACCTGGAACACTGCGGACAGGATGCTCACACTGTTTAGGATCATCACATTGGTGACAATGTCAAAATGTGGCATGGCTACTATTGTTAGAACTGCAGCTCCCAGTGCTACCACGAACTCAACACACAGAACCTGGAATAAAGGTCAAATCAAAATCAGAAAGTTTTATGGCCATCATAATTAGATTCTATACTACTAGACTGAAAAAAATGGTGTAAAAACTATTTTCATTCAGCACTTGCTAGTAGATATCACAAACATTTTCAAAGATAGCAAGTAACATACTGGTGTAAAAAGCAGAAAAACAATAATCTTTAGTTACAACTTCTAAACATTTTTTTAAAATCATTAAAAACTTGTTTGCTTACCCAAAAAAGAGTGTTTTTCGAGGGCATGGTTGCACTCTTGAAAATGAACTTCCATGTGCTCTTTAGCAGAAGGAGAACACTTGGCCCAACCAGGACAAAGCCAATGCCAAGTAGGGTGGCCGGTTTTTGTTCTGAACATATAATCTCAGATTGATTGTTCCCAAATGTTATCAAAAGAAGAAATGATGTCTGTAAACACACAAAAAAAAAAGATTTACACATTTTGTGTAATATTCAATAGATAAGTTAAATGTTATCCCATCATCCATAAAATGATTAGCTAATGATTAGTAAAGCAGCTCACTTTACTGAGAAGTGCAAGCACGAAGACAAGCATGCCAACAATGGCACACGAGAGCCATTTTAAACACCGCACTCGTTTCTTTGGCATCTGCTCATCTTGAATGTACGGCACGTCTTTGCACAAATCCCAAGAGGGCCTGTTTTGGAAGAAAATAAGGGAATAGCATATTATTATAGCATATAATACACAAACATATACACACATATATGATGAATAAATGTTAGCAGAAAGTAAATAATTATTTTTCAAAAACCAATAAAATGTCAGGAAAATAGAACATTAAAAATGTACAATTAAGTAAGATGTGTGAAGATAACATACAAACGCATCAATTTTATATATATTCTTATTAAATGTTAGCAAAAATAAGTACTTTTTTTTTTAAACTAAGTACAACTAAGGAAATTATACAATTAATCTTTAAATTAGGGTATTATAAAAAAAAGTTTTTAAGTACCTGAATTCATGTCTCTGTTTCTGTTCCATATTGATGCTTGCAGAGCAGCAAAAACATTTGACTAATCATCTGTAAAACAGACAAGCGCCTTATAACCAGATGGGAGGGAGCACTACGCTATTATTCAGAATGGTTTCTATATAAGGTGATGCTAATCAGCTTTATATTTTCATTTAGTTCCACTTTATCTTTACATCATCTGCCTATCCAAGTTCAGTTTAATTTCCCATTTCCTTTGATAATGAAAAGGGTTTCCTCAAATATAAGTGACTCATACACTATGTGGTCAAACAAATGTGGGCAATCCCTTCTAATTAATGGATTACACTAATAATGGGCATAATTCCAGGGAAGAAAACTCATAATGCTGTATGCTCTATAGTGACATTCTAGGGAATTCTCTTCTTTCACCTTTAAAAAGTAGTTTTGGCCCTTTTGTGTTGTTGCGTGACAGTGCTCTAGCACACGCATAAATAAAATGGTGTATGGTGAGAAAAAAATCTGACCTACATAAAGCCCTGAACCCAACTGAGTACATGCAAAGAATATAAATGTAACTGTAGATATGTTACTAGGAAGAAGGAAATACATTTTTAAGGAGAAACCCCTTCATGATTTTTGGTTTTCATTAATATGCTGTAAGTAAAACATTCACTAGAAAACAAGGAAACTGATGTTGTGAAGAACATGAAAAGAGGTGGCCTCTGATTAATTATTTTCTGGACTGTTTGATCAGGAGGACTATGATTCTGTAACTTTACTGCATAACTGCATATGGTTCCAAAACATAACAAGCAAGACCTGGAAAAAAAAACTTTGTAAGCGTTAAAAAGAGAAATGCTACATTTTTAGATGTTCTGACTGATTCAATTAGTTATTTATCAGTGTGATTCAAACAGGTAACTCAAGTTTGTGAGTCTTTTTGTTCATGAATTTGAGGCCTGTCTAAAAAAGTTAGCTTCTTGAAATAATTTTGCCATTCTTATAAAGTTATGGGATCGCACGTTAATGTCTCATATGAATGCAAATAAACATAAAAAATTACAGTATGCATCAAATAAATCTGGATAATGTTCAATTTGAATTATATCGATTTAGTCAAGCAACAGAATAATATGTTCTGCAGCTTAAATCATGCTTAATCTAATTTAACACTAAAATAACTTCTAAACTTGCTCATGATAATACAGTAAACGGCGATTGGAGCAGTGAAAATCATTTACATACAGGACAAACCTGTACGACTCTCTTTCTTCCGTAAAACACAAAAAGTAATAATTTAAAAAAAATTGTGAATTAATAAATATAATGAATGAATCAGTTAATTGAGCTACAAAAGTTAGTAAGATTTGTTCACATTCAGACTGAACAGCTTATCACTTGTTCAAATCAATGCATAACAACAAACGATGGCATCATTTTCAGTTGTGCACTGTAAAAAAAAAAAGAAAAAAAAGGTGAGCCAACTTAAAATTTTAAGACAACAAGCTTCAGCAGATTTTTGAGTTCTCTCAACTTATTTTTATAGGATATTCTCAATTTTTTGTTGTATGAACTTAAAACAACAAGAAAACTCAAAAGTCTTCTGAAGCTGGTTGCCTTAAAATGTTAAGTTTGCTCAACTTTTTGTGTGGGTGAACTATCCCTTTAATTCCAGTGATATCCAGTGACAAATCCTAATGCTATGGCATACAATGACATTCTGGAGAACCGATTACAGTTTGGCAAATATCTTGGTCATCTGATCCCTTCATGTTCTATTATCTATGCAGAAGAATGAAATTGGTATGGAAGACTAACCCCCTATTAACAAGGTTTTGAAAGTATTGTTGAACAAACACATATGAGTGCATTTTCACATACCTTTGGCCATATATGATATCATTATCAACACTTACCCCTTACTTTTTTCATGCGTTCATGAATTTCTGTTGAGAAACTATTTTGCTGAAATGTACTCACTTTCAGGCCTTCCAAGATGTTGATAAGTTTGTTTCTTTATTGGAACAGATTTTGAGAATTATTTGAGAAAACAGCTGATAAAAACATCACGTAAAGTAATTTGACTTGTATTTCAGCTGGAAGCAACTGTTTAAAGTTCTATGTCCAAATTAGGCTATAGATTTGTTTCATACATGCCTTTTTTTTCTACTTGACAAAATGTTCAATGATGGTCTGTTGTGAGTAGTTGTGAGGATTCCTTATGGATTATTGTGATGTTTTTATCAGCAGTTAAAACAAGTGATGTAATGCTAAATTTCTGTACAGATGATGAATCTCATCTACATCACCTGAAGGTGAATAATTTTTCAGCAAATTTTCATTTTTTGGTGAACTATTCATTTAATGCCCATGGTTTTGTGCTTCCCTAAAGAAAAAGAAGTTTATTCAATTGTGCTTTTAGTATACTTCTTTTTATTTTATTTTATACTATAAAATAGAAAAGTATACTTTTAGTCTACTTTTTATGTACTTCTCAGAAATGGGCTTTATGTAGCCTACTTCTCAGAAATATACTTAAAATTACATTTAAGTGTACTTGACTTATACTTAGAAAAAGTCTAAATATATTTGATCTACACTTGTGCTCTGAGAATCGGTGTTTTCATTGTTATATGGTAGGGGGCGGTAGTACACATCTTCTGTAAAGAATTTCCAAAAAAAAAAAAAAAACACACAAGTGAAGAAGAAACCAAAACAACATATGTTCTCTTTCATCATCTCATGTTCAAGATCCACCTATGGGAAGGGCATCCATGCCTGACCTCTGCAGAAGCACCCAATTGCACCAAGTCTGGCTTGACAGATGGCAGGTAAGTTGTAGTTCATGCATCTTTTCTGCAAAGATATTTAAGGATTTGTTTAACATTTACATCTTGATGACAACTTAGAATAGAGTTTTCTTTAACTAGAGGGTTAATAAAGAAAAAGTTGCTTGAATCATGTTGTAGTTACATTTTCAAGTTGACTAGTTAAAATCGTACAAAATCGAGACTTGGTCAAATGTTCTGAGAAAATCAAGATTTTTTTTTCTTGCCATATCGCCCAGCAATAGAAACAAATAAAAAAAACTTAAAATTTTTAATTTCTTTAATTTTTCAATCTTTAATTGTCTGTTCTCTAACTAAATGAACACCTGTAAGATGGATGTATGTGTAGTGGCTAAGTAGACCAGGACACACACAAAATAATTTCAAGACAGCATATTCCTTAGCAGGAGTTAAGACTTCCACTCCCAGCATCTGCATTGGACTGGCTGGCCGATTTCCTGTCCTAAATCTCCTTATCTCAGGAGACCTCTAAAAACCAGGATAAATTTGAGGGAGCATCTGCACGTATTCCAGAACAGGACTTTACTGTGGCTTTCTTATCACTTAAACATAATTCAACCAGAAACAGGACAAAGACCTCTGTATCTGGACACGACCTCCTGACTGCTTAACATGTAATTCAATGATTGTATCAACCAGGAGAGACGTTTTTATGATGAGACTGGGCGTTGGAATCTCACAGATGCATGCCCAACGGGACACTCATGACCCCCGGAAAACTCTCCTCTCTCCTCCTCACATTCCAAAGGAAACGCGCCTTTTCTTCTTATTAACAGACAAAGAGACTCAAGTCTTTTGCTTAAGTATTTCAAAAAGGACAAATTATAATTGTTGCTGATATTGAAGCAATATACACAAAAGCAATATATACAATATATTTACAATATATATTCAGGTTGTATTTCATGAAATGATATTAAGCTTGCTGTGTTATTGGAATCTATGGTATTGTTGTAATCTTTTGATGTCTAATTTTTCCCGATCACTATTGTTTAGTTTCACATGCTTGGTGTGTTTATTTAGAATTTAGAAAAAATGCAAATCTCTTAATTCTTGAACCGAAGAAATGGGCCTTAAAAACGGACTAAATTGTTTTTCCCTATCAAACCATAAATCTCCCATAAAAAACACTGGATACACATGTAAACTTGATTAGGCTAGAAATCTTTCCACTAATCGTCTGGTGTTCTCGCATCATAGTTTTCCTACTGTCAATTATATCTAAACACTAGTGACAAATGCATCCACGCAGTGACATTATCGAGGTTGGGCTAACAAACTTACTTTCGAGATGGTCGTGTAGTTATTCCATTTTGATAATGGATTTGTTAGCTAGTAGCATAGCTATGTCATTTTGTAACAAAACATCTACAAATTAGCCCCAAAACATATAGCACATATTTCTCAACTCTTATGATTACGTCTTCAATGGCTGAAACTATTTTTCCATCAGTCTACATCCTCTAGCAACCAATGCAGGCATAATTAAATATATTTTCCCTTTAATGACTAAACTGTAACTCAAGATCAGATAATGAACTGATAAAAAAAAAATTAATAAACACCTTTATTACTTTCCTGACATGCGTCAGACCCTCAGTCACCTCACAGATACCAAATACAAACATTGGTTTTACAAAAACTATTATTGCCAATCCATTGCATAGAGCAAGAAGAGGGGTTGTAAATCCACTCGTTCATTCCCCCATTAGAATCCATGTTGGGGTTCAAAACAAACTGGTAGTCTAACTTAAAATAACCCACATTAAGCCATCTTTAAAACTAGAAATAAAATACAACAATCAATATTTCCACTAAAACCTAGAATAGTTCCTCATTCTTACTTAATAGCCCTTTAATTAAGTTTTACTTTCACCACAGATGCATTTGCAATCATCATAGCCCACATACAGTACTGTTCGAAATAACAACATAAACCTAAACTTGTCAACATTTTGTCGAAATGACATAGTATCAAAGTGTAAAACTTCAAAAATACAACTTACTTGTTTACTTCTTGTTATGCATATATTTTTATATCATGACATTACTGTTAATCATACTCAATGCCTAATTATTATTTTAATTCACATCTTCTCACTTATCATACCGTATTACTGTACGCTGACTAAATTAACAGCACATTCAGAAGCAAATTCTCAGGACCTTGTGTAAAAGTCAATTTGGTCATAACTAACCTTGTCAGTTATGCTTACAGGTCAGCTACCTGATCCAAGTCTTAAAAACCTTTCATTCATATTAATCATTTGGCAGTGATACTCATTGAATCCAATTTTTTATAAACTGAGCAAAAACAGACAGATTCACAATCCTAACAAACAATACTATTGCTCAGATCTAAACTGCCAAATATTCATTAAAAGACATCCTCAGTTCCTGTTAAACAGTGTACATTATCAAAAAGCCCTGTCAGTGTTCACAATAATTATCTTAATTTGACTTGACAGGTGTTCATAAACAGTTCCATAGCACCTATTACAATTTTGTTGTTCATAACATTAATTTTAGTTACTATATTTAATTTTCATTATAACTACATATCATTGTATTTCTCCATCAACTGGTTAGCCAGCAGATCCACAAGTTTTTGTTCAACTTATCTCTGTTATACATAACCCAAACTATTGCATCACTCAGACCTTGAGGACACACACAGACAGCTTTATAGCTGCTTTTGACTTTAACCAATATTACCTAAACTGGATTCACTCCTTTGTTTTCCCACCAGCCTTTCTTTATGTGAGGGCTCTCTCTCTGGATAATTTGGTTAGTGACTTAGCTAATGTGTCACTGTTTCTCTGCCGTCAAGTCTAAAATTTACCTTTAACCACTCAAATAACAAAGCGTTAACTTGTTTAAATTTAGACCCTCAGTTGAATTTAGACATTCATTTTTAACCCATTATTGACGGCAATCTTCAATTTCACAAATCCAAATCATATAAACATATTAATCCAGAGAGTGATTCAAATCAGCATTATAAATGACAAAAGAAGTCGTTATTACCCATAGCAGACAGAGCTGGATAACCAATCCACTTACAGCTCGTCCCATATTCTCATTCGGCATTCTCTTTTTGTTAGATTCACTCAGAATGATTGACTTTAAAGCCATTTCACTTAACCCGTCTGTAATGGTAAAACACTCATTCCAGATGTTAGTGACACAATATACACAAAACATGAACATAGTCGTTCCCCAAAATATAGAGTATTCATCCTCACGTACGCATATATACTAGACACATGAATATTGAAATAGCTCCTATTCAAGGTTTGCTTTTTGTGTTAAATTGGAAGGATTTAAACTTAACATTTTTCTATCTGTTTTACCTAGATTGTACGTAGTCTCTTAGTTTGCTTATTCATTAAAGATTTTTATTTTGAGAAAACTCACTGGAATTTTTTGGCCTTAATATTGCTTTTGTTTTGGTTACTCTTGCTTAGCAGGCCGATAAGAGAGGCAGAGCACCGTCCCTGCCTCCACTCCAGCAGTCTCTCTCTCTTACTCTGCAAATTTATCTTTTGAAAGTTTCAACCAAACTTTTAACTTGAGATGGTTCTTGAAAGCCCTTTGCCATTGACTTTATAAATAAGCTCCTTTCCCTCAGGCTGTGATCCCCTGGCATAGTTGCATCAAGTTGTATCAAGATATTGGGTATACAGGTATGTGCCTAAAGTGCTTTCAACTCCATTTAAAGCACAGGTCATAACACTATTTGCTTTCCACCCCAAAACGCCGACCGGGACGGAGCCGCTTCATACACTCCTGCTGTGCCCTGTACGTGCGGTGCGCACTTACATCGAGCGCTCTAGACAGTTCAGACTTTCAGAGCAGCTATTTGTATGTTTTGGTGGACGCACAAAAGGACTGCCTGTGTCCAAGCAAAGGCTGTCACACTGGATTGTCGACGCAATTGCTTTGGCTTTCAGCTCTAAGGGTACGGAATGTCTGATAGGGGTTCGGGCCCACTCAACCCACGGACTAGCGTCATCCTGGGCCTGGGCAAATGGCATGTCTATTCAGGACATTTGTATGGCAGCAGGCTGGTCGTCATCCAGCACTTTCGCAACGTTTCATAACCTAGATGTGTCGTCGCTTGCCTCGCATGTGCTGTCAGTGCGAGCAGCGCACGTGCCTACTCAGCCTCAGCTATGATCTGAGATGTGTATCAGTGGTATACACCCTGTATTAATGCACCACCAATTCAATGCTGTCCCTAGCAGTTTTATCACAATAGTTCACCATGTCTTTTAGGACTTGATCACCACCATCATACCGCAACAGCCGTGCATCATAATGTCAAAATTGCCTGTTCAAAATTCTAGGAACACTCCCATAATGCAAACATATGAGTCATCATCCATGTCACTGGTGGAAAAGTCTTATTTTAGCACTTGCATATTATTGCTCTTTTGTTGGTTTTGATTGCTTTCATTGTCCTCGTTTGTAAGTCGCTTTGGATAGAAGCATCTGCTAAATAACTAATTGTAAATGTAAATGTAAATATGCTACTACATTATTTAGTAATTTAGTAATGCTACTATTTATTTAGTAAACTATCAGTATACCTATAAGTTCACTTTTAGTATAGTTGCAGCTAAAAACTTTGATGTAAACTAGTTGTGTACTCAAAGTTTACTACTGTTATACTTAAAAGTGTACTTTTATATACTTGAAAGTGGGCCAATTTAGTCCCAAGAAGTATTGAAATAGTATACTTACAAGTATACTACTAGTACACTTAAAGTTTACTCAAGTATACTTAATAAAATAAACTTGAAGTATACTACTTTTTGGTAAGGGTTAGCACATACAGTATAACCCTTATATTTGGCCTGTTATTCTAAATATACTGTTTATATATATTTCACAATGGTAAACACCAGTTTACAGATAAACACATATATTTAGGCACAAAAGTAGAATGGTTACATAATTCTCGAAAAGTGAAAAGAGGGACCACATGTCAGGCAGTACAGATTTTGAGAACCTTAAAATATTTAAATGAATTACACAAACAGACATTAAATGTAAAAAGCCACAAAATCCTCAGATAAAGGAAAGCAGATGATAAACAAACCAAGGTGCCAAGTTGCAAAGCCCAGGTAAACATTTACAAAGGCATTACAATTTTCTTGAAGAGCTGATTTCCTGTTTTATTTGAAGTTTGACAATATATTACATTTACATTACAAACTTTAACAGTCCCCTTCTCTGAAAAGTGTGTAAACTCCTCTCTTTGGCAGCTTAGTAAAAGTCTGTAGCAAAAAAAGTCTCTCTTTCAACCGCCCATTTTTTATATATTTTGAAGAGTCACTCAAGTCACTGAACATCCCAGATCTCACAGAGGAGGGGGGTAAACTTGTGGTCGCTCATGCGCCATGATTCCAGCATTTCTGCGTGGTGGTGGTTGAGGGTGCGAAGCTCAGTCAGACGACCGAGAAGCCGAGCAAAGTGCTGAGGCTCGTGGGGGTGCTGTATTTTACAGACCTTCCTCAGCACCTCCAACATGGGCTCCTGCAGACGCTCCACTGCCTGCTGGTCCTTTACGTATGGTCTGTCTGCGGTTAGAACAATTTCAGTCATATGAAACTAATTTATTTTGTTGTGGCCTTCTGAAGCATTATACAATGACAAAAATGTGCTTTTCTATTGTGACCCTATTAACCATCAACCATTTAACTCATTGGAACAGTACAAACTGATTACATAAGAACCAAACATGGGTTTTAAATAGGTTAAAACGTTTCCATCATATGATTCTAATGCATTTACATAGATAGTTACTTGGAACATGACAACTAATCGATTTTTATGTTACAGAAGATTTCTATTTTAAATTAACGCTGTTCTTTTGAACTTCCTATTTATCCACAAAAATATTAAGAAGCACACCTGTTTTCAACATTGCAATAATAACAAAATGTTTTTTGAGCACCAAATCAGCACTAAAATTTAAAATTGAGCACCAAATCAGCACTAAAAAACACAAGAACACTGTTTTTACTGAAATAAATGCAGCCTTGGTGAGCATAAGAGACGTCTTTCAAAAAATATATTTAAAAAATCACCAACCCCAAATGTCTGAACAGTCGTAATATCAATTTGCCTAAAATGACAATAAACTAAACCAGACTAAACCAACTGAACTAACATTGCATTCTGAAACGTATTATTTAAATCATTAAGTGACTGATATCAGCTGACCTGATGAGAGGATTGTGATAGCAGTGAGGAGAGCATGTTCCTCTTGCATCATCTGCAGCTCCCCGATGCTTTTATAGAAGTTAAACATGGGTGTGATAAACTCTTCAGATATACCTGTGGAGGAAATAAAGATCAGTAGATAAATCTAATAGGACACATTTTTAGTATTCAGTAGTGAAACTGTCTTTGTTGAATGTACAAGTGTATGAAAAGGATATATAAATGGCCTGTTTTTTTTCTGTGGCCTCAGGGTGGCAGTGTTACCTACATTTAAAAGTAACAGTGAGCGTCCTATGAATTTACTGCAGTAAATCACACAATTTCCTCTTAGAAAGAATCCATCCATCAATAATATAAAATGTAGGCCTATTACATTTCATCTTATGCTCTTTGTAATATACTTTTGTCTTGTTGTCTTAAAACTAGATAAACGAAGCAAAATTGTGTAATATAAGAGGTTTTTCCAAAGATTATATCTTGAATTTGCCAGTGAGGTAAGAAAATTCATTTAAAATATACTCTTAAAAAGAACTATTCATATCTTCTGCAAGTAAATTGATCTTGTTTAAGGAAAACTGACTGGACAAAAATGAGAAATTAAATAAAATATATCTTATGAAGATGATTTTGCAGTGTATTCACTGTCTGCTTTGGAAGAGACTTTCTGAAACTCCCTCAGCGTGCAATGGCAGATCATCAGGGGTCGTGACCTTATTGCTTTCTATTATCTGTTAGGTCAGAGCTGATCTGAATCTGGCCTCGGATCCCCACAGCTGTGCGTTTCCACATTCAGTGGGATTCTCAGTAACAGCAGTTCATTTGAAGCCTGTCTCTGAAGGGCTTTCCTGTTTTGTGCGAGGTCTTTGTCTTTATCATTATCATTGATATAATTATCATACTTTACTGGCTATGTGAGCCGAGCGCTCTTTTCTGATGTAAAGCATTCAGTGTGAATAGCCATAAGGGTTTGGTTTACAGGCCGACCAATCAGGGAAACCCTCGGTGGGAGCTGCCACACACTGAAGACAGCTGGGACATTAAAACATGACTTAATTCAGCTTAACAAAATGTTCATATTAAAGAAAAACAGTGCTGGAGTGTAACGAACTCTCCAAAAACTCTGTATATACAAACAGTTGCCACCTCCAAGAGATGAAATGATCGCAGCACACAGACTCCTTTCACAGTTTCATTCATTTCCCTTCAGATGAAAGGATAACCTTTGTCATAACTTTCCAAAAAAAGGAGGGAGCAAAAAAAAACAACCTGATGCATCACGAAGGCTTCACGCCAGAGAAATGTCAGTGGGACAATAGGCCTCTCGATGTTTAGATAGAGAACAATAGTCTCTTTAGACAGTGTGTCTATTTCTCCCCCGCTGGCCTTTTGCGTGAATATTCCTGAGCCAGTGTTGCAGGGAAAAAGAGTGACGGATTCAAACAGTCGATGCCACTTTGCATTCATCTGCCTGTTTAGAAATATTACCAACTGGATGTCCGTCACGGCTTTTCAGATATTGAGAGGCTGAAAGCAACTATCTTTGAAATAAAGGTGATTCAGTGTGCAGTGTTGGAGGGCTTAAGATGCTTTTAAGAGACTTAATTGATCAAGCATCCTTCTTTAACCACAGCCCTTCCACAAAATCTGATTACATGTTATAAAGCATATGATATTGACTAGCTATATGAGGGCTTTCCTCTTTGTGCTGTTCCTGGCAGTCATCCAGTGCATAGACTTCTGTGAAACCAAAACCAGTCGGACTTTAGTATCCTTTTACACATGTAATGTACACCACAGGATTATCAAGATGGGAAATTTCCTGTCGTTATTTAGGGCGGACAAATACATTATTAATGTAACGTGCCTAGTGAACTTTATGGTTCTGGGGCTCAACAAGTATGTGGCATACTAGTTTGAAACCCAATCCCAGAGTCATGAATCCTTTGAATGCTCCATAAAAGCAGTTAAAGGTCATGAATCATACTGTAAATTATGCTGCAATCCAAATAATGAGCTCACCACTCCTTCTGATCCTGTCCTCTAGCACCTCTGTATGTCCGTTGGGCAGTTTCTTGGAGAAAACCTGGGCCGAGCGCAGGAACATTGCCTCTACAGCGGAACCTTTTAATAAAGCGATCTGATCTTCATGATCCAGAGATTGAAAACCTGCTCAGAAAACAAGAACGGGACAAATATGTTTGCTTAGAACTGCTGGAGTTATTGCATCCTCCTCATAGGACATTGCTGTCATATAAAAAGTGTTTTCTTGAACAATGCGATTTTATTTTATTTTCAAACAAGTGGTATAGAGCCTGCTAGCGAAATAGCTGTATTTGAAAAACAGTACCTGGTATATTTTTTGTGAACTCAACCAGCACTTGAACGTGACTAGTTGCCATTTCGGTCAGTAGAAGGAAGTTTTCTTCTGCGTTAAATTGCTCTTGTAGCTGTGGACAGGTTGGAAGGAGGGAAAAAAGCAAGCAAATAAGCCACTGTTTTACAACATTGGGGTGGTGATAACCTTGGTTACGTAATGATTTAACAGTGATAAGAACATGCCATGCTGTTTACTGATTTTAACAGTTTGGCTGCTTTGTGCATTAAAGAATCATAAAAAGATTTAAAGACTTAAAAAGCTGATCTAAAATAAGATAAAATGTTTTTTGATTTTCAAAAAGACGTACCAGTTTTTTCGCCATATCCTGGGGGATGCGATGTTTGTTGTGAGCATCAACTATATAACTTATTAAAGCCTGTTGGTCTTGGCTCAGTTCTATATTCTCCTGAAATGAAAAAAAAAAATGTGCCAAAATTCCTCTTTAGAAATTTAGATGAGAAATGGAAAATAATAAATAAAGATGGGTGGTGTCATTTTTTAATAACTAGCCAAAGTTTGATCCTGCGCAGCCATTTTACAACCCTTGATCATAATATAATCTTTCAGAAGTAACCGTATATGAGAGCAAAAGTGAGAAGAATGATGGTGAAGAGGATCACTGAGGTTGCCCTTTAACATTTTATTGCACTTCAATAAAAGTTGCCATAGAACACCCTTAGTTTGCAATTATACATGAAGTTATATATGAAGTTACACTGTAACAAGCATGGCATCAAGTAAACTGTCTCAAATACCGTTTTCATCACGGATTATAATAATAACCCAGTCAGACAGCACCTGTGTTCTTACCTTGGAGGGTTTAGTGGTAGATACAATTTGTTTAGCATCTCTGCTATCACCAACATCATCCCCTATACTTTCATCAGATGAGGCCTTTGTGTTTTTCCTCAGCCTTTTGGATTTGCACTGGATTTCAGTTAATAAGCCTGAGGATGCAAAAACAAAATAGATACAGAAACTAGATACAGATTGATCAGATTGACTGTTAACAAGCAAACTGTTTTTCATCAAGGAAACAAATTTTTTTAAATTCCTCAACAATATTTATGTAAAAACAATACACTACACATGAGCTACAGAAGCTTTGAAAATACAACTTCCACAAACTAATATTTTATCTCAAGTAAATCAATATTATTTTAACCCAAACCATCTCATATAATTTGTTGCCCAAATAGAACATTGTACCTCTGTAGATACTCTTTGGACATTTACATTTACAATTATTCATTTAGCTGACGCTTTTATCCAAAGCGACTTACAATTGCTATATATGTCAGAGGTCGCACGCCTCTGGAGCAACTAGGGGTTAAGTGTCTTGCTCAGGGACACATTGGTGTCTCACAGTGGATTCGAACCCGGGTCTCTCACACCAAAGGCATGTGTCTTATCCACTGCGCCATCACCACCCCCGCCGCCACCGCCATCACCACCCCCATTTTCCATTTATTTTGGAAAATAAATTAAGTTGACTATACCAGTTAATAAATTTTAGTTGAGCAGGAACACGTTTTATAATGTTTACAGTGCTCTTACTCACATTCTGCCAGCATGCCCATCTCTTTGCACTTTCTGAGTCGACACTCTTGGCATTTCCTGCGCATGTACATGTCCATCTCACAGTTTCCTCCACTCTTACATTTATATACAGCATTCTTTGTAATACTCCTTCTGAAGAAACCTGGAAGAAATAGCACAGCATGTTCAATATGCCATACATTTCACATATAGTACACTATAATATTGGGAATCAGGATCCAGATTTTTCATAGACCATCATATAGTGACTCAACACAGAAAAAATTGAGAAAGCTAAATGTTACAAAACATAGAAATGTATTAATATTACCATGAACTGTAAAGCTCAAACGATATGCAGTTCTAAAATAGGCTGCATTTTACGAGGACAGAAATTGCATTGAATTATTGGCATTTAGCTTTTTTTTTTTAGCATTTAGCACCTCTATCAACAGACCCAAATTCAAATTATATGTCACAAATTAATTCCCTGAGATCCACTGTTTTGGTAAATATGTAATTCCCCCCCCCCTATTATTAATAGTTGTTTTACAATTCGACAGTGGATGACAGATCAGGTGACAAGAATAGACATACAAAAGCATTCAGGAGCAGATTTCATTGCTTCAAATTCAAATTGCCTTATTTGCCGGACATAATTTTGTACGTATTGCCAAAGTATTACCGGGATTATAGGAATCAAACTATTCTCTAATTTTGAAAACCATTATAAAGAAATTAGAAGCAACAGTGGCTACCGTATAAGTCTAAACTATTAGGAGAAACAAAAAGGCCACTTTGTAAACACAGATCAAGGAATAGGTTCATTGCAGCTCATGTAAGGTATGGTGTAATGTTTAAGACATTACGTTCAGTACTGTAATATAGATACTCTTGGATGCTCGATTTTCAGTTCTAGGCAGCAGACAAACATGTGCATTTGTTTTTGGAACAGGTAATTATTCCAGCATGAGCCCATGAGCACAATGACACACATTAACTTTGCATGGTGGCATGTGGCTCTGGTTGCCTACATCATTATTCAGCAGAAAGCTGAGAGGGAACCCAATCCAAACTGAACGTGAAGGAGCACCAAACCCAGCCAAGCCTGTGGGACTTGGGACACATAGCCCAGCATCTGCCCTTTGGGCATTGTCCATGCACAGGTGGAATTACACTTGCAGACATTCAGCCAATGATTTTCCAAAGAGCTAAATTTGGCACATGGGGTTCCATGTCAATTATTACGTCCTTCATAAGCTATGTAGCCATGGATACAAGAGGTCACAGAACAAAGGTACAACTGTACATTGTTACAGTATATTTATTTATTTATTTAGTCATTTAGCAGACGCTTTTATCCAAAGCGACTTACAAATGAGGACATAAGAAGCAATCAAAACCAACAAAAGAGCAACAACGTGCAAGTGCTATTACAAGTCTTGGTTAGCCTAACACAGTACAGATATTTATTATTATTATTTTTTTTTTTTTAAATAAAATTAGAATAGAGAGTGCTAGAGTTAGAGGGTCAATTAAAGATGGAACAGATGAGTATATATCAAATAAATATATAAAATGCAAAGCTATATCTGGAATTTAAGGTTAAATGTGCAATTTCTAGGCCTTTATCAACAAATAGCCCTGAACTCATTCCATTGGTTGAGCCAATGTTTTAAAAACAATTACATAGACAATTTTTGAGAATAATGAATAATAAATTAATGTACAACAATTCTTGCAAAAGATTTAAATGATTTTAATGCCTTATTAGAGGTGTCATAATAACATAGTTCAACAATTGATATATTTTTTAGAAATGAAATATTACTGAAAAAAAAACTCTTTAACTAGCTACATATTGTTATATAAACAACCTGCCAGTAACTATGCTGATCTCATATAGTTGTAAGCTATATGGTTTGGTTCACAAAAAAAAAAAAAGACTCATTAATTTGTTTGGGAATCAGACTATACTGTTTGTGCTGTATATTTTTGATTTACTACAAAGAGCTGACTCATTAGAGTCAATCATTTGGGAATTAGGCTACACTGGTCGCACTGTATGGATTTGATTCTCTACAAAGAACCAGCATATATGATTCCTTTGTTCAGGAATTGGACTACACTGGTCGCACTGTATGTTTTTATAATTCACTAAAAGATCAGAGTCATTAGATTCATTTGTTCTGGAATCAGACTACAATGGTTGCACTGTATGGTTTTGAGTCACTAAAAAGAACTGATATGATTAATTTGTTCAGAAATTAGTCTACACTTCCTTTCATTGTGAGGTTTTGTTTCACTAAAAAGAACTGGCATGTAGGATTCATCCATTCTGCAAGCGGACTACTGGTTGTGGTGTATGATTTTGATTCACTAGAAGAATCAGATTAAAAGATTCAGTCGTTCAGGAAGTGGACTGCACACACTGTCTGCTTCACATTGTTGATTCAGTTAGCTGGAATCACTGACAAAAGTATTTTAGTATGTGGTTCCGAAATGTGCGAAAACTTGCTATTGCTATTGTCCTGCTATTGTTTTTTAATAGAACTGATTTTGAATAAGAACCAGTTCTTGGCTCCTGACTCTATTAAAACCTTGTTCAGAAATACATGTTTTGTGACTGAAAATGGCAGCAAAAATACTGCAAATGATGGTATTCACCTTTACATCCTTCACATGTGAGTGCATTGTAGTGATACCCTGATGCTTTATCTCCACAGACCACACACAGTTCCTCGCCTTTGCTCCTTCCGGAGTGGGTTGTGTGTCTGGATCTTTTACACACAGTCGGGACAACAGGGCAAGACTCGTCCAGTTCATTATCAAAGCCACCCCCCAATGGTCCTTTCCTCATATCAAACACGGTGGATGGAGAGTACCACTCCTCCCCACTGTACTGTGGGTAGCAGTGCTGACTGGAGTAGTATGATGGTGATGACATGGAGGGCTCCACCGAGGTGTACTGCATGCTGGGATAGCTGGTGAAGGGCATGACCTCCTGGTCCTGTAGCAAAGGACTGTTCTGCTCTGCCAGAATATCTGAGGAGAAGATAGCAGGAGTGAGCAGAGCTTGTCAGTTTACGTGTGTCATGGAGATTCAAAGCTCAAGTTCACCTTACTGTTAGCCCAGCACAGAGTGCTAATAGGTCTTACGCCAACACGGCGATTAGTGAAACTACAACACGCTGAGGTACTGTTACCTTGCAGACACCATCAGAGCCATTAAGATCTCCTCATATGTCTGTATTAAAAACCATCTAGGAACATAATCAGCCTCTATCCAACTAGTAGCAGGATACTGTGAAATGTATAGGCCTATAAAACAGAAGTCGAACACACCCAGAAATAAAACAAGCAATCATTAACCAAAGCTCTCTGGATTTACACAATATTACTGTCTAAGGGAGTTTCAGTAAAAAAAATGTATCACTTTTGATTATAACATTTTTTTTTTCATAATTTGACAGTTAAGGGCACTTTTAGTTTGTCGGACATAGGTTTAAAGGCATTCACAGTAATACTTCATTTTAAGGTGTCCTTGTCACACGTTACATGTACTTACTGTTTTAATAACAAAAAATTATGCATAATTACACGCAAGTAACCCTAACCATATAGTAAGTACATGTAGTAAATTAATATTACTCAGTACTTAAATCTATAATTACACTATAACTCTCTCTCTCTCTCTCTCTATATATATATATATATACACACATACACACTATAAATAAAGTGTAACCCATTCACTTACATACTTTTTTAACTCTATATTATTCAACAAGGCCAGAAACATACTTTTATGAAGGTACACAAATGAGTAGCATCTGCCTGCAAAACCGGAGGCTGCATTTTCAGGAACGCAGTCCTAGGACCGCATTTCTAGGACCCTAGGTTTTTAGTGACAACGCCACCTACCGAATAAGAGAACCAGTGAAGATGGATGACAATCAGAGTGTGAGTATCAAATGTGAATCAATTTTTATTTGTTTAACATTCATTGGAAAGTTAGCCGAAGTGATCGTGATTTGCTAAATAGTCTTGAATGCATAGCCATCATATATTAGCCTCTAATGCTGTAAAATGAATTGTTAGCACATTAATTTAACGAAACAGCAGGATGCTGAGCAGGCCTTCCTCTCTGGTCTTGATTATCATCACAGTTAAGAGTAGAAAATGGAATTGTTTTTACACAATGTCCAATGGATCCTTTTTTAAGCGTTAACAGTATTTCTGTTAACCTAGCAGTGATTATGTTCTCCATTTACTATTTCAGTGAAGTGGAAGAATTGAATAGGGTGATAGAGAAACAACTGAGAAAAGAGGGGAGATCATCCAGGTGGTAGGTAGTGCTGCTGCGTACATCACAATGTGTGCTTTAAACATTTAAAGGTCAGGGAAAGTCATGTCAATAATATGTTATTTCTATTCAGATTTCTTGCATCTCTCTCTATTACTTTTTTTCTCAGTTCAGATGGGCTTTATTGACATGAATGAATGTTCCCACAATCACAAAATATTTTTTTTCCAAATCTTTGAACAGTATGCAATAATATTATTGTGAACATTAACTTGTATGAAGATTGATATAATTATTTTTGTATCGTATGTGCGCTCTGTGGTAACTAAGATCTTTTAAATATGAAATTTAAAATTAGAGAGTAGAACATGTTCAACTAAATGTTCCTTATTTCATTCACTTCTCTCTCTTTCTCTCATTTAGGAGTCAGTGAAGATGTTGTCCATGAAGTTCTTTCTATGTGGTTCACGTCATGAACAAATTAGTTTTTGTGTGTGTTCAAGTTCAACTGTTGTAATTTATTATTTTATCAAATATACACAATCTTAAATCTACCCCCAGAGTCATCCTTGTCTTCCCTCTGTACTTGAAAATGTGGTTGATCTAGTGACTGAAAAGACTATACCATGATTCCTTGTTTATTTTACTTGCGTTATTATATTATGCTACTTAGACCCAATAATTACTCAACATTCCTAGGAACAAGGTTTAATTGCAATAAAGAAAATAGTATTTGGGTGTAATAAAACTTAAAAAACTCTAATGTAGTTAAAACTGGGTGCAAATACTCCCTTGATGGCACTTTTTTTCGGTCCTCCAAAACTAGGGTCCTGGAAATGCGTTCCTGGGACTGCGGTTCTCTGACTCGGTAGGTGGCGCTGTCACAAAAAACTAGGGTCCTAGAAATGCGGTCCTGAAAGTGCGGCCTCCGATACTGCATACGGATAATATTGACACAAACGCATACTTAAGTGTTTAGTCAATGTATTGATCTGTACTACAGGGGGCGCTATAGTTTATTTCAAAGCTCTATGGAATAAAAGTTAGCAAAAAATGGAAATTCACCTTATCTATTTTCTAAATGCATCTTATAGATCTTACTGTGAATGATTCATCCATGCGTGTTTGTTTACTTTATTTTGAACTCGATCTTCCAGTGAAACGACCAACTTTTCTGTTCACGTAAGCCCGCCCCAGTTCTTACAGTTCAGATCTGCTACAGATTCAATCAACAACCGATGAATAGACCAATTCCCGTCCTACATTTTTTTTACAAAGATTTGCTACTTTGCTAAAGTTGCTACTTCTGTTAAATTGCAATTTGTCTCTATTTCAATAGTTGAGAAACTGTCTATAAAAGAAGACTGTTCACTCTAATAACTGTTACAGCACCCCTTGTGGCAACACTGAGAACTTTACATGCACTTTCTGTTATGTATTCAAGATTCAAGATATTGCATTATAAACTACAGGTCTGACCTATTTCAGAACATGATGCAAGAAATAAAGTTAGTATACCTAAAAGTGTTATATATTTGCATATTTCGAGCCAAACTCCATCAGATCATCAGCTCTTTTTCTATGTTTGTGTTCATTATTAACAATTATGGAAAAACATATCTAGTCCAGTTGCTAATAATGACAACTTTTTTGGAACTGTGAAAGAGAATAATTTTCAATAATTCAATAATTTTAAAGTAAACAAGACGTCTACACTACATTTTCGTCAACAACACAAAATATGACGACTGCTTCAGTATCAAGAGATGGTACTGACCTGAAGCCTTATCCTGAACCATGGCCATTTCAATGCGACCCAGTAAGGATACAGATGATCAGTAGCCGTATTGATTCCTAACCATCCAACTGTTCCTTCGACTCCTCAGCATGTGTCAATGTGTCCCTTTTCACAAAGTATTTCTGAACACCTTCATACTTCATACATAAGTGCTAGTGTGAACAAAGGTTGCTATAGTTGCTCATTAACCTGACAGTCACAATTCCCTGTCTCATTACTGGTAGGATCGATCCAGATTAATAAATGTCGTCTAGGACAAAACATGCTGATGCGTGGTTGTAAAATTAAAGGTGACAGTTTCACTTCTGCTAATAGCAGAAATTTGCTTCAGTTTGTTTTATAGTTTCTGACTCATAGTTTTATTTCATCACCCATCATGGCAAAGATAGCTTTAGCATAACAGGAAAGAAATTAATGTCAATTTCCAATATACTCACCAAAAAAGTGTGAGCTCTCTGATAGTAGGAACGTATCACTGGGTGGGATCTGTAAAGGTCCCACCACATTGACGTCATGGCCCATCCACTCATTCATTCAGAAGCCTGTGTGTTAAGTCTTGACGTCTAAAGATCCCTCAGTCCAGGATGCAAGTGAATGATGGGGTTAATCCTGTTTCTTCAAGACAATAACAAATGGAGGAAGTGGTTGCTTTACTTTAAGTGGAGGCAGTTTTTATTGCAAATTAATATATTGACACAATAGTAAAACACGTCACTTAAATTGATTTAGATGCTGCTTCTCAACAAAAAAAAAAAAAATCACTGGTTGAAGTTTGACATGTGAAGTTTTATACTACATCATTCAGATTTCATTTAGATTTCCTTGAGATTAGGAGGACAAGGTCCTGAAGTCATATCAGAAATCTAGAACATAGTATTCTAACAAATGATTGTTTTTTTTTACTGGAAATGCTACAGTTGATTGCAGTGACATTTTCTCCTGTTTCAACACACTGTATACAGTCTGGCACTGGATTTTATAATATCTGCTTTTCCGTGTTTTTTAACACTAAACTACCTACCGTCTTCTTTTGGATTTTTCCAAATATTATAGTATCGTTCCAGAATATTTCCTAATCTCAGAGGTTAGACCAAACAAGTTTTTGACACTCCTTAGTTTAAGTTTTAAACTTTTTATTATCCTGACAGGCATGAAGGGAACACATCTACATCATTTTGTGTTCACCTACACAGTATGTAGCTAAAATGAAATCTAATATTAGATTACTTTTCAAATGTTTAGCTAAACTGGAACTTTAAATGAGGTTTTAATTACTTTAACTTTTAGCACAATGAAACAAGATTTGAATTACTTAACTTCACAGCACTATTACTTTAAGAAACCATAAACTGAACACAGTGAACTCATCCAAGAAATAAAAAATGATGCATGTCAGCTTGTTTTCCCCCGTTAAAACACTCATGCACGTTTTATATAAATTTAGCAAAGCCTCATTAATGGTGTGTATAAATGAATAATTTTCAACATTTTATGACAAAAACGGAAATAATGAATTCATTTTCACATTATGCACTTATGGATGTTTTATTCTTAAAATATCGATATCAGCATGTCTACTTATGTTCATTTGAAACCGTATTCTAGCTGCGTTCTGTTGAAGGTAAAATATCAGCAAACAGCAACAATGCTCTTTTTCTTTCAACAGTGCAGATTTATGATGTTCCCACCTTAGGTGTAAATAATACAAAAGGAAACACTGGAAAAGTCTCATAGTTATGATCAGTCTATTTTTAGAAATGTAATCTGACTAGGACAAAACATGCTGATGCGTAGTTGTAAGATTAAAGGTGTTTCACAGTTGCACTTTTTTGCTTCTGCTGAAAATAGAAATTTACTTCAGTTTGTTTCATAGTTTCTGACTCATAGTTTTATCACCCACATATATGAATCATTTTCACATAATCCACGACAAAAACATTATTTATTCATTTTCAAGTTATAATGCATTCAGAGAAGATTTGCTTTTAAAAGTTCAGAAATTAGTCCTCTTTTCCTGTTACTGAACACCTTCATACTTCCTTCATAAGTGCTAGTGTGAACAAAGGTTGCTATATATGAATCATTTTCACATTATTCATGACAAAAACATCATTTATTCATTTTCAGTGTTTTAGGCATTCAAGGAACATTTTTTTTTTTAAAGTTGATCTTGGTATCAATGTTAGCATATGTGCTTATGTTCAAAGCAATTCTAGCGACAACAGCAATGCTCTTTTTCTATCAACAGTGCCGTTTTACTACATTCACAGCATAAATAATACAAGAGGAAACACTGGCTCTTTTAAGAAAAGTCACAGCAGTGTGATTTAGGATATGTGAACAAAGCCACGGTGTCGCAAACTACAATGAAACCAGGCCTCAACTGTTAGCGATATTGATTGATACATAAGTCACAACAACCAGTTTCGTTCATAAAACTATAATAAATCCAGCCCATAATTTCCCATGAGCATACATGCTAGTACAGACGGAGGGTCTCCATATAGTGCCATTTCCAAACAATAAATCTCCACACTCACACCCCAATCATCAAGTAATAGTAAGCTATAATAGATGATTTATTTTAGTACCAAGAATCAGAAATATAATTTTCTTACCTATTACTCTAACAGACGCTGTGCGCTCCTGGGCCGTGTCTTGATATTTGAAGCCATCATAAGCATCAAGCTGATTCTGTGTAGCAACTAGACTGAGTGGCTGGGGTCATGGGGAAACGGGACAGTGGTTATTAATTAAACTATCTATCTGTTTCTTTTCAGGAGTATTAGCAGTTCCTCCCTCTCCCATCAGCTCCAAACTTTGGCTGACAGGCCTACAAATGCAGCATTACCTCCTTAATAGCGCGAGATAACCAGTACAGCACACCCTTCTTCCCAACGCATTCCCCACAGATGCACGCACACATACCCTAACACTCATGTAAACACAATTATTACTCAATGATGCTAGTCTCTTATGTAATTTAAAGCGTTTGGATAGAAATACACCTGCTCTGTTTTAGCTCATCACTGAAAACTTTAATATCTGATACTTGTCTTCGAATTATGTGGTTGATCTTTGATAGTTTGGTTCAAGAATTATGCATTGCCTTTTGGTTATATAACATATTGTGGGCTATTAGTGTGCTTAATGTGGAGCTGAAGAGAACAGTAGTCTACTTCGGGGTCTGATGAATTGCCCAATAAACAGTTACTGCAACTGTTATAAACGGGGATGATGACACATTTTGCAACACATGGCAGGCTGACATTAGTGGCAGTTTCTAGAAATAAGTTTGAAATGATTTGTTGCATAGACTGCTTCTCAAAGACGCTCTCAAAACTCTGAAATGCATATTTACAAGATATGCTTGCGTCATTTTCCTAACTTTGAGATGGTAAGAATATGAATATGTCAGTTACTTTAGATCAAGTGTTTCAATCTTTATTCAATCAAGGATTTTTTAGTAATACTTCATAATTGTCATTAATATATTAATCTTAATCTAAATTAATAAGAAAACATGTTACCTTATTATGGTTGTTCATTCTACATTTTTCGAAAATAAAATAAATAATAAAATAAAAGTCCTAAAAATCCTTTTTGTACTTCCTCTAAAGAAATAAGAAATTTATGACAAAATATTTTTATTCAGCTTAAATAAACTGAAATGTAAATATTTAGATGAAAAACTAAATGAAAATGAGAAATGTTTCCTTTGCGACTAAATGAAATAAATTTAATAAAAATAAATCAAATGAATATTTGTAAATAAAGGTAATAAATAAAAGTGAATTAAAACCTAAACTACAGCTATAAAGTAAAAAATAAACCTAAATAGTAATATTTAAAAAACAAAAACAAAACTAAACTAAAACTAAAAAAGATAAATCAAAGGCAAATAACAAAATGATTAACAATTAAACAAAAAATAAAATAAAATTTATAAAACAAAAAGATAAATAAATTTAGTAAATTCAAAATAAAAAACTAATGATAGTATATAAACAATACAAAAAAATAATAACTCTGCAAACCATCAAGGGAGAACACAACACACCATAATTCATATTTATTTATTCATTATTTTTATTGTCAGTAAGGGTGCTCAAATTTTTAGAGTTGGGTCCTCTTACTAAATAAATAATTTATTAAAGTTTTTTTCCCTATTTGCATGCAAATTTAACACATTTTTAAATTGTAAAAAGTGTTTCAAACTAAATTCTACTCCATTTTTTTCAGTGTACAAATGCATAGATGATATAATGTGTTCTCTATGCCATAACATTTACATGAGTCACAACCCACTTGTGAGATGTAATTTGACCAAAACGTGATGAAAGCCAGCGTCTCGCTATAATTGCAAATGTATCTAAAAACAAGCTCTTAATCATTTACCGGCTGTTGCTCCATCCACAGAGGGCCCTTCTGAGTCAACAGACAGCACTCTGAAATAAACAAAACCTTTGCCATAGGCTGGCGGCTGTTTGTGGAGCAGTGGAGGGTGGGGGAGGAATGGATGGCCTTGTGAGAAGGACACATTCATGGCTCCATTAAAAAACTATTATCAAACACTTCAGCAATTTTGTGAGTCACACGACACAGTATGGGCGTTTTTAACAGGACGTCCATCGTTTATTTATGAAATTTGAACTTGAATATGTTTAATATCATAGTGAGGTGTCCATCGCTTAATCTTTCTCTATGTGGTTTGATAAACCCAAGCCAAAGCAAACTAAAATGTCTTAAATTCTAGAAATGTTCTCTGAAACTTTCTGAGTAATTACATGAAACATTGCGTTTCTGAGAAGCATGGAGAGTAGCTATCACCCAAAGACTCTTACTTTGTTTGACATCTTGTAGTTAATCTCAAATAAAAAGTGCTTACCGTTTTAGAACCACACATCAAATCATAAAAGCTAGATGTAGAGATAAGACCATCAAACAGTAGTACAAACCAACGAGAGGCTTCATATCAGCATGTTAAACATGAGCTGTCAAGGACTGTGGCACAAAAAATGCCATTACACACCATAACAAGGTCCACAACCTTGAACCTTCCCAAGATTTACCTAAAAAAGACCTGTTAACACGTAACACCCGACCAACAAATCAAAAGATGGTGCGCTGAATTCAAACATACATACGTTACTGGAACTAGAGATCCAAAAGGTCTGGAACTGTGGATGTGAAGGCTGAATAACAGAAGAGCTGCACAAGGTTTATGCTTGATAATAATGGCACTGAAATTGCACATTTTATGGTGGCAGTAACATTAAATGTTTTCTGTAATGTTCTATTCTAAAATGGATAAAATATAATTTGCATTAAGAGGATCATTAAATATTTGTATAAAACATGGCAAGCCAACATGATTATTTAGTGCAAGTAAAACTGTTTAAAGCTATTTTATTCCTTAAAATAAAGTGGAAATAAAAAATATATATATTAATTTTTAAATGAAAAACTTATGCTAAACAAAAATTCGAAATATTGCCTTGCATGGCAACAACTTGAAACTGGAAATAAAAATAAAAATAAAATAAGTCAAATAACAATAACAATAAAACTGAACTAAAACTTAAAATAAAAAAATAAATTAAGCCTAAATAGTAATATTAAAAAAATGATAAAAAAAATAAAAATGTCAAGCACAAACAAAATTGCAAGATGTTAAACTAAAGTAAAAACTTAAAAGGAAAAATATAAAAATAAAAGCTAATTCAAAATATGAATAAATACTAGTATAATATTCAAATAACTCCAGCCCATCAAGGGAGATCACACTCCTTAATTCAATTTGTTTCTTTATTAATATATTGTCACTGGTAAGGGTGCTCAAATTTTTTTTTATACAATGTATGTATGTATAATTATATGTATAATGTAATTGTATAATTACTGATTTTTTATTTTTTTTATTTGAATTAATTAATTTATTTTATTTTCTTTTTTAATGTAAAACCGTCCAATTTTCTGTGATAAAGTGTTTGTGTGTGTGTGTGTGTTTTTGTGACAAATGAGGACATAAATTTGTATAATGACACAGGTATGACATAGGTATTACAAGGGGAAGGTGACTTATGAAGACATTACCCCATGCCCCCACTTTTCAAAACGCTTATAAATCATACAGAGTGAGTTGTTTTGGGGGAAAGTAGAAATGCACAGTTTCCTGTGAGGGCTAAGTTTAGGTGTAGGGCAATAGCACATACAGTTTGTACAGTATAAAAACCATTATGCCTATGGGATGTCTCCACTTTTCACAATAACAAATGATGTGTGTGTGTGTGTGTGTGCTGACTTTTGTTATGCTCTTATTTACAGCTATCTATTTATACATTTATAATAAACTATAAATATAATTAAATAAATAAATAATTCACATTTATTTGTATAGCACTTATACACATAGTTTCAAAGCAGCTTTACAGAAAATGAATGTTTCTATATTACAAATAAGAGTTCTGTTAACAGGTGTAACGGTGTCAAAGTAATGTTCCTATGGCAGAAATGTTCTAAAATTAGGCTATACAAATCATGCAGTTAAGTAATGTCATGTATTCAGTAACAATGAAACATATAAACAGAAACAATGAACAAATTAAAGCAATGGTTACATGATGTGATCATTACAATGCAAGTAAAATTGAGCAGTTTTGTATGTTTATTCAGAGTTAGCTTCATCTGAAGTCCTCTCAAGGGTTGGCGTCATCTCTTCACAAGTGTTGGGTCATCTGAGGTCTTCATGAGAGGCTGGATATAGTCAGCAGGAGCAATCTATAGATTACACCAACAAACTGTGATGGAATCATACTTGGGAACTGGTACTTTTTCACAAAGAACAGGGAGAGACTAGCCAAACCCAGTGAAGAGACTCATTGTGAAGGTGATGTCTCATTACAGGGAGTCTTCAGGTGGTTCTTTTTCTGAAAGCAAGATAGAGAAGGAGAAAAAGGTTAAGTGATGCTCCATCACATTTCAGTCCTGTGGCATCACTGCTCCTTCAACACAGTACTTCTATAGTTGCTAAGACGTTAAGTATAAAATACAGTAGGCTAATAATGTACAGGTTTACTGTGATTACTTCTATAACATAGTAGTGGTATATAATACATTTTTGGAAATTTAGTCTAGCGTAATTGAAATGAAAACTGCTCACCTATTTTAAACTGTTCATTCTCACTCAGGTCCATCAGCGTCCTTTGCAATAAATCCAAGTCTATTAAATATCTCCCCACCAGCAAAAATCACGTTTAAAAGCCTTAACGATGTATGAAACTGTATGTAACGTTAGAGAATGAATATCATCCCGTAAATCTACTATTTAAGTGAGGAATAATCTAATAATGATCCGTTTTAATGCACACGGCAATTTGATTAGTTGTGCTGATAATATACAATTTGTTTCTATAAATGTCTTACCTTTTAAAAGTTGGTCACAGCGGTCTCTTCTGCTGCATCTCAATGGCGCTGATAGTATTAGTGCGAACTTCCAGGAACTATCGAGCTGCTCCATGATCCGCCATTGCTGTAAAAAAACAGTCCATTGGAGTCAACAGAGTTGTCGCAACTCTCTCCCTTTATGGCTCTGTGGGTGGCCACACTAATTTGTTGTACACTGTAAAATGCTGCTGTGAATATAAGAATAGCGATAATGTGAAGGATGTTTACTCCCACATGACAGAAACCAGGAGAGTTCTGTCAGCTCCCAACAAAGACAAAGTGAGCCAATTTAAACATCCCAGCATAAACATGCATCTATTCTCTCTGAGAAAGAACATGTCGTTAGTCTGAAGTCTCGGTTACGTCTACTTTGATTTCTTTTGTTCCACACTCAACTCATTAATAGCCGCTGCTGTAATATAATGTATGTGCCAAAGAGAATCAATTATGCATGCTATCTGAGCTATATTAAAACACTACTATGTCAGCAATATTTTTTATCACATATGAATGTGTAAGTAAAAGATAAATTGAAAGTTTTTTTTTTATTCTCCTCCAAATAAACATTTAAAGAGACATCAGTTACAGTGATGCAATGGTAAAGTGCACATTTCCAAACAATCATCTTGACATCCATGTAAGCAATTCAATATTTTTTCAACAGGTATTGTGCAAAAAAAAGGGACAAAATCAGGCACATTGCAGATCATTTCTTTTTTGATATCCATATTCAATTTTATAAGTACTTAAATGGTTAATTTCTACATATTCAACCAAACATAAACTCCATCCAAGCTCTTCCACCTACACATATGTAAACGATAAACTGAACTATGAGATATTAATGGTGGACATACTGCATTTTTAACAGGAATTCCACTAAATACACATCCCTTTTCTGACCATTATTAACTTTTATGATAAAACGATATTTTCTGAGATGTGTTGAATTCAGCAAAGGGGTTTGTGGAGGCTGCAAAACTGCATGCAACGAAAGCCATGGAGGCACAGAAAAATATTGTTTATGCACTATACACCTGCTTTCTTTGCATAGCTGACAACAATCAAAACATAAAATCATAAAATAAAAAGAGAACTGATGCATATTCTGCTGTCAGCCTTGTATACGGTAGATATAAAAAGACTTTGGAACAAAATTATGATTTAAAATTGAGTTCAACATATTCTGGCATGGTCTGTTTTACTGCAAAGCTATTTGTTTGTTCTTTGTTAAGTTGCTAGACTGAATTACAGTGTCCTCAAAACTATCTGGACACTTGTGTCCATCTTAAAAATGTATGAATGTCATTGCATACTCACAAAATATAAAATCAAGTGGAATTTATTTTAGAAATGTTTAGGAATATAGCACAAACACACTTTTGAAACAAGCCGTTTCATAGAAGGTTTTTTTTATGATAAATTAAATATAGTTAGGAATATTTGTAAAAAAAAAAGGTTTAGCGAAAAAATCTAGAAACATTTGTTAGGAGATGCTACATGGTTTGAGATTTATTAATGCAATGATATTCAGACATTTTTAAGGACCTTTTGGGACCACAGTAAGATTCTCTTATGCTCACCAAGGCTGCATTTATTTGATCAAAAATACAGTAAAAACATTTAAAGTAACTGTTTTTGGTTTTATATGCATTTGAAAATGTAATTTATTCCTGTGATGCAAAGCTGAATTTTCATCATCCTTTACTCCAGTCTTCAGTGTCACATGATCCTTCTGAAATCATTTTAATAGGCTGATTTGATGCTCAAGAAAAAAAATATAATATATATATTTTTAATTAATAAATTATTTTTAATAAATAATTTTAAAATAATTATATTTTTTAAACATTTTTAAATAAAATAATTTAAAAATAAATAAATAAATAATTTATTAAAAATGATTTAATAAATATAAATTATTTAATAAAAAGTCAGTTCAAAAGAACAGCATTTAATAAAACAGAAACCTTTTGTAGCATTATAAATGTTATTACTGTCATTTTTGACCAATTTAATGCATCCTTGCTGAATAAAAAATATAAATTTCTCTAAAAATATTGTACTGAACTTTTAAGCAGACTTCAGCTGAAACTATGTCTGCCTACAGCTGTCAAATTAACTACTCACAGATCATTCTCATGTGACTGTTCCTTCAGCTTCTACAGCAGGGTGAAATCATAAAGGAAGCCATCCAAAATATTTCTTCACAACTCAAATATACTGTTGTGTCAAATGTCAGGTGGAATGTTGTATTCCCAGGGTAGGTTAAATAAATACTCCTACACCTCAGGTATCAGTCTTGGGCGTCTGATGACCAAAATGTCATTGATACTGATTCTGATATTCCCCATTTTCATAATGATTTGATCCGTGATCTTCATCTGCTTGCATGGTCACCCCTCTCTTCTTCTTCCAGCCTTGCTTGCGGCCTGCAGAGGTTTCTGTGGTTCCATAGGTCTTCTGCTTGGTGGCCAGGGAACTGTCGCTGTTGGGCTCGGTCTCATCAGCCAGCTCATCTTCCCCGATGATGCCGCATTTCTCGTCACTGGTGTTCTCAGGATCGGCCCAGTCCTGCTTCTCACCAGAGGCAAAGATGGCATAGAAGATCACGCCAGTGTAATGCACCATGGAAGCAATCACAAAGACATGCTGCCACTCCAGACGAGTCTGTTGAGAACATAGAAATGTCATGAGGATATGCAATATATTTGTGCAAAACAAAAATGCACATTCACTTTGCTTATTTGTCATTCAAGGGTTAATTTAAAGTGAAGTGTCTTGTTCCAAAGCAAAAGAAGTGAGGGGGAACTTGTTAGCTTTATAGTTTATGAATCACCATTTCTGGGATTTTAACCTACAACCTTCTGGTTACTTTCCTTTTTTTATATAACGACTTCACTAAACTGTCCATAATTGAACATAGCTGTTACCTTAAAGAGATATTTCTCCCTTATCTTACCCATAAAAAAATGATTTTGTTGATCTATTTTTTCATACATTATTGATTAAAAAATCATTTCATTTTTGGTTATCAGTGAAACATTTTAAAAATGTATCACTATAGATCAGTGTTTCTCATCTTTTTTTGACTCAAAGATACCTCATTGTTCAAAACAATATTCGAAGGCTCCATGATATAGATAGACCAATTAATTTAGAAATTTCAGAATTTTCAAGGTCTTCAATTAAAAAGAGTTAAAAAGTCAAAAACAGTTATTGAGTAGGGAAAACAAATAAATTGTATTGTATTATGAAATAAGTTTAGTTTGCATCTTTTATAGTTCAATCATTTCAATATATATATATATATATTGTATTATAATACTGTATATAATGATATGTAATGCATAATAATTTATTAATTTGAATACTTTTATACTTTTATACTTTTTAGCCATCTTGTGGCCCCCTTAGAAGTGTGCTGAGGCCCCCTAGTTGAGCACCAATGCTATATATATTCATGTCATATGTTTGAATATCCAGGAATATTTACACACTTGAAAACTCCCCTTATCTAATATAAGGAATAAAATGACTTCATCATGAAAGAAGGAAGCGTGTGATTGTATCTCTTAGGTTAAAAAATTCCTTGTGCATATAGTATTATGTTTTTCTATGCACAAGCATAAGCTAATGAAGTTAAATACCTTGTGTTTGGTAAGTGCTCCAACAATGAGGGGGCACACCATTCCAGACAGGGTACCTACTCCATTAGAGATGCCCATAAGAATACTGGCATAGCGAGGAGCTATGTCCAGATGGTTTACATTGAATCCTGCGTCAAAGAATAGAAATACATTTCACATATTTAGATCTACTTCTGTGTATTTTTAGAAACTAATACTCCAGCTTCTATCATGATGCACTTTCTACTTTGTTCTTTTATTACAACTGAGCAACCCGCATTATTGAAACTGGAGATGTGGCATAAGCATAAATAAATTTAAAAGGTTAGAATCAAACAAAGCCAAATGACAGAGGATTATGTTGACTGGCACTCTGATGACTGACACCTGTCTTATGCATCACCTGATATCGCAAATCCACTGAAGCCCACCGCCAGGATGAGGAATGAAATGGCCACTGCACGTGTGTGTGAGAACCCAACCACCAGGAGCAACGTAGCCTCCATGCCAAAACCTGTGTGGATGATGGCAGAAGTTAGTCATCAGTGGTCTTGCACACGATACAGCGTTTCAAAAAATTCCTAGACCTTTTCCATTCCAGTGCTTTGCATATTGCATTTTTTTTTCAAAAATGTGTGAATGGCCCCATAATGTCTTTATAGTTATCATTATTAATGGAAACGAGTCTTTAAACACAAGAACTCAACCAATGAGTGTGGGACTTTGCCTACCTCCACAGTTCATAATTTTGCGCACATTTGTAGTAGAGAGGATTTTCCGACTCCTCAGGAAGTCAGCCAGCTGGCCTCCTATCGGCACAATGATCGTCATCACCATGTGTGGTACCGCTGACAGAATGCCCACCTGAAACAGCCCGACATCATGTAGTTAGCCTATTCTAGAGGATTCTGTAACTTTAAATCACATAACAGCCCACCTTGCTGATGGGGAACCCAAAGACCTCTTCAAAGTAAGCTGGCTGACTAATGAGCAGGAGGTAAAAGGTCCAGCTACGGCAGAAGTTTGCCACAATGATGGCGTAGACAGGCATAGATGTGAAGAATTCACGCCAAGGAGTTTTAAACTTCTGAAAAGTGAAAATGCAGTTTTTACAAAGTAATTAAAGGGATAGTTCACCCAAAAATGAAAATTCTGTCATTAATTACTCATGTCGTTCCAAACCTGTTAGACCTTTGTTCGTCTTCGGAAATGACAAATTAAGATATTTTTGATGCATTCCGAGAGCTCTCTGACCCTCCCATAGACAGCAAGGGTCCTTACACGATCAAGGCTCAGAAACGTAGCAAGGAGATCATTAAAATAATCCATGTGACATCAGTGGTTCAACCGTAATTTTACGAAGCTATGAGAATACTTTTTGGGCGCAAAGAAAACAAAAAATAACAATCTCCATGCTACGTTTCTGAGCCTTGATCGTGTAAGGATCCTTGCTGTCTATGGAGCTCTCGAAATGCATCAAAAGTATCTTAATTTGTGTTCCGAAGATGAACGAACGTCTTATGGGTTTGGAACGACATGAGGGTGAGTAATTAATGAGAGAATTTTCATTTTTGGGTGAACTATCCCTTTAAGGATATTACATTGCCATCTTAACATTAAATTGAATATATATATAACATTTTACAGTTTATTATACCAAATGCATGAAAGAAGACTTTGGACTACCTCAGTAGCACTCATTAAATTGGCTCCTTCCCCGATGGAGGTCTCGATGTATGTCCTTTCTTCCTCACTGATGGTGGGATGGATTGCTGGACTGTTATAAGCCAGCAACAGCCAGAAAATATACCATATTATGCCAAACACACCTGGATATGAGAACAGAACCACACATCACTTTAACACTGCATCTTTGAAATGTAACATTACAAATGAACACATTACAATGGACATCAAGGGTTCACTAAATGCAGTATATTTAGTGACTGATAGATTTACTACTTTTTGCCATCTAGTCACGATAACTCACTCTGTATTTATATCATGTTACTGTTACTCTTAAAAGTAAAGGTTCTTTATTGGCATCTACAGTATGGTACCATAAATAATCTCCATCAAACCTTTTCACTGGACACAATTTTCTTTATTAAAGGTTCTTTACATGATTAAAATGTAAAAAACAAAAATTCAAGAAAAATCAAGAAAAAAAGAAATTTTGGGGATTCCTAAATGGTTTTTGAAAGGGATTTGTTGCAAACTCCCCTTTTTTAACCTTTATTCAATTCAGTTTCATTCTATTTAGTTGAATTAAGCTTGATTTGATTCAGTTCAGTTCAAAGTGATTCAATGGGATTTCAATATGAATTAGTGCTGGGGAACAATTAATCGTGATTAATTGCACCCCCTCCCATTTTGTTTTTGTACATAATATATGTGCATGTACTGTGTATAGTTATTATGTATATATAAATACGCACACATGCATGTATATATTTAAGAAAAAATATGTTATGCTTATATATTAAATATATTTATATATAATATAAATTATACGAATATAAATGTTTACATGTAAATGCATGCAAATATGTTCAAAATATATACTGTATGTGTGTGTCTTTATATATACATAATAAATGTGTACAGTGCACATATATAAACAAAAACGTTTATTTTGGGTGCAGTTAATCGCGTAATGATTGCCCAGCACTAATATGAATGTAAATTATTTAGCCTGATTAAAGTCTGGCAAATGTGTCATAAAGTGCAAATCAGTTAATAAATGTCATCACTCAGATTTTCATTTTCAGTGTCATTTTTTAACAAAACATTGCAGAGGCTTACCCTAAACTCACCATATATATAGAAGACAGAGGGCCAACCTACATACTGCACTAATATTCCAGCCAGTGGCATGGCTATCACAGCTCCTGCATAAGATCCTGTCAACCAGGATCACACACACACACACACACACACACACACAAAGGTGTAATTAAGACAGTTAAATTAAGAGAGAGGGCATTAATCAGCCTGCAATATTCCCTTCACATGACAGTTCAATAATTTGAAGCCATTGTGGGGGTTGCCTCATAACTGCCAGAGGAAAACTGGCATGACTGGTTTGGTTCAGCTTTGAGAGAGCAGAATTAGTTTTGTTCATTTTAATGTAGTAACTTTTACATTTACCTTCAGATTCTCATATATTTGGGGAACTTTTTTAAAGGAATGGTTCATCCAAAAATGAAACTTCTGTCATTATTTACTCAAGTTCAATAAATGCCGATTCAAGTCCTTCATCAAACTCACGGAGTAACAGTGTAGTCTGCTCAGTTACATGTGCAACAACTCCAGACCTCCAGGCTGGCAGCTGCAGGAAATGGGATTTTAATGAAAAGGTGTCTGTTAATGTATACTTTATTACTGGATGGACTTGTAAACCTTCCTGTTTGGCGTAGGAAAGGATTCTCAAGTGAGCTTTTGAACATAGAAGAGGGTGCTGCTTCATTTGTGCAGAAGAAGAAAGCCTCTTTCACATAGAAAGTATGTGTGCAGACCATCTTCAATTTAGTGGTCATGTCAAGAGCTGTTTGAAGCACAGGTTGTCATGGCACCTGTTTATTGTGGAAGACGGCTGTTTTAATGCATTTGAGGCATAATAAGCATATAGACCCACAGTCGACTGGTCAACTGGAC
Organism: Barbus barbus; assembly: GCF_936440315.1. Taxonomy (NCBI): domain Eukaryota; kingdom Metazoa; phylum Chordata; class Actinopteri; order Cypriniformes; family Cyprinidae; genus Barbus; species Barbus barbus. The sequence goes on from NC_136750.1 coordinate 22,287,616, forward strand.
TGTGAGCATGATTTTTGAGCATCTTTGTCTGCTTGAGTGTTTACTTCTACTGCAGCCGCAGGTACAGACACATTTGTATAACAGACAGGGCTGCATTAAGACTGCACTGGGCCCCTGGGCTATGAGTTACTGCAGGGCCCCCCTTCACAATAATTATATATAGGTGCCATGAACATCAGAACAGTAAAACAGAGGAAACATTTTGACGTTTTCAGTCATATTTTCTGCACGTTACGTCCACCACCAGACGGTATCATGTCTTTATGAGTGAGTCATTGAATCATTCTTTCAAATGATTCGTTAAAACATCGATTCATTCAATAACTAAACAAGTGAACAAGATGAATTCGGAACCGCGCTCTTACTATTCTTGCTATAGAAATACATAGTAAAATTATGAGGACTAGTATGCGGTTGCAAATTCATCAAGCGATTCATTGAGTGTCTCCTGACACTGTCAATAAAATATTCTCTCACAAACCTACTCACCACAGAACGAGGTAGTAGCCAGACGACTTCTTTCCAGTGGAGGAGCCCATTTGCTCCACATCCCATGGCAGGCAGGATATGTGACACCCTGTGAACATTATACACGGTTAGTGTTCTTTCTTTCTTTCTTTAATCAAAATGGGTTATTCTACTGACCAATTAATACTTTTTTTGACCAATTAATACTTGGAGTAGTTCACCCATATAATGACGTCATGAATAATCATGACTTAAATTTCAGTCTGTCGTAAAAAAATAAATAAAATTGTCAGTTGTCACTCAAAAGCTATTAAAGCTTTAAACGATAGCCTAGTATATACTTCACGACTACTTTTATATTGCCTTTAGTAGTATTTGGAGGTTTAATATCAGCATTCACTAGGAAACATTCTCTTCTCTTTTTGTGTTCCAGAAATGAAGAAGTCATATGTGTTTGGAATTACATGAGGGTGAGTAAATATTGACATAATTGCCATTTTTGAATGGATTACTGCTTTAAATACACTGATCAATAGCATACCTTTTAAAATGAATATGTGATATGTAAGGTTATGTCACATGTAAATTAATAATAAAAAGTAAATATTTTATGATGTGTTTGAAGATGAGGTCACTGGGGGCCACTCACCTCCACCAGTCCTTGTAAGATTCGCACAAACATGACACAGCCATAGTGGACCCTGGCAGCTGATGGAATAAACATGTTTAGCACTGACGTCAAGAATATGGCTGCTCCAAACACCCTGAGAATAATTCAGAGACATTTAGTAATGTTAGTTAATGCAGGTGTCATCAAAGACTGTAGAATACCAGAGACGTTGGTATCTTGGATTCAGTCATAATTAAGCCATATAAAAAAAAAATGTGGCCTTAATCATTTAGATTTATATAAATAAGGTTTTGTGGAAAAGCACACAGTGAGGATAAGTAATTCCGTAATGTTATCTGAATAACTGAATTCAATAACTCTATCATCAGTCCTGAAATTCTGAAAGCCATTAATCATAAAATATTTATTTCTTCTTGACATTATATAAAGTGATGAGTTAGTGACACCTAGAGAGTAATTTTGTAACTTGAAAATACTGTAATGAGGATTTCATATAATAATAGAATTAGAATTAGAAATGCACTGAATTTAGTTTGAAGCGTGAGTGCAACCATCATTTTCAATTAATATTAGAGTAATAATTTAATATTTTTAGTTTTAGTCAGGATCTTTATGTATTCCATTAAGACATGATCGAAGGAAAACATTTTTAATTCTCTCTATACTATATAGTTATAAAATAAAATATATATTTATATTTTTAAAAAGGCAACATTTATCAATTTTATTTAGTTTTACTTGATGTACTAAAATGACTAAAACTAAAACCAAAATAAAAATAATAAAATTATGCAGGCTATAAAAAATTACTAAAACTAAAAAAAACTAATAATAAAATATTAATAAAATCTATAATAGTATATTAAAAATACTAAAATAACTATTCTAGTGGTACAGCTTTTATTTAGCATCTACGGGGGCCTGGGTTCAATCCCTGATCTATCATGTATATGCAGATTTGATATCCAACTTGATTGTACTGATCAAATTATGACATTTTTACCTTCAATATTTTTGCAAACTAATTAACAAAGACCTTTTTTCCCATTCAAAATTCACTTTGCTAAAAAATAAACATCAGTTTGAATAAGCATGATGCTAGCTAGTGCATCTACATCACTGGATCACACAGAAGAGATTCATTTTAGTTCATTCAGTTGTCCTTTATCTCCATTTAATCCATCCATCTGCTTCTTTTTTTTTTCCAAAACAGTGTGTAAGTGACACTTGTAATATTCCAGTGGCTGGTGTTTCAGCGAGAGATCTACTGCTGGATCTTTCATTATTAACTCTGTCAGCCACGTGTCCTCTTTTCCTGTGAGGCTTTTATTACAAGACCGCTATCGCACCTCTAATCAACACATAGTACAAATTTAACCCTCGCAGCCCTGACCACTGCAGTCGTGTGGTCCCTTGGGTCTTCAAACACCTTTCAACACTGAATGTAATATGTGAGTTGTATTTTGGAGCAAACGTCTGCCTTCCAAACGTGGCGTGGAGGCCCGTGCGTCAAGACCAGGCTCACCTGTTAGCTGCTAGCTTATTGGAGATGAAACCTCCAGGGATTTGAGTGACAATGTAGCCCCAGAAAAAAGAGCCGTGTATCAATCCCACTGTCTCTGGATCCCAATTAAACTGAGCTGGCTGAAGGAGACAAGCATTAGAGGAGACCACGTTAGCTTTATCTATTTAATAAAATAAAAAAAGAATAGTAATAAATAATACAACAAACTTTTGTATGCATATTTCTGTGTATGATATAAAAATGAGTTATCATAAGGCATTCATTGTAAAATGACCTCTGAATATGTGTGTGTGTGTGTGTGAGTCATGTCTTCCTCCTAAAATTTCTTATGACAGGAAATTACAGGAAATTGTGGCAGCCAACTACCTAAAAAGTCACTAATGAGAATTCAAGCCAGAAAAAAAGATAATCGTTCCTTTGAACTTGATAGCTGAAAAAGTCAAACGGCCTATCTAGACTTTTACTTTTTCAAGCCAAGGACCCCCGAATATGATTGCTAGGGACCCACTCTTAAAAAAAGATGTATAATTTCATGTATATATAAAGACCCATTTACTATTTGAGAAAAATATTAAGCATGATAACATTAAGCAAATATAGTTAAAATATGTGTAAAATATTTACTTATATTAAGTTGACAGTTTGTACATGACAGTTTGTGTGTATGTGTGTGTGCATGGTTAGAAAATAGATACACTATACGTTTTTTTTTGTTACTGATAAAAGTAGAGTTGTCAATAGAACAATTTAATAAAACTGAAGATAAGAAATACGATCATGTTAAATTTGGTAAGTGTGATTAAATTATATTTACTTCTTTATTTAACTTTAATAGTCTTAAATTGATAATTCACTCAAAAATTAACATTTTATCATCACTTACTCATCCTTATGTTATTCCATTATTTCCATGGTATTTTTTTGTTCCATACTATGGAAGTCAGTGGCTACCAGCAACAGTTTGGTTACCAACATTCTTCAAAATATCTTTTTTTTTTGTGTTCAACAGAAGAAAGAAATTAATACTTGTATAACATGAGGGTGAGTAAACGATGACAAGATTTTCATTTATGGGTGAACTATCCCTTTACCTTTGATAGTTTAAAAATCCTCTTTTTCTAACTTAATTATATTTAGGTATTTTCAGTTTATATTTTCCTAGTTTCACCTGCATGACGGCAGTCCCGTTGATGTAGACAGTGTTGTTGTTAACCATTTCTACAATGGCTACACCGAGGTTGCAGCGGATGCCAAATGAGATGCAAAAGCCAAGTCCGCTGAGGACGGCAATGATGTAACGTTTGGGGAGGCCAAAGCAGCCACAATCCAAAAGGGGTGGGCTGCGTTCAGGGGCTGCAACTGGCCGACCATCTTCTGTCAGCTCAATGTTGTCCTCTTCAGCCGCATTAGAGCCATCAATCTTCCTATACATAGGATAAAAATAGGTTTAGAAATAGTCATGGCTTGCAGTAGACAAAAAGTAAATTAAATTATATCACTCCATAACTGATGTATAAACCAAAACTAGATTTTTTGGTTTGCAAATGTAGCTTTACCTGATCTTGATTCAACTCAGTGCTGTTTGAAAGTGATATACCCATATTTATGAGTGATGTACTGATGGACTGGGAGTTGGAGGGGGAGTGTGGCGTTGAAAAGGTCACATTGCGTTTGGTGCTCCCTCCATCTCGCCTGCACGCACCTGTTCCATTACTGAACCTGCATCTTTCCTCTCATCCTCCACCTCACAGGAATTACTTTCATCTGTCTATTTTGAAATGCACACCTGAGTTCTTCTACACACAGAGGAAGGAGCTCACTAAAAGCTGGACACTGGAGGATTGTGAATGGAGGATCGAGAAGCATCATTTCAAGAGTCTGTTCCTGATGTTTGTGAAGCATTGTTACTGCGCATAAACCACTTTAAGGTGAAGTACTGATCTGGTGCACTCTTGAAATGGATCACACACTATTTGTTTCTATTGTGACCAATACATACACTTATTCAGATCAGAAAAACATTGTTTCCATACGTTTTTTTTGTTTTTCTGCATCTTTGGTTTTAACTTAATTCAAAGTTCTCGAGATAATTCTTATCATTTTGATTTTAGTAACAGCATGAGTGGAGACTGTATAGATTTTTAAAATTGACATAAGATTAAAAAACTAAATAAATAAAGTCAAATATAATCAGTGACATAGATGTGGAGAGAATTAGCCAGAAAAAGACAGTATCACCTGTAACATCGTAAAGCCATGTGCAAGGATTACCATCAACCAACATTAACAGCTTTTACATTATAATCATCCAGCCAAGGCAATATATTGTTCACTTTTTACCACAAGAAATGTAAAAATAAGAAAAAATTATCTGAGCATAACATTGCATTCTCTCAAATGAAGTCTGTGGCAAACAGTCAAAACACTTACTGTATTTTCTGTCATGAACACTTTCGGTACATTTTCAAAAGCAGGTACTAGATATTGTTGTCATTGCTATTGCAATTAATTGTATTAATATAAAGTATTTTAAATAAGATTTGTTGCTTTTGGAAATGGTATTGCTCTTGAGCATCCATTATAATGCTCTACTTTGTCCTATTACATTATGGTGCATATTATGCATGCTTAGATTACATATAAATCTAAATGAAATTTTGCATGAAATTCTGCAAAATTAAGCAATTTCTAAAGTAGAGATGAAAATAAATAAAACACTCATGCATGACTTGAGTGTGCACCCATATATTAATTTTCCCCCTCTATATTGTGTAGTTCTAGTTCTACAAGCTTTAAGAGATTCCCTGGCTATATTACACAGACACAGGAAATTATGTACATTATCTCACATATAAAGCTGTCTAATGTACAAGAAATATGTGACGTGTATTTCACACTAATGTGAAATCTTCAGGTTTTCAATCTCTTCAATAGATATTAAATATATATGAAAACACCTAGAATTACTGGCCAAGATACAAAATTAATATGTTATGTTTTTGCATAATAATGTAGTGATATTTCTAGATGCCCTGACAAGCAAAGATATCCTGTGGCAACATTTTGATATGAATATTTATAAGAATGTACGTAAGAATTTTATATTTATTACTTACTTTCTTTCAGAAACAATTTGCAATGTAGAAATACTCTGAATACAGTTTTTCAAACATTAAACTTTTTTTTTATTAAAATTATATTACCAACATCCCTCATCGCAAATCTTTGCAAACATAATATAGTTCTATAATTATATTATATTCTAGAGTCCTGTATAGTTAGACTATGTACTTTATATATACTGTAGTGTATACTTTGCCATTTTTTCAATTATATTTTTATATGAAATATGATTGATTTATCTCAGAAATCAGCTGTTCAATAAATTTTGAGTTGATTTCTTAATTCTAAATCCCTTCCCATAATTGAATTTAATTCAATACCAAAAGCATGATGCATTATATATAAGCAAGCAGTCTTCTCATATCTTCCTCTCAGCGCTTAGACTCCAATTCAGCTGCCTTCACACTTACTTCTGCAGGTTCCCCAGAGAGTCGCCCACACTGTTCTTCAACTCCTCCTTCCCTGGTTTGAGCTTCTCCTTTAGACCCGCAAACCCCCCCAGTGGCATTTCTCCTTCCCTTGCTCTTCTGTCCCTCAAACACTTGTCTTCTCACACTTCTGCTCTTGCAGAACAAAAGAGCAGAATATCCACTAGGCGCTGGTACGCGTCCTCTCCTGTGCTGGACTGAGATGGTTTAGGTGTGCTGGAGGGGAGGAGGAGAGATACTGAGCCAGAGAAGGAACAGAGAGAAAGAAGAGGAGGGACTTTGGTTTGGACGGTCTGGGTACAATCCTTCATGCGGTTTGGGCTGAGAACATCCAGCAATGAGGCACAAGGAGAGAAATGGGGCAAATCCGGGTGTCTTCGATTCAATGTATCGGCATCGTGAAAGTTATGCTGGCATACATCAATAATGGAAGCTCCGGCATTCTCCTCAGCTTCCTCACAGACAGTGACAGAAGATGGTGAACACCTGCCTCTTCTCCACCCCCTCCCTTCTTGATCTTGCCCATACGAAAGCAGGCCAAAAAGAGTGACTAGCAGAGCTCATTAAATATTGATAGCGAGGTCAAGAATCGCAGGCTCGGGGTTGTATGATACGAGCAGGTGTAACAAGACACTGCGTCCTCTAGTCCCAGTCTAACCCTTATCCCGAGAAACAGTTCCAGGGGTTCATGGGTCAAACGTATCAACGTCAACAACCAAACACTGACATAACTGTGTTCAAACTGTGAGGGCCGTTGATGCACAAAAGTCACATTTGCAATCTAATTCTATTGCTTCTGTAAGTGAAGGGCTGCACCTTTTTCCTGTGAAAGCTTCTTTTATGCAATAATCATCAAAAATGCAGTGTGCTTTAAAAATTCAGAAATTGAGGTCTAAAAAATTCATTGGTAGTCTGCACGGCTCTCAGGCTGTGTTTCACTGATGCTTGTTGTAGGAGCCTCAATAGTCTGTTTGCCATGAATAAAATCTGGAGCTTCCTCACTGAAGGTCTGCCATTCGATGCAAAGATCATAAATAACAGAGAAACAGGGATGAACTATTTTCCACAATCAAAATGAACATATGCATTAATGCAAATGAAGGTTCTTTTGAACCAAAACAATAATAAAAATAATAATAATAAAATATAAACTTAATACCTATGCACAGAAAAATCTTCAATGTTAAAGTGTTGGTCTGCAATGAACTCTACACTGCAGTGTTGGTTTAACACCTGCAATTTTAAGAGAAGTGGTGTGTGGCCAAGTATGGTGACCCATACTCGGAATTTGTGCTCTGCATTGCATTTAACCCATCCAAGTGTACACACAGTAGTGAACATACATCCGGAGCAGTGGGCAGCCATTGCTGCGACGCCCAAGGAGCAGTTGGGGGTTCGGTGCCTTGCTCAAGGGTCTCACCTCAGTCGTGGTATTAAGGGTGGAGAGAGTGTTGGTTATTCACTCCCCCACCTACAATCCCTGCCGGACCTGAGACTCGAACCCACAACCTTCAGATTACAAGTCCAACTCTCTATCCATTAGGCCACGACTGCCTAGATGTAGAGTTACAGTACAGCGGAAAAAGTACTGGCCACTTATATTGCACATACTGAACACACTGTCATGAAGATCTTAACAGGTTTTATTATTTCCTCTTTACATGACAGCAAAACGATTCCTATGATGGCTATGCCACACTGACTTTGATTTGGCAGTCAAATTTTAGTAACATTGTAGAACAAAAGTACACATCTGCATTTATTCTCCAATTAATACTTATCTTCAAATGTCTGTAAAATTACACAACTTTGGTTTTGTGTTTGCTGATTCTTTCATGATGCTTTAAAGTAATTATTTGAATCGAAAAAGTGCCACATCACTGACCCATAAACTTTTACTGAAGTTATTGCATTTGCAGTGGCAGGGCCTCGACTTTGGAATACCCTGCCTCTAGAGATTAGAATGACCCTTCTCTGTCTGTTTTTAAGTCCCTGCTTAAAAGCTATTTGTTTTCCTTAGTGTATTGACTACTGTGATATGGCCATTTTTCATTTTTAAACGGGTTGTATAAAATTTTTGTCTGGTCTGTTTTCTGTGTATGTGGTATAATCTTGCTTTTCTGTAAAGCACTTTGGTCAGCCTGGTGGCTGTTGTAAATGTGCTATACAAATAAAATGAACTTGAACTTATTTATTATATATTAATAATAATATAGTGCATCTTAAAACCATTCTCTGGTCCAAGGCACTTCTGTTTTTAAAGAATAGAGCGACATCTAGTGGTTCACAGGAGCCAATGTGCAGCTCCCAAGCCATTTTTTGCTCAAATGATGTCAGTACCTTTTTTTTTTAAATAACTACTTAGTTGTAGAACTATGCCTTGATCGTTTACCCTATCCTTTCACTATATGCATATATAGAAACAATATCTCTTTTAAACATGCATTTGCAGCACATCAAATCTTTGCTGCCCAATTCAACAACTTGTATTTCTCTGTGCTGATGCATCATGCAGGTAAAAATATGGACTTTTTGAAGCGGTGGTCACCTAAATTATTCTTTTGCATTGTTGAACTATAACTCTTGTTTTCTTTATGCGATATGTTTCTCGGGAAAACGGGTGAGTCAGCTTTTCCTGTGTCTCAATTTCCACAATTTATGGTTGTATGATTCTCATTCTCAGGCTTTATGATTCCCCAAGCCATACATCATTATAAAGGGTTTTAAAAAATTATTATAATATAGAAATAAGGGAAGCTGAGCAAATTTATATTCAATTCATTTCTATGACTTTTCTAGAAATGGAAATAATTTTAAAAGTCCTTAATACTTCTATGTTTTCAGATAAATATTGTGCTAATAATAAAACATTGCTTTTTAAAGAAGTTACGTTTGTGGGTATTCGTGCTGTTACAATTCACTCAGTTGCAGCTACATAAGCGACCAGATCACCTGCGTCATCTTCAGGGGCCAACAGAGGAAAATAAAAATGATTAAGATGTGCAACTGTTGTCCACCAGATGGCGCTAGTGTCTGTTTTTTTCTTTCAGAGTTGGTTACTCAATCGTTTCAATACAAACAGGGTAGGTGTGAAAGTTGTAATCAGGCCAAAAGAAGAGTTTTTGGTTTCAAACATCAAAAAACAATGCAAAGACATTCATAAAATGAATCCCAAAAAATTATATAAAATTCATATTTATTCATGATAAAGAAAAAACAAATGCAGCTTCGAGAACAGTTTTTATTTATTTATTTTTTCACGTGACAAAAAAGGTCTACATATAAAACAGTTTCTCCGAACAAAATTAATGAAAAAATGTATATGATTAAATATAAAGGGCGCTATTGTTATTTATAGAACAATATTCCATTTTACTTATTTCAAATCTATTATCATTACATTAATAAAACCAGGGATAGCCTGCTAATTCAGTTCAGTCTGTTACAACATGAAAGAGTTATGTCTTACTGATAAGCTCATTAAAAATGTTATTTAGTTTGATCAGTTTACTCAAAATAAACAGGTAAAACTGATTGCCACGAATAAAATAAAAAATTAAATACACGAAATTTACTATAAAATGTCATTGTGGTTTCTTTTAGTGTTTTTGTTGCTAGACACTGATTTACATAGTTAGGCTATGAGTATTTCTAAACTATTTGCATTTGTTGCAGACAAATAGGCCTATGGGATTTTTCTTTTTCTTTTTACAGACGTTGAGACTAAACGTTAAGACTTAAAATGCATCAAATATTTTAAACAAACCGAATTGTAGGCCTATTTTTGTTTTTTGTTGTTTTTTTATCATTTACCCAACAGATCATCAATATTTTACTTACGTACATTCAGCTAATGCCTCAAAATAACAGACAGTTCTAGTCTAAATATATATGATGGTGCAAGAGCTGAATGCGATATGGTCGAATTACAGCGAAAGATGATTGACCGGCACTCGTTCAGTACCGCATCCGTGACCGCATTTTTCTCGGCTTGCGTAACATATCGCGTGACTTACTAGGACTTAGTAACGTGAGGGACCGGACAGTAGAGAAGGCGGTGTTGATGATGGTAGGAGGAGATTGTGCGTCGACTCGTCGTCTTCCGCGTTTCCCCGGATTTTAACCACTGTCCTGATTCCATCGTGTCCTCTCCTTGCACGTTTTTACGCTCGGCCCACCCTCCCAATTGAGTTAGTTGTAAAGAAAAAAATTAAATCAATTATTCAGCCCCCCCCCCCCCCCCTCCTCTTTCTCTCCCCCCTTTGTAAATAATTACCACCGCCTTCGTTTTCCACATGCAGCATCGGAGTCCTGGGCCCCGGCGTACCGGCTCCAGCCATGTCGGCGAGGAATACAGCGGCTGGCGGCGGTGATGGAGCGACGGGGGGAAAGCCAGGTAACTCGCCGCTTAAAACAATACAAGGGGTCCGCTTCAAGAAGAGAGAGTTGAGTGCCGGGCGGAGGAGAGGGGAGCTGATTGGTTTGCACGCTCGCGTTCTCAGCGAAACTAGGTCAGTAGTTCAGTAGAGCAAACCCGAGCGGAGGCGCGTCGGAACTGCTCTCCGTGCCACATTTAGGGCTTTAACGCTGCTTCTTACAACATTTTCTGATTTTAATGTGGCTGATAATTACGTTTTTAACATGTAGTATGTTGTGCTGTAGTTATTTTGCGAGGCCTTTGGCAGATTGGCTGCCGTCACATCAGTCATTTGTGGCTGTGCTACTTCTTTAAATGTCTTAATGTGTGTATTCGCGTGCTACTGTCAATTTTTAAATTTTCTGTGTTTTCATCTTTCATATGGCATACTTTTTTAATGATATATTTTCCTTACCTCCACCGATTTTATCCGAAAAATGCGTTAAATCGATGATTTAACGTTAGCCTATTGTGTTTGCGTATATTAACGGTGGAAATTATAAAAATTATTAAAGGATGTATAAAACTATAATACTGACTTTTGATAAATCATCTTTTTTTTTTTTTCAGTCATAAATCATCTTTTGAATTTTAATCATCAAAATCACCCAAAAAAGGTTCTGGCTCTATTGTTCTACTTCAGAAAGTTTATTCTGTGTATTTTTTATGTAAAATTTAGAGTTTTGGAGCTCACAAATACACTGTCTAATAGAGGTGCCTTTCCCTTAGTGAATTCAGTCTCATTTTTAATGAGTGAAACTGCCTCCTGTGACGTAAATGTGAATCATTAGCATTGTGAGGTCATAGTGCTGCCTGATCTAGTCTGATTTCTTGTAACGTGATGGTTGTGTAATATGTAGGTCAAACTCGGCACACTTGTAGGCCAGAGCTGTGATGCCCTCCTCTTCCTCAGGCATTGCTTTCTCTCTTCAGCCTAACTTCACAATCAGTGAACCTTTGCATAACTAGACTATAAACAATCCGAAACAAAGCTGTTTAATGTAATCAAAATGTGTAACCTAAATCTGCTGTCAGTTTGGATCCTCTCGTGACAGACTCCCCCCTCCCTTCCTCAACACTGACAAACGTGACTGGAATTTAGGGTCTCATCTGGAAAGTATGTCTCTTAGGTAACTGGCCTTTTGAGTTACAGATTCCAGTCATTTCGGTGATAGATGTTTTTTCAGGTCAATAACTATCCTGGTAAATTCTGGCAAAGCTGATAAATAAAATGCACTTGTCCTGGTAAATTGTCTGTGGGAATTATGTAGGGGGGAAAGACAGCATTGTATATTAATAACTTTGTTTATTAATTATTTAATGTGAATCTTCCCTCAATGATATTAATATATGTTTGTTTATAAATGTAGATAATAAAAATGATCAAATATCATTAAAAAGTGCGATGCAAAAACAATGCAGTACATTGGAAAAATGCACAGAATGAGCTGATTTTATTCCTACATTTACAGTTTGAAAGCCTATTGAAACATTCTTTGCATTCATTAAAAGCTTTTAAAGTCTGAATCTGTGCCATCCTCAAAATCATTCCTTATCTTTACGGGTTATATTATATTACATTATACTATATTATGACCTTAATGTTTCTAGCACCATGCTGAAGGAAAGCCATATATTATTTTGCATTATATTATTTATATTATATCATGTTAGATTTTATAATATTATGTTATTTTGTATTTTTCATTACATATTGTATCACTTTGCACTGCTGTAATTTAAAAAAAATGTTTTAAACATATTTAGCACACTTTTATATTAATATATCATATATCGGGGGTATACAGTGTAAGTACATGTATTAACCTCATTTAAATGTTAGTTTATCCATTACTTTCAAAAGTATTGAATCTTTTAAAAACATTTCTTAGATTCCTTGGCCTGAATACATCAAATGTTTTATTAGAAGTTAATTATGAAGCCTGTTAAGTTAAAGGAGAAGATTTGATCAAAAGTAGGTCAGCAGAAGTGGGATGCATTGTGACACTTTTTAACAACACTTTGATTGTCCACTACCTGTCTAAAGCTATAGCATATACTAGATATGTTGCTACACCAGATGGAAGAGTTTTTATATCTCAAAGGCATCAAATGTCCAGGACTGCACTGTGTGAAATAGAAGGCTTTGAAAGGAGTGTTATATGAATTTTAATGTGCAAGCAGACACAGAAGTACAGATAAAAGCAAAAGTATTCAGCAGAGAATTTAAGATTGCAGCCTGTCATCTTATTATGTTGTGCATGCATAAGTGTTGCATATACACTTTGTCATGGTCTTTGCAGAGGCTCCTGTGATTTGAATGGTGAGGCTATTTTGAGAATACGTTTTTATTAAACTGAATGGGTGAGTCTTGTTCAAGGTCTCGTTCTCAAGGGCCACTTTACAGACCTCTTTAAATCTAGGAAATAATAGATAAGAACGATTGTTTTGATGATATTCTTAAAATGTTCTGATTGACACATCTCAACACTGTGTGGCAGTTTTACAGCTTGTTTTGACTTCCTCTCCTGTTGAAAATACAGTTTCCTGTTGCCTCCATGTCTAGACATTAGATTTTTTTTTTTTTTTTAGATCATGCTATTTAGATGTCAAGCATTTATTCTTCCCTTGTTTTCAGAGAAACTATTAAGATATGTGTGCCTCTTGAAATGTTTGTGCACATTATTTTTTTTTATTGCATTATTGGTATTTCTTGGTCATTCGGATGTTTGTAGAGCAGTTTATTTTATTTTTTTATGTAGAAGGACCAGATGACTGGTAAGCTTTGAGATTTGCATAAAGCATCAAGCTCAAAGAATTGACCATTTACTTATCCAGTTTACAAACCCACATCAAAATGATTTCCAAATCTGATGCTTATGTGTCTTTCATTTATGGCTAGTTGGGTTATAATGAAATAGAAGTAATTCTTTACTGAAACTCACAATATAAAGTGTACATGGCAGATAAGGATTAAAAGCAATAATGATTAATACATTAAAATCCAAAAGTCTATGCCACAGTTTTTCTTATAAGAGATAAGTAAATGAAGACTATTTGTTGTGATCCATTAGAAATCTGAAAGCCAATTTGTCAAGAAGATTGATGCTTTTATATAACTACATTATACTTTTATTGTTACATGTTTATAAAAATCAAGAGACTTTAATTATTTTTCTTTAAATAGGAGTGTCATAATTTTGTAGTTTATCTATGCAGTGATTATAGCCATGAGTTAATTGCCTAATTATAAAAATAATAAAATTATTTTAAAGCAGTCTATTGATAAATTGCCAGCTGTTGAGGCAAGGCACTTTTGTAATTTGATAGAAAAATTAGGTCATGTCTAAACTGAATGCCTTTTTTAGCTTTTTGTTTGACATTTGTCATGTCTACGGATTCTCACATTTTAATCAAATTTCTTGAGCAAGTCTAAAACTGAACTGAAAAAGAGCATACCATGCAACTGATTCATCTTCACTTATTAATATGGAAAAGTCTGAAAAAATGAATAATGGCCGTGCATTGAACATTATTGTGGCATTATTGCAGTGTTTTGCTTTCGTCATACAGAAATTCCACCATCCAATGCCAAGATGCTTCCACTGGCTTGATTTGTGGTTTTAAACAACCCAGACATTAGTAATTGACGTTCACGCTTTAGTGAATAGAACGCACCAGTGTTTTAACAGTTGGAAAAATTAACATGGTTTTTCATCTGAATCATCAATCGTTTGCTGTTAAATTTCTAATAAGGCACTATGTCAGTTGCACATGTACTCGGTAACCATATCTTTTTCTTTTTTTAAGCTTGAAACCAATAGCAAAAGTGCAGACATAATGAATGTATTATATTATGCTAAATATTAGTTGTGTATATATAGATAAATCGCCCAATATTGTTGTATAATGAGTGCCAAACTTTTTTTAACAAATAATATTTAGCTGAATTTTAGTCTGTTTATTTAATCAATATTTCATTTATTTATTATGTAGTTGTTTTGGTAAGTAGACATTTTGTATTTATTTTGGAATAATCTACATTCAGCAAGTCATTATTGAAAAATAAACCCATTCAGGTCGAAACCAGACTCTCTGCTTCATGTCTAAGTCCTGGTGACCCTGTTGTTGTTTAGTGACTGAATGATTGTAAGCTAGCTCTTACTTAAGCTTTTGTCTCTCAAATGAGTAAATATTTATTTTGTAATAAGTTACAGCAGATCCTTCTTCCCTCCCATCAGTAGAGCTGACTTATTGAGGGAATTTGCAAGAGCATTCAATACATCACAGAAGTCTTCTAAGTTTACAGGACATAAAAACTTGACGTCAACATAGTTATAATTAAACCCCGTGGTTACCTGTTTGTCCATCATTTAGCTTAACAGTTAATTTAATACTCAACCATGAGACGTAAAATACTACCAAGGTGTGGTGCCAAAAGTGTGCCAAAGCTAAAAACATTGAAATGGAATCACTGACCTACTTTCACACACTTTTGTCACGTTTCTTGCACAATGTTTGACGTAAATAAATTGAGTTTGGGCATGTTTCTCGTTCAGCTCTATGGCAACAGTGCAAAGTATCATGAATAATTACATCACCTTGTGATAATTTTTCTCCGTGATGACAAGTAGTGCTTGCATTGACTGTTTTTCCAAGTTATTTAGATGGATAAACTACTAAATTCAGGCATTTTGCAATTTATGTCTGTGTATTGCTTTTAATGACATTTAAAGAGAGTAATTACATAAAATGCATTTGTTTTGAGAAGTAGGTACGGTTGAGGTGATGAGTGATTTTTGAGGTTGAATGCAGTGAAAATAATTGTACGTAGGCGTGTGTGTGTGTGTGTGTATATATATATTTATATGCTTTTAAATGATCCATCCTAGAAAATGAATAGTGAGTCAGTGAAATGGCCTTTCTCTTGTGCAGATGACGTCACACAGTCGTCATAAGCGCTAGTATCCGAATGGAGGTCAGTGATATCAGGTAATATCAGGAGCCAGTGAAAGACGGAGCTCTTTACTGTTGGGTGCGGCCTTCCTATCGGCCACATAAAACCAAATAATCCCGCCGCAGATCTTCACTCCAGCACACAGGATTAAAAATCAGGTTGTTGCCGATCTGTTAATGACTATTTAGGTCACTAGTGACTAGGCCTGCAGAGCACTGTTAAATATAGGAGCCAGGAGCACAAGCTGTATTTGGCCTGGCCTATTCCATTGTCGCCTGAACGTGATGGCACTGTGACAACACACACGCAAAGTACATGCACGTGTACACATGGCTGGTCGGAGGAGGACGCGCAGATGCAGTTCAGGGCCTGATGAGGTGGAGCGTATCTGTTGATCTTAGAGGCTTAAACAACAGGTGAAGCAGGCAGGAAAACAGACTGCCCCGTTAAAGCCTCTTCATGAATAAGTTGCTCTGCTTGCAGGGAGTTTGTGAATGGATTATGGTGGTCAATGGCAATAACAGATGGCAAATACAGCTCCATTATGTGTCTGCCAGGTGCCAAGTAGAGCTGCACAGTTTGCTCAGAAAAGTAATATTGCCGTTAGTGCAACAAATACTGTGATTGTGATATGAACAGTTCTCAAGTGTGAAGAGCTTCGTTTTATTCTTGGCATTCACTTTGTAGTTTTACCCTTTATATGGACTAGTGGTTATTTCAATAATATAATAACAAAATTCAGTTGTTCAGTTGTTATTGTTGAAATAACTGTAGTAATATTGTGTGAAGCTTTATTTTTTATTGAATTATTATTATTATTATTTATTATTTTTTGCACATTCACAATGTATTCACATTGTAGCTTTACTTTGGCATGGACTAGTTGGTATTTCAATAATGAGTAATGAGAATTTGATCAATAACATTTTTCTTCAATAACTTTTTAACATAATTTTTCTTTTTCAATGTTATAATAATAATAATAATACTATGTGAAGAGATTTATTTATTTGCATTCACATTGTAGCTTTAATTCAGCATATAATAATAATAATATAATTTGTATTTTCATTTCAATAATCACACTAGGGCTTTTTGATTTTACTTTGATAAATAGAAACCAAAACTGAAATTGAATTGACAATGTCTTCCATCAGAGTCCTTTGCTTTCATTTGCAACAATGACTTAATGCTGCAGTGATTTTAGCCAACAATCAAAAGCTAAAGCTGTTTTAACTCAACAGATGCATGATCTTAGTGTTTGACAGTGCTGTTCTGTCCTCAGTAATGGAGACTGGATATTAGGTCAATAGAAATAGATACACTGCTATAAAATGCTTCTCGTTTTAAAGCTTTGTTTGTACAGGAAGTCAAAGACCGTGTATTAAAATACATTTGCGTATTCCTTGTCTGAATGGGCATATAGATGTGCACAAAGAAAAGAGCGCTGCAGTTTTTGTAGAGGTGAAGTAGGTTGCCTGTATTGTGTTCATGGTTGCCCAGCCTCAATGTGGCAAGTAGTTCTCTGTGAATTTTTCTTTCTAAGAACCAGGTGTAAACTGGGTTTCTGGGTTTAAGATTACACTTTTAAGATGACTTTCACATGATAAAAATGTCCTGTTTATCATACACAGACAAAAAGTATCACTCTGAATTCACACAAAAATCCACCGATTGCAGATGGTCTGATTCTTTAGATGTCTGTTATGAAATCTATTCCACTGTGCCCTGGTTCCAATGTGTAGCACGTAGTTGTTTTGGCATGTTTCTTTTTGTAAGTGTACTATAATAAATCCCTCCCACCATTGGCAGGAGACGCATTAGAGGAAGAACCCCAGGGCCTCTCTGTCTCTCTGTCTGGTTTGATGACCCCCACCTCAGCCACCGGCATGGCCTCAGGCATGGAGTTGCCCAGAAAACGGAAAGGCAGCATGGGCAACCCGTGAGTATATTTACATTCGTCACTAGTAGAAGCCGGCAGTTTGACTAAATATGACAGTTACTGTATTTTTGCAGTGATTAGAAATTAAAGATGGGAAAGGTTTATTTGAATGGTTTGAAGAATACTGGTGTAATGGCTGCTGAAAATTCATTAATATTTAATGAATATTTCACAATTACTGTTTTTACTGTAATAAATGCAGCTTTTGAATAGTAGTGTAATTGTTTTGTTTTTTAAATGGTCAAATCTCCTTTATTTTCTTATTTGTAGCTTGATGGACACAAACCACCAAAACATGAAAAAAATAGTAGTTCTGTACAATTAGTTCTGCCTTTTTTTAATGCTGTCTGGATATGTCACATTGACTGCATAGGTTTAATTCGTATTGATGAGATGAGTCACATAGTTGTTATACAGCCATATATCTTTGCCGCTTTGATTTTTGCATTACTCCATGCTTCTTTGTGATTAAAGTAAAGTCCATCCCACATAAATGTCTATATATGCTACATATCCTCATACCGCCCAGCCCTAGTGTCTTGAAAAAGTATGTGCGTGGTGTGAGACATTAATAATCGATATTTGAATTTTATAGCTGATTTGCTATATCTGATGACTAATATCCTCTTGTTTGGCCTGTTAGCCCCTGTCCTGCTTTTCTGAATGAGTCGAGATGCATAGTGAAAGGAAGTGCGTGGTCTGTGTTTAACGTCCTCTTAGACTCACGGCAGCATTTCATGAGTCACTTTAATCAGCTCACCACTTTGTTTCCAGGGAAACAAAATCTGCATCAAATTTAGAGGAGGATATGGAGGACGATCAGGGAAGGTACTAAGCCCATTACGATACTCAATATGGATCACCTTGATCTACGATTTTAATCGTTACTTTTAACACTTCTATGTGTTTTATTATTATGTTTTCTTAGATCGGAAGGAGACGAACAGCACTTAAAAATTAAGTGTGTCAGGTACTTATCACTAAAATTGTATTTATTTATTTATTTCATTTACTTATCCACCTTTTTAAAGTTATTATTATTATTTAATTTTATTATTTATTAAATTTAAAGTTTCCACTGTCATTAAAATTCAAACACTAAGAAAAAAATTAAGTGACGTTATATTTCAGTGGAGTTCAGTGGTACCTACAACATAAATTTCATCTTGTAGAGAACCTCATAGTCAGATCGAGAAACGACGGCGGGATAAGATGAATAACTTGATTGACGAGTTGGCAGCGATGATCCCCACCTGTAATCCCATGTCCCGCAAGCTTGACAAACTCACTGTGTTACGAATGGCTGTCCAGCACCTCAAATCACTCAAAGGTACCTAGATTTGCTTTTTGTGTAGCCTAGCATACACAAAGACTAATATTGAGCTTGAAAAATGTATTTTCCTTCATGAATGCCTAATTAAAGCAAAGCAAACAGTGATGAATGTTCTTGAGTATACAGTATGTGGGGTAATGGAGTGCCCGTTTTTCAGGAACAACCAGCTCGTTTGCAGAAGCCAATTACAAACCTGCATTCCTCCCAGACGATGAGCTCAAACACCTTGTCCTAAGGGTAAATCCTACAATTTGTAGAACAATGTCTTAAAGCTATTTGTAACAGCAGAAGAACTATCACTGCAAATAATTGATTATGTGGGTGGAAAAGGCTCCAAAAATAGCTTTTGTTTAAACAGGGCATTTTGACTGTTTGTGATTGTGAAATTACAACATCAACCCTAAATGATCTCTTTCTATCTCTTGTCCAGGCTGCGGATGGATTTCTCTTCGTGGTTGGCTGTGACCGTGGGAAGATAGTCTTTGTCTCAGAATCGGTTTCAAAAATCCTGAATTACAGCCGGGTAGGACAGTTCAACTATATATATAAAAAAAACACATAATCTCTTTATAATAAGTGCTATAATTATGGACAGATGTACACTACCAGACAAAATATTAGTCACGTATACTCATTCTTTTTCTTTCTTTTTGGCCATTGTCCACATCATAGAATCATAGTAAAGTCATCATGACTTCAAAAGCAAGTGTGCTACTTATATAGTGACTCTCTCTCTCTCTTTTTATATATATATATATATATATATATATATATATAGATAGATAGATAGATATAGATATATAGATTTCACTCATTTAAGAATAAGGATATTTGCAGTTAATAGTAAGTTTTTTGAGATCATAAGAAACATAATCAGTCTAGTATGTCTAAACATTTTAGACATGTTCATGTATTTTAAGGGCTGTTTTTAAAAGGCATTTGTTTACCTAGTGATAAACAATTAGGTTTATGATCTGACCTGTTGGCAAAATGTATGTGTAATCATGGCTCATTTGAATGTTTTGCTCCCCAGACGGAGTTAATTGGACAGAGCCTGTTTGATTATGTTCATCCTAAGGACATTGGTAAAGTGAAGGAACAGCTGTCTGCCTCTGAACTCTATCCGCGGGAGCGCCTCATAGACGCCAAAAGTAAACATACTTTGGCCGTAATAAACGGTTGTGTTTAGTTTGTGTGTGTGTTTCCTGAATGCTTTTCTGAAATGCTTATACAGTTTTATGTCTGTTGCATGCACATTGTACTCAGTCTGCTTAATAAATATATACAGTATACTATACACCATCATTCAAATGTTTGGGGTTAGTAAGAATTCTCTTATAACCAACATGGATGCATTTATTTGATCAAAAATACAGTAAAAACAGTAATATTCCTATAATATTATTACAATTTAAAATGAGTGATTTCTATTGTAATATTTTAAAATGTAATTTATTGTTGTGGTGGCAAAGCCGAATTTTGATCAGAAATAATTCTAATATGCTGATTTGGTGTTCAAAAAACATTTATTATTAACAATGCTGACAACAGTGTTTCTGCTTAATATTTCTGTGAACACCATTTCTGATTAATAGAATGTTCAAAAGAACAGCAATTAAATCTTTCATAACATTATAAATATCTTAACTGTCACATTTGATCAATACAAGTGTAGAATATCAGAGACCGAATCAGACAAATTTAAGATGCATCAGAACATTGAAACCTGAGGAGCTGGAATTCAGAGAGGCCCCAAGGAAACAGGACGCAGTAAATCAGATTCCTAGCTCCAACTAGTCTGAAGCAAGCAAACTAACCAGCAAGCCTCTTTCACAGAACAGCTTACAACCTTGAGACAAAAGAGCACTTATTGATAATTCCAATTCAGGAAGGAGACTGTCAAATTTGTTGCAAGTAATCAGACTGATGGTCGCATGTAAACCTGTGATGGAAAATCACGAGCTACAGACTCTCTTGGGCAGGTCTTCCCCCAAACAAGACAAAGACTTGAATTCCTTAGGAGACCTTTTAACCTCTCTCTGGTCGTCACAGAACATGCCTCTTATTATCCATAGAACTACACACTAGAGACAATCTGTTCATATGTACTAAAAATCATCTTAAAAGGACCTATGAGTTATTTCTCTGCATAGAAATAACCTATATTATGTTTGTAACCCACACATTAGATTATCATGTTTTAATCAAATATTATGTATGTTTTTTTAATCACTATTGAATAGCTGAAGGATTCAGATGCGTGTTTGGTATGTATGTGTGAAAATCATGCTTTAAATGTTTCTTCCAATCAATTCTTTGTCAAATGCATCATAGTCTTGTTATAGAAATCATGTCCAAAAGTATACTTTGCTAGAGCCTGTAAAATTTGGACCATGTGACTGATAACATGCTGATTTATGATGGAAGGAACACCCCTAGCTAAGATAATAGCCTATCTAATTGGTCAAGACACCAGAGGAGATGTGTCCAGAAGCCAAGTTTAAAAACTCAGGACACCATCAAACTCTCTCTTCTTCTTAAAAATGCTCTCTTACAACCTCTTGGTCCTCTCCTTTCTCCTCTTCTCTTTTGCCACCACGTTTTGACGCTGCTCTTTCAGCGTGCTCTGGCCCACGTGCCAGCTGCTACCACAATGAGAAGAAGACCAACCTAGTCTCGTTACATCCTTTTATTCTTATTCTTTTACTTTAGTTTCTTTTCTTTCCGTGGAGTTTCGTGTTCTAATGTAAGTTTGCTGCAAAGTTCAGCTCCGACTGCACTCGCTTCAAACTTCAACCAGACCAACTCCGCATCCTCAGCTAACGCCCAAGACTTCACTTCAAAGACTACTGAGCTCTCAACCAATCAGACACCCCGGTCTGCAACAACGACACAAAGCAAACCCCTTAACACAGGCAAAGCAAGCAAGTAACACCTACAGGTTCTAACTGAATCGGTGTATTTAATATAAATTTTAGCCTCACTGAGAAACTCAAAGCGAGGTTTAAATACGTGATTGATGGTTGTTAAGGTCTATGCAATTGAACATATTGCTGTAAACTTGGGATTTCACATTTCCATTCTCTTAAACTCCTCCTTTCCTCACTTTCTCTCTTTCTGCAACGTGTGAATGTGTGAATGCTTGCGTTCATGTGTTAGATTAGTTTGTCTTAGGTTTATATAAATAAAATCTTATTTATAAAAGAGAAGTATCTTGTGTTTTGTGCTCACAAGTTAATGTCTTAAACTGCCGATCTTGTTACTGTTATATAGTAGTGTTTTCACTATATTTTGGATTTTAATATCCAGTGCAGAGTTTATTATACGACTCGTTCAGTGATCAGCTGTAAAACAGTGAGTCTGTTCAAATTCCCTATAAAATCATAAATGATTCCCTTTGAGCTAAATTAAACTCTTTGCTTTAAATTACATATTACGTTTTTTTTTAATTACGTTACACAAGTGTTCATTTCTTTAAAATAGAATCTTTACCAACCCCAGACTTTTTTTCATTATTCATTCTTAGTTGATTATTTACTCTCCCACTTGTTTCAAACCTGTTTCCTGGCATAAAGCACAATAGAAGTAGTCCATATGACTCATGTGCTGTATTTGAAGTTTTCCGAAACCGTAGGATTGTTTTTTGTAAAAAACAAAATTAGAACAACATGAGGGTGAGTAAATAAAAAAATATGCGTTTTTGGGAAAATCATTCTTTCAACCAATCTGACTAGTGTTTATGTGCAGCGGGATTGCAGGTGCAGGCCGAGCTCCCTGTCGGAGCGGCTCGGCTTTTCTCTGGAGCCCGGCGCTCATTCTTCTGCCGAATGAAGTACAACAAAATTACCGTCAAAGAAGAGAAGGACTTCCAGGCTGGGGCTTCAAAAAAGAAAGGTCTGTAGCATTTCAGTCAGGATGCATCGGGAGCTCATCCTGTTTGTACAATGAAGTTGTTAAAGATGGTTTTCCCATTTTAATGATGATAAGTGAATCAGAAGAGCCTTGTGTTCATGCAATCAATTCCACTGTCTGTTATGATATGAAAAAAAAGAAGAGGAAAATAGAAGTTAAATAAAGGTTCTATATTCTTGGCTTCAGACTGGCAGCGTCTCTCTTCTTGCTGGGAACCAAAGGTCCAAGATGTCATTTGTGACGTGTTGATGACGTGGTCTGCATATTTACTCCATTACGCATCTCTTTTTTTTTTCTTCTCGCCACATGCAGTGGTGTAAGCACAGCTTGTGGGATTTCATTCCAACAGCTATATTCCTACAAAGTTGTTGGATAGTGACTTCACTTTGGAAAGTGTTTTGCTGTGCTGTCTGGAGCATTGACGTTTCTTTTCTTGGTGAGCATGGCCTTTTCCAAACTGCCCAGAGCAGTTAGTTGTTCAGGCAACCCTGTAAAGCCATGCATTGGTTTTTATGCATTTATTTCCATGTGTCGAACATGCATTATAAGCTAGTTTTTCAAAATTACAGTATGTTCAACACGTTGAGCAAAAGCTTATATTTAAGCTTTCATATATATCACGTTTGTCACAACACTGAAAAAATCAATTGTCAGATGTTTGTCACGGCACGTTTTTAGATTAAATCAAGCAAATCCAAAAGCGAATGAAACGTGCACCTTTGTGTTCCTCTTTAACAACATATGGTGGAACATTTGGCTCACAGCTCACCTGTAAATTGACTCTTTTTTTTTGATTGACTGCCCCAACAGAGTCACAGCGGTACTGCACTGTGCACTGCACGGGCTACATGCGTACCTGGCCCACACGCCAGCTGGGCACGGAGGGGGAGGCCGAGGCGGATAAAGAGAGCTCCCATTTCAGCTGCCTGGTAGCAGTGGGCCGCGTGCACCCCCACACCCTCCCGCAGGCCAACGGAGAGATCAAGGTCAAGCCTACTGAATTTGTCACCCGCTACGCCATGGATGGCAAATTCACCTTTGTGGATCAACGGTAAGTTGACTCTTGTGTTGTGAATAAATAAATGTGAATTTTTGTGACTGGCAATTGTTTGTGTGCATAATCATATTCATTTGAGCAAACTAGCTCCACAGTATGTAATTACCCACATAACTTTCCTTTCCATAGTAAGTTGACTGTACATGGGCACTTCATTCTCACTAGAGGGCGGCAAGCATTGCAAGCAAATCTTGGATTTAGTTTGCCACTTGGTATGAGACGACAACTTTTAGGCATTTGTTATTCAGATAACAGTTAACGGTTTGCCAGTATTAACTGGGAGTAATTAACTTAAAATTATTTC
This sequence comes from Barbus barbus, assembly GCF_936440315.1. Classification (NCBI taxonomy): domain Eukaryota; kingdom Metazoa; phylum Chordata; class Actinopteri; order Cypriniformes; family Cyprinidae; genus Barbus; species Barbus barbus. Next base: position 22,311,713 of record NC_136750.1, read on the forward strand.
TTTATTAGTCTATACAAATTATATAAAAATAACTGTATCAAATATAAATTAATAAACAGAGGTGCACATAAGTCTGGTTCTCATGAGAGTACCTCAGGGGTGTCATACTCAGTACCTGGAGGGCCACAGCCCTGCACAGTTTAGATGCAACCCTAATTAAACACACCTGATCCAACTAATCAAGTCATTAAGGCTTATTTGAAAACTACATGGTATGTGAGTTGGAGCAAGGTTGGAACTAAACTCTGCAGGGCTGCGGCCCTCCAGGAACTGACTTTGACACCCCTGGAGTAGCTGGAGATTTGGTTTGGTGCTCACACTGTGTGTGAGTGTGACCCATTAAATATAGCTATAAAAAAAAGAATAAAAAAGAATAATATTGCACTTTATTTAGTTTTTTTAAATAAAATAAACAAAATAATAAAGTGTGATAATATCTTAAACATAAAAAGTTTATTTCATATTTATAAAATTTAATATTTATAGTACACTTAAAAATACAATGCTACTGTAATTAATTTGTTTTACTTGTCAATTTTTAAATATGAATTATCATCATTTTCAAACCTAAAATCAGCAAGCTTTTATTTTGTCGGTACGCAATTCAGCAATCTGAATGAACATTTACCTGCACATTTTTTATTTTGGTCGTGCATGCGCACCTGTGCACCATTTATGTGCACCACTGTAATGAAACTAATTATTATATACAATATTTCAGAAAAAAATTATAAAATATAATTATATTTAATTATCAAATTTTCTTTCCAGAACTTGCATTAGTTTACCAATTGTTAAAGGGAGAGAGTTGCATTTGGTTATTTGTTATTGAGATATTTCATTTTGGGGAGTAACCAACAGTATTTTTAAGTAAACTATATAAAATTAGTTACATAAAATTCTAATGACAAAAAATACTAATTATTTTCTATAATAATAATTATGCTATAATAATTCTTGTGTAATTTATGATGTACCAAATATAATGACTACTTTTATTTTTTTAAACACTCTTGACGTCTGCTGTTGGTCAGGCATGCAGATTTGCCTCAAACTCTCAGCATTGGTTTAACCAATGTTGGCATGTCAGGATAGCCTAGATCATTGGTCTCAAACTCAATTCCTGGAGGTCCACAGCTCTGCACAGTTTAGCTCCAACAACACACCGGATCCAGCTAATCAAACTCTTCAGGATTGCTAGACACTTCCAAGCAGGTGTGATTTGGAGCTGGTTGGAGCTAAACTCTGCAGAGCTGAGTTTGAGACCAATGGCCTAGATGCTCAAATAAAAGAGTAATATTTTGGTAGTGTAAACACTGTGGCACTTTCACTGGAAGTTGTCTTTAAAAAGTTACTTACTTCTCCTTTTAAGTTTCATAGTTAGAAATGTGATTTTCAAAACTGCATTTTATTTATATTGCACACACAGAGCCACCACCATTCTGGGTTATTTACCCCAGGAGCTGCTAGGCACATCCTGCTATGAATACTTCCATCTGGACGACCTGCCTCATTTGGCAGATAGACACCGAAAAGGTACAGTGCATCCAGATTCTTACCATTAGGAACACTGGAGCTCTAAACAGGTTTTCCTGAAAGCATTTTCCAAGAAACTGGGCAGATTGCCTAAGACATTTGTACAAAGAAGGACACGAGAAGCCAAATCCTCATCATCCATCATTAATCATTAGTCTTCTAAAGAACATTAGAACAGCTTTCAATGGCAGATACAATAGGCCAGTGCCTCAGAGAGTTATATTGGATTTCATGCAAATACAAATAAATGTGATATTTAATTCATTTTCTTTGTTTACTCATTCCAATCCTATATAAGTTTCTTTCTTCCATCTAATGAAAGTAAATGTGGGTCTGTCAAGCTCTTAAAATATAGCATACAAATCATAATGACTGCTTCTGTTGTACTTTTGGTCATTTTGGAACTTGACAGCCTGGATCCCCATTTACTTTCATTATATGCAAATAAGTCATCAGTACATTCAGCCACAATTTTGTATTCTGTTAAATATAAAATGTAATATGGGATTGGAATGACTGGTTTTATGACTAAATGTCCATTTTATTTTTGGGTGCACTGTTCCTCTAATATGACATTTTGGTCGCCTGTTTTCACAGTGCTGAGGAGTAAAGAGAAGATTGAGACAAACTGCTATAAGTTTAAAACGAAATATGGCTCTTTCGTCACCTTACAAAGTCAGTGGTTTAGTTTTATAAATCCCTGGACCAAAGAAGTAGAATACATAGTGTCAACCAACACAGTTATATCGTAAGTACCAGCATCTCATCTTGTTTTTCTAACAGGCCATTTTTCCTATAACTGCATATCAACCTGTCGCATCCAAATTCTAAGATCGTTGAGATAACAGATTATTTCTTGACTCTTTTTCCGCCTGACTCGGCGGTAAAAGTAATCCAGGTGGATCAGGGGATAAATCTGAGCAGCCTAGCAGTTCCAAGGCCTCGGAGAGTGAGTACTGAGATCTGTGAATATTGTAAATCTGTTTTGTTTCTAGGCATGTAGCTATAATTTGCATATTGCATTGTGAAACCATATATAGAGGAAAAGGAAACTATATAAATGCAAGTCCAGCTTTACAGTTAATAAGATGGTCATCTTAATATTTGCATGATTTGTCATTTTTGAATTATCATTGTCAGATTTTACTATTGATTTGAAACATATTATGCAAGCACAATAATGACAACCGTTTTTGAGATTTACAATAGGATTAGATAGGAACTGTATGCCTTTTTTGCATACCTACATGTTACCAAGTTGGCCGGAGAGGTCACTTGCTAAGATATCAAACAGAAAGACATAATTTTTCCCCCTCTCTTTAGCAAGCCTTCTGTTATTATTAATTCTAAATATATTAAACTATTTTAAGGTCCTACAGTAGTTTTGTTTTTGTTTTGTAGATGATGCCAAGAAGTCCCAACAAGTTCCAATCATCCCAGGGATCTCCAGTGCATCAGGCATGATTTACGCGGGGTGCATAGGGACCCAAATTGCTAATGAGATAATGGACTATAATAGGTAAACCAATTATGTAGCTTCCTTTCTATTATTAAATTTGGTATAATTTACAATGAAGTATTATAAGCTATGAAAATTAAGGTAATTTGGGATTGTTTGGTAAACTTGTTGTCCAACAAACGACTAGTTAGTGATGTTGAGTAGTTTATTTTTTTTCTTCTAAATATAATAAGTACATAATATATTCTTTTGTTAGCAGCAGTGTAGAAGATTCTTGGAAACTTTGTCAATTAGTTGATTTCTGAAAATATGCAGTTGTGCACATCCCTAAAGAAAAGATCTCTGAATTCTGATGTCTTTCTGTTTTCTTAAGGTTGAACTCCTCCCCATCCAGCGGCAATACAAGTCCATTCAATTTACTGCAGGACAAGTCTCCACTGGCCCTTGCGCAGGCCAGCAGCAATGTGAGTCTGTCAAACAAACGTGTCGGTGTGTTTAGAAATTAATTGACAAGTTTTGTGGTTTCTTGTGTTCTAACGCATTAGTACCTCACATGATTTAAGGTGCCAAATGGGGAAGCGACAGATGTGGAGATGCCTGGCAAATCAAGCTCAGAGGAGGAAGCGAGGGGTGGGGCCTTAACGACGGGAGAAAGTCTGATGGGTAGAGGTTATATTATTATATTAAATTGGCCATGTGGTACTATAGATACTATAGCTTGTCAAGAATGTGTCTGGGTTTTTCCTGGAGAAAAGTTTTGTGTAATGAAAACGCCTGCTTTTGGAACATTTAAGACTTTTTGCATTGTGACATGATTTTATTTTTCATAATACATTATTATTATTATTATTATTATTATTAATTAGTATTAAATAGTATACTTAAAATTTAATTAGTAAATGATGATAAATATCATGATGATATATTTTATTGATTCAAAATAAAATCTAATCTGTAATTTCTTATATTAAATCTAAATATTTTAAACTAAACTAAAGATTTTTTGCTTTAACCAAATGAAATTCTTTTTAAAAATGACACTCACTTTTCTTTTCTTTTCTTTGTCTGTGTTCCTGTCCTCCAGAGGGGAGCTCTCAGTTGGATCTGGAGGGGGTTCCTGGGTTAGGCGCTCTGAGCACTGACGAGGCAGCCATGGCGGTCATTATGAGCTTACTGGAGACTGATGCCAACCTGGGTGAGGCCGTGGACTTTGACGAGATGCACTGGTCTCTGTGAACACAGCTCCAGTTTTTTTTTTTTTTTAAAGATCCATCTTATCTGGAGCTTTTTAAAATGAACCATCCATTAATTTTCATGGGGCAGCAAGCCTTGGACAATTCTTTGGCTTTCACGTTTTTAATTTATTAGTGTTTTTTTTAATGTGTACGGACAAGCTGCATGGCAGGTTATCTGATGGCTGCCCTTGGTGAAGGAGAATCAAAGGGGATGGGGGTCTCTCTGAGTACCTCAAGCTGAGTACCTTAAGCAACAGGACCAGGTTTGATGTGGTCTGGTGTGCATTTCTTCACCTCAGCTCTGAGGTCACTTCTGCCCCTTGGCATGGATCAGAACGGAGAAATGTTCTTGGCCTGTTTTGCCATGTTGAGAATCACATGCCTCAGCCAAGCCATAAGGCAAGAACCCAAATGGTCCACTGTGATCCAGTGGCGTAAGGATTTCAAAACTGTTTCCTTAGTCAATCAACACTTGAACTGATGCTTTTGAGGCAAAGCTGGAATACATTTTCCTATAAAAACATCATGGGATTCCTTTGGCAAGGGAAGCCTGGTAGTTATTTTACCCTTTTAGAGCAGAAATCATCTTGAATTCAGTGTTTTTTGATGAACAACGGGGAGGGGTATTGGTAAGTGCATGTGGTCATTTGTCAAACAGAACTACTTGAAAAGACTGTGGAAAAATCAGAAAATTGAGGATCACCGTTAGGCCTGACATTTGTTTTTTCCTCTCTAGTCTACAAACTTGTGTGTGAATGTGTACTTTTCCCGCAGACCTTCGCCTGTCCTGCCAGGGCTATACTTTTCTTAAAACAGGGCCGTCACTAAAATTTACAGGGACTGGGACAACATTTTAAGAGGACCTGCGACAATGTTCTTGGTTGTTGCCCCCTTAGTTAGATGTACTAGTTCTGTTGTTCTGAAAGATGGTCTTGATTGAGATGGGCAGCAGGTAAAATGGTGATTGGAAATCAATAAGGGCAGGGTCTCTCAGGGAGCAATTTATGGAAACCCCTTCTCAAAATCCTTTAGCGGATCAGCAAAGTACCACTTTTTAGACACTTGTATGAAGGTGGTGTTTAAGACTTCTACAGGGCTTCATTCTTTCATTAGTTCTGATTGTTTAGTTATGTGCTAAGAGGTATAACATGCTCAACGTGATCAACATTTAGAAGGTGATTGTTTAAATTGTATTTTGGAATTATATCCCATAATTTTAGTTATGGGAATAACCTAATCTCTAAACTTCAAAATACTAACAAAATCACTTTTTATGGAGAAAAATAACAAGAGAGTAGTAAGATGTTTGTTTTTTTTCAAATTCTTCCTGCTTCAAGAAGATATTTAATACAAATCGAGCCATGAAATCATGATGGTAACCCACTTTTAAAGGTATAATGCACCCTAAAATGGACAAAATATTTATCGTTTACTCACCCTCATGTCTTTACAAACCTGTTTGACTTTCTTTCATGGAACACAAATGGAGATGTTTAGAAGAATGTTCACTCTGCTCTTTTCCATGTAATGAAAGTTAATGGTGACCATAGGCTTTCAAGCTGCAATAAGGACTATTAAAAAGTACCATTGAAGTAATTCATAAGATTTATGCACTATATTCCAAGTCCAATTTATCCCATCATAGATCTCCAATTTAACTGATGCAATTTTCTCAGTTTCAAAATTGCATTTTATCTTAAGGCTAGAATACACTACAAGACATTTGCCCTGATTTACAGTCTGGAGGAGTCGATGCTAGTTGCCAAAAGTCAGAGCCAGCATGCAGCTTTTACAGATTCACAGAAAATCACGTTGTATGCTGGGCACAGATTCGGATTTTCTAGCTTCAGAATATGATTCCATTCAGTCAGAAGATATCAGACATGTTTGATATTTTGAGTTGATTTTTGAACACGCATTGTTTTCATTTCTCCTAGCAACAAGGCAAATTTCTTAGTGCGTTTGTTGTGTTTGAAACGACTTTGAAGTCTAGTAGTGTGTTATCTACAGTTGTTAAGTCTGTGAGTTTGCGAGTGTATGATCCCTGGTGGTTTGAAATCTGATTTTAAAAGTCAGTGCATTCTAGTCATAAGGAAAAAAGAAAATCATACAGGTTTTGAAAGTAATGCTGGAATTTCCATTTTTGGCTGAACTATTACTTTAACTGAAGACAAGAGACCTAAGAGCATGTTTTACCACGTTTAAGTAAAGTATTAAATGAATCTTTAAATGGATAAATCAAAGACAGTGCTACAATCTTAGACACATGACACCTCTTTTTGGGCAGATAATCTTTGTAGGCTGTTAAAATGATGTTATCAAATGCCATTTCTTGTAATAATTCCCTATTTTGTATATTATATTTGAGGGCTTATTGCATGTGCACATCCTTGGGACACCGATTCTCTCTTCTTTTTCTTTCTAAATTTCTCAAATTTTAAAAAAAGTCATCTGATTCCCCTGGGTAATCGTTCACCTCAATGAATTCACAGTTCAGCATGGCTTTATATCTGATTTTGCACATTTTCTTCTGAAATTTAGCTTCCCTTCGTACTGGTGACCTTTCAGTGTATTGAACTGCTTTAATGTGATGGTGTACATGTGCCACAGGAGTGTCATGGCCTTGCGTCATAGAAACGGCTGATTCTGACCAATTATACCAAAGCAATTTGACCGCAAACATATTTCATGTACCCTTAACGCTCAGCTGCCCTGTGCTGTCAGATGATCTGTAATTCTGTGACTATAGTGTGAGCTGCTTTTAAAAAAATGTCTTCATATCATTGTCTATACTCTGTCACATGCTGCCAAGAGCTTACTTGAAGGGAGGACGCCACCTACCCAATCCAGCTGAAATTAAATACTGCTAGATGATGTGCACATCTTTAGTGTGAAAATAAGTCTTGCCACGATCCATTGTTCATCCAACGCTTGGCTTTGCAAATGTTATGCATTGCCCAGAAATATAAATGGGGCACTTCCTTAAACCTGACTGAAATTTCATGGGATCAACTGTAAGTGTTTGTCACACAGGCAGTTAGATGTGTGAGCCAATCACGATTCCGGTAAGATGACCAGTTAGGGATTTTGATTGGGCAGTTATAGCCTTAAGCACAGGAACAGCTGCTTCGTTTGCCCCGATGTACAAGCATTGCTCTGTGCCATAACTGCAGGCTTGTCCTAAAAGTCAAAATTGTTATTTATATTATGTTTCCCACTCCCCCACATAGCTTCATTGTTTTCTAAAGTAATGGTTTACCCAAAAATGAAAATTTACAAAAAATGTACTCAGGCCATTAAAGATGTAGATGAGGTTGTTTCTTCTTTGGAACAGATTAAGAGAAATTTAGCATTATATCACTTGCTCACCAATGGATCCTCTGCAGTGAATGGGTGCCATCAAAATGAGAGGCCAAACAACTGATAAGGCGTTTTAACTTTAAATTGTTGCTTCTGACCATAATCAGGGGTGCAAACTGGGGGGGGGGGGGGGGGGGGGGGCTAGCTAACGATAAGCAATTTATTTTTGAAGTAATTGGACTATGTTGGTGGTTAGATTAGCATGTTTGTAGCTAGCTAAATTAAGTTCGCTGTAGAGCAGGACGGAATGCGTTTGTATTTGCTGTAAATTATGGTGTTCCAGTTTAAATGGTGATTACGCGCGAGACTGCTGTTTTGTTTTTGTTTGGTTTTGCGTGAGGCTGCAGTTGCGATCGATATGAAGATTGTAAGTTACATTATCGTTACATTAGAAGTCGATTTGAGAACTGTTCGACCTACAAGTAAAGCATACCATTTAATGTACAGTAATATTATGGCTCATTTCCACCGAGCGGTACGGTACAGTACGCAATTATGTCCATTTCCATTGTCAGAAGTTGTGAATGGTACCAAAATAGCGAACCATACCTTACCACTTTTTTGGTACCTCTTTCGTTGGGGTACCTAGGACAGCAAATTTTGTGTACCAAAAGGGTGGAGCTAAACTCACTGCAGAACGTTGATTGGTTGATTAGCTCTGCTGTGTTCGGCTTATTACATCAGAGTGCGCAAACACAAGAAAAATAAGTGTATTTTATAATTTTATATTTTCACACAGACAAGCCGTTTCTCAATATGCGTTATTGTGGACTTGGAAATGTCATTGCCCAAAAACCCGCATAATTTTCAAAATATTACTGTTATTGTGTCATGAAATGTAGTTTTAAGTGTTTTCTAGGCGAGAATGTAGTCGTTTAAAAATCAAATTTTGCAGTTTATTTATAAAGACACAGCCTATTTGAAAATTTGCTATGCCGATTTCGGAGCTCCAGGCGATCACCGGGTGCTCAGTGCTCATGTATCCACCTCGAGCAGCCTTACGCTCGGCTAGTCCTTCCCACATTTGCCGCTGGCGCTTATGTCTCTGTAGTGATTAAACACGAGATACAATTCGTGTTGGGTATATTTAACAGGCATTCGTGGTCTCATGAATCTATTATTTGTTCCTGGTCATATCGTTTTGACTGAACACAAAGTTTAACTTTATATTTATTTTGAACTTTACTGTAGTACAGCGCTGATTTAGCATACGTTTGACTGAATTGTTTGCTTTTGTCTTCATTTCCTCTTATATAAGCCTCTTATACTTTGTACTTTTATAATGGCAATTATTGTTCATTAAAACTGACATAAAAGTGGTGGAGTTGTGCTTATTGTCGCGCTTTATTGTCGATTGCTTTCCGGCCTACACCACGCCTATAAAGTAAAGGCAGTGGAAACGCAAGCTGGATCAGGGTGCTCGGACCTGTACTGTACTGACCCATAACGCTCGGTGGAAACGAGCCATTATAATGGTATAGTATCACTCAGCTCAAGTGGAGGCAGCGCTAAGTGTCAGCCTGTTTCAAGATGGAGAAACACCTCGCGTTTAGCCCGTCAGCTGCTTCAAAAATTTGAGTGCTGAAATAAACAGTGCTTTATTTCCCCTGACTAAGTTCATGTAACATCTTAACAACAATCCTTGTTGATTGTAGACCGTAGTTGTCGCTGAAATGTTTTTTAATCATATAAAGGTGTTTATCCTTGAATGGTGCACTGCAAAAAATGCTTTCCTACTAGAGATTTTGTCTTGTTTCTAGTCCAAATATCTAACAATTCTTCAATCAAGAAGCATTTTCTAGACAAGTAAAAATTATTGTCTTGTTTTCAGAAACAAAAGTCAAAATTAAGTGAGTTTTTCCTTAAAACAAGCAAAATAATCTTATTTCAAACCGAAAACAATATTATTTTGATTTTTTTTTTTTTTCTGAAAAAAAAAATTGATTTAAGAATTATTAGATATTTGGACTGGAAACAAGACAAAAAAATGTAAGAAAAACATTTTTTGCAGTGTGTAATATTTTCTTCCTGTAAAGCAGTTTGACTTGCCATTGTGTGTGACGTGCTATGTGAATTAACTTGCCTTTACCTATATTGGCATTTAACTATTTCAGGTAGCCAAACTTTGCCACTCACCTTCTTCAATTTTTTTGTTGCTAAATAGAACATTTTGCACTTTCACCTGTTAAATTGTTTCAATTGTTTGTAGTTCCATTTACCAGATAAAAATATTGTGTGATGAAGGTATATTTTGGTATTTTGTTTTGTATTTTGTGGATGGGTGTCACAGGGCCAGAGAGGGAGTCCTGTGGTATGTAGTGTGTGTGTGTGTGTGTGTGTGTGTGTGTGTGTGTGTGTGTGTTGCGGCAGGGGGTTAGTTTAGTTTGTCACCTTTTTCACCCCTGACGAGTTTGCACCCCTGATAATCCATTATAATACTTCCTCTAGTGAGAAAATTAAACCTATTTGTTTTGGGCTGTTCTCGCATGTAAGCATATTTCTCTCCTGATTCAGATGAGATGACTTTTTCACTGGAGAGAACAGCATTATGAATAGAGGTCTTACATTATTACAAATGCACAGTTTTTCACTTCACAAAAGACATGAATTGATAAACTGGAGTTGTGTAGCTTACTTGTGGAGTGTGATGGTTTTTATCAGCTGTTTGGACTCTCATTCTGACGGCACCCATTCACTGCAGAGGATCGTAATGCTAAATTTCTCCAAATCTGTTCAGATGAAGAAACTAGCCTGAGGGTGAGTACATTTTCAGCAGATCAAAATTTTTGGGTGAACTGTTACTTTAATGTGACTGTTATGTTTGGAGTGTCGTTCTGCAGTTGCACTTGTAGAAATAAAGTACTGTATGTAGGTTAGAACCACAGACCTTTTCTTCTGTCGTTTTATGTCCTAATTTAATCTCTCTCACTATGTGTAGGCTAAGAATTTCTTGATTTTTTTTTTATTTTTTATTTTTTATTTTTTTATTGATCCAGTAATATTCATTCATGCATGCCTTTTTGTGTACCCTTTGCTTTTCTTTACTATTTTTTTGTTGTTCTGTTGTTCTATCTAAGGGTATTGGATAAAGGTTTTTGCCTTATAAGACAGACAAAGACTTGTTCGTTGTTCTGTTTCCCTTTGTTGTCTGTCTTGAATGTGTGATGAAAGTGGTTTGGATATTCTGAAGACGTGAATATCTCAGTTGGGGAGCAGCCGTTGGGTAGAACCTCTGCATGCGTGCACCTCCTCATCGCTCTGTCTGAGCCTTTGAACAAAGCTGTCATGGAACGAGGGGTCTTGTCCAGGCAGGCCCCTTTTTTGTCTTTTGCTTGCTTCTCCTCCTCTGTTTGTTATCGAGCATTTATAACGCCATCGCTGCTGCTGTCAACAGGTCTGGTTAGTAGCAGAGAATCTGTCTCTCCAGGCTGACATGTAAAAAGATTCTTAAATAAACAACATTAGTTTCCTGTACATCTGTGTTGGTCTGTCATGTGTCAAAGTACAAATGTTCATAGATATTAAGAATGCCTTGTAAATCTCCATTCATTTCCTGGAGGTAGCAAGTAGGAAGTTGTCATTTGAATATAAGGAAATGGAATGAAATTGCAAGATTTTGCACACTTGCTCATAAATGTTCATACACTACCATTCAAAGGCTTGGGGTCAGTAATATATATTAATACTTTTGTGCAGCAAGAATCAGTGGTGTTAAAGACATTTGTGAGGTTACTAAAAAGTTCTGTTTAGAAATAAATGTTCGTTTGAACTTTCTATTCCTTAAAGAACCCTGAATGAAATGTATCAAAGTTTACACAAAATGACGAGCAGCACAACTGTTTTAGACATTGATAACAATAAGAAATGTTTCTTGAGCACCAAATCAGCTAATTAGAATGATTTTTGAAGGATCATATGACACTGAAGACTGCAGTAATAATGCTGAAAATGTAGTTTTTCAATCACAAGAATAAATTACATTTTAGAATATAATCAAATAGAAACTTTTGAAATAACAATAATATTTAGCAATATTACAGGTTTTATAAGCATATTTGTATCAAATGCAAATGCAGCCTTTATATAAGAGCCTTTTTTAAGCATTTAGTTTTTTTTTTTTTTTTTTTTTTTTGTCCTAACAAAATATATGCCCCCCCCCCCCCCCCATTGGAATGTTTTATTAAAATTTGTTTGCTTTTATTAAAAAGCATAAAATTATTTTACATTTAAACATTTAATTGGTCATCTTAATAGCTGCACATTTTATTGTAAAATTTAAGCATTTGGGGGTGTCATTTCCACTGCATTTTGAGCATTTGATTTATTTGAATGGTATTAAGTAAAACAGTATTATATGCATTTTAATGCAAATATAAATAGTTTACTGCTAAATTCAACATTTTTATACATATACTGTAAATACATTTTAGATATTTTGTTTTATAACTGAAGGCTAATTGGAAAAATTAAAATATCTTAGTCGTTATGAACTTTATATAAATAATAAGAATAAATAGCCATAACCAATCAAAATTGGATCAGAACCTTTTGATCAATGAAATTCCTGAAATTTCTTTCAATTACATTTCAGTAAATTCTCCTTCCTGTCGTTCCAATTCGATGTTAATAAAACTGAACCATTCACCTAGGCTGCTTGTTTAAGCTGTTGAGTGCATTCATTGGTTAAGTCAAGAGTGAGACCAATGCTGACTCAAATGATGAATCTAGCTAAATCACAATCTTCCGTGAGAGTCTTTGATGGTTTTTGTGTTCTCGTTCACATTTCTGAGAATATTCACAAGCTTTCTCAGCTGCATGCACACAATGGTTTTTAGTATTTGTTAACTAGGTCACCAGAACAAGTCAGCTCACAAGCAACTGACACATATTTTTGATACTTCAAAGAAGAAATATGGAGCTGCAACTGTCAATTTATATAATATTATGCAGAGTTCTTGACTGCTGCTGGGCCTGGAGAAGCTAGAGGATTTCAAGTGTCACTCATGTGTCTTTGAGGTAATTAATTTGTGTCACTCACCTGTCTGTCGGCCTCCTGCGGGGAGATTACTGTAGTTTAATTTCACAGATGAAGAAGGGTCTGGGTAAGAATGATTAAGTGAGAGAGAAGTAAGCTGGGCTTTGCTATATATGCATCTCTGCCATTGCTGATTTTGTTGCATTGATGAAGATGGGACAGGCCGCAACTTTACCCTGCAGAAAAGGTGGTACCTACGTCACCGAGCTTTATGAATGGTTCAGGTAAGTTTGCAAAATATTAACTTGGTGACTATTATGACTACAGCTGGGCTTTAGTGAAGCGGCTAGTAAAAATAGGATACATAAGCTTGCTTACACGTCATCTGATAGATGCTTTTGTGCAAAACAAATCTCCTCATTCTGGGTCTTTATTATTGGAGAGTAATTACAGCCATAAAATGTGTCAAGAAAGGGTCATGCCATACTGAAGATTTTTATTATAGACCATAAAATGCCAACCATGACTGTAAAACCATATAAACTCTCAGCATAAGTAGGTCACCTGCTTATTTGAGTCCTTTTTTTATTTGTCCTTTTACTGCAGTGTTATTCCTGGAATATTTCATTTCTTGACGTGCATTATAAGACCACTGCCTTTTTTAATAATCATTCATAATGTATCTGTTCTAGAAATGATCATATAGTACTGACAACAAAAAAATCTTTAAGTTATCAAGTGTTTATTAAGAGCTACCAGTATTAATAAATGTAAATATATATATTTATAATATAAATATTTTTTATACAATTTTACAAATTTTTAGAAATTAATTACATAGTTTAGGGTTGTCAAGAAAAATTTGTAAAAAAAAAAAAATGCATTGTCTCTACACTGAAAAAATTGGTGTAGGATTTCATTGAAAAGTCTTTACTCAGAAATTTATAGTGCATTTTATAAATAATACAAGGAAAAACTAAATTTCGGTGTATTTTTATTTAATGTGTATTTATTTTTTTTTATGTTGATTTATGTATATAAAAAATATAGTTAATAAACCATTTTAAAGCGTATTTTTATTTAATGTGTATTTATTTTATTTGAATTAATTTGTTATTTGGATCGAACAATATCTATTTTACAACACTAAAAAACCCAAGGTTAATTAATATTTATCAGTGGTTTAAGATGAGAAAATAATTGATTGATATCAGTTTTAAACTACACTATCACACTTTCAGCTTTATAAAAACTTCAGTAATAATCTAAATATTTTTAAAAATGTGTCCACTTTTGTGCTCGTGTCTGGCAGGAAGTTCCTGAATGAATGTCCCAGTGGACTGATCACCCTCCATGAGTTCAGACGTCACTTCTGTAATGGAACCGTGGGAAAAGAGTCCGCGGAGTATGCAGAGCAGATATTCCGCACGCTAGATAACAATGGGGTATTTCACAGATTAAAACTAAACAAGCTTTGAGGTCTGACACGTGATGTTTTAAGCCTGCTGTTCAATGTTGACTTGACTTGTAATAGGCGGAGGCATAATAATAGACACTATACTAACTTGTTTCTCCCAAATGATTCTTTTTACGGAATGGATTTTTAAAAAAGTAAAGTAGAGTAGAATATATACAGTACATTGTTGGGAAGTAACTACATGTAACTAAATTACTTAATTTAATTACAAAATGAATGTAACTGTAATCAGTTACAGTCACTAAGAAAAAAAAAGTGTAATTAAATTAGTTACTTATGAAAATGTTAACAATTATACTTAGGGGATTACATCTGATTTTTTTTTCACCCGCACCCATATAAAAAAAAAAAAGTCGTGACGTATTGTCAAGTATGGTGACCCATACTCGAAATTGGTGCTCTGCCTTTAACCCATCCAAGTGCACACACACAGCAGTGAGTAGTGAACAAATCCACACACACACACACACACACACACCGTGAACACACACCCGGAGCAGTGGGCAGCCATGCTGCGGCGCCCGGGGAGCAATTGGGGGTTCGGTGCCTTGCTCAAGGGCACCTCAGTCGTGGTATTGAGGGTGGAGAGAGCGCTGGACGTTCCCTCCCCCCACCTACAATTCCTGCCGGCCGGGGGCTCGAACTCGCAACCTTTCGGTTACGAGTCCGACTCTCTAACCATTAGGCCACGACTTCCCCTACATGTATTATACTACATGTATAATTGATTTATTTCATAAATTGCAGTGACTGCTCTAAATTATGAGACGCCAATGTTTCAGGAGTTTAGTACTATTACTATTTCTTATGGTTTTAAACTTCAGAATGATCTCAAAGTATAAGTCTGATTTTGTGCTGGTTGTACTTTAAAGTTATTTCAAAAGATGAAGCATTTTGAAAGTCTGACAGTAATCAGGGATGAATACTACTGTAAGGTTAACCCTGCCTGGTTAACATGTTTGAAAATTATTCATCAAAAAGGAATCAAATATAATCAATTACATTACTTTAAGAAAGTAATTGAAATAGTTACACTACTTACATTTTTGATAGGGTAACTTGTAATCTGTAACCTATTACATTTCTAAAGTAACCTTCACAATTCAGTACAGTAACACCTTCACTGAAGTAACACAATACAGTAACACCTTCACTGAATACACACACAGATATATATATATATATATATATAGTGAAGTGACATACTGCCAAGTATGGTGACCCCATACTCGGAATTCGTGCTCTGCATTTAACCCATCCAACGTGCACACACACACACAGCAGTGAACACACACCCGGAGCAGTGGGCAGCCATTTATGCTGCAGCGCCCGGGGAGCAGTTGGGGGTTCGGTGGAGGGCATCTCGGTGGAGGGCACCTCAGTCGTGGTATTGAGGGTGGAGAGAGCGCTGGACATTCACTCCCCCCACCTACAATCCCCGCCGGCCCGAGACTCGAACCCGAAACCTTTGGATTACGAGTCTGACTCTCTAACCATTAGGCCCACGTGGGAAGTCGTGATTTACAGGTGCATCTCAAAAAAATTTATTATTGTGAAAAAGTTCATTTTTTTCTGCAACTTATTTCAAAAAGTAAATCTTTCATATATTCTGGATTCATTGCATGTAAAGTAAAACATTTCAAAAGTTTTTTTGTTTTAATTTTGATGGTTAGAGTTTACAGCTCATGAAAGTAAAAAATCCAGTATCTCAAAACATTAGAATATTTATATTTGAGTTTCATTAAATGACCATCCCTACAGTATAAATTCCGGGTATCTCTTGTTCTTTGATACCACAATAATGGGGACGACTACTGACTTGGCAATGGTGCAGAAGACGATCACTGACAGCCTCCACAAAGAGGGTAAGTCACAGAGGGTCATTACTGAAAGGGGTGGCTGTTCACAGAGTGCTGTATCAAAGCATATTAAATGCAAAGTTGACTGGAAGGAAGAAATTAGGTAGGAAAAGGTGCACAAGCAACAGGGATGACCGCAAGCTTGAAAATACTGTCAAGCAAAGCCGATTCAAACACTTGGGAGAGCTTCACAAGGAGTGGACTGAAGCTGGAGTCAGTGCATCAAGAGTCACCACGCTCAGACGTCTTCAGGAAAAGGGCTACCAAGCCACTTCTGAAACAGAAATAACGTTAGAAGCATGTTACCTGGGCTACGGAGAAAAAGAACTGGACTGTTGCTCAGTGCTCCAAAGTCCTCTTTTCAGATAAAAGTAAATTTTGCATTTAATTTGGAAATCAAGGTCTGGAGTCTGGAGGAAGACTGGAGGGGCACAGAATCCAAGCTGCTTGAAGTCCAGTTTGAAGTTTCCACAGTCAGTGATGATTTGGGGTGCCGTGACGTCTGCTGGTGTTGGTCCATTGTGTTTTATCAAGTCCAGAGTCAATGCAGCCGTCCACCAGGCGATTTTGGAGCACTTTATGCTTCCATCTGCTGACAAGCTTTATGGAGAAGCTGATTTCATTTTCCAGCAGGACTTTAGCACCTGACCACAGTGCCAAAACCACTTCCAAGTGGTTTGCTAACCATGATATCACTGTGCTTGATTGGCCGGCCAACATGCCTGACCTGAACAACATATGGAATCTATAGAATATTTTCAAGAGAAAGATGAGAAACAGTCGATCCAACAATCCAGACGAGCTGAAGGGTCAATAGTGCCTCAGCAGAGCCACAGGCTGATCGCTTCCATGCCACACCTCACTGAAATGAACATACTTTTAAGAACTTGAACTTTTCTGTTTTGCAAATCCTTTTTTTTGATTGATCTTAGAAAATATTGTAATATTTTGAGATACTGGATTTTTTACTTTCATGAGCTGTAAGCTCTAGTCATCAATATAAAAACAAAAACACTTTTGAAATATTTTAGTATACATGCAATGAATCTAGAATATATGAAAGTTTCACTTTTTCAAATGTTACACACAAAAAAGAACTGTTTCACGATATTCTAATTTTTTTAGATGCACCTGCATAATATATATATATAAAATGAATAAAAATGACAAAAACACACAACAAAACGGCTTAAACTGTAAATAAACTCATTATTAAAACAAATTTAATTTTGCATTTAATTTAGAATAAAACCTATAATAGCTTATTTATTTATTTGAGCAATTTTCACTATTTGTATAAAAAGTGTGATATGATTGCCATTTAACAGGATGGAGTTGTGGACTTCAGAGAATATGTGACAGCTATCAGCATGTTGATTGAGGGCACGACGGTGGAGAAGCTGCGCTGGTCCTTCAAACTCTATGATAAAGACAAAGATGGAGCCATCACACGCTCAGAGATGCTGGAAATCATGCAGGTAAGTGTCTATAGCTGAAAAAATCTGTTACTTGCTGTTCTAAATCTGATTGTTGCATTTTACTATGTTTGTTTACGTGATTCTGGATTCCTCCAGTAGAGGGCAATATATACTCACAAATTAATATTCTCTCATGACTGCCCTCACTCAGGCTGTGTACAAGATGAGTGTTGCAGCATCTCTGACCAAACCTGATCCACTGACTGCTGAAGAATGCACCAACAGGATATTTGCACGGCTGGACAAAGATAAAAATGGTAAGCTACGTGCTATCAGTACAAGAGACATTGCTATCTGAAGTAGCAAAGTTATTTCAACCACTCTTGAAATTGAAATTACAATAATTCAATACCAGAAAATGGCAGTTTACAGAAGTTCTCTTTCTTTCTGTCTCTATAGCCATTATCAGTCAAGAGGAATTCATTGAAGGTGCACTGAATGACGAATGGATCAGAGAGATGCTGGAGTGTGATCCAAACACAGTGAAGATGGAGAGGCCTCTCAAGGGCAATGCAGTGCTGTAAATCTGTGGGTCTATTTATATTCAGTATAAAGGAGATCATGGCTGTTACAGTATTTTTTGTGATGGGGCTGTTGTGAATGCCTTAAAGATGAGACATTCATGCATTCGTCAGTATGATTATTTTTAATTAAAGGAATAGTTCACCACAAAATGAATATTTGCTGAAATTTACTCACCCTCAGCCCTGTAGTGAATGGGTGCCGTCAGAATGAGAGACCACACAGCTGATAAAAACATCATTATAATCTACAAGTAATCCACATGACTCCAGTTTATCAATCAATATCTTGTGCAGCAAAAAGCTGCATGTTTGTAAGTAACAAATCCATCATTCACTGCAGAGGATCCATTGGTGAGCAAGCGATGTAATGCTAAATTTCTCCAAATCTCATCTACATCTACATATTGAATGGTTTGAGGGTACATCTTGCAATTTTTCTTTTTTGGGTGAAATATTGCTGTAATGGTGACCTATAAATTGACATTCTACTTTTGATGTTAGATGCAAAATATATGTATGTATATTTATATTGATTAATTGATTGTACTGAAATGATGCCTGAACACACTTCAAATCATTATTTGTCTTTTTTTACGAGCAAATCTCGTAAAGACATTAAAACACTAGAAAATGTATATTTTCATACTTTAGAAGGCGATCCATTCTTGTTGTCAGAGTAACTGATATATATTAGTTCTTTGTGGACTTACTTGGCTTCCTAAACTTGCTTGAGTGGGAAACTTTCTTGTAAATGTGTAAAAAATATATTATATATTTGTTAAAAGTAGACGACAGAAGTGTAAAAAGTTAGTTTTGTGCCTAGTTATGATAGTTTATTATTTTATCATCTTATTAAATGATCAGTTTATTAAATCGTTATGTATCTTTTCATGTAGACCATGTGAATTCACAAAGTAAATCTAAATAGCTATTGTAAATAATTGTTTTATTAGGTTCTTATAAGGCTGTTTTTTAGAAACATATGTCAATACTATACTGCCAAGCATATGAACTTCTACTGAGAAACCAATTATTGATTAAATATTAGTCTCAGTCTCACCTCCTTAAGTTATGTATTTGTATAATCCCAAAAATATATATATATATATTTTTTAAAGGAGAAAAATCTGTAAAATTTTGAGTTTGATTAGCCTATTGATTACAAAATACTGAAATGATCTATCAGATTCTTATGCCATCATGTATCTTTCATTTGGAGTAAAATTATTTTACATAAAATCTACATATTATGTACAGAAACATATGTATTCTGACTTGATATCTCAGCTTCAGTTCCCTAGGCTTTTATCAGTATTCTACAATGAACAATTGTACAGTTGTGTTCTTAAGTATTCTTCTGCATTCCTCACTAGGTTTTGATACACAGAATTTGAAATCTTTTGGTCTTGTCAAATTGTGCCTTAAATATGCCTGCCTTATTCCAGCAGCTGAGCAACTGACTTCAGAGGAACACCTCAGTTTTGACGTGTGCTAGATTAAAAAAGACTAAATGACAGGCTAATAAATAGATCTGAGCAGAATCATGTTGGTTTCACTATATTAGTTTTGATCTCATACACAAGAATGATTTAATAAATTATCTGGGTTTTTTTGTTGTTGTTGTTTTTTTGTACAATTACCTAAACCTAACCCTCACACATATATCAGAATATCATCATGATTTGGCTGATTTATGATGAACACTTCCGAAGTGCTCCAAATTAGTTTTTTGACATATTTTACTATTTATAAGAGAAGTAATGCCTAACAAATTTACAAAAACTAATACTAATGCTACTATAGCGAAGGCTCGTCTTGTGAATATTAATTAGATAGAGGTGATGCAATTTAGTGCCCGTCCAATAGCGAAAAGCGCTTCATGAATATTAATGAGATGACTCGGTGACCATCCAATGGTGAAGACATGGTTCATGAATATTAAGCAGCACGCCTTCACCGTAGTAGGATGTTCCCTTCTATGACGTCCCACGTTCCCACTTTCATTGTCGACATGGCGCTGGCGAGGAAAGAGCAAATCTCGGAAAGACATTAAAACACTAGAAAAGAGTAATTCTCATACTTTAGACGGCGGTCCAGATTCGGTAAGTAATTACAGCATTCTTGTTGTCAGAGTAACTGATATATAACGTTATTAGTTCTTTGTGAATTTACTTGGCTTCCTAAACTTGCTTGAGTGGGAAACTTTCTTGTTACTTAATTGTGTCAAAAAAATAAATATTTGTTAAAAGTAGACGACAGAAGTGTAAAAAAAGTTATTTTTTTGCGTAGTTATGATCTCTTCACACGTGGTTATATTTTCATAGCCTAAGGGATTGATTACAAACAGCATTTATGTACATGTGCAATACTTAAAACAAAGCACAAGGTATATTTTAAACTATTTAAAAATAAATTAAAACATAAGGTGTGATTTGAAGAGCAGAACTAGGTATCTGAGGCACAGCTGTGTTTGTGAAGAAGTGATTCACACATTCCACGTAAGTTAGCCACAGAGGAACAAGAGGAGTGCTTTACCTCATCCTCACCTGTGATCTGGACTGAGACAGAGCTTACAGAACGCAATTGTTACTTTTTAGCTGTACAGTCTACAGAAGTATGTTTGGAGTGATTTCCTCTATTTAAATTAATTTTTATATCGTGTGTAGCATGTGTTTTTGGATGTGCATGTTGTCACACTGGAAGTATAATATCAGTATGGTTTTGAATCAAGTCAGTAACAAATAGACAATTGTGCGGTTTTTATGTTGTTACAAGCTTTTACATTACATTTGTGAATCCATCTCCCAAAATCCCCATTAATATCATAATTTGTAATGGCTAACATTATGTAATGATTGTTATGTAATGAAAGGTTGAACTGCATTCTCAAGAAGTAATTTGTTTTGATATTTTTGTATGTTGTTTGCTGATTCATGAATGGTTAGGTTTTTTACAATACAATTTTCCTGTTGCAATATGCCATTAGCTGTCACAAAATGTTTTGTCAGCTTTAGCTTTTTCCTGGCAATAAAACGGTTTATTTCTGTAGCCAGCATCTTAAGGTATGTGACTTTAAAAATTAACTTCCTCCCAGAAATAATATTGCAGTAAAGTCACAATTAACCCTGGTTTACGCTGTAAAAAAAATGTTTTCGAAGTTGTAAATAAAACAAGTGTAATTTACAAGAAAATACTATTTCAGCTTTTCTAGTTCAAAATTTCACATTTAATTCTGGGTTACATGCTGTTTCTTTGTACCTATTCAACTAGTTTTAATCTTTTTGTAGTTTTGGCTTTGTCCTTGTAATTTAAGTCCATTTCATCACACATCTGTGATATTGTGTAAATGGCGTGATGTTTACAGTAACTGCCTCTAATGAAAGACTTCAAAGAGCATCATTTGCTGTTTAAATCTTGTGTTTGCAGCCCAAAGTAAGCCTGCAGGATTCATCAGCCATCTTTATTTGTTGTGTAACAAACTCTTATTACCATCTCGAAGGGCTAAAATACACGTTTTTTCCTTTATCCACTTATATTTGCAAGTGTGCATTTACCTAAGCAGTGTGGAATTTTTTTCTTTTTACAGTTAGCTATAGATAGCATATGAAACACCCTTGAAAACAGGCAGGCGTCCTTTCTCTGTTCCATGTGGTTATGTGAAGTATGATGCATCATATTCTACGACAACGTTTTGGCTTAGTATAGTGACAGGATATTTCAGATCAGTGTCAGATGGGTGTCCCTTTATAAGTTTTGAGTGTGAGAATAGTCAGCGGTGGTGTTTTATTGGCTGCTTATGTATAAAACTCTGCTTAGTGACGCCCCAATATAGCCACAAATATGTAAGAATGGAGTTAAGTAAAAAAAATAAATAAATGTTCCATTCTTTTTCTATTTCTGGCATGTGTAAGAAAAGGAGCCTGTTGTAAGCAGAGGCTGTCCTCCTCCCACATGCGCAGGCTGGACTGAAGGCTTGTTCACATCTGTGTTCCTCTAGTACTTGCACGAGCCCCAAACATCTTTTATAACTCTACGCTTGGCTCAAACGCTGCAATCACATCTGACTGCTTTTTTTCATCAACGTGAAACCAGGCATAGTATTTATCGGTGTATAAAACCTACTGGCACAATCAATCTGATAAAAACACATTAAAATCGAAGGGAAAAAAGGATATAATATGTCAATACAAAGTTTTTTGTTTTGAACATGTACCATGGTAATAGCATGGTTTTCTATGAATTGGTGTATGATGTACACTACTGTTCAAACATTTGTGGTCATCAAATTTTGTGATGTTTTTGGAACAGTATTGGGTGTAATTAGTTTCTAAGTAATTAGTGACTGTAATTTAATAACTTTTCCCTTGAAATGTAAAGTGAGGGATTACTCATATTTTTTCTGTAATTTAATTACAGTTACTTCTTATGTAATTGAACTTAATACTATATAGACTGTAGAACATTTCTATACTGTACAATAGTGGATTTAACATAAAAATGTAAAGTCTAACCTTAAAATGCATGCGTTTATGTACCCCTCTCACTTTAAATAATTTGGTGAGTTAAGAATTTTGGTAACACTTTAGTGTCCAATTCTCACTATTAACTAGTTGGTAATTAGCTAATATTACTGAGATATTGGCTGTTTATTATTAAAACACATGTTAATGTCTTATTCTGCAAGACCTTATTCTAAGTCCTTAATCCTAAACCAATTCTTAAACTTAAGAACTACTTTACTAAGTATTAATAAGCAGTAATTAGGAGTATATTAAGGCAAAAGTCATAGTTAATAGTTAGTTAATAGTGAGAATTGGACTCTAATCTAAAGTGTGACCAGAATAATGAATGTAGTCAATTATTATCTATTTGAAATAATTAGATGAACCGTTTTATGTCTATCCTTGATCAAACATGCTGTAAAAGCTGTAATATTGTGAAATATTTATTTAAAATATTACATTTAAAATGATTGTTTTCCGTTTCAAATACATTTTAAAATGCAGTTTATTCCTGTGATGCAAAGC
This sequence comes from Barbus barbus, assembly GCF_936440315.1. Taxonomy (NCBI): domain Eukaryota; kingdom Metazoa; phylum Chordata; class Actinopteri; order Cypriniformes; family Cyprinidae; genus Barbus; species Barbus barbus. The sequence continues at coordinate 22,334,643 of NC_136750.1, forward strand.
TGAATTTTCAGCAGCCATTACTGCAGTCCTCGGTGTCACATGATCCTTCAGAAATCATTCTGATACACTTGAGAAATACACATTTCTAATTATTTTCAACAAACAAACATCTATTGGAAATGTATATCAATTTAATGTGTCTGTGCTAAATAAAAGTATTAATTTATTTTTTAAAAATCTTACTGACCTCAAACTTGTGAACAATAGTGTAATCACTATGGTACATGAGTATGATAGTCATTCAGTACTTTATTATATATCAAAGTACAAGGGATGCGTGATTTATCTGTTTTCTGCCAATGCTATACCTTTTTTTTTATTTATTGATATTGAATATTTGTGCATGACATGTTAATTTAACCTATTTTACTATTTGAATTACCTTTGCCATCATTTATCACTCAATTTAATCTTTAAAAACACCAATAATGTAATAAGACTGACACTGTTTAATTTAATCTTTATCAAAGCGCTAAATGAATATACATTTTTAATATTGTACATTATAGTGTTTTGATACTTAAAATTAAATTTACATTTGAAATGATTGTTCTTAATTTGTAGTGTTTTTTTTTTTTATTAAAAATAAATTAATTTAGCAAAAATAATATAGGATTTTACTTTTGGCCATTTATTGGTTAACACCCATTGTTTTTTCAGTGTTGATGAAAAATATAACCATCAGCATTTACTAGAAAGCTTGGCGTACATATTTATTTATCAGATGAACATGTGCTTACAGAGCCATTAAAAAAGTCTTTCCCATGACTCTCCAGCATGCTTCTATGAATGCTTTAGCTTGACTTGAGGCGAATTTGCTGGCTTACACGGCTGGCCTGCCATAAATGCTTTTATTTCTGTTGAGATGAATGACCCGAAGGCTGCTATTTTTCCCCAGCATGTGCCAGCAGAGGTTTTTCTGTCAGTCAGTCAGAGCGGTTCAGAGAGGGATAGTGGCTAATACGGCTCAAACAGAGTGTGGAGTGGATAAAGTTCATACACATTGTGCCCTTAGGTGCCCGTCTGATGGATTTGAGAGGCCATTAGGGGTTTTTCCCTTATTCTCATTCTCTGCTCATATTCATAACCTTTTATTTAATGCCATCTTGAGCCCTTTTCAGGGAACAGTGCAAATAGTAATATTTATTTACGTTCAAAAAACAGTTTCCTTTTGACAATTGCACCTACAGGCTTGTGTTCTTTTGAGTCCAGGAAAATATTTCCACACAAAGGACAGGCTTCATGTCTCACATTTCTTCCCACTTAATTTCATTATTGGCGTGTTTTCTCGTAAGATTTGTTCCAAGGATTGTTGAAACACACAGCCTACTTCAAGATTTTTCTTTGGTTTTAGAAAAATACTTGTGCTGTAACTTTTTGATGTTTAACAGCATGATGTTTTTGCATGCGCATAAACTGTTTTGATGTTGATACTGTAGATCTGAACCCAGAGTCTTGATTTCTCTGTTCGACTTCACACGATTCAGAGAGGAAATATGAGCTTCATAAAGAACGCGTTATCGCTTTTTACAGGCTGGAAGCCACCATGTTCCCGCCATGAGAGGAAATTCCAGCCATGCAAAAATGGTGGTTGTTAGCTCATAATAAAAGGCTTTCCAGGCAAAGAGAGAAACTCCAGTGAGTTCTTGTTTGCTGCTTTATTTGCTCTAAATAGTGATATTAATGTAGATTGACAGAACTGTTTAGAAACATGCAGGAAAAAATGCACCAAAGCGTGCTGTGTGAACATGTGACCAGTGTGATGTTTGTGTAGCACAGCTTTTCTAGACATAACAGGAGTCTCCAGACAAGGTTTTGATTTGTTATTTCTATATAGTTGAAAGACCAGATTGAAAAGTTTCATAATAGTTCTAGATCAAAGAATTGATATTTTAAAAACTAAACCTTTCACACTAGTGAAGGGCATTAGTTTACTCTGACCTAGATTTCACAACATTTTTTGAAAAATAGTTTGATCCACTTGTCTTCTAACAAACTGGATACATTCACACCGCCAGTCACAGTGGCCTTATGTAATGTCTAGTGACTGGATTGCAAACTTTAATTAAACTTTGGTGCTAAACTGTTAGGATACTGCCTTTGAATATTGTATATATTTTGAATTGATATTTCATTCAGGAACGATGCATTAAATTGATCTCAAGTGTTCAATTTCGGTTACAGAATGAAGTACTGTGTGTGTGTATCTATAAGACAATAACGTTATTATTTAATATTAGATTATTAAATGATTATATTAAAGTCATAATTAGATTGCAACAAACTCAGAAGAGACGAGCACTGTTCCTGGCATTTCATATCTAGCCCCAGTATCATTTCATGTCATTTTTTTATATATATATATATATATATATATATAATAATACAGCTACATTAAGATTATTAGACAGTATCAAAAAGTAGAGTTTTGTGCTTGAATGCATCTGAAGGGACCACTGACAGAGAGGAAAGAACATCTGAACATAACAAATCAAATGCACACTGACGGATCTACTTTTACCATAATAATCTGTTTGGTTGTAAAATATGTTATCTGAGATAAAATCAAATGTATACCTGTGGAATCATTCACAGACAGCACACACAGGTGTTCAACTAATAAACATTTTCATCGATGGCAAACAATAGGATGCATTTGCAGAATTTGTGTCAGTTTACTGTAGGTTCGTGGCCACTTCATCCAACACTCTTTACATTCTCCGTGTTCTTAAATGTAACATTCAGCCATTATGAGTGAAAAATAGCTTCAGATGATTCAGTGCATGCAGGGAACTGAAGAAATAATTCAAACTGATTCACAAACCTATTCAGACTATTTTGCCAGCTTGTTTGCCAACAAGTCTCTGAAGTGAATGGACTCAAGAGTGATTCAGTTGTGAATGGGTCATCGCTAATGCCCCTTAAAAAGAAACAGCGCGCTTGGAATAAACAACACATTTCTTAACATATATTGTGAAACAAATTATGTTACAAGAGGAACGTCACCATTGTAATGAAGTAAAAGTTATTTTTTTTCATTAGAAATGTACTTGAGTAAATTACCCAGGTTTAATTCTACTCTTAAAAGTGCATTTTCCAAAAATTACTACCCACTTCTGACCACATTTAGCACTTTGACAACAGGTTTGGTGCAGTAAGATCATGGCCAGTGTAAATGTTGCAAATGAAATGTGTGAAATTGCTTGTACACTGTACAGAGCTGGTTATTAGACAATACGGGGATTTTTTATGGTATAAGACCCTTTAAAAAGGCTTGCTGTCAAACTAAGTTGCTCTGAAAATCCCTGCGTGCTTCTTACACACAATTTGTGTTTACCCGTTTTAAAGGATTATTAACTGCTAATTCAATGTATACAGCCTGTAGCATCGTCCTTCACCACAACACATGATTTCAGAGTGATGCTTTGTGATTTTTATGCTTCACGTATTTCTTTGAATGACTCCAAATAGAATAGCTCATCTGACTTAGATCACAAGCCAATTTTGTGCAGAAAAACTGAATTCTCACTTAGCATAGCACACTTTCCCTTCTTTCAGATGTGTAAGTTAAACTTTGGCTTGTTGTATTTGTCCATTACGGCAGAGAAATTGATCAACACTGGTGCATGGGATATCAGAACATGACAGGGTGTCTCTTCACCTCCTTGTTTTGAGGATTAAAACGGAGAGAATGCCGCCGCTGTGTTCTCGGGCCGCGTGCCAAAAGGGCCTAACAATGTGTCCCCGCTAGTCCCCCAACAAAGTACCCAGTGTCCCCAGCAGCAGCACAAGCACTGTGCCAATAATTGAAATAAATGGCTCAGTTATTCTTTAAAATCTGTGGCTAATGGTTGGAGCTTGACTGCGTTACCCAGGGAACAGTAGAGAGCTGAGAACCAGCCAACCTTTCACCCAAAGGATGTGCTCTGCTTTCTGGAACCATCACAGGGAGACCCCGTCCAGATGAATACACAGTTAGAAATGAAGATCAGTGGGAAGGATTGAGAAATATACTTTCATGCACTGTAGTTTCTGTGCATACATCAGTGTTGCTATCATTAACTTATATTAAACTAAATTAGAATTAGAATTAGAAATGTTGGCATGACAGATAACTGAAATAAATAAGTTTAGGTTGAAGTAATAAAATTCTTAAAACTTAAAGCTGAAATTAAAATAAAGCTAAATAGAAAAAAAAAAAAAAAAAAAAAAAAAAAACTAAACTAAAACTTGCATTGTACTGAAATAAAATGAAAATATAAAAATAAACCCTAATTTAAAATGTACATAATGAATACTATGATAGTATATAAATAATAGTACAATAACAGTAGAACACATTTTTCTGTCTATTCGGCCTCTGTTTATGTTTTTTCTGATCTGGCTCTAGATTCTGTTAAATTCTAAACAAATTTTTGGTGTTTGTGTAATACTTTCCTGAATAACATTAGGCATGTATCAAACATGCAGCACAGCATTTATTTCTTCATTCAGATTTGTAGTCTTAACTTACTCCGTGCCTAATCCTTCAAAAGGTTTCAATTAATGTGTTTAGAGATTCCCTAAATGCATTTTGTGCTGTTTACTGTAATATTTATTTTCTTATTTCCTCTTTATTCAGGATAAACAGAGCTGAACAAGATGATGTCTGATGCCAGTGACATGTTGGCAGCAGCCTTGGAGCAAATGGATGGTATTATAGCAGGTAAAATTGTACTCATTTAGACTTTTCAACAATTCCATTAACCATACCAAAAGTGATTTAAAATCTTCTATTCCTAATTCAACGGTCCCTCCACATTTAAACCTGACAAAATAATTCACTTCACATTGGTACATTTGTTCATTCTATCCACATTGGAAATGTTCTGCAGTGAAAATGTTACAGACTCATTTCATGAAACGTTACTGAGGTTTAAAGAGCATAAGATTGGACCGATATTAGCACATTGACCAAATTGTCTGGCATATCAAGTAATTTATCACTGGCTTATTATAAGGCTGACATTTCAATTTGGAGTCGCCTGTCAGATCACATGATTTCCTGAGGTTTTAGCAATTAAAGCATTTCCTCTGCCCTGGTTCTGACTTCAGAACTTGAGTGGGCATTTGCCCACAGTATGCCTTATTATAAGGTCATACTATCTTTTATGCCACAAACAGTACATGATAATTGTGTTTTTTTTATAATGATTGCTTAATTCAGAAATCCCATACATGGTGCTTTATTGTAAAAGATTTTCTTATTCTTGTATTGATTGACTCTCATGAGCATGTAATGTATAACTTGTAGCTCCACCAATTTTCTTGCGCATAATATTGTATGAATAAAATATGATCAACTCCCCATTCACTGCTTTTATTTATTGTGCTCAGGCTCCAAGGCTCTGGACTACTCCAATGGCATCTTTGATTGTCAGTCCCCAACATCACCCTTCATGGGCAGCTTGCGAGCCCTGAACTTACTTGAGGACCTCAGGGGCGTTCTGGAGCTCATGGACGCTGAGGAGAGAGAGAGCTTGCGTTGTCAGATCCCAGACTCTACAGCAGACAGTCTGGTGGAGTGGCTCCATGGTCACCTGGTACATACACCACATTCCAGAACCCTGGAATTCAATGTGTATACTCTAGATATGAACATGAGCTAACATACTATGTTTTGCCATGTTGTAAGGAAGTACATAGTTATTTATACATAATTTATTTATAGGAAGTCTATTTTTCCCATTAACCCATAGTCTATTTTCAATTATGTTGTGAAAAAGTATGTTGTGTGTTGGTTTATGTCCATTGGAAGTATTTTCTGTGGCATTGCTAGGCCTAAGCTCACGATTTTCATTCTGATATAATAAAGGTTCAATCAATGTTATAAATTATGACGTGTATCATGTGCAGTAGTTCTATTCATAATTAAGTATGTAGTGCAGTTTAGTTTTATTATTGCCTCAAAATATTAGTTACAGCAGATCCAAGAAACATTATTCTTGTGTGCCTTGAGATAGATTGAACAACTGCCAGGGGAAAGTCAACACATAGTACCATATTTAGTCAGTTTACATGGATTATTATGTTCATTCACCCAATGTTAACGTTTTTTGGCACAATAAATGGTGCATGAAAACCCCGAATCTCAAGTGACGCTGTTTTTCTCAGTAATACTTACTTTTAAAAAGCATAAAAATAACTGTTTCAAGCCATATTGTGTTGGATTCCAGAAGTCTTTTATAATAAATTATTTTTCTGTGTTTGTTTTGGACAGTCAAATGGGCACATTTCAATCACCGGTGATGTTTACCAGGACAGACTTAATCGTCTTGAAAGTGATAAAGAATCCCTTGTGCTTCAGGTAACTTGTGTATACACACATGTACCGTACAGTCAAAAGGTTGGAGTCAGCAAGATTTTTTAATGTTTTTGAAAGATGTCTCGTGTGCTCACCAAGGCTGAATTTATATGGTCATAAAAACTGTAAAATATTATTACAATTTAAAATAATGGATTTCTTTTTCAGAATATTTTAAAATGTTTTTTTTTTCCTATGATGACCGCTGAATTTTCAGCAGCCATTCCATTCAGAAATCCTTCGAATACGCTAATTTAATCCTCAAGAAACATTTCTTATTATTATCAATGTTCAATATTTTTAACATTGATAATATTTTTGTAGAAACCCTGATAAAAAAAATTCAGGATTCTTTGGTAAAGAAAAGTTCAAAAGAATAGCATTTCCTTTTTTCTTTTTTTATTTGTAATATAAATTATTTTAAAAACACAAATGTGTTTACTGTCACTTTCGATCAATTTAATGCATACTTGCTGAATTAAATAAAATCATCATTCTTTGCAGGTGAGTGTTTTGACGGATCAAGTGGAGGCGCAGGGAGAAAAGATAAGGGACCTAGACCTGTGCCTTGATGAACACCGTGAGAAACTAAATGCCACTGAAGAAATGTTACAACAGGTGGGTTTAAAGATGTTCCTTGTTTATTGGCGACATGGTCTGGTGGTTGGGCACATGTGCATTTTGCACATTAGAGCTTATTTTCAGCACTTAGTTTCCTATCACATCTTCACTATAAGCAGAAGCCCTTAAAATTTTAATTCATAAGACTTTCTTTGTTCATGCTCCAATTGTGAACTCTTGTTCCTAGGAACTCCTATGCAGATCAGCCCTTGAGTCTCAGAAGCTGGAGCTTATGGCAGAGGTTTCCAACTTGAAACTGAAGTTAACAGCAATGGATAAAGAGAGACTTGATTTTGATGACAGATTTGGAGATAGTGAGGTAAAAAACATGAACGCATGCATGAGGGAAATAATTGTGTAAGGATGTCTTTATGTGAAAATATCAGTGGCTGTGCTTTAATTATAATGCTAGTCATTGGTTAATTTGTGATTCCGCCATTGGTGCACAGAGCTCTTTTGTTTTGACCGCTTTAACATATTGCAGTTTGCTGGAAAATTACTTGAATGTTTGTTTAGATTCGTCATTCTGCAGTATAGCCAACCTTTTGTTTCTGTACAAACCTGAAGCAGAAAGACGTGCTTTCAACAATGCAATCTGTTAGCACGCGGACATCTAACAATCACATCGTGTTGTGGTACAGAAGTCTGTTCCAGTGCACTGGAATGTTGGGCTTTTAACTATTTTCTGCTTTGTTTGCTCTCTGGGCAAAATGGCAAATGCAAAAACAGCCTTTACCAGATACCATTTCCTCTCCAAAAAATATCAGTGATTTCAACTATTTCAGATAAACCTGCCATAAACCATTTTTGGCGTTTCTTGGCCCAAATGCAAACTGGACCGTTTCTTATGTATTTGTTATGTTTTTGAGACTAGGTGTAAAGCAGACTATTATCTTTTGAACTCCAGAGCAGCTGGCCTTGTTGTCCAGGGTTGCTTTCAGTCCTTGTCCATAGCATGTTTTATTTAGGCTTGGGAAATGCTGTTATCACTGTAACACATATTTTTGAGTCAAACAACATCCAAAAATGGAGAAAAGCAGGATGATTTTTGATTAGGGTCATGGAGATGAACCAGTCTCTGCACCTGTGTGTTCACAGTCGGCCACAGAAAACGGGTTTTGTCTCCTTGTTGTTGACAAACTTTCCATTTCAGGCCTTTCTTTGTGATTGTGCTTTTCATTCTTCTTGCAGTATTATAGAACACATATACAAATTATTTATTGTTTAAACTGTGCACTAAATTGGCAAGTGTGTTTGGTCTAGGTTGGTCAACACATTCTTCAAAGATATAAATTATTTCTGCTGTTTCCTGTTATTTTGCTGCCACATAATTTACCGTCTCAGCAAGACTAGTTTGTTTCCCAAAATATCCTCTTTTTATCCTGTTAAGACTAAGACTAGAATGTCATTTTAGATTTTGAAGAACTATCAGAACTACTGTAGCCTGAAATACTCAATGTACACTACTGTTTAAAAGATTTTTTAAAAATATATTTTTGTTAAGAAGTACAGAAGTATCTCATGTTCACCTAGGCTGTATTTATTTGATCAAAAATACAATAAAACAGTAATTTTGCGATATTATTGCAATTTAAAATAACTCTTTTCTATTTGAATATATTTTAAAATTTAATTTTTTCCTGTGATGGCAAACCTGAATTTTCAGCAGTCATTACTCCAGTCGTCAGTGTCACATGATCCTTCAGAAATCATTATAATATTCTGATTCGGTGCTTAGTAAGTATTTATGACATTTCTTATCATCAGAGTTGAAAACTGTTGTACCGACCCCAAACCTTTGAACTGTAGTGTATTCAGATTGTCCTTATTCTTTCCGGATCACTGCTCCAAGTGGATGCATGTGTATTTTTATACATTTTCACTGAATGTTTACAACTAGAGGCTGCTCTGTTGTTTATTGAATCATAAATCCACAGCTGAATGCTAGACATTCTGACAAAGAGCTTGGCCCTGAAAGGCCTGAGTGCTGAATGGAAGCTTGTCACTAGATTCTTGTTTATTGTTGTTGTTCTTTTTTTGCACGTAAAGCATTTCTAAAGATTGAATACTTAGTCTGTTTGTTAAACAAACCATTTCAAACTTGACAGTAGGGTTCTCTTTGAAGCCCTTTGAGGCTAAATAGTTTAGGAATATGGCTATTAGGGATGTAACGGTATGAAAATTTCTAATCACGATTATAGTGACCAAAATTATCACGGTTATCAGTATTATCACGGTATTGTTAAAATGTGCTGGAGATGTTCAAAAAGTACCGAAACATAAATCACTTCACCAAGTTTCATACTTAAAAATCAACAAACAGCAAATAAAATGACTTTTTGTTTGCATAATCACTAAAACAATAACATTACCAATGAGGTCTGGATTTTAAATGACAACTTGACTGACACCAGTTTAATAGCATGTTCAAATAACTAATGTAAATGTTCAAATAAAGCTTTGAAAAAGTTTAACATAAAGGTAGACCACACATTTCAGCCTTTAAAGAAAAGGGTTAAATTAAAATGATAATTAATAAATGATTATATGTATTTTATCTGCTCCATAAATAATTCTATATAGCATATCTGAATTGTTTAAATGTACATAAGTTTGTTTTTCATCAACCGGTTAAAATTTACAGCAGGTCATGCAAATTTGGTCAATTTTTTGGCCAGACAGAAACTGCACACAGGCTGAATGTAAATAAGTGTCTGTAAATCCACTCTCTGGCAGCAGGTGGCGCTTTATATGGAAAAGCTGAATTACAGCTGATTCCTGTGAACTCCGCGAACACTTCCTTTAGGTATTACATGGAGCGAAGATGAAAACAAAATGCCATCGAATTGTTTCTGAAGACAGTCCGAACCTTCAGAGGTACATTCATATAATTAATTCATTGATATATTAATTTGTATAATTCCCTTAGCACTCTTTTAAAACCTCCCAGCTTTTCCGCCCTGTTTTCACTCAGAACGAAACTACTGTGCTGCCGTGCGCACGTGAGACTGTTACTGAAAACTCTGCTTTATGCCGGACAGTATTTATTTATCGCGAGTTGTTTAAATCACGGTAATCGAATACGGTTTTAATGATAATTAAAATATGAAACGGTAATACTAACCGCGGGGAATTTTATCATGATTTATCGTCAAACCGGTAATCGTTACATCCCTAATGGCTATGATAGTCTGTGTGTTTAGAAATAAGTTATTAATATTATTAGATTTCATGCATTAAAGTCCCTCAGTTTTTTTTAATTGTATGTAAATGTTTTTTTTTGGTAATTGGCAGCATACATATGCAGTCGGGAGTTTAACTTAACCATTTAGCTTTCATTTTACAGTAAATTTAACATTGTTAAATAAATAATAAAACAAGTCGTTGTTGCTAAAATGCTTGATACACTCTGTGAAATTCTATGGAGATTGCTTGCCTTTTAAATACTTTTCTTTTTTTTCTTTTTAGGGTTTGATTTTGGAGATTAATGAACTGAGATATCGTATTTCTGAGATGGAGAGTGAACGGTTACAGTATGAAAAGAAATTGAAATCCACTAAGGTGAGTCTCAACGCAAGTTTCTTACAAATGAAAAGAACAATTGATGTTACCATCTTTAAGCTGGCATAGGGATTCTCTTCTTCTTTTGTCTCTTTTACATAACCTGTCATCTTTCTTGTTATCTGTAAGTGTCTATTTTCCTTTTCCTCCTTGGCTAACCTCTCTGCCTCTAGTCGCTAATGGCCAAACTCTCTAGCCTGAAGCTCAAAATGGGCCAGATGCAGTATGAGAAACAGAGGAAGGAACAAAAAATCCATGCGCTCAAGGTCGGCATACCTCAGGGTGGTTGCTGCTTGTGGTTGTGATCCAAAGATTTTTTATTTAGTTATTTTTCACTGTAACTTTGCTTTTTGGCACTTTTAATGAATGCTTCAGTTTAAAGTTTAAACATTTTACAGTAGCCAAATTTAATGGTTTATTAACAATGCACTGACATTCAGTTTTGCTTTACAGTCCAAATACATTCTTGGGCCACTTTTTAATGAGCCTATTCTCTCATGTCACTACAGAATCAAACCTTTTACTGTCTCAGTTTGACTGCGAGCTCCATAGCCCTCCATTTTGCACCATTTTGTACAGACAAAGTTCTCATCATGATTTGAAAGCTGCTCATTAAATCTGCCCTCCTCTATAAGCAGTGGCACCAGTATAAGATCTCAGCATGTTTAATTAACCACAAGTATGCTTTAGTGTGAGGCTCTACGTGATGTTTAAGCTGAGAGGGCTAAATTTCAGACTGCTTTATAATGCAGGAGACACTATTTCTGTCACTACTTCCTACTGTAGCATACTGTTAAGCTACATGCTTCAAAAAGCTCAGTGTGAGGTTTGCATGATTGTTACAATAGGTTTTTTTTGGCGTTATAAACGTCTCACCCACCCTGGCAGTGCATTGAACTCTTGAATGAAGTTTTTGAATCTGATCTTGATTAGTGGTTGAAACATTGATTAATTAAATTGATTAATTAAAGATTTTGGTATTTGTGAGATAATCCAGTAACTCTGCATGCTTGGACAATTAACAAAAACATAACATTAACTTCAGTGGTCATCCAAACTTTGGATCAGAGTTGTGAGATGTGTGTATTTAATGTTCAGGAGGAGCTGGTTACGTTGAGAAGGCAGCTGGATGGCAGAGATGGTGATCTGAGGAGGCTGCAGGATGAAACGGGGTTCAGATCCCCAACGCCTGCAGGCCTAGACAGTACAGAGAGAGGTGGGTCATGCATAGTTGCTGTTCTTCACACTTAGTAATTGCAGTATTGCCTGTTCCAGCGTGCCCTACAGGGGTCTAGTTTTTTCTTGTCATTATGCTGTATCTCTGATGCTGTACTGACTCATTTAAAATAAAATCTGGAGTAGATCAAGCTTAATCAGTTGTTATTGTATGAATTAATTTGTGCTACATGTTTCTTTTGTTTTGTTTTTACTTGTGTTTTTAGTATATTTATATTAGTTTGGTATGGTTTGTTTGCATTGATTTTTTTTTTATTTTTTGCTTTGTTTTTTTTATTTTTATTTGTTTTTATTTTAGTTTTTGCTTTGTTTTGATTAGATGTTTTTACATTGTTTTCTCTTATTTAGTTTTTTGTGTTTATTTGGTTTTATTTATTTTTTTCGATTGTTTTTTATTTTATTGATTGTTTGTTTTGATTTTTACCATTGTTTTTCCTTGTTGTTTATTTTGAATTGGTTTATTTATTATAGGTTTATCATTAATTAATTTCCTTTTAATTTCTTTAGTTTCTTTTGTTTGTTTTTCATATATTTATATTTGTTTGGTATGGCTTGTTTGTATTGATTTTTTTTACATTGCTTTTCTTGTTTTGTTGTTTGTTTGTTGTTGTTTATGTTTGGTTTTGTGTTTGTTTTTGCTTTTGCTTTGTTTTTGTTTGTTTGATTAGATGTTTTTACAGTTTTCTCTTGTTTTAGTTTTTTTTGTTTGTTTATTTGTTTTTTTTTGTTTTTGTTTTTTTTTATCGATTGATTATTAAATTTTTTTTACATTTGTTTTTTTCTTGTTTATTTTGGTTTGGTTTATTTATTATAGGTTATATTCTTTTTTTAAATTAATTAATGTTTTTTTTTTTTATTCCCCTGTTGTTTTTGTGTCTTTTTCTATGTATCATTTTACTGATAGCGCTTTATTGGTCCAACACATTCAATAACAGAAAACGTTTAATATCATTACTCTGTCTTAAACAGTTTTCCATACTGAGGAAACATTAAAAAAGAGGCTCAAAGAGAAACGTAAGGGGACTACATGTCTACCTTCTATACATGCATCCCTTTTTCAGTTTTTTAATCTTTGTACTATTTTTGTACTCTTAGTCCTCTGCTTCCTGTGCCTGCATGTTTGGACATGGTACTCATGAAGCTTGCTTTTCTACAACACGAAGCATTGCAAGTTACAGTTACAGTTAGGAAGTTAATGAATGTAAAAATACAAGATATTAGGTATAGAAAAGGGAAAGAAGTAATGAATAATATTCTGTTCTAATGTTGTAGCCCTGACAAAAGTCTGATTGTGGTCGCCATCTGGCATGTCACATTTACATTATTGTCTGTTTGTCTTGCCTGTCACCTTGTAATGTAACACCTCGTGTTCCCCAAAGCTAGTTTCTTCACCACACTTCCCCTCTTCCCTCCATTATATTGCATTGCCCGTAACCCATGTTCACACTCCTTATGACCTCACAGGCTGGACGTCCACTCTTATCTGTGGCTGCATACTCTCACGTTTAATCCCAACAAGCTCCTCCTCGCTTCCATTGTGTACATTTCTCACATTTGTCACAGAAGGTCACTGTTGTATTTCAGCTCGACGTGTCTGTCTACAGTTTGTGATGCTAAATGTCAGGCCTGAGGCCTAATGTTTCTTTGCCCTTTAGTGTTTATGAAATGGTCTTTAGTTTACTAAGCCTGTGCTTTGCAGATATGGAAGTACAGAAGATGAAGAAAGCAATGGAGTCGTTGATGGCGGCAAATGAGGAGAAGGTAGTTTTAAGTCATAAGTTTCCTTTCCCATTGCTTTTGAAATATCATAAAGGAACTTGACATTTAATGCTGTTAATGATGATTGTGTAGGATCGCAAGATTGAAGAGCTGCGACAGTCACTCGTGCGTTACAAGAAAGTACAAGAGATGGTCATGTCAGCACAAGGTAGAAAAGGTGATTTGTTTTATTTTAATAAAAATTCCGAAGTGAAGTCAATAAAATGTGTTTGTCTTTCCTGTAATCTGTGTAATTTTAGTATTATTAATATACTATTATTGTATTAATAATATTTTGAATATGAGAGGTAAATGTACTACTTTATGATAAAAATAAAAATTCTTAATAAATAATTATTATATTATATTTATTATATATTGATTTTGGGGTGAAATGTGACCTGGATGAGGTTTCTAGAGGTTCACCAAATTAGTTAAATCCTGTAATTTGCTGCTAAAAAGTGACAGGCTATATTTGCTGTGTGGCGTTTTCCGAGCTAATGATCAAATCTCTCTCCTCTCCTGTCTTTCTCATCAGATAAGCTCAAAGAAGGAGACAGTGATGGGAGCAATAGCGACAGCTCCCTCTCCATGTCCACCGCCCTCTCGGTTTCCATGGACATGGAGAAGTCTCTTCTCTCTTACACAGAGGAAGTTGCTGTAAGGGGTCAAAATGAGGTACAATTTTCTTTTCAGACCAACAAAATTCATATAATATTTCCCTCAAGGTTACACCATTCATCGTTTGTGGTTAGTTTGCATCCTCGTTAAAGAACTATATTTTGTTTTGGCATGCATAATCTAAAATCACTGCACTGCAACCTAGAATTACTCTTAATTTAGAGCAACACAGGCTGATTGACAGCTCAGCAAAGTTGTGTTGTTGGTGTTTTTTCAAGCTAAAGGCAAAATTGAACACTTGCAGAACACACAACATGTCAAACTGTGGCTCATACTGTCACAGACGATCCAAGTGACTGAATGTCTTCGGATATTACTGTTTAGAGGTGATGGATCCTTGGAATATGATGTATGCAGTAAAACATTTTGAACCAAGGACTTCCAAAACTGAGTGAATGGTTGAATTATGAGTGAATTATTTTGTATGTTTTTATTTTAGTTTAAGTTGTAGAAATTGTATGCGTTTCTGTCATCTTTATTAGATTTTTTTTAAAACGTTTCTGTTGAACTTTAATTTATTTAGGACAGTTTTAGCAATTTTAGTACTTCAAACAAAGCAGCAGTTTTTCAAAAAATATTTTTCATCTAATATTTATATTTTATTCTATTTTATTTCAGCTTTGTTTCATTGAATAAATTATTTTTAATAGTTTGTGAACAGCAACATTTTATGCAGCATTTATGCTTTTTATATTACATACATAAGGTTATGTGAAGTTTCTCAAATGTTTTATTTCTGCATTTTATTTCACTGAACGAAAATGATTTTTAATAATGTGCAAGCAGTAACAACACTACATGTAATGTAAAACAAATCTGCATTATTTAAATTGTAAATTATTTATGTCAAAGGTGTGCATGCTGATGTAAAAATAAAAAATACTGTATTTTTTTACTGTATTACAGTAATGATGAGAAACATCATTACTGTAATACAGTAAAAAAAAATACAATTTAAAAAAAATCAGATAATGAGTGGAAAATGTACAGAGTTATCATAAACTGTGCAGCTTCTTTTTTAATTTTTCAGTCTATATTAATGTACTTGTTTTTTAATGCCCTTAATGGTACAGTACAGTACAGCACTATGGTCAACCTGTGGCTGTTTTCAAATTTGCTTTATAAAAAAAACAAACAAACAAATAAAAAATCCCTAATAAAAAGGATATATTGCATTATATTATGTTATATTAAATAATGTATATGTATGCTGGAAAGGTAGTTTGAGATGGACCTCCAGGGGTCTGCCTTTTGAAAAATGCTGGTGTAGAGAATACACTGGTGTGATTTTAGCTTTGCATGTTCTCTTCATCTGTAGGTGACTACATTTGTCAGTACACTCCAAGTGCCATCGCTCACAGTCTCATCCCCAGACAAAGCAGACAGTGATTCAGTCCTGGAACAAATGCAGTCATCAAGGTACACTTCAGTACATTAAAACACACCTTTTTGTCAGCTGAGGTTGTTTTTTTCACGCAGGATCTTCATCTGAAAAAATCTGGACAAGCAAACATTCTTTTATATCACAGCTATGGCTGTAGGTTTACTTTCCGGAGCATCCAACCTATGTTACAGCATCCAAGCATCCCATCCTCAGTTTTAGCACCTCTAAAGGCTTTTCCTTTCTTGTGTTTTATGTTAGTATCCTCTTTCCATCCTTGAAATGCCTATTTTCTATATCAGAGTTCATGACCACATCACCCTATTCATACTATCCCATCATTCTATGGTGTTTAAAGTATAATTTTCTCACTGTTATCACATCAATGCATGTCTGTCTATACACCCCATCATGCTTTGCCCACCCACCTCTGCATCCCAATGCTTGTGTATTTGTCCTTTGTAGTGAGAAAGAGTGTCAGGAGCCAACTCAGTCACTGGAGACCCCATTAGATGAGAGTCCAGAGTGAGTATGTGTGTCAGGTGGAGTTTGGTTACAAAAACGACACACTTTGATTTGCCAGTTTTTTTGTAACCTGAAATGCCACTATTGTGAACCAAAGTGTGTGTCAGACACCTTAACATAGTGGTTATGAACATCTGTATGTTGAAAAGAGTGATGGTAACAATGTCTTTTCATGTTTTAGAGCTTCAGAGGACACACAATTAGAAAGCCAGGGCTACCTTGATGGAAGAGCCAGTGAAAAGGTGAATTTCAGCTCAATCAAGAATTAAAGGGATAGTTCACCCAAAAATTGGTTCACCCAAAAATTCTGTCATTAATTACTCAACCTCATGCCGTTCCAAATACGTAAGACCTTTGTTCATCTTCGGAACACAAATTAAGATATTTTTGATGAAATCCGAGAGCTCTCAGACCCTCCATAGACAGCAACACAACTGCAATGTTCCCTGGAGAGTATCACGACGCATGCACTTGCATCCGGTACATGTGAACAACGCATGCGCATGGCGCTGCTGCTTACATAATACGAACATGTGTTAGCCTGCGCATGCGTTATTTACATGAAGCGGAAGCAAGCGCATGCATTGTTTACATTTTATTTATTTATTTATTAATTTTTTCAGATTTATTTCACTGAATTAAAATTCTTTTTAATAGTTTGTGAACAGTACCAACATTTTGTGCAACATTTATGCTTTTTTATATTACATACATGAGGTTATGTAAAGTTTCTGAAATGTTTTATTTCTGCACTTTTAGAGCAAAGTATTTGATGAGTTCAACAAGATCACAACTCTACCACCCAAATCCCCAAGCTCTTCTCGTACTGCTGAGGATGACAGCTTCGGTACCAGGAAAATGAGATCTTCCTTTGGACGGGGATTCTTCAAGATCAAGGGAGGGAAGAGGACTGCTAGTGCCCCTAATTTGGGTATGATTTCTATCTTACTTCTAGATCAATATGCCCATGGTCGATTACAGTTTCACTGTGATTTAAAATAAGCTAAAATAAAAAAAAAGAATTCCAAAACGTTTGGGCATATTTTATTTTTTTTTACAGTAAAATGTTGATGAGCCAAGAGTATCTGAATTTAGTACAAACACCCATTTACAAGCTAGACCTGCCATATGGCTTCTCTGAAGGACAAAGAAGAACCTGGATGTGTCTTCATTTCTTTCTTTCCTTCAAGAAAAAATCCCTCAAGTTGATGCATTTCCATTTTCCACACATAATTAGTTGGTTCTCTGACCATGTTGTACTGTTTCAAACAGACTCTCTGCTATTGCTCAAAGTCAGTATATTAAGCAAATTTAGTCAAAACACGCAACAAGTATTTTACTGATTTTGAAAACCCAAATGATTTTGATTTGTAACACATTGTGGGAAGGAACACATTGTTTATTTTAGCTTCAGGCTTGATTCAAAAAATCTGTATTTTTTGAATCTGTATTTCAAATTTTGGCCTAAAGTTGGTTTATTTTCATTTCTTTTCTTCATAGCAGGAGATGATATTAAATGAAGTAATGGCAATTATGGGTGTTTTGAAGTCCTCTTGTCAAAATAATAGACTAAATAGATGTGTTTAAACATTGAGCTCATGTGGTAATCATAAAGTATATAGAGGTTCTGTCCACATCACGTTAATTTTTTACCACATTACCCAGGACTTAAATATTCTGACCACATTCTCACAGCTCTGTATGTTCCCCTCACATCCAAACTACCATACATTCAGGCTGGATTTAGTGCCATTCAATAACAGAGATGTTATTACTCCAATTGTGTTAACTTGCATGTCAGCATGTGACTTCATTCCATGATTCCACTCCTAAAAAAACCCAATCCAGTTGTTCTTCAGTCCAGACGAGAAGTCATCTGCAATCTTGCCTCATGATGCTGATTCCAGTAGTTCAAGGAAGACGCTGTCATTTTTGGGCTTTATTTCTTTTGAAACTTCCTGTTATTCATGACATTTTTACTGCTCTGCTCTTTAACTGAACGACTGCCTTGTTTTTTCTTCCTTCCCATAATCTTTAGTTTATTTGATGCGCGACTGACCATGGTATTGTGGGTAATGTAGTTTGCTGTAGTGACAACAGGACATTTTCTTTTCTTGTGTATGTGTTTGTTTGCACAGCTGAGACAGAGAGGGACGGCACTGACCATCTGGATCTGGCAGGCATGCCGCAGAGGTCAGCTGACAGTGACAGCACACACACTCTCCCCATTTCTCCGGAGGGCAAGAAAAAGTCAAAAGGAATCAAAGCACTCTTTGGAAAGTAAGTCTAAAACATAGCTGCAGGATATTTTGGACATTGGGGATCTTTCCTTATCTAGCATATTTCATATCCTGGCAGTGTTATTGTTAACTAAACCTAAAACTATTAAGGTTTTATTAATTGAAAAAAAAAGCTGAAATAAAGCAAATATTAGATAAAAAATAAAAATAAAACATAAATGTTGCGGTAATTAACTGAAATAAAATAAATTGAAGTACTACAATTATTAAAGCTGAAAAGAAAAAGAAAAAAAAATGTAAATGACAAAAACATACAAAAGTACTAAAACTGAAAACAAAAAAATATAAAAAATATTTTAAAAAGTTCATTAAAAATATTAATAAATACTATAATTGTATAAAATAACACTGTATACTAGAGATTTAAATAATATATCATTGTAATATTTCATTTAATTTGTAAAAAAATATTAAAGTTGTATTATTCTAAAAATTATAAAAGTATTGTTGTATTACAAAAATCAGAATCAGAATGAGCTTTATTGGCCAAGTATGTTTACACATACAAGGAATTTGTTGTAGTGACAGAAGCTCCACAGTACAACAGAAAGACAGCAACAGAACAGGACATAGATAATAAAAGAATAATATACAAATATCATGCAAATGTACGAAGCAGCAAAAACACAATATATAATATAGACAACTATGTATGTACAGGTCAAGTATGTGCAAATTAGAAATGAGAAAATAAAAATAAAATAAGTGAGTGGTGAATGGATAGTGTATTATAGTTGTGTGTTCCAATATCAATAATATGATTATTAATGTTCTGATTTACTTCATATAAACCCGTCTGTCCGTCTCTCTCTCTCTCTCTCTCTCTCTCTATATATATATGTATATATATGTATATGTATGTATATGTGTGTGTGTGTGTGTATGCATATATATGTGTATGTATATATTTATTGAGATAAATGTGGATTAATTTGTCAGTCATTTAAAGTATGCCGTATTACTTCTTTTATCAGCTTATTTGATCCATCTCAATTTGAGTTGAATATGATCAAATTTAACTGATGACTTTCTCTTACTTTCTCTTTCTTCTTTAAAGGCTCAAAAGAAGTCAATCAACCACATTCAACCTGGATGATAACCTATCAGAGAATGAGTTTAAACGGGGTGGAGTCAGAGCCACAGCTGGGCCCAGGCTGGGCTGGTCACGTGACCTGCAGAACACCAACAGGTCTGTAATCACACAAAATGGAAAGATCTATTGTTGGGAAACACCCTGGTGACAGACTTACATGTAACTTTTCAGTTCCTCAGTAAAATCTAATTTATGATGTTGTCAGAGTGACATTTTTGTGGTAAATGGTCAAATGGCAAATATCTCCAGCAGTCACTGTCTTTGTACCTCGTAAGGTCTGCTTGTTTGTATTTTCCAGTGAGCTGGATGCTCCGTTTGCACGCTGGTCCCGGCAGCAAGTGTGTGATTGGATGCAGGAGCAGGGACTGGGGTTGTACGTGAGTTTGGCAAGGCAGTGGGTCTCCTCCGGCCAGACGCTCCTGCAGGCATCCCAGCAGGATCTGGAAAGAGTGAGCTCTTATTTCTCAGAATCAGGATGAAAGCATATAGTGGAGTCCAAATGTCTGACACCACATTTAAGCCTGGAAATAATCAGTTTTCCCATCTGAAATTCATGTTCTGCTGACTGTTCTGCTCTCTGTATGCAGGAGCTGGGAATAAAACACCCTCTACACAGGAAGAAACTCCAGCTAGCCCTGCAGGCGTTGGGCTCAGAGGAAGATGACAACAAAGGAAAACTAGACTACCACTGGGTGACAAGTAAGGAATGGATGTTTATTCATCCACGGTTTCAGATTTGTTGTTAAATTCTGATAAAATTAAGGATGAATGTAACTGATTAAAAGGTTTTTCTTACCCTTTTCCTTCTGTTCTAGGGTGGCTTGATGATATCGGCCTCCCGCAGTACAAGACTCAGTTTGACGAGGGACGTGTGGATGGACGGATGCTTCACTATATGACTGTGGTTAGTCTTTTTCCCAGACAATATCACGTTTTTACATATAAATGAAAGTTTTTTTTGACATATAAATGAAAGTTTTTTTTGACATATAAATGAAAGTTATCCCGCAAAAGGTTAAACTAGCATTCAATATTTACTAGCTTTCTACTTTGGGGTCCGTAAATTTAGTAAATGTTTTTGAAAGAAACCTGCATTTGTTTGAATAAAAAAAAGTAAAACATTAATATTGTGAAATATTATTTCACATATTATTATATTAACATATGTGTTTCCTATGGAAGCCCGTTTCCCCCACTGAATGATAAAAAATAAAAAAGGTAATTGCGACCTTTTATCTCACAATTCTGACTTTTTTTCTTGCAATTGCGAGTTATAAAGTCAGAATTGAGATATATAAAGTTAGAATTGAGATATATAAAGTCAGACTCAGAATGGCAAAGAAGGGCGGGGATATAAACTCACAATTGCGAGAAAAAAAGTCAGAATTTTGAGTTAATATCCCGCAATTCTGACTTCATTTCTCACAATTGCAAGTTTATATCTCGCAATTCTGAAAAAAAAGTAAGAATTAGCAGTTTATATCACGCAATTCTGACTTCAGTGAAGTGAAGTGACATACTGCCAAGTATGGTGGCCCATACTCGGAATTCGTGCTCTGCATTTAACCCATCCAACGTGCACACACACAGCAGTGACACACACACAGCAGTGAACACACACCCAGAGCAGTGGGCAGCCATTTATGCTGCGGCGCCTGGGGAGCAGTTGGGGGTTCGGTGCCTTGCTCAAGGGCACCTCAGTCGTGGTATTGAGGGTGGAGAGAGCGTTGAACATTCACTCCCCCCCCACCTACAATCCCTGCCGGCCCGAGACTCGAACCCACAACCTTTGGATTACGAGTCCGACTCTCTAACCATTAGGCCACGACTTTTCTCACAATTTCATTTCTCACAATTGTGAGAAAAAAGTCAGAATTGCGAGATAAAAAAATCGCAATTACCTTTAAAAAAAAATTTGTGACCGCAAATGTGAATTGCAGTCATCGCTCCAGTCTTCAATGTCACATGATCCTTAAGAATTCTAAACTGCTTATTTGATGTTCAAAAAACATTGCTTATTTTTATCAATGTTGAAAACTAATATTTTTGTGGAAACTGTGGTGCATTTTTTTTCAGGATTATTTTTATAATTAGTTCAAATGAACAGCATTTATTTAAAATATAAATATTTTGTAACAATGTCACTTTTGTATTCTTACTGAATAAAACTTTTTTTTTTCTTTTTTTTTTTTAAATGAATAATGACCTCAAACCCTTGAATGATATTGTAATTAGAAACAAGTTGTTGAAGTCCACTCTCTTCTGTCCACGCTGAATAGGATGACCTGTTATCTCTGAAAGTGGGCAGTGTTCTTCATCACCTCAGTATTAAGAGAGCCATCCAGGTGCTCCGGCTCAACAACTACGACCCCAACTGTCTGCGGCGAAGACCTTCAGATGAGGTAGGAAGAGATACCAAACTAATCTGTGCTGTCCTGTTATTTTTGTACTTATACTAGCAATCCTTATGTTCACCATTATTTCAGAACAACATAAGTCCTGCAGAGATCTCTCAATGGACCAACCACCGTGTGATGGAGTGGCTTCGGTCTGTCGATCTGGCTGAATACGCACCCAACCTGAGGGGCAGTGGAGTACATGGAGGACTGATGGTGAGAACTAGTTAAGGATTTTTTTTTTTGGAATGGTTAAAGATTTGCACTGGAAACTAAAACGTATGTGCTGCATGCTTTCCTCTAAATAACAAAATAAACACACAATAAAAATGACAGTGGTGTGAAAACAGCAATTAAAAAATCATCAGATCATAGCGATGTGGATATGTTTGCACTAGCTCGATATTTCGGTATTTCATGCATAAATATACAAAAAAAGTTAGAATTACTTCTATTTCTACTATAAATCAGTTCTCTGTGTGTTTGTTTTTCTTGCGGAGCCTCAGAGCCCACCTACCTATTAAGTAATTGCCACAGACCAATGGTAGTTCTGTGTTTTCCAGCCAGAGTGAACGTTTCCGGAAAGTTTGCTTTGGCAAGCTGTTTAGGACAGATTTGGTTTGCAGTGATGTCACACCAGTTCATTCTTTGATTCACTTGAAGCCTTCCTGTTGCTCAAACCGTAGAGCGGGATGCTAGCAAGGTCATAGGTTCGATTCCCAGGGAAAGAAAGAACTTATTAAATGTGTATTAAATGTCACTTTGGATAAAAGCATCTGTGAAATGCTATTTTTTTTTCTTATTAAATGGGCATAATTTTGTTTGTGATTTCAGGTGCTGGAACCTCGCTTTAATGTGGAGACGATGGCTCTGCTGCTAAATATTCCCCCAAACAAGACTCTGCTGCGGAGGCATCTGGCCACTCACTTCAACCTGCTGGTGGGTTCTGAAGCCCAGCAACTCAAGCAGGAGTGTCTAGAGAACCCAGACTACACCTTACTCACCGCCACAGCTAAAGTCAAGGTATGTTACAGAACAC
The DNA here is from genome assembly GCF_936440315.1 of Barbus barbus. Taxonomy (NCBI): domain Eukaryota; kingdom Metazoa; phylum Chordata; class Actinopteri; order Cypriniformes; family Cyprinidae; genus Barbus; species Barbus barbus. The sequence goes on from NC_136750.1 coordinate 22,357,577, forward strand.
CTCCAGACCATCTACTGCAGAGCTGACTTGTGATTCAATCATTTTGGAGTTCAAAGCTGTCTGTATCAAATTTAGCCGCACAAGTTGGCGTTTGGAGGGTTTGGTAGGAAGAAGAAACAAGAGGACAATGAAGAGTATGTCTGTCCCATGGATGTGGAGATGCCCAAAGGACGCAGCTTCCAGAAAGGCTACAGAGGCATGGAGCTCCAGATCTATGATGATGACCTAGACCGGTTCGACCAGGTAGTGATAGAAGTTTTCTGGTGCCTAAATAAATTGTAAATTGAATTAATTAATTATTTGTATATTTATTTATATAAATAATTAGTATTTTCACCTTAAGTTTCAGTCAACTGAATTTAATGCATTTACGTTTTGTATCGGTTTAATTTTTTGAATGATTTTGATTAATATCTAATTTTGTCTTTATGCTCACAAAAGCATTTATTTGATCAAAAATACAGTAAAAACAGTAATATTGTGAAATATTATTACAGTTTAAAATATTTTTTTTTTATTGTAATACATTTTAAAATGTAATTTTAATTATTCCTATGATGGCAAAGAATAATTTTGATTTCTGAAGGATCATGTGACACTAAAGACCAGAGTAATGGCAACTGAAAAATCAGCTTTGCCATCACAGGAATAAATTACATTTTAAAATTATAATATTTTGCAATATTACTGTATTTGTTGTATTTTTAATAATATAAATGCAGCCTAGACGAGCATAAGAGACTCCTTTTAAAAACATTTAAATATCTTAATTATTCCAAATGTTCAGTTGATTATTCAATAGTCAATAACCCTAATCAAATAATTAAAAACAATGAATCAATCATCGATTAATCATTAACACCTGTATGATTTTGTTGTTCTTTGCAATCCCTAGATGGAAGACTCTGAAGGGACAGTTAGGCAGATTGGCGCTTTCTCCGAGGGGATCAACAACTTAACGGTAACAAGCAGCTGCACATCTGATCTCACTTGTGTTGCTTTATGTAGTGTGCTTGCGCCTAAATTGTGTGTCCTGCGTTTTGTGCTCAGAGTATGCTGAAGGAGGACGAGTTCTTCAAGGAGATCTCCACGTCGTTCCCCAATGCCAGTGTGAAGGATGATGTGTGAGGGCACCGCAGGGACACTCTCGCCCCTAGTGCTGCTGCTTTAATCAGAAGTGACTGTGCCAATCCCTCTGCCAACACTTCCACACACACCTCTATCTGAATGCCAAATATATCAATCAGAAGAACCACATGTCAACTCGTTGAAACACCATTTTAAAGTATTTCAATTGCCTTTTAACAACATTTTGTTAAATAATTAATGTCTCATAAAGGTAGATGGAACAATGTCTGCCCTGTGTGTTTTTTTTTTATATTGTTATTGGTCATTTCTGTTTCTTGTGGATCGATGTGATATGACTTATAACTAAAATAAATAGCGGTCCTACTGTAATTTGCTGGTCATTGGAGAGATACATTATGCATTCTTTTTCATCTGCCTGCCTAAATCTGAGACAGATTTTCAGTTTGTGCTGTTATTATGGTGGCAGAAGAGCACAAGGACACTTTCAGGTAAAATCAAAGATATATTTTATTAAATTGTTGATAAAGTTGTACACTGCCTATAATTAAATGAGCGATAATCATCAATATTTTTGAATGATTGATCCAGGTGCAGTCTAGATGTTTGAGGGTTTTTTACATTTTGGTTTATCAAGCTAATACATGCATTGATATTTCATATGCATGCAGAACTCTACAATATATTTTACATCTGGTTTGTAAAGGATTGCATGTTATTTAAGCCTCATTTGGATAAAATATTAGCAAAATATTGTTACGTTAATGAAAGTTCATTGTGAATTATTTTTCTTCTGCTGCAGTACTTTAAAGGATAGCAATAATGTTCTCCTTTATGGAAATACTATGATGTAGCATGAATCTTTAATGCAATACTGGCATGTCCACAAAATTGTAAGGAGCTGAAAAAATATATTGAAAATATAGTGCCACTCATAACCATTTCAGAGTTACATGTTTGTACTTATTTGTTGACTTTTACTCATTTTTAAAGGTGAATAAAATACTGAAAGCATACAGGTTTAATTGTGCCTTTTACTCATGTCAATTAGTTACAACGAATGTTGACTTGTCACTTCTCAGAGCAGAAATTCTTAAAAGAATGAAGTTTGTTAATGCACGTCCCTGCATACATTTTCAAAATAACCATTTTACAAAGAGTAACAACATATTGCTGCGAAAATAAATGCTGTAGTTATCATAGCGACATTTTCCACAGTACAGCTGTGGCTTTGCCACCACTGTAATACAAAATAAACTGAAAAATACTTATTAATACTTCATTTTGTGGGAAACTATTTGTGTCATGATATGGGACAGTACATAAATTAATCAATAGCGCCACCTCTTGGACATTCTCTAGATAGTTGCTTCCATGCTTTCATTATTAGGTTTTTACTATAGTTATACATTATGCACAGTTTTTGCTTTCAGTTTTTATAAATAAACTGATGAAATGATTGAGTCCTTGTCCTTCATGCCATTTGTTGACTGTTTTCTGAGGACTTCCAGTAGGGGGCCCATAAGAGCTCAGAAAGCCAAATCCCTTATTAAACTGCATTCAAATATCAGCAAGTCCTTTGGCTTATTGAATATGTTTGTGCACCCAAATCTATTATCGTTTTCATGCAAATTCGTACTATCTTATAAACAAATGTGATTCTTCCTCTGTGGTCTCTGAACATGATTCTAATAAATACACGCATCACTGTGATTGGTCCACCCTGACCCGCGCGGAGGAAAGACACGTTTACCTTGTGACATAGTGTTCCGTGTGCAGCTTCAACAAAGTTCATAGTTTACTCTTTAATAATGAAATTTAACTAGTCCGTGAATTCAAAATAATCAGTGAAACGTTAATATGGGTAAATTATTATTTAGGTTTATCATTCTTGACCAAACAGACAACTTCTGCAAAGGTCCGCCCACTTCTGTTCTGTTTTGATGTAAATTTGTATGCTACCCACATATTCTATTTGTGGATCGACACAGTGAAGGTATTTGGGTGTATTTAGGCATGAGAGCATCTCCAGGGGCCACTTAACCGGGCGAGCTCTTGTAAGACTTTCAACAAAAGAAGAAATTTCTCTGTTGTTTAAACATCTGTTCACGCGCATCAAACCAAAACCATGCGCAAGGGGTATGTGGGAAACTTTTAAATGTTTTGCACGTTTTTGTTTCTCTTTAATCCGTTTTGAAAGCCGAATTGTTTTGCATGAGGTCATGCGTTTACCATGGTGATCTGTATCATGTTTTTAGTGTTGATCAGTTTTTATCAGAAAATTCTCAATGCTTTTGAACTTTTCTTGCATCTTTTCTCTTTACTGTACTTTCCAAGAGATTAAATTTATGAATTTAAATTACCTCATTGGATAATTTATGTTCATTAAAATGGGACGAAAAGTACTGCATATACTCATTGTAAATGCTTAATGAAAGATTGCTAAATAAATTCAAGATATTGTAAAGTGATACTTATGTTTGTATGTTGCAGGTATGATTTTGGATGGATCCTTGTGCTGTCGGCACTGTTTACTTTTAGTGATGCATCTAGGTAAAGGGAAAAAGTTGAAAAACCTGAGAAGTTTTTAATATAATTTATATAAAAAAAACTTTTATACACGTTTTATACAATTAATTTGTTTCTCTACACTCTCAGTCAAACTGTCAACCAGGAGCTTTCGAATATTTTCAATGAGCTCTGGAAGCTGGATGAGAATCGGCTGATGCCTGGGACTCATTACAATATCTCACTACAGGTGTCAGTATTTTCTAATGTCAAACAACATTAAGTATAGTGACAGATCAAGTGTAACATTAAATTGTCTTACATTTCTTTTAGGGCAAAGCTGGTTACATACCACAGGGAAGCACCAGTGCGGTAGACCATGCCTCATCCCCACTGTTCACCAGCGTCGATGAGGCCAAACTGAACTCCATTACCACTTATGCCCGTATGTTTCCTTTGTAAAAAGCTCTAACCCCTTTAATCATCCTGTCAGTTTGGACAAAAGCTTATCCACGGAGCTGTGCTGAAACATGCCTTTAACAGGGACACACCAAGATTCTTTATAAAATGTAAATATGTTTAGACAGGCAGTTAATCGTAAAGTTGATTTATGGAATTCTGAATGATGTTTTATGTTTCCACTTAGTTTCTTAAGCATTTAAAACTGTAATTGCACAAAATCGTGAAGATATAAAGTAAAGGAAGGTTTACATTTATTCATATACAACTGTGAATATGATATTTACCCACCAAAATGATCAGACACAAATTGTTTTCACCAACAAACAAAAATGGTCTTCTGTGATTTTTAAATGGTGATTTTGCTCACCTCTCAACAGGCTTCAGGAAGCTTTTAGACAACTATGAGAGGTCTACTGGTGTGGCAGAGAGGGTGACTGCTGAGGAGGTGACCGAAAATAACTCCTTTCTAGATGCTGTCTTGGAGACAGCAGTCATGAAGGTATGAGTTCACCCTCTGATAACTCAAGTTATATCCTTTACCACATAGAAATGCATCTCTTCCTCTTGTTTGGAATGACAAAAATAAAAAGTTGTAAAGATTTAGGGATAAGATTCTCTAAAAGACACATTCACCTTTTTTCCTGTTGCTAACCAAAATATTGTGGTTGTTCCCCGCCACAACCTGTTCTTGGAAGCTGTATATTATGACAAGGGGAAAAGAATGTGGTAGGGCGTATTATGATGATTCTGGGGGTCATTAGTTAAGAGCATAAAAGGAATAGTTCACCCAAAAATTAAAATTTGCTGAATATTGACCCTGAGGCTAGATGAGTTTGTTTCTTCGTCGGAACAGATTTGGAGAAATTTTACATCATTGCATCACTTGTTCACCTATGGATCCTCTGCAGTAAATGGGTGCCGTCAGTGAATGATAAAAACATCACAATAATCCACAAGTAATCCATTTGACTCCAGTCCATCAAGACTCTTGGGATCGAAATAATCAAATGCATTATATACATCTTGCATGGCCTGGGGGCGAGTCAATTTTCAGAATATTTTGAGTTTGGGTGAACTATCTTTTATCTCATAAAATATTCATGTTTTACTCCTTCAGCGTGCCCATCAGTACCTGATTGGAAAGAGAAAATCACGCTCGGATCTGAGACAGTTTAAGAGTCAGTTGTACTACATGTGGTTCCGCCTTTATCATAGAGACAGAAATGGAGGGTAAGCGACTTACACCAGCACAACATAAAAAATGTGTATTTGAATCCCTATCTGCTCTAATAAAAAAAAAAAAAAACGCTTTTTTTTACAAAAAGGGAGGACTCCAGTGGATTTGAGCATGTGTTTGTTGGGGAAACCAAGTTTGGCAGAGAAATCATGGGTCTTCACAACTGGGTCCAAATTTACCTGCAAGAGAAGCAGGAGCTTCTTGATTACAAGGGCTACAAAGCCAGGGACAATGATGCGGTACTTTTTTCAACAAAAAATCTGAAGAATGTCAAAAAATATATTGTTCTTTGTGCAGTCTTTGCTGAATCTGTTATTGTTTTTCTTCCATGCAGCCTAATGAAGATGACCATGTCTTGAATGTGCAGTTCAGCTGGCATGGTTTGGTCAAACCAGTGGCCAGCGCCTTTGTTGGTGTGAGTCCTGAGTTTGAAATGGCCATCTTTACCATCCTGTTCCTCACGTCCACTGAGAAGACCACCACAGCTGTGGTCAATCTGGATGAGTACCAGCTAGAGATGGTGGTGCATAGACACGGCCGCTCTATCGGGACCGCTTATCCCAAACTGCTGAGCAGCAACAACAGACACGTATAAATCCCACATACTGTACTACCCTGACAGCAGCTTTCGGGCTTTTCTTACATTTGTTTTTCTCTAACATTTAAAAAAAAAAAGCTTTTAAAGGCATATTGTAATTTTACATAAGTAGACATTTGCTTTGTATTGAAGTCGATGCTAGATGCTTGTTTACTTTGCTAATATGTTTAACAGACTTCAGTATGCTCATTTACAGAGTTTTGTTTTTATTGAAATGTAAATCTGAGCAAATATTTTATTTCCTCAGAATTCCCTTTCATACAATGGTAATGTCTTATATCTGTTTGCCTATATTGACTATGTTGTTTTATACATAGTCGGTAATGGAAAATCGAGATTTCACATTAAAAATAATTTTTTGATCCACTTGTGTGATTATTTTTAGAATTCAGTTACATTTATTTTTTGAGTAGCTAACATGACACAGCAGTGTCTTTCAGTGTGACATGCTGTACTTCATATAGAGTTACTATAAACAACTTACGATTATTGTACAATTGTTACATACAGATGCATGGCCTCATTTTAATGAAAGACAATGGGGAATATTTGTACATTTAGAAATGAATTTGTCATGCCTCTGGACCGATTACGTTAACAGAAATTAATAAATTCATACATTAAATAAATAATAATGTCATTAACAATTATGAAAACGTTGGAGACTAGTTACAACATCTACAAACGTTCACTTTCAAACGTCAGAGAACACTAGTGAAAATGCTCCTACTTTGCATTTTTTTCTAAAAAGTTAATACAATAAGTAAGATCATCTGTCTTATTGTACACCAGTGTCAACAAAATGTGCTCCTTAAATCACTGATCTAATACTGTTTAATTATCCCGGATTTTCATTGTGGTACATTTTTTTATTGTTGTATTTTATAGTTCATATACAAGTGCATCTCAGAATATCGTGAAAAAGTTCATTTTTTCTTGTAACTTATTTCAAAAAGTGAAACTTTCCTATATTTTAGAATCATTACATGTAAAGTAAAACATTTCAAAAGTTTTTTTGTTTTAATTTGGAAAATTAGAGCTCGCAACTCATGAAAGTCAAAAATCCAGTCTCTCAAAATATTTCCTAAGATCAATCAAAAAAAGGATTTGGCAAACAGAAAAGTTCAAGTTATGTAAAGGTATGCTTAAAAGTATGTTGATTTATGCACTCAGTACTTTGTCAGGGCTCCTTTAGCACAAACTCCAGCATCAGTGAGGAATGGCATGGAAGCGATCAGCCTGTGGCTCTGCTGAGGCACTGTTGAGCCTTCAGCTCGTCTGTATTGTTGGATCCACTGTTTCTCATCTTTCTCTTGAAAATATCCCATAGATTCCATATGGGGTTCGGGTCAGGCATGTTGGTTGGCCAATCAAGCACAGTAATGTCATGGTCAGCAAAACACTTGGAAGTGGTTTTGGCAAATCAGCATCTCCATAAAGCTTGTCAGCAGATGGAAGCATAAAGTGCTCCAAAATCTCCTGGTAGACGGCTGCATTGACTCTGGACTTGATAAAACACAACAGACCAACACAGCAGACGTCACAGCACCCCAAATCATCACTGACTGTGGAAACTTCAAACTGGACTTCAAGCAGCTTGGGTTCTGTGCCTCTCCAGTCTTCCTCCAGACTCCAGACACTGATTCCCAAATGAAATGCAAAATTTACTTTCATCTGAAAAGAGGACTTTGGAGCACTGAGCAACAGTCCAGTTCTTTTTCTCTGTAGCCTAGGTAAGATGCTTCTGACGTTATTTCTGTTTCAGAAGAGGCTTGGTAGCCCTTTTCCTGAAGACGTCTGAGCTTGGTGACTCTTGATGCACTGACTCCAGCTTCAATCCGCTCCTTGTGAAGCTCTCCCAAGTGTTTGAATCAGCTTTGCTTGACAGTATTCTCAAGCTTGTGGTCATCCCTGTTGCTTGTGCACATTTTCCTACCCAAATTCTTCCCTCAAATCAACTTTGCATTAAATATGCTTTGATACAGCACTCTGTAAACAGCCACTCCTTTCAGTAATGACCCTCTGTGACTTACCCTCTTTGTGGAGGGTGTCAATGATTGTCTTCTGGACCATTGCCAAGTCAACAGTCTTCCCCATTATTGTGGTTTCAAAGAACGAGAGATACCTGGAATTTATACTGTAGGGATGGTCGTTTAATGAAATTCAAATATAAATATTCTAATATATTGAGATTCTGGATTTTTGACATCCATGAGCTGTAAGCTCTAATCATCAAAATTAAAACAAAAAACTTTTTTAATGTTTTACTTTACATGTAATGAATCTAGAATATATGAAAGTTTCACTTTTTGAAAAACAGTTACAAGAAAAAATTTACTTTTTCACGATATTATAATTTTTTTTTAGATACACCTGTATGTATATAGGGCTCATGTATGAGATTATTGGAGATCAAAAACGTGGACATTAGTCGGAATACATAAATGCGCGTGCGTTCCTCCCCGGTCTGATTTTGATGTTACACCTCACACTTTCACGTGTAGCGCAAACTTCCGTTGAGAGTGTTTTTCACCTGGCTACGGCGTGTATTATGGTTTCCTAACGTTCATGATATTATTCGTATTTGCGGTTTATCGCCATCACACCTAATAAGAGAAATGCTGCAGGAGGAGTTTGGGGGAATGACTCCCCAGCAGCTCGCTGCTCCAGTCGATACTGTGGAGGTGAGTGAATAGAGGCATGAGTGCAACTGTCATAATGCGCTATTACAAATAGCAAACGTTATTATATTTGAAAGTTTCTTAGTAATCAAATTCCCGTATCTCTTTTGTATTGCAGGAAAAGTGGAAGCTGCTTCCAGCCTTTTTGAAGGTAAAATCAAGTTGCCAACGTCCTCATCAAAATCATAATGATAAATAATGACAGCAGCGAGACATGCTGCTGTCATTTAATATATGCTGACATATATTAAATATAATTTTATGATTGTATTATTCAAGCAACTGTATGATGTCATATTAATTGAAGGACTACATGCTTGGACTTAATTTTTCACACCACAAGAATATTTAAGTGAACTGCAAAAATAACTTGTTTGGTTATTTAAAAAAAAAAAATTATGAAAAATGTGCATTTTTAACAATTTTAATGTTGAATTGGAAAGTAACGTTCATTTTATTTGTCAATTATCTATACATACTCTTTCTTTATACATATCTTATCCAGCAATAATGATGTTAAATGAAATTAAATGTACAACCTCTAATGTTATATTCATGTCATTATTTTTATTTATTTTTCAGGTTAAAGGCTTAGTTAAGCAGCACATCGATTCCTTCAATTACTTCATCAATGTAGAGGTTTGTTAATTTATTTAAAGATGGTACGACTCACTGAGTTCTCTACATGTATTGTAAATACAATATATTTATTGTCAGGTGTAGTTTCCATGACATCACATTATGGTTTTAATTTAGTTTTGTAACCGCAAAACAATGTGATATCGACAAAAACCTTTTAGTAGCATAAACTTAATATCTACTAATCTCTCCAGATAAAAAAGATCATGAAGGCGAATGAGAAGATTACAAGTGATGCTGATCCAATGTGGTATCTGAAGTAAGGATATTGTTCAGTTAGACATATCTGCACATTTTTTATTTAATATGTTAATTTAGTATTTTTTTTTATATATATATATATATATATATATATATATATATATGTGTATATGTATGTATATATATATGTATGTATATATGTATGTATTAATTTAAAGTAAAAATATACAATTAAAACAAATTTAATAATTTTTTACACCAATAATTTTAGTACCTAAACTTGTTTTTATTCAGTAAGTTGCCTTGACAAAGTTTCTTATTTTTTAATCTATTTTATTTTATATCATATGGTTTTAGTGATCAATAACAACACTGCACCCGTCTGTCCCTAGATATCTCAATATCTATGTTGGCATGCCTGATGTAGAAGAAAGCTTTAATGTAACCAGACCAGTGTCACCACATGAGGTATCATCTTTATCTGTGGCCTAAAGAATATTCTAATTCAGAGAAAACTTAAAAGCTTTTTGAAGGAAAAAAAGATTAAGACTGCAGTATTTGCTTATGATGATTATTGTTTTTTTAACCACTAGTGTCGTCTGAGAGATATGACATATTCAGCCCCCATCACTGTGGACATAGAGTACACCCGAGGCAGCCAGAGAATCATTCGCAATGCTCTTCCTATTGGAAGGTACCTATGTTTGGGCTAAAAGCGTTGCAAATATGTTTTCTTTTCCCTAGCAATTTAAATGAAATTTACGTAATTTTTTTTATAGAATGCCAATAATGCTGCGAAGCTCCAACTGTGTATTGACAGGAAAGACGCCGATGGAGTTTTCTAAGCTTAATGAATGTCCTCTGGATCCAGGTAGATTATCATAGAACTCAGACTGTCTCTGTGCTATTTGATTGTTTGTATGCCATAGTTTGATGCAGATAATCCCATCTGAAGCTCATATGTGTCGGAGCAGGTCATGGTGCACAAGCATTATACAGTATTTATCTATGTGCAGGTGGTTATTTCATTGTGAAAGGGCAAGAAAAGGTCATTCTCATTCAGGAACAGTTATCCAAGAACCGCATCATTGTGGAACAAGATCGCAAAGGTGCCGTCGGAGCCTCGGTCACCAGGTGCTGGAATTTGCTCTTCTGTTTAAGTAATATTAATAAGCTTTATTTAAAACGTTTTAGTTGTGTGCTCATATATTTGTCTCTGATTTGTAGTTCTACTCATGAGAAAAAGAGCAGAACCAACATGATTGTGAAACAGGGCCGCTTTTACCTGAAGCACAACACCCTCTCTGAAGATGCCCCTATTGCTATCATCTTTAAGGTGAGAATGTGGTTACAAATGGTGATTTAGAGCTTGATGGATCTGTATATTTGTCAAGTAAGTTGACAAAGAAAACTATATACTAATTACTTGCTCTTCTCATGGTTTAGGTCATAGCACAGTCCAGTATATAGCTATGAGGCTACATACTTTATCCAACCAGCAGATGGTGCACATTGACAAAGAATACAGTGCAACGTGACTGAAAATAGTTACACAAATTTAAAAGTATTACTAAATTCTATTGATTCAGTACCATTCAAAAAATTTGGGCTCATTTATTTTTTAATATCATTTTACTTTTTTTCAACAAGGGTGTGCTAAATTAATCAAGATTAACAGTAAAGACATTTATAATGCTTCAAAAGATGTCTATTTCTATTTTTTTGTTCCATTCATCAAAGAATCCCAAAACAATGAATCACACATTTTCAACAAAAAATATTAAGCAGCACAACTTTTTGTAACCTTGACAATAAAACTAAATGTTTCTTGTGCAGCAAATCAGCATATAAGAATTATTTCTAAAGGATCATGTGACACTGAAGACTGGAGGAATGATGCTGAAAATTCAGCTTTGCTATCACAGGAATAAGTTACTTTAAAAACATTTGTATATAAGCTGTAATGATATTTCACTATTACTGTTTTTACTTTAATTATGATAAATAAATGCAGTCTTGGTGAGCAAAATGTCTTACCGACCCCAAACTTAAAATGGTACTGTATCTTTAGTTAATGAAATTGCTTCAAATAGCTTTAGCTGTGACTGTTTTCATTATGTAGAATGGAAGTTGAACTGCTTTGACCCATCAGCATCTGTTTAATAATATCTATTTGATATGTCAGAGAGAATTCACTGGTCATGTTATACTCTGATATTTTACTACTACTTGCCATTATAATATTCTAAGCATCTATTGAAATGTCATTGATATGATACATGTGTCTTATAAAATGACCAATTTCTTTTCAAGGTCTTTTCTAAAACATTTGATAATATTCTAATTGTTTTAGCTAGATTATTGTCTTTCCTCTTCCTTTCTATGCATTTTTAATGATGTTTCTTCTGACACTGTGTTAAATATCACCTGACAGTTGAAACATATTTAATTAGAGCTCAGATCAGAGAACCCTGTCGTGCTATGATGGATGTTTTTCCTAGCCCAGGCTCTCTCTAAACATATGGGTCTGATTGGTTAGGGACAGGGCGAGAAGTAAATCAGCTGTCAAGCTTGTTTGCTTTGCACTTGTCCGTCCACAGCACATTCCACCAGGATTTCCTTGCGACACAGCAGCTGTGCCAAACGGTGGAGACCTTTAAGCACTGTGATCCACCCAGTCCTGTTCCCACAGTCCCCTATTAGCATAAATAAATGTCATCGAGGCCTGTGGCACTGTATTCACCTTTGCATTAGAGCAGGGTCCTACATGCTCTATTTTCTTTTCTTTTTTTTGTTGAATTCAATTGCATTCTCTTTGCTGTAAATATACAAGTCTGTACTTTGTTTCTTATTTTACTTGAATATATATACCTTATTCTCTGTTAATCTCTCTGTCATCAATCAGGCCATGGGAGTGGAAAGCGATCAGGAGATAGTTCAGATGATTGGCACAGAGGAACATGTCATGGCTGCATTCGCTCCCAGTTTGGAGGAATGTCAGAAGGCCCAAATATTCACCCAAGCTCAGGTACCTCTGACAAGATCTCTGCCATCATTTAAAAGAGTGGTTTGCATTGCCGGTAAATGCATAAAACTTACAAAACAACCACGTTAAGCTAAATGTTACTAGGAGTATTACCGATTGCATGACCACCGAAGGATTTTTAAAACTTTAAAGCGTTCAAAAACCAGGTATCCCACTTTTGAGGTGTATTATCAAATGCTGAAGCACAGTTTGCTGAATCCGAGATGTATTATTCATTGCAAGAACCAACAATGGGTCAGCAAGGACCATATCTGCATCCTAGCAACCTGTGTCTGAGCGGATGTGAATGCCTGTTTACGTGGTTGTGACATTGTGTGGGCTTCATCAAAGGTCTGCTAATGAGCCTACATGTGTGCACCAATTGACCAGAGCAGACCTCAATTAGATAAGATGTGTTATTAGGACTGAGAATTGGTCAAGAGTTTGAAGCTAGATAAAAAATTAAGGATTTATGACTACCAAGGGCAGCCTTGCTTATTGTATTTGAACATAAAATTTGAATGTTTATTTACTGCACAATTTCCTGTAATATACATACATATTTATTACCGGTTGAAAGTTTGGGGTCAGTAAGATTTTTTTTTATTTTTTTTTCCCCTTGAAATAAATTAATACTTTTTTTCAGCAAGGATGCATTAAACTGATCAAAAGTGACGGTAAATACAATAATTTTATTTAATTATATTTAATACATATTTTATGTCTTTATTATATTAAATTATTATATTGCCTTTTGTGTGTGTGTATATATATGTATTGCAAAACATAGCAAGATTATTGCAATGTTTTGACTTGTTCAGGGAGTTGTGACACTATAATAACAGCTAATGCATTTCTCACAAGATAAACTGGAAACGTTTTAAACAGTTTAGCGTAACTTTGAGGAGTGCTACTTGTCAGTTGCACATCATTCCATAGCTCAAAGTGGGTGGTCTAAAGGAGAAGCCTAGTCTGTGTCACCTTTGACCTCTGGAGTAGAACAAGTTGCAGGCTCAGGTGTGTGTATATGCATGTGTCTGTGGAGAATGGAGGGGTCCAGTTCTCGGATACCCCTTTAGAGAGGCAGTGAGCCCTGCACCAGCTCGGTCACTCCAGATTAAACGCTTTGATTTGATGCGTCTAATCTTATTATTTGAGGCTCTAAAACATTGTGCTTTTCATTCTTTATAACGTAATTTTTCATAACATACTTATGCAAAACAGAAAAAGAACAGTAACACTAGTGAAAATAAAAATTAAAACAATTAACGTTGCATTTTAATGACTCATCTGTGTGTACTTTTTGTTTCCTTTCAGGCACTTAAATACATTGGTAATAAAGTGAGGCGTCAGCGCATGTGGGGCGGCCCAAAGAAAACCAAGATGGAAGAGGCCAGAGAGCTGTTAGCCTCTACTATCCTCACCCATGTACCTGTACGTCATTTTAAAATAAACTTTAAGTGCCTGTGCTCCCCACATCCTGAATAATCTAGCCCACGCCTTCAGTCTTCCTTTAATTGTCTTTATTTCATGATATGCAGTTAAATCAGACTATAAATAGTTTGTTGGAGCCGTCATGTGTTTGTGATTCCCAGGTTAAAGAGTTTAACTTTCGAGCTAAGTGTATCTACCTCGCTGTGATGGTGCGTAGAGTGATTCTCGCTCAAGGGGACAACAAAGTGGACGATCGGGATTACTATGGAAACAAACGTCTGGAGTTGGCTGGCCAGGTATCTGTTTCTTATAGGGTTTAATAAGTCTTATATAACCTCTGCACATAATCATTCATTATGCATCAATTATTAGCTTTCTCCAATACAACTACAGCGACGCATGCATAAAGTGCTCAGTTCTACATCAGCCTTAGACAGTGCCATTCCAATGTTTAGGGATAGTAAGTTTTTTTGTTATTTTATCAAATTATCATGGTTTCCATAAAAATATTAAGAAGCACAACTGCTTTCAACGTTGATAATAATAAAACAGTTATTTTAAATTATAATAATGTTTCCCAATATTACTGTTGTTACTATAACTTTAATCAAAGAAATGCAGCCTTGGTGAGCAAAAGAGCCTTCTTTCAAAAACCCCAAATGGTGGTTTTTTCTGCAACCCTGCTCTTCAAAATGTTGATGGGTTGAGAAATGGCATTTGGTTGGTTTATTGAGCTCTGTTGTTCATATGAGAGAAGTAGGCTGCCTCAGCTGCCTTTTTTGTGACTGTTTCTTACTGCTTGGCATCTATCTACACAGATGAATATAAGGCTCATGAAATATTCACTTTAGAAGAAAGTACAATGTGCAGCTCCACTTTACATCTATCCATCCATCGATCTACTCCATCCATCTCTGTCTGCCTTTTCCATTCACACCCCCTCTAATTCTATTAAGAATGACTGACAGCCCCTCCAAGCTCAGGCCATTAATTATGATAATGCTAGTGTTTATTTATCTGTTTTTATCCAGCCATGTATTTGGGAGCTGAAATAAAGATTAGTGCGCATAATGTTTGTTGGTATCTCTTTTGACATTGTCTCTCCTGTACGGCAGATTTCATATTACATCCTGGACGTGGGTGCCGTCTCGCTTGTGCGCACCGACATTTTTTGTGCTCTTGTCTAACACAACTGATCTCTTTTTCTCTCATTACACACTGTTGGCCTCTTATGAAACTGATCAGAAGCCAATACCAGCAGATACAGGCTTGGCTAGCGCCCAATCCCTCACCTTCCCTTTTGTTTCTACTCTGCTTGTCATTATAATACCGTCATTATTTTCCCAATGCTTTGTTTCATCCGCACCCCCATGCTTCTGTCTTTCCCTCCATTCCCAGCCGGCTCGCTTTTGTTGTGGGCGAGATATGTGGCAGCGACGCCCGACTGCAGCCCAGCCAAACTCAGGGATTTCTCCTCTTTATTATAATTTAGCCCAGCTATGACAAAAGAATAGCCGCCTTGACTGGAGCGATTGAGCTAATCCACCAGCCCGACTGTGATAATGTAATTACCGCTGTCTTAAGTCCTTTAATTTCCCCCCGCCTGCACCGAGGTGGGGTGTGTTTGTGTGTGTATGCGCTTACTTACATTCGTGTGAGCAATGCAGAGTTAGTGAGAGACAGGAACCCTTTCAGCAGAGCTTTACATGCACTCTTTCCAACACCTCCAATCTCCTTTCTCTTCATTTACAATTCCCTGACATGCAACTAATTGGCCTGGCTGGGCTGTGGAAGCTTAATTTCTTTATTAATTTTCGGTGAGGATGTTTATTTTCGCATATGCAAATGTGGAACAGAAGAGGAGGGGCTTCTATTGAAGAAAATCGGAGAATGAGAGGCCAGGTCAAATTTATCAGAGCAATGGAAACACCTGTTTATTAAATCTGGGATAGGAAGATGGAGAGAGATAGGGCTAGAGCCAGATAAAGTTAATAAAAACAAGTTATCTGAAAAAGACGGCACTTGTGACTCAAAAGACTGGAAATGAAGTCATCCGTTGGCTGTCCTTTTATTTTATTTTTTTCTCTTGATGTGATCATTTCTGTTGTTAATGACTGGATTGTGAATATATGATGTGGTGTTTTGTTTGCTAGATAATATACAGCTTTTGTTTTAGTAGACTGAGTTTTGTGCCCATTTTAGTGAATCACACTTTGTTTCTGTGTTCCTTAAGCTCCTGTCCCTGCTGTTTGAGGATCTATTTAAGAAGTTCAACTCAGAGCTGAAGAAGATCTCTGACCAGATCATCCCCAAACAGAGAGCAGCTCAGTTTGATGTGGTGAAGCACATGAGACAGGACCAGATCACTAACGGCATGGTTAACGCCATCTCTACTGTGAGTCCAGACACTCAGCGGGCAATCTGTAACCGGTTCACAGGCCAAGACAAATCAGGAAGTGTCCACCTGGGTTGCTTTTTAAACAGTATTGCTGAAGTTTCACTATTCACTTCACTGCATTGATTAAAAAAAAAAAAAAAAAAAAAAAAGTAATTTGAATGAAATATTTGTACACTTTATATTTTTCTGAAAAACAAATTCAGGCTGAACTTTTGACTGTTAGTCTATGTAATACAAGATCTTTGTTTTTATTTTAGTTTTAGAACTTTCAGTTAGTTGCTAAGGCAGATTTTCTGAATTTTTTTAATTAAATTGTTTTTAATTAAACTTTTTTTTAATTAAACTTTTTTAAAAAAAAAAGTTTTTCTTCTTACATTCTTTATTGTACTTTAATTTCAGCCTTGTTTAAGTTACCGAAAATGATTTTTAATATCAATTAATTGAATTTTTTTTGGTTTTTTTTATATTAAAAAAAAAAATTACAATGTAATTTTATTTTTTATTTATTTTCTCCCTTAGGGGAACTGGTCCCTTAAGAGGTTTAAGATGGACAGGCAGGGTGTGACTCAGGTTCTCTCCCGCCTCTCCTTCATCTCAGCTCTGGGCATGATGACCAGGATCTCCTCTCAGTTTGAGAAAACCAGGAAGGTTAGCGGTCCTCGCTCCCTCCAGCCCTCCCAGTGGGGCATGCTGTGCCCCTCAGACACACCTGAAGGAGAGGTAAGTGTCCCTCATTTAGAAAATACCATCATCTTGTCTGCATCGTCAGTGGATGCTTAAGTGAAATTTTGTGTTCACACAACTTATTTCCATGCAATGAAAGTGCACTCATTTATACCTTTTTTTTTTTTTTTTTTTAAGGAAAAGAGCAGCAATGGCCACTGGAAAACCCATATTGGTTTACCACTGGTTTATTAAAGTAATTTAGATTCTTACAGCTGTGTGTTTGTTGTCTAGGCTTGTGGTCTGGTTAAAAATCTGGCTCTGATGACCCACATCACTACTGACATGGAGGACGGCCCCATCATCAAGCTGGCCTTCAACCTGGGAGTGGAGGACATCAACCTTCTGTGTGGAGAGGAGTTGTCCTACCCCACTGTTTTCCTCGTCTTCCTCAACGGTATCTGCTCACACAGGCAGAACAAAAGCTAAACGGCACATTCTTCCCCCTTTTATTTTTCAAGCACACAGACGGGCTACAGGCATTTGAATGATATTCAAATGAACTTCTGCTGTTCCACGACTACAAAAGAGTGTGCCATTGATTACCTTTTCATGTCACAAAAAACTCACCCCACTAATTCATGTATATGTTTTTCACAGCGCTGATAAGTTACAAATTACACAGGCTGCCACTGTGGCTAATTAATTAGCAAACACAGCAGGTGTCAATGCATAAATAAATACAATCCCTCCCAAATTAATCCACAAACATGCTTGCCCTGAACAACATTGAGGCTGTGTATGCATCTGGGTGGCACCATAGTGGGCCTCTTATATTGCTCAAACAAGCCAAAACTTTTTCTTTGAAAGTGCATTAACACTGCTGTCGCACATTTACAATCTTAATTAGTTTATGGTACAGCATATTGTTTTTCTTTTTTTTTTTCTTTTTTTGTGTGTCCGTGAATATACCTAGGCTCCAAAATGTTAAACAAATGGTTAAACCTATTGGTTTGATGGATAAAGGCAAAATTGGTAAAGATTTTAAATAGCAATTAATTCGTTTTTGGGGGCTGCACTGTGATCCTTAAATAAAGATTGTCATGTAATGATTCTTGTACTAGATATGCTTGACAGTTTTTTGGTAAGTATTATTGTTACACTAAATGAAAATTTAGTGGGTGTCTTTTGTAAATCATGGTGAAAATATGATCAGAAAAATATTTTTATGTGTTCCTTTCTAGGTAACATTCTTGGAGTAATCAGAGACCATCAGAAGTTGGTCTACACCTTCAGACTGATGCGTAGAGCAGGTTTTATAAATGAGTTTGTGTCCATTTCAACCAATTTGACCGACCGCTGCGTGTATATTTCTTCTGACGGGGGCCGTTTGTGCAGGTACTACAGTGTTGTTGTTTTTTTTTTTTTTTTTTTTTTTTTTTTTTTTTTTTTTATATCACAAAATTAAAATCCTTTTGGAATATAACCTCTTTTAGAACCAGTTCCCAATGTTGTTAGTTGCCTTATGTTGCTCAGACACATTTGAATTGCATTCTGTGTGCTTCTGGCAGACCCTACATCATTGTAAAGAATGGACAGCCAGCTGTGAAGAACAAACACATTGAGGAATTGTCTCAGGGCTACAGGTGCGTTTGAAGCCAATCAATATTTGAAAATTACATTTGAATGGAGAGTCCAGAATGTAGATTTGAGACTGTCTTATGCATGCCTTTTCATTGTGTTCTTACCGCTCACTTTTCCCTCTAGAACGTTTGAGGACTTCCTTCATGAGAGTCTGGTGGAGTATTTGGATGTAAATGAAGAAAATGACTGTAACATTGCTTTATATGAGCATATGATCACCAAGTGAGTACTTATAAGCCACATAATTCAGGCACTTAAAGTATTTGGACACTTAAAACCATTCATTAGTAATTGCCATTGCAATTGAAAAAACATCTGCAAAGTGTTTAGTTAAAAAAAAAAGTAAAAAAAAAAAGTGTAATATTTAAGTAAATGTTACCTTGTCTTTATCTAATGTATCGACTCTGTAGGGAACCTTAATATATCTGTACCATATTCATTATATCAATATTACAGAATTTTAATTAATAATGGTATATATTATTTAAAATGTTTAATATGTAGCTTGATTTCAATTTAGATGTATCGGTTGACACCGAAAATTTAATTGCATGCATTCCCATATTTTTATTCCAATATTTAGATTACCTTTATGATTAACTATTGTTCACTTAAATCTTTAATAATGCTAATAAATTAATTATTAATGCTGTTGAATGGGAATTAGCATATCCCAATAGGAATCTGCGTTTTCATATTGTACACTATAATGGCGTGATGCCTAAATTCACTTGTTTCTAGAGATCGACCGATATATCGATTTACCGATATTTTTCCGGTATTTAAGCATTTTACCATAATCGGATATCAGTTTTGTTATATCGGATTCACCGATAAATTCCATCTTGTGGGTGTTTTGAGAATTGCGCGCAGGATCGTTGCAGCGCGTCTGAGGGGAGACGAGACAACAACAACGGTGTGCAGGTACTTGATTTGCTGTAGTTGGTAAACTTTATTTAACATAACCGCCATTAATGCACAAATTAGATCCATTACATAAATGCCTGTTATGTAGTTTATGCAGCTTGGCTCTAGGAAATAGAGAGCAACTCACGGAGTCATGTAAAATAATCCGTCAAGTCCTGTATAAAGACGTAACTTTGCCCGAGTTAAATAATACGCAGCCATTAATGTTCCCTCTAAGCTGCGCACTTCCACCGTGGCCACGCAGAGAAATATTGTGCCGCGCACACGCAAAAATGAGTTGGGAAAGCCATTTGATTGTATTCTAGTAAAAATGAAAGAATTGCAATGCTCTGGTAAACTGCTATAGAGCTGCTGCCGCTATATACATTTTCAGTTACACACAGGTGTATTGTGCAAACTGTATTGCATAGGGATGTTTAGATGGCTATATAAGAATTCACGTTGTTTTTTTTTTTTTTTTTTTTTTTTATTTAACTTCCAGATCTCAGTTTAAATGCTTCAGTTGTTTTGATATATTATATTATGTTAGGCCTATATTATAAACCTAATAAATAATTGGCCTTTTTATTTAATGGAGTCACTTATGCTTATCAAGGCTGTATATATTTGATCAAAATACAGGGGAAAAACAAACAGTAATCTTGTGAACTCTTAGGATATTTCAATTTCTAATATTGGTTTTCTATTTTAATATTAGGGCTGCCCCTAACGACTATTTTTATTTCGATTTAATTTACCGACTAATTAATCGATTCATTTCCCACCAAAAGAAAAAAAACTATTTTACTTAATATTTTATTAAACCAAATGAAATCCAAATTTCTATGAAATACTGTTTTAAAGCAAAAGTAAAGTTCAACATAGAGTGCAAGAAGCAAGTGTCCATCTCATAGTCCAAATCACTGAAATCAAAGTTCAGTATTATAGTGTAAGAATGACAACATATCCACATGTTCTAGTCTACTACTTATAAAATTATAATCAAAAAACACTTTTTAAAGGAGTATTTACCAGAAATATTATTTACAAGAATTTATTTAGGTGAAAAATGTAAATGTGCAGTATTTCTGAAAAATAAATAAAATAAAACTTTTTTTTTTATATATAAAATCAATTAATTGGAGAAGCTTTTGATTATTAAAATTTAATGGAACCATTAAAATGGAATCCAGAAAATAATGGAAAACAGAATTTGGTAAAGATGATAAAACTGTAAAACTCAATTAATTAGACAGCCCTATTTAATATATTTTAAAATAGTGTATTCCTGTAAAGCAAAGCTGAATTTTCAGCATTACTTCTGTTTTCAGTGTCACATGGTCCTTCAGAAATCATTCTAATATTCTGATTTAACTTTTGAAACTGTTGTGCTGCTTAATATTTTTTGGAACTTTGATTCTTTGATTAGGCTAATAAAAAAAAACTGCATTAAAAATATAAATATTTTCTAACAATAGAAGTCTTTACTATCACTTTTTATCTATTTAACACATCCGTGCTGAAAAAAAGTATTAATAAAAAAAAAAAAAAGAGAGAGAATTTACTGACCCCAAACTTTTGAATAGTAGTGCATATTGTAACACAATTTCTGTTTTGAATAAACACTGTTC
This sequence comes from Barbus barbus, assembly GCF_936440315.1. NCBI lineage: Eukaryota > Metazoa > Chordata > Actinopteri > Cypriniformes > Cyprinidae > Barbus > Barbus barbus. The sequence goes on from NC_136750.1 coordinate 22,378,690, forward strand.
TTCTTAACTTTTTATTTCTCAAAGAATCCTGAAGAATATCATAATAATGATTGATTTATTATCAGTATTGGCCAAAAATAATATTGGTGCCTTCCTAACATTACGTTTGGACACCTTCATATACAAAAATACTCTTTAGAGCCACTATATATAGCATCCATTAAGACCCAAATATAGATTTCTTATAAATAAACAAAAAAAAAAAGGTTCTTCTGAATAGACATGCTGAACAATGTTTGTTTTATTCAGGGACACGACCCATTTGGAGATCGAACCGTTCACACTGCTGGGGGTCTGCGCTGGTTTGATTCCTTACCCTCATCACAACCAGTCCCCCAGAAACACTTACCAGTGTGCTATGGGCAAGCAGGCTATGGGTAAGACTACTACAGTCTCCATCTCCAAACATCCACTTTCAAACACACACTCCTGTTCACTCACAGACACACTCACTTTCACACTGGCATTCAAAACCTTTGACACACAAACCACATTTTGTATGTATGTGGACATCAAACATCGCCTGCTTGCGTAGTCCCGCTTTTGTGAGTGTGTGTGGACTGTGGAGGCCTTTCCCTGCCAGTGTCTCTGAGTGTCATTAGGCATTCATTGTGTCCTGAGCTCAGTGTGCGGAGCAGGGTTAGTGTGCTCAGCTGCGCAAGAGGGAAAGAGAGCATACACACTCCGCTGCCCTGGTTACCAAAACTGCTTAAACCTCTCCTGGCCACCTCCCCCATTACAAAACCACTGAGACTGTGACTATATTTGGACCAATATCCTAGGCCTTGTCTTCTTTTTCTGGACGGGCAGCCCCATACATGTGCAAATCCAGTTGTGTGGCCCCAGCCCTATTATCACACACTGTGTGCTTGTACCCTGATTGTAGAGTAATAGCATCTGACAAATGTCAAGGCCTCAAGGGACGGCGGCTATTATACTTTAACCTCAACATCCCCCCCTCCCCCGTCTCTGCCATGCTAAGCCTCCACCCCAGAGATTTTAACGCTGCTGACACCAGCCTTAACATCATCACCCCTCAGACAGTCGGTTAAACGTGATCAGATGTGCATTAGCCGTTTCATATATACAGCATCGAATTGAGTTGCAGTAAGTCAAGAAAACCCTTAGTGGTAATTGTAAAGGCCTTTCAGGCAACAATGAAATTCTGTATGTTCACGTTTGATAATACAGTAGCTATTATAAAATAACAAACAATACTTTTGCAATATTTATTAGTCTTTGATAATGTTAAAAATATATTCGTATTTGTAGAATTGAGTATTTTAAGCTGTACAATTTAACATTAGTTAATGCATTAATACATGTATTAACAATGAACATTAAAAAAATAGATATTAGCCTAAAATTTTAAAGTATTGTTCGTTATTAGTTCTTGGTAAGACACTGTTTATTATTAAAGGGATAGTTCTAAAAATAATAATTATTATTATTTATTCACCCTCGTTTTGTTCCAATCCTTTATGATTTTCTTTATTTTGTGGAACATAAAAGAATATATTTTTTTCCATATAATCTATATGTTCAAAGTCAATGGGGTCCAATGTTGGTTGATTCTCAGTGTTCTTCAAAATATTTTCTTTTGTGTTCTGCAGAAGAAAGTAAGTCAGATAAGTTTGGAACCACATGAGGGTAGAATAAATGACTGTTCATTTTTGGGTAAACTATTCTATTATTGGTTTACTCAATGTTGCTACATTATGTTGGTCAGAACAGTGTTGTTAAAGGGATAGTTCACCAAAAAAAAAAATTCTGTCATTAATTACTCACCCTTATGTCGTTCCAAACCCGTTAGACCTTCATTTATCTTTGATATTTTTTATGAAATCCAAGAGCTTTCTGACCCTGCGTAGACAGCAACGCAACAGACACGTTTAAGGCCCAGAAAGGTAGTACGGACATCCTTAAATTAGTCTGTGACATCAGTGGTTCAACCATAATTTTATGAAGCTATGAGAATACTTTATTCAGTCATTTTTTTCTCTTTTGTGTCAGTCATTGTCGCACGTTTTTGAGAGTACCATGATGAGTTGTGGTGCTGTCATGAACGGGAATTAAAGACTGACACGGAAGAGAAGAAATTGTTAAAGTAGTTTTTTTTCTTTGTGCACAAAGTATTCTCAAAGCTTCATAACATTACAATTGAACTACTGATGTCACATGGACTATTTTAACAATGTCCTTACTACCTTTCTGGCCCTTAAACGTGTCAGTTGCGTTGTTATCTATGTATGCAGGGTCAAAAAGCTCTCGATTTTCATCAAAAATATTTTAATTTGTGTTCCAAAGATTAACGAAGGTCTTACGGGTTTGGAACGACACGAGGGTGAGTAATTAATGACAGAATTTTCATTTTTGTGTTAACTATCTCTTCAAACACTCCATAATATTTAATGACATTTATTAACCAAAAAAGTGTCAAAGCCCAAAATAAATAATATTATATAGAAATATTAATTTATACACCAAGGCAGTATTTTTCCTCTTTTGCATCTTGTTCAACCCTTTTGAGTGATGCCTCATTTCATCACTGATTTTGATCAGGTACTATTGGCTATAACCAGAGGAACCGAATAGACACACTGATGTACCTGCTAGCATACCCACAGAGGCCAATGGTGAAGACAAGGACCATCGAGCTGATTGACTTTGAGAAGCTGCCCGCTGGCCAGAATGCTACTGTGGCTGTAATGAGCTACAGCGGCTATGATATAGAAGATGCCCTGGTGCTCAACAAGGCCTCTCTTGACAGAGGTAAGAGCTAAATAACTAATGCTGAATGCTCAGACTCATTCAGTTATCAGTTAGTAGCTTTCTGAATTGACTATATTAACATTCCAAATGATAATGAGAATGAAATCTGAAAGATAATGTAGATTTCAATTGTGTTCACTTTTGTTCATTGTCTTCTATTGTTCTTCTGTCTTGTATTAGGCTTTGGTAGATGTCTGGTGTACAAGAACGCTAAGTGTACCTTAAGGCGGTACACTAACCAGACCTTCGACAAAGTGATGGGCCCAATGCTGGATGCAGAAACACGCAAGCCCATTTGGAGACACAGCATCCTGGATGCTGACGGCATCTGCTCGCCTGGTAAGACTTTTAGAGAACCACATTTCAGCCGAATAATGTAGACTATATTGATTTAAGGATAAGTATTGATGTTTTATATGTCACATCCCTCACAGGTGAGAAGGTCGAAAACAAGCAGGTGCTGGTGAATAAGTCAATGCCAACTATCACCCAAACACCACTGGAGGGCAGTGCCCAGCCAGGCCAACCACAATACAAAGACGTGCCAGTCACGTAAGGAACCATTTGTATGATGACATGAAATTAGAATCTCACTGTGCAATATTCCAATGGTTTTATTTGAGATAATTCAGTTGATTGTCTCAAAGCCACACAAATGCCCACTTTCTTCGTTCTATAGGTACAAAGTTCTTTATTTGCCCAGTAGCAACTAGAATTGCCTACTTTCTTCATTCTGTAGGTCCAACAGTTATTTTTTGTTTTGCCCAATTGCAATCAAAAAGCCAACTTTCTTCGTTCTGTAAGTTCAAAGAGGTTTTTTTTTTTTGCCTAATAGCAACCAAAATGCCTACTTTCTTCGTTCTATAGGTACAAAGTTGTTTTTGTTTTGCCCAATAGCAAACAAAATGTGTACTTCGTTCTGTTGGTACAAATAAGTTTTTACTTGCCCAATAGCAACAAAAATGCCTACTTCATTCTGTAGGTAAAAAGTTGTTTTTTGCCCAATAGCAACTGAAATGCCTACTTTCTTGATTCTGTAGGTACAAAGGAGTGACAGACTCCTACATTGAGAAGGTGATGATCTCCTCTAATGCTGAGGATGCCTTCTTGATCAAGATCCTGCTCAGGCAAACGCGTAGACCAGAGATCGGAGACAAGTTCAGCAGTCGACATGGACAGAAAGGTACCATAACATCCTTCCTGCCTTTTCCAAACTGGTATCTTTTCCTCTGCTTCAGTAGATACCAACATATGAAACCAAATTCCAGCACCGTGCCAAAATCAAGACAATAAACCCGTCTTATTAACAAGTGGGGAGAGATGTTCCTAAACTTGATGTCCATTTTATTTTCAATGCCCAAGTTATATTGTCTCAGCTGGCCCTCCCATTCTCTTCAACTTTTTTTTTTTTTTTTTTCCTCTTCCCGTTTTTCGATTAATTAGCTTTTTGTCCCATGCCAGACTATGCAAATTTATTACAGAAGCGCAGTCCTGGGAGAGTGTTTACAGCCCCCATTGTTTCTGAGCACCTCCGCTGAGAGAGCTGGTCAGTATGATGTTTTAATCAGAGCGTTAACTGGCGCCATGCATAATTCACTCATTTCATTAGTGGAGGTCATCCACTGGCACTCATCACGGGACGTGACAGTGAGGAGGGGTCAGGGAGGGGTTAGCCGCAAACCGCCCGAGATGCTATTTACTGCTCTTTTTAAAGGAGCTTTTGGTATTTAAAGGAGCAGGCAAGTGTCGGTGGACCAGGATAACACAGGGCAGCTAATTGTTGTTGTGAAGGATAGTGCCGTTCTCTTGAATGTCTTTTGTGCATTTAGAGGCGGGCTTTTATTGAACGGTCCCACTTGGAGAAGTTGAGCTGTGTTTTCCAGAGGTGCGTGACTGCGCTGCCAACCACACAATAACATTCAGCGGGAATTAATTTACGTTTCTATATTACTTCGCAGTGTTTGTGGTGGGTTAATTAATGCATCGTCTGTGCACGCACTAAGTGGGCACTTTAGGTGCTTTTTGTTGGAAAATTCATTTGAGAGAGCGCTGTACTTCAAAGAGGGAGATTTGGCTACCTTTTGGGGCAAAAGAAAGCCCATTAAAGACGTCCCACCGTGGTTTGGAGCCATTGGCTTTCAGCAAGTTTCACAGGAGTTTTGTTTTACTCATTTTAAACCCCTCCCTCGTCCTGCGCCCCCATTCTGACCAGCCTCTACCACCCTCATAAGATCCGGTCACCAGAGAACGATAGGTTAATTATTTACCGGTGACCCAAACACACACCGAAGCTCGCACGCACACACACACACTCTGATACTCTCACAGCTGTCTTGGCAGGGTCCATTGTGTGAGCCGCCACAGTGGGGCTGTATAGCCGGTGATGGAGGGCCATGGACTCTTACTGCTGTCCTGCTTTTCTTTGCTGATTTCATGCCTCTTTTATCATTCACTCTCACACAAAACAAACAACACAGAGGATGTGTGCTATGGGAACCGCTCTCACTTACCTCTCTGCTTCTGTTGCACTCTTGTATTCTTGCAGCAGGAAATCCTTTTACCTGCTAGGGCTGCTACTAACAACTGTTTTGCTAATTGATTTATTGCCTAGATTTATTGGATTAAGTTATTTTCTTAACTTAGTGTTATTTGACTACTTGTTCTGTATTAAAATATACAAATTCTACTACCATTGAAAATAGGGCTACACTATATTTTGCATGCGATAGTCATGCGCATCTCATCAGTAAAGACGGTTCTGTGATCAGATTCGATTTTGAATGTGATATTGCGTAGCTTGTCAGCGATCTACGGCTCTGTGTATTAAATGCCACTCCCATCTGAAAGCAGGTGATGGATATTTACTGCTAATCACAGAACCGTCTTTACTGACGAGATGCGCATGACTATCGCATGCAATATATCGTGCAGCCTTAGCTGAAAAGTTTGGAAGATTAAATTGGCAAGGACGCATTACATTCATCTAAAGTGACTGTAAAGAGCTTTACCTGGTAGCAATTAAAAAAAAAATACTATTCTTCAAAGAATCCTGAAAAAAATAAATGTATCATGTTTTCCAAAAATAAAAAAAATTAAGCAGAACAACTGTTGATCAGATCATCATTGATTAATTGCAGCCTTGGTGAGCATAAACAACAACCAACTCCAAACACTTGAACAGTAGTGTAACAATTTTGGGTGGCATAATCAAGTAAATGTTGTTGTTGTTTAAGTAATCAGATTTTTATTTAATAGAGAAAAATTAAACATTCACTACTGTGAAGTGACATCTACAATAAATTTTGTTTTCTATTTACATCTATTTTTGCGGATTCATTGTTGCATTGCTTTAGGTACTTATTTTGGTCTTACATTAATCATTTAACCAAAATATTGAGTAATCTGATCAAATCTGTGTAAAATTATATTTATATAACTTTAAAAAAAAATATTGATATGAAATAAAAAATATTTGTTGTTTTTTTTATCGTTCTCCTTAGTTGAACCTTTTTTTATACACTCTATGGTTAATGGGAAACTATGGGTGTATAATCCCCTTCTCACTGTCCAGCTAAGCACCTCTCCTCACTTCCTGCCCCTGTTCTTCTCTCTTTTATCACTTGCAAATGGCCCAATAATGTGTTTGCTCTGGCTGCGGGAAAAGTGAGGAGCTCCTCTGCAAACATTTACACTCTCACTGACTGCTTTGGACCACTTTCACTCTGTCCTGCAGTCTGAATTTCCAATGGTTCCACTTCAGCAGACCTGAATACGTCTGCTTTATAGGCCTTTGGACTAGATGAAAGTTACACAAACCTCACACTTTCTCATCAAGCATTTGTTTGTGACTGAAATCACTCAAAAATCAATTAAGTTTTATGGGAAAGGTCAGCTCTGACAGGGTACATGGGGATGTCTTTGACAGTAGTAATTATTTTATCTGTAATATGGGACGTTTTTTTCTGTAACAGGTGTGTGTGGACTGATCGTTCCTCAAGAGGACATGCCCTTCTGTGACTCGGGAATCTGCCCTGACATCATCATGAACCCTCATGGTTATCCCTCCAGAATGACTGTACGTCCTTTCCCATCATAAAATTGTGATGTTTATATTTGAATGAACTTGTTCCAGAGATTAGACTATTGTGGTTTTATATAGAACATTTAAAGAAGCTATTAAGTAAGATTCATAATTAATATTAAACTTCAGAATTGAAATTATGCTTTGAATATTTCAGGATTTAATTCACATGCCTTATTACACCATTCATAAGTTTGAGTCTTTTTTTTTTCTCTTATGCTCACCAAGAATGCACTTATTTCATAAAAATCTGTAATATCACCATTTAAAATAACATTGTTCTATTTTAATATATTTTAAAATACAATGTATTCCTGTGATGGCAAAGCTGAATTTTCAGCAGCCACTAATCTTGTCTTTAGTGTCATGATTCTTCAAAATCATTCTAATATGCTGATTTGGTGTTCAAGGTGTTGAAAACATTTCTGGATGTATAGAATGTTTAAAAGAATGACATTTATTGGAAATGGAAATCTTGTTTAGCATTATAAAGCATTATAATCTCACTTCGGATAAATTTAATGCATCCTTGCTGAATAAGTGTTAATTTCTTAAGTGTTAATTGATTTTTTTATATATATATATATATATATATATATATATATATATATATATATATATATATATACATATACATATACATATACATATACATATACATATACATATACATATACATATACATATACATATATATATATATATATATATATATATATACATATACATATACATATATACATACACACACACACACACACACACACACATACATACATACACTGACCATAAACTTTTGAATGGTAGTGTATTTCTGAAATGGTTGCTCCTGTTTACTAAAATCATCAATGCTTTAATCTTGTCATCATAGAGTTCAGTTTATGCAAATCTTCAAATATCAGTTTTCAGAGACATTAATTCCCCCACGCTTTCTAATTTTGAACTCTGTGTTTGGGTGCACGCTGCAGGCCGTCATATAGGAAATAGTTTGAACTGAGGAAAAGATTCCTCTCAGTGACAGAGAGGGGTCAAAGATCTTCCGGCTCTTTCTGTGATTGACCTCAGTAAAGGCTACTGTCGTGCAGCGGTGCGCGACCTCAACATGATGTCACACTCACATTCAGCAGCTGCAGTGTTAGAAAGGGAAAACTGGGGCATCTACACTGCTGCGGGGGGAAAAAGTTATTAGTTGCCTTCATGGAGCAATTGAGCTTGTATCACATTAATGTTTAGTATGTGCATCAATCTTAGAAAACAAGCAATCAAATGATTAAAATGGGCTCTGCTTTGTTTTACTTCAGGTTGGGAAGCTGATTGAGCTATTGGCTGGTAAAGCAGGGGTGCTGGATGGACGGTTTCACTACGGCACTGCCTTCGGTGGCAGTAAAGTGAAGGACGTGTGTGAGGATCTTATCCGCTATGGATACAATTACCAGGGCAAGGATTATGTCACCTCAGGCATCACAGGGTAAAACTGTTCTTTAGCACCATTCTTGTTCATTGACACATTTCACCAATGCAACTTTTCTGCACAGTTGGGTTATCAATGCTTCAGGTTACACTTTACAAAAAGGTTTCATGTTAACACCATTAGTTAACTACTTTAGTTAACACAAACTAACAATGAACAATACTTCGAACACATTAACCCTAATTTTTTATTTCAAAATTCACAAATACATAATTACATGTATGAAAAGTTGTATCTGTTAACGTTATTAAATTGACCTAATCTAACAAGAACCAACAAAAAAAAAGTTGTATTTTTATTAACTAACATTAACGAAAGGATGAATAAACACCACAACAAATATATTACTCATTGTTAGTTAATGTTGGTTAATGCATTAACTCATGTTTACTAATGGAACCTTATTGTAAAGCAATATTAATCATTTTGAAATGAACAGTTGCATTTTATATGTGAATATTTATATATTGCAAAAATCTAATGAGTTTTCTTCTCTATTACACATTACTGCAATTAATTTTTTTTTGGTAATTGGCTCGTAGGGAACCTCTGGAAGCCTACATCTACTTCGGTCCAGTCTATTATCAGAAACTGAAGCACATGGTGCTGGATAAAATGCATGCCAGAGCACGTGGTCCGAGAGCAGTACTCACTAGGTAAGAAATGCAAATATGTATGTTCTCTGAAATTTGATTTGTAATATTTATTAATTAGGGTAATACATTAGTTTATTATTCTGGCTTTTATTTAAAATCAAATGAATTTGTAATTTTATTCTAATGCAGGCAGCCCACAGAGGGTCGTTCCAGGGATGGTGGTCTCCGTCTGGGAGAGATGGAACGAGACTGTCTCATTGGCTATGGAGCCAGCATGCTGCTGCTTGAGCGACTGATGATCTCCAGTGATGCTTTTGAGGTGGACGTGTGTGACCAATGTGGCTTGCTGGGATATTCAGGATGGTCAGTATAATCCATTACTGTCGTGTAATTTTATTTAAAATGTTATTTCCGTATCAATAATAATGTAGTCATAAATGCATCAAAGGGATTTATTTGTGATGATTTTCTGTTTATTGCAGGTGTCATTACTGCAAGTCTTCATGTCATGTTTCGTCTCTACGAATTCCATATGCCTGCAAACTGCTCTTCCAAGAACTGCAATCCATGAACATCATCCCTCGCCTCAAACTGGCTCGATACAACGAGTGAAGGCGAGTGATTACAGCAATTCGCCAAAGCTTTACACACAGAGGAGCGATACAGTATTAAGGACTGCATAAAACATTTCTTTAAGCCTCACTTGAAACATGTTCATTTCATTTTTGTTAAACAGCTTATATCTTATCACGAAGATGTTTTATAAAAAGAAGTGCCTGCTTGAATGTAGGTTGTTTTTTTTGTTTGTTTTTTTTTTTGACTTGAAGGAAATTAACTGATTATTGGAATTTCTAGTTAACAGTATGTATGTGTGCTGTCTGAAATATGTAGATTTATTTGTTTCAGTTTTCCTTCAGAATGGTAAGGTTTGCTTTACAATAAACAAATAAATTGTAAAGGTAAATTATGAATAATGTGTACATATTGTTTTTGTTGCATTTCATGACATTTCCTTTTTTTTTTTTTTTAAAGAGCGATGATCAAAGTATTGGGGGTGGAAGTATTGAGCAATCCTGATGAAGTGTTAATGTGACAACACTGACAGCAGAAAGGAGCTTGTTGTTACATTGACCACCTTCCCACTTTGCTGCTTTTTTTTAATACACTAAATCATCCATTATTCAGAGATTGCTCCCACCCACCAAGCAGCCGTGGAAGGCTTTGATTGGAAGAATGCATCTCACATCGGTAGAATGGGCACTGACAGTGCGGCTCGCTCGCTGGTTGGGGGGGTATAAGGGTCTGAGGGTGTCTCTTTTGGCCGGCTGCACCTGTCCTAGCTAATGAGGGGCTAATGAGACTGAGAGTAGACAAACAGAAAAAGGAAGTCTTCTGAGGAGACGATGCAAAGATTCCCTTCCTCCACCCTCCTTTCCTTCACAGCCTCCATCTTTAAAACTGTAATTAAGGAAATTTTCATTGATGTTTGCCTCTCTCTTGCCATCCACTTCCCAGCTTGTTAAAGGTGCTGGTTAATCCATACAGTTTCAAATGAAAGCTGGGATACTGGCCTTTAGATGAAGCTTTCAATTTCTTTGAAGATTTGTAGCATTAGTTCTGTTTTATTTATTGTTTACTTCTTGTTACGTAGAGGTACTCTACTGTCAAACATTTGGAGTTATGATTTTTTTTTTAAAGAAATTATAATAGAAGTCATAAGTTTTCTATTTAAAAAAAAAAAAAAAAGGTATTTATTCCTATGATGGCAAAGCTGAATTGTCACCAGCCATTACTCCAGACTTCAGTGTCAGACAGATTATCATTCAGAAATCATTCTAATATGCTGATTTGCTGCTCAACAATAACTTTACTTACTATCAATGCTGAAAATACTTGTGCTGCTTAATATTTTGTAGAAACTATAATGCATTTTTTCTGGATACTTAGATGAATAGAAAGTTCAAAAGAACAGAAATGTCTTTAACCCTACTTTTTATGAATTTAACGTCCTTGCTGAACAAAAAGACTTATTTCTTTAAGAACAACTCTTACTAACCCCAAACATTTGAACAATAGTGTATGTCTAGACAGAAAACTGGAATACTAAGCCATAGCATAGCCGCTGTGGACAAAAAAACTGCTGTTGCCAACAATGGACAATAAGCAAAGATGCTATGCTGTAACAACTAATGGCTCAGTGTTGGTTTGCTTATGCCCCGCACGAATTGCATTGTATTAGACTATAAAATATCAAACCAATGGCATCTGCAAAGAAAATAAACTTTAACTACTTTAAAAGTTCACACAGGTGAACATGTATGTCATCTAAGGATATTTTACACTAACATTTGTCAACCAGAAAGTGTCCAAACTCATATAGTTCCATGTATATCTGTTGTTTTAACACTTAAAACTTAAATTTTCAACAATGTTTTGCTCCATGTTCTTTCTTTTAAATAATTGGCAGGTGGTTTGATATTTTCTAACTCAATGTTCTAATTTTAAATTAAGTGTTTAAACACATTTTGGGGGCCATTAGTTCCATCCAAGCCTCAAATTACAAATATCTCTAGCTGAAGTCCTGCCGCCACGCAGCGAGGAGCCCGTCGTGGCATCCTCACGCCTGCGCAGTCGATAGATGTAGGAGCGAGCGTTCCTGTGCCATCCAGCAAGTAGGGAGCAGTTCCACCATAATCCCCCTTTCTCCTGCTCACTCTCTCTTTCCCCCGTGGTTGCATTCATATTCTAATCACAGCTTTCCCTTCTGCAGTTTGTAGGCACTCCATCAGAGCCCTCCCTGCCTCAGGCTCTACACTTTTACTTCCCTCTTTTGTGGCTGCGCTCTCCTCCCAGCACACTAAAATAAGGTTGCTTCAAGGAGAGAGCGAGAAGGGGAGGGGGTCCACCAAACTTTCTCTTTCCAGTCTTGCCAATGGCCTTAATGGGCGTTTGGTGTCAAAAGCATCCAAAATGACGATGAAACGCATTTGCGTGAGAGTTCGACATTTTTTGCGTTGATTTTGAATGAACGTAACTTCGACGCAACCGTTTCCAGAGCTTCGGAGTTGAAGACACAAAAAAAAAAAAGTTTTGCAGTGGCCCTTGGATGAAGAACTTTAAAGCAGTGGGGGCAGAGTGTGTATGTGCGTGTGAGGAGAGGGTACGAAAACGTATTAAACGCTATAATGGGAGACGGGGAGGCCACAGTGCTGGGATTGCGTAGATCTAAGCCTCTTTTTTTCTGGGAAGGGAGCTTTTCTTATTCAAAACAGCCCCACAAAAGACTTCCAGTGAGCCTTGCCACATCCCCATCTGACTCGAAGCCATTCATCAGCCTGCCGAGCCTATCAATGACATGTCCCCCATCAGGGCTCCTATAAAATCAGCCCCTTTCCCATGAAACATCAGCAAACATTTTGACGGCTCTGGCTTTTCCCCCGCTGGATCTCTGGAGTCTGTGACCCCCCCCCCCCCTCCACCCCACCCGCTCCTACAACCCACACCCCCACCTCCATCACCACCGCCACCCTCTCCAAGGACATCACATCTTATGCATCTCAGCGCCGGGCAGTTCTCTCTGACAGACGGAGGAAGCTGAGGAGGGGGGAGTCCTGCACGGAGCCATTTTCTCAGAGGAGCCCCTAGAACGCGCATGGGAAGAGGATGCATTGTGGGCTGCTGGAAGAGCCTGACATGGATTCCACAGGTTGGTTCCTGCTGCACCGCTGTGACTTCGGGACGCTTGGAATCTGGGCTCTTTTGGAATGCAAAACGAGCTTTGGGATTGTGTGACCTGAGATTGGCATCAGAAAAAGTTATTTAATCTTCTATCAGGAAAGCTCTTGAATCTAGTTCACCAAGAGATAAGTTGGCATGTTTTTTGGCCTCTTTTTTAATTGCACAGGATGGGTGCTCTTTTGCTGAGAATATTGTTTTATGCGGTTTTGGGATTACATGAAGTGGACGGCAGTTTTACGGAGTAGCAATGTGACCTTAAATTTAGACTAAAATCGCATAAGGTCACAGTTCTGAGTTTGTCGTCCAGTTTAAAAGTTTTCTGAAAATGATGCACCTGCTCAAGCCAGGTTTTGACTTGAGTGAAGCTGCACTCGGTACTAGTAAACAAAAAATGGCTACTTCTAAAGCTATAAACACTAAAGACAACATGATAATTTGTATAGAATATTTAGATAACATGTTATAACATATGTAGTGTTTTAACCAAAAAATTATCTTAATTTTAATGATTTTTTTTTTTTAAACAAATTCCATGTGGCTTCAAAAAGCAGTTACTCAAGAGTTCAATTCTGTTCAATGCAATGTTCTAGGAAAAAAAATAGAAGTTAATTATTGAATATTTGCTATATTTAGATGACACTTTTTCACTCTGATATTCAATGCATGATTATGAATGATCTCAGATCAGTCTCGCCTTTAGATTGGATTTAATCCCATTATTTAGAGCACTTAAACTGTTCACAGAGCAAATAATTCAATTACAGACTGAAAATCTGATCTCAATTGACTAAGCCAATGCTGACGGAGATTAATTAGTTTCTGAGAATTAGTTTTTTTTTTTTTTGCGCTTCAAAAAAAACACCTGCAGAATAATACATTTTTTAAAATTTAAATAATTTAAAATAAAATGTCAGCAAAAATTTAACTAAATTGTTTTTAAAAAGTAATAACCAATTAGTGGCATTCCAAAGCATGTATTATTACTATTTTAAAAAGTCAAATAAATAGTTTAGACAGCTTGTTATTGTCTGGTGTTTTGATGGTGGTATCACTTATAGTGACTTTTTTTTTTTAAATTACCTTATAAAATATATTTTGTAATGCAAGGGTTATTTCACATTTCAAGTAAATTTAACTTGTTTATCTTTCTTTTTTGCCTCTCAATAACTGTCTCTATTAGGAAAATTGGATTTCTATTTTGTAAAATAACTAAACTTTAAGAACTTGAATTAAAATGATGATAAATGGTCCTAACCCATTTATGAGATGCATCTGAAATACTGTCTGGTTGTTTTTTTTAATAGTTCTGCTTGATTGTCTCCTGTTGAAACTGATGATGGATTATGATGATGCATCAAAACTGAGCCTGATTCAAGTTTTTTTTTAGCTCCCAAACTATGACCTGAAATCCCTTGAGAAATTTTGATTTCAGTCTTAATCATTTAATCAAATCACTCCTAAAATAATATTTTATTAAAATCGAAACTGCTTTTTGCTTTACACCTGCCGTTTGAGCAGTTTGTTGTCTGATGGATGTCAAATAACTTATTCAACAAAAGTCTCATAACTTTCACTATAACTTCAGACGCCATCTGATGCATCAGCAGGCTGTTGGTTTCCCAGTAGACTCGCAGCCCTGGCAACCAATGCTATAGCGACCGTTGCCATGGCCCGTGCTGGAAAACATGATTGACATAAGTTCGAATCGAATTATATTATAAGTGTTTCTGTTTTGTTATGTAAGGACACCAGTCGGCTTACTTGCATAGCAGAAATGAGAATGACGCTAAAAAGGTTCTATTATGACGACAGCGCGCGGAATCAATTGAGCGTGCGCGCGCTTGTAATTCGCCTCGGGAACAATGCGGGATTCCTGCAGCTCTGCTGAAAACATTTCAAATAGAATCCCAGCCGCCCAAAGATCCGCACAATCGATTGTAATTGAATTGCACCGTCATTATTCTGCCCCTCAACTCTATAAACAGTGGCTGCAATAACACACAGCCACGTTTACGCATGTTTATTGCACTCACTCGACCACAAACGGACAGTTCGTGTGAACAAGAACAATTATATGGAATTTACAAATTAACAATAACAGTTCAAAACTTTCGCATTTTTTCAAGCAGTGCTGGGGAAAAAAACTACAATAAAAAATGAATTTTAGAATACAGAGCGGTCATGCACCTGTTGCTTCTGCAGATGGGAATGAATAAGATCAACCATATGATGTTGAAATTTAGGCTATGTTTAAATAAATACAAATAAAATGGAACGGAAAATAATAAATTAAAGCAAAATGAAACCGTTTCATCTCAGAAAAAAGAGAGGACGTATATAACAAATACTGTATATGCAATAAAAACGAGTAATGTAAATATATATGCAAAGGCCTAAATATTTTTTTAACTTTTTCAGAGAGCTGGATTGAAAGATGTCTGAACGAAAGCGAGAGTAAACGCTTCTCCAGCCATTCTTCTATTGGAAATATGTCCAACGATGAAAGTAAGTCTAACGAATATTTATGAATAAATTAAATTAAACTATAAACTGCATGAAACGTGAACAATTATTTAAAATGGGCCTTAATGTGAGTGTTATGACAGAACATGTCTTTAAAAAAGAAAAATACATTTATAATACTCTCTCTATTTTACTTTATATATAATGTATAATGTATTGTGTGTAATTTATGTCATATTTACGGGAAATATGTTATTTATATTTAAGATATAGGAAATTATTAATCCTGATTGTTGTGTTTTTCTTTTTATAAAAGATGAGGAGAAGGAAAACAACCGAGCGTCTAAGCCACATTCAACACCTGCCACATTACAATGGTGAGTCTAATCTACACCAGAAATCTCACTTATTCATCTTTTTTCTAATCCTTATCACCTGACACAGTTGAATTCTTGTTTAAGGTTTTAAACCATAGTTAAATGATCAATATGTATAATTAACTTTTTTAAGTGACACCCAATTGCAGCAAAATGCTTCAGTCTGTGAAATACAATGTGTTTGAGACCTATAATAAATCTATATAAAGTTTCAGTGCTCAATTTTGTAACAGGTCACATTGATACATGACTTTCAAACAAACCATGCATTTTTGCAGGAAAATTCTAGATCACAAACCCGCTGTTGAATTTCCCAAATGGTGTGTTTGCTGTCCTGTAGCTTGTAAATTGTCAGGATTCAACTATATCAGAAAGGAAAACAGACTTCAAACCTCACAGAGAAATAGATTATTAAAGGACCAGCGAATGATACAAAATCTTGCTTTTCTATCTAGTAAACAAATCTAAAAAACAGTCTGATTTTTTTCAAGCTCCTTTCTCTGACTTGTTTCTCTCATTTGAAATATTATCAAAATTATTTAAATTATACTTGCAAGTGGTCTTAAACATATTCACACTAAACCACACTATTTAAAATGTCTTTTATAAAAAGAGTAATCATTTGAATTTGAGACAGTATATATGACCCTGGACCACAAAACCAGTCTTAAGTCGCTGGGGTATATTTGTAGCAATAGCCAAAAATACATTGTATTGGTCAAAATTATAGATTTTTCTTTTATGCCAAAAATCATTAGGACATTAAGTAAAGATCATGTTTCATGAAGATATTTTGTAAGTTTTTTACTGTAAATATATCAACTTAATTTTTTATTAGAAATATGCATTGCTGGGAACTTTAAAGGCGATTTTCTCAATATTTAGATTTTTTTGCACCCTCAGAATCCAGATTTTCAAATAGTTGCATCTCGGCCAAATATTGTCTGATCTTAACAAACCATACATCAATGGAAAGCTTATTTATTCACTTTGAGATGATGTATAAATCTCAATTTTGGGAAATTGACCCTTATGACTGGTTTTGTGGTCCAGGGTCACATATAACTAAACGCAATATATTTGCCACAACATAAATAGAGTAAGTGCAAGAAAATTTTGCATATAAGCATTACTTGAAAAAATGTTTGTAAAATAAACTACAATTTCATGCTTGAAGATCATTCCAGTACCTACAGTGTAACTGGATAAGGCAATGATATTTGTTTTGAAACTACAGTTATGCTTCCCTCCATTGACTTATGATTCCTTAACGTGTTTTCTAGACACTAGCTTTCCATGTGCATTGACCAAACTGTGTTTTTCATCAGGTTGGAGGAGAACTATGAGATTGCAGAGGGTGTTTGTATTCCTCGCAGTGCACTGTACATGCATTATTTGGACTTCTGTGAGAAACTTGATTCTCAACCGGTCAACGCTGCAAGCTTTGGGAAGGTAATAACCTGTATTCAACACTTCAGTGAAGAAGTCAAATATTCCGTCTTTTATGATATTCAAGTTTTGATGAGGTAATCATGGAGTTTTCTCTCATCAAAAGATCCTATAAACATGCATGTTCACATGAAAGAGGAAGGAAAACATCTGTTACAAAAAAAAAGCATGACATAATATTGGCTTTATTATGAAGAGCCACAGCCAGTGGCCTTTTCTTACACCTCTTCTGCAAACTCATAGCTGGACAATATAAACAATGAACATGTTCACCCTTGTTCCCACAACCCCTCAACCCACTTACTCATATAGCCGCCCCCCGACACCCTTATCCCGCTCCCCCGGGTCCTCTCGGAGGATATTGAAAAAGAGAGGGGGCCTGGATTAATGTGTAATTAAAGGAAATTTGGAAGGGTGAGATGTTGCGGAATGTTAGATCAGTGGCTGGAGCAGCGTGGGGTGTCCTTTAGGAAGGCTTCATTGATTCAGGACAAAAAAGAGAGAGAGAGCTGGACCTGCCTCCCTGTCTGCTCATTTATCAAGCCAAGCCTGACAGAAACTTCACAGCTTGGCCTCTTTTTTCATCCCACACAATAGAGAGCTTCACTGTTTGCAAAGTTTTCTGCACCGGGAGCTGGACCATGGAGCTCATGGACAAAAAGCAGAGAGAGAATGAGAGATTGGCGAGAAAAGAAATGTCACTGGACATGTATGAATCTAACAAGATGATTGTGAAGATATTTTCGTCATAGTTGTAACATAATACACTGACGTCACAAAAGGTGCCCAGAAAAGCTCAATATGTGTGTGTTTTTCTCTTTTTACCTGATCCAAACAGATAATAAGACAACAGTTTCCTCAGTTAACCACACGGAGACTAGGAACCAGAGGCCAGTCAAAGTAAGTTCCTTATACAAGAACTTTTCTAGCTTTTTACATTTGTAATGTCACTTTAAATATGTCTTATCAAATAGGTCACAGTTAGAAGCCCACAAGCAGTGTTGGGGGTAACGCATTACAAAGTAACTACATAATCAATTACTTTTTTTCCAAGTAACTAAAGTAACGCATTACTTTTAAATTTACAACAAAATATCTGAGTTACTTTTTCAACGCAAGTTACTTTGTTTTCAATTTTGAAACCTTTTATTTTTAATTGCGCATTCCAGGTAATATCAATCAAACTGCAGTTGGATTGTTTTGATTAAGTAATAATAACAAATATAGGTCATTTACAAAATTATTACATTGAATTTTTTACACATTTTCTTTACATATTAAAAGTTTGTTTTATAGCAAAAGCAGATAACTCCACATTTCATGTTTTAGAGCTTAAGAAAACACTCATTCAAAGTTTCAGCTTTTATTTTCCTTTTTCATCCTGAAGAAGATCACTTTTAGTCAGCTTTGATGAAACTCCTCTCAGCTAGCACGCTTTTTCAAAGTTAAAGTAGCCTTGCCACCTGACCTGAATACAGCGTGGTGATTCGCTAAAATGGACTTATCGGCTTCTGTTCAAAAACAACATGGGCGTGAATAACAACCATATGAACTAAATGACTTGTTAAACATCACTTTTTTTATTATTATTATTGCTTATAAGTGTTATTTGTTATGAATTTATTTTTTATTAGCAAGCCCAGCCCAGGTGAGAAAAAGTAACACAAAAGTAATGTAACGCATTACTTTCCATAAAAAGTATCTAAGTAACGCAGTTAGTAACTTTTTGGGGGAATAGCGCAATATTGTAATGCATTACTTTTAAAAGTAACTTTCCACAACACTGCCCACAAGTGGAGTCAGTATCACTTTCAAAAAATAAATAAAATCTATATATGGTAATATATTTGTACAATTTACACCCCCCCCCCCCCCCCCCCCCCTATCAACCCTAATGTTGATCCAAACTGTGCAAACGTTCACTCAATCAAAAGTACTCTCTTCTAAAGTTCATGATTTTTTTTTTTTTTTTTTAAGAATTAAAATATAATTATATATATATATATATATTTATTATTATTATTATAATTATTATAATCCATGTAGTTAAATTTTTTGTGCCAAGCAAAAAGTATAAAATTTTTGGTCATGCCTCATCACACCTATAGCACCAAATTAACTGTCAAAAAAGATCAGAATCTTAGGCATTGAGAGATGTATCGCCATTTACACTACACAGATAATATGGAAAAAGTTATTTATGTGTATAAAAAAGTACCAGTGCAGAGTTTATGAAAACCTAATCATGACTGCTTTTGTTATCAAATAAAACATTTTCATTCTGCCACTCACTCATCCCTCTTAGGTATCACTACTATGGAATCGCTGTGAAAGAGAGCTCTCAGTACTACGATGTGATGTACTCTAAAAAGGGCGCTGCGTGGGTGAACGAGACGGGCAAGAAAGAGGTCACCAAACAGACAGTGGCGTATTCACCGCGCTCCAAGCTGGGCACTCTCCTGCCAGACTTTCCAAATGTCAAAGACTTAAATCTGCCTGCCAGTCTGCCGGAGGAGAAGGTAAACAGATCACTAAAACCTCTAACTGCTAACCTCCAACTCCAACCCCCCTCTCCCTCCTCCTGCTCCCTCCCCTCTAGATCCTGCTTTCATGTGTCAGACGGACCTTCCCTGGGCCTGGATTTAGATGAGGACCTGGAGGATTTATCTGTTGGTTCCTAGCGAACTCTTAATCTTTCGAGTAGATAATAAGATCTCGCATCGCACAAAGGATGGGCACTAGCTGTCTCGCTTTAAAAAGGCGCCTGTAATTTTAAATGGTTTGTGAGTTTCTGATCTTTAAAGCCTCTTTTTATACACTGGTTTGGCAAGACCTTGTAAATAGGCATTGTTCGTGAAAGCAGCTTTTTTTGTTGTTTGGTATTTGTGTCCTCTTTTTTTTTTTTTTTAGTGTTAGAGTCTTTGGGGGTCTTATTAATGCATGGCCATGAGTCAGGAATGAATTTGGTATGACATCATTAACACTAAGTGAATTATTCTCTGTGGGAAAATATATAAGTCATTTAAATGAGCTTTTTTCCTCTAAAAGGTCTCAACCTTTATCATGATGTACAGAACTCACTGCCAGAGGATACTGGATACAGTCATAAGAGCCAACTTTGATGAGGTCTGCTTTTTCTTAAAGCTTTATCATCTGGTGGCATGATGAGGGTGATTAATTCCATCATGTTATTGCAATGTTTATTTATGTTTGTGTAAATGCGTAGGTCCAGAGCTTCCTGTTGCACTTTTGGCAGGGCATGCCGCCCCACATGCTCCCTGTCCTGGGCTCTTCAACAGTGGTCAACATAGTCGGGGTGTGTGACTCTATATTGTACAAGGCCATCTCAGGAGTCCTCATGCCCACCGTCCTACAGGCTCTGCCTGACAGGTGAGTCCCATTCCTGCCTATTTTGATTTTGTTAAAAACATAATTTATACACCTGCAGTTTTGGAAAGTGCTGCGTTATCTTTCAGAATACAGAATGCAGTCCATTTTTATTCCTCAATTTGACAATTCTGGGTAAAGCGGGATATTTAATAAGAAAAATAATGATGACGGGATTTGATTCTGGATTGAGAGAGGCTGTACCTATATGAAATTATTAGAAAAGAGAGAATTTGACTAAATAAGAGGGCTTTGTGCCATTAGCTGAAAGTTAAGGTCAAGTAAAATCATATATTAATATAATTTTTGGTAACATTTTATTATAGGGACCAATTCTCTGTATTAACTAGCTGCTTATTGGCATGCCTATTATTAAAATATTGGCCGTTTAGTAGTACTTATAAAACGCATAATCTGCATGACCATATTCTACATCCCTAATCCTACCCAATTCCTAAATTTAACAACTACCTTACTAACTATTAATAAGCAGCAAAATAGGACTTTATTGAGGGAAAAGTTGTAGTTAATAGTGAGAATTGGACCTTAAAATAAAGTGTGACCAGATTTTTATGTGCGTATATATGTATATTTCACATTCAACATGATCAGCATTGCCTCATTACGAACAATTGTATGAAATTAGCCCTGCTGTTGGTAAAAGCCACATCTTTATTTTCAGTAATCACAGGGATCAGATCCATATATATGCCATGCTTAATAGACATTCTAGAATCACATACAGTTTCTTAATATCAAGTTAACATCCTCATGCCAGAGTCCTTAAATTGTTTTTTAAATTGGACTTATTGTATTTCAACTTGTTACTCTCCATGAAGATAGATAAGGAAGTTGGCATAGCGTTAAAACACCAACCAACCAATTGGCTTTGGTCAAATGGACTTATCTTCAAGCTAAATAAATACCTTAAATACTATTGCCATTGAGATCATTGCTAGCATTATCTGCATTTCATACTTTTGCGTCAGTGTAATTAACTTACCAAAAGATTTCCTGTCAATGACGCATGACTCTTATTTGTATTGCCCCAGACAAAAGGTCAAAAATTCATTGCGTCAGAGCTTTCTTTGTACTTAAGTGTAAAGTACTACATAATGTCTTTGTTTTTGTGTTTTGAATAATGTAGCCTGACTCAGGTGATCAGGAAGTTTGCCAAGCAGCTGGACGAGTGGCTGAAGGTGGCATTACATGACCTGCCTGAGAACTTGCGCAACATAAAGTTTGAATGTATGTGCAAATATATACTCTTAAATACACTTAAAACATCGAAATTAATTTTGCTGGCATTCTAAGGCCATTTCTGAACAAATGTTTTATTCTCAGTGTCAAGAAGATTTTCCCAGGTACTTAAACGACAAACATCATTAAACCATCTCTGTCAGGTATACAGCAATTTTGTGTTAAATATGTAGCATTTTTTCTCTGTGTCCTATTCTCCATCATGTTTACACAAATGTTTACAATCAGGCATATTGCAGGGTGAAATTTTAATTATACACTTGTTCTTGCAGGCCTCTCGAACTGTGATCAACAGTGCAGACATCACCTTTCAGATGCTTGAGGACTGGAGGAACGTAGACCTTAACAGCATCACTAAACAGACTCTTTATACAATGGAAGAATCTAGAGAGGACCAGAGGAGGCTTATCATCCAATGTAAGATTTAAATTAAAAAGTATTAGATCAGACCTAGTCCGTTTCGTTCAGAATGATTTATTAGTGTTTCTGTGCTTCACTAGTTTAGTGCAGTGTGTTATTGCAGCAGAGTCACATGCAGCGTTGTGTTAAAAGCCCTGCTGGTTTATGATTCGGATTTCACACAGTAGCTGTCAACTAGCGCTGAATCATTCCCACGACCATGAGAGTCGGGCTTTAACCACAGACACTGAGAGGTTAACCCTCACAGTTTGACACCCTGAGGAGCATTTCAAATTCATTTCAGCGTCAACCTCTCACATGACTGATCAGGTCAAAGTTCAAAGATTCTGTCATGTCATCCTCAAAAGAGGATTCTGAGCTCCTCTCTCTCTACGTTTCATCGAGAGATCTCAAGTCTGTGCCAGTAACATTTTTGCAATTATGTATAAGCAACTTTTGCAATCAATTAAAACTGATATTGTGAAATTAATGCTTCGAAGAAAGAAGTTTATAAATGTTGGTTGCTTATGATTTCTTCTTCCTGCTCCGATATATTGTTAATCTGTCTGTTTTCTGTTTCTGTTTTTCAAAGTGTATCAAGAATTTGACAGACTGTTGGAGGACCAGTCGCCCATTGAAGCCTACATCGAGTGGCTGGACTCTATGGTAGAGAAATGTGTCGTGAGGGTAAGTGTACAGGCCTTGAAATTCTTATAAGGCTTAAATTACACTTAACTTTTTGAATTTATATGTGTGTATATATATGTATATGTATGTGTGTGTGTGTGTGTGTGTGTGTGTGTGTATGTATATGTATGAGGGGCCGTACAAGCCATAATTCATCCTGGTGCTCTCACACACTTACATTCTCCTTTCACATTCATAAATTTTTGCTCTCATAGTCACACATTTTGATGCACACATTCATACATTTTTGCTCTCATAGTCACATATTTTAACGCTCACATTCATATATTTACCTCTTATATTCATATATTTTATGCACACGTTTATATATTTTGCTCTTATGCAAATGTATTCAAAGTATACATTTAATATGATAAAAAATAAATGTGTGTAAGAAGAAAATGCATGTATGTCTAAAGAAAATATGTATATGTAAGAGAAGAATATATGTATGCGTGAGAGAGTATAGTGGAAACGGAAGGCAGGTTAGGCGCAGCCTCAGCCGTGTTGCAAGAGACACTTACTATAAGCGTCTATGCATTTTTTCCACTATGTCACAATTTAGGAAGTGAATAAAGTGGGAGGTGGCAGAATCCGGTTAGGGTCAGCGATATTTTTATATTATTTCCATTACTCAAGATTTGGACTCATTGAGGTTTATTTCTTTTTAGATAGTTTTGTTTGTTTTTCGAAAAAATACAATATACAATGCGGCGTTGGTGCAACATGACAAATCCCCTGCTGCATCATTCTATTCATGACGCACTGACACAAAGTTCAAATGATTTGCAATAGTCGCTTTGTCTCGTCCAGTGCAGACTGCTAGACTGATCCAGCATGGCGCGTCCGGTCTAGACACCGTGTGACAGTAATCAAAAATGGTTCATATACAGAGCGGGAAGGTTATTCCTGACAAGACACCATTCGGTGTCAAAGATGCACCGAAGACAGACACGAAGAGGAGAGAATAGTCGTGCAAGCAGATAAAATACTGTACCAGAGAACAAATTCATTGTTTGAGATGCTCCAAATACTGGAAGAAAACCATAAATATTGAATTGGGATGGGGGTTATTATGAATGTATTTCTGAGGAGAACTGTCTTCAGAAAAGTTTTGATGGCATTTTCTTTTCCTCTTACCTCTGTAAAATACATACAGTATTAAATGAGTGTTTATAAGCGCGGAGCTGTGTACAGCAGTGGAAACGCTATATTGTTATTGCTGTTCCATAAGCGCCACCTGCTGTCAGAAAGTGAATTGCCTTTTCATCAGAATCAGAAAGAGATTTATTGACAAGTGTTTACACACACAAGGAATTCGTGTTGGTGTCAGGAGCTTCAGTATTGAAAGTACAGACATAGTGCAGACATGCATACAATTAAGGTAATAAAACACTAAAGAGGAGTAATAAAATATTTATTCAGCTCGTCTGATGTTTTAGTTCTGTGCAGTTGCTTCATGTTGCAGATATTTTTGTTTGTTTGCTTAAGGTTAGTTTGACCAGTAACAGAGAAAAAAAAAATATATAAATTAATGTAAATAAATAAATAGGCAACGAGTATGGCAATCGGCCCATTTTAATGTAAACAAAACTAATTGTATATTGGAGTTGTTCACGAAAAATTCTGATCAGTGCAAGTACAAGTGGATTCCTTAAAGAGATTTTAAAATAAAAAAAAAAAAAAAAATGTACTTGAAAAGAAAACAGGATGACTTTGAATAGCATCATTGTGAGGAAGAGCTGAGCAAGTCTTGCACATGTAATTCCTGGTCTGAGAGTGACTTCCAGCTTAAACAGGAAGTAAAGGATACCAAAAAAAGTTAGAAATGTATGTATATGAATGGAGAGTGTATGTGTATGAATGGAGAATGTACGTGTGTGAGAGTAGAATGTATGTATGTGTGTGAGAGTAGAAATGTGTGTGTGTGAGAGTAGTAATGTGTGTGTGTGAGAGAGTAGAAATGTGTGTGTGTGAGAGTAGAAATGTGTGCGTGTGAGAGTAGACGTGTGTGTGTGAGAGTAGACGTGTGTGTGTGTGTGTGTGTGAGAGTAGACGTGTGTGTGTGTGAGTGAGAGTAGAAGTGTGTGTGTGTGTGTGTGTGTGTGAGAGTAGAAGTGTGTGTGTGTGTGTGAGAGAGTAGAAGTGTGTGTGTGTGTGTGTGTGTGAGAGTAGAAGTGTGTGTGTGTGAGTAGGTGTGTGTGTGTGAGTAGGTGTGTGTGTGTGAGTAGGTGTGTGTGTGTGAGTAGAAGTGTGTGTGTGTGAGTAGAAGTGTGTGTGTGTGAGTAGAAGTGTGTGTGTGTGTGAGTAGAAGTGTGTGTGAGTAGAAGTGTGTGTGTGTGTGAGTAGAAGTGTGTGGGTGTGTGAGTAGAAGGGTGTGTGAGTAGAAGGGTGTGTGAGTAGAAGGGTGTGTGAGTAGTGTGTGTGTGTGAGTAGTGTGTGTGTGTGTGTGAGTAGGTGTGTGTGTGTGTGAGTAGAAGTGTGTGAGTAGAAGTGTGTGTGTGTGAGTGAGAGTAGAAATGTGTGTGTGTGAGAGTAGAAGTGTGTGTGTGAGAGAGTAGAAATGTATGTGTGTGAGTAGAAATGTATGTATTTGAAAGGAGGTGAGAGTAGAAATGTGCGTGTGTGGGAGAGTAGAAATGTGCGCGTGTGAGAGTAGAAATGTGCGTGAGTAGAAATGTATGTATGTGAAAGGAGGTGAGAGTAGAAATGTGCGTGTGGGAGAGTAGAAATGTGCGTGTGGGAGAGTAGAAATGTGCGTGTGTGGGAGAGTAGAAATGTGCGTGTGTGGGAGAGTAGAAATGTGCGTGTGTGAGAGTAGAAATGTGCGTGAGTAGAAATGTATGTATGTGAAAGGAGGTGAGAGTAGAAATGTGCGTGTGGGAGAGTAGAAATGTGCGTGTGGGAGAGTAGAAATGTGCGTGTGTGGGAGAGTAGAAATGTGCGTGTGTGTGAGTAGAAATGTGCGTGAGTAGAAATGTATGTATGTGAAAGGAGGTGAGAGTAGAAATGTGCGTGTGGGAGAGTAGAAATGTGCGTGTGTGGGAGAGTAGAAATGTGCGTGTGTGGGAGAGTAGAAATGTGCGTGTGTGAGAGTAGAAATGTGCGTGAGTAGAAATGTATGTATGTGAAAGGAGGTGAGAGTAGAAATGTGCGTGTGGGAGAGTAGAAATGTGCGTGTGTGGGAGAGTAGAAATGTGCGTGTGTGTGAGAGTAGAAATGTGCGTGAGTAGAAATGTATGTATGTGAAAGGAGGTGAGAGTAGAAATGTGCGTGTGTGGGAGAGTAGAAATGTGCGTGTGTGGGAGAGTAGAAATGTGCGTGTGTGGGAGAGTAGAAATGTGCGTGTGTGGGAGAGTAGAAATGTGCGTGTGTGAGTAGAAATGTGCGCGAGTAGAAATGTATGTATGTGAAAGGAGGTGAGAGTAGAAATGTGCGTGTGTGGGAGAGTAGAAATGTGCGTGTGTGGGAGAGTAGAAATGTGCGTGTGTGTGAGAGTAGAAATGTGCGTGAGTAGAAATGTATGTATGTGAAAGGAGGTGAGAGTAGAAATGTGCGTGTGTGAGAGCGCCAGAATGAATTATGGCTATATATATATGTGTGAGTAGAAATGTATGTATGTGAAAGGAGGTGAGAGTAGAAATGTGCGTGTGGGAGAGTAGAAATGTGCGTGTGGGAGAGTAGAAATGTGCGTGTGGGAGAGTAGAAATGTGCGTGTGTGGGAGAGTAGAAATGTGCGTGTGTGAGAGTAGAAATGTGCGTGAGTAGAAATGTATGTATGTGAAAGGAGGTGAGAGTAGAAATGTGCGTGTGGGAGAGTAGAAATGTGCGTGTGTGGGAGAGTAGAAATGTGCGTGTGTGGGAGAGTAGAAATGTGCGTGCGTGAGTAGAAATGTATGTATGTGAAAGGAGGTGAGAGTAGAAATGTGCGTGTGTGGGAGAGTAGAAATGTGCGTGTGTGAGAGTAGAAATGTGCGTGAGTAGAAATGTATGTATGTGAAAGGAGGTGAGAGTAGAAATGTGCGTGTGTGGGAGAGTAGAAATGTGCGTGTGTGGGAGAGTAGAAATGTGCGTGTGTGGGAGAGTAGAAATGTGCGTGTGTGTGAGAGTAGAAATGTGCGTGAGTAGAAATGTATGTATGTGAAAGGAGGTGAGAGTAGAAATGTGCGTGTGTGAGAGCGCCAGAATGAATTATGGCTATATATATATGTGTGAGTAGAAATGTATGTATTTGAAAGGAGGTGAGAGTAGAAATGTGCGTGTGTGAGAGTAGAAATGTGCGTGAGTAGAAATGTATGTATGTGAAAGGAGGTGAGAGTAGAAATGTGCGTGTGGGAGAGTAGAAATGTGCGTGTGTGGGAGAGTAGAAATGTGCGTGTGTGGGAGAGTAGAAATGTGCGTGTGGGAGAGTAGAAATGTGCGTGTGTGGGAGAGTAGAAATGTGCGTGTGTGTGAGAGTAGAAATGTGCGTGAGTAGAAATGTATGTATGTGAAAGGAGGTGAGAGTAGAAATGTGCGTGTGTGAGAGCGCCAGAATGAATTATGGCTATATATATATGTGTGAGTAGAAATGTATGTATTTGAAAGGAGGTGAGAGTAGAAATGTGCGTGTGTGGGAGAGTAGAAATGTGCGTGTGTGGGAGAGTAGAAATGTGCGTGTGTGGGAGAGTAGAAATGTGCGTGTGTGTGAGAGTAGAAATGTGCGTGAGTAGAAATGTATGTATGTGAAAGGAGGTGAGAGTAGAAATGTGCGTGTGTGAGAGCGCCAGAATGAATTATGGCTATATATATATGTGTGAGTAGAAATGTATGTATTTGAAAGGAGGTGAGAGTAGAAATGTGCGTGTGTGAGAGTAGAAATGTGCGTGAGTAGAAATGTATGTATGTGAAAGGAGGTGAGAGTAGAAATGTGCGTGTGGGAGAGTAGAAATGTGCGTGTGTGGGAGAGTAGAAATGTGCGTGTGTGGGAGAGTAGAAATGTGCGTGTGGGAGAGTAGAAATGTGCGTGTGTGGGAGAGTAGAAATGTGCGTGTGTGTGAGAGTAGAAATGTGCGTGAGTAGAAATGTATGTATGTGAAAGGAGGTGAGAGTAGAAATGTGCGTGTGTGAGAGCGCCAGAATGAATTATGGCTATATATATATGTGTGAGTAGAAATGTATGTATTTGAAAGGAGGTGAGAGTAGAAATGTGCGTGTGTGGGAGAGTAGAAATGTGCGTGTGTGGGAGAGTAGAAATGTGCGTGTGTGAGAGTAGAAATGTGCGTGAGTAGAAATGTATGTATGTGAAAGGAGGTGAGAGTAGAAATGTGCGTGTGGGAGAGTAGAAATGTGCGTGTGGGAGAGTAGAAATGTGCGTGTGTGGGAGAGTAGAAATGTGCGTGTGTGGGAGAGTAGAAATGTGCGTGTGTGAGAGTAGAAATGTATGTATGTGAAAGGAGGTGAGAGTAGAAATGTGCGTGTGGGAGAGTAGAAATGTGCGTGTGGGAGAATAGAAATGTGCGTGTGTGGGAGAGTAGAAATGTGCGTGTGTGTGAGAGTAGAAATGTGCGTGAGTAGAAATGTATGTATGTGAAAGGAGGTGAGAGTAGAAATGTGCGCGTGTGAGAGCTTATATATATATATATATATATATATATATATATATATATATATATATATATATATATATATATATATATATATATATATATATATATATATATTGTTATTGTAGAAACTATGCTACTTTTTTATACTAGTAGGAACAGCATTTCTTTGAAATATCTTTTTTTTTTTTTTTTTTTTTTTATAAATGTCTTAACGAGTCCTTGCTGAATAAAATTACTGAATATTTGCCATTTAAAAATATTTTAATTATTGCTAAATTATTATTTTTTATAATTTTGTATGGTCATGTTTATCATTCAAACTATTTTATTTATTCATTATAGAGATATTTAGAATATCAAGGTTTTTCATAGCCCTTTTCAAGCACTGTTTATATGTTCTTCAAATCCAAACTAAATCTGCAGGTGTCCAACCCATGCAACTCTAAATGCCGTCACAACATACTTCATGATGCAATTCTCCAACTTAATAATGTCTTCATGGCCCCTTTTCGTGCCCATTATAGTCCAGATATGGGCTTGTAAATCTGGTTTCCATGGGAACATCAACCTACCAGACAATAGTTCAATGGGAGGGTGTTTCCTTAGGGGCAAATCAAATAGTTGACTTGTTGACATGTTTTTCGTTCTTGGGGGTTAGACCCAAAGGTTAAAGCCCCTGTGCCCTCCCCCAGGCTTTTCTCATGGTAATACTCCATTTAGGTGGCGGGGAAGAGACCCGGATGCCTGAAGAGGGTAGCTCAGCAGTTCCTGCTCATGTGGTCGTGTTTCGGGACCAGAGTTATCCGGGATATGACGCTACATAGCGCACCCAGCTTCGGTGAGTCAGGCTGCACCGTTTGGTCACCATCATCCTATTAGGGAGAGTAGAAAGGAATCTTCTTTTAACTCATTTGATTTGTCAAGTTAACTAAAAGTTTCTCAATCCACAACACCAAGTGTCAACTTTTAACTAAGATGGCAGCTTTGCTAACTCTTGGCTTACACCACCTAGCTGTCTATGGCAAAGTAACTGAAAGAAGGGCCATAAAAGAGGTAAAGGCCCCCTCCCTGTCAGCTCTGTCTGTGAATATCAAAGGCACAGCTGGTTGCAGTGTTTTGATAATGCAGCTCTCTGTACAAAACAGCTAATTAACAAAGGCTAACCCCCACCAAGTCTTTCCCATTTTATGACCGGGCAGTATTGCGCCAGTCCGCTGAATAGCCGCAATGTTTATTATGCACATAGTGGCTGGAGTTGCTAACACAATGTGAGGATTGTGCCATGCTCCTTATGAATTCTTTCCCCCATCTCATTCAGAACATGGACTCAAAGCATCATATGCTTCAGTAACTCTGTAGTGTTTATGGTTGGACCGCTAGCTTGGTTCTGACTTGGTTTTGAGCTTTTACCATTTAAATGTGCTTTAGTAAATCAGTTAAAATCGAATTGCATTTGATTGGCTAATGCTGTATGGGAATATTCCACAAAGCCATAATTTATTACTTGGACAGGTGACTTGAATTGGCAGAATACATAAACTTTTTATGGTAAATGGGACTATTTTTTTGTGCTTACAGGGTCATTCCATTTGATCCACCTCATGTTTGATGACTACGTACTATATCTGCTTGAGTCTTTGCACTGCCAAGAGAGAGCCAATGAACTGATGAGGGCCATGAAAGGAGAGGGGACACCAGGTGAGATCCATTTGATACAAGAAATAGAGCTGATTGCTCATGGCATCAGTCTAGAAATCAAGACAAAGCTAATTTGTCACTAAAATAGTACTTTTCATTAGTTTTGTAGGTGATGTTACTTGAAGAGAGTCACATAAATGTTGTACAGTCAAACCTCAAGTATGAATTTTTAAGCTGCTGTTTTAAAAACAATGTTAAAGCTTATAAAGCCTATATTAAATTTGATACACAAATTTCTAAGGCATCTATAAATTATCAACATGATCAAAACAACTCTCAATGTTGAACACAATCTACTACGTAACTTCTGTCATCTACCTGATAGATCATAGTTCTTTAGGAAGTAAAAGGCTTTTTAGTATAATTAGTATGAATTGCCTCCTTGTTTTGCCCCCACAGTAAACTACTAAACTACTTTCTAAAAATAGCATTTAAATATCATTGTGCAGTGTAAATTGGCCTTAGGACAAAAGATTTTGGGAGATAATGAGTGACAACTGATATTTGTATAAATTTTATGCAAGTAGTCTGCTATACTGTTCTCATTTATTTATTTTACAAATGATCTGAATTTCATTTAACTTCTTGGCCAAATAAATATCAGCAGCTGCTCCAAATTGCATATTTTTGCTAATTTTTGAATAACAATGAGGTGTTTTCCTCTTATGAGCTCCATATTATTATTTTTATTATTATTGTTTAGTCATTTAGCAGACGCTTTTATCCAAAGTGACTTACAAATGAGGACAACAGAAGCAATCAATTGTAGTATTAAAACAACTAAAAACAGATCCAAAACTAAAAGCTAAAACTTTATATATACTACCTATACACATTTTAAAAATAAAGAAATTAAATAAAAATGACAAATGCATACAACAAAATTTCAAAACTTAACATTTAAATGAAAAAAAAACATTAAAAACAATTCAAAATATTAAAGAACAAAAGGTATACGAGTATAATAATGATTCTAACAGAACACTAAGCCAAACACCAAAAAAACAACTATATATGTGTATATGTACAACCACACATACATACATACATGGATAAATATATATACATACACATTTATAAATTCAAAATGTATATCATTTCATTTCCATTTAGTTTGTTGAAGTGTTAAAATAACTCATATTAAAACTAAAACGTAATAAAAGACCTATACAGACATAATAAATTCAAATATTATTTAACTAAAATTAAAATAGATAAATACAAATCACGACAGTATAGTTTATCAGTAATCCTAAGAAATAACACTGCCAAACACGCATGCTAAAAACAACAACTTAATTACACATAGTAAGAAATGGCTAAAAAACTGAAACAGAAGTGAAACAAGTAGTAGAAAAGAGGAAAAATAAAAAGTGATACTTATATCTTTTGCCGGTGTCCCAGCCCGGTGGAGTCGCACTGAGTTGATGGTCTTTACACTCTTCGGTCATCACACTTTCCTTATTTTTCCACAATAAATGGCCAAGCAAGCACAGACACTGATAAGATACGCGAGACAGAACGAGACCAAACGCGATACCAGCACATCTCCACACAGTAAACACAAAATATTCTTCAATATCATATTATATGAGCCATAAAAGCCACAAAAACACCTATGCAAATTATGAGATATGTATGACTATAAAAGACCAGTGTGAAAGTTATAATAGTTAGGCTTGGTTTAGTGCTGATCTGTCTGGTGGAAGAGGTTGTGCAGCATTGTGTTTCTAGCTAAACTGGGTGACCAGGAATGTCACATCTGGTTTAGATAGTTACGACATCTGCTGGAGCACACCAGCATCCAAAACCTGTGGTGATTGCAGTAGAGAAAAACAAAGTTTTCAAAATCACTTTAACACTAACATTTTGACCTTTAACTACTATAGCAGATTCTGGGGAAGAGCTGATGCTCATGGGTTCCACCCCCACATCTACGTCACCTGGACCCTACTCTCCCGCCAAGTCTGTTCACTCGGTGGGTGTACCAGCCGTGGGTTCCCCCAATTCAGCCCAGTCTCCGGAGTACACCAGCATATCAGCTACCACAGGTAAATAGTGTAGAACGGATTCTAAAACTTAAATCTTACATCGCAGTCTCGCATTCAATGGCACATTTGGCACGGCTCCATTCCATGCATCCATTAAAACTGTATCAGATCATTTAATTAACAAGCCAAACACGTTTCTCTGTATATTTATGTCTGTGTATGTGCCAGGAGCTGTTCAGTCATATACCTGGTCCCTTACATACACAGTGACAACCTCAGGTGGCAGCCCACCCGAGCCCGGATCCCAGATTTCCTGCATGAGAGGCGGACCCCCTCTACACGGCTCCTCATCTGCTCACAGGATGCCAGTTTACCCACATCGAGATGAGCATGGGTGAGTCCCCAAATTCATTAGACATGAAATGATTTCTGAATATGACATTACAGTGTGGATTATGAAATGTTTTTAGAGATTTGTACTCTTTTGTACTATTTTTTTCTAGGTATACTGGCAGCTATAATTACAGCAGCTACGCAAACCAGCACCATCATGCTATTCAGAGTCAGTACTCCAGTTTAACCCACGAACCTGGATTGCCCACCCCTCTGCACTATTCCTCATACCACCGGACCTCCGCACAGGTTAGGCTCCTCCCACCAAAATGATCAAATCATACAGTATTATTTTAATATGATACTATTTAGAAAACACATTTTTATAGAATATAGTTTCACAATTTTCTTAGACAACACCTTCTGAAAAAAGGTTTAATGTCAGTTAAAATCCAATTTATGATAAATCATAATTATGACAAGTCAGAAACTGGCAAAATTATAATGGACTTTTTGTCAGTTGACTGTCACTTCAACTTTTTATCTCATAATTAGGACTCCTAGTAGTCAAAATTGACATACTAAGCCACAATTATGTGATATGAAGTCAAAATGAGTCATAATTATGATATAAAGTCCAAATTATGACTAATTATTTTCATTATTTTAAATTCATAACATTTTATCTCATAATTATTATAGTACTATAGTAGTATATCATAATTATGCCTTTTTTAATCTTAAGATTTATCTCAGAGACTTGGTGGCAGAAATAGGCTTCTATATACATTAATTGTATTTGCAACCAATTTTAGTGGTTGTGAATTATGGTTACCGTTTTTCTTTTTTTTTCTTTTTTAGAAAAAAATCGAAAAAGTGACTTTCGATTCGACAAAGCAAACTATTTTATTCAAAGATAAATCATGGACAATGAGGCCAGGACCAAACATTAAGAAAGTAAACCTAATAACAGATGGAAATGGTTGTGTATTCCCCAGTATTTAGAGCGGAAGTGTATTCCATCCTTGTCTTTTACAGTGTTTGTAACTGAGAGAAGAATACTTCTGTGAATGTGAATGGTGCTTGATGTATTACAGCCATTAGCATCTGAAATGTTGTGGTAACTGTTATCCACAGAGGTGTATAGATAGAGAATGCTTGCTTACCTCAGCACACACTAGACTAGGGTAATAGGCTGAACTCTTGATCAGAAATACAGTTAGCATATGTATTTAAAGTGTATTCACTTCTGAATGAGAACAAAGATGAAAAAACTGTTAATTGTCTTTGCTAAACCTCTTGAGAACCCTAGGGTTAAAGTTTATTGTAAAAGCACTTGCTAAATCTCAAAATGCTGCCATTACTTTAGCATGAATCACCCAAAACAACATTTTCCATGCAGATTTTTAAAAAACTTTCAATGTTGGTTTGGAAAAGCCTTAAGAAGTTAAAATTCCCTTGACAAGGTTATTTAGGGTTTATGTAGTGCTTGGAATGTTTGAATATTTGAAGGATGCAAGTATTATGTATTTTAAGTTAAAATGGTATGTAGTTTTAATAATTGTACACTGTAAAAACTAAAGGTTCCTGGAGGCACCTTTTGGGGTTCTTCACTTTGCCACACCGGCGGAACCCTCTGTAGAGACTCTAGGCACCGGTGGTTCTCTGAGGAACTTTAACGGTTCCTGGAGGAACCCTTTTATTAAGAATGCTCAGGAACCACCTTGGGTGCTTCGAGGTACCATTTCCTAATTTCGGTTCTTTAATTTTGCACCTCCCATTAGTTTATTGTTCTTGCTATTGACATTTTTAATAATTTTAATAAACACACTGAAAAACTAAAACAAATGCATATCAAACATTGTTTATTGATAAACAACAACAACAGCAATATCCATAGTTTCAAATAATCACCTTAAATAGTCAATACTGCACATTATAATCCCATTCATGGAAACAATAGTGTTAATAGTGTTGTAAACAAAACATTTACACCTTGACAAAACTGTAAAGAAATAAATGTGACTCAAATATCTTAGAACTTTAAAACACATTTCATGTACCTCAAAAATAGTATAATTTAAATTAAGTTAAATTACAAATTTTATGTACAGTGCAATCAATAGTAACCTTGTCTTTCCTGTTCTAAATGGAGGTCATTGATTGGGAACATTCACACAGGACATTTTAAGAAATTGATAAGCCTCAAAATAGCTGTATGTAGCTTAATAAACCTTCACATTTCCAGGTTTCTCCGCAGCGGAAGTCGTCATAGTTGGGTAAATTTCGAGAGCAGTGAATGGGAGAGTGCCAGAAATATATTTTTTGCATTCCCATTTGCTCAAATAGCAAAAGAAAAACTCTGCGATAACATTTTCACGACTTTCAATCAAAGGAAAAAAATGAACAGAGACCGATAACAGCAGTCAGAAGAGAGAACGATGTCAAATTTACTATCCCTCCATAGACCCTGCATTAGAAACACCCTCGTATTAGCGTTAACTAGTTCTTTTTGTAATTTGATACAAATGTGATATAATACAAAGTATAGTGTTATAATGTACATTTTTAAAAAAATTAAATATATATATATAAAAAAAATAGAGGATTTACAATGCTGATGACCGCTGAAATGCATCATCACAGTTTTGTTAAAGGTGCCATAGAATGCATTGATACAGTATTTTAAATGGTTCTCTGATATCTACACAGAAGGTATGTGGCTTAGGTAAGGGCAAAAAAATCTCCAGAAACGATTTTACATGTCCATTTACAACCCTAGGATTTCTCCCTAGAATGAAACGGTCTGTTATTGGCTTATTTGGCAGGGTCATGAATAATAATGAGCTCTGCTCTGATTGGCTGTTTCACAGTACGGCTCATCAGCAAGAAGGAAGCACAGGGAGGAAAATATATATTTAAATACTTTCTCTCGCAGTTATATCGTCGGGTAATTATGCTGTGTATAAAACGCAGGCATCAGGGAGCCGTTATTAATATGCGAGGCATTGAAACTGCTTTTGAACGATCCATCGATCGCGTTATAGTTCACTTTCAAGAGACGCGATCACACAAACTATGTTTACATTATGGAGCAACAGTACTTACCACACATTTCACAAGATCAGATGCTTGTCAGTGGTGCTCAGGATCTGTAAGTCATTCGCCATCATCCTCATCTCTCCTTACTGAGAGTGAAATCTTATGTACTGTCACAGGCTACCGCTAGCAAGGAGCTAACCATGTCCCTTTAGTGGCTCGCGTTATTTGCTTTCTGTGCCTTTCTGAATACAGACACCAACCCATCCCTGCACTTCACACCCCCTGCACGGCCTGGATCATAACATTTATTTTGTTATTTTCGCTGTTGTCCGCGCTTGTTTATTTACAATACCTGCAGAGCTTCTGATGGTTCGGCCGGCTTAGAACAAGGGCGGGTTTATGCAAATGTTGGGGGCGTAGTGATCCCGACTGTTGCGTCACAGTCGGTGTTATGTTCTGATTCGCCTGTTTTTCAGTGGTCTTTTTTAATCACGAGATTTACATATGAAGGAGAAAACTATGGTGTTTGAGGCTCACTGTATGTCATTTCCATGTACAGAACTGTTATTATTTAAATATGCCAGGGTAAAGACAGTTTTTCATTCTATGGCACCTTTAAGGGTCCATGATCTCCTCCTGAATGCTCAACAGACACAATAGAAAAATAGTGCACTTTTAATTGCTTTTCTGCATAATGTTAAATAGAACATATAGGCACTCATAGTAAGGTGAACTCATGGCGGTCAGGTTCGTCAGCAAGTAGCTCCTCACCATCAGGAAAATCTGCAGTGCTGCTCTCACCAAATGGGTCTCCTGTTATTACCAAAGCTGTTTCGAGATTCTGTGTAGGCTGTTCATTGAAAAAAGAGGGATTTACATAAAATTAAATAAAATATTTACATTTATTCTCTTAGCATGTATCTTCAATATGTGCATGTGTCTTATGAGTGCACTGATTAATGGTTGTGGACTAATTAAATGCACAATATCTGTTACAGTAACACACACAGGCAATGTAATATGTGTGTGTGTATACAGTATATGTACACTCACCTAAAGTATTATTAGGAACACCATACTAATACTGTGTTTGACCCCCTTTCGCCTTCAGAACTGCCTTAATTCTACGTGGCATTGATTCAACAAGGTGCTGAAAGCATTCTTTAGAAATGTTGGCCCATATTGATAGGATAGCATCTTGCAGTTGATGGAGATTTGTGGGATGCACATCCAGGGCACGAAGCTCCCGTTCCACCACATCTCAAAGATGCTCTATTGGGTTGAGATCTGGTGACTGTGGGAGCCATTTTAGTACAGTGAACTCATTGTCATGTTCAAGAAACCAATTTGAAATGATTCGAGCTTTGTGACATGGTGCATTATCCTGCTGGAAGTAGCCATCAGAGGATGGGTACATGGTGGTCATAAAGGGATGGACATGGTCAGAAACAATGCTCAGGTAGGCCGTGGCATTTAAACGATGCCCAATTGGCACTAAGGGGTCTAAAGTGTGCCAAGAAAACATCCCCCACACCATTACACCACCACCACCAGCCTGCACAGTGGTAACAAGGCATGATGGATCCATGTTCTCATTCTGTTTACGCCAAATTCTGACTCTACCATCTGAATGTCTCAACAGAAATCGAGACTCATCAGACCAGGCAACATTTTTCCAGTCTTCAACTGTCTAATTTTGGTGAGCTCGTGCAAATTGTAGCCTCTTTTTCCTATTTGTAGTGGAGATGATTGGCACCCGGTGGGGTCTTCTGCTGTTGTAGCCCATCCGCCTCAAGGTTGTGCGTGTTGTGGCTTCACAAATGCTTTGCTGCATACCTCGGTTGTAACGAGTGGTTATTTCAGTCAAAGTTGCTCTTCTATCAGCTTGAATCAGTCGGCCCATTCTCCTCTGACCTCTAGCATCAACAAGGCATTTTCGCCCACAGGACTGCTGCATACTGGATGTTTTTCCCTTTTCACACCATTCTTTGTAAACCCTAGAAATGGTTGTGCGTGAAAATCCCAGTAACTGAGCAGATTGTGAAATACTCAGACCGCCGTCTGGCACCAACAACCATGCCACGGTCAAAATTGCTTAAATCACCTTTCTTTCCCATTCTGACATTCAGTTTGGAGTTCAGGAGATTGTCTTGACCAGGACCACACCCCTAAATGCATTGAAGCAACTGCCATGTGATTGGTTGATTAGATAATTGCATTAATGAGAAATTGAACAGGTGTTCCTAATAATCCTTTAGGTGAGTGTATACACGCATGCACTAACTTACCTAATTTATCATACAGTCCAGCACAGCAGGATCATCATGTAACAGGTAGGACAAGGCTGGATTTCCCAGAAGATAACAAAAGGGGAAAAAAACTGTTAATAAACTATAAACAATTGAATGCTTTAGAAGGGTTTCTGATGTGTATCTGCAATTGTTCACTTATTTACACACCTTCAAAGGATGGGGTAGGTCCAGAGAGGTCTTCTTTTTTTTTTTTTTTTTTTTTCAGCCAGCAACAGACATCAACTGTCCACTGCCTCACATTTGAGGCGTCCTCTACAGAGCCATATTCATATATGCAGAACACATTTCTTCATTAACTGCGGAATAAAACCGAATACATGGATATTCTTTAACGGTTTAATTTAGGTCAGTGTAACAGTGTATATAGGACTGGATTCATATACAGTGGGTACGGAAAGTATTCAGACCCCCTTAAATTTTTCACTCTGTTATATTGCAGCCATTTGCTAAAATCATTTAAGTTCTTTTTTTTTTTCCTCATTAATGTACACACAGCACCCCATATTGACAGAAAAACCCAGAATTGTTGACATTTTTGCAGATTTATTAAAAAAGAAAAACTGAAATATCACATGGTTCTAAGTATTCAGACCCTTTGCTGTGACTCATATATTTAACTCAGGTGCTGTCCATTTCTTCGGATCATCCTTGAGATGGTTCTACACCTTCATTTGAGTCCAGCTGTGTTTGATTATACTGACTGGACTTAATTAGGAAAGCCACACACCTGTCTATATAAGACCTTACAGCTCACAGTGCATGTCAGAGCAAATGAGAATCATGAGGTCAAAGGAACTGCCTGAAGAGCTCAGAGACACAGATCAAA
Organism: Barbus barbus; assembly: GCF_936440315.1. Taxonomy (NCBI): domain Eukaryota; kingdom Metazoa; phylum Chordata; class Actinopteri; order Cypriniformes; family Cyprinidae; genus Barbus; species Barbus barbus. Next base: position 22,417,160 of record NC_136750.1, read on the forward strand.
GGCACAGATCTGGCCAAGGTTACAAAAAAAATTCTGCTGCACTTAAGGTTCCTAAGAGCACAGTGGCATCCATAATCCTTAAATGGAAGACGTTTGGGACGACCAGAACCCTTCCTAGAGCTGGCCGTCCAGCCAAACTGAGCTATCGGGGGAGAAGAGCCTTGGTGAGAGAGGTAAAGAAGAACCCAAAGATCACTGTAGCTGAGCTCCAGAGATGCAATCGGGAGATGGGAGAAAGTTGTAGAAAGTCAACCATCACTGCAGCCCTCCACCAGTCGGGGCTTTATGGCAAAGTGGCCCGACAAAAGCCTCTCCTCAGTGCAAGACACAAAAAAACACTTGAAGGATTACAAGATGGTGAGAAATAAGATTCTCTGGTCTGATGAGACCAAGATAGAACTTTTTGGCCTTAATTCTAAGGGGTATGTGTGGAGAAAACCAGGCACTGCTCATCACCTGTCCAATACAGTCCCAACAGTGAAGCATGGTGGTGGCAGCATCATGCTGTGGGGGTGTTTTTCAGCTGCAGGGACAGGACGACTGGTTGCAATCGAGGGAAAGATGAATGCGGCCAAGTACAGGGATATCCTGGACGAAAACCTTCTCCAGACTGCTCAGGACCTCAGACTGGGCCGAAGGTTTACCTTCCAACAAGACAATGACCCTAAGCACACAGCTAAAATAACGAAGGAGTGGCTTCACAACAACTCCGTGACTGTTCTTGAATGGCCCAGCCAGAGCCCTGACTTAAACCCAATTGAGCATCTCTGGAGAGACCTAAAAATGGCTGTCCACCAACGTTTACCATCCAACCTGACAGAACTGGAGAGGATCTGCAAGGAGGAATGGCAGAGGATCCCCAAATCCAGGTGTGAAAAACTTGTTGCATCTTTCCCAAAAAGACTCATGGCTGTATTAGATCAAAAGGGTGCTTCTAATAAATACTGAGCAAAGGGTCTGAATACGTAGGACCATGTGATATTTCAGTTTTTCTTTTTTAATCTGCAAAAATGTCAACAATTGTGTTTTTCTGTCAATATGGGGTGCTGTGTGTACATTGAGGAAAAAAAAATTAACTTAAATGATTTTAGCAAATGGCTGCAATATAACAAAGAGTGAAAAATTTAAGGGGGGTCTGAATACTTTCCGTACCCACTGTATAATTTTGGATTAAGCTGAAACACTATTTCAGTTAATTTATTTCAATGTCAACAACAAACGTACTTACATAGTGCTGCTCAGTGAACCCTTTGAGATTTTAAGAGAACTCGTGTATACTGGATGTCCTGAGGAGATAAAATGATAAAACCAGTTTTATGTAACGTTATGTGTAAATGACTCAACAAAATAGTTAATATCTTATTAGCCTAACGTTACAAGTAACATGGATCTGTAACTATTTAACGAACGTAAACTACAACAAATAGTTCAGAAAAGGAAAAGAAGTTACAATGACTACAAACGAACATGAGAAATGCTGACTAAAAATTATTGTCCGTGATTTAAGTCTCCATTTCGTCCCACAAAGTTCATTAGATTCGTTAGCATCCCGACTATTAAATTAGCGGTTAAAACAAACATTTAAAAAGAAAAACATAGTTAACTCAAGCGTGTCAGCGTAGGAATTAGTGTACAAATAGTAAATATGTAATTTATATTTATTTTGGAGCCTTAAAACGTTACTCGCCTTGCGCAACGGTTGTTTCTTTGAGGAAAGGAGCAGTTACTTTCTTTGTATTTGAAATTGCTCTTGCAGGAGCGCGAGGACGCCACGCTTCTTGACGACAGCATAAACATAATTATTTTTATTATATTAATTATTTAACAATTACTTCTGAATAATTTAAACTTATTTAATGAGGGAAATACTTAAAAAACAAAAAAAAAAAAAAAAAAAAACATTACTCTTGTACTGATTGTTATAATTAGCATTTATTTTTAATTAAATTAACGTATTGAGCCATATTTAGGCCTAGTTCAATAATATTTTTAATGTTTGCTTTAAAGTTTCAGGGTAAACTTCCACCTTTTAAATGATTTAACATTTATTTCAGTAAAAATATTTTTAGTTATTGCAGTATTTAAGTTATACAACATTTAAAATCCAACAAATGGAGGCAGATAGAAGTGAAATCTGGTGGAAATGAATAAAATAATTTGTATTAACATGGTGTAGCCATTGGATGCCTGTATGACCGTATATGTATATATTCCCTATTGCTGAGAACAGTGTTTTCAGAAATAATTTTAGTTGGATATACTGTGGCTGATTTGTAGATTTAATAAGTCCCTTTGTTATTTTTATTTATTTATTTGTTATGACGGCCAATTCTGACTGTGAACAGAACAAGTGTGACCAATTTTAAAACCATTTAGTCATGAATTTATACCCAAGGTTTTTGTTTTCACATGGCAAGTGCCACAAAAGTCATTAGGTTCCATCCGATAAAGTAAATAATAATCATCATCAGTCATATTTCATTTTGCCACCTGAATCTTTGCGTTCTTCCAGATGCTGGCTTTTACAAGTAAGATCTTCCAGGAACCACTTCAATATTAACAGATCTTACAATAACCCTTTTTAAAAAATTGAGTTCCTCCAGGAACCTCCAGAGCACTTTGAGGTCTCAGTGTAATGAAATGGTGACTCCAGAACCTCAGAACTGGAAACAAAGTGCTTCAAGGATCCCATGAGTTCCTGCACGAACTGGAAAGACTGTCATGGTTCCTCCAGGAGCCCTTTTATGAGAAAAAGAGCTTTGGGGCACTTAAAATACATTTTGAAGTTCCTAGAGTACTCAAAAGGATATCTGAGGCACCTTTAGTTTTTACAGTGTATAGTTTGAAGAGAGTTGAAGTTTGAAAGCTATGTGGTCGCTAGAGTGTTCTTGACTCTCGATAACAGATTTTTATTTATTTTTTTAAATACATGTTTATGCGCTATTTGATTGTGCCAAGTTTGGTGGATGTGGCCTGAAAGCTCTAGGAGGAGATACAGAAATATTTGCATTGGTTTACAGAATTGTGGACATGCATGATGGTTTTTCAGTGTGTGAAATGTTCATTTTAGTATGCAGGTGTATAAAAAATGTTCATGCTGCATGCTACTAGCTCAGAAACTGAGTGAATAGTTGTAATGCAAAGTAGTCTGTATAGTACTTGAGATAGAGAGAGTGTGAACGGTTGAATTAAACTGTTTGTTTGTGGATTGAGAGGCAGGGGTCTGCGTCACATACAGGTCCTTCTCCAAAAATTAGCATATTTTGATAAAGTTCATTATTTTCTGTAATGTACTGATAAACATTAGACTTTCATATATTTTAGATTCATTACAACACAACTGAAGTAGTTCAAGCCTTTTATTGTTTTAATATTGATGATTTTGGCATACAGCTCATGAAAACCCAAAATTCCTATCTCAAAAAATTAGCATATCATGAAAAGGTTCTCTAAACGAGCTATTAACCTAATCACCTGAATCAACTAATTAACTCTAAACACCTGCAAAAGATTCCTGAGGCTTTTAAAAACTCCCAGCCTGGTTCATTACTCAAAACCGCAATCATGGGTAAGACTGCCGACCTGACTGCTGTCCAGAAGGCCATCATTGACACCCTCAAGCAAGAGGGTAAGACACAGAAAGAAATTTCTGAACGAATAGGCTGTTCCCAGAGTGCTGTATCAAGGCACCTCAGTGGGAAGTCTGTGGGAAGGAAAAAGTGTGGCAGAAAATGCAGCATAACGAGAAGAGGTGACCGGACCCTGAGGAAGATTGTGGAGAAGGACCGATTCCAGACCTTGGGGGACCTGCGGAAGCAGTGGACTGAGTCTGGAGTAGAAACATCCAGAGCCACCGTGTACAGGCGTGTGCAGGAAATGGGCTACAGGTGCCGCATTCCCCAGGTCAAGCCACTTTTGAACCAGAAATAACGGCAGAAGCGCCTGACCTGGGCTACAGAGAAGCAGCACTGGACTGTTGCTCAGTGGTCCAAAGTACTTTTTTCGGATGAAAGCAAATTTTGCATGTCATTCGGAAATCAAGGTGCCAGAGTCTGGAGGAAGACTGGGGAGAGGGAAATGCCAAAATGCCTGAAGTCCAGTGTCAAGTACCCACAGTCAGTGATGCTGGTGTTGGTCCACTGTGTTTTATCAAGGGCAGGGTCAATGCAGCTAGCTATCAGGAGATTTTGGAGCACTTCATGCTTCCATCTGCTGAAAAGCTTTATGGAGATGAAGATTTCATTTTTCAGCACGACCTGGCACCTGCTCACAGTGCCAAAACCACTGGTAAATGGTTTACTGACCATGGTATTACTGTGCTCAATTGGCCTGCCAACTCTCCTGACATGAACCCCATAGAGAATATGTGGGATATTGTGAAGAGAAAGTTGAGAGACGCAAGACCCAACACTCTGGATGAGCTTAAGGCCGCTATCGATGCATCCTGGGCCTCCATAACACCTCAGCAGTGCCACAGGCTGATTGCCTCCATGCCACGCCGCATTGAAGCAGTCATTGCTGCAAAAGGATTCCCGACCAAGTATTGAGTGCATAACTGAACATAATTATTTGAAGGTTGACTTTTTTTGTATTAAAAACACTTTTCTTTTATTGGTCGGATGAAATATGCTAATTTTTTGAGATAGGAATTTTGGGTTTTCATGAGCTGTATGCCAAAATCATCAATATTAAAACAAAAGGCTTGAACTACTTCAGTTGTGTTGTAATGAATCTAAAATATATGAAAGTCTAATGTTTATCAGTACATTACAGAAAATAATGAACTTTATCACAATATGCTAATTCTTTGAGAAGGACCTGTATATTGAAAGTCAAAGCGGTGTGATGGTAATTTCCTGTCAAGAGCTCTCTGGCCCAGCCTGCTTTTGTAATGGGGGATCAGCTGGGTCTCAGAGTTTCAGAAGCAGTGTAGCTGAATTCTCCTCCACACAGCAGATGCAGACTCGGAAAGGTGGACCAGCTAGAGCCAAGATACCCCCCCCCCCCCATACACACACACTCGATATCTACTCAATGACCGCCTCAGACAGCACAACTAGCGGCCGGAGATCCAGATGGAAAAGCGTTCATTAAAATATTGTTATTCAATGGTCTCTTTTCTCTGCATGAACGAAAGGTCACCAAGCAACACATCTCGGTCTCTGACCCCGCCTGACTTTTTTCCATGCCACAAGCCGTTCATAAAAGCTCTGACTGTAGACGGTTTCTATTTAGAGAGCACTTATAGATTTTTACTTCCACTTATTTTCCGTCAACTTAAAATGGATACAATGTCCGTGCTTTGTTTGAGAGGGCTACTCTGAAGGAGGCAATGGAGGGGAGACAAATGAAGATTATGCTGACTTCCCCTGAGAGAACAGAGTGTTTTATATAGACGCATATCTTGAGCTGACATGCACGGTTTTGTTTTTGGTCTGTTACACACGGAAACAAAAATACCTTTTTGGCTGTCTTTAAGAAAAAGTGCTATGTTAACTTAAAAGACCTTTTTCTATTGTGCATGCAGAACAGATGTTCAAATTATGCAAAATTGTTTGGCACTGCTAGTTAGAAAATTGTTAGATTAGACTTGCATCATTTTAACTAACAAAAAAAAAAGTGATTGAATGCATACACTTCAAAAACAAACAAACAAAAAGGCACAATGTAGTAATATAAATGAATTTTTTAGCTGAAATGTCTATAAAATTAATAGATAATGTCCTGGCCGAAAATTACAGTACACTTTTTATTTTGTGTATTTATTTGTGTTTGTGTTTTTGTTTAATTATAGTGTAATATAGGGGAATTTATGTCCTGTTTAGTCAGTTGGTCCTGTCAGGACCAAATAATATCTAATTATTATTATTATTTGTATGAATAATAATGATAACAGCAAAAGTAACAAACAACAAAAATATTAATAATTTGTAGTAGTAGTTATAGTAGTAGTATTATGGCATTTCTTTATTTTTGAATCATGATATAATAATAGCAAAAGATAAATAACAACAATAGTAATCGAAATTATAATATTATTATTCTTTGTCTTCCGATTGTTTTATATCTTAAATTAAAAATAAAGAGATGTGATACTACTACATAAATTATATTATTATTGTTAATATTTTTGTTGATTGTTATAATATCATAAATAAAAAAATTAAGAAATGGCATATTGCTACTTTTAATGTATTATTATTACTATTTATTTTTGTTTGGTATTTTTAATACTTTGCATTTTCATTATTTATAATATTAAAATCATTTATCAAATATCATCATTTTTGCTGTTATATTATAATTATTTTTATTGATACAGTAATTTAACTGTGGCTAAGGGTGTTTTAGGCACTCCACTTTGCATTACAAAAACACTCTTTATGCATGGCCTCAAAAAAATGGATTATGGCTTTATTAACAAAGAAGATGAGATTTGCTTTGAAAATGCACCACATGAACCACGTCTCTGATATTTTGCAATAGTCCTCATGCATGTCTCTCTGTTTTATAGTATCCACAGATGTCCAGAATGGAGTCCTGTTTGATGAGCGGGTCTCCGCTTCTACATTCGAGCGCGGTGACCCCCCGATGGCCGGATGTGTCCTCGGCCAACAGCTGTTACTCCAGCCCTGCTGTCCACACATCACGCTACTCCACCGGAGACATGTACTCCCCTCTCGACCCACGCAGGAACTCTGAATATGAGCATGCGCAACATTTTCCAGGATTCGCCTATATTAACGGTGAAGCCACGACTGGGTGGGCAAAATAATTGTACCCATCTGAGAGTGTCTTTCCAAGAGTGTCTTTCCTGCGTGTGCAAAGCTGTGCGCAAAGCCGGACAGATAAATCAGCAGCAGCCCATATTTAACATAATTCCAGAGAATGTATTTGAGTGGGAATGACACTGTGTCAGAGATGTTTGTATTGGTGTGGTCAGTGTTTACAGTGCAAGCTGCCAATGAAACTCTTTTCGAGTCACAATCATTGTGAGTGTCCCAGTTGTGCCTTTCCCTGCCTGTTTTTCATTTATCTCTCATGAGCAAAAACTCTGATTGCTGACCTCATTTCAACGTAAATATGTATGCATCTCATGGTGTTCTGTTACCACAAACTAGGTGTTTGACGTCAAACAGTGATGTTAACGAAACCACATTGTTTCTTTTTGGTTTTTGTCAGCATCAAAGTGTGCTACTTTCCTAGCATAAACATAACACATTCTCAGCCACAGGAGGAAATGCCTTAATATTTTATCTCAGAACGCCCTCTTGGTCAGCTGCCAGAATACTTGCGTCATAGGAGTTCAAACAAATAAGGGCCACCCATGTCAGTACAAGTTGCATGCAGATGTGAAAGTAAGATTTCTCATTTTACACACATGCAGAATTACCCCAGTGTGAGGCTGGGGGAATATTAGAAATCTTTTCTGTAGCTTTGTAACATTGTGCCCCTTTGCATTGTTTATGTGTTTGAACTGTATATCCAGTTTTGTATGATTTTAGGAACCGAAAAGTGTTAACCTAGGTTTGTGTTCTTGAATGCACTCAAAGGTACTGTGGACCTATTACCCTATGGGTAGGAATAAAAAGGAAAGAATATGAAAATGTAACATTTATTATCTTTAGTCACTTTCTCTTGTAAATAAAAGCACTCGGTAACTTCTGTGGTGGCAGCTGTTACCATGTAAATGATATATGTGGATTTATTTGTTGCCACATAAAGATTTTTTAAAACCCAGTTCATATGTCTTGTGTTTGAATGTCTTTGTTTGGAATATACATATTAAGAATTTAATTGTGCATATATATTGCTATATATACAGCAATATTGACAGGACTGACATGGACAGGTATTGAGCTAATCAATATTGAACTTGTTACAATTCAGAATTGTTTAAATTATTAAACCAGCACTGATAAAGTCTAAGAAATTAGATTAATGCATTCAATTACACTTTTTAAATGGTTATTGATAATTTGACTTTAAATATGCATATTTATTTGTGCATTACCATTTCCACCTCACACTCTAAAAACACCTTAAACCTCTCAAGTATTAATTGAAAAGGGCACTTTAATGAAATGAAAAGCATAAAAAGAAAACTGCAAGTCAGAGTTTGATGGGCGTATTTGGCAGGAAGTATGCATGCTAACCTTCAGATAAATCCTATGCTCTTTAATGAAGATGATGCACAAGATGCTACTTATATTCTATTCAAAGTAATTATAAAGGCTGGTTCTGAAAACTTAATCTAAACATTTACATCTATGCATTGTCCAAAGTAATTTACAAAAGAGGAACCTAAACAAAGTAAATAAGTATTGTATAGCATCTGTCTGTGTTTTGGGAGGATAGTTGCTGGTTAATAGTTTTCCCAGTTGGTAGCAGGTTTGTTGTTGGTCAGCTTGCAGAAGCTAATGACCATCACATAACCAGCTACCATCTTAAATGAGATTTTCCAGCAGGATGGGAATTTTGCTGTTCTGCTACTATAAATCATCTACTTAAATATGGCCTGGTGAATTTGGCTACCATCCAGGCAGGTTTGACGAAATATTTGCCATGTGCATGAGGGACTCTTGTAAAAGCGTGTTGTCGAAAAACGTGACGTTTGACAGGTGAAAGTTGAACAGATGAGAGAAACAGAGGAGGTGTGTAACTCTCTGTTGTTATAAGAAGGGCTGATTGTAAGTGGACGGCAAAAGCAACATTCAGAGATGAGTTTGACTGCTATTCTGTCAGAGATCGACGGTGGAGATGACAATGGAGTTGAAAAGCTTTTGCAGAAGTATAACATCGAGGTAAAGAGTCTGCTGTTAGCTTACCATCTCATGTTGTTTTCTTGCGCGCTAGCATTGGAGATATTAACGAGTTAGCCGCCCGTTAATCTCAATATACCCGGTGTGTGTATGAACCTACAAAAAGATTGATGATCTCAGTACAAACATGCTTTGCTCCTGAACTTTAAATATGTACTTACTTTGTATTTAGTGATTTTAAAACCACGAGGCATTCGCCTTGGGATGGTAAACTAGCATCCCCCACCTCTTAGCCAGTAACGTTAATATGATACACCAAACTTGACTGTTTTTAAACAAAAATGCCAAATTCTGCCCCGATAAATGAGCGGTATGTGAAATCAATGCTAATTTCAACCGAACAGAGTATAAATGGACTGTTGTTTTGGATGTTAATAGTTGTGAAAGGCAAAATAACCAAGCTTTACAGCTGTTCTGTAAAAGCAGAAAATACTAGGTTATTAGGGATGGGCGGATCGATCCTAAAGTATCGATACTGGTGTTGTATCGAAAGGATTGATCCTCACATAAAAATATCGATTCTAAAGTGCATATTTTTTAAACCACTAATTTCATTTATCAAGAAACTCGGTGCATAAAAATAAGCTTCTAAATGGAAAAATAGACTATTACTATGTATAAAATTAATTCTGAAAAATGCATCACGATTTATACACAAATATGAAGCAGCAATAATAATCAGAAATCTTTCCTGAGCAGCAAATTATATTAGATTTATTTCTGATGGATTATGTGACACTGAAGACTGGAATAATGATGCTGAAAATTCAGCTTTGATCACAGATGCATTTTAAATTACATTTTTAAAATAGGCCTACATTAAAATAGAAAATATTTATTTTAATGGTAATATTTCACAATATTGCTGTTTTTACTGTATTTTTGTTCAAATAAGAATAAGTGCAGCTTTGGTGAGCATGAGACTTATTTAAAAAAATTAAAAAGTAAAATATTAAATAAAAATATTTTTTAAAAAGAAAAGATATTACAAAATCTTACTAACCCCAAACTTTTGTGTACGTGTAATATTTATTTTAAATAGGCTAGTTTGTGTAAGTAAATTAAACTGTTGTTAAAAGTTCAAATGGATTCTGTTATGTTCTGTAATTGCTGTTAATAAATCTGTCAGAAAAAAAATATGCTAAAATTTCACTTTTAGGAGTACAGCATTCTGGCAGCCTTTTAAAAAAATTAACCATGGTTTTATTACAGTAACCACAGTATTTGTAGTAAAACTGTAGTAACCACAAATTTACCATGGTAATAATAATACATTTTAGTACTTACTATATGTAACACAATGTTATTTGTCATGAGGTACCCTCAAAGGTAACTGAGATTTTGAGGTTACTGCCCCAGTAAAGGGCTAAAATACAATTTTAGTATATCTAATTTCTGACATCATAAACAAAAAAGGCCTGTGAAATGTAAAAAAAAAACAAAAAAAACATGGCTTTAAAATCTAATATTAAGTGAGTATAATTACTGATTATATTCGTTTAATTATTTAAAAGATAATTTTAGTTTACAGGTATTGGTATCGATATCGACGATACTGGGCTTGAAAATATCGGTATCGGATCGAAAATAAAATAAGAGGTATCGCCCATCCCTATACGTTATTGGAAATAATGTTGTTCTAAAAGGTTTTTTTTAACAAAACGTGTCTGTATGGATTCTTCTTATGTGAACAGAAATATTAACCACATATTTGGTGTGTTTACTTGATCATTGTAATGACGCTGCATGGTTTTCTGGAGATAATCTCAAGAGTAGCCTACAGGATTTTCCTTTTGTTAAAGTAATGTTAAACCACTGTTAGTTAAGTTGTAGTTAACAGTTTACACTGCAGAAAGAGACTTGTACTGTGATTCAGCTAATTATAATTATAATGAAATTCATCATGGACAATCCATATCAGGTTAAGGAACGCACCACGTTAATAGGATAAAACTTATTGCCATACTTGTCGAGATTAACAATATCAAGAATATTACAGGTTTACTAAAATGTCATGTTTAAATATGCAAACAGGGCATTATCTATAAATTAATTTGCATACATTTAGAACCAGGGCTTGACATTAACTATTTTGCTCACCGGCCACTGTGGCTAGTGGTTTTCCAAATTTAGCCACTCAGCATTTTCACTGGCCACAATTTTGTTGTTGGGAAATTGTTTTATATTACTTAATACTGCATACAAAAATGTATTTAAATTGATTTCCAGGTCATTTTTGATGTATTTAAAGGGAGTTTTTCCCTAAACGTATAAAATGCATGCATCATCTTTCATATCAAATTGTTACATTTTATTAATCATTTCACTTAATATAATCAGATAATATAGGGCTGTTACAATCATATGAAATCAGTATCTACAAAATCGATCTTTCCAACCCCAGAAGAAACAGAAGTGACTGGAGCGGCATTCAGATGCGTTTACACAGACAGATCAATGCAGCTTAAATATAGCACAAATGCATTTACACTGCATGCAAAATTATAACCGCATAAATAATGTTGTGAGCTTTTTTGTCCAAGCAGCCGAATGTTGTGTGTTTTGAATGCGAAGATAAGCTACTATGAAAGTAAACCGCCAGTAGGTGGCAGCAATCTTAATGAACGAGTCATTGAAGAATGCCTTCAAACGATTCGTTCAGACAGCTGATTCACTCAAGAATGAAGCAAGTGCCTGTCCTTATGAATGGACCACTGAATGACTCAAATGATTCAAAATTCAAAAACGCCAATCATTCTTTAAAGCTGTGTGTTGTTCAGACTTGCGTGACTGTTCTGCTGTGATCTTTGTTTGGAACTATTTTCATTAACCTAATGGAGCAAAACAGTCAACGTTGACAATATATCCTTTCAATAAATTCAAATTCAAAAATTGAGCTAAAATGTATTTTAACTACTCGTGGTTTTCAGGGAACTTCCCTCTCTTGGTCGGAGAAGGGTCTGGCTGCAGACATGCACTTGTATTTTCAAACTTGCACTCTCAGACATCTGCACTTCCGCAAGTGACGTCACTTGCAGTCTTTTTTATTATTTATTTTATTAATTCATTAATTATTTTTTTAATTGAATCTCTCAACATTTTACACAAGTAGCCAGGTGGTGAAGACAAGAAAAAAGAAACTAAATCACAAAGTCACGTGCAGTCCACACGAATCGAGCTTGTTGCCAATGGAGACAAGAAGCTGTGGTGGTTATGATTAAAACTAATTTAGCTCTATAACATAGTCATCTATAGGAGAAAAAGACAAGATCCATGATCAGAATATCAGAATATCAGAATATGAGCGCAATGCGCAAAGTCTCTCATTAAGCAGAAAACTATAAACACTTAATATGGCTTAATGTGTTAAGATAGTGGTATTAAAAGTCAATATATTTTCTGTTGTTCCAAAAATGGGTCGCGAGACCGTTCTGAGCCAAGGAAAATGACATCAACAACAAAAAACATAATTCTAAATGTTTTTCTGATGCGAGACTTTCATTTTAAAAACGTGCATGAAAGCCGTTGACACTTCTGTCAGATGCAGTTTAAAAGAGTGCCTGAAAAAAAACACGTTATTTCGTAACTTATGAAATAAAAAGTCTCTCACCTCAGAAAAACAAACTATCCTACGGTGCCCGGGAGGGGCCGTCTTCGGTTCACTTAGTTTTGTCGTGGCCACAAAATATTAATTCGTGGGGACGTCATATTAACTCGTGGAAACGTGATATTATGTCATGGCCTCGAGATGCTATGTTGCTATGTTTTTTCGTGCGTAAACAAACCTACGTGACCATAGTAACCCAGGATTATCAGGGATTCATTAATATTTTATTTTGAATTAAATGGAATATTTTATTTTGAATTAAATAGAATATTTTATTTGAATTATTGTATTTTGAATTAAATAGAAATTATTACCATAGGCTACCAGACTGTAGGCAATTGCATGCGATGTAACCAGCATTCAAATTAATTATGTCGTGGCCACAAGATCGTTGTGTTGAAGTAACGACACGTTTTTCTCGTGGCCACGAGTTTAATGCATAAACAAACCTACGTGACCATAGCAACCCGGGATTATCAGAGATGGATAAAACATTTTTATTAACATTAAACATTTCATTTAATATTTGTATATTATTATTATTATTAGGTTAAATGAACTTGTTAGGGCTATATTTTTTATATTTACTTCATATAATATTTTATTATTTCCCCTTTCGGGTGTATCGCTAATTAACGTTCTGTATAATTATGCCATTTGCCACCATATATTTTACAAATACTGTAAACAATTATGCCAATACTTTATGATTGTAGGCTATTTATGCCAGTGCGTGATGATAAATGAGCATGTTGTGTTTTCATTTACAAATAAAACTACTTGAATGATTAATTCCTCAACGAAACGCAGTAGGCTATAATATTAATAATTATTAATTCACAGAAAAAAAGAAATATATTAAATTCAAACTTTAAACTGCATTTCCAATAGGCTATAAATTCCAGTCAGCATAATCAAAGCTTTATGTCGAGCATTTACAGTAGGCTTATTTACAAAACTGATCAGGGCTGCGTTTCCCAAAAGCATCGTAAGCTTAAGTTGATCGTAGAACCATTGTCACCGATGGAGCTACGATCAACTTAGGCTTATGATGCTTTTGGGAAACGCAGCCCAGAACGTTATGTAAAGAGATCGAAATGAAGGGAAAAACTAATATAATAATAGGCTAATAATAATTATGATGATAATAATAGCTAATAATAATATACAAATATTACGGAAAAAGATGATCAGTTTATGGATACACACAGCTAGCAGGACTGTGGAATGGATAAAAATATTTTATGTACTTTATGTAACATTTAGCCTATTTGTGATTAAACTTAATTCGAATGCTGGTTACATCGCGTGCAATCGCCTACAGTCTGGTAGCCTATGGTCAATATAATCATTTAATTATGTAATAATTCATATAATAATTTCTTAATTCAAAATAAAATATTAATGATTCCCTGATAATGCAGTTTTTGAATGAAGTTTTTTTTTATTATGAAGGGAAAACAAAATCCAAACCCACATGGCCCTGTGTGAAAAAGTGCTTGCCCCCTAAACCTAATAACTGGTTGGGCCACCCTTAGCAGCAACAACTGCAATCAAGCGTTTGCGATAACTTGCAATGAGTCGGTTACAGCGCTGTGGAGGAATTTTGGCCCACTCATCTTGGCAGAATTGTTGTAATTCAGCCACATTGGAGGGTTTTCGTGCATGAACCGTCTTTTTAAGGTCATGCCACAGCATCTCAGTAGGATTCAGGTCAGAACTTTGACTAGGCCTCTCCAAAGTCTTCATTTTGTTTTTCTTTTTCACACAGGGCCATGTGGGTTTGGATTTTGTTTTCCCTTCATAAAAAAAACCAAAAACCCTTCATTTAAAAACTGCATGTTGTGTTTACTTGTGTCATCTTTGATTAATATTTAAATTAGTTTGATTAGTTTGATCTGAAACATTAAAGTGTGACAAATATGCAAAAAAATTAAAATCAGGAAGGGGGCCAACACTTGTTCACACCACTGTATATTAAAAACCTCTCCTGTAAAAAATATCTCACCAAAATGTAATTGCTATTGAAGTGGTGAATTCTGAGTCAGTGCATGAAAAAAAAAAAACTAATTTTGAGAAAATTACTTTCAAAAATAGTGGCAAATAGATAAAGTGTGATAATGTAAACACTTACAGTAAATGTGTATCTTGGGTGTTTTATTTTGCAGTGTTTTGGTCTGAAAGCAGAAAAAAAAAAAAAAAAAAAAAAGGAAGCCAGAAATTCACCAGTGCATAAAAACAATGATTTTGCCTGTAATGGCTTGAAAGTGGTCAAGATGGTTTATGGAACGTCATAGCTGATCAACCAGCTTAGACTAGGCTGCTCTATGGTTTGAAACGGATCAAAGTGTGGGATCTGTTTATCTCAGATTTATATTATATCATGCCATGTTGACATTTCATTTCAGAACAGCCACACGTTTGCCTTTGACCACAAAGAGGAGGATGCACGAATTGTGAGTAACAGATTTATGGTCTGTTTTGTTTTGCATTTCAAAACGTTCTCATTTTGGTATGCTCCTTTTGATTTCAGTAGTTTGTTTTATTTAAAACAATCAATGACCTCTTGTGCTTTGTGGTCCCTTCTACAGAAATTGTGTCAGGGTCTTCTTACAGTCCTCCGTCGGTCAGATCATCCACTTTGCCAAAGCACCTGCCTGGAGACCCTGCGCATCCTGTCCAGAGATAAGCGTGTACTTGGACCCGTAGCCACCAAAGAGGGCTTCCTCACTCTAGCCAGACTGGCCCGGATCCATGTGGCGGGACATGACGGAGAGCTGTTAGAGGAGGCGCAGTCAGCAGAGGAGGAGAGGGTTGTGGTGGAGGCCCTCAAGTGCCTGTGCAATGTAGTGTTTAACAGTGTGTCGGCACAGCAGGTGGGCGCTGACGTGAAGTTGGCGGAGGGCCTGTGTGCCCGCTTGCATTCGGTCAGCTCGTCCCATCATCAGGTGGGCCTGTTCTCCCTCCGGCTGCTGTTTCTGCTTTCCGCCCTGCGGACGGATGTGCGTGGCATGCTTCAGAAGGAGGCGGGCGCAGCGAGGCTGCTCACTGACATACTGGAACGCACCCTTGATGTCTGTTGGGTGGGGCCATATGAGGCCGCGCCCCCTAAACCAGAAGCCCTACCCATTTCCTTAGAAAACAACGAGCTGGCCATGGAAGCCCTTAAAGCTCTGTTTAACATCACTATGTCCGATTCCAGCGATGAGGTGAGAGTAACAACATTTGTAGAACAGCAAAACAAAATTTTTATATCTATTTTACTGTGCCTTTTACAAAACTGCTAGATAATTTATATGGCGTTATTTTACTGCCAAATGTCGAGAGCGCATATTTGGATATACACCGCTCTTGTGCAAAGAGAGTGCGCGCACTTAAAACGTGTCTCGAAGTGTGTGTGTGTGCGTGCTCAAACTTTGTCCTGTGCACTCGCACATCTCTCCTTGCTCTTGCGCTAGATATTAATTCTTTTCACACCTGGATTAAACGTCAAAAGTTATCAACCAATCAGATTTTTCTACGACTGACCCGATGAAAATACTAGGCCTACATGAAGAGGGAACTGATCCTGGAATTTCTCTACAATTTAATAATATTTAGTCATATCAAATGTATATTAGGAATGGCTAGGAATCGGCTGCTTGGATGATTTATAAAAAAAAAAAAAAAAACCTAGTTTGTCTAATCGTTTGGTCAAACCCCTCTGAGCGATTTATCTAAACAAACAAACAAAAAAGTCAATGATTCTTCATGTGGCCATACATGTATTGTGTACTTGGGTTGAAATATATATATATAAAATTTTATATATATATTTAAAATTTTAACGCGTTATTTTTGTGTAATTAATTAATCTAAATTAACGCGTTAAAGTCCCGGCCCTAATAAATATATATATATATATATATATATATATATATATATATATATATATATATATATATATATATATATATATATATATATATATATATATATATATATAATACATGTATGGCCACATGAACTTTAAGAATCATATACTTTTTTTGTCCAAGCAGCCGATTCCTAGCCATTTCTATACATTTGATATGATTAAATATTATTAAATTGTAGAGAAATTCCAGGATCAGTTCCCTCTTTTCACGTAGGCCTAGTATTTTCATCAGATCAGTCTTAGAAATCTGAAATCTGAATTGGTTGATAATTTTTGACGTTTAATCCAGGTGTGAAAAGAATGAATATCTATCGCAAGAGCACGGAGAGATGTGCGAGTGCACAGGACAAAGTTTGAGCGCGCACACTTGAGCGAGAGTAAAGGAAATCCACGTGCGAGCGGGGAGATTCGCGCTCGCGCATTATATTAATCTACTTTCGCGCTACAAAAATGCGCTCTCCACATTTGGCAGTAAAATATCGCCATAAATTTACATCTACTTGTCGTGTGCAGTACACAGAAATTAACCTAAGGAAAGCCCTCACTCAAAAATGAAAATTTAGTCCATTTACTCATCTGCAAGTTGTTCCAAACCTGAATGAGTTGCTTTCTTCTGAAGATATTTTGTTCAGGGTAGCCAATGGCTACTGTCAACTGCTTTACTAACGTTCTTTAAAAATATTTTATTTTACGTTCAGCAGAAGAAATAAAGTCATACATGTTTGGAACAACATGAGGGTGAGTAAACAATGACAGAATATTTGGGTGAACAACCCCTTTTAATACATTTTAAGATATCTGTACTGCATGTGTATCTCTCACTAAAAAACAGAATAGGATATTGCAAGGCTTCAGTTTCCTGTTATACTGCTGTTGAATAATTGATGCTAAGTGGAGCCGGTGCTTTTGCCCCCATCAGAGTGAAGGAAGACAGAGAGGGCTTCTTTCTCTTAAATAGGTCATAGGTTCATTGGCATTAATAATTTATTCAATGATCTTTTGGCTTCATTTTCTTCTGCTTTGGCAAGAATCTCATGTCTCTGCATCATTTTGACCACTTTTTGACATCCATGATGTCTAGGTTTAGTTGAAGCTGATCTCCCTACTGTGATATTCAGCAGTCTGTTAACCTATTTGTTGCAATGTTTAAAATGTTTCTGAAGTGCTTTGTACATTTTTAAAGAATGCTTGCATGGGTTATGGCTTCATTTGTGGTGCTACTTATTAAAGCAAGCATCACTATTACCATTGCTGCTCATACTTAAGAATTCATTTTCGCCATCTAATAATTTGTAAGACCATAATGCCTGAATTATACCAAAGGCTGTAAGACAGTTCACTCCTTAAAATGAGTAGGTGAAAGTGCAATGAATAATAAAGCGATAGGTTCTGCATTCTAAATAAAAGTGCCAATTGATAATTGGTAAAGTCACTGTGTCACTCCCGCTGCCTTTTTTAACTTGCTGGCATATTAGTTTTATTTTCCTTGAACAGGAAGGTACTTTGATTATACCTCAAGTCCTTTGGCTTTTCGATGGAGATTTGCTGTTTGGATGTTCGATTTTACCTGGTTGATAAAACAAAAAATCCCATGCTTAATTTGCATATTGTCAGAGTATGTACTGCATTTGTTGGAGAACTTACTGTTCAAACATAAATTAAAAATCTTCTAAAGGTATGCAGGTGTGTGCGTGTGTGCATACTTGAGTACAGCCATACAGATATAAAATCATGTAATCTACAATGTCAACCATGTTGCTGCTCTGTTTTTTTTTCCCCACCATATGACGACTTCTGTCTCATGACCTCATTTCATGGTCAATTACTGATGCATAATTCAGAATCTCGGTCAAAGTAGTAGTTCATCAGGATGTTTTTTGCCAACTATTTCATTTTATGTACTGCATCTAGTATGGAATTAGGTGGATGTGGGACCGCTGATTTACATAGAAGGAAGGGCCCAAAACCTGTCTAGAAATAGATATGTGGCCGGGTGAACTCACACCACTCACATTTTCTTGAGAAAATGTAAAAATCTAGTTTTAAATGCTAAAAGCTCCAACCCCCACCATTTCATCAAATAGACAAAAAAACATGGGTGCATTCCAGTGTTCTCAGCCCTTTGAATGATCATTGAAGTAAGGCTAAGTGCGTCTCAATTGCCTGACCTTTTGTTGGTTTCGGTATGGTCGGGATCACCTTGACGTAAGATGTACTTTCTTTTCTCAAGCCAGTGGTTCTCTCAGTTCCTAAATCTCTCCATTGGCTCCAATCTCTCAGGTCGTTTATTTGTAAATGAAGCTCAAACATGGCATCAGACTCTTTCTCTACTGCTATTCTTGTGAAAAAGTATTTTGGTTTAACACTCACCCAATTTTTCCTTTATTTTGATAGGACAATGACCACCAGCTTCGGCTGATTGCAGGCATCATGAGACATCTCCTAATGCTCAAGACGCACACTGAAGATAAAACAGAGGAGGCTCACAGGTACTTCCACACTAGAAGATCGACAGCTGAATTCAGTTCACACTGTATACTAGGCCTGTGTCTATTATATTGGCTTCAAAACATATATTCCAGTGAGCGAGAAAGCAAAAGAAATGCAAGTGCGGTGAATGTGAATGATGAGATGTCTTCTCCAAGTGATTAATGACACACTTCTTTGCCCCATCGAGACAGCTCAACGCATTCTATAACTCCCACCCGTTTATTTGGGCTTGACTCATTGTGTCCGCGGTGGTGCCGTCACCAGCCCTTTCACACTTTTGGAATGCTACCCTCTCTCAGTGCATTCTACAGCACTCTGAAATGACTAAATCTATGCACCCCCTTTAACAAAGTGCACTGAATGTGCTGAACCAGTCCTGGTCAGTAGATGTGTCTTTGTTATTCAAATAATGCCCACGGACTGAAAGTCCCCCCCACCTCGCAGTGTTTTCAGAATGCCTTCTCATGTTTGTCTTTTGACATAGCATTCCTAGAATGTGACATGAGTGTGCTGAATGTTTTTGTGCGTCAGTGAAGATTATTAAATGAACAAATGAAAGCTGCATACAAATATTTACTATTCACTTTTTTTTTTTTTAATTTCCATGAGGTGTCTCATTGTGAGACGTAGTTTGTTTTTATGATACAGACAGACACTAAATTGGATTCATGCACATGGGAAAGCTACTGACTGATCAATAATCAGTTTGACATATATTTACACACACACACATACAGTGGGTAAAATAAGTATTGAACACGTCACATTTTTCTCAGTAAATATATTTCTAAAGGTGCTGTTGACATGAAATTTTCACCAGATGTTGGTAACAATCCAAGTAATCCAGACATACGAAGAAAGCAAAACAAATAAGTTCAGAAATGAAGTTCTGTGTAATAAAGTGGAATGACACAAGGAAAAAGTATTGAACACATGAAGAAAGGGAGGTGCAAAAAGGCATGGAAAGCCAAGACACCAGCTGAAATCTATCAGTAATTAGAAAGCAATCCTGCCCCTTGTCAGTGGAAATTAATATTAGCTGGTTTCGTCCCAACTGATGGCCTATAAAAAGGTGTCTCCTTACCAACGTGTCACACAAGAAACATTTCATGATAGGTAAAAGCAAAGAGCTTTCTCAAGACTTTTGCAACCTTATTGTTGTAAAACCTACTGATGGCATTGGTTACAGAAGGATTTCTATACTTCTGAATGTTCCATTGATCACTGTTGGGGCCATAATCCGTAAGTGGAAAGAACATAATTTCATCATAAACCAGCCACGACCAGGTGCTCCTCGCAAGATTTCTGACAGAAGAGTGAAAAGAATTATCAAAGGAGTTGTCCAAGAGCCAAGGATCGCTTGTGGAGAGCTTCAGAAAGACCTGGAATTAGCATGTACAATTGCTTCAAAGAAAACAATACGTAATACACTTAACCGCCATGGCCTGTATGCACGCTCACCACGCAAGGCTCTATTGCTGAAAAAGCATGTTGAAGCTCATGTAAAGTTTGCTGCACAACATTTAGATAAGCCTGTGAAATACTGGGAGAATATAGTCTGGTCAGATGAGACAAAAATTGGATGCTATAATACACACCATGCTTGGAGATCAAATGGCACTGCACATCACCCCAAAACATCATGGTGTAGCTCTGGCAAAATGCATATAATTGAAGGAAGGATGAATGGAAAAATGTACTGAGACATTCTTGATAAAAATCTGCTGCCATCTACCAGGATGATGAAGATGAAATGAGGGTTGGCATTTCAGCGAGACAATGATCCCAAACACACAGCCAAGGAAACTCGGAGAAAAGAAAGTAAAGCTGCTAGAATGGCCAAGCCAATCATCTGTCTTGAATCCGATAGAAAATCTATGGCGAAAATGAAAGATCAGAGTTCATAGAAGAGGCCCATGGAACCTTCAAGATTTGAAGACTCTGTGGAAGAATGGGCCAAAATCACACCTGAGCAATGCATGCCATTTGTTTATCTATACTGGAGGCGTCTTGAAGCTGTCATTACCAACAAAGGCTTTTGTACAAAGTATTAAATACATTTCAGTAAGCGTGTTCAATACTTTTTCCCTGGGTCATTCCATTTTATTACACCGAACCTAATTTCTGAACTTATTTGTTTTGTTTTCTTTGTATGTATGGATTACCTGGGTTGTTACCGACATCTGGTGAAAATTTCATGTCAACAGCACCTTTATAAATATATCTACTGAGAAGAATGCTATATACATACACACATACACAGTATATATTACGGATATTCAATTGGTTATTGGTTATTTGGTATTTCCATTTGGGACAGTTTGGTGGGTTTGTGAGACAAGAACCCCAACAATGATATTCACAGGTTAAGTAACTTGTATTGTCATTCTTTTTGCAACACCTGCTAATGGCTGGTGACTTGAGAAAATGTACTGGCCATAAATATGTTTAATGGCTATGAAACTGTATGTGCATTACACACACACACATTTCATAATAATAATTTTAATGTATATAATAGGCTGATATTTATAGAAAATAATTATTATTAATTCAACTTTTTTGCGATCTTGAAGTTATTTCATAAAGCAAAAATATGATGAATTTATTGAATTAATTAAAATAGGTTCTGCATATTGGTTATTATCCCCTGAAGGACCCCATTTCCTGTGGGCTATGTTGTAATCAAAGGCCAGGCGTTATTCCAGGAGTTGCATACTATGTTCTCATCATGCATTGTGTGCTAAACCTTTATCATTTGTGATTTCTTCTAGTCATACCATAAATCTCCTGAGTAACCTTCCCGTGCAATGCCTGGATGTTCTGATAGATGTCCCTGTCCAGGGTGGGATGGAAACATATGGTGGGAAGAACATGGACGTAGTGCAGATACTGCTAGATTTTATGGAAAAGAGGATAGACAAGGTATTGCACTTCAGATGAACACCTACAAGCTGTTGCTCAGCCATTCCACTTGTTTCATTTGTTCATTCTTCGTGTATATTTATCGACTCAGGGGACCAACTATAAAGAAGGCTTGACACCTGTGCTGAGTCTGATGACAGAGAGCTCTAGATGCCACAGGGAGGTCCGCAGATACCTCAAGACCCAGGTGCAGGGTTGAGTCCATACTCAGTCTTATTTTAGAGAGCAGTAAATTACACCGTTTGCTTTGTTGCTTCTTCAGTGCTTTAGATATTAAGTTAAAGGAATAGTTCACCCAAAAATAAATAAAATGCTGACAATTTACTCAGGCCATTCAAGATTTAGATGAGTTTGTTTCTTCATCTGAAAAGATTTGGAGAAATGGATCCTCTGCAATGAATGGGTGCCCACAGAATGAGTCCAAACAGCTGATAAAACGTCACAATAATCCACAAGTAATCCCTGTGAAGTGAAAAGCTGTTTATTTGTAAGAAACAAATCCATTATTAAGGTCACTTCTGGAAAAAATACAAGCCCATAATCCATAATAACACTTGCACATGTTGTCCTCTCACATGAAACTCCACTAAGATATTTGTTTAGAAATCTTTTGGACTGTTTTCACTTGTAATCAGTGCTTGATCTGTGCATATTTCTTTCCTGATTCAGATTAGATGACTTTTGCACTGGAGAGAACAATATTATGAATAGAAGACTCATATTTTAACTGAAAGCTAAGGTTTGAAGTTAAAAATGTCTTGATGGATTTTTTTTCTTACAAACACACAGATTTTCACTTTACAATGTGTTCATTGATGGTCTGGAGGTGTGTTGATTAGTTGTGTATTATTGTGATGTTTTTATCAGCTGTTTGGTCTCTCATTCTGACGGCACCCATTCACTACAGAGGATCCATTGGCGAGCAAGTGATGTAATGCTAAATTTCTCCAAATCTTTTCCAACGAATAAACAAACTCTTGGGTGGCTTGAGGGAGGAGTAAATTTAATTCTTGGAAAAGTAATCTTTCTTTGCTGATTAAGTTTTATTTTTGTTTGATGTTGTACAGGTGCTGCCTCCCCTGAAGGATGTGAAAGAAAGGCCAGAAATCGGCTGCACAGTTCGAAACAAACTGGTGCGTCTCATGACGCATATAGATATGGCAGTGAAACAGGGGGCTGCTGAGTTTCTCTTTGTGCTCTGCAAGGAGAGCGGTGAGAGTTCTGCTTGTTTAATATTTCTAAAAGTTTGTAAAACTGTGTTTTGAAAGGCATTTTTGTTGGCATTTGAATTTTCGCCTTTAACAAAATACAAGAATTAATATTGAATAAGCTAATCAATTCTTTTTTCTCTTGTTGATCATGTGATGCAGTGGATAATCTGTTGAAGTACACTGGTTATGGCAATGCTGCGGGACTGTTGATGGCACGAGGGTTGCTGGCCGGAGGCAGAGGAGAGACACAGTACTCATCTGATGAAGACTCTGACACAGAGGAATACAAGTCAGCCAAACCATTGTAAGTGCCCTTATATGTATGCATAATTGCTGTTCTTGTTTTCTTAATATAGGTAATACATTTGATAATTTTGCAAAGTCATGTTTTTCCTTCTGCATTCCTGCATTTCTTTGTGCATTCATAGATTATAGTGACAATGATTTGTGTTTTTCAGTATTAACCCCATCACAGGTCACATAGAGCACCCAATGCCAAACCCTATGGACGAGATGACGGAGGAGCAGAAGGAATATGAAGCTCAGAAGCTTGTCAATATGATTGATGAATTATCAAGGTGGGTTTTTATTTTGGCACAATTAAACATTTATGCTATTAAAATAGTAAAAATTGTTAAATATACCATCTTTTTTGTTTTACCGCAAAACATGTTGTTTAATTTATTTCATAATTGCAATTTTAATTATATTATTTAGTATTATGTTAATTTTTGTATATTACTGTATGTTAACTTGGCTATCTGATCTTTTTTTTGGTCATAATCTTTCATTGTTTTAAATGATCCTATTTAAGCACAAAACTAAGATTTATTCAGACATAATCCTTTCATTTGAAAATTTAGACGTGCATATATTGTCTGACGCTTCCATTTCCACTTATTCAGTGGTCAGTCAGTGTACATATTTTATCAACATGCTTTAACATTAATCAGCAATTAAATGTAAATAAGAAATTTAAAGTTAAATGATGTTACCCATTTTTATTTTAATGCATGCCTTTTTTTCATTTTGCAAATTCTGGGCATTTTTACTCTTGCTCACTTTTATCAGTCAGTTTCTCTTTCTGTTTTTCATCATCGTGTATGAGCCTGTTCATAATGCCCCCATAGATGACACTATCCTCTAGCATTGTGCTTGTTTTCTCATCACCCTCCTCGGAGGCTCGATATGTGTGGGGCCGCATTCATGTTGACCTTTTCCTAAACAACCGGTGGCATAAACTAGCGAGACACAGGTAAGAGGTGTAGCGCCGTTGCTCCGTCCGCGCTCCTTACCAACCGCTCCATTAAGACAAGAATCCTCTACCGTCGTCCTCTGCCTCATTTAAAGCTGGCCTTCCGCATTCAACAGGAGTCAATGCACACAGACCGGCCATCGCAGCCCCGCAGCATTAATTACCAGCTAATTGGTGCACACAGTGGGGTTGTGGGCTCAGGCTCTTTTGTACAATACACTGAGGTTTTATAATATATATACGTGGTTCTCTTTCATACACCGCCTGTTTTATTCAGCCGGGGTGCCAGACATTGTCCTCGGACGAGAAGTGGTTTGAGACACTGGCTCAGTTAAGGGTGTGCGTATGTACGTTAGCTGCTGGGCAATGTTAAATAAGTGTGCAAACACAAGAGGACACACCATTGTCCATCCATAGGGTGTTTGAGTCGTAATGAGCAGCGTGTGCCCAAGAGAGGCAGATTCCTGTCTTTGAGAATAGATCCTTGTTCCTTCTGTCTTCCTCCTATTCTTTTTATCAGGATTGAAAGTGGTGTTGTGTGGAAGAGGGAGGGCACTGGTTCTCCCCGCTACGGCTACTGGGGAGACACAACATGTCCATGGAGGAATGTCCCTCCCTATGTCTGCTGCTTGACTTGCTGTCCAATTAGCACTGACTCTACCCCACACACACACACACACACACACAAAACAATATGTAAACTCACAATTGCTCAGGCTGCTTATCAGCACGTGCATTTGATCAGATAAGAGATTTCCTTGGATTCTGGTTTGCGTTTTCAAGGGATGCAGAGGAAACGTCTTTGTTTCCTTCTTGTCAACTTAATATCTTGTTTACACTCGTCATGACGTGCGTTTGACGTCAAGCTGTTCTTATGCAGACAGTAATGCAGTCCTGAAAGGCCTGAAAATCAGGGATAAGATAGTTGGAAAGTAGGGATGTAACGGTACACAAAAATTACAGTATGGTACGTACCGTTGTGGCTCTGTCTTTAAGGAAATTAAAATATAATTACAATTCGCTCAGCTAATGCTGTAAACTATATAAGGAACACCCTTATTTGGACGCTATTATAATATTGAAGGTGACAATTATGTAAAAACTTTTAAATTCTGTTGTTTATTTTTTACACATCAACTGAAACAGACTAGACGTTCGATCTTGGGATTTAAGAATCAATATTGATTCTTTAAAATAAATATAAAACCAGAAGTTTCAAATTAAGTTCTGGATGTGTAGAGGTGAAAACAACACTGTATTAAAAAGAAAGACCTTTACTGAAAATTTTCAGTATGAATACATGTACTATTGCACCCTTATTAGAAATGTTAGAAGTGTTTCCTTGTACTTTTGTGGAAAACTTATGGTAACGCTTTAGTATATGGACCAATTCTCACTATTAACTAGTTGCTTATTAGCATGCCTATTATAAACATATTGGCTTTTTATTAATAGTTATAAAGCATATATTCTGCATGACTATATTCTACATCCCTAATCCTACCCAATACCTAAACTGAACAACTACCTTACTAACTATTAATAAGCAGCAAATTAGGAGTTTGAGGCAAAAGTTGTAGTTAATAGTTTGTTAATAGTGAGAATTGGACTTTAAAATAAAGTGTGACCAAACTTATATAGGCTATAAGTTGTTACACCATTTAGTAGCTCTTTATGAATCAAAATGTCCAAGTTTATCTGTGTGTGAATTACATAAATGAATGCAAATGAGCTTTCTGCGGCTTTGATTGGATAATGCTCTTATAAATCATCTTTGGCCGTGCTTTGATTGGATAATTCTCTGTTGAATCATCTCGGGGTGCGCTGGTGACACACAGTGCAGATATAATTGGATTAGCGTGGAGGAGCTGCCGAGGCTTTGAAGAGATTAGAATGAGCACTGATTCTGTAATTAAACTGCAGGGTTGGGAGGAGGTGGAGGGGGTTAGGGCTGTGATTCCAAGGGCTCTTATGTGGCCAGATGTAAAGGAAAAGAAAGATGTTCTACACATCAACATGACAGAACTGAATGCAGCTACAATGGTCAGCACAAAGGGTTTCTTTCAAAGAGCAGGTGGATTGTGGTGACAAATTAGTGGCCTGAAAAAACAAAATCGACAAGACGTGAGCACCATAAATCTGTAAAGGAAATGATGGCTGCTGGAGTTTTTGCATATTTTATACACATTTCATATTTTATACCACTTTTACAATTATTGTACCTTCGAACTCTGCAGTTTTTTAAAGATCCATTTTATATTTTAATTAAATTTAAAATGTAATGTTTTCCTGTGAAGGCAAAGCTGAATTACTCCAGTCTTCAGTGTCACATGATCCTTCAGAAATCATTCTAATATGTGACCCTGGACCACAATACCAGTCATAAGTCACACTGGTATATTTGTAGCAATAGCCAAAAATACATTGTATGGGTCAAAATGATAAATTTTTCTTTTCGGCAAAAAATCATTAGGATATTAAGTAAAGATCATTTTGCATGAAGATATTTTGTAAATTTCCTACCATAAATATATCAACACCTAATTTTTGATTAGTAATATGCATTGCTAAGAACTTCATTTGGACAACTTCAAATGCGATTTTCTCAATATTTCGATTTTTTTTTTTTTTTTTTTTTTTTTTTTTTTTTTTTTTTTTTTTTTTTTTTTTTTTTTTTGCACCCTGAGATTCCAGATTTTCAAATAGTTGTATCTCAGCCAAATATTGCCCTAACAAATCATACATCACTGGAAAGCTTATTTATTCCACTTTCAGATTATGTATAAATCTCAATTTCAAAAAATTGACCCTTAAGAGTGGTTTTGTGGTCCAGGGTCACATATGCTTATTTGCTTCTCAAGTAGCATTTCTTATTGTTATTAATGTTGAAACCAGTTGTGCTGCTTCATATTTTTATTCAAACCATGATACTTTTTTTTGGGATTCTTTTTGAAAAAAAAAAAAAAAAAAAAACATTAAAATTTTTGTAATAATGTAAAAGTCTTTCCCGTCACTTTTGTATGATGTATCCTTGCTGAAAAGTAAGAATTTATTTCAAATTTCTAACAGACTTTTGAAGTGTATATATTTTAATGTTATAAGTCATATATATTTTATAGTTATTGTATATTGTTATGCATAGAGATACACACAAATAGATTATTCTTTCCTTTTATGTGTGCAAAGTAAATGTAATAGAAGTTTCTACTGACGTTAGTCATTCCTGCTGGTTGTATCTCCCTATCCGCTTATTTGCATGTGACATTGTGAACATGCAAAGCACAAGTAGGATGCAAAAGTCCTGAGCTCTGTTCTGCTCTCTCAACAGGAAGGAACTGATCAGACCAATGGGAGTAAGGAAGGATGGCACTCTAGCGCCTCTAGGAGAAGCCATCCATGGGTGCAGCCCTCCATCCAGCAGCGACTCCGAATAGCAGGATATTAGTTTACCCTCTAGGCACCGCAGCTGCTGGCTGGTAGCCACTGTCTTACCAACTGTCCCTTGCACAGGGGATAGTTCAGTTATTTCCAACTGAGGTTCTTTTGTTGCACGAGGGCATGTCTTTCTAATTGGGACATGTATGGCGAATTATAGAGTGGACAGAAAGAGAGAGGAAGCAGAAATGTTTAAATAGATAAATGGTTTTCACTGGACATGAGATATGATCACAGTGACTTTATAAGATGGAACTGTTAAGTAGGAAGTTACACAACATATTCACATGTCTCTGTGAGCAAGTGAATGCACTTGGCCTTTAATAATGAAATATTAAGGCTTTATGACATTTACCCTTAAGAAAGCAGTTCATTTAGGTTTGTTTGTATTTAACCAGTCTGTGGCTGTTGCTGGTTCATATATGGAAGAAACCTGTTCCATGACGTTTCAAAATACTTGAACGTCTTTTGAAATGTTATATGCCAAGACAAGCCATGAGATCACTGATGTTAAGAAATAGTTTGTCTTGCACTTAATTGTTTTTGCAAAATGTGCATTGAATTTTTTTTCCACCACTTATGCCTGGAGTTTTAAACCAGTGTCTTTTCTAATGTTCTATATATATTGTTTTTTCTTTTCTTTCAATGCAATTGAAGGTGTCATTTTCTTTTTCTAATGAATGTTAAGTTTTTACACAAAACAAAGTAATTAAACTCAGATTTTTTTGTAAGATTTCTGGTTACCATCTTTGATTTAAAAGCTTGTCAATATTTCACTCTTCTTCTATAACTACTGTAAAATCAGAAGAAAGGGGCTTTGTTTTAGAAAACGTTAACTTTTAATTTCCTGAAATTTTTGCATTTAGGTTCTTTTGTTGAATTTTATTTCAGACAATCATTTGCAATAAATTTAAAACAAAAACTAGCTGTGTCATTTGCTCATCGCATGCAGAAACATTTTGGAATGTTTTGTCATTTTGGCTGTGAATATAAAAATGCTCATTTAAATCATTCACTAGTATAATACTAGTGTGATTACTGCAAGATTACATCACATTAAATATGACAAGTAGGGGAGAAAAACAAAACAATAGATTACATGATCAAATAGTTGTAGTCAATATTGAATCCAACTGTTGCTTAACTAAGATGATTTATATCCAAAATCCAGTGTGAAATTTGCTTTAAATTCAAAAATGTGTTAAATTGAATATTCCATAGTTGAACAGAATATATGTAAATAAGATGAACAAAACCAGAGACAAAGCTATGAATATATTTATTAAATACCATAAGATGCCATCTTTATTAACAGGATATAATAAAAATAAAGCAGCATTTTTATATTCAAAAGTACAAATGGAGAGAATGTTAACAAATGCAACCGTTAACTACAAACAATCATAATCAAATGGTAAAGCAACAGTCACATTTTAAACAAAACCATTCCATCAGTCAGAAACACGGATTTAAAAGACAGCTGGTAAGCATGCTTCAACAAAAACATGGCAACCTGTATATGAATAAAAGAAATGAGACTGACAAACATTTAATAGGCATTCTAGCTTTTTGTCCATATTTCTCAAAATGTGCCAAACTCCCCGAGGGACATGAACAGATATGATCACAGCAGTGTGGTAATTACCAGCTACTTCACTGATGCTGTGCAAAATCAAATTGCGCTCACAGCCGTTCTCATACGCAGAACCTCACACACACACACAGCAGGATATTGGGGTTCTTTGTTGCTGACTAAAGACATTTATTAGAGTTTGGGGGGTTGGAGCTCCCGCTTGAAGGCTGCAGTGCCTGTGAAAACACACAGTGGGGGCACTTGGGAGGTCACACCCAAATTCACACACTAATTTAGCACCGTTCACTCACTGGGGCCAAACCATATGACTGGATACCAAATGACTTACAACTAGCAAACAATATATAGACATGCACATTTATATACAAACGTACATTTCCAATTTTACACATCATCTCTGCACACTACCAACCTTTCCAAATAAAGATTCAAATCTTTAATACAGTTTGAATGTAGTTTGTAGAATGCTTATAACACATTTTATCTGTCCAAAGATAATTAGTGGTCCTAAACTAACATAATAAGTGCCACATTTCAGGGCCTGATAAAAACTTATTTTTTACCTAGCAGATATTTTCGCATTCTAAACTGGTATCTTTGAATCAGGATGTGCAGATGTGACGTTCTCTGCTTATTCATTACGGCTTTCCATAAAGAGTAAAAGTGCTAGAATTGATAAGAAATCCAGATGCAGGTTTTCAGTCAAAATGAGCAGCAGAAATTATGCAGATAATTTTAAAATGCAACAAAAATTTAGTCTAATCCCACCAGAAACACGGCCAAGTTTCAGTGTCTGATCAAACATGGCTGCGGTTTATCGGTTCAGGAAAAGACTGCCCAGATAACTGGCTGTTGCTACAGGTAAGAACAATGACATCCTAAAACAGGGCTGTCTAAACTCGGTCCTGGAGGGCCGGTGTCCTGCAGAGTTTAGCTCCAACCCTAATTAAACACACCTGAAGCTGCTAATCAAGGTCTTTCTAGGCATACTAGAAGCTTCAATGCAGGTGTGTTGAGGCAAGTTGGAGCTAAACTCTGCAGGACACCGGCCCTCCAGGACTGAGTTTGGACAGCACTGTCCTAAAACATTCAGATTTAATGATATACATAAACATCACTGTGGGTTTTGAAGCCTTGTCAGGTGTCCATTGCCATACTCTGTGATATTTTAAACATACAAAGCATGTGTGTGGATGACATTAGTGCATGCTGTCGGTCTCTGAGGAGTCACTGTGCTCACCACTGCTATTGCTGGGGTCAGTATATGAACAAAGCCCATTTTCATGGCTGTTCATCAGGTCTTGGATCTCAGTATGCCATCCCAGGATCTCAGCAAGCTTTCGAACAGAATTGGAGAGATCTCCCAGCTCCATGTAGTCGGCCCTCCTCAGGGGCCTCCGTTCAAAGAGCCCGACTGGATCACGGTTCAGCAGCAGACGAGGCACTGTGGACTTCACTGTGTTGACCAGGCTGGCGAAAGGCTCGATCTGCCACAGAGCATAAAGAATAACTGATAATTTTATTAAGTGAAGACCAATTAAATTTGAAGATGAGATTTCTATTCAAAATTTGCTTAATGCTGGGATTCTTGGAACCCCCCCCCCCCCCCCCCCCCCCCCCAAAAAAAAAACCTTTGCTGTACCAAGAATGGTTATATCTCTCAATTTTTATTTAGTCATATGGTAAGATTATTATTTATTTTTTTTATACACAAATATTCCATTCAAACCACTTAAAGTAATAATATCAATATATATTAAATTAAATAAGGATTCCTAAAAGCTGAACCTATAAATTTATACATTTTAAAATAGAATTTTGGTAATTAATTTATTACATTTTAGAAGGCCTGTCACCTACACACAAAAATTGCTTATACATCAGTAATAATAACAATAATAATAATAATCCCACCTTTAAAGAAGTGCCCATGATCATGAGAAGGTCAGCTTTAGGGAAATCTTCAGCATGTTGAAAGTACTTTTCTGGCAGATCTTCTCCAAACAACACGACATTAGGTTTGACTGCCCCAGCACAAAATGTACAGATGGGAACGTTGCCATTCATTACAGCTTGCTGATAGGGAAAAAAGGAAAGTTGTGTAGTATGCACTAAATTATATTAATTCAATACTGTAATTAAGATTACCAAGGCTAATTTAAATACTCTGAAATATCTATATAGATCTATTGGATACGCATGCGCTGATTTGTGACTGGGTTGTTTTGAGTTTGAGTTTGATATATCCCCTATAACATTCCAAAACAAAACCAATCAGAGCGCCTTGTTATCACTAGTTTTATTTTGATTTCTCGAGTCTGCTATTGGCCTATAGCCCGTTAGCATCGGCAGCTGCTAAACTCACTTACATTGCTAATACATCACATCGACAAGGACACGAAAGGTTCAGTAGACTGTTTGCTTTAAACAAATGATTATTGTCATGGTGTAAAGAACAGAAACTGTTCTTTGTTAATAATTGGAATCTTTTCTGGGAGCATATCCTAGGCTTTTCCGTGCTGATGGCCTGCACCCCAGCAGAGTCGGAGCGGAACTCCTGTCGGACAACATCTCCAGGACGCTACGTTCCATCTGACTAGTAAGCCAATTTTCAAATAACTGCTATGATGACTTTTGTTCTACCCACTTAAAAGATAGAAGTACTTGCGTTGTCCAATCTATACAGACTGTGTCTGTTCTCCGAATAGTGAGGTCAAAATATAAATTTAATGCAGGATCAAGAAAAAATCTGATCGTGATTATGTTAAACCAGAAAAACGCTAAATAAATGAACAAAAAAATTTTTTAAAGCTTGGGCTCCTAAATATTAGATCACTTGCACCCAAAACAGTTATTGTAAATTAAATTATCACAGATAATAATTTTGATGTACTCTGCCTGACTGAAACTTGGCTTAAACCAAATGAATATTTTGATCTAAATGAGTCTACTCCACCAAGCTACTGTTATAAACATGAGCCCCGTCAGACTGGTAGTGGCGGCGGTGTGGCAACAATATATAGTGATATTCTCAAAGGTTACTCAGAAAACAGGATAGAGGAGGTTCAAAATACTTCTGCTTAATGTTACACTGTTAGATATGCAAAATAAATCTCTCCTATCTCTTGCTCTGGCTACTGTGTATAGACCGCCAGGGCCATATACAGATTTCCTAAAAGAATTTGCAGATTTCCTCTCAGATCTATTGGTCAATGTTGATAAAGTGCTAATTGTCAGAGATTTTAACATTCACGTTGATAATACAAATTATGCGTTAGGACTTGCGTTTACTGACCTAATAAACTCCTTTGGAGTCAAGCAAAACGTCACCGGGCCCACTCATCGTTTTAATCATACGCTAGATTTAATTATATCGCATGGAATTGATCTTACTGATATAGATATCGTACCTCAAAGAGATGATGTTACTGATCATTTCCTTGTATCGTGCATGCTGCGTATTACTGATATTAGTTATATGGATCCGCATTATCGTCCGGGCAGAACTATTGTTCCAGCCACTAAAGACAGATTCACAAATTGATTTATCTCAACTGCTCTGTGTACGCATAAATACACATGAACTAGACGAAATGACTAGCAACATGGGCACTATCTTCTCTAATATATTAGAAGCTGTTGCCTCCCTCAAATTGAAAAAGGTTAGAGAAAAACGTACTGCGTCATGGTACAACAGTTATACCTATTCTCTCAAGAAAGAAACTCGTAATCTTGAGCGCAAATGGAGAAAAACTAACTTGGAAGTTTTAAGAACTGCGTGGAAAAACAGTATGTCCAGCTATAGACAGGCTCTAAAAGCTGCCAGGGCAGAGCATATCCGCAAACTCATAGATAATAACCAAAACAATCCAAGGTTTTTATTTAGCACAGTGGCTAGATTAACAAATAAACAGACACCGCCCGATCTAAATATTCCCTCACAGTTTAATAGTAATGACTTTATGAATTTCTTTACTGATAAAATAGATAACATCAGAAATACAATATCAAATGTAGATTCTACTGCGTCTAGTATTTCAGCTTCATTCATCGCACCCTAAGAAAAACTGCAGTGCTTTATAACTATAGGACAGGAAGAGCTAAATAAACTTATCAGTGCATCTAAACCAACAACGTGTTTATTAGATCCTGTACCCACTAAACTACTGAAAGAGTTGTTACCTGTAGCAGAAGAACCGCTTCTCAATATTATTAACTCATCATTATCTTTAGACCACATCCCAAAACCATTCAAGCTGGCGGTTATGGCTTAAGAAACCACAACTAGATTCTAATGAACTGGCAAATTACAGACCCATTTAAAATCTTCCATTTATGTCTAAAATTTTAGAAAAAGTATGCTCAATTGTGCTCCTTCTTGCAAAAAAAGATCTATATGAAGAATTTCACTCAGGTTTCAGGCCTCACCATAGTACAGAAACTGCACTTGTTAAAATTATAAATGTCTTGCTTCAGACCAAGGCTGCATCTCATTGCTAATATTTCTTGATCTTAGTGCTGAGTTCGACACTATAGACCATGACATACTCATAGATCGATTACAAAACTATACTGGTATTCAAGGGCAGGCTTTAAGATGGTTTAGATCCTACCTGTCCGATCGCTACCACTTTGTTCATTTAAATGGAGAGTCATCTCAATTATCACCAGTAAAGTATGGAGTACCACAAGGATCTGTCCTAGGTCCTCTGCTATTTTCAATATACATGTTGCCTCTTGGTAATATTATTAGAAAATACGGGATTAGTTTTCATTGTTATGCTGATGATACTCAACTATATATCTCAAGACCAGATGAAACTTCTAAACTAATTAATAGATTGTGTAAAAAATGTAAAAGATTGGATGACCAATAATTTCCTCCTATTAAATTCAGATAAGACAGAGATATTACTTATTGGACCAAAAAACATTACACAGAATCTCTTGGATTACAATTTACAACTAGATTATGTCCTCTAAAGTAAGAAATCTGGGTGTTATATTAGACAGCAACTTCTCCTTTGAAAATCATATTTCCCATGTTACAAAAACAGCATTCTTACATCTTAGAAACATTGCCAAGCTTCGAAACATGCCACCTGTTTCTGATGCAGAAAAGCTAGTTCATGCATTCATGACCTCTAGACTGGACTATTGTAATGCACTGCTGGCTGGTTGTCCTGCATCTTCAATAAACAAGTTACAGATAGTCCAAAATGCAGCGGCTAGAGTTCTTACCAGGTCAAGAAAATATGATCATATTACCCCAATTTTACAGTCTCTGCACTGGCTACCTATTAAGTTCCGTATCATTTACAAAATATTATTACTTGCCTATAAGGCCATAAATGGTATAGCTGCTGCGTAACTTGTCTTCTACCACGCTACAATCCAACCCGCCTCCCTAAGGTCGCAAAACTCTGGACTTTTGGTAGTACCTAGGATAGCAAAATCCACTAAAGGAGGAAGAGCTTTTTCACATTTGTCTCCCAAACTCTGGAATTGCCATCCTGATAACATTCTATCTGTTTAAATCTAGATTAAAGACACATCTCTTTAGCCAAGCATTCACATAATGCATCTTATAATCTTGTACTGCAGTTATATCTGATCAAATGTACATTATTATTATTCTTTAGCTTGGGTTGAACAAATAATTTTTGCTTCGATGGAACAGCAGCTATGCTAATTATGGCTCTGTTTGTTTCTCTGTTTCTGTCACGGGATTAACATCCCGTGGTAACTAGGACTGACAGAATTACCAAATTTTGCCATAAATTAAATATATTAAGGTTCTGCCATATATAAATATATTGTGGAAACTTAATTTCCTATAGAGCTGCTTTGCAACAATTTGTATCGTAAAAAGCGCTATACAAATCAACTTGAACTTGAACTTAGATTACCTTGGCTTCCTCGGCAGTATAAGGTGTATAGCAGAGATGGCAGGCAGCAGTGGCAAAACTCCCATGAGCCTCCACAAGTTTGTCATCTGGGATACCGCATACTACAGAGAGTGTAAAGCATATTTTAATAGAGAACACTGCAAATTTAACATTTAAGAGTGATGTAATAGGTCTCTGAATTTGAATCTCACGTTTTTCGAGCCCATCGATGTTCCGACTGTACATGCGGAGCAGCAGGCCCTTCTGATGCAACAAACGGATGAAATAGTGAACATAGTTTGGACGGTGATGTCCAGGGTACAGCTCTTTAGCCAATGAGAAGAAAGGATGAGGGTTGTCAGAGAAGTAGTCATTGTTAAAGATGGCCTCTGGGTAAGGGATGTCATACTTCGCAAGGTTCGCATAAAGACCCGTCCCTGGCGTCCTGATGCAAAAACAGTTGTTAGCCAAGTGAAACAACGGTTCAGAAGTAGTTTGAATGTTTTAAGCATCCACCTGAAATCTGGTATATTGCTGGCTGTGCTGATACCTGCTCCAGCAACCACCACAATGTTTCTCACCCGGCCGAGCTTCACCAGCCGGCCAATAGTTTCCAAAGGCCCGCGCAGGACAGAGCTGCCAGTGGGTGAGGAGAGAACGGCCTTACTGCTGGGAGATGAACTCTGGTAGGACTTCCCTTTGCTAAAAAGAAGGGGGGGGGGTGAATAAACATGCTAAAAAAAAGCCATTTTAAAATATGGATGACCTTTGTGTTTTCAAAAAAGATATGCATATCACATATAACCACTTCTTTTAATACTTCTTTTAAATCTTTTAGATATTTAACATTTAAATTATATAGCCTATGATTAGGTGCAGTGTTATAGTATTTATATATTATAAAAGTATTAACATTTTGAATTAGCTTTAATTTTATTCTCATTATTAGTAATGAATTTTTTAATTGTATTTTTCATATATTACTTTAAAAACATTTCTATTAAGCTTTCAGATTTTAATACTACCCCCCCCCCATCAAAAGATTTTTTACATCAAGCTTTTCCCCCATATAATAATTACAATACTTTTTGATAGCAATCTTTCCTTTGAAAAACATGTTTCTAGCATTTGTAAAACTGCATTTTTCCATCTTAAAAATATATCTAAATTACGACCTATGCTCTCAATGTCAAATGCAGAAACATTAATTAATGCGTTCATGACCTCGAAGCTAGATTATTGTAATGCTTTATTGGGTGGGTGCTCTGCACGTTTAATAAGCAAACTCCAGCTGGTTCAAAATGCAGCAGCTAGAGTTCTTATTAGAACCAGGAAGTATGACCATATTAGCCCGGTTCTGTCAACACTGCACTGGCTCCCTATTAAACATCCTATAAGGCCCTGAATGGTTTGGCACCTCAGTATTTGAGTGAGCTCTTATCACACTATTGTAAGAATCTATAGTCTGCCTCGACCCAACTTCCACTCCACAATATGTTTGATCATGCTCATTTCCCAAAATGGCTTAATTATTATAGAGAATAAGAAAGTCAACAGTTGTTTGTAGACCATTTGGGATGATCACATCCTGAGCAAAAGGTGACCAATTGTAAAATAGGAGCAGGTGTGGGACACTGAGAACCACCTCAGACAAAGGGGTGTCAGAACTTAATTAACATACAGACTACAGCTGTTACAAAAGGAGCAACTTCATTTACATGTAGGGTAGTAAACTGGAAATGTATAAAAGGTTAGAACTTATGATGTTCTGGGTTCATTCCGACTCCGTTGAACCCAAGGTACTACATGTACTTTGTCACTGCTATGCTGCAATAAACTTCTTCATCAAGATCTTCAAAGTCCTCTTCACTTTTTCTTACACTATAGTCCTTCACGTCGGCTGCGATCTCAAAACTCTGGCCATTTGATAATACCTAGAATATCAAAATCAACTGCGGGCGGGAGATTGTTTTCCTATTTAGCGCCCAAACTCTGGAACAATCGACCTAACACTGTTCAGGAAGCAAACACACTCTGTTAGTTTAAATCTAGATTAAAGACCCATCTCTTTAACCTGGCTTACACATAATATACTATCGCATTTCTATAATTCAAATCCGTTAAAGAATTGTTAGGCTGCATTAATTAGGTCAACCGGAACCAGGAACACATCCCAAAACACCTGATGTACTTGTTACATTGTTAGAAGAATGGCATCTATGTTAATATTAGTCTGTTTCTTTCTTATTCTGAGATCACCATAGCCACCCAGATCCAGACTGTATCGAGATCAGATGGTCACTGCAGCCACCTGGATCCAGTCCGTATCCAGATCAGATGGTGGATCAGCACCTAGAGATGACCTCTACAGCCAGGACACCTAGATGAGCCCTAGATGACCCTGAGCCTAGATGACCCTGTCTCCAAGACGGCCATCGGGACAAGACCACAGGAACCAGATGAGTCCTTTGCACAATCCGATTCTGCTTTAGCCTAGATTTAAACTGCTGATTTTGTCTGGCCAGAAGAGAATGACACTATTTCGACAAACTATTTCCCAGTCTAAATACTGTAAAGCTGATATAAAGCCACCCAGCTTTATATCAAGCCGATGTAAAGCTGCTTTGACACAATTTGCATTGTTAAAAGCGCTATACAAATAATATTAATATTGACAATTTAATTAATATTATTTTTTTTATTTTTTTTAGGTATTTTTAGTTTACAGTAACACTGATTAAACTGAGCTTTTTTATATATATATAAACAGCATAATACTTTTTTTTCCTGAAAAAAAGTAGTTTTTTTGTTTTGATAGCTTTTTTGTTAAAAGTTAATAACAGCTATTTTCAGTTTGCATTCATTTTTTCCTTTGATAGTTGAAGTGTGAAGGAAAATAATGCTGCCATGTTTTAAACTAGATTTCATGAAACCATGTTTTACAAATGCTAGTTCTTGCTTGGATACAGAGCTTTTGTAAACATTGATTGTTTGCTGGAAAGCCTAACAGATGGTTGTGGTGTCTCACCGTGCTAATGAGGCCTGCTGTTCACTCACGCTCATGAGGCTGAGGTCGTCAACCAGACCTGAATCTGTGGGTTTAGTGTGCTGAGAGTCCTGAGGGTTGATGGAACCGCATGCGAGTCAACCTTGTGATGCCAGGCGGAGCAATCCTTCTGTCGCTGCTCGACTTTGCCTTGCTCATGTTCACACCTGGAAAGGGGCATTCATTTGTATATGCTTTGATTTCTAATAACAGATTTTAAGAAGGAAATGTCAGTCCTTGTAAGACGGCAGTAATGTTAGAGGTTCAAGTGAGGATTTATGCAAAGCTGATGCAGCTATAGATCAGGGCTCAACAAGAAAAACGGCATAATTCTTCACATACATTAAATACACACCCACTACTAAAATGTTTTGAAGGACACTAACATTTTTGACCAAATATAACTCGACATCTATAATGTTACAAAATATATATATAAAAAGAGCTCTTTTAAACTTATTCATAGAATACTGACAAAAAATAAATAAATTGTATCAGTTTCCACAAAAATAGCTCAACTGTTTTTAACATTGAGAAATGTCTCTTGAGCACCAAATCAGGATATTAGAATGATTTCTGAAGAATTGTGTGACTAATTTATTCCTGCCATCACAGGAAATTTCATTAAAATTTATTATAAAAATAGAAAACAGTTATTTTGTCATTTCACAATTCCTTTTTTTTTTAAACTGTAATTGATTAAATGCAGCAGTTACATAAAAAGTATTGACCTCCAACTTACTGCATTTTAAATTATGAATACAAATAAAAATTTCAAATGATCGTTTAAACTGGGATATAAGACAATTTTTAAACAGCTGTAAAAAACAAAACAAAAACACTTGGATTTTTACAGTATCTTGTAGACTCTGTAGTTATACCTTTTAAATCAGTTCTAATAATTAAAAAAAAAGAAAAAAGGAAACATTTACACATGCTTTTTTTTTTAACAAAGATGACGTTATTTGCTTGTTGCTTTTTTCCTATACCTTTCCCAATTAGGTTCATTGCAATATTTAAGAGTAATTAAAATCATAGAGCTTTGCTGCATCCTGCCTTTGGCTGGTGTAAAGCTACAATGTATTAAACCCGTCAAGCCCCAACAAAGCTAATGGTTGTAATATATTTAATGTGTCCCTCCACTTTGGTTCAACAGCCCACAGCTGTGGCAGCTTTACGGCTCGGGGAAGGGGAATGGGTACAAGAGATGTGGAGGGGGTGGGGGGGTGAAAGTGTCCAGGATTGACTGTGTCAACAAACCCAGCTGGAGGAGAAAGGAGGCGGCCATTTAGACCAAAAAAATAAAAGAGTGAAAAGAGATAGATGATGCAGAGGTAAAATCCAATAAAGAGAGTTTGTGGGAAGCGAGAGGTGAGGAAGATGCCTGGAGCCGTGAGAGGCCATTTCTCAAGCCTCTGACATCTTCTAAGGATGAATGACGGACAAGGACGACTGGGACAGAAAGAGACGGCGGGAGAAAGAATAAAAGGTAAGAGGAGTGGATACAAAGAGATACATCCAATAAAACAAGGCCTGTGTTACAACATACAAATGTGATAAGACAGGCCTTTCAACGACAAACCTTATCACAGCCGAAAGAGGCACAGATATCACATTCACAATGACAACGGGTCAGTGTGCAGAGTGATAAACAACTACCAGAGTGAACAAAATCTGGCAACCTGCAAACCAAAATACACTATAAGTGGCTATAACTCAATTCAACAAAACTGGACGCAGATGAAACTCAATTAGTCATTTGTTGGTTATTTAATCTTTTTAAGTGCATCAAGGCTGGTCCTTATGAGATTCCCCTCTTTCCACCTCCACTGCTGTAATGGTTACTCCCACAGAACTATTAAAAACTACAGGGGATGGGAGGTCACTGCCTTTGTCTCCCTGCTAAGCACAAAGACACTGCTGCGCACATCCAATATTTCACAGGTGAGTTATTAAGACTCGCATAAACAGCATGGAGAAGTCTACAGTACAATGTGTTTGTCACAATCTGGGTCTCTACATGCATGAAAACATGTCCTTAAGTGCAAAAAAAACCCACCATTTTCAAATGATCCGTTTCACAAACAAACCGCAAGCTCCAGACAAAGTGAATTCCAGGAGGCACTCATGAAATATACATTTCAAAGGCTGCATGTAACTGAAGGACATAAATGTTCTGAACTGAATATAAAACACACACAAAAATCTGTTTATTTTAATAGTGATGTTGTCAGTATTTGTCTCACTTTGCATTGCTCTTTGTTTTAACATTCAGAACAATAACACATTTGAAATGTTTTTCCCTCCAAATGAGTAAAATAAGGCATTTTAAACCAGACACAAAGTATTTGGTTGAATTTAGAGAGAAAAATAAATATGAAGTTTCAATTAATAAAAAAGATAATTGATAATATTCTGTGAGTTTGATACCTAATATTTAGCTAACAGTTTGATAAATCACAATTTTTTATTAACAGTAATAAGACGTTTGATAAATCACTATTGATGAACGCAAAGTTGAAAAAAAGATTGCTAAATTGGAGGGGGGGTGGGGGGGGGGGGCAAGGGCAACATGCAGACAAATAAGCAAAACTCTGTCTGCCGTCTAACAAAGACTTCACTAAACATAGGCACAGGGGCTTCACGCCAAAGAAGAGGCAAAAACCAACACGAGCAGTGGTGTGACTGAAACCATGGAGAAGAGGTTAGCAACGGGCAGTCAGGGCAGGAATGAGCTGGCCGTCAGACTCCGAGTTAGTAAGACAGCACAGAGTCATTGTGCTGATATTAGCACACATCTCTGGCCTCTCACCGCTGACATATTGAGCTTAATTAGTTCAGATGTTTGATGAGAAGCAAAAAAAGGACTAAGATGGAAGATTTATTTAGTATGGAATGTTATGCTTTCCCATTTATATGACCGTTTTAATATTTATATAATGTTAGAGAGGGGGGAAAACACATTAGACGAAAGGCCTCTAGATCCATTTTAGTACTAGGAGATATTTCTCAAATACCAAAAGCTGACTTTAAAACTCTACACAATATAATAAAATAAAAGGTAAATATACAGACTTCAATTAAGTTTGTATTTACCCTTGTATACAGCTAGTTTTTGATGTCTGCTGCCCCCTATGCATGTGGAGTTGCATGTGACCCTCTTCAAATACCAGTTTCTCCATCTCATGGATAAAGGGCTGTCATTTAGTGCCCCCTGTTGTCACAATTTCAAAAGACAAGGCAACCAATTCACATTCTTTTGAACATATCAGAGTTAATTCTGAAGGATCATGTGACACTGAAGACTAGAAGAATGTCAGAAAAATTCAGCTTTGCCATCCCAGGAAAAAAAAGATACATTAAATCTTAAACTTTTGAATGATAGTGTACATACAGCATGTTTCCTTTTATTATTATTATAACATCAACAAAAATGATACAGTAACCACTATGATTCAATGCGTTCATTCAGTGAAGGATTTGTTAGACTGAACCCCATAATTTGAAGGTTTTTTTTAACGAGTCATACAGAAGGACCC
Organism: Barbus barbus; assembly: GCF_936440315.1. NCBI lineage: Eukaryota > Metazoa > Chordata > Actinopteri > Cypriniformes > Cyprinidae > Barbus > Barbus barbus. Next base: position 22,458,888 of record NC_136750.1, read on the forward strand.
TCATGAGAATCATTTATGCATGAACCAGACTGTTTAAGTGTGCAGTCCAGTAAAGAAATTTTCTTGCTATTATTTTGTGGTACATGGCCTTTTTTCTGATTGCATTCAATTAATTTCAGACTGTGCTGAAATAATAATAATAATAAAAAAAAAAAAATTATATATATATATATATATATATATATATATATATATATATATATTATATGCAATCTACAGTTTGCTGAAGTTACTTAAACAGTTTATGTCTCTGTATTGAACAGTAGGGCAGGATCTCTTTGTAAAACATAACAGCTTTTGCTTTACACAATGGGGCAACATTCAGATTCAAGAACTGACTCCCTTTTCAATTCATGAGTAAATTGGCCACAGCCCACAGGATGTTGAATTTGAATGACATGAAGTGGAATTTACAGAACTACAAATTAAGAAATTCAACACAGTCACACAAAAGAGCAATTACAACAACCGGCAATCCAGTGGTTTCATACTCAAGACTTTCGGGTAAATTAGTGCATGTGTTATTCACAACATAGTCCAAAAATTAATCTATGAGATATATGAAATGTACACATGTGGAATTTCAAACACTGACTATTAAGTAAGGAAATGTTGATGACTTATTAAAAATGAATAAAGGCGGAAATGTGGTCGTGACACAATGCAGTATGTCAATTTGAAGGGGTTTATTTTGAGTTAATGATTGTAGGCTGTGTACATTATCCCACTTTCTACAAATCTACCTAAATATATAGATAGATATGAAATATTAATATAAAATAATTGTATCATAGGCTACTTGTAGAGAGCAGAGAGAGTTATTTTTCAGAAATATTTCACTGTTGAATGCTGTGATTAATTAAAAATGTCATAATATTTTCAGAAATACCACACGTTATGTATGTAATGAAAATAAACATGTTGGCTAACTGAAAATGTAATTAATTTTTGAAAACGTCACTTTAAAACGATAGGCTAATAATTTATTTGAATTTCACTTAATTTTTCCTTAAATTCAAATAGTTCAAGTTCAAGTTGAGCTTTATTGTCATTTCGCTACATGTGGGAACATACAGTGGAACGAAATGTCGTGCCTTGCAGGACCACGGTGCTACATAAATACAGACATACAACAATGAAGTAAAAAAAACACTTTAAACATATAAACCAATAAAAAAACACTATAAACCTATACAACTATACACTATAAACCTATACACAACTAACCTACTGACAGATTTGAACTATAAGTATACTATATATAAATATTTACCCTATACAAACTAAAACAAATAGAAGATAAAAAATACAAACGATACGAATTCACACGCTTCACATACTGTACATGTGCAAAGAGAAACATTTTGAGTCGAGCAGCTGGTTGGGGAACAGTGCAGGATGATTTGTAGTGCCTGAGCATGTAAACATACATATATTGCTGAGTCTTTTGTGGGATTGTGTACACGCAGCAGTGTGTGTAAAGTGTCTAGTGCACATAGAGGAGAGTGTGTTACTACAGGTGGTTTGTACAGGCCCACTCACCTGTGTGTAGCACACTTCGAATGAGCACAGTCTCTCAGAACACGGCCAGGTATGTTGTCAGGACCCGCAGCCTTGCGTGGGTTAATCCTAGACAGGGTCTTCCTTACGTCGGCTGGAGACAGACAGAGCGCCCGTGAATAAAAGTAGTCATCGGGGAGGGATGTGTCCTCATCACAGGCCTGTGGCGGGGGCTTGTAGTCAGGGATGGTCTGAATGGCTTGCCACAGGCTCCGTGTGTCTCTGCTGTCTGTGAAGTGATTGTTGATTTTTTGAGCATATGACCGTTTTGCATTTTTGATGCCACAGGACAGACTGGCTCTTGCTGTTTTGAGGGCTGCTTTATCTCCTGATCTGAATGCTTCATCTCTGGTCTTTAGCAGCCCACGAACCTCTGCTGTCATTCATGGGTTCTGGTTTGCACGTGTGGTGATGGTCTTGGTGACTGTGACATCATCAGTGCACTTTTTGATGTAAGCAGTCACAGTTTCAGTGTACTCATGCAGGTCTGTGTGGTTGTTGTAGGTGGCTGCCTCTTTAAACATGTTCCAGTCTGTGCACTGAAAAAAGTCCTGTAGTGCTGAGGTAGCATCATTTGGCCAAATTGTGATGAGTTTTTGAACCGGTTTGGCAAGTTTGAGAAGTGGTCTGTATGCTGGGATTAGCATAACAGTGATGTGGTCCGAGTACCTGAGGTGGGGGCGGGGTACAACCTTGTAAACGTTCTTTACTGTTGTGTAAACAAAGTCCAGTGTGTTGTTTCCCCTTGTTGCAAAGTTCACATGTTGGTAGAACTTTGGCAAAACTGTCTTTAAGTTTGCATGGTTGAAGTCACCGGCTATGATGAAATATATAGGGAATATAGGAAATATGGAAATATAGATGAAATATATAGGAATATAGGAAATATATATAGAATATAGGAATTCTACATATATGTTCAAATTAGAATTTAAAAGGCATTCTTAGGCCTTATTTAATTCTGAATGGAACACAACCCTGTCACTAACAATCATGTGCTAAGAAAAAAAAGAGACTAGTAAAAGGTCATTTTCATTATTTGTTACGTTTACAGGCATTTTCTTTAACTGTAAAACACAACACAATAAAAAGCTTAATTTAAAATACAGGTTAAACACAGGAAAATTTCTGTTATCACTTTGCTGTCAGAGGTTTTGTCTCAAAAAGACAAGTTAATTGATCCACGTCCATTATCAGATCTCAGTCAATGAAAAACCAAAGAACTCAGAGGTGCACAGATACACCCTTGGTTTTCACCATACTCCACACACAGCCAGAGTATAGTGAAGTCATTTCACACACCAGAGGGGCAGGAACCAGAAACGTCACTTCCTCTCCTATGTGTCCACATTGGTACGTGGTTAAAAACAGCAAGGACGCCACGTACACATTATGCAAAGATAGGTCTTTATAAGAAAAGTCTTGTCAGGTTGCAGTTCCTTCGTAATTTTAGCGTGTCTTTCTGAATCGGAGCAGCATATTTTTCCTGTGAAACAAACAAGGGGTGGAGATAGAAGTTTCCAACTTCATCTGCAGAAGTTTAGAGAAGTAAACTCGTAAGTATATATACACGACAGCTGGCTAAGTTTTCCTTCTGCATGTTTTTTACTAGTTATATTATGGGATGCATAAGAGCTTTATTGACTCTGTAGACAATGGCTGGATTGTCTCTAATGCATCTCTTCCCTAACTTCATGTAACTGTCGTTTGATGAGCTGCTGCCATATTTTTTATGTAATTCTCTTCAAAGCATGACCTGCTTCTGGCTCTTGAGTTTCCTTCACTTGGTTTACATTTATTTTTCGTAAAGGTGACTATATAATTTCCTGTCAAGCCTTTATTGTTCTTTCCCACCTAACGTGTAAATGTAGTGAGGTGGAGTTAATTTAAACCCAGATGATGATTATTTATTCCGAGGGAAAGAAAATACTTCTCACACAAGCGCCACGTCATATTTAGAAACAGCTAAGTTTATAACGATGTTCGATTCTTGAATGAATCATTCATTTGAGTCGTTTTAATGAAACGTTTAAAACTGTTCACAAAACCGGATTAAACGATTCCCGAGTTAACAATTCCCTTTAGTTTAGTGTCTGTCGAAAGTATTATAATAGGATGAATATTACAAATAAACGCACTGGCAATATGTGTTGTGGTTTTACACAGTTTATTTAATACATTAATTTATAAATGTGACTGAAATGCTGAAAGAGTCGCTGAATCTTTTCTTTCTTTTGAACCGGTTCTTTTAAATGCGAAAGAATCGATTCAAAGACTTTACTAGAGTTCGCTTTAGGACAGACTTGATATTAATAATGCACTGGTTTGTTACGGCATAAAGTTGATTTATTCATTCATTTCCACTCATTCAATAATTGCTTACGTGTAGCTGTACACGTATTAATATCCTCAATAAGCGTAATTTTATCTTTATTGTTCTTGGTAATGTCCCTTTAGGATAATAAATGATTAAATTGGAATATTGCATCACAGTGTTTCATATTGCATCTGCTGTATGTTAATATTTAATTATGATTTCTTAATATCCCTCATGTTTATAAGGTTTACTGATGAAAACAAACATTTCAATAGTCACCTTGTTCAAATTATTGCTTCAAACCATTTGGTATGCAGGATCTGATATGCAATCATTTTATTTGTCCTTAAATAGTCCAGTCTACCTGTTGGCAGTGTTGCAGGTTACTTTTTGTTGACAGAGTAAACTGGTCTGCCTTGTTCTGTGTCAGTGCTTGTTGGGTTGAAGCCCATTTTTAGTGGCAACCTTTCACCTTGTTTTCTGTGTCTGGTGGTCCCGCCCACATTTTTGATTGTTGGAAGACTAATTAAAATTTCTTGTGTGGAAAATGATGGAGGGTATTCTAACTACTGCATCTTGTTTGTATTTTTTTTTTTTATGCAGAGTAAAAATGAGTGAAACAAACCAGCAACAGGATGGGTTGCCTGCATACTTGAAGGATGAGCCTCCAGCAGGTACTTGTCATTGTGAAAGTGATTTGCAACAGTTATTCCTTTTTACAGCAATCAAGCTTTTTATCTTAGCACAGTCATGCCCAATGAATCATTTTATACAGCTGTCCTTAGTACATCTTCATGCAAGAGAATGATAACGCTTTGTGCCACATAGTGGTGCTCTTGCACAATCCAAGACTGACACTAGGCCATTGCCCTACTTTTTTCCAGTCTAAATAATCAAATTTACTAGATTTGGTTATAAAATTGTCAATCTGTTTATAGTTGTATGTCTTGGTAGGTACATCTAGATATAAATTTGTTCCCCAAAATGTGTTTAGACAGTTAAAGATATATGACTGGCATTGCTGTAGATGACCATTTCAAATCAAATAGTATTTATTTTAAAGCAGAATGCCACAAGCACACTTTAAAAAAGTAAAACATTTCACTAAATACAGTATCTTTGAATTTTAATTGATAAAATGATTAACTGGTAAATAATGATAAATATCCACAAATAAATAAAACAAATAGTGTAAGTCATTAATTTTGTTCATAGAATTCTGTTCCCAGATACTCTTAATTTTTCTACTCCTTGAAAGTGAAAGCTTGAAGTATGAAATTAAATTATATAGTGATAAAATTAATGTGGCTAGTATATTTACTTGTATGAAGGTCTTCGCCTAATTATTTTTATTTTATAAATTGAAAGTGAACACTTTAATATGAAATTAATCTAATTAATTACTTTTAAAATTTGGGTACTATTTTTAATTGTATATAGTTATTCGCCTAATACATTTTTTTTATTATTTATTGAAAGCAAAATGTTTAATTGAAGTGTGAAATTAAATAAAATAATAATTACTTTTAAAATATGACTAGCACATATTAATTGTATAGTTCTTCACTTCATGCATTGTTTTATTAATTTAAAGTGAACGCTTTAACTGAACTATGAAATTAATCTTATTAACAATTGGTTTTAAAATGTGGCTACAAAGTTTTTCACCTAATACATTTTTTATTTCATTCAACAAATGACATCAACAAAATTCAACATCAACAAAAAATCAACAAACTTTAACAAATGAAATCAAATAATTACGTTTAATTAAAATATGGCTAGCATTTTTAATTGTGTAAAGTTCTTCACTTAATAATTTTATTAATTGAAAGAGAATGCTTAAATTAAATAATTACTTTTACAATATGGCTATATTATGTAATTGTAGTTTTTCACCTAATTGTATTTTATTTTAGACCGCTACTCCATTTTCTTATCTTGTGATATTTTCAATATTAACATTTCATTTTATATCCTGTAGATGCCAACAAAGATCATCCCCAACCCCAGCCTGGCATGTTCTCCAGGGTAGCTGGTGGTCTGTTCAGTGTCACGAAGGGAGCCGTTGGGGCCACAGTGGGTGGAGTTGCCTGGGTTGGAGGAAAAAGCCTTGATCTCACGAAAACTGCTGTTAGCTCAGTTGCAGCTGTTCCAGCGTTGGGAGTGGGGCTCGTGAAGGGCAGCGTGTCTGCCGTGGCTGGTGGCGTGACCGCTGTCGGCTCCGCCGTCGCCAGTAAAGTTCCCATTGGCGGGGGCAAGAAGAAGGACAAGTCTGACTGAATCACATGGCTTGAAGGTACTTTTGCCAGAGGCGTCTGCATCGTGTCTTCTTCTTTGACTCCTGAGGGAGTTGATTGTGGAGTTCACACTTGTGTTACGAGCATATTTGGACCATATCCGTGTACCTGACCGGACCAACAAGATGACATTCGCAAGCCGCGTGCCTTCATCTGCTCCACGCAAGAACCTTAGTTTTTGTGTTCTATAGAAATATGACATTAAGTGTGTGTTGTATTCAGAGTCAAACTGTTTATGTATGAAGTATTAAATATCTGACCAGAGGTGGATATGTGGACCTCTAAATGTTCCGTTTATGCTTTACTGAGCACACACTTGTGTCTGACTGTATACACAAAGAATCATGTTTTAAGCACACCTTACAGTTGAATTGCTCCAAGCTGGTTGTAAGGATGAAGATCAATCAAGTGTCCCTCTAGGTGCTGTGGGGGAAAATCTCAGACTGTGGGGTGCTGATGGTGGCGCTCCATCCATCTGATTGATTGTTTGTGAGATTACTTACTTTGTGCCTCTGGGGTCCATGCTGAACTCCAGCGATCGCTCTCTGTGTCCCCCTGAAAAACAGAAACCACAGACCCACACACACAAATATATATATATATGTGTGTGTGTATATATGTCCCACGTTAAGGGCTTGTGTGTTTAGATTTTGTCAGACAACTCCAAAATTACAATTGTGAGCCATAAATCTGAATGCTGATAGTACTGCCCTTTTTTTTAGGGAAACGTGCATGACCATCTCCATCAAAACGCGAGGCTTTCTGTTTTGATAACTATAGCTGTATTCCAATACCTAGAGACATTTTCTTTTTCATTTCTGTGTGTAATTCCATCTGTCCTTTCACTCCTTTGTTCTGTTTGCTCTTTTAACTCTTTAATGTGAATTTTTTTTTGTTTGTTGATGTTTTGTTTTATGGGCCAACAAAGAACCACATGAGGTGGCAAAGTACAATACAGTATTTTCTTCTGTCAAGTATATGTTTTCCCTTTACCAAAGATTGCAATTGGAAAAAGAATTCAGTGTATTTGAGGATTTTCTTCTTTTTGTTAATGTTGATATGCAGTATACTTTATGGTACTCAGTGTACACTTCATTTTAGATAGTTATCAAATGTATATTAATGTTTTGTTGTTGTTTGACTTGCGACAATCCATATTTCAGTGTAATAATGTGAATTCAAAGGACTTAAATAAAGAAACATCACAATTGCTTCAATGTTAACTCTTGTGGAAGGTAGTTGATTGGGAATGCAATTCACAAAAGACAACAACACAGCAACAATATTTTTAAAATCACTTTCCAACTGGTGTATTTATTGTTAACTAAAACAAAAAGTCCTTTTCTTTCTGAAATATAAATATCAGATGAAAAACAAGTTTTGTCTTGGCAAAGATTTGATTAACTAAAAATACTGCCTTGGCCACCGACTGAGACAAGCTTAAGTTAAAGTACTAAAATGAGTAAAGATAAAATAAATTGAAGCTATGTACATATTTATAAATTAAACTGAAAAGTGAAAATATATAAAAAATAAATGCTCATTTTAAATATTAATACATACTATTATGGTAAATAAATGCAAAAAAGTAAACATTTATTTAAAATATTAATTTTTTAGCTTTTGAAGTGGAAGAACATAACCCAAAAGTGAGTTGAAGTGCAAGTCCATCAAGTTCTTCATACCAGACTCAAACTATAGTTTTTTTGTACCTGGCTTTGTGCACAGGGCAATGGAAATGCTGGACCACAAAAGGCACCACTTTAATTAAAACATTTGTCTAACCTATTAGTAATGGGTGTAGCTTATATAGCCAAAGCATTAATAAAAAATATGGGGTATTTCTTTCTTTTGGCCATGCAGTATGAACAGCAGACAGATCCATAGCCTTCCCTTTAAAGGGTTTAGTGTATTGCTACAGAGTAAACCTTAACCAATGCATCAGTTAAAAGAATCAAATAAAACAATTTGGAACACCATATGTCCCTTTTGTGCTGGAAAAGTGATTTTTCCTTATATGGGTGTCTGTACCTTACAGGGAGAGATGGTGGTAAAGCCTGTCAACAGTGAACAAACACCTGCAATCAAGTTCCAGTCCCAAGGTCATACCAGATGTCAGTGTCTAATGCTTAGGGAATGAGGCGACAGGGGTCTTCCCCACTCTGTCACCTCCTGGAACAAATTCATTCCTCACACTCCTGCAGCTTCTCTTTCAGCAAACACTTTAAATCAAAAGTAGACAGTGAAACTCACACTGGAGGGGCCACAATCATTGACTTTAGCCTTTTGATACTGGGATGGTAGAGTTATGAATACCCTGTGAAGGACATATGTGTATGTTTTTACTTATTTGTAGTCTGAACAGATATGCATGTCAGTATTGATGAAAGATTTTAGTGCTAGGGCAATGAAGGTTAAAGGGAAATCCAATGCATCCAGACCTTAGATTAAGAGAAGACCTTGTGGCTATTTGCCGCCGTAGTCTTAAAAAATATAGGGCCATGTCCAAGAAAGTGCCGTGAGCTTGAGCCGCCAACAGTGAATCAGTGGTGACAGTGTGCAGAGGGAAAGAATGAAACATTCTCGTCCCTATTTTTATTTTCTCTTTCCCCACATCCACTAACAAACTCCATGATTCAGGCCGCCTTTCAGCAAATCAATAATGAGCCTGTATGTAACTCGCCGTGAGCCGAGGGGGCTTTACACTTCAAAGACCAAATATAAGTGGTTGAGTTGTTACAGGAGGTGGTGTAAGTGCTTTCCTGGACTTTAAATAAATAAATAAAACACCCCTGACTGTTTTCAGAAACTGCTCTATATACTTTGGCTAAAAAATTGCACAATTCAGAATGATTTTCGTTTTGATTAAAAGCCGATGCGAGATGACAATAAATACTGCATTTTCTTGTCTCGCTCCCATTAGACAAATACATAATATCTAATCCTTCTTTGGAGGGGACAGTTGCTACTTATGTCTGAATTTGTGACACCATCTGCACAGGTGAAATGTTGTGAAAAGGTTATGAGAATATGTTAGGAGAATAATCCTTTTTTCCCCCCGTACAGTGTTTAGTATTATAAACTTTTTGTTTTTTATAGCCTATTAAATTAAAAAAAATAACTAGTAAAAATTCAGTATCTATTATTTAGCATTTATATAGTTTTTATTAATAATTTGACATTTTTATTTTTATTTTCAGATTTTATTTTTAGTTTAAGTTTTAGTAATTTTGTAGTGTTTTTGTCATTTGCATTAATTTTCTTTCTATTTAGTTTAAATTGCTTCTTTATTTCAGTTTTAGTTTGAGTAATTTTAGTACAGTAACTTTATTTCTTTTATTTCAGTTAAATGCCAAGGCAACATTTTGAATTTTCATTTAGTTTTTTTTTAGTTTTTTAATCTAGTATTTAAATTTATTTCAGTTTTATTTCAATTACCAACAACTTTTTTCAATAGTTTTAGTTTTGATTAAGAATAAAAAAGAAAGATCCTCAGAGATGAACAGATAAGCTTGATTATCAGATGACAAACAAAATCAAAATGAAACACTTCATGTTACTAATAAAAACCTTTGCATTATTCATTGCCACCATTTCACTTTGTTCTTTAGCTTTAATACCCATGTCTTAATGAATAAAAGCTTTCTTTCTTCCCTTTGGCACACTTTGACAGATGGACTGGAACTTTAAATCCTTTAGGCTTTGAAAGGTATTTAATCAAATTCCTTTTTAAAGATAAAAAAACTGCACTGAGACATGCAAGCAAAACAACAACAAATATATAAATAAAAACACAACCAAAAACATGTACTATAAGTGACTAAATAAATACAGAGATTTCAACAATGATAATGATATATCATTTATATGTGCGTTTCCTCTTTTGAAAGGGACTGCTATAGGATTTATCACATTGTCAGCCATGTTTAGCATCACATACACAAGACATACAGTAATCTCTGTCGACACACATATCCACCCATTCCACTGAGATGTATCTTAGTCTTCAGGCTCAGCGCAAGGACTTCTGAAAGATCAATTACAGTGGGCGAGTAAAACACTACACAGGAAATTGAGGAAAGCATCATTTATTTACAAGCCTGCTCTTTGATTAAAGTAGCCTAAAACAACAGGCAGCAGGGAATAGATATTTTTTTTTTTAAATCATCTCTGTTTTCAACCAACAGCGCAAGCAACAATCAAAGAGTTTGCTTGGCTTTGATCTAGAAAATACATATCATGTTTTCTTATCGGAGCATGGCTGTTGTAGATGTGTTTAATTGCCCCAAAGAAAGGGGATTATCAATTTTACATTGGTGCCTTGTTTGTTCTTAACTTCTAATCATTTAGAATCATATTTAATGAGATGGCAGTGTAACTGTTTAGGGTTTTATGCAAATAAACCAATTACAAAATTACAAAAGCCAATGCTAATGTGAGAAACTGTAGAAGAAGGTCATTTTTCCTCATGCAATCAGTACATTTGTCTTTAAAGAAACATCCTCTGCCAACAATACAAGTGTGAGAAATCAGATTGCTTATTCCTGCCTTAATGAAGCTGTTAATGTGAATTTGACAGTCCTCAGTAACGATCACGTGGGATGCTGAAAATGTACATACCCTCAGGCCATTCAAGATGGAGATTCATCGGATTGGGAGAATTTTTTTCATGACTTTCTCACCAATGGATCCTCTGCAGTGAATGGGTGCTGTCAGAATGAGAGTCCAAACAGATGATAAAAACAACACAATAATCCACACGACTCCAGCCCATAAATGAATGTTTTGTGTAGTAACAAATCGGTGAGTTTGTAATAACGTCAATCACCATGACAACACCATATATCACATCACTCTTCTGAAACCAAAGCTACATTTATTTCTCTCATGTCACTCCACACAGGCTTGCTCTCTCTTGATTCACACAGGAAAAAATGTACCACAATGCACTATTTAGTTTCTTCGAAGCTTTAATATAATACACAGTACATATAAAATTAACTGACTGTATATTATCACTTACATACTGAATATAGATACTGACATTAGCAGATAAAATTTATTAAAGCCTTATGATCACTATTAGCTATGCCTTCCTTGAAACAGATGCAACATAGTTAAAGAATTTTTCTGCTCTACAAAAAGCTGAGCTTTAATGCATTCTGTTTTTCTGCTCTCTGCAAATGTCCATGCGTCCTGCATTCATTATCAAAGCACTTAGAGGCTAAATCGAGAAAGCATGGTAAACAATTCAATGAACAGTAATGGAGCCTATTAACATACGGCAACATGAAACAGTTAAGGAAACAGTTGTGAGGAAACAACATTTGTAGTGATGTGAAATTAAACATGCATGCATGCTGTTGTGAAGTAGTTTAGAATCATGGTAACATGACAAGGCCAAACAATTAAAATAAATAAATAAATAATATATATATATATACATATACACACACACACACATGTTGGTTTTGCTATACTTGAGAGGACTCTCCATAGGTGTAATGGTTTTTATACTGAACAAACTGTGTGTGCTATTGCCCTACACCAACCCTACACCTAAACTTAGCCCTCACAGGAGACTTTTTGCATTTTTACATTTTAAGATAAACTTCATTTAGTATTTTTAATAATTTATTTTCCTTGTGAGGACCGGCCAAATGTCCTCACAAAGTCAAAAATCTCAGGCTTTACTATCCTTGTGGGGACATCTGGTCCTCACAAGTATAGCTAAACACGTACACACACACACACACACACACACACACAAACACACACACACTCACCGGCCACTTTATTAGGTACACCTGTTAAATTGCTTGGTAACACAAATTGCTAATCAGCCAATCACATGGCAGCAACTCAATGCATTTAGGCATCTAGATGTGATGAAGACGACTTGCGACGCAAAGCATTGTCGGTAAGGGCTCTGTTAGAACCAGTCGGCGGCGCAAGGTGTCACGCGTAGGAGAAACGAGGTGGAGACGCCACTCGCAGACGAGAGGAGCGTGTTCGACGGAGATTTCGGCGACGAATTTGAAGCTACGGTGGTTGACATAAACTGGTTTGTGACTGAATTGAAATGAGTTGTGGGGTAATAGAGGAAGAGGAAATGGAGTCAGATGACTGGAGTATAATAAGTGGAAGGAAAGGGCAAGGAAAAAGAAAGAGTGGGCGAAACGAAGGGAGGATGGCAGATAGCCAAACTAGTAAAAGGGGTTTGGAAGGAAACAGCTCAGATGAGGACATTAGGGTAGTCCGGAAAAAGATGGTAACAGAGGAATATAAAATAATTCTAAAATTTAGAAAGGAAGATGAAAATGTGACCTTAAGCCCTATAGCATTGTCTAAAGAGCTGAGGAAAAAGATAGGAGAAGTAGATACGGCCAAAATTTTGAGAGATGGGAGCTTATTAGTAATTTGTAAGACAGAAGATCAAAAAAATAAAGCTCTAAAAATGGATAGTGTTGGTAAGAAAAAAGTGAATGAAAGGAAGATTTTGGGTGAGAGGCGAATGAAACAGGGAGTCATAACAGGTATTCCCATTGAGGAAGATTTAGAAAAACTCAAACAAACTATTTCTGGAGGTGAAGTGAGTAGAATAAAAAGGTTGAAAAGAACAATGAATGGGGAAAGGATTGATAGTCTATCAATTCTTCTGGATTTTCACGACCCAGTATTACCAGAGAGAGTTAAAATTGGTTATTTAAGTTTTGCTGTGAGACCGTTTATTCCTTCCCCACTCCGCTGTTATAAATGTCAGAGATACGGACATATTGCAGCGGTATGCAAAGGAAAACAAAGATGCCCAAAGTGTGGAGGTGAGCATAGAATTGAGAATTGTGAAGAGAATGCACAAGACAAGTGCTGTAATTGTGGAGGGCAACATAGGGTGACATACAGTGGATGTAATGTCAGGAAGAGAGCGGTGGAAATTGAACAAGTGAAAGTTGTAAACAACATAAGCTATGCAGAGGCAGTGAAGAAGGTTCAAGAACAAAAGGGAAACAATGATACTGGCAAGGATAAAGGTATAGGGAGGGCAGAGGCTGGTTCAGTAGAGGGGAGAAGTACAGAACTGACAATGGATAGGCTGATTTTGTTCATTGCTTATGTAATCAATTGCTCTGACCAAGCCAGACACAAAACAGAGAAAATCAAAATAATTGTAAAGGGGGCGGAAAGGTTTTTGGGCATGAGTGATATATCGTGGGAAAACATCAATAAAAGGCTGGAAGATGATGGGAAATCAGGGGGGGCAGTTGAAAAGACAAACTGAATATTTTACAGTGGAATGCTAGAAGCTTGTTAGCAAACGGTCAAGAATTCAAAGGTTTTATAAAAAGGCTTGAAAAGAAACCAGAAGTCATATGCATTCAGGAAACATGGCTTAAGCCAGTTTTAGACTTTAATATTAAAGGATATGATGGTGTACGTAGGGATAGGGAGAAAGATAGTGGTGGAGGGTGTATAATATTTGTAAAACAAGGAATACAATATAACATTTTAGGGAGAGGAAATAAGTTAGAATTTATAGTCATAGAGGTTTTAGGGAATAGAGGAAATGTTAAGATTATAAATTTTTATAATCCTTGTAAGAGACTATCACTTGAGGTTTTAGATGAACTAATAGTACATCTTGAAGGGAAAATTATATGTTGCGGAGATTTTAATGCTCATAGCACATTATGGGACAAACGAGATGATGGGAATGGAGCAGTGATAGAAGAATTAATGGAAATGAAGGACTTGGTATGTTTAAATGATGGAAGGGGAACAAGGATTAATGTAAGAACAGGGACAGAAACGGCGATTGATATTACACTTGTTTCTAGTTCATTGGCCGGTATATGCTTATGGGAGGTGCTCAGTGGAACAACTATAGGGAGTGATCATTATCCTATAGTAGTTGAAGTGAACCTGAGTATAGAAATAAGTGGGACAGGTGGAGTAGATAAATGGTCTTTTGAAAATGCAGATTGGGAAGAATTTAGGAGAATTAGTGAACAAGAAATGGAAAGAATTGATTTTAAAGAAGGGATTGATAAGGTTAATAATGAGGTTTGTAATGCTATACTGTTAGCAGCAAATCAGACTATTCCAAAAAAGGGAAGAAGGAAAAAAAAAAAGATTGTGCCATGGTGGACAAAAGAGTGTAATGAAGTGATTAAATCTCGAAATAAAGCTTTTAAAATGTTAAAAAAGAATCATAGTTTTGAGAATTTTATTGAATATAAAAGGAAGCAAGCAATTGTAAGAAGAGTTATTAAAAATACAAAAAAAGACTTCTGGAGGAAATTTTGTAACACAGTGGGAAGGGAAACAGAAATTGGTCAGGTATGGGGAATGATAAAAAGAATGAATGGTATAAAAAGAGAATTTGGGTTCCCTATATTAAAGGATGGTGAGACGACAGCTGTAAAAGATGAAGAAAAAGCAGAAATGCTGGCAAAAAGATTTGTTAAAATACATAAATCAGACAATTTTAGTGAAAAGGGAAAAAGAGGAAGGGAAAGGACAGCAGAACAGTATAAAAGTTTATTAGAAAGTGAGGTATATGATAATGACCAGTTAAATATGGCATTTACAAAATCAGAGTTAAATCGAGCTCTTAGGAAAACCAAGAACTCAGCGCCAGGAATGGATCAGATTGGCTATGTCATGGTAAGCCATCTTAGTGAAGTATCCAAGGATGTGCTATTAAAAATGTACAATAAAATTTGGGAGGAAGGAAAATTACCACAAAAGTGGAAAGAGGCATTGATAGTGCCTATACGTAAGCCTGGGAAAGAATGTACAGATCCAGGAAATTATAGACCTATTGCGTTGACTTCTAATATTGGCAAATTAATGGAAAAAATGGTGAATGAAAGATTAATATATCATGTGGAAAATAATAAACTTTTAGCCAAATATCAGAGTGGTTTTAGGAGAGGGAGAAATACAATGGATCCGGTGGTGTGTTTAGAGCATGAAATCAGAAAAGCACAAATAAATAGAGAGAGTGTAGTGGCTGTCTTCTTTGACATCGAGAAGGCATATGACATGATGTGGAGAGAAGGGATGTTAATAAAATTATGTAAACTAGGAATAAAAGGACAAATATATAGATGGATCAAGAATTTTTTGACAGGGAGAACAATTAAAGTGAGAATAGGAGACAGTTATTCAAGTAAATATGAAATTGAAAATGGAACCCCACAAGGAAGTATAGTGAGTCCTTTGTTATTTTCATTAATGATAAATGATGTATTTGAAGATCTGGATAGTGGGCTAGGCTACTCGCTCTTTGCTGATGATGGAGCAATCTGGAAAAGGGGAAGGAATATTAACTTTATTGTTAAAAAATTACAGGAGGCTATTGAGATAGTTGAAGAATGGTCAATTAAATGGGGTTTTAAATTCTCAGTGGACAAAACAAAGATAATGTTTTTTACAAGGAAAAAAATTGGAGGTGAGATAAAACTAAAATTATATAATCAAGAATTGGAAAGAGTAAAACACTTTAAATTTTTGGGGATGTGGTTTGATGAAAGAGTTACATGGACAGAACATATAAAGAATATTGTGAACAAATGTAAAAAAATAATAAATACTATGAGGTGTTTAGTGGGCAGTGAATGGGGGGCAGATAGGATGGCATTAAAGGCCATTTACAATGGATTGATTAGGTCCATCTTAGATTATGGCTGTGTCGTGTATGGATCAGCAGCAAAAACGTCTCTAAGAAAGTTAGATGCTATACAACATCAGGTATTGAGATTATGTACAGGAGCAATAAATACTACATCAATTGCAGCACTACAGGTTGAAATGGGAGAAATGTCATTGGAGATGAGAAGGATACAATTATCACTGAATTACTGGACTAATTTAAAAGGACATAGTCAAGAGCATCCAACACAAGAAACTTTAAAGCCCTGTTGGGAAAAAGAAAGTAGAAAAACCAAAAGTTTTGGATGGACAGCGGAGGAAAAAGCAACAGAACTAAAAATCAACCAGATGAATGTAAGTCCAACGGTGCCGCTTCCAATAATTAAACCTTGGTTATTTCCAGAAGCTGCAATAGATTTTACATTGTTAGAACAGAAAAATAAAGGTGAGGAATGTAATTTATATCATGTGCAGACATATATCAAGGAATACTATAGTTATGTTCAGATCTATACAGATGCGTCAAAGAGTCTAGATAATAAGGTTGGAGTAGCGTTTACTGTGCCAGAATTTCATATATCAGTAAGAAAAAGGATTAGTGATGAATTATCCGTTTATACAGGGGAAATGATTGCATTAGTATTAGCATTACAGTGGATAGAAGAGATCAGACCTATGAAATCGGTTATCTGCTCAGACTCAAGTTCATCTCTGGCTAGTTTACAATACAGCCACTCAGAGAGTAGACCAGACATTTTAATGGAAATTATGCAAACATTATATAGAATTCAAATGATGGGGATTATAGTGGTGTTTTTGTGGGTGCCTGCACATATTGGTGTGGAAGGAAATGAAATTGCAGATAAAGAAGCGAAGGAGGCTGTTAAAAATAACGACATTAACTTAATTATCAATTTAAGTAAGAATGAAATCAAAAGTTTAATCAAAAAAAGACTGAAGGGAAGATGGCAAAAACAATGGGATAAGGAGAAAAAAGGAAGATGGTTCTATAAGATACAAGGGAAAGTGGGTGAAATAAGAAATGCAGGAAAAAATAGAAAAGATGAAATAATAATATCAAGATTGAGATTTGGGCATACAAGATTAAATAGCACACTTCATAAAATGGGTAAACATGAAACGGGGAGGTGTGAGTTTTGTGGACAGGAAGAGACCGTAGAACATGTCATACAGTATTGCCAGAAATATGACAATGAGAGGAGAATTTTAATACAAGAATTGGGTAATAGGAAAATACAATTTATAATAAGATATATTTTACAAAATAATTCGAATAATGAATGTTTTAGTCTAGTTTTGAAGTTCCTTAAAAAAACTAAATTGTGGGATAGAATATAAATATACATTTAAATAAAAAGGGGGAGGGAGAAACTCATTTTGATTCACACTCCATACCAGTAGGTGGCGGAAATACACCATTAAGTTGTTTGTCAACCGCCAATAAAATCACATGAAGAAGAAGAAGAAGAAGACGACTTGCTGAAGTTCAAACCGAGCATCAGAATGGGGAAGAAAGGGGATTTAAGTGACTTTGAACATGGAATGGTTGTTGGTGCCAGACGGGCTGGTCTGAGTATTTCAAAAACTGCTGATCTACTGAGATTTTCACTCACAACCATCTCTAGGGTTTACAGAGACTGGTCCGAAAAAGAAAAAATATCCAGTGGCAGTTGTGTGGACGAAAATACCTTGTTGATGTCAGAGGTCAGAGGAGAATGGGCAGACTGGTTAGAGATGATAGAAAGGCAACAGCAACTCAAATAACCACTCGTCACAACCAAGGTATGCAGAATACCATCTCTGAACGCACAACACGTCGAACCCTGAAGCAGATGGGCTTCAGCAGCAGTAGACGATCACACCTGGTGCCGCTCCTGTCAGCTAAGAACAGGAAACGGAGGCTACAATTCGCACAGGCTCACCAAAATTGGACAATAGAAGATTGGAAAAAACGTTGCCTGGTCTGATGAGTCTCGATTTCTGCTGCGGCGCTCCGATGGTAGGGTCAGAATTTGGCATAAAGAACATGAATGCATGGATTCATCCTGCCTTGTCTCAACAGTTCAGGCTGCTGGTGTAATGGTGTGGGGGATATTTTATTGGCACACTTTGGGCCCCTTAGTACCAATTGAGCATCGTTTAAATGCCACAGCCTACCTGAGTATTGTTGCTGACCATGCAGTTCTGGTACTAGCAAACGTACACTAATAAAGTGGCCAGTGAGTGTATATTAGTGCTGTCAAATGAATTTTGGATGGGGATTAATCGTTTGACAGCACTATCATATATGCATACATGCATACAAAATTAATCTGCACTGTTAATCCTTTTGATCGTTTATTAAAACAATTCACAAAAATCGAACCTTTCATTGAATAAGAAGAATTTACGGTACCAATTAACGGCACCCTTTTATTCAATACTTTTTGAAACCTCCATTTGCCAGTTTAACAGCTCTAAATTTTCTCCTATAATGCCTGATGAGGTTAGAGAACACCTGACAAGAGATCAGAGACCATTCCTTCATCCAGAATCTCTCCAGATCCTTCAGATTCACAGCTCCATGACAGTGCTTCTTCTCTTCAGTTCACCCCACTCATTTTCTACAGGGTTCATGTCAGAGGACTGGAATGGCAATAGCAGAAGCTTGGTTTTGTGCTCAGTGACCCATTTTTGTGTTGTTTTTGAGGTTTGTGTTTGGATTATTGTCTGGTTGGAAGATCGAAACATGGCCCATTATAAGATTTCTAACGGAGTCAGTCACTTTTTTTTTTTTTTTTTTTTTTTTTTTTTTTTTTTTTATCTGTTGGTATTTGATAGAATCCATGATGCCATGTGTTTAAACAAGATGTCCAGGACCTCCAGCAGAAATATAGGCCCACAACATCAAAAATACAGCAGTATATTTCGTTGTACACATGGGGTACTTTTTATCCCCATGTTCACCAAGCCCATCTTGAGAGTTTGCTGCTAAAAAGCTCATTTTTTTTAGTTTCATCTGACCATATAAGCCAGTCCCATTTGAAGTTCCAGTCGTGTCTGATAACTGAATATGCTGGCGTTTGTTTTTGGATGAGCTAAGAGAATTTTTCTTGAAACCCTCCCAACCAACGTGTGGTGATGTAGGTGCTGTTTGACAATTTTTAAGGTTTCTGACCCTGAGACTCAACTATTTTCTCCAATTCTCCAGCTGTGGTCCTTGGAGAGTCTTTAGCCACTCAAACTCTCCTCCTCACCGTGCATTAGGACCATATAGACACACGTCCTCTTCCAGGCAGTTTCGTAACATTTTCTGTTGATTGGAAATTCTTAATTATTGCCCTGATGGTGGAAATGGGAATTTTCACTGCTCTAGCTCTTTTCTTAAAGCCACTTCACTAATTTGTGAAGCTCAATTATCTTTTGCTGCACATCGGAAATATATTCTTTGTTTTTTCTCATTGTGATGGATGATTAAGGGAATTTGGGCTTTGTTTTCCCTGCTATTTATATTTCTGTGAAACAGGAAGCCATGGCTGGATAATTTCATGTTCATAATATAAATAAATATAATTTGTTTTTATTTGTCACATACACAATTATACAGAGTATAACCAGCAGTGAAATGTGTGCTCTGCATTTAACCCATCCAAGTGTACACTCAGTAGTGAACATACACCCGGAGCAGTGGGCAGCCAACGTTGCGGCGCCCGGGGAGCAGTTGGGGGCTCGGTGCCTTGCTCAAGGGTCTAACCTCAGTTGTGGTATTGAGGGTGGAGAGAGTGTTGGTTATTCACTCCCCCCACCTACAATCCCTGCCGGACCTGAGACTCGAACCCACAACCTTCGGGTTACAAGTCCAACTCTCTATCCACTAGGCCACGACTGCCCCTAATCACCCTGGAGTGCTCAAAATTGTGAATATGAATGGGAATATACTTCAGAGATATTTTAATCATAAGAATTTCTAGGGGTGCCAATAATTGTCCAACGTGTATTTGAGAAAAAACCATTTATTTCATAATATTTTCCCCCCATTTTAAATTCTTATCAAATGTAAGGTTAGATTTTTGTGAATTGTTTAAATAAAAGATCAAAAGGATTAATAATGCAGATTCATTTTCATAGCCGCCTTTGATCATATTTACCAAGGGTGCCAATATTTTTGGCCATGACTGTATATAATATAAATTATATGAATATAAATATATACATGTAAATATTTAAAAAATATATACTGTATGTGTGTGTCTTTATATATACATGTACACACCGTCCCGTGTAGACACGGTTTTACCTTCTTACAGTAAAAAGAACAGAAAACAGTTCTTATCAATATAGGATGGTTACGCGTATACAGATACATCTGAAATAAATTTGAATATCGTGAAAAACTGATTTTATTTTTGTAACATTTCAAAAAGTGAAACTTTCACATTTTAGATTCATTGCATGTAAAGTAAGACATTTCAAAAGTTTTTTTTTTTGTTTTAATTTTGATAATTAGAGCTTACAACTCATGAAAGTCAAAATCTAGTATCTCAAAATATTCTTTGTGGTTACTGCAGTTTTACTACAAATACTGTGGTAAACTGTGGTTACTGTAATAAAACCATGGTTAATTTTTGTAAAAGGCTTTCTAATATTTTCTATTTTAATATTTTTTCAAATGTAATTTAAAATGCATCTGTGATCAAAGCTGAATTTTCAGCATCATTACTCTAGTCTTCAGTGTCACATGATCCTTCAGAAATAAATCTAATATCATTTGCTGCTCAAGAAACATTTCTGATTATTATTGCTGCTTCATATTTGTGTGGAAACCATGATGTATTTTTCAGAATTAATTTTGTACATAGTAGCCTAACAATGATATGGAATGGAATGTAATAATGTTGCAATGGTTTCTTAAGATCTACTTATGCTTCTGATGCTTTTGGGAAACACAGCTCTATTTGAACAAACACTGTGACTGAGCCATGCATCAGCAGCATCGAATACGGTTTTGTCTTTCTGTATTTGCATGCGTTCCGATGAGCAGGAGAAATAGCTCTAACACAATAACACTGAGAAGCTTATTTTATGCACCGAATTTCTTGATAAATAAAATTAGTGGTTAAAAATGCACCTTTGAATCGATTTATATTTTACAATATAAAGTCATTTTAAGTGTTATTGCTATTAATATTATTTTCTAAAATATAAAAGTACATATGTCACGAAGATGTTTTTGCAACAAGTCTCACGTACACGTGTACACGTCACCGTCATTTTGTTCATTCCTTCTGATATAGTCCACTCAAATGCCATACATATATATGTGAATGCCCTTTAAATCTTTTCAGAGTTAGTAAGATTCTCTCTTTTGCCATCAACAGAAATACAACAAGAAGATATAAGGATGCAAGTGAAACCCAAAGGTATAGTAATGTACAGACTTATTTGACTAATTTTATTTATGGATATGAGATTTTCGACATCTGCATAGTAACTGAGTTATGGGGATTCAGCAGCCAATTCTCTGTATTGCAAGGTGCCTCCCCGTTATTTTCTTTTTTTGTTGTTCTTGTAATCAATTTTTAGCTAATCCAATTTGTCTTCTCTGGTTCAGTTCACATACTTTAATCTGTTTCAAAGTGTTTCTTCAATTACGGGCACTTTTATGTCCCATGGGTTGATCTTTATTTAAACTAACACATTTTAGCTCTTTACTTTTTGTTGTATGAAGGTCACATTAAAACTGATTTTCAATCTTAAAATATAAACATATACATTAAATTTTTAAAACTATGATTAACAAAATAACTCATTTGGAAAAATGATTCACATCATGTTTTACATAAATTATGACAGTTTCTATGTAATTTCCAAATCAAAGTCTTAATAACTGGACAATCATTTTGCCAGATTTTTAATCTACATGTCATAGTGTGGTCACCTTGTTTCCCAGGCTTCTTAGTTGAGTGAAGCAAGGTCAGGCCACATGTCCTGAGGTTTGTACATCTGATCAGTCCCTTACATCAGCTCTGTGACTCAGAAAGCTCCTCAAAGTTCAAGCTGAACCTAAGGCTGCAGAGAGCCATGTGCTAATTATCTGAAGAACAAGATTAACCTGGTCACAAGGGTACTTCACTGATGTATTTTTGGTAAATTGTGGCTTTGCTATGCTGTACATACCATACACAAGTCATTTAGCGTATGCCATGCTTTAGACCTATTCCATCTAAATGCTCTTATGAGCTTCCACCAGCTCCCATGTGGCTTTTAGCAATCTTGAGATGGGTTTTTTTTATTATTATTTTTTTGTCATTTTACATTAACTCAATAATAAGAGATGGCAGGTACTTTGAAAAGCATCACATCCTTGAGAACTGCTGGGCTTGCTCATGAACCCCTATTTTCTGCAGAGCTCTGAAAAGGAAATTTTCTCAGTGCTAATGGATTTACTTATGTAGTACACAAAAGTCTGGGGCGTAATATGATTTTGTTGGGGGTCATCACTATTAAGGAAAAGAAAAATGCTGCCAGATCTTTTCGAAAACATCTCTGCATATACTGGTAAATGCTAAAAGCTTTGAGGTCTTAAATGCAAGGAGTTTATAAAAATATCCACATATAGTTCCTGCATTAATCTGATAATGAATGTCTGTATCTACAGGTCTCACTTCATCCAAAACAGCACAAACTTCAATGATGCTGTCATTAAATATATATATATATATATAATGCATGACACAATCATGTGATGTATTAAATATATTGAAAGTGAATGAAGACTGGATCTGTCAAGCTCCAAAAGAGAACGAACATGAATGACAAAAAACATTAGAAGCAGTACATTCCGTACATTTCTATAATCTATAATCATATAGTCTATAATCTTCCCCTCAAGTGGGTTGTTAAAGGAAGTTCACCCAGAAATTAATATTTGCTAAAAATATATTCAACCCTAGGCCATCAAAGATATACATTAGATGAGTTTTTTATAATTATTATAAATTTAGCATTGCATGCTGACTAATGGATCCTCTGCAGTGAATGGGTGCCATCGGAATGCAAAACAGCTGATAAAAACATCACAATAATCCATGAGTAATCCACATGACTCCAATCCATCAATTAACATTTTGTGAAGTAAAAAGCCGTTTTTTTGTTTGTTTATTTGCAATAAACAAATCTATCATTAAGGTGTTTTAAATTTAAACCATTGCTTGTGACCAAAATAAGAGTCCATAATCCATAACAATGCTTCCTTCAGTGAAAAATCCATTCCCTATTGTCAAAATCAAAATCCACTAGTATATATATACACATTTTTTTACTGTTTTCAAACGGTACTTAATCTGTGCATGTTTCTCTCCTGATTCAGACGAGATGATTTTTTAAGCAATATTATAGACAGGGAGTTCAATTATTTGAGTGTTTATTTATTACAAACATGGAGCTTTTAACTTCACAAGACATTAACCGATGGACTGGAGGCGTGTGGATTACTTGTGGATTATTTTGATGTTTTTATCATCTCATTCTGATGGCACCCATTCACTGCAGAGGATCCATTGGTGAGCAAGTGATGTAAAGCTGAATTTCTCCAAACTGCATGGATGTATCATATTTATTCATGGACAGCATGTCAAGAAATCTTTTCAACTCTTCTGTTTGGTACAGTGGCTTTTGGAAGGGTGATTTACTTTAAATATATGTCGATGCCAAAGCTTTTGCTATTTCACGTCTCCTTCCCCCATCAGTCTGGAAGTGGAATTGGAAAACAGGATAAGTCAGAAAGTGTTGTGAGCGGCGGGTGACCGGGCAGCTCTACTGTCTTAATTGGGAGGAACAGCGGGGCTCTCCTAAAGCAGAGTCAGGAGAGGACAAGAGAAAGACAGTTAGAGACTGACACATGAATGACAGAATCGTGAGTGCAGAGAGCCATTCATTAAGCCTACCCAAGGCTTGATGAGACAGAAGTGGCTGTGCTGGTTTGCCAACTGTTCACTGTCCCCATAATCTTTAATCATTAAAAAGATAGAAACTTTCTTTGTTTTTAACCAGATAAATGATAAATACAATCTAATAGATAACAGTAGGGGGAGCAGGGGTAATTGTAGTTTCCTGTCGTGACTCATTTCAAATGACCAACTACAGTTCTTTCTTTTTGGAGCAGTGTTTTTCTGAAAAAGAATTAAGGCCTGACCTGACTTCCATTTGCATAATGGCAGTCCCTATGAACATTTGTACAGAAAACAGCAGGAAAATTACAGAAAATGCATATAGGAATATATCATTTTTGACAGTCCAAAAATACAAACCATTTCACATACATCTGAAAAAAGTTAAAAAGTTTTGGGTCTAAGTATTTATTTATTTATTTATTTTTTTATGTTTTTGAAAAATCTTTTTTTGCATTTATTTGATCAAAAATACAGTAAAAACAGTAATATTGTGAAATAAAATAACTTTACTATATGAATATGTTTTAAAATGCAATAACATTACTCCAGTTTTCGGTATCACATTATTAAGTATTATCATGTTGAAAATCTTTTGAACACTGAAGTCTTTTGTAAACTTTTTACTTTTAATCTCTTCACGGTGACTTTACTTTGCTGTCAATAATAATTTGCGGAGATGTATATATACATAAATTCACATAACAGAACTTTTCACTTTACATTTATCACATACCATCACAAAATAATACAGAAAGGATGTAAATAATACAGAATGGTGTAACCATGCAACCAAGGTCTATGCAACCATGTATACACTCTTAAAAATAAAGGTGCTTAAAAGGTTCTTCACAGCGATGCCATAGAACCATTCAGTCAAAGGATCTTTAAAGAACCATCTCTTTCTTACCTTTTTAGAATCCGAAGAACCTTTTTTTGCCACAAAGAACCTTTTGTGAAACAGAAAGGTTCTTCAGATGTTAAAGGTTCTTTATGGAACCATTTAGACAAAAAAGATTCCTTTTATACCTTTATTTTTAAGAGTGTAGGTAGTTGCCAACATTCGACTGGTCGCGTCTGTCATCTTGGAATGGTCAATGTGTCATCACTCACAGTCTTTCATTTGTGAGAATGTGTTGGTTTGTTTTAAATATGTATTAACTCAATATTACAGGCTTTGACTATGTATAGTGGCCCAGAAACAGCCACTAATAAGGCAGATGCTACCTATACATATTCATGGTACTATATTATTAATTTAGTTGTATCTGACTTAAGTTCTAATTTTAATCGATTGATAATGTCAAAGATGTTTCAGGCAAAACCTCAAAGCTACAGGCTAAATATTTTCTGAGTAAATCAGCAAAAACCAAAAAGGATTTTATTTATCTATGCTCTTTCGTTTTCTCTTGACTATCAAAAACAGGTTCTGGCAAGTTAGGATGGATGCTTGGATCTTTAGGTCACTGGTTTAAATGCATGACCCTCATTCCCATCATGTAGCTGTGTTCAGATGTGGAGAATCAAATGGGGCAAAAGCAAGTTTGTCAGTCGCTTATCATGCTAGACACACTTCCCTGGAGAATCATAAGACACTGTAGCCACTGAGCGATAGTCTTTGATCTTTCATTCACTATAGATTAACTCTTTGTTTTAATAATCAATGAATTGATTAATAAAACTACAAAAGTCTGAAAAATAAATTCACATAAACATTTACATAACAGTATGACCTTTTGAATTTCACATCCATTCATATTGACTAAGACCATTGATTCAGATTATTGATTTAGGATTGTTCTTTACCTAAAATATGCTGTGGAAGCACAACAAATTAGACATATAAATAATATATTTCAACAATCTTCTTCCGATTGAATTAATTTTCTGCCTGTGAATGATTTTATTTAGTATTACTAGAAAAATTTATTCTTTGTTCCTTGTATTGAACAATTCAAATTTCCATTGATTTTAAACAATGAAACAGTATAATACGCAGCAGCACTGAATGCAATGCTCAAGGGCGCACAGATCTAGCTTGAATATGGTTTGAGGGATCAGGGCCATGTCTCACAGTGGAAGAACATTGCTTTAGCATTTTTGTGACAAAAAGCATATTCTGCAGTACTAATGTATTCTTCACATTCAACTTCTGTATATTTAATGGCCACTGTGCTTTCATACGCAAATCATCAGTCTCTTTTTGGGTAGAAGTGACTAGATAATGACTAGATAGTTGTCATACCCACAAGGGAACGGAGCAACAACAGAAGAATATTGACACGTCCCAGACTCACAAAAAGGCTAAAAGGGGTTAAAAAAAAGGGCTTTTAAGAGTGACAAAACTGAATCATGTCCAAATTGATTACATAAAAGCTTGGGAGGAAAGTCTGAGAGAGTTGTGTTTTCTTTCGTATACCATATCTTTCCATTGATTTTTGCCTAAATCACATTGTCAGAATGGGGCAGGAGCATTTAATTTTTCCCAGATAACTGGGATAATATTTTAAGATCCCTTTTATATACACTTGGATTCAGTCATGTATGTCCTCATATAAGCCAATAAACTTCCCTCGATCCATTTAGTTCCATTAGTCACTTGCTTGTGAGCTACTGGACAAAGATGCTCTCCAAAAAAGCAGATAGCATGTCCATCTCTTGGCACTATCTGGTAATATGGAATATGGTATTTGTTTTCAGCTGAAGATTAAAGTGTGAATGCTAGGCTCAGATTTAAGAGAGTAACGGGATTGATGTTTCTTTAATTATCCAAAAAAAGCAACATCTTCTCTACAACAATATAGCAATTTTAAATATAAATGTTTAAAAAAGAATGCCGTGATATTTAATACACATTTAAATTCTGACAAATACAATATATAACCATGTCGGTTATCAGAACCCTTTTTTTTATTTTTATTTTTACTGGCATTAGTGAATAGATATATATCCAATATTGGACATTTATTTATTATGCCCATAATTTATTTATTATGCATGCTCATTTCCACTATTTTTACATTTAGAGAGCCTTTCTAAAATTAATATTTATTAATGCATACATACATATATTATTTATTATATTAATGTAATTAGAATATCATAAATTAACATCCATTTTATTATATTGAACACTATAATGTTGTGAAGCAAATTCATTATAATGATGTTAATTATTTTGAAGTAATTAAAATACCTGATCTCAATGCAAGTGCATGCATTAGCACATTAATCAATACTTTCTTAAATATAATTTTTTATAAAGAACAATAGAGTAATTTGCATAATGCATAGATTCTGATAAATATACACACACTATATATCCAACACTTGATAAAAAATTGTTTATTATGCATGCTCATTTACACTATTTTTACATTTAGATTACATTTGCTTTTATCTAACACTCAGTTAATAATGCTAATAATTTAATAATACTGTTCAGTGTTATTAGAATATCTAAAAATGTATATCCATTATTATATATTGTACATTATAATGTTAAGAGGCAAACTCATTGAAAATTATTATTCAGCAATTAAAATAATTTATTTTATGATCTTTACATCTGCCATTTTCAAAATGTCATATTCAATATTGGCCAATAGCAATATATATTAAAAACTCTAGTACTAATATAATATGCATCCCTAACCTAAAAATTGCCCTGTGTTGAATTTCTCCAGAGCTGCAGGAAAATGATGCAATGATAGCGCTGACTGGCTGATGGCATCACAGAAGCATTCCTTTCCAAATGCCAGAAAAATATCCTAAAGGCAGAAAAAATTATGTCTGTTTCACACTTTTAAGGGTCTTTCAACAAAATTCAGGCACTGGTAAAACATCAACTGTAATATACTAAAATATTTGTGATTTTTGTGTTGCTTGAAAAACATTTCAGTCAAAACACACCGATATTTCTGAATGGCCATAAAAAGCCATATGGTCCAACAGGGGTTAAACTGGACCATGCTAACCAGTCAAACCTCGCCCTAGTGCCACCTAAACAGACACTGAGATCACAAACTGAGCGGGAACAGATAAAAAGTGTGGGACTAGCTGAAATTAATGCAATATGGCGAGGATAAAGCAGGTTCACTAGTCTGGAAACCCCAGTGAAGCCCTCTGTTATCGAGCACAAAAGGACCAGAGCACAATAAACTGGGTCCCACAGACCAAGGTGTTTACGGTAAATTAAATGAGCTTGGACTAATTAAATGTGCCATATGCTCCCGTGCTCCCAAAATGGCATATGCTCTGGGAAACACTTGTCTGTGAGAATGGAACACATAACTGTGCTCACTGGCGTATTGGGGGATTTAGTTCACGTGCATCTGGTTTTAACTGGGTTTGGGGGAGAAAAACCAAGGAGCTGTGATGTTGGATGAGCTCTAAGCCAATGAAGCTCCATTGGGAACTCATCACATGTTGAGTTTACGGCTTACATCAGAGATCTGTTTTAGATGACACTCATGCATCACATGCTGAAAGAAACAATGAAAACGAATGTAATATTCTAATCTTAACATGACATGCATTCAATGCTAAAAGTAAAAGCTGAGTGAGTTTTTGCGAAAATATCCCTCCAAGTAAAGCACGCTTTCTTGCCTTTCAACATAGGCACCACTTAATTAAACACCACTGCCTCAGAAGCTCCACAGAACATCAACTGTGCCTTTGTTGTCAGTCTGTCCAAACTAACTGCATTGAAGCTCTGGTAGTCTGGTCGATTGTGTTCCCATGTACAAAAGCTATGGGCTTCTCAATCAATGAGCTATCTCAGATGCATCAGATGGGATTATCAGTGTTGGGACTTGCTTTGAGCCAGCCGAGAGTAAACCCTAATTAATGGCTGGCTTTTAAACAAAGCTCTTTTGAAGGATGATCAGATACTGACGATATTATGATTAATGCACAGTAAAAACAAACTGATTTAATTTTTATTTTTATTGCAGGGATACAAACTCATTTGATCAGGCTGTAAACTTAATTATAGTTCAGGTGCACAATTAGCATTAAAGTTTATCGTGGTTTGAGAAAATGGATCAGAGAAAAGCTATATGCGATGCTGGAAGCTATGACTAATGAAATGAAGCCTAAAGCAGACAGAGTATAAATATTCAGCAGAATCTGTCTGAAAATGGACAGATATTCAAATTATCTAATTAGCCATAGATCAAAACAAACATCATAGTTTCTTCTAAATCTCTGTTACTGCCTTCAGCTTGATATATTTAACTGAATATGCTTATAAGCAGCTTTGGTACACAAGCAAACTCTCCTCAGAGAACTGTAACCTATATCATACTTTAGCCTATATCATATTAGCACTCTTGAAATGCCTCTCGGCCAGTCAAATTTGAAGATATATGTCCAATAGCAGATCATGTCAGATATAAACAAACACAGAAGTTCTTAGAAAAAATGACCCCATACTCAGTCTGGTAATCATTATGAACCAATGGAGCAGTGTACTTGGACTGTGACGGATTACTGGCCTATTTTTTGCCACAAAGCTGCTCCATATCTTTATATCTGTCTGAATCATATGTTATACCCTCCACAAAACAGACTACAGAGATAGGAATCATTCAAAATTTATCATAACAGAGCTCTCAGATTATATTTATGGAATTCAATTATTCTGACACAGACAGATGGACTGCTTGTGCAGGAGAGGCCTGTCATTTTTTACCGTCAACAGTTGTGTCAGGCTGAAGGGCTTCTGGAGCGCAACTTCTGTGGCTGCAAACAAAAGAACAAAAAATTCTTTCAAATTGTACTAGTCAAATTGCTAACTGATGCAGTGTACTTGATATATAAGCTAATATTTATTGTAGTTATGTGAATCAGCTATACGTGTAATTGTTCATGATAATTAATGTTGCAAATGTATTATTCACTGGATCTCAACTGGAGGAGTGCCAAAAATGGGTTACAGAGCTTTTCTAATTCCATTAATGAAATGCTATAAAGCAGGGCTTTCCAAACTCGGTCCTGGAGGGCCGGTGTCCTGCAGAGTTTAGCTCCAACTTGCCTCAACACACCTGCATGGAAGCTTCTAGTATGCCTAGAAAGACCTTGATTAGCTGCTTCAGGTGTGTTTAATTAGGGTTGGAGCTAAACTCTGCAGGACACCGGTTTGTACACCCCTGCTATAAAGAATGTAATCATGCATAGTTAGTATAGCAAAATAAATTCATAAACATTTAAAAGGGAAGAGGAATGCTTCCAAAACCTTAAAAACCAATATTACTGATCTGACACTATCGGATGAAAACACAAAAACTTGAGGCTGGATAATGACACTATTGTGTTCTGTACACTAAGAAAAATCTATCTATAGAAAAATGAAAAAATGTACTGGTCATTTTAAGCCAGGTCATTATCTGTTAAGTCTACCTTAAAATTTAGCCCTAAAACACAACATGCAATGCGTAATTCAAATACAAGAGCATGTGTTAAAACAAAACAGTATATTAGGGTTTATTTTTATAGAATTTCCTATATGCGTTTTATAATTGATGAACTGCAACACTGACACTTATTGAACAGAATTGAATAAACAATGAATCTGAATTGAGCACAATAATGACACTAGTCTGCAGAGCTGCTTTAGCTGAAGTTGTTTTTATAATTGATGAACATAAACATGTTATTTTACTTATATGAATAAATGTGATTTGATCTGTGTCCATTGACTCAAACCCTTGTGTCACATATTAGGCAGATGCCAACATGAGCAGGCTATGTGATATACCTTCATCCTCAAACTCACATTTTTGTATTTTACTCAGGTATAATTTTCACCTGTTTTCAAACATTTGCGTTTTTTTAGGCACCCAATACACTAAAAAGTGTATTGTGCTCATGCCACAACACCACCTCCACCATGCTTTACAGATGAGGCTGTATGCTTGGGACCATTGCAGTTCCCTTTTTTTCCTCCACATCTTTGCTTTCCCATCACTTAGTTAAGGTTCATCTTTGTCTCATCGGTCCATAAACACAGTTCCAAAACTCTTCTGGCTCACCTTTGTGCTTTTTTGCAAACTCTAATCTTGCCTTTCTATTTTTGGTGCTGGTCAGAGGTTTGCATCTTGCTGTGTAGCATCTGTAATTCTGTGTCAAAGTCTCCTGAGGACAGTAGATTGTCAGAATATCACCCCAGCTTTCTGGAAGTTGTTGGTGATTTTACAGACATGTCTTTTAGGGTTTATTTTCACAGCTTTTAGGATTTGTCTGTCATCAACTACTGTTGTTTCCTCAGCCGATCGGGTCATTGTTGGTTGCTGGTGTCGCTAGTGGTTTCCAAACTCTTGATTTCTCCATGCCCTTTGTTTTTGCTAGAGCTCTAATTGACTTCCTCTTTTCTTTTAGCATCCAAATTGCTTGCTTTTCTCTCAAAGTCAGCTCCCTCATTTTCACCCTGGTTTGTGTGTGTCATCATCGAATGCAAGATTCAGAATACAGAAGTAATGGATATAACTGATACGACACATTCCCTGCTTTTAATATCTGAAGAATTAATGCAACAGGACACAGCTGATCACTTAGAAAGACCTGTGAGGCAACTGTTCCAATACTTACGCTCACATCTGATAGAGGGATGAAACTCTAAAAGTGCTGAACTTCTTAGCTGGTAAAACATCTGTGTTGAATCACCCAGTAATAAAATGTGACATTCTGTAGTTTTGTCTCATATTCATCTTTTAATCATATTTGTAAATGTCTTGACTCCACAGCCAACAGAGCAATTTTGTCTTTACTGTTTCAATACTTTTGGAGGGCACTGTATATGCTTAATTTCAAAAGACTTTGAAAACTCCAGGTTCATGGGGTCCTTTAACCATAAAACATGTCCTATATAATCATTCCAGTATTTCACATCACCCATCACTCCCCCAGAGACACATTTAAGTCCTAGAGTTTTCCTTTCTCCTATGTGTATATTATCTGTACTAACAGACACAAGGTAAATGTGGACGAAAGTCTTCTTTGAGTGAAGTTGTGTTTTGACGTCGAGGCTGAATTATGGATGAGTTCACTCAAAAGATGAGTGCTGTATGGAATTCATTGTGGATTTGCTGACAGTTCTGGTGCACCTTGATCCAGTGGGAGGGAGCGAGAGAGAAAGAGAGAACATTTGGGGAGAGAAGTACTGTAAATTCTCTCCCCTTCATCATACAATAGTCACTGCGATATAGTGCAAACTAGTCCGTCCAATCGTTTCATCCCCTGTGGTGCATATGTTTGGTGGATAAAATAATCTGATAATACAGTGGAATAAATAACACACACAATCTAATGTGATTTCCTCCTACTACATACCAGCCTTTGGGATCCTGCCCTTTCTCCACATTCATCTTCATATACAGCCCAAGTTCATAATTAGGCTTGTGTGATAAGTTGCAATCTAGAAAATGTACAGTGTGAATTTACAGTAGGGTATTCCTTGATAGTAGTTATCTACCTTCACTTTGGCAAATACTGTACAGTATTGCAATAATAATCTGTATTAAAAAATGCATTTAGTTACCACTTAGAAGATTATCTTAAGAAGTTCTAAATAATACTTTTTAGTATATTAAGTGCAAAAATTAGTGTGTGAAAATAAAGCACTGTAAGTACATTATGGAAGTGCACTTCTTTTTCACCTGGGAAGTCACAGTGTGTATTTCCACCTGCCATCAAAATAGACACTAACAAACAAAGCTAGGTTCTCCAGATGTGATAACCATAGCAACAGTACGCTGCAATTCAATTTTCATTGACAGTAGCATGATGAATCGTGACAAGTACTTTCATTATTTATATATCACAGATCTATCATAAAACTTCAGTGTTTTGTCTGTAAAATGTACTTTTAGGTGTGCTAAGGCCGCCACTTAAAAATTTGTATTGCACGACATAATATTTGGCTGCTTGCTTGCTGAAAATTACATTTAATCATTTCGCAGTAAGTTCTTTATAATAAATTATAAAAAATTAAAGTAGGTTATTTGTTTGTTTATTTTGATGTTGCTATTTTTGTCACTTTACGTCACTTTCTTAAATCTAAGTTTTTTAAATCTAAAATCATCTTTGTTGAGTTACATCTGTCAAGTGTTGATATATTTACTAAAAGTTACACTAGAAAAACTACTACTCCGCTCACCACACGACAATAGCATTGCAAACACCTCAGCAACTCTTAATTATTTATAAAAGATTATACTGTTTCTGTAACATATCTTATAAGAGTCCCATATTGTAGATTGCAAGTTAGCCTATAAACAGAGCTTATTTTCTCCATGTAATACAGTGGAACCAAATGTGTTCTGTAACACATCTGCTGGGAGTCAATTAATTAAAAGTAAATACAACTTCCCAGCCAGGGGGAACACTAGTCATCATAATGGTGACTTCAAATGAAACTCTGCAGTATTATCCCACAATGCAGCATAACATTTTATTGTTTTTATAAGCTTACAGTAAAACTCTCCATACAATATTTTATTGCAAGAAATCTACTAGCAATATAAAATCCTGGCTATTTTTACAGTGTTGTTCTGTACAAAACAACATCAACAAAGAAACCCAAGAATATCCAAACAACAAGAAGTGTGGAAAAAAGGGTAATATTGGAAACAGATTGACTGGTATGCTGTCAGAACGCATTGTCTCACTGCATGCCACGGTTCACAATCATATGACGCTTGCAGCATAGCTATTTTTGACACAAAGTTCATGGTATAATGGTCAATATGAAGCATGAGTAACTGCTTAACCATGCCATTTACTGTAACAAATCAACATTACTGCTTTTAAGCTACCAGTACACTGACAGACAACGTGAAACTCACTTACTAACTAGCTAGGGTATCTGCACTTTGGAGAATATTACGGTTTGTAAAGTTGAATTGTAGGCAATCATCTTTCGTGAAGGAAATGCCTGGAATGTGATTTTTAGAGAAAATAAAGTGTGGGAGGAGTGAAAGTGAGGGTGCCGGGTTTGGTGAAAAACAATGACAGAACAAATGCTAAGTTTGCATAGTCGAATATGCACACGCAAACTCACACATGCGCACATACATACACCTACACACCCCTTTACCGCTCGGTGCTTTTCTCAAGCTGCATTTCTTCCATTCCTGCACTCGGATTCTCTCCTTTTTTAGCAGTCAAACATCATGCACTCCTCCTATGGCCCTGGGCCCACTAGATACTATAAAAAGATACAGACTCATGAAATATAGAGTGTGTTCGGGATTCAATTTTATGGTGCCTATTACTGCAAATTGTAATATGGCTAATTACTCCTCGCCGTCTCATGCCCCCATCAGATGAAATTTCAAGCAAATGGCACCTGAGGGGCGTCAATTGAGCATTTCATTATTTTAATTATGTAGACTTATGGTTTACCTTCACAGATGGAGAGAACAACACAATTTGAAAGTCTTTCGTTAGGCTATGCTTTTGTAATTCCTTCATTTAGGCAAGGGGAGGGCGACAGTGGTGGCGCCCGTAGTGTCTGGCTTACGGCTCATTAGGGAAAGGGACAAACACCTGTGCTGTATTTCTTTTTTTAATATAGTTTATTTTAAGCTTTTTATAATAACATACAAAACAACATATTTAAACAATATAATACAAAAGAATACAATAATACAAAGGAAAAAAAAAAACAAGGGATGGAATGGGCTAGCATGGATTGTTGGAATACAGCAGTTTTACATAAAAGTAGATTAGACAGGATTGAGGAAATCAAGGAAAGGCTGCCATACAGCTTGGAATCGACATTGTGATTTGGGCTCCGATAAACACATACCTTCCAATCGTATAACATGGAACAATTCAGACAACCAGGTTTGAAAAAAGGGGCATCTGAAGATTTCCAGTTTAAAAGTATTATCTCTTTGGCAAGTACCATACTCAACAGCAGTGATTGTTGTTGAGAGCTTGAAAAAGTGTTCAGTACCTCAGACGTCCCAAAAATTGCTAGAATGGGATCAAGCTTCACAACCTTTTGAAAAACCTTTTAAAAAAAAGTCAAAGATGCTACTCCAAAAATCAAACAAGTTAGGGCAAAACCAGAACAGGTGCGATAGGGTGCCCTCTGATCTATCACATATTGGAGAAATAGTATTGTATATTTTATTTAGTCTAACTTTGGAGTAGTACAATCTATGTACTGCCTTAAACTCGATCAGCCTGTGTCTGGCATTTATTGAACAATATTGGATCTTACTAAGGCAATCATTCCATATTTCATTGGACAAGTCTACACCAAAATCCTTGGCCCAAGCTTCTTTTAGGTGGTTTGTGTTTACAGACACTGGGAAGACATTAACAAATCGTGATATCAAATGTCTCGAGGTTGGATTTGACACAATACATTCATCAAATGTATTAGTCTTTGGTTTGCTAACAAATTGTGGAATGACTTCTTTAACATAATTGACTAAAGGATGCAAACATTTCATCTACATAGAGGTCCTCAATGGACTTTAAACCTTTGTTTCTCCATGCAACAAACGCCAAATCAAGTTCTGATGGCTTAAACAAATGATTGTAAGCAATTGGAGTATGAACAGAGACATCAGGCAAAGTACAATAACTTCTTATTTGGTTCAATATTCGTATTGAATTTTCTATCATAAAATTATTTCCAACAAATTTTGATGGAGACACCTTTGAGAAAAGTAGAACTGGAAGACAAGTCTCTATCTTAAGCCATAGTGGATCAGCTATAGAGGAAATTTCACTAGAAACACCCTTCTGCCAGTAGGATAGAGCTCTAGCATTTGCTGCCCAATAGTAAAATTTAAATACTGGAAGCCCAAAGCCTCCTATCTGTATGGGTTTTTGTAAATGCATTTTTGTTATGCCGGGAGTTATATGGGCCCAGATAAATGGCATGATAATTGAATCTAAAAGTTTAAAAAAGGACATGGGTATATAAATGGGAAGATTTTGAAAAAGGTATTGAATCTGTGGTAAAATAACCATTTTGATTGCGTTGATCTTTCCTGTCATTGATAAAGGAAGTAGCCTCCATCTATCAATATTATCCTTCACTTTATCAATCATTGATAAAAAATTGAGTTTAAATATGTGTTTAGGATTCTTTGGAATCTTTAGGCCAAGGTAAGTGAAATGATCTTCAACTTTAAAAGGCAAAGAACCAAAGTGATTGGGATTTGTATGCTTAAAAAGTGGCATAAATTAACTTTTGGACCAATTAATAGTATACCCGGATAACCTACCAAAGGCGTTAACATAATTGAGCAAATGAGGCACTGATTTGATTGGATCAGAGAGATATATTAAGAGGTCATCAGCATATAAACTAACCAGTGCTTCATTACCTCCTAACTTTATTCCTTGAATATGGGGGTGACGTCTAATCCCTACTGCCAGTGGTTCCAAGGCAATATCAAAAAGAAGAGGAGAAAGAGGATCTCCTTGTCTAACTCCCAGACGTAACTCAAATGGTTTAGATTTATTAGCGTTTGTTAGAATGGATGATGAAGGACATAAATACAAAATTTTTACCCACTTAATAAAACCGCTTCCAAATCCAAAACACTCAAGTGCTTTTAACATAAATGGCCACTCTATTTGGTCAAAAGCTTTTTGAGCATCTAATGAAATAATTGCTGCTGGGGGTTCTTTTCCATAGTCCTTGTAAAGAACATTAAGAAGAAGGCGGACATTGCAAAAAGAGAACCTGCTAGGTATGAACCCAGTTTGATCTGGATGTATTATTGTTGCAATATGTTTGCCTAATCTATTAGCCAACACTTTTGTTATTACTTTCTGATCAAAATTTAAGAGCGCTGTAGGCCTATAATTGGCTGGATCAATGTCATCTTTTCCTCTCTTTAAAAGTACAGAAATGTTGGCCTCATATAATGAACTCGGAAGTCTATCATTTACATAAGAGTCATTAATCATTCTCAAAAATTAAGGGGCTAATTTTGAACCAAAAGCTTTATAGAATTCACATCCAAAGCCATCGGGTCCTGGTGTTTTACCAGACGGGAAGGACTTAATAGCCCCCAATATATCTGCTTCAGTGAACAAACCTTCTAACTCCTCTTTTGAAGCCTCACTAAGTTGAACTAGGTTAAGACTATCAACATTGACTATCAAAATCCAATTGGCTAGCATCACATTTTGTGGCGTAGAGATCAGAATAGAATTCTCTAAAGCAATCATTAATCTGGGTTGGATGTTTTTCTGCAACGTGTGCGAAGTGATTGGGAGGGATAGTTTGTAGTTTAGGCCTAGCTACAATTCGGCGGCCGCCGCTTGTGTTCCTGAACGCTGTACCCCATGTCCGGTAGCGGGTAAGAGGGCCAGCAGCCCATTATCTGCCTTTATGGTTTATTGAATTGGGTGTATACAGGTGCTGGTCATAAAATTAGAATATCATGAAAAAGTTGATTTATTTCAGTAATACCATTCAAAAAGTGAAACTTGTATATTAGATTCATTCATTACACACAGACTGATATATTTCAAATGTTTATTTCCTTTCATTTTGATGATTATAACTGACAACTAATGAAAGTCCCAAATTCAGTATCTCAGAAAATTACAATATCAATTAAGACCAATGCAAAAAAAAAAAGATTTTTAGAAATGTAGGCCAACTGAAAAGTATGAACATGAAAAGTATGAGCATGTACAGCACTCAATATTTAGTTGGGGCTCCTTTGGCCTGGATTACTGCAGCAATGCGGCGTGGCATGGAGTCGATCAATCTGTGGCACTGCTCAGGTGTTATGAGAGCCCATGTTGCTCTGATAGTGGCCTTCAGCTTTTCTGAATTGTTGGGTCTGGCGTATCGCATCTTCCTCTTCACAATACCCCATAGGTTTTCTATGGGGTTAAGGTCAGGCGAGTTTGCTGGCCAATCAAGAACAGGGATACCATGGTCCTTAAACCAGGAACTGGTAGCTTTGGCAGTGTGTGCAGGTGCCAAGTCCTGTTGGAAAATGAAATCTGCTTCTCCATAAAGTTGGTCAGCAGCAGGAAGCATGAAGTGCTCTAAAACTTCCTGGTAGACGGCTGCGTTGACCTTGGACCTCAGAAAACACAATGGACCAACACCAGCAGATGACATGGCACCCCAAACCATCAATGACTGTGGAAACTTTACACTGGACCTCAAGCAACGTGGATTATGTGCCTCTCCTCTCTTCCTCCCGACTCTGGGACCTTGATTTCCAAAGGAAATGCAAAATTTACTTTCATCAGAGAACATAACTTTGGACCACTCAGCAGCAGTCCAGTCAAGACGCTTTTGACGCTGTCTCTTGTTCAAGAGTGGCTTGACACAAGGAATGCAACAGCTGAAACCCATGTCTCGCATACGTCTGTGCGCGGTGGTTCTTGAAGCACTGACTCCAGCTGCAGTCCACTCTTTGTGAATCTCCCCCACATTTTTGAATGGGTTTTGTTTCACAATCCTCTCCAGGATGCGGTTATCCCTATTGCTTGTACACTTTTTTCTACCACATCTTGTCCTTCCCTTTGCCTCTCTATTAATGTGCTTGGACACAGAGCTCTGTGAACAGCCAGCCTCTTTAGCAATGACCTTTTGTGTCTTGTCCTCCTTGTGCAAGGTGTCAATGGTCGTCTTTTGGACAACTGTCAAGTCAGCAGTCTTCCCCGTGATTGTGTAGCCTACAGAACTAGACTGAGAGACCATTTAAAGGCTTTTGCAGGTGTTTTGAGTTAATTAGCTGATTAGAGTGTGGCACCAGGTGTCTTCAATATTGAACATTTTCACAATATTCTAATTTTCTGAGCTACTGAATTTGGGACTTTCATTAGTTGTCAGTTATAATCATCAAAATTAAAGGAAATAAACATTTGAAATATATCAGTCTGTGTGTAATGAATGAATCTAATATACAAGTTTCACTTTTTGAATGGTATTACTGAAATAAATCAACTTTTTCATGATATTCATAATAATTTTATGACCAGCACCTGTATATGAAGTGTTTCATTTGCCGGGGCGTCCTGGTTTAATGTGATTGATTAATTGTTATACGGCGTTTGTATGTGTGTTTGTAATTGTGTGTATTAGGGCAGGTTATCCTTTTTCATGTGCCATTTTTCATATTGTTTTATATTGACGACGGCTAAGTAGTTAGCCAGAGTGGTTTTGGCCCATACTGAGTGATTTTGTGGTGTGTATTGAAGTGTGTGATTTAACTGATGCACTTACGGATTTGTGTAGGCTACCTTTGGTGTTTGCTGTGTAATGAAATTGTGTATAATTGGCGGGCACATGAACTAATTTTAAGGTGTTGAAACTCTCTGCTGAATACTTACTGCTCGTCGAATGTTTATTTATTGAAGGTAATTTGTGATTTGTCAAATACACTATTAATTGAAGTATAGGCCTATTATGTGATAACCAGCTTAACCTGCTGCTTTGAGGTTTTAATATTGTAGTATTATTGTATAAGAATAAAAGTGCCATATTCATTTATTCATGTTGTGTTTTTGAGTCTCCTGCTATTGATGCCCAAATAAATGATCTGGTCCAGTCAGGAACCTTTTGGTCTCTTCATCTACTGCTTTGACTTTATTTTGGAGTGTTACACTTTCCTCATGGGTACTGAATCCATTTGTACAGCTTTCCAGATGTACCGATTTGTTCTAAAAAGGAGGCAAGCGAGATAGATAACACAAATAATTTTTCTCAAAGCTACAGAGAAATGGTCTGAAGATTATGTCTTGGCCGTTCATAAATTACACATATTTTTATTTGTACCCTACTTGTATATTATTGCCTGCACCGTACTTGTCAAATCAGACTTTGTGAATCACAGTGTTAAACATAGTTAGCTTGAAGAGTGATTCATCTTCAGTTTTACTGCGGATATTGAAAATCTGAGAGTGAGATGGATTTTCAGACTGCTATGATGGAGGGAGCAGAAAATATTGGATTTATTTAAAAAAAAAAATTAGGATCCGTTAATGCTTCATCGTTTATTTCAATAAAACATGGTTGCCATGTATTTTTGTATTTGAAGACTGCAGTTTGGTCCAAAAGCCTTGAACCACATTACAATTCAGGGATTTTTTTCTTTGAAATTGGAAATAAACTTAAAACTAGAATTTTTATTAATTTAAAACAAAGAAGAAGAAATATTGTCAATCGAATAAGCAAAGACAGAGAGTTCAATGCAGTAAAATGTATTCAAAATGCTATGCTGAGAATATGCAATGTAAAATTTTGTATTAAATTAGAAAAAATAAAATTCTAACTATAGGCCTAAACATTTCCCTTGTTGGTCTCACATCTTTGGACCAGACTCTGCTGATTTTGACAGATGACTTTGGCATTGGCATAATAGCAAAAATAATTTAAATGAGGATTAATATTTAAGAGTTAAAAGCTACATTTTTACACATTCTATAAACGATTAAATCACATGCTAGAAGCTATGCACAAAATACAAAACAGCCTTTCTTTTAGCAGCCTTAGTAATTCTTTATGTAAAAGAAAACATAAATATAGCAACTTACATTTTGAGCAGTGACAGTAGACCTGTATTATAAAATAAACACTATTTACCTCTATAATATTTGCTATATCCAGTTCTCATGTTCATGATTTCTGCAGCAGACTAATTTTTCTTTCCCACAAGTCTGTGCTTGACCTTTATGTGATCGTTTTCTAAGAAAAAAGGGGTCATTCGTAGAGAGCAGGTTGATTTTTTCCTCTTTTGTTTCTCTCTCGGCAACCGAACATATGCTAGACTCTTGACCTGTGGCCACTTCACTTCCATCTCTTCATGCTAATACATTACTCACATGTACAAAAGCACACTGTACACACCCACACATTGTGGATTTGCTCTGAACATCGGTTACCACCATCCTCGGAGGTCTAAATTTGTCAGCGGGGTTAAGAGGGACAGAGGGGGCTGATATTGGCTGTGAAGAGACGGGCGATTAACTGTGCGGCTGACTCAGGCGGCTGGTGTCTTTGTATGTCAGGGTGCGATGGAAAAGCCAATGAAACAGTTCTCAGAGGGTGTCATAAACTCTGCTTTATTGCCGGTTTGTGTTGCCTTTGCAGATTAAGTTCAAAGAGAGATGGCTTCTCTTCTCCCTCCATCTTAAATCCCGTTTCTATTGAGTTTCTTCTATGGATGTATTCTCAGGGCCTCTGAGAAATAACCCTGCAGTTAGCAGCTGCAGGGCAGAGAGTGATTGTAAATGAGGGAGGATTACTCCCTCAGGGTGCTTTTAACCCCTAGGATTCTGGGTAGAAAATGTCCTGGCATAAGAACCCAGTGGTAACATTTACTTGGGCTTTCTTTAGAAGATAGTGACTCATCTCGCAGTATCCGTGTGGTATGGTGTTTTTGCAACCATTTACTCATATGCCTCTCTTGAGCCAGACTTGTTTTTTCTTTATCCAAAACTGGAAGTAATAACACCGGGCAATAATATTGCACTGTCATGAAACGAGAAAATCTAATATTTTTTCCTGCCACTTTTAAAGTAGACTATAACACTGGGGAGTAAGCAACTAAAAATAGCGAGTAATAGCTAATTAGCTGCATTCAGTACCGTGAGGTTGATTTCGCTGCATTCAAAACAGTGTATCTGAAAAGCAGCTCGTCTTACAAATCGCCGCATTGCTGTTTAATCACGTTGTAATGAACCCAAAGCTTCAGAACCAAGCGAGCTGAGTTTAGTGAAAAAAATAAACCTACTTGGGCTGTGCTTGTGCTTCGTTTTCAGTCATATATGGCCTACTCTGCCTATTCATGAACCCAATGCTTATCATCCATTAAATATGTTAATGTCAGGTATCCTTTCCTTTGAAAACAAAAAGAACTGACAAAAAGATTAGATTAGATTAGATTCAACTTTATTGTCATTGCACATGTAAGGTACAGGGCAACGAAATGCAGTTAGCATCTAACCAGAAGTGCAATAAGCAGAGGTACAGGATATACAGTGGCTACAATATGTTACATATGTACAGAATATACAGATAAGGCAGTAGTACTATGGACATAATTTACAAGTTTTTAAATACTATCAGTATGATATACAGATGGGTGATATGAACATACTATACAGATGGGTTGTGCAGTAAATGTATGTACACTATGAGCAAAAACTATGAAAATAATTACAAATGGATATGAATAAGCTATAAATTAAGATATATAAACACTAGTGCAATGAACATTGAAAGTGCATAGAAATAAAAATTTACAGTACATAGTACTCAGTGTGTAGATTGGTTGTTTTTTTGTTTTGTTTTTTTTAATCGATTTAATGATGGGGAGGGGTGAAGAGTTTGTAGTGGTGTGTGAGGGGGGTATCATTGGGCAGAGTTTAGTAGGGAAACAGCTGTAGGGAAAAAGCTGTTCCTGAGTCTGCTTGTCCTTGTTCGGAGGCTCCTGAAGCGCCTCCCAGAGGGCAGTAAGTTAAACAGTCTATGGTCAGGGTGAGAGGAGTCCTTAAGAATGCCGCGAGCTCGACGTAAACAGCGTTTTCTCTGGATGTCCTCCATGGCAGGGAGTGGTGTCCCTGTGATGTGTTGGGCGG
The DNA here is from genome assembly GCF_936440315.1 of Barbus barbus. NCBI lineage: Eukaryota > Metazoa > Chordata > Actinopteri > Cypriniformes > Cyprinidae > Barbus > Barbus barbus. The sequence goes on from NC_136750.1 coordinate 22,501,250, forward strand.
TTTTCACCACCCTCTGTAGTGCCTTGCGGTCAGCAGCTGAGCAGTTCCCATACCAGACTGTGATGCAGTTGGTCAGGATGCTTTCAATTGCACACCGGTAGAAGTTCCGCTGGATGATTGGAGACAGGTGGTTCTTCTTCAGTGTCCTAAGGAAGAAGAGGCGTTGGTGAGCCTTCTTGACTAGGCTGGATGTGTTGGTGGTCCAGGTCAGGTCCTCCGAGATGTGGGTTCCCAGGAACTTGAAGCTGGAGACACGTTCAACAACCATCCCGTTAATGTGGATGGGGTCATGCGTTCCACTTTTCTTCTTCCTGAAGTCCACAATAAGTTCCTTTGTCTTGCTGGTGTTGAGGAGCAGGCTATTGTCAGCACACCATGCAGCCAGGTGCTGTACCTCCTCCCTGTAGGCAGTCTCATCGTTGTCTCTGATGAGGCCAATCACTGTGGTGTCGTCAGCAAACTTGATGATGGAGTTGGATCCATGCACAGGCCTGCAGTCATGGGTGTAGAGGGAGTAGAGAAATGGGCTCTGCACACAGCCCTGTAGTACGCCGGTGTTGAGTGTGATGGTGGTGGAGCAGGTGAGCCCTGACCTAACATGCTGAGGTTTGTTGGTCAGAAAGTCCATAATCCAGCTGCAAAGGGAGGTGTTAACACCCAAGTCTCCAAGTTTAGTGGTCAGCTTGGAGGGGATGACGGTGTTGAATGCTGAGCTGAAATCAACAAACAATATCCGTGCATATGTGTTGTTGTTTTCCAGGTGTGTGAGTACCGAGTGCAGTACTGTGCCTACTGCATCCTCAGTGCTTCTATTGCTTCTATAGGCAAATTGGTGTGGGTCCAGTGTGGGTGGGAGGCAGTTCTTGAGGTGTGCCAGGACCAGTCGCACTTCATAACAATGGGTGTGAGTGCTACGGGGCGGTAGTCATTCAGGCACGTTGGGGAGGAGTGTTTCGGCACTGGCACAATGGATGTGGACTTAAAGCATGTTGGTACCGTTGCTTGGGTGAGTGACAGGTTGAAAATGTCTGTGAAGAAAATGTCTGTTGAAAAAGGAGTCTGAATTATGGCCATGTCCCCTGGTAATCACTTTTTTTCATTTTCAAGCTAAAGCTGGACTGCTGACATTGAGAAGATGATCAGCACTTCAAATGCACCAGCCTCAGCAGAACACCACAAATGTCAAGTATTAAAAGAAAGTGGAAAACAGATGAGAATAGCAGCAGAGAATACCATATAGCAGCAACAAACACCTAGGCTACATCAAAACTAGTGCTTCAGATTCATTTCCATTTGCCACCAGTCCTGCTTAAATATTAATAACACAGGTCAACGTGTTCATGTGTATTACAGAAAGCTTACATACAGACAAATAAGCACTCAGAACCTATCATTAATACTGCTAATAAACCAGTTGCACAGTGTCCCACATAATTCTGCACCTTTTTACATAAATAAATAATTTTCCATAAATAAATAATTGAATGAAACAAACGTATTATATCATTGTGAACCACCAATTCCAAAGGAATGAAACAATATGAATAGGAATAATTTAGTCCACCATAGAGTTTTCCTCTTTTCTCTGCATATTTATTAATTGGCAGTGCGGCTGAAGATTTGCATTTAATCATCATATACCTGAGATGAGGAACTGTTGTTTACACAGCGTATTTCCAATATATAAAAGTGTTGGCGTTTAAGGGCATGTTTCACATAGAAGTAATAAATTGCTTAAAGGAACTAGCAGAATGGCATGAACAACAACACAAATTTACAAAGACATCCTGAAATCCAAGATTATTTTAAGGCTAAACACTGGCACAATTTAATATTCCCAAACCTCATAAACATTTTCATTACATATTGGCAGATATTTGAGCTCAGACTTCCAAAATGTGATGTGTTCATGGGTTTAATAATTTAATCCATGATATGAACTAAAACAGTAATTAGCAGGGCCACATTAACCCAAGGGATCACATGGGCTGCAGCCAAAGGCTCAACCTCAAGGGGGCTCTGTGAACAAGAGATAGCATATTAATTAAATGAGGATTTTGATTTGTATATTTTATCCACAAATTGCAAAGTGGCTGCATAGCTCCAAAGTGCTTTTCCCAATGTTGCCACTGCACTTAGAAATAATCACTGACTCTTACTCACAAATCCATCAGAGGGGGGTAAGAAGTTGTGGCTTGCAAAAAATAAAAATAAATTAGAGGACTTCAGTGGATGGAAACACATTGAACTGTCTGCCAGTGATTGGAATGGAACGCAAACTTCTGTGCCGACTTGATTTCATTAGGGACTTTGCTTTTAACAAGAACATGGAAGAGGGGTTTTCAATAGCGGTGAGTGACATTTCAGTCATTTTAGATCTCTGTTTGACTGTTTATGGGGTTGTAAGGACATATCTGCTGATCAACATTCATACTTAAGGCCATTTAAGGTCTCGCCCAGATGATACATGCTATTTATTTGATCGTTTGACCAGGTTTGGCATGTTCATCACTGGCAAGTCTGCTGTGCTTTTTGTCGATGGTTCTTTGGTCACATTAATGCACATTTACAGGCTGAAAAGGGTGGGCCTGGGTGCTTATTTAGCATCACACTATTCTAAAGGCCTGGTTCATGAATATTAAGAACTTTACATGGTTAAAGGGATAGTTCATCCAAAAATTAAAATTCTATCATGATTTTTTCACCAATGTGTTGTTCCAAACCAGACTTTCCTTCCTCTGCAGAACACAAAAAAGTATATTTTTAAGAACGTTGGTAGCCAAAACATTTTGGTTTCCTTTGGCTTCAATTGTATGGTCAAAAATCACTGAGATAGAGGAAAGATAATCATACAGTAAGTGAATGATTACAAAATTTAAATTTTTGTATAAACTATTCCTTTCAGGAAAGGTACCAAGCATCATAATTATGACCTAATTATTATTAATGAACTAGGTTTTCACCAAAGTAGGATCTATAATGTTGCATTTACAGTACATGGCATTGACAATTTGTATGCAAGCTGTCAAAACAAACAGAAAAATATGAAAATTAATCGGCACAATATTACGTAACCAAATATAATTTGTTGGGACCTACGAGTCCTGTTTGATTCAGTGTATACACTGAATGCAATATAAGTCACTTTGGATAAAAGTGTTTTCCAAAATGAATGAGTAGTTCACATAAAAATGACCTTTACTACGTACTGGGCTCCATTAAACTTTTTGTTATATTCCTCAGTTCATCTACAGACTGGACAAGCTTATAGCCTAGTAGAGAAAGAGTTCTGTTACAAAGAGATTGAACTGTCTTAACAATGTCAAAGTTCAGATGTACTCTCCAGCTCTGAGCTGTGGCTTTCGAGTCTCTTGTAGTGGAGTACTTATAGTTCCACTCTGAAGAAGATGGGACAGTGCCATTGGTGTTATGAGCAATCCATGTGAGGACTCTTTGATGCAGGTCCAGCCCCAGAAATCTGTATATCTCCTTGGCCTTTTCCTCAGGATTCAAGGCCAAGTCTTCATAGCGCACCAGCAGATACCTACCCCTCAGCCATGTGGGTTTCTGCAGGCTGGTCTCCACAGAATACTCGATATCTCTGCAGGTTCTCGTTATCTGCGTCAGGTCCACATACCGTGGTTGGCGGCCGGTGGCGTTCCAGATCTTCCAGGCCCTGAATTTACCGGCAAAAGCAGTCATGCGGGAGGTGAGAATGGCTCGGGGGTCTCTCACCAAATGGACGATTCGCAAATCTAAACGGGGGTCTTCTGAAAGCGTACGTAGGTCGCCTATCTCTGGGATACGAACTGTTTTTATTGCCACGTGGGTTCGTGCTTGGCAAGCCTGAGAGGCTAGTGTGAGGTTCAAGGCCTGGCACTTTTTTGGGCACCAGACTTCATCCGGTTGGCCTGCTAGAATCTCCTCGCCACCTTCCTGGCAGACAGGTGACGTGCACAGAGCGTGACTGGAGCTGCGACGGAAAAAGGCCCCGGTCATGTGATCCTGTGGTTCGGGACGAATGTAGCTCTCCAGGAAGCTGAAGTCACAGTTGTAGAGATTGAGTAGGAGGTCTCGGTAGGCTCCCAGAAGAGCTCTGCCATCCAAAGCCCTTTGCAAACGGCTACTAGAATTGGTGAAGGCCTGTTGCACATGGAAAAGGGGCTCAAAAACATAAAATATGCCAGGATGTTGATTGAAAATTTGCCCAGTAAACGAGGAGCCACTGCGGGTTTGCGCAAACAGAAGGATGTGCTTTCGAGCGGCGGCAGCACTAGTCTCATCAGGGACGCGGCTGTCATCGCAGAGAGATTTCCATCTTTGCTCTGGGGAAGAGAAGAGAAAGTGAGATAATACGGCACTCTGTAACCTCAGAGGACATTATAAGGCCACAAAAGACCCAATTAGTTCAGCTTCATCTTTAATCAATCATTTATTTGGGTAAGAAAATACCTGGAGCGGTAATTTAGGGAAAAAACACAGTATAATCTCAACAAAAACTTTAATAAAGTCCAGTGCAATTCAAAAACCTATTCTGCCCACAGAAAGGAAATGTACAGCAGTAATAATGTTGTTTTGAAGACTTGGATTGCCGCCTCCTGTGGTGGTAATCATTTCACTTTTTGAAGCAATATTTGGAAAAACTTATAAAATTGAAATATGAACAATGAGTGCATTTCTCCACATACGAAAAAAGATTGTGACTTTTTCTCAAAATGAACAATTACTATATATAGCAGGAGGGTAGCAGAGACTGATAACGCTTGTAATTATGGCTGATGAGAGACTGATTGCGCGTGGCACATTAGCTTGTGCGAGTCGACGCTTGCTGGAAGTGCAAACAGCTGGTCCGTGAGGACATATTACGGCAGATTAATGATGAGATAATTGTAGAATTAATTATTGATATTCCATCTCTCGTTCCATACAGCAGAGGGGGGAATTTCCAGGTTGCATTTCTCACAGTTCTCTGCTAATTTCTTTCCTTACAAACTTACTCATTACAGAAGTGATGACCTAAGAGAGAAAAGCCCATAGAGAGAATGTCATCTGAATCCTTTTGGATGATCTTCTCACACCAGCTAAAGCTACGTCCATAACCAAACATGAATTATAATTGAATTTAAATCTCTATGCAAACTATAATTTAATGGAGGGCTTAAACTGTGTCTAAAAATGCATCCTGGCACTTGGACTTGAATGCAGATGAAATTCAGTACACATCAATAGATGGGTCATTGTCAGTTTTTGAGCTCTGTAACTTTATGTCTGTATTAAAGTATTTCTATTAAATGTTTTGAGATCAGATCTAGTCAAGCTCAGATATTTCATCCATTCTATTTATACGATTTTACACAATGGCAAGAAAATAAAGAGAAGGGAAATCCATTTTAACCATCTTTTGACATTTGGATAATATCATGTAATTTTATCTAAACTACACTGGATGCTTTACAGTGAGAAATATCAGCTAGACCAAGGCAAATCAACTTGATAACCTTCAAACATTGCAAATTTAACAGAACACACTGATAATAAATACAATGATATTTACTGTACTTGCTGAAAAGTGAACTTGAGGACATGGAGAAACTATAAAATGGTTACCAATCAATACAATTATGCCAAGAAATAATGTTTTGTTTGAAATATTTTAATTAGAGAAAATAAAAAAATTGTTTAAATATCTGGCATCTTTCTTGAGAATTTTGTGTGTGTGTCATTTATTACATTTTTTGAAATCCCTGCTAGGTTTATTTTATCCAAAATATTTCAGCATGAAATGAAAATTCACCCTATCTAAAATGCATTTTTTGATCTCATTGTAAGCAATTCATGTGTTTCAAGGGTTTTTTTTGGCCTTGTACTTTTTAATCTAAATGTCATAACCCAATCTTCGAGCGAATCAACATCTCTTGCACAGATCTGTAATTTCATCCGTTTAATCCCAGTTTTAATAAATATATTGTATGATGGGAACATGCATCTGTACAGCACAATAGAAATGACTCAGAAGCAGATAGACGAAAACCTTGTTGATTTGTTAATCAGAATAAATGTAAATACAATCCATCAGTAAGGTTTTGTAAACCTGATACAATTTGAATAAAACCATGCATTTCCACTTACAAATTTCATTTTCTTTCTTCCAGTGACAGCACTGATCTGCAGAATGCTCAAGCAATGTTAAATGTCATTGTGAAAATCTAATGCTTTGTGTTACAGGACAGTGACTCACCTTTACCCTGGCGTCCTTGGCAGTGGGCGGAGTCTTGGCATGGGCCACTGAAGGAGTCGTGGAGGGAGCGGATGGCAGTGTACTGCACCACCAAAGACGTGCACACGAGCAGCAGTAGAGTCTTCCACGAGCACTCCATACTGCTCCGTCACCATCACATGCTTCACTCTGTCAGGAAGGCAAGCATGGACACTTATTAACTAAAGCAACCAATGTAACAAAAAGGAAGGATTACACTTTTTATTTTTGGACTTTAAAGGACGTGCATTTCAAGAAGGTTTGTTTTAAAATTTTAAACAGTGTGTCTGCTTTGCTTTGAGAGATCATTACACTGGGTGCTTGTGGAGTTTCATTACAAATAGGCAGAGATGTATTACATATTTTTCACATTTAATCATTCTCACAATCACAGAATAGGCTGCTTGGCCCTATTACAATAGTTTTTCCATATTTAAATAATTGCAAACCCGTAACCTAAACCACAGTAACAAGGTGGTCATTTCTGTTACCTGGACTCACACCCACCGACCAGTCCATTTGCTGGCCAAATACCTAATGCATGCAGATCTCTCTTGATCTGTCAAGCTCTAATCTGATTTATTAGTCCACCAGGGAACACATTTGTGTTTACAAGGTACCAAGCTGATACAACAATCACCACTGAGGATGAAATAATTCAAATTGTTTGCCAAATGTTGCCTATTATTCATATTAGTCTTGTTGCTTTACATGTCGACATGTCGATTTCCATGTTGATCAGACAGTTTGTTCCTATCCAGGGTTATTATATATCTATAATCATATTAAATGAAAATCATACAAACATTTTCTTACTAGAAACAAAATAAATGTTACCTGAAAAAAGTTTTTTTTTATTTCAGCTAGTTGCTAAAGAAAATACTAAAAAAAAGAAACTATAGACAAAAACACACAACAAAAACTTTAACTAAAGTAAAAATGAAAAAGGAAAACATAAACACTATAATAGTATCTCACTGATAGTTAAAATAACAATGTTCTGTTTATGCAATCAGTTCTTGGCCAAAATAAGATGTGATGTGGACCAGGTCTTTTGACTTATTTTCAAAATCTTTGTCCATTTGTGTGTGCTTTAA